>NC_141547.1:44173750-45435000 GCF_021556685.1 Rattus norvegicus
CATAGTGAACTGGGCCCTTCCACATGAAAATGCCCCACAGGCTTCTCCACTGGCCAATCTTGTGGGAGCATTTTCTGTCTTCCAAAATAATGCTCCCCTGGGTCAAGTTGGCATAAAAACTAGCCATTAAAAGAATTAGGTCATAATCAAGTGTTTCTCAGTGTTGCTCCTGCAGAAATCCTAACAGAAGTATCCTGACTGGGTTCAGCAGGATGCTCTCTCCAGAGACACGTGAACAGACTATAGAGAGACTGCCCTTTATTCTGCTATCTTCTGGGATGCTTCTGAATGTCCGCCTTGGCACTGCTTCTGAAATTCTTGATATTCTAAGCTTTATATTACATGGCCTTGATCCCCTGTTTCCAAGGACCAGCACATGAGTCAGTAGAACCATCTACCCATTGATCAAGAAGGGTAGGTTGGGTGAGATAATATGGTTAGGTTGTAATTGAAGCAATGGATTATAAAGAAGAAATATGAAGATTAGAAAGAAGAGCGCAATCTCCACACTGATTAGTCACAAATCTGTGGCTGTACAGCTGCTCACCTGAGCGACTCTGTACCCTGATCAGCAAACCAGGCCTCTACTGAAGCCCAGCAAGGCTCTCCACTGTGAGTGGAAGAAGCGATTCCCACCATCCTCTCCATGATGGTGACATGAGCATATAGCAGCTATGCCTGACCATTATCGTGATGGCTAACATTGACCGTCAACTTGACAGGATTCCGAATCACTGAGAAATAAGCCTTTGAGCATGCCTGGGGGATTATCTAGATTAAGTCAGCCTCTGGGCACATCTGTGAGGGATTATCTAGGTTAACTGCCATGGGAAGACTCAACCACTGTCCATGGCACCACTAGTCCACGAGCTGGGATCACCAGAGCACCTAAAAACAAGTCTGCACATTGGCACGCCGATCAAAGTGTTGGACTTTACTCTCTCTGCCAACACTGTGGGAGTTTTCAAGAGAGAAAAGCGTACGCTAAAATGCCCATCTCACTGGAGCCATCTGGGTGCTTAACAGTGTAGGGACCGAAGGGCAACAGAGGCTTAACCTCTGCCATTGGAGCTCCTGACGGCCTTGGTTTCTGTGTTTATATTAGTCAAAAGCCAAGATCAAGTGCCTCCACTTCCCCCGCTAGGTTCTTGTGACACTTATGCATCTGTGGTCCTTGAACAAGGATGTTTTCTGAGACCCTGTGACAAAGGTGAGGTGTCATGTAATCTAATTTTGTATAACGAACATCATCTAGCAAACGATGTCTGTCCTTACTGCAGGTCATGGCACGCCAGTTGTAAAAGCAAAGTAGGTCTGCCCTGACCATCCTGATGGGGAGAGAGGGACTGATTTACAGAACACTGCTTTAAGGAAAAACCAACTATCACTTTCAAGTTGTTTCCAATAAAAGAAAAAACTAAAGTATGCTTTTATGAATCTGGAAGGATCCACATTATCCTTTTAATAGCCAGTGAATCTTCAGGGAAACATGGCACTGTAGACTCAGGTGTAAGGCAAGATGATTTTTTTTTTCTTTTCTTTTTTTTTCAGAGCTGGGGGCCGAACCCAGGGCCTTGCGCTTGCTAGGCAAGCGCTCTACCACTGAGCTAAATCCCCAACCCCGATTTTTTTTAATTATATGGAACATTATTGACTATAACAAAACCTCATTTTGTGTTTTTTTCAGTTAGCTCAAAAATTTGTAATGTTAAATAGAATTTGTTTACGTGCTGCTCTCTGGCAAAGTGTGCATATGTCAAACACATACACAGGACTGAGTACACACTTCTACGCTGAAGAAATGCATGGTAGTACTCACTTATCAACCCAGCACTCAGGAGATAAAAGCAGAAATATTTAAAATTCAAGACATAACCAGACTTTGTCTCCGATTAAAACACAGAGTCAAGGCAGTACAGTTGAAAGCCAGCCTGAATTCCTTGATCCACCAATCTGTATCAAATTCAAGTTTGGAAGACACTGGTCTATAGCCCCCTCCACCCGTCACTGGATGCTGGAAAAAAATATCCCTTCCACCAATAAACTAAAATAGAGAGAAAAATCCAGGCATGATGGCACAAAAGTTTGATCCCACACTTGGGAGGCAGAAGCAAATGGATCTCTGTGAGTTTAGAAACCAGCCTAGTCTACTTAAGTTCTTGGCCTGCCAGACTAAATAATAAGACCCCATCTCAAGCAAAACAATAACAACAAAATGAAAAGCAGAACTTAAGGTGGCAGGAGAGGAGGGAAGCCAGAGCCAATAGGTCAGGAGAGGACTCAGGGTAAGGATGGGATGTTTTAGGAAGATCAGACTTTGGCTTGAGGGAGCCAAAGAACATAGAGAAAGACTGGGTGACTTCCCCAGGACAGCAGAAGGAGGCTGTAGCCTTCTAGACTGGGGACATGTTTACCATGGTTCAGGGACGAATGGTGAAGGTAATACAAGGGGATTCCATGGCTTTTTTTTTTCTGTTTTTTTCTGTTTCTCCTAAGCCAAGGAATCTTTATGTTTCTGAAGAGGAAGGACTCCAGCCATAAGTCAGCACATCATGGCTTTGAGAAACCAGTCAGAGCTTGAAGGCTGGGCTGTCCACACATACCAGAGCACAGACTTCACACTACCACTCACAATATGGAGACCCCATCCAGGGGAAGCAGGACAAGGGCCCACTCTGAAAGGCAATGTGTATCCCAGAGGCCGAATTACCTCAAGAGGTGTCTTTTTTAAAAAAAATAGCAATCTAGGTATGATACCCAATTAAAGAGACTAATGCTTAAATGGGAAGACACTGTCTAGACTAGACGAAATCAGAATCTTGTTTCTTGGCAAATCTAAGTTCTCCTGCCCCCAGGAAAGAAGCTTGAGTGGAGCTCAGAGCTGTTTTGAAAAAAACAGAAGCTACATTTTCTGCACACATCTCAGTTGTGGTGAGAGAATTTGATGACTCGTATTTATGTTTTTAAAATATCCCTTTGGCTCAAATCATAGCGGCTTTTTGAAGGATATTTCAGTAGGCAGCCCTATTTTTTATTTTATCTTTGGGGTTCCTATAGCGACCATTTTAAAGGGAGACAATCTGGTTACATGTTGTTTTTCAGACCATCTGTGGTGTGGGTCCCCCTACCCACTATTTCCAGACTTCTGGGAGGCCCGGGCTGGCCTCACACTCACCATGCTCTTGCTCCAGCCTTCAGTGCTGGGATGGACATGCAGGTGGCACTGTGCTTGGCACGGATGTACTTCTTTGTCTTGAGCTATCAGACTGGCTCCTGGTGGGAGAAGATATTGATATGTATATATGCATGCTGTATTAGTCAACTTTCCATCCTTGTAATAAAACGTATGAGCTGATCAACTTACACAAAGAAAGCATTACTTTGCCTCACATTTTGGAGCCTGTGATCAGCTGGACTCACTGCTCTTACAACTCTAATGGGGGCCTCTGAGGGCAAGGTGGGGAGTAGGTAATGAAGCAAACATACTCACTTCATTGTCAGGAAGAAAAAGAGTCAAGGGGGGAAGCAGTGGTCACAGGATCTCACAGTCCCTTTCAAGAATACGTATCTAAGCTTCCAAAGATCCCCAGCTAGACCCAATTGTTGCTTCCTCCCCGTATTACCTCAATGGAGACTCTGTCATTAATCTAGGGCCCACTGGGAGACATTGGAGATGGAAATTGTAGTGTGTGTGCATGTGTGTGTGTGGGGGGTGTGTGTTTGTACATTTACAAACAGATTTTGAGGCAGACTTTGATCTATAGTAAAACATATAGAGTAGTGTTAGAATTTAAAATACTTTTGAAACAGGCATTCTGCAAGGCAGTAAAAAGATAAGAATGACTTGAAACTGAAACAGAAGCATTGTTTTCAGCCTGACAACTCAAGAGATAAAAGGAGTCTGGCTCTGAAGTTATGAGATGGCTCACAGGTTTCTCCACCCACTGAGCACTAAGTGTGGATTTGAACTAGGTGTCTGACCTCTTCCCGTTTCGGTTTCCTCACCAGAAGATGGAGATAGGCGTATGTAACCCAGCATCCCACGGTTTCTGTGACCGAGGATGCCTCTGAGCAGTAGGAGCACTGTTAAACAATGATCCAGTGCCTGTGTCACCATGATGCTCGGGATGTGACCAGTAGAGCCAGCTCCCGAGGCCTCTTGCAAGATCCCCAGTGTGCTCCCTTCCAGATTCTGTCAGTGTTCTGTAACACTGAAGTGTCTCTAAACCATGGTGGCACTCTGGAAAGACAATGACAAAACGGCCAGCAAATGAAGTACACAATTAGTGGAACTTAGTCAGCAACTTCTACTGTTGTCTTTCACCAAGTAGTTTCCTGACCCTGTGCTCTGAGATGAACTGAGAAGAGTCTGAGACTGTGTTAGCTTTGATCAAATGTTCAGGTGTGCCCGTCTCAGACACTGTTCTCTAAGTATTCACAATGAGATGAGTATTATTCTGATTTGCAGATGGGGAGACTGAGGCCCTCATGAAGATCACAGAGGGAGTGGCTGTGGTGACACCCACATGTTTTCTTCAGCAACACTGCCTGCCCTGATACTCAGTGGCTGTCACTCAGGCAAGTCTTGGAAGACTGGAGCAACCCAGATGACTAAAATCTCAGGTGTGCACCAACCGGCCTCGCTCACTTCTCTGCACACTAATTAGTAACAAATAAAACAGATAGTTGATTACGTTCCCCTTTCTCCCCTCTGTTGTTTGGAATACCTCTCGAATCCTGGTGAACAACTGCCAAGGGTGAAAAGTACAATGGGAAGAAACCGGGGACTTTTCCTTCAAATAGCCAGCAGCCCCTAAGTCTCTACCACTGATGACATTATTACAGGCTGAACATGAGACTATCGAAGAACCTCTCTAGCAAGCTGTTTTCAAGCTGGGGTCCTAACCCCTAGTTTTCTTCAAAGGAGCAAGGCAAATGGCAGTCACTACTTACTTTCAACACTGAGCAAGTTCTGCTTCGCGTATAATAAGTAAAGGGGAGTAGCTAACGTAAGTGCCCAAATGCTCTGAGCTAGAGTTTAAGACACACATAAAATCAATGGTAGTGTTCACTGACCACTTTCTCTGTATGAGGTGCTTTGTGTCACAAAACAAATCCTCTTCTACACAAAACCCAGTAAGAAAGACAGTCCCCTTTATCAGTAAGTAAACTGAGACAGAAAGGCAAAGTTCCTTGCTCTAGTGTGGTGGTTGAATAGCTATGGCCTCCATAGACCCATGGGTTTGAATGTTTGGCCCACAGGGAGTGGCACTATTAGGAGGTGTGTCCTTGTTAGAAGAAATGTGTCACTGTGGGGGTGGGTTTTGAGGTCTCCTATGCTCAGGCTATGCCTAGTGGGGTACATAGTCTCCTTCTGCTGCCTGTGGATCAAGATGTAGAACTCTCACTTCCTCCAACACTTATGTCTGCCTGCACACTGCCATGCTTCCCACCATGATGATAATGGACTAAACCTCTAAAACTATAAGCCAGCCCCAGTTAAATGTTGTCCTTTATAAGAGCTGCCTCAGTCATGGTGTCTCTTCACAGCAATAAAACCCCAACTAAGACACCCAGGCTGACAGAGCTAGTAAACCTAAGAGCTGGAGACTGCCTAGTTGTGATTAGTCATCAACTCTGGAGTGGACTGTTGGGCAGATAAACATTTCCTTACTTATTTTAGTAAGGGAAGAGAAATTTTTTAAAAAGCAATTTATGGCTAGGCTTTTGCAGACCCTCCTGAGGTATAAACGAGGCATGAAAACTTCTATCTGGTTTAAAGCTGTAAGCCTTTTGCCAAGGCTGTCTCTCTCCTAGTTCCTCTAACTTAACCTGACTGCCCAGCCTCCCCTCACCATGTGGCTAGCTCTTTACCTCCCTGTTCAGCTCTGGTCTCCCTTCTGCATCCACTTGGAATTTTCTACCTCTGTTTTTGTCCTTCCTATCTCTCTGCCTGCTGGGAAGTTCCACCTTCCACCCCTCCCATTTCCTGCCCCAGCTATTGGCTGTCAGATCTTTAGTATAAGCAATTAGCAGTAACAAATGAAAAAACAGGGGCGTGCCTTCATACAGTTTAAGGAAGGTCACCACAACAGCAACACATGGGGTTGAAGAGGTATCGGGTTAGGAACCGGCACTCAGACAGTAGCTCATAACCTCCTATCTATCACTCACTCCAGAGGATGTGACACCTAACTCACAGAGTTCCTGAATGCACTCGGCACACACACACACACACACTCACACACACACACACACACACACACACACACACACACACACACACGGGGGGGGGGGGAGACGATTCATGATGTTAGATATTTGGGAAGATGTATGCTAGGCTAACCACTCTTGGGGACCATGGAACTGAAGTGGCTTGAGTTCTGGGAAATACGACAGGACTCGCCAGAGGTGGCGGTAGACAGGGCAAACCTTGTAAGGACTGTGAAGTCCAGAAGAAGCTACACACAAGCGGGTGTGCACACATACGCATATGACTCTAACCCAGGATCGCTGGTGAGGGGCAGTGGGTTGGGCTGCCTCAGGCCTGAGGCTGCAGTAGTACAACAATAATTTATCCTGTTTCATATATATCTGGGGGACTCCCTGGATACCCCCACTTGTCACTGTGGCTCCTATATCTTATTTAGTTGAGGGGCAGCCTGATTGGTGTGCTTTTGAGAGTGAATGTCTGGATTCAGATCCCAAATCCACTTCCTCACTGCCTATGTGAGCCTGTACCTTCTGTGCCTCAGACTCCTCACTCGCACAATTGGGCTAGCAGCCAGAGTTCTGGTCTGAGAGGGCTGTGTAGACCGAAGAGTTGGGGACTACTGTCTACTTCAAGCAGGCTTGGCAAGCTGGAATGTTGATGCTTGCTAGCTATTAACACGGAAGATGCCTATGGACACAGTAAACAAACCATTATCTGCTTTGGGAGCAAAGCAGGAGCGATAGAAATTGGGACAATGATTTCCACCAGGGAAACAGAAGGACTTATTGCTGGAAATTTCTAGAACCAATAATTACATTTTGTTTCTTGATCTGGATGGTCACTGTGCAGGTGTCCATTTCCTAAGGCCGCACCGGGCTCTGCATAGGATTTGAGCACATTAGCAAAAGCAAAGAAACTAAGAATCAGAGGGGTGAGAAGAAGGAGAGACCAGGATAGGAGAAGTGACAGTGTGCCTTCCCTGTGACCAAGCACTTTTGTGGTATAAGGGGCCATGTTTTTCAAAATCTAAGGCAAAGTCTGTAATTTCTATTTGTCATGTGAGCAAACTCTTACATTAAGAGTTGTTAAATGCCCAGGCATGGTAGCGCACATCCCATCCTTTAACCCAGCACTAAGGAGGCAGAGGCTCGCTGATCTTTGTAAGTTGGAGTCCAGCCTGGTCTACAGAGTTAGTTCTAGAACAGCCAGGGCTACACAAAGAAACCCTGTCTCAAAAATAAACAAACAAACAAACACACCACATTCAAAGCAAAATCTGGAGTTTCAATATGCATCTTCCTCGTCTGTCAGTGGATAGACCCCACAATCACATTAAGGGCTTCCATGGGGCCAGGAATAGCTAGAAGTGTAATGCCCCAACCTGAGCCAGGCAGCTAAACATCCCATGCGGTCTAAAAAAGTTGATGGAGGACCTCCAGAGATAGTGTGGGACGGCATCAGAGAAGGTGACCTGTGTGAAGACAACCACGTGACCTGCCTGCATGTAGGCCAGAACATATAAGGTCCTAGAAGGTCCGGAAAACAGTCCCACAGTCTGCAAGTCATATAACCAGCAGATGTGGGCCTTCTTGGACTGGTGGTCCATCCCTTGAAGCCATTGGAGGTACATTTCAGGTAGGCCGAGTGTCCCTTGATGGCTGTTTATTCCTAGATGCAGTAGAGGGAGTGCCAGCTCAGATGCTCACAGTGACCTTGGTGAAATACTGCCAGGCATATATTGAGCTGTGACAATGAGCAGGGAACGTGAGGGAAAGATAGGAGGAGGTGGAGAAACACGCAAGCTAAAGCACCTCTCAGAGAAGGCACGTGATGCTAAGAGCTTCTAGCAGGGTGTGGCTCAGTGGTGGAGCGCCTGCTTAACAGGGACAAGGCCCTAGCAATACAGGAATTGTTAGTTGTGCCTGGACTGACCCAGCCAGGATGGACAACTCATCCTCAGTAGGTCAATTACACATAGAAGATAGAATGAAAAACAACAAAAGGAAATCTATGCTATGTGGCCACACTGGGAAAGGGAGGGAGCAAAGAAGTCTTGTAAGTACTCAGGGTCCTGACGTGAGGTTTTAAGTAGAGGGCAAGAGATGGACACCACTGAACAGTCCTGATCAAAGCGTGGTCCCAGCCCTCATTGTTTGTCTCTGCTCCAGTTTGTCCTGCAAGGTTCTCTATGAGTGGTCAGAACTGTGGAAATCTGAGAGATGAGTTCCTCTTCTTGCTGTCACCAGGCTTCAGTCCTTTCCTTCTCGCAGCATGAGAGGCTCCTGGAGAAATCCCAAAAGTCTTGAGGTCCATTGTCTCAATATTCTGATGGCCAAAGGGGAGGGACTTTTTGTGTCTTTTTATTTAGAATATTACTACAATAAGCCACAAGATGAAGCAGTTGTCCTTCTCCGACCCTAGAGAAGACTCCCATGTGCAGAGTATTGCCTTTCATCCGTACTGTGGCCACTGAGAATACCACACCTTAGAAGCCAGAGAATGGATGAGTCTTCAAGGTGAGAATCACAGGCTCAAGACAGACTCTTATAATTCTTAGTATAACTCAAACCCCTTTCCAGAGCCTTGGGCCAGCTCTTCTCCCAAGCAACCCAAATCTAAGCTAAGATTCAACTTCCCAGGAGTCCACAATCTGAGACAATGCATCTCACTGGAAACAGGACACTGTTCCTTTGATACAAATGTCAGGACATCCCTGGGACATAGACCTCAAGAGGGTGGGTCTTCACTGTTTTGCTTGCCACTCATTCAGGGGATCTGGCACCCTGGGCAAGCATTATTTCCTAGGTGAACCATCCCCTATAATTTCTTTAGTCTAGCTGAATTAATAATGTCAACAAAATAAAGATTTAGAAAGAAGCCAAAGGGAGTTGAATATCTTGAAGATGCTGAACTCTTGGCCATGGGACCACGCTCCAAGAGCCCCAGAAAGAACTAAATAGAATTATCCTGGAAATAAGGAGGAAGGAATTTTGGAAGAATCAAAGCCTGAACAGAGTTTTGAGGGATGAATAGGTGTGGTGTTTTCAGATAAGACAAAACAATGCCTACTCCCAAGAAGGGGAAAAACTTGAAGAAGCCAGAAACACTGGTTAAGATTCCACAGCTTAGGAAGATAGGGCATATATATCTCTAAACCCAGTTAACAGATCAGAGAGACAGGACTGGAACCCCAGGGAATAGCACTGATTAACCTTTCAAGCTCTATTTATTGGGGGGCAGTGGAGTCTATTCCCAAGGAGAAGGAAGTGTTCCCAACTCCTAATTCCAAGTGCAGAGAGGCAGGCTATAAGAATAGCCAGGCTCCCTCCCTGTCTTTGGAAGTTTGAACAGTGTGTGTTCAGGGGACCTTCCTTCTGAGTGAAGGTCCGTCTTTCTCCAGATGGCTTCTGTGAAGCAGCTGGGTAGGTTTCTGTGTTGACCAGAGCTCTTGTCTCCCCCAGCTTGGGAGAAACTAGGTCAGTTTAATGAGGATGATGTCACACAACTGGCTTCCTTAATGGGAGTCTTGAGAGAGGGTGGGGTAGAGCAAGGTGGGGCAGGGTGTGGAGCTGAGGTCACCCTGCAGATCTGCTGGCCATAAACAGGGTTCTGGAGAAAGGTGAGCCAGTACCAGTGGCTGCCCCAAGGCCTTTGACGTTTTATTTGCTGCACTTTTATGTCACACAGGGCAGCAAACCATACCTAGAGGCTACTGTCCTTTGCTCTCCAGATGAGGGCGGTGACATTCACATTAATGTCACAGCAGGTGAATACTAAGGAGCAGAGAGCAAGGGGACCTGATGTAAGGCATTGCCCTGACCTTGCAGTCATCATCTCTGGACCAGTGTTCACCTTTTAGGGACCTCAGCTGCCATAGCACATGTCCTCTCTGGAGCCAAGTCATTCTCTCAAAGGAGACTGGGTCTGGATATGGCATGTCTGGGATCTTCCCATGATGAAGCAGAAAGAGGTGGTCAAAGGTGGAGTCACATCATGTTCCCAACAGTGGCTGTGACTTGCTCAGGAGCTATTGCTTTTTTGCTATCAAGCAGTCATTTCTAAACACCTGTTCGTGGATCAGTTATCTTGGAACGGAGGTACCAGAAGTTGTTCAGGGGTCCTGATTTCACAGGCCTCAGGTTGAGCCTGCCCTCTGTGGAAAGGCATTCAGCCAAGGCTGATGGACTCTCTTGGATGTTACTTGACTATCTACGTACAGAAGGGACTTGAAGGGGCTGGGGATTTAGCTCAGTGGTAGAGCGCTTACCTAGGAAGCGCAAGGCCCTGGGTTCGGTCCCCAGCTCCGAAAAAAAAGAACCAAAAAAAAAAAAAAAAAAAAAAGAAGGGACTTGAATGAGAGACTTGGGCACCCACAATTTGTTGCTTATTGTCCTGAGCTTACGGTACCAAAACCCATCAGATCTTGAGAAAAAGAAAAGCAGAGCCTTCATTTTAATCAGCTCTGCAGAGAATTTACATGTTCCTTATACCTGCCTTAGAGTTACTATTGCTGTGAGAAAATACCATGACCAAAGCAATCTGGGGAGGAAAGGGTTCATATGGCTTACTCTTTCATAGCACTGTTCATCATTGAAGGAAGTCGAGATAGGAAATCAAATAGGGCAGGAAGTCACAGACAGGAGCGGATGCAGGGGAGATTAGAGGCATGCTGCTTACTGGCTTGCTCATCATGGCTTGCTCAGCCTGCTTTCTTATGGAACCCAGGACTTCCAACCTACAATGAGTTGGATCCCCCCCCCCCAATCACTAATTAAGAAAATGTCCTACAGCTGGATCTTAAGGAGCCTTTTCTCAGTTGAGGTTCCCTCCTTTCAGATGACTCTAGCTTGTGTCAAGTTGATATAAAACTAGCCAAGACAGTACTGCGGGAACTCTGATCTCTGTGGCATCACTTAAAATCCATCACCTATCTGCTGCCTTGTTGGAGAGAGCTGCACAGGCCTCAGTGGGTCTGTAGACTGATAAACTTGCTGACTCTGCAGCCTACAGGTCTAGTTCTGGTACCAAGGCTGGGTTTCTGTTTTTACAATTTGAATTTGGATATTTGTATAGACCAAAGTACACGAACGATTCCCCTGAAGACACTTGTTGGATCAGCTTCCCTCCTGTACCAAATGTGATTAAACAACAACAACAACAACAACAACAACAACAACAACAACAACAGTGGGTTAGAATGACTGCTTTATTATCTTACTCTGGGAGGATGGGAATCTGAAATGGCCTCCAGCAAGAAATCCATTTCCTAGCCTTTCTAGTGTCTGAGGCCACCTGCACTGCATAGCTTATAGGCCCTCCCGATCTCTTCAAAGCCATTAACATCATCCACCACACTCTACAAGTTATGTCTCACATACCCTCTTCCTCCTAAATGGATACCAAGGACCCCTGAGATTATGCTGGGCCCCAGCAAACAGGACAATCTTCCCATCTCTGGAATTTTTTCCTCCATCTTGTTTTTTAAGAGAGGGTCTCATGTAGCTTAGGCTGGCCTAGAACTCAGTATGAACCTGAGGATGACCTTGACTTTCTGATCCTCCTGTCTGCACTGCCCTGGTGCTTGGATAATGGATGTATACCACGGTGCCTGGTTTTATGAAGCGCTGGGAGTGGAACTGAGGGTTTCTTCTACAATAGGCAGGGAAGTTCTCTGTCCTCTGAGCTATATCCTCAACCCCTCTACCTGCCATGATCATAGCTAGGATCCCTCAACCACCCTTAACCCATAAGATTACAGTTCTGGAGAATCTAACTTGGTCATCTTTGAGGGGCCATGATTCTGCTTGCCAGTGATTCCCAGTTTAAATGAAAGCAGCCAGCCTTGCGCCCCTCACACATGCACCTAATAGATGTGGTCATCTTCTGGTTTGTTTCATTGGACCAGTGCCAGGGTTCTAGGATTTCCACAGTATCATAAGGATACATTCCTCTCTAGACTGCAGCAGTCTTCTGACTAGTGGGGCCTTCCAGTTTTCATTGATAAGAAGTTGCCTGTGGGTTCTGACGTCCTAACTCCAGGATAGTGGTATGAGAACAGCCAGCCCAGTAGGAAGAGGTTGGGTTTCAAAACCAGGCATACCAAGGTTTAGAAACTGTTCTATTATTGAGAAATAAGAAACTCTGGGACTCAGTTTTCTCTTTTGTAAAAGGTCCTTGTGAAGATGGAATGATTCAAAATTGAGCACGGGGCTCGTGCCAGCTGTAGAAGGTATAACTTGTTCTTCCTCCCAGCCCCATGCTCCCAAAAATAAGACTCAGACTCAAAATATTTTTGCAAATACCTTTGGCATATAGCTAGGCTCTTTTCCGACCAGCTTATAATCTATAATGACCCATTTATTCTAGTCTTCATTCTGTCGTTCTTACCTGTGCTCAGGTACCGTGAGGCTGTCTCTTCCCCACCACACCTCCTACCTGGCACTACCCTATAATCCTTTTTGTCTCCTGGTTGTCTTACCTCCTATTTCCTGCCTAAGCCACAGGGTATTAGATTTATTATTGACAGGTGCCACATCTATGCAGACACCTCATACCACCCTCACATGAATAAAGTTTGCTCTGTTAGCAAAATGAAACTCTCTGACCACACTGGGCAACCAGGTTGAGCTTATAGATGATGGGGTCTGGGCAAAGCACATCTGGTGCAGGCTCATCTGTTTTATCGACTGCACCATTGTAGTGGGAGATACTCAGGGGCCTGCATGGTTTCATTTCAGGGGACTGGCAGGCAAATAGGCTCCTAGCACATACAGTAATTTTACTCCCTGCTTCAGTGGAAATGGGAACAGTACATTTACACTGATCAAAATGCAGCCAAATGGCCTTCAGTACACACTATGATTCTAAAGATTCACATTCTTTGAACTAAAATTATAGATATTTGTAAAACTTGCCCCAGTTCTGTGTCTTCCTATACCCAAGACCTTTGCAATGTGACTTTATAACTCATCAAAAGTAGAGACTGTTCCCTCATTTCTCTGATTTTGGCTAGAGTGACTTTCTTTAGCCAATAAAATGATGTTGTGCAAGTTTTGATTTTTTTAAAGATATATTTATTTATTTATGTACACTGTGACTGTCCTCAGACACACCAGAAGAGGGCATTGGATTCCATTACAGTGATGATGTGAGCCACTATGTGGTTGCTGGGAATTGAACTGAAGACCGCTGGAAAAGCAGTCAGTGCTCTTAACCAGTTTTCCCATGTTCTCTCCCCTAGCCTTGTGACCCTTCTCTGAAAAGAGTAAAACAAACAAAAATCAAAGTTCAGTTTGTATTGTCTAAATACTTACTGGGTCATGGTCAAACACTCAGTGGCCTGCCCCTTACATAGAGCTGAGTCCATCCCTTCCTGAACCACAGTAGAAGCTACCAATTGTGGAGAATGACACTTTAACATCTCCATCACACTACTAAGAGTTCTTTTCAATGGCTTGTTGTCTAGACTTACTTTGAGGGGATAGTGGAGAGGAGGGCTGGTTAGGAGTTGTAACCAGACTTTCCATGCCCCCACCCTCAAATGTGCATCTACAGTCATTGATAACACAGTAAAAGTAGCTTCCTTGCTTTTCATGGTAGTGGGGGAACTGATCATAGGCCTTTATGTTTCTGGGTGATAGCATAGACCGTGACCACAGCTCCCAGCTGCAGTAGATTGATGGACCAAGACAAGGCCCTTTAACATAGCCTAGACCACAGACATCAACATGGCCTTGGGTGACAGCACAAGCCACCTAAATCAGTATTGTCCTCTAGACATCAACAGGGCTTCAGGCTACAGCATGAACCCAGACATCACCATGTCCTCAGGTGGCAGCACAGGCCACAGCCACATGTCCCCAGTGGCAGCAGAACCCACAGACATCAACATGGCCTCAGACTGCAGCACAGATTCCAAACATTCATACGGTCTTGTGTGGTAACATGGGCCACAGTCAGCAATTTGGCCTGGCTGGTAGCATGCAAACTTTATGGCTTTCATACTTCTGTTTGCTCTCTGGGAATGGCTATAGGAGCAGGGCACATTACATAGCTTATCTAGGTAAGGATAGAAAAGGATGTAAGACTAAGTGTTTACTATACTAAATCTATTCATTTGTGACTAGAAAGGGGAAACTGAGGTATAGAACACAGACACAATCTGGCATGAACTGGACTGGCCTTCCCTTTATTCTTTTTCTTTCTTTGCTTTACTGTTTGTTTGTTTGAGGTGTTTTGTTTTGCTTTATGAGGTGTTTTGTTTTGCTTTATATCTAGACTAATTTCAAATACATCAATCCTCCTGCTTCAATTTCCCAAGTGCTGAGATCACAGGTATATGCCACCACTCCCAGGCAACGAAGAACCTCTCTAAAGATACTATGACTCAAAACTTTGATTTAGAGATAATGTGAATGTTTTGTGCAGTTACGTGATTGAAATGGGGGCACGAATATGAGTGCATTACATTTATGCATGGGTGTACTGCACATACTCATGTATGTGGAGGCCAGAGTCATCCCAGGTTTCACTTTTTAAGTACCATCCAGCTTGTTTCTTGAGACAGTTTCTCACTCGAACTGGAGACAACAAGTGTGTGCTATTATGCCTAACTCTGGTTCTGTTTTTTTTTTTTTTTTTTTTACTTATTTATTATTTATAAGTACACTGTTAACGGTCTTCAGACACACCAGAAGAGGGCATCAGATCTCATTACAGATGGTTGTGAGCCATCATGTGGTTGCTGGGATTTGAACTCAAGACCTCTGGAAGAGCAGTTAGTGCTCTTAACCACTGAGCCATCTCTCCAGCCCCCTGGTTCGGGTTTAAATAGCATTTCTTCCTCTCATATTTCATAGCTAGTGAGGTGAGGGAATACATTCATTTAGGCACCAAAACATCAAGTTTCCAGATCCAGCTTGGCCAAGTGAGCTTGGCTACATTACCTCTCTCCTTTGAGTCTTGTTTCCTCTACTCGTAGAGTTCATATTGACATCTCAGCACATATGTGAGAAAACTTAAAGTCTTTATGAGTGATAACATTATGTGTCACACACAAGGGATTGTGGGCATTGGTAGCCAGGAAACTGCCATTCTCATAATCAGAAATCCCTCAGCAGGACAAGTGGTAGATTTTTTGATAGGTAGGTTTGTTGATTGTTAAGTAGGTTGACTGACTGGTTGGTAGGTAGACTGACTGGCTGGCTGGCTGGCTGGTTGGTAGGTAGACTGGCTGGCTGGCTGGCTGGCTGGTTGGTAGGTAGACTGGCTGGCTGGCTGGCTGGCTGGCTGGCTGGCTGACTGGCTGGTTACTTGGTTGGTTGCTTGGTTGCTTGGTAGATAGGTTGACTGCTTGATTGACTGTCTGGGTAGAAGGTTGGTTGTTTTTCTCACACTTAGCCTCTCAGAGCTGAGTGACAAAACAGGCTGGAATGACAACGTGGTCAGTTCAGCTGATGTGAGAGCCAGGTGCAGCCAAGCCACCCACAGACACCGGGCAGCAAGCAGCAGTGTGTGGTCTTCAAGTGGGCATTTTTTCAGCTTTACAGAAAAGAAGTGGGTGGATCCACATTTTGGGATGATATCAGGGGAGTCAGCCTGGTCTCCCCCCTCCCCCAAATTGCCTGTCTCCTTCCTTCATAGCCAAGCCAATCACAGACTAGTTAAACACCAGGTGCTCTTCCTTCCTGGTCATTTTTAATTGACTAATGAAAATTAATTTTCGTCTCTTACCTAGCAGCATCCATTCCCAAGATGTAGGAGTCTACATCACCATCACTGTAGTCTGTGGTTTTGGAATAACTGAGTAGTGACCCTCTAGGTCCTGTAATCAACCCCTCAGACCACAGTGGCACCTGCTCCCTTGGGTTGCTAACTCTATGCTCCTGCTCCATCCCTCATTGGCTCCCTTTAGCCTTTCCCACATCATGCCACGCCAACCCTTTTAAAACACTTGTTCCATCACACAGACCCCAGGGTTCTCTGAGGAGTTTGACTAATGTATTGCCTTAAACCCAACTGAGGACAGAGAAAAAAATAAAAGCCTAACCAGAAAGAGAAACGTTTTGAAGTCTAGCTAGTAGCCAGTCTGTTAGAATACTAAGAATCATAGCACAGAGTAGAGAGTGCACAGGCAGTATTTAGATCTTTGCCGTGGCTCAGTCTGGTGTCACTGGGCCATTCCTTGTGTATTGTGATCTCATGGCCTCACAAAGGGCTGTGGGGAGGTGAGGTCCTCAAGTGCCCAGCCATTACCGTAGTTGTTGACCAAAACATCCTTTTACGGCATTCAGAATTGTGAGAACTGTGATGGAGACGTTCAATTTTGAAAAATTTAGAAAAAAGTGTAGGGAGCGGCTAAAGATGGCGCCGACATCCGGTGGTCGTTTGTGGTAAACACCTACAGCGCATGTGTTGGCAGACCCCCAGCACCTACAAGGCCAGGGTGATATTCATGCTAAATAGGTATTTCATGCTCCACCAATCCCCAGTGGACAAATTTACAGCCACAGCCTGTCTTGTATTTAAGGCGAGTGCCTTTGTTCCCCGGGGTCCCCGTATCATCAATAAGGTGTTCCTGCAATAAAGGCTGATTGAGAAGGATCCAACGGTGTTGCGTCTTCCTTGCCAGTCGAGGTGGGCGCGACAAAAAAGCACTTTGGATGCCAAATGTAAGCATCTAATGAAGGCATCTACAGTGAGCTTTTTAGTGAGCCCTTTCCAAAGTGTTTGAAAAGTTAAGCGAAATCAAATTCAACACATAGGTCCCTTGTCCTTGGTTGGTGATGAGACACACATTGGGTTTCTACTGAAGCTTTAAGCACTGTGTGTGCTTGAGCCTGGAGTGCTGGTAGGAGTCCAGTCAATAAAGGGCTTGCCATGCAAGCCTGCAAACCCGAGCTTGATTCACAGCACTCAGTTAGAATCTAGGCATAAAGGTACCTGCAATCCCAGTGCTGGGGAGACAGAAACAAGGCTATCTGAGGCTTGCTGGCCAGACAGCCTATCCCTACTTGGAGAGCCCTCGGTTCCAGGGAGAACGCATGACTAGAAAATCAAGCTGGCTGGCACCTGAAAAATGACATCCCAGGTTGACCTCTGGCCTTCACATGCATGTTCAGACACACACATTTATATCTGACACTCATGGACCTGAACTCACGTGCATGCACACACATGCACCAAACAACAACAACGACAAAAACAGAAAACTAATTTTTTCTTTATTCTTTTTAATCTACCTTATTACATGGTTTTTGGCCAGAGGAATGGGGAATGAGTCATACCTCTAGCCCTGGGTGGAAAGAGAGATTCTGAATTGCTCAAAAGACCTTAAGATTCAAGGGCATACTATATTGATTGTCCTCTTACTTAAGACTTAACTAAATGAGCCTGTCAATCACATGGACAGGCAACTGTCCCTCAGGAATGCTGTCTGTTGCAGAAACCTGACATCAGCCTCTGGTTTCCACATGCCTGCACACACGCATGTGAATAGGCATTCACACATCAATGTACACCATACTTAAACACACATGTATTTGCATGTACACATACATGAATTTGCATTCACACATGAATGTACACCATACTCACAGGCATAAAACTAAAAAGAAAGAAGAAAAACTTCAATAAAACTATCTCAGTATCTGAGTCATGAAAAATTTCTTTCATCTTTGATATCTACAAAAGGGTGGGAGGGTGGGGGTTGGGGAAGAAGACTGGAGAGATGGCTCGGTGGTTAAAGGCACTTGCTGCCCTTACAGAGGTCCTGGCTTCCATTCCCCGCACTGACATGGTGGTTCACAACCAATCATTATTCCAGTTCAGGTGATCCAATGCCCTTGGCACAAACACGATGCCCACAAGTATGCACAGGCAAAGCCTTCACATACATAAAATCAGTAGATCTACAAAAGGAATCCTGAGTTCATCAGTAACGATCCCTTCCAAAAATACACTCTGTCACTATTTGAGCCATTTAAAGGAAGTATAAAAATAGTCATTAGAGGGGTTGGGGATTTAGCTCAGTGGTAGAGCACTTGCCTAGCAAGCGCAAGGCCCTGGGTTCGGTCCCCAGCTCCAAAAAAAAAAAAAATAGTCATTAGAAACCATTTAGATATCTAGTAGAAGGGCTGGAGAGATGGCTCAGCGGTTAAGAGCACTGGCTGCTCTTCCAGAGGTTCTGAGTTCAAATCCCAGCAACCACATGGTGGCTCACAACCATCTGTAATGAGCTCTGATGCCCTCTTCTGAGGTATACTTATATATAGATATCTAGTAGAGATAATTAAAGCATCTCTATCCTTTGCCTGGCATTGAAGCTGTTTTGTGTGTATGTAAGTTGTGTCTGCGTGTCTATGTGCATGCAAAACAGAAAACTGCAAATAGCACAGAATAAGAGAAAGTAAATTTGGAGTTATTAGCCACTGCAGACAAGTTTCTTGTTTCTTCGTTCATTTGTTTTCTCCTAAGACTTTCTTACCTGGAAGAAAACCAAATGGACAGGAGCAAGACAGCAAGTGGAAAGGCAAGCTGGGTTCTCAGGAAAATCAGTGGGCCTGGGACAGAGCTGGAAAAACTCACCACATGACAGCTCCTGCTTCCACCAGACAAGAAGAGGCTCTCAATGCTATTTCTGATTTGTTTGCAGAACTTTAAGGGAAAGGCAAGACCTTTAAAGCTTTCCATTAATAAAAGGGAGGAGCCCACAGAGGTCATGGACCCTCCGGTACTACGACCAGGAGTTGCAAGTCAGAAATGAAAAAACAAAAACATCAATGGCCAATAAAGATTATGCAATCTGTT
Organism: Rattus norvegicus; assembly: GCF_021556685.1. Lineage (NCBI taxonomy): Eukaryota > Metazoa > Chordata > Mammalia > Rodentia > Muridae > Rattus > Rattus norvegicus. Next base: position 44,192,772 of record NC_141547.1, read on the forward strand.
CTGTGGCCTCTAGAGAGAAGGAAGGAGGCCTTGAAATATGGTTTCTAAAGGAATCTAGAGATGCCTATCTCCAGAGTTCATCTCCAAACTGCTTGAGGCAGGGTCTCATTGTACTGTCCAGGTTGCCCTCGAACTCCTTGGGCTCACACACATCAAATTCCTACATCCAAGAACATCTCTTTAGTCCACAGCCCATGGCTCTCAAAGGTAGTTTTAGCTTAGCCACCTAACTCCTGATCCTGGGCTCTCATGTTTAGCCAAACTCCATCTCACACCATTCTGGATTCCATTTCCATCCCTTTTTTCAAACTCCATGGGAGGTTTGGTGCCAGGATAATGGAAGGAGCTTTGGAAAGAAATTCAATTTAGGTTGAGTTGCCTTGACCAGGAAAATCTTAAAAGTCATCTGGAAAAGAACTGACTTTGTCTAAGAGCTGGAAGGCTCCCGAAGACATTTCACAGCTACTGCATAGCCTTGTATGTGTGCGTGTGCATGCGTGTGCATGCGTGTGCTTGCATGTGCTTGCATGTGCTTGCATTTTCAAGCAATGTTCTGCTCTGCAGCAGCCCGTGAACCTCACCAACTGGTGAGGTGGCATCTGAGGAAGCCAAGCCTGTCCTACCCAGAGCCTCAAAACATCCCTTTAAAGGGGTGCCAATCCATCCCCAGTCCACAGGACAGTTTGTTTGGCAGGAAGGGGAATAAAACTTGGTAAATTGGCAGAAGCCTGAGGAAGGGGTGGCAAAGAAGTCTTCCTTGTTTGTTTCCTGGGGCTGTGCCCTTCAGACAGTGGTAATTAGGGGACAGGGTGGGGCCTTCTGGGCTGAAAATGATAGGACAGGTACTGTCCTAATTATGGGAGTTTATTGAGATGATACTTGGGGTGTGGTTATTACCATCTGTTAGAGTTCACGAACTAGACTCAGAAATGGTAGGCTCTAAGGGGAAGTGAGGATATTACAGACTGTCCAGAAGCCTCAAAGACCCAAAATGGTCAGGTTAAATACAGAGACGGATTTGGTGTTTATCTTTTTGGGAGACAATGACACCTTTGAATGTGTGGCCCTTTGTGGTCCATCCAGTGAGCACGGAGTCTCTGGATGCAACATGTCCCATACTGGGTGGTTGTCTGCATAGTAAGTTGTCCACCCTGTTGAGCTGTTAATGAGTGGAGAGGTGTGGGAACCTCTGAGCGGATGGCAAAGACAAGTCCTGGAATCAAGAAAGACAGGAAAGTTTCTCTTCAGGGGTTCATGTCAGCCAAGCCAGTCTTCCCAGGACAAAGGACAAGAATAGCAACCCCTATCAGATTTGGCTTCACATCTGAACTGCTGGGGATCTTGTTTAACTGTAAGTTATAATACACTGGCTTGGGGGCTCAGAGGTCCTGCATTTCTATAGGCAGCTTCCAGGTAATGCACCAGACCTATGGACAACTACCCGAGAGTCAGTCTGCGAGGCAAAGTGTCTGATGACCTTCTGAAGAGCTCAGCTTCCTCAAGCCCTAGTTCCCTCGCCCATACCACAGGGTCTGTGACTTTATGACTGCAGGATCATCTGTAGTGTATTTTGAGCTATTTATACTTGTTGACTAAATGATAAAGTTTGAACCAGAATTTCTAGACTAATCAAACTTTTTATCTTATCTGTTTTTAATGTCATCTAATTAAGGTGGGGGTTTTTTGTCTCCCCCCCCCAAGGGCTGAGGACCGAGCCCAGGGCCTTGCACTTGCTAGGCAAGTGCTCTTCCACTGAGCTAAATCCCCAATCCCTAATTAAGGTGTTTTTAAAGCTCAAAATCCGTTTTTTCTTCCTCAGGCTGTCCTGCCACTAGCTCAGTAGCAGAAGTTCTTGTGTAAGGGATGTGAGTTGTTTAAAATACTCAAGTTCTTCAACTAGAACTCGAAAGCTGTTGTTACCATCCCGTCTTGAAGGCTAATGAATGGACTAAGATATGAGAAACCCAGGAACCAAGGCAAAGGCCTGCGTATGCTGATTTATAAATAGGGGACAGGAAAAGTACATCGAAAAGCCTTACTGCTCAAATTAGCTTTCAGGTCACACAGCCTGACATTCATCTCAGAATTTCAGAATTTATACTAGCGATCAGATGTGCTGTGTGCAGGTGATTCCTGACCAGCGCCGCACACATCAGTCGCACCTTTGCTTTTTATAGCAGCTCACCAAAAGCCCCAACACTTGGACATAAACGAGTTTTTACAGAGTGTCCAAGACTTGGGCAAACTTTAACACACCTTCCGTGGAAAGATGGTAAAGTGCAAACTGAGTGGAGGACAAGGGACTTGGTTTCCCGCCCCTGCCCAGTAGCCTTTGGTGGCAATGAAGATACGATGTGGAGGAGCTTCCCGCTCACCATGCAAGTGACCCATCCGCTGAGATAACCTCTCCCCAAATCAAGGAAGACGCGCACTTAGACAAAAGACATGTATAGAACCCAAACAGACAGGAAAGGAAGAACTTCTCCGTGACATATTACATGGTTGAGAAGTGAAAATACAAAGCAAAGACTCCGTGCAGAAAGAGGTAAGGGAGGCGTGGTTGACAACCACGCTCCCGTGGATGCCCGATGAGTGCAGGGTAGCACACTGGACTCGGCCACTTACTGTTCTTATAAAGGGAAAGGACATGAAGTTGGGAGGGTGGAGGATATACGAAAATGATTGGAATACATTACATGGGATTCTCAAATAATTAATATGCTTTTTTAATTAAGGAAAGAAAAAAAACAATCTGGAATGGATAATAAAAATCAAGTTCTGACAACTGTGTGGATGGAGACATAGGAAAAAGGAGCCAGAGAGATGGATGACTCAGTCAGTAAAGCCCTTGCCCTGCAAGAGCAAGGACCTGACCCATGCAGGCACAATTTGTTTTTGAAAAAAGTAATAAAAATATGCATGCACCAAACACACACATTAAATAAAAGTTAAAAGTGAAATCCTCCACTCTTATTCTATCAAAACTTGTCTACACACACGCACACACACATGCACACTCACACGCACACACAATTGTGTATGCGCACGTGTGTGTGGTGGGGTGTACATGTGTGGAGGTCAGAGGTCAACTTGTGGGAGTCATTTCTCTCCTACCAAATGGGTTGTGTCAGGCTTGGTAGCAGGCACCCTCACCCACTGAGCCATCTTCCCAGCCCATGGTGAAGCCTTTTAGTAACTCACTCTCATCTTTCCTAAATCAGCAAATAAATCTTAGAGTTACGCTGCACCATAGATCAAATGGACTTAGCAGACATCCCCTGAATATTCCGTCCAACAGAAACACAATGGATGCTTTTCTCAGCAGCTCATGGAACCTTCTCTAAATGAGATCGCCCTCTAGACCACAAATCACATCTCCCCAAATACAAAAGAATCAAAACATCTCTTGCATCTTATCAGATTATAGAGCAATAAACTGGAAATAAACAGCAATAAAAACTATAGAAACCGCAGAAGCACATGGGAGCTGAACCCTCTTGAGTGACAAGTGGCTCACTGAAGACTTGAAAGGTTTATAAGTCAATTAAAATGGAAGCGTCACTCACAGAACTGTCCAGGCAGCAGTAAGGGGAAGGTCGAGATCTCTGCGTGCTTATACCAACAGTCCAAAATCCCAGAAATAACTCAGTCGCGCACCTCGCAGTCCTGGGAGTAATCCAAACCCAAGGCAGCGTGTGACAAGAAATAGTAAAGATCAAAGGCAAAAATGAATAAAACGAAGACTGAAAAAAACCAACACATTAAACCTACCAGAATTGATTCTTTGAAGAAACAGACCAGAGTGCCACTCTTACTCAAAAAATGCCTAAGTCTTTGTTAGAACAATAAGGCAAGAGAAAGAACACAAGTGGGGAAAAGAAATCAAGTGATTTTACCTGCAGAAGGCGATTAAAAGACCCTAACAACTCCACCACAGAACTCTTTCTAATCGCTTGAACCTTTATATTTATGTTAGGTGTGTGGTGCTTTGCCTTCATGCATGTCTGTGCAGTGGCTGCAAAGGCAAGAAGAAAACATTGGAATCCCCGGGTCTGGGATTACAGAGCCTCGCGTGCTCCTGGGAATACAACCAGCACTCTGAACTGCTGAGCCGTCTCCCCAACCCTGACAAAACCCTTAAAGCCTGATGAACACTTTTAAGAAAGTATAGCGATATAAACTCAACACACGGAAATTGGTGGCTTTATTGTCTGCCAGTAACGAACTTACCAAGAAAGGAAATTGAGGCAGAAAATCACATTCCCAGGAACTTCAAAAGAAATAAAATATCTAGTAAATCTAACCAAGGAGGTCAAAGACCGCTACAATAAAAAAAATTAAGATTCTGAAGAAAGACGTTGAATTAGACACTGGAAGGTGAAAAGACTTTCTGTGTTCATGGGTTGCATATTGTGAAAATGGCTACACCGTTGAGAGGAATACAGGTTAAATGCAAGCTGGGCCCATTTTTCACAGAATTAAAAAAAAAGTCAATATCTGATCTCAGATTTCATTGTAGGGTCATATAACAAAAGCAGCACACTACTGACCCCCAAATGGGCACATCAATCAATGGGATAAAATGGAGGAGCAGACGTAAACCCACACAGTTGCAGCTCCCTATATTCAGAGAGCTATCAAAAACAGAGGAGAAAGCACAGTCTGCTGTGGTCTGGATGATTATGGACTTCTTGGGCCTTTGACATGGTTTATGGGAGGAATGTGGACGAGTTTAGAGTATTGGAATCTCTGATTCTATACGCAGAACTTAGTGGCCCATTCCAGTAGGTGCTTGGGGGAAGGTGCTCACCAACTTTAGGCGCTGGGAAAATGCAAGTTAATAATGTACCAAAATTCCATCTTACCCAATGAATGGTTATCATCAGGAAAGCGAACGACAGCCTGGGAGGTGATGGAGCACGACTTTAATCCCGGCACCCAGGAAGCAGAGGCAGGGAGGTCTCTGAGTTTAAGGCCAGCCTGTTCTACAGAGGAGTTCCAGGACAGCCAGGGCTACACTAGTCCATGTTTACTGCTGCACTGTTCACAGTTGCTAGAAATTAAACCAGCTTGGGTGCCCACCAACAGACGAATAGATACAGAAAAGGTGATGCCTATAAATAACAAATTTATGTAGTCATACAGAAAAACCAGACCAACTGGGTAGTGGTAGCACATGCCTTTAATCCCAGCACTCAGGAGACAGAGGCACATATCTGTGAGTCTGTCTGTGTGTGCGCACACGCACGTGTGCGCACACATGCATGCATGCATGTGATACACATATATGGTATAATGTGTACAATGTATATGTATGAATATTATATATAATTATACATATATGTATGTGTAGATATGCATACACACGAACTGCAAATGGCTGTAAGTATGTGTTTATATATGTGTTTGTAGGTCATAAAAAGGGGGGGGGTCATGAAATAAGAGGAAGAGACCCTAAATGAAGGTGGGAAATGTAGAGGCTAATGGGTTACTCTGAAGCAAAGCAGGAGGAGGCAGACTTGCTTAGGAAGAAAGGGAACCATCTGGAAGGGAGGAAGGAATGAGGACACAGAGAAGGTGAGTGGGGGAGGTGAACACATGAGAACAAGCTAGAATGTACTCATGTACGAAGACTATGATGAAACATATTACTTCGTGTGCTGACCTACAACTTTACTTTAAAAAATTACTCGGGTCACTAAAATCTAACTAGGCATGCAATATGCTAGTTGTGCTAGTTAAGGGTGCAATCAGAAAAAGTAGACTCTTCTAGAAGGCTCTACTCTCATCCCCAGCAGTAGCCATAGCAACACACATTGCTGGATTTCCCCCACAACCACCAAACTCCATGAATTAATCATGAGAAACAACTGAGCCGGAACAATTCATCTTCATTATTGTATCACTAGCTAAAGAAAGCAAATGAGAACAGTTGTCTAATCTGAAACTTGGGAAAACAAGAAGCCAAAGAATGGGAAACTGTAACTTCCAAATATCCAATTATGGTTACACTTATCCACACACTGTAAGCCATTGCACCAACCATCAGCATGAAATCCCATAACCATCTATACATATTAGATGCTATAAAGGATTAACAAGGCAAAAAGATCTCACTGTGTTGCCAGGGCTGGCCTGATCCCTGGACTCGGCAGCCTAGTGGTTTCTGAAGAGAAACTGTGTGCTTGCTTCACTGACTGGCTGGTCAGAACTACTCTCTTTGAGAACATTCTCTCTCTCTCTCTGGCACATCCTTCCCTGTGAACCTCCTAGTTTCCTCACATGGAATCAGAACTTCTCCTTATCACCAAAGAATAAAGTCCATATTTGGCAAGTATTTCTTAAAAAGTCCATAAGTCCATTGGAATATATCTTCAAGACTTATGCTGGAGACACCGTCAGTGGGAGCATCACCCACACCATCCCAAGTGAGGCCAGACATCCAAGGAAGAAAATGACTTCCCTTTTCCATATGTGACTTACTGGGCCAAGGAAATGGATCGGTGGGTAAAAGCATTACCGTGCAAGTCTGACGATTTGAGGTCCATTGCTAAACCCATACTAAACGCTGAATTTGGTGACATGTATCTATAATTCCAGCAGTCCTGTGGCAAGATGGGAGGCTGAGAAATGAGCATCACAGGGAAACTCTTGGGCCAATTAGCCTAAAGTAAGCATGCGGCATCAAGAATAAGAAAGACCCTGCCTTGACACAGTGGAAGTGAACACTGACTCCTGAAAGTGACTCTGATCTCCACATGCATGCTATGGTGCTGCATGTGCATCCCCCCCACCTCACACACACACACACACACACACACACACACACACATGCATATCTATGGGATTGGCAACATTGGCCCTCTCCAATTATCTTTTTTATTTTTTGAAAAAAATATATATTGTATGTGAGTACACGGTCACTATCTTCAGATACCAGAAGAGGTCATCGGATCCCATTACAGATGGTCGTGAGCCACCATGTGGTTGTTGGGAATTGGACTCAGGACCTCTGGAAGAGCAGTCAGTACACTGAGCCATCTCTCCAGTCCCATCTCCAATTATCTTAATCATAAGTGATGACATTTTTTATCGTTATATATTTTCTAAACTCTTTATCCTGAATTTGATTTGGTAGGCTTTTCCTGTGTTTTCTTTATTTCTTTCATATTTATTTATTCAACTTTCTGTTTGTGAATGTTTTGCCTGCTATATGGATGTGGACTGTGTGAATGCCTGGTGCCCAAAAAAGTTAGGAGGGGGACATCTGACCCCTTGAAGTTACAGATGGCTGTGAGCTACCATGTGGATGCAGGGAATTGAACCAGGGCGCTTTGTAAAAGCAACAAGTGCTGTAAACCACCAAGCCATCTCTTCAGCTCTTCTCCCAAGTTTTAAATGTACATAGTAATATTATAGTAATGTCAGATGATTCTCTTAGGATATAGTTTGAAAATACAAAAAAAAATTGTCTACTGTGTTGTCTAACATTTGACAGCCTATGGGTAATCGAGGTACAGAAAACATGGGCCTTGAACGGCCTGTCAACAGCTCCCTCTCCCTTCTGTTCAGCCCCTGACCTATATCTGTTCCTCCTGTGCTTCTGAGTTTTCCAGAATGTCACAGAAATGAAATCATACAGCGTATGATCATCTGAATCTGGCTTTTTAAACACAGCACAAAACTCTAAAAATTAATTGAAATATCCTTGCATGAGTAGCTCGTAATAGAAATAGTTGCGAACTTAAATACCCACTCATGAACTGACAAACACTTGAGGGATCATCTTTAGACCATTTTTTTAAAATTATTTCTATATGTTTGACCTTGTCTGATGTGTATATTTCATGTAAACTTAGAGGCGAGATCGCCAGGTTTTGTTATCAGTACATACCTGACTGGGTAAGATACAGTTTGCTTTTCAAAGTTGTCTGCACTATTTTTCCACCAATTACTTTGTAGGCGAATTGGTTTTTGTTTTAGTGAAGTTGTTTAACATTGTCCTGATAGGTATAGAACCACGGCCTCCAGCTTTGATTTGCATGTCCTTAGTGAAGAACAGCATTGGGCATTTTTCCTCGGCTCCATCACAGCTATGTCTCTTTGATGGAAAGTCTGCTCCACCTTTCACCTACTTTTAAAGGAACTTTGTGTTCTTCTACTGAGTTACAATGGTTCCTTTATTTGCTCTGGTAATCTCTTATTAAGGAGTGATGTGTAATGTTTTCTGCTGGTCTGTAGCTCTTCTCTTGACTGGACTTTTCAAAGAATAGAAGTACTTAATCTTGATGAAGCCCAATTTAGGACTTTTTGAAAAAATCAACCGTGCTTTTGTGTGGTATCTGAGAAATCATCCTGAACCCCAATCATGAAGACTTGGCCTGTGTTTCCTTTTGGAGTTAATGGCTCTAGGTTTTACACTAGGATTTGCAAATAGTTGCAACATATTTGCAAATAGTTCCTTCTCATCTGTGCTCTTCTTTTCCATATTTAAGATGCCCTTAGAGGAGTTCTGAACTTCAGTGGAGACAAAATCATTTTTAATGGTTTGTATGACTTTTTTTAGCCTTACGTTTAGATTTTTAAAAAACGTTTTAAAAATTGCTGTCCCTCTTCTTTCTTCCTCTTCCCTCCCCCATGCTTTTCTCCTTTCCTCCTCCCTTCATTTCCATTCCCTCTTCCTCCCTCACCTCACTTCACCTTCCTTCCCTCCCTCCCTCCCTCCTTCCCTCCATGGAGAAAGCCCTGGAGAGTATCAGGCTGAGCTGTGGTCTCTAAAGGCCAGTTCCTCTGAGGTTTCTGCACAGCGGGTTTTCAGGGCTCGAGTCAGGAGCCCACAGGAGAAAGACAAGCAAACCCGGTGATGAGATCAGCAACAGATACAAATGACAAGCCTGTGGTCATCAAAGGGGGTCATTAAAGCCACACACTTCCTATCTACCCTGTAAAAGCGAGAGATGTATACATGATTCACCACGAGTCTCAAAATGTAAACAGAGTGAGGTTGTTCTGTGGAAGTGAGGGGACATAAATAGCCTAGCTATTGCGGGTGTGGAGGGCATCTCCCACCACTTCCAACAGCCATTGAGACAGTGATCTCTGTAGCACATTCCGGAGAGAGGGAGGGAGGGAAAGAGAGAATTTCATATGTATTAAGGGCCAACTTTTAAAAGTATAACAGGTCCGAACAAAAATATTTGAAATCAACGACAAACTGGCTGAAAGAATAATATCAAAATTTTAAAAGAAAGAAAGTTTTCCTTATGATGTCATTCAGGAAGAAAAAATCTGAGACCAAGTGTGATTTTTCATATTCTGGTTGGGGGACTGTAATAGTCCTTTCTCTAACCCAGCTTTGGCTCAGACATGGAATTGGTTAGAAAGAAAGAAAGAAAGAAAGAAAGAAAGAAAGAAAGAAAGAAAGAAAGAAAGAAAGAAAGAGAGAAAAGAAAAGAAAAAAAAGTGCAATCGTGAACTGAAATGAACTTGCAAATTCTCTTTCCCCTCCCACACAGATCCACCTTGGAACCCGTAGGGAACAAATCAAGACACCAGAGAGAACGGTAGCAATGGCTCCTGGAGCAAGCGCATCCCCTGAGCAGGCATCCGCCATCTTTATTGGGCTATACTGTGTGTAGACGCTAAGGGTGTAAGAAAGGGAAGGGTTGGTGATACCAAACGAGTGTCACAACAGTCACAAGTGGGGCACGCTTTCGCCCTGCTCTCTGAGAAACCCTTAGACCTCCTGGAAGTGACACCACGGATATTGATTCATATTTCTCCGGAAATTCAGAACAAAGAAACCTCTGGTCAGGAAATGGCTGGTGCAGGACGTCATTCTGCGTTGTTAAAACCCAGCAATGATGGGTCTTGAAATATTTTATAGGGGAAAGACATGGGCCAGGCTAGCCTGGAACTCCCCTTGCTCTCAACCTACAGTTAGGCCCTTGCACAGGGGGTCATACTGAGTGGTTCACAAGGAATCATTTTTCCTCCTAGCTCAATCTTCCATTTCCCAAGCCCGGGGAAACACCACAGCACAGCACAGCACAGCACAGCACAGCACAGCACAGCACAGCACAGCACAGCACAGCACAGCACAGCACAGCACTATTATAGCTAAAATAATCACTGCTTAACATCCCATGATAAAGGTAGCAGGGATGAATAAACTTTCAGAGGTTTAAAAATGAACAACTCTTACAATAATACAAAAGAGTTGGACCCTTTCCTACAATGAGGTGTTTGTTTGAGACAATGTCTTACTGCTTAGCCCAGGCTAGGGTGGAACTGGTGACCATCCTCCCTCAGCCTACCAACTGCTGAGATTATAGGAGTGTACCACTATGCCCAGCCTTTAAAGAGGGTGAGTTTGTGTTTGTCTGTCTGTTTGTTTGTTTAACACAGGATGGTTAACAATGGAAATGCACCTCCCATGAATTTTTCCTGTTACTTCCTGTCAGCCCTAGAAATCTAAGTAAAAACTTCTTGGTGTTTTATGACATCCAGTTATCCTTGAAACTATCTAAGGAAGCCTCAATTAGCCAGTGTCCTCAATCTCAAAGCATACTTAGAAGGCAAAGTTTTAAACTGTAGACACACAATGAGACACACAAACCATGAATGAGCACATGCAAAAGCTCAAGGGCACCCACTTGTCCTGAGAGATGCAAGGGAACCACAGTGAGACGTCATTCAAGGGGAAAAATAAAATCATAGACAACAGCAAGTGTTGGTGAGGCAGACAGGGCCAGAGGAACCTTCACATAGTACAGGCAGGAATGCAAAAGGGTATGTCATTTAGGAGCACAGTTGGGCAGACTCTACTACAGACTTACTTTCTGTGTGCATGTTGTGTTACTGAGAGTCTCCGTTAAGGTTTTGCTGCTATGCACAGACACCATGACCAAGGCAACTCCTATAAGGACAACATTTACAGGTTCAGAAGTTCAGTCCATTATCATCAAGGTGGGAGCATGGCAGCATCTAGGCAGGCAAGCATCAGGAGGAGCTGAGAGTTCTACATCTTCATCTCATGGCTGCTAGGAGAAGACTGGCTCCCAAATGGTTAGGAGGAGGATCTCATTGCACACCCCCACAGAGACACGCTTACTCCACCAAGGCTACACTACTCCAACAAGGCCACACTTCCTAATAGTGCCACTCCCTGGGTCAAGCATATGCAAACCACCACACCTAAGAAACTCACCCTGTGTTTTCCCTCCAGAGAAAACAAAATATATACATGCAGAAATTGTAGAAGCTTCCTTTTATTAACCAAAAACTTGAAAGACCCCCAAATGCCCATTAACTGATGATTTGTAAACAAGTCAGACGAACCCAATGGGCCAAACAGCCCCACCTCAGATGATGGAGACCCTAGCAGTGATGCTAACTATCAACAATATCCAGTCTCATAACTGGTAAAGGGCTCACCTAGCATGGGTGAAGTCCAGGCTTCTATCCCTAGCACTGCATTAAACCTGCTGTTGTGATGAACATCCAAAACCCTAGGACTTGGAAGAGAGAGGCTGAAGGATCAGAAGCTCAGAGTCATCCTCAGCTACATGGAGTTTGAGGCTAACTTGGGATATATGATACCTTGCCTCAAAAAAATTAATTAAAAATAAAAAATGATGTCTTTATTGTATATTAGATGCTGTTTCAAGGCTTCGGTGCTACCCATTTCATCTTCCCCACAATCCATGAAGTAGTATCAGGTAACCCCACTTTACATGTGGGGGACCACGCTCTAAAAGCCCTCCACCCACACTGCAGCCTGTGCCCTCTATTATCTTGGTGGCTACAGGAAACATCTCCTCCTGTGAAAAGAAACAGAGAAGTAAAAAGGGGAGACAGGAAGGAAGGAAGACTCTCAGGAAGGTCGGAAGCAGAAAGAAATGGGAGCATATAAGATGGAAATGAGCCTGGATGACCCAAGGAAGCACTGGATGGAACTTAAGCTCATGAGTGCAGAGAAGAAAGGAGCAACGTGCTGGGAGCAAGGAAGGACTCTCCCACCGCCTGACCTCCATGTCAGCCCAAACATGCACACACAGACACACAGACACACACAGACACACACAGACACACAGACAGACACACAGACACACAGACACACAGACAGACACACAGACACACAGACACACAGACAGACACACAGACACACAGACACACACAGACAGACACACAGACACACAGACACAGACAGACACACAGACACACACATACACACAGACAGACACACAGACACACAGACACACACATACACACAGACACAGACAGACACACAGACACACAGACACAGACAGACATACATACACACAGACACACACAGACACACAGACAGACACACAGACAGACACACCACAGACACACAGACACACAGACAGACACACAGACACAGACAGACACACAGACACACAGACACACAGACAGACACACAGACACAGACAGACACACAGACACACAGACACAGACAGACATACATACACACAGACACACACAGACACACAGACAGACACACCACAGACACACAGACACACAGACACACACACAGACACACAGACACAGACAGACACACAGACACACAGACACACACATACACACAGACACAGACAGACACACATACACACAGACACAGACAGACATACATACACACAGACACACACAGACACACAGACAGACACACAGACAGACACACCACAGACACACAGACACACAGACACACAGACACACAGACAGACACACAGACACACAGACACACACAGACACACAGACAGACACACAGACACACACAGACAGACACACAGACACACAGACAGACACACAGACAGACACACCACAGACACACGGACACACAGACACACAGACAGACACACAGACACAGACAGACACACAGACACACAGACACAGACAGACATACATACACACAGACACACACAGACACACAGACAGACACACAGACAGACACACAGACACACACAGACACACAGACAGACACACAGACAGACACACCACTGACAAACAGACACACAGACACACAGACAGACACACAGACACAGACAGACACACAGACACACAGACACAGACAGACATACATACACACAGACACACACAGACACACAGACAGACACACAGACAGACACACCACAGACACACAGACACACAGACACACAGACAGACACACAGACACAGACAGACACACAGACACACAGACACAGACAGACACACATACACACAGACACAGACACACAGACAGACACACAGACACACACAGACACACAGACAGACACACAGACAGACACACCACAGACACACAGACACACAGACACACAGACAGACACACAGACACAGACAGACACACAGACACACAGACACACACATACACACAGACACAGACAGACACACATACACACAGACACAGACACACAGACAGACACACAGACACACACAGACACACAGACAGACACACAGACAGACACACCACTGATAAACAGACACACAGACACACAGACAGACACACAGACACAGACAGACACACAGACACACAGACACACAGACACAGACAGACACAGACACAGACACACATACACACACACTTACACACACACACATACACATCCACACACAGACACACATATATACACACATACACACCTACATATATGTACACACAGATACAGACACACACACATATACACACACATACACACAGACACAGACAGACACACACACAAACTCATACACATATACACAGACACACACACAAACACACACATACACACACAAACACACAGACACACATACATACACACAAACATACACACACATACACATATACATACCCATACACACACAGACACACATATACACACAGACAGACACACATTAAAAACATACACACAGATACAGACACACACAAACACATAGACACATATATACACATACACACATATACATACACACATACACACATACACACACACACACACATTCCTCTGTTCTTGGTTCTATTCACTATGTGTTTATGGAGTTTAAAGTCTACTTTAAATAGCTCTGGAAAGGGGAAAAGAGAGGGATGAGGAGTGGGGGATCCTCCTTGTGAGTGAGGAACTCCTTACAAGAGTTCAGTGATTAGAAAGGAGCCAAGATCAACAAGCAGGAGGAATCAAGTCCCTCCCCTCATCCCCTTCCCTCTCTCTCCTTCCTCCTCTACCCCCAATGCCTCAGGCTTTTCCTGTCACAGCTGCCATTATATTGAGTGAGAAACTCTTTCTGAAGATCATATCTACAGAGACCTTAAAGAGCAAGTCTCTGTAAGACAACCCTATTGGCAGAGACTGTGGGATCTCTTCACCGCTATCTGTACTGAGAGAGACTAGAGCAGAGACATGTAGTCTAGGTGGACAGCAAAGTGGAGGAGCCTGAGAAACAAACACCAATCTGCTCACCCCTCAGATTCACCATCTGAGCAGATGGCATCCACCCTGCCTCCTTACAGCAGGGCTAAGGACAAGACACAAGACACAGAGTACAAAATTGCTTTTCACAAATGTCAGGGGGATGACAGACACCTAAGTGAGCTATTGCTGACTGACAGACACCTGTGTGACAGCCTGTGCCGGAGGACAGCACTTCCCAGCTTTTTCATAATGCTCCATCAGAAGCTAAGGGGTGATGGGGATAGTCTTCAGGGGCAAAGATTATCATTACCAACATCAAACCGGTTGAACACTGTGTTCTGACCAGAGAGCTTCCTCTCTCTCTCCACTAATGGAATGCCTGTCCCATTTAACATGATGTGTCTGTTATGGAGCCTCTAATTAAAGACTTGTGAGAAAGATAAAAAGTCATTATGTCTCACCTTAGGAAAAGAACTTGCATTACTAAGGGTTTTCTGTGGACAGCCCTAGGGAACATCCGTCTTCTCAGACTTGGCAAATGTACCAGCCTCCTAGACGGTTCTGCACAGGATAACCAAGATACAAATGCTCTGAGGCTCTAAGTGCCCCTGTCAGCAGCACTCCGGGGCACACCGAGCTTAATCTGGAGTCCTAAAAAGAATAAAGAGAGAAGGATCAAGGGCCATCAATCTCTAGTCCTGTGGAAAGAGCATGCATGGTGCTCCTGCAGCTATGTAGGGTATGGGAAAGACAGAGGGAAGTGGTTCCGAGGAGCAGGAAGAGGAAGAGACCTCACTACCATGTTTGACTTGTACTCTAAAAGGTGACACAGCTATCATATAGAAAATAGCCGGACTTGGGAGTGGGGGGGGGTAGGGAGGAGGGGCAGGAAGCTAGTGAGAAAGTTCCAGAGAAGTGGGAAAAGTGCAAGGCAGAGAAGTGAGAACTGGTTGACTTTTCATTCACCTCAAAAGTCTCTGGAAGCCCCATCTCTATGGGTTCTCAATAAGTGTTCACAGTGCATGGCATTGACTGTCATGCAAATTAAATCCCAGCTATGATTTCTCTTAAATTAGGGCTCTGCAGGAACAGGGTGCCCTAGACCCATGAAAGCCCAGTGTGTTAGAACCCAGACATTTTCAGAAGATCCAAAAATTACATTCAGCAAATTATAATCTGTCACTTTGGATGTTGATTTTTAGCTCTAGGCTAGCTTGAGCTATACAAGAAAAAACCCTATCTCCCAACAAAAAACACAATTCAAACAAATAAACAGAAGGTGTTTTAAGAGTATATGAATTGTGGGTGTACCTTTGGAGTCTCGCTTTGGAGGCTACACTGTGATAATGCACACCATTGCTTATAAAATACGCTTTGGTCGTTTAGAATGTGTCATATTGTTACTATAATATTTGATACTATCGGAAGTCTTTGATTTGATAGACTATGATACGGATTTTGATCTTTTGTAATCAACTGTTATGTACTCTCCAGCTCCACCCCCCATATCCTGGATTGACTTGGCTATTATTTTTATTCAGAGCCAAGTAAAAAATAGTATTTAAACAAATTCCTTTTCTCTTCGAGATTCGGTAATTCATCGCCTCTTGTCAGTCACCCGTGTCACCACGGCACGTATCTCCTTTGTGTTTCCTGGGTGTTTCTCTTGGTCGTTTGCCTAACGCTCTCTGAGCTCCTCTGCTGCGTATTTGTCTTGTTTCCCAACTATTGATTCAGCACAATGTCTGAGTTTATGTTTTGCAAGAGAGATGAGAAAAGACTGGGGATTAGAGCAGGTGGCTCCCATGCTACAAAAGATTGTACGACTATTGAAGAAATTCTGGGAGTGTGGATGGGGGGGAAAGGGGATGAGGAAGAACCAGGCACAGGGGACATGCCTGCAATACCAGCACTCAAGGCAAAGGCAGAAAGATTAGGAGGTTCAAAGCCAGCCTTTGCTACAAAGAGAGCTCCAGGCTCACCTGAACTACATGAGATTGGTTTTATTTTTGCTTTTGTTTTTAAAGAAAGAATGAAGAAGAAAGAAATGAGAGGAGAGAAAAGAAAGGAAAAGAGGAAGGAAAGACAGAAATATAGCATCATTTTTACACTTGATCTTAGCCAAAAGGCCAAGAAGCAATGGTGTCATTTTTAATATCATGTTTGATCATCTTTAATGATTTCATGATGATCTTACACATCTACTTTGGTGTGTGTTGGTGTATGTGTGTGTGTGTGCATGTGCACGTGCACTGGCACACATGTTCACATATATGTACATGCTTGTAACTAGAGATGGTAGACTTGCACATCCAAAACACATATTTAACACATTTCAGTGCTATTAAAATCCTTTATAACACTTAGTTTTTAACAGTTAGCACTTTTTTCTTTTATTTTTTTAACAACTTTTTGTACTCAGTTTGTGGGCCACTTCTTTCTTGGAGCCATTACAACAGATTTTGCAAGAAGTATCTTTTCCTCTTTCTTTCTTTTTAAATATTACTTTTATTTTTGAGACAGGGTTTCTCTGTGTTGCCCTGGCTGTCCTGGAACTTCCTCTGTAGACCAGGCTGGCCTTGAACTCAGAGATCCATTTATCTCTGCCTCCTAAGTGCTGGGATCAAAGGTGTGTGTCACGGTCTGGCTGAAGGAGTATCTTTTCAGGCATAGCTTAGAGACTCGTCCTGTAGCTTACACTCTTTGAAGTCAAATTCTAAGTCAACGAGAGTGGTAAAACTGTAGAGGAACGTGGGTGGTGGCTCACATCTGTCATCACAGCATTTGGGAGCCTGAGACAGGAAAATCACAGGGGTCCCAAGCCAGTCTGAGCTACACAGTAAGACTCTGTTCAACAAATAAACAGAAAGGGAAACGTCTATTTTAGTTTTGTTCTAGGAAGTTCTCCATCTACTTCAAGTTTTCTAAGTGACCTTCATTAGGACATCCTACTCTATGTAGATTGAATTCTGTGTCCTTCATTCTCACAAATGGACTGAGTCATCGACCCCAAGGTCGCCGGGCAAACAGGTGTGCGCTTCGAATGAATCACCCAATGCAGATTTCTTTTTTCCTTCTGTCAAAATCCCCAGCAGCTTGGTGCTCCCGTGCCCAGCTCTCCCCTGTCTTAGTCGTGGGTGCTTACATCTTGTCCTTCCTGTTTTCTGCCTCCTAAAAGATGTGTGTGCTTTGAATCACACTGCTCCACATCGCCAGCTCTCGTCTGTCAGATCCTCTCCTTTAAGTCCAGGGGCGTTTTCCACTGACGAGTCTTTCATTAGTCTCTCTCTCCAAGGGGTTGTAACATGTCGTCATTTGATCATCCTGGCCAATCTCTGCAAGACGGTCATATCATACAGATCATTAATAAAGATGAAGTGGGTAACACCTAAGTGAGCTCCCGGCCCCACCCGGCACTCCACCCCACGTCAGTTTCATCCCTTGACACTTCTGTCCTTTCTAATTTCAGTTCACGTGACCAACAATGACTTCACAAGCTGGACTCTATAGTTGCAATCCCCTGCATGACCTGCATCCTTATCATACCCAGATGGCCTGGATGCTACAACCAGACTCCACAGGGTTTAGGAACCTTGTTGGGTTAGCATAACAGGAAGCCTTGAGAGAGGAAGGAGGTCAGGGAGAGCTCTCTCAGTGTCCTCTGTAAATGTTATAGGATGGCCATTGCCTCTTGACATGGTAGTCCCTCCTCCACCCCCCATTCAAATCCCCTCCATGCTTTTCAGCCCTGTGGATGGTAACAGCCATCTTGGATATAACTCAGACTTTCTTCCACCCTCTGGTGGCTTCCCTACACTCTGGCCATTCTTATAAGACATCCTTTAAACCCTCCTGAACTGAGCCAGCAAGACCATGCCAACAGCTCTTGACTAAAATTTGGATGGATACACCACAGAGTATGACCAGCCCCAGGCTAATGCCACTGCAGGGCTAGGCTGGCCACCACACCTGCCATCTCTTCTCCCAGACATTCAACACTTCTGCCAAAACCCTCTGGGCACCCAGCCTCCCCTCCTCTCGGATCCAAAAATGTTCAGCAACTTTGGGGTTCTTACATTTGTTAATATAAAAGGGCTTTGAAATTCTCCTGGCAAGGGCTACTTTCAATGTTCCAGTATTTTCCATGTATTCATTTAGCAAATATTTGTTGAACTCCTCCCATGTGCCAGACACCAAGCTAGACACCAAGCATACATCTGTGGGCAAAGCAGACTCAGTCAGGGCTTCACAAAGGAAGTAGCAGAAAGTGCTGGAATGTTCCGATGGCCTCCTGCAACACAGGGCCTGAGGTATGCGCTCCCAATGGCGGATGTGCCAGTTCCTAACAGGGTCTTCTCTTCAACATGTCATGATGTCCCAAAAGAACTTCTGTACAAGAATAAACGAAAGGGGGGTTGGGAATTTAGCTCAGTGGTAGAGTGCTTGCCTAGCAAGCACAAGGCCCTGGGTTCGGTCCCCAGCTCCGGAAAAAAAAAAAAAAAAAAAAAAAGAATAAACGAAAGGAATACTGCCCCCAAAGGTACATTTAGCAAGGGGAGGTGGGGGGACCAGCTTCCATTTCATCAGCTTCAGGAACTAAGGGGTCCATTAGCTTTGGTAGGGCTGAAAGCGTTGATACCTCATATCGCCTGTCCTCTTCTTTTCATCTTTCTGTGCCTGTCATCTGTTCTCACCTGATTCGCCCTACCTGTTAGACAAGATATGTGTGTCCCAAGATACCTGCAGCAGAAGCCTCTGCTCCCCTCTCTGCATCCCTACTCGGTCTTCCTACTACCCATCTCTAGATGCTGAGCCTTGGACTCAGCTATCTCCAAGGGTGTTCCCACTGCACCTACAGTGAGCTGTCCCTCCCACCCTTCCGGGTCTGACTCCTCCTGATGAGACCGGCTCGGGAACATCCTTAGGCTTTCTCTGTCTCACTAGGGAATTCTGTTCTTGGTTCTAGTCCCTTAAAGCCCAATCCCAGATAGGTTCTAGGTGTTCCCTTTCCTCTTGTCCCTAAATTCAAGGTTTCCTTTCAGTCAATCCCTTATTAGTTTCTCTTCAGAAGCCACGGGAGGTCCCTCCCTTCCCCTCCTCTGTCCTCTACTACCCCTTTGCTGCCTCTCTCCTTTCCTACCTTGACAAATTTACCCCTCCTCGATCTAAAGGCGTTTCTTATTTCGAAAATTTTGTGCTGGGAAGATTGCTCATGGGGTAAGAGCACTTGGTGCAACGGGAAGAGGGCGTGAGCTAAAATCCGTAGTACCTACCTCAAAACTGGACATGGCCATGTGAGCCTGTATCCCCAGTGTGGAGGGTCAGAGACAGTCTATCTAAAATGGTGAGCTTCAGTTTAGTGAGGGACCCTGCCTGCCCTTATTTTAGAGAGAGAGAGAGAGAGAGAGAGAGAGAGAGAGAGAGAGAGAGAGAATTGATGAAAGAAGACACCCTACATACTCCTCTGGCCCAGGCCCGTGCTCATGGGAGAGCTTACCCAAATGGGTGTACACCATACACACACGCATGCACACAGAGAGAGAGAGAGAGAGAGAGAGAGAGAGAGACAGAGACAGAGACAGAGACAGAGACAGAGACAGAGAGACAGAGAGAGACAGAGACAGAGAGAGATAGAGAGTGTTAAAAAGAAAGGAAATTAGATATTTTCCTGATGATTTATGATTATGATTATTAGGATCTATAACATTTGAAATTCAGTGTGTCTAATAGAGTGATGTGGGTTGAAACGGCAGTAGTAGAACTGCAGCAAGAGCATTTCTTTTCTCTATGCCAGGCAGGAGCTGTACTGAGGACTTTGTATGTGTGTGCCTGCTCACCATTACTGAAACACGATCCCCGAGAAAACCTCGTTTGGGTTCATAGTTTTAAAGGTTTTGGTGCACACACTGCTTTGGGTAGTAAATAATGTCAAGAGGACATCTTACCTCATAGCTGGAAGGAAGAGAGAGGAAGAAGCATGTGTCGTCCCCCCCCCCCATTCCCCTTAAGAGCAGCCTCTGTGACCAAAACCCTGGTTCAGTAGGATCAAGGTTTTCTTTGACACAGTTATTCTTGGGGGCACATTCCAGATCTTTACTGTAGCAACTAAACTCCAACCCAGGCCCACTCTATCCCAAATTCCAACTTTGCTTTAACGTCCCTCAAAAGAGCAGTTGCAGGCTGTGGAAATCTACCCTCAGTTGCTTAGCTTGGAAGGTTAACTTCTTAAATAAGGAGCTTCTGCAGTTAGCAAGCCCATCCTCCATCGCTGGGGGCAGAACACTCAACAGAGGGAAGCCCTTGTTTTCTCTCCTCCGGCTGGTCCTGCACTGGGTGTGGCAGTGGGCAGGGATCCATCAAGCCACCCCCTCACTCTGCTCATCCATGAGTCCTCCTGTCTGGCTAGAGAGATGACACTCTTGACATGGATAATGCTGCTCCATAGAAGCAGCAGGAAATGCGTGCACACTTGTGGCCAGGATTGGAGCTCCTGACCAATACAGCCTCATGTAACTGTGTTTCTAAGAGGAAGGACTTTTCAGAGAGCAGATAAAGATGGAAGAAGGTCATGTACCTGGTTAAATTGAGCCATGAGTGATAAATTATTCATTCACCAAAATACATATGGAACATTGTTGATATGCCCAATAAGGAACGAGGTACAAGGGCAGTTTCTACAAGGAAAAGAAGAATAAAACTTTCCAAGTGTCCTTGGGGTAGACTGTATGATCACCTAGCAAGTATATAGTGCTCCTTCTTAGCTCCACTTCCTGCCCCCTGACTTGGCATGCGACTCTATAGAATACTTTGGTGCACTGTGATGGCTAATCTCAGTTGTCAACCTGATGAGATCTACAGTTACCAGAGAACTGGGCCTTTAGGCAACCCTATGGGGATTATCTTGATTAGTTAAGGTGGGAAGACACATCCCCTCTGGGTGGCACCATTCCCTGGGCTAGGAGCCTAGACTAGATGAAAAGGAGAAACTGAACTGAAAACAATCGTCACTCTGCTTCCTGACCATGTGTGTGATGTGTGACCAGCTGCTTCAAGCTCTAGCTGTCTTGACCTTCACACCATGAGAGAGCCCCTTTTCCCTTAAGTTTCTTGCCAGAGTAACTTATCACAGCAAGAAATTAACATGCCCACAGTACGTGGGTAGAAGTAACAATACAATAGCTTCAAGTGAATCCTTGAAGAGGTGTTGCAAATGTCAGCCAGCTTCCTTGGCCTTCTCTCCAACACGAGAACACTGCTAGCCAACAGGGGTGTCCCTTATGCCTGGGTCTTAAAATAAGAAATTGTATAGGGATAGCCTTGAATTGCGGCACACAATCTACACCACTGACAGATATGTGAGCAAACAATATCTGTCATGGAAGGCCATATCGCTTTGGGATTGTTTGTTACACAGCATCATCACAGCAAAAACTGACTAATCCACTCCCACAGAGAGCTCTCTACTGAACCTATGCTGAGATGATAAGGCTTTAGTACATAACAGGGAACACCTGCTCATAAAAGATAATCTCTTCATTCAGAATAAATGGTGCCTCACACGCGAAGAAGCTATTTAGATTGAATTATTGTTTCTGTATGCCATTGATTTCTCTGATCTACCCAAGATATTTTCTGAACTGCTGGCTGAGTGGCAGAAGCTGTCTGAACAAAACTTGGTTATCTGTATATTACGTACCGTGCCTTCAGAAGTCCCAGGTTCCAATGCCAGTCCCTCTATAAAAAATTATTATTTGTCGGGACCAATGCCACAAGATCATAATCTCAACTCTTTGGAAGATTGAGGAAGGACTGCAAGTTCCAGGTCAACTCTATAGGCTTAGATTTCTTTCAAAACATATTTTATTTAGGGCTCTTATACACCTCAACCTCTCTTCTAATTCATCGACCAGAGGTAGGGGGGAAAGAAGGTTAATAGGAAAAGGGTGTTATAGACCCATTAGAAATAGTTTCTTGGGGCAAGTTCATTTTTTGTTGTCAGGATTTGAGTTCAATAGTAAACATCAAATATGGATTCATAGTGGTGGCTCAGCTCGATCCAGCAGAAACACCAAGACTCAGCCGAATCAGTCGGTATAAGTTAGCAGAAGTAGCCAGAATCAGCTGGAATACCATGAGAAGTTCTTTGGCGCACATCTCTCCATGAAGTGAAGACCAGCAAAGACCAGTGAAGTGTCGAATGGTATAACAATTCAAGAGATCCTCTCTGTTTGTGGGGTTCCATTTATATTCTTTCTAAACATCATCTGTCCTCTCAAGTGTCTGTTTTCAGAAAAAAACATCACATGACACAACTGAGTTGTTAAGGAAACCAGAAATTTCCACTTCACAATTGTCTCAGTCCAACTGAGAGAGATCCTGTCTCAAAATAAGACTTTTTTAAAGGGCAGGAATGTACTTTAAAAGTAGCACACTTTTCTTCACATGCATGTACAAAGCCCTGAGTCAATCCCTCATACCACGTACATACACACATAGGGCCAAAATATTGTCAGTCATTCTACCACACTTAGTAGTATAGTAGTATTTTCTATTGTTCATTATTGATTTGTTTTTTATCATTGTGTGTGTGTATTGTGGTGCTCCTGTGGAGGTTATAGGATAACTTTCAGGAATCCATCTTATTCTACCTTATGGAGACATACAGTCTCTCTCTTGGTTCTGTTGTGCTGTGTACATGGTTTAGCTGTCCCATGGGCTTCCAGAGAACCCTCCTGTCTCTGCTTACTCTCTCACCATAGGAGAACTGGAGTTACAAAGGCATGCCACCACATGTGGCTGTATGTACATGGGTTCCAAGGCTCAAATTCAGGTCATCGGGCTTACATTGAAAGTACTTTTACCTGCTGACCCATCTTGCTGGCCCTTATAATTGTGTTAACATGCACTGCTTCTAAAAGCAAGCCTTCATGGACACAGTCTAAAACTATAAACTAGTTTAGTGTCTCTAATCCGTAGTTCCTCAGCTCCAAGCTCTGTTCCAGTACCATCTGGTACATTGAGGAAGGTCAATTGTCACCTTTCTATTTCTTCATTCTAACAAATATAGACTGTGCCCTACCCTGCTCCACCAAACATTGGGAATATCAAGGGAGCTAAGGCTTCTATCAACACACTAGTCTGCCGCCTCCTGGGAAAGTAAATATCAAGGTATCCTGGGAGGTGGCTCTGTGGCACAGCATTTGTCAAGCATGCGTAAAGCCCTGGGTTCCATCACTAATGCTGGGGGATTGAGGGGACACCAAAGTTACACTGGGAGAGGATGCTGGAGGTGGGCTAGGGAAAGAGAAACCCCACATCCAGCAGAGGAGATTGCAAAGAACATCTCAGCAGAAGAAATGGTGCAGAGGCTGACCTGGAGAGAATATGGAATGTGGAAGACTCATTAGAAAGGATGGGCAGGGCCCATGTGGATTCTGATGCTGGCTGCTGCATCCAACTGGAGAATGGCAGAAACTCTATTTCACATCCATGCCCTTGTACTCCTTCCCATGCATGTTCATGGATTCAGTCCATGACTACAAACTTATTCATATCCATGTCCTTCACAACTATACCCGTGAACTTCGTCTCATCTGTGATCACAAACTCTAGCCTACTCATATTCTATCCATGTTCATAAACCTGCATTCATGCATGCAAACTCCACTCCCATGTTCATGAACTATAATCCACCCATGTTCATGAATCCTGTCCCACTGATGGTCATGACCTCTATGTATCACATCCATATCCTCCATCCCTTCACTTGGCCCCAAATACCAAGTATCTGAGACTTTAGTCCTACAAGTACTTACAAAGTAAAGTAAAAGCTACCAGTGGGAAGTGTACACTTCGTACACAAGATGGCTGCCAGGTGGCAAGCAAGCAGGAGCACTCAAAACAGCCTGAGGACACGCGGAAAGAAAGAACTGCTCAGTTGTGGAACTGCCATAATTCCATGCTGAAGATAATTTGTTTCTCCCTAGACCTGGCTTTGGGAGGAGGAGAAACAGCACCAAGGCAGATCCCCAGCCTTGCCTCAGAGCCTGACATGGCATCTTGCCTCCAGGAAGGAGCTCCCCATAGCTGCACACCACACCCTACCCCTCCCTCTACTTCTTTGCCAGGCTGCACCTGGCCTCTGGCCTCACCTGCCCCACCCAGTTACACCCATGATTCCAACAGTGGCCAGCAAACACAACACTATCACCAATCTCAAAACAAAAGGAAGAAATTCAAGTCAAACCAGGTTCCAGCTGCCCTCAGCTGAGCTCCTGCAGCACTGTCTGCTGCTTCCAGCCTTCTGCTTCTCAAACCCAAGTTGAACGGCCAGATCCTATCTGGCTGCTCACTGGGCTATAAGGGTACCGTGTCCTTTCTGTGTCTGTGCCCGGCACCCCAGTCTGGATGGTACCACAGGTCCAGGAATGGCTGCAGCATTCCTACACATTGCACTGCCTTCTCTCAGTCCACTTGACATAGCACCTTGTCTGTCCCAACAGTTCAGCCGTATGGGTTAGGAATTTTCTAGCCCAGTTTTTTTTTCTCAGAAGCAGGACTTGAAACTCAGAATGGCACAGTCTTCCATGAGGTTAACACAGTTAGAAACAGAGCAGCTGACTACCTGAGTAAAGTAAGGCCTTTCTTGGAACGTCTGGTTTATAGGCCATGAGTAGACCTAATTTCCAGGTGTGACGTGGAAAGAGCCTTCTTTGGGTCGGTACCTGTCTGGCGGATCCACACCAGGCTGGGATGTGGCAGGATTTATGTTTACTGTCTCCTACCTCTTTCTGAAATGGAGCTATAGACTGGGCTCCTCAGAATTACCCAGACTTGCTTTGCAACCCTCCTTCTCCAGGGTCACACAGGCTTGGCGGGGGGAAGCCAGGACAGGGCAGGACACTGGACAGACATGGGGACCCGGAGACTAGCAGACAGGCCTGGTACACTTGTAAGCATCCATGCAGATCCTAGCACTGATGCAGACTGATGGAGACAAACAGGAGCCACTTCTGGACCAAAACACAGAGAGCACTGGCTGGAGGCTGGGGGGAATTAAAGAATAAGTATTTCATGGAAGCATCAAAATATTATTTATTTCAAAACATTTTTTTCTCTAATTCTCCAGGGAATGTAGCCTGCTGCTCTTTCTGATTTTTCTAAGAGCAGCCTTCAGCCACCCCTGAACAAAGGCCACCATCGGAACCACATTCCATAGCCCATCAGACGGATACATCACAAGTTGTGTCCAAAACAGCCTGGTTTATTGGCACCCTGACCCGGGGGTCAGAGGCTGGAGATAAAGCGTGAATCCAGGCTCTTGCCTTGGGGCTTTGGGAACAGCAAGCAAGGACCCAACCCTACACCAACCTGCCATTCTGGTTTATCAAGATGAAATTATTTTTGTTTGCAGCTGCACCCAGTGCTCCAACTGAAGAAGAAACAGGTCAGGAGCATCTAGCATGGTTTGACCCTTTCATGAAGGTTCCCTGCCCAGAGCAATGCTGAGGTCACATCTGCAACCAGGTCAGAAACAAACCTTTCAGGGACCCCAGGTGGTTCCCAAGGAATCCAGGGTAGAAGAGAAAGAGGCCTTCAGCATTGCTTCAAAGCAGTCTCCTTTTCTACCTACTGAAGACTATATAGCTAAGGGATGCATTAGCTTCTGGCATCGCTCATGCACACAGATTAAGACAAACTCAGCTGAAGTGCAAGGTTTCAAAAGGCTTAAGGACTTTGTTGAGAATCAGGTTGATAGCTATTCCTTCTTCTCCTTTTCTTTTTTTAACCTCTGCTTGCATTCAGACTCGAAAGAAATCAGCCCCATTAAATTAAAGGTAGTTTTCTCAGACAAGCCTGATGTTCATTAGCATAAGATGAGAGCTTTTTAGGTAAGTACTGAAGCAATTAGGCAGGGAAGAGTTATAGGCCTATTATAATCAGGGTCTAGGCCTACCTGGTTCCCTCCTTCCTCTCCTATCCCTCAGACAGGAAAGCCCCAAGCCAGGTAAATCATATGCTCATGGTTCTCACGTATAAGAACCTCAGATAAATGTTGGAATGTTGAATTTATCAAATACATAGAAAAGAAACTAATGTTTGTGAGTTTTCGTGAATTAGACGTTCTTTGATTAATATTTTTATACTACATTTGAAAGACCCCAGCTTAGCAGCAGTAACGCCATTTTGCAAGGCTGTACTTAAGATGACTGGTTCAGGGAAAGGTTAGAACACTGAGTACACAGCGGCTGCCAAGCAGGATGTGTTTGGTTGAAGGCCTGGCAACAGGACGACTTCGGTTGAGCACCTGACAATGAAAAAAAGCCCCAGGAGAGGTCCCACACCCTGGTGGGGGGCCGAGTCAGTCGTTATGTTCCAAGAAGGTAGCTAAGAAACTTGCCCCCGGGCTGAACCCTTGGGGGGCCGAGTCAGCCGTTATGTTTCTGGAAGGTAGCTAGGAAACTTGCCCCCGGGCTAAACCCTTGCCATATTAGAATCCACCAATTATATCCCTGTAACCATGCATCTGCTTCTGTATGCTTGCTTCTGCTCCCCAAAATCCTATAAAAGCCCATCCTTGGTTCCGTGGGGCGCGCCAGTCCCCCGAGTGACTGAAGCGCCCGCAGGTGCCTGTGCCTGTGTATCCCGACAATAAACCAAATCCTCTTGCTGATTGCATCCTGTGGTGTCTCGGTCTGGTCTTTGGAGTTGGAGGGTCTCCATCCTGAGGGAAAGTTCTCCCTGAGAGCTTTTCATTTGGTGCATTGGCCGGGAAAGGAGATCCTCCACCCAGGGACCACCGACCACCCACTGGGAGGTAAGCCGGCCGGCGTCTGTCTGTCTGTCTGATTTTGTCTCGTTCTGCCTTATTCTGTCTGTTCTGTGAGCGCTCAGCCAGGTCTGTTCTGTGAGCGCTCAGCCAGGTCTGTTCTGTGAGCGCTCAGCCAGGTCTGTTCTGTGAGCGCTCAGCCAGGTCTGTTTTGTGAGCGCTCAGCCAGGTTGTTTGGAATTTGGGCGGGACGAAGAAGGAGCTGACGAGCTCGGACTTCTTGCCCCGCAGCCCTGGAAGACGTTCCAAGGGTGTTAGGGGCCCGACTTTTCGGGGCCCAATCTGGGAGAGGAGAAAGATCCGGACTAACGGCACCTCTGTCTGTATTTTTGGCTTTCAGAGGGCCCCGGACCTTTGCCACCTCCATCTGACTTTTTGCTTTCAGTTTGGTACCAAAGCCGTGCAGCACGCCTGTCTGTTGTTTGTTTGACTGTTGGTGTTGTTTGTTTTCTCTGTGTTCTAATCTTCCTTAGAACTAACATGGGACAGTCCCTAACAATGCCCCTAAGTCTCACTCTTGATCATTGGGAAGACGTCCACGACCGGGCACACAACCAGTCCGTCGAGGTTAAAAAAAAGGAAAATGGCAGACTCTCTGCACATCCGAGTGGCCCACTTTCGGAGCGGGATGGCCAGTGAATGGCACATTTAATAAGATCATTATTTTACAGGTTAAAGATCGGGTCGTCCACGGACATCCTGACCAGGTTTCTTATATTATCACTTGAGAGAGTCTCGCCTTAACCCCCCCCCCCCGGGCGGAACCCTTCGTGGACCCGAATTGGCCTCCCCTCAACCCCCAGCCTGTCCCCTCGGCCCCGCCCGGTCTGCCGGCCACGTCTTCCTCTCTCTACCTTTGTGAAATCAGAGCCTTCTAAGAAACCTGTCCTCCCGGCAGACCCAAACTCCCCTCTCATAGATCTTCTCTCTGACAGGCCCGGCTGAAACGGAGGAGGCAGAGCCGCCGGCCAGATCAGTTGCCGGGCCACAGTCTGATAAGGGTTTCTCCCCTGTCGCAGGGAGATTGCGCAATAAGCGCGAGGTGATGCCAGATTTCAACCTCCCAGGCTTTCCCACCTAGACAGGGAACCGGTGGCCAGACCCAATACTGGCCGTTTTCAGCAGCTGACATTTACAATTGGAAACAACACAACCCTTCTTTCTCCAAAGATCCGGTGGCACTCACCGACCTAATAGAATCTGTTTTACTTACCCACCAGCCTACTTGGGATGACTGCCAACAGCTCTTACAGGCCCTCTTAACCTCAGAAAAAAAACAAAAAACAAAAACAAAGAGTGTTCCTAGAGGCCAGAAAGCATGTTCTGGGAGATGATGGGCGTCCCACCCAGCTGCCTGAGGACCAAACTGAGATTTTAATACAGCTGAAGGTAAGGGACACCTACGCCTTTATCGCCAGTTGCTTCTAGCGGGTCTCCGAGGGGCTATATGACGCCCTACTAATTTGGCTCAGGTAAAACAGGTATTACAGGAAGCAGGGGAAACTCCCTCCGCCTTTCTAGAGAGACTTAAGGAGGCCTACCGTATGTATACTCCCTATGACCCAGATGACCCAGGACAAATGACGAGTGTCTCTATGTCCTTCATCTGGCAGGCTGCTCCAGATATCAGGACTAAGTTACAGAGGTTAGAAAATTTGCAGGGCTATACATTACAGGATTTACTTAAAGAAGCTAAAAAGATTTTTAATAAGAGAGAGAATTGAGTCGAATCTTGGCCGCCGTAGTTCAGGGCCAAAAAAAGGAAGGGAGATAGCGGGGGAGCTCGAAAGGGGCTGAAGCTGGATAAAGATCAATGTGCCTATTACAAAGAGAAAGGGCACTGGGCCAGAGAGTGCCCCAAGAAGCCTGGCGGACCCCGAAAGCCTCGACCACGAACCTCCCTCTTGGCTCTAGATAAAGATTAGGGAGGTCAGGGCCAGGAGCCCCCCCCCTGAGCCCAGGGTAACGCTTAAAGTTGGGGGGCAGCCGGTTACTTTCCTGGTAGACACAGGAGCCCAGCATTCAGTCCTCACCCAAGCTTCAGGACAACTCAGCGACCGGACGGCCTGGGTACAAAGAGCTACTGGTAAGAAACAATACCGATGGACTACGGACCGCCGGGTTCAGCTGGCTACTGGTAAGGTGACCCATTCCTTCTTACATGTTCCGGACTGCCCGTACCCTCTGCTGGGCCGTGACCTGCTCACCAAACTAAAAGCACAAATTCATTTTGAGGAAGGAGGGGCCCAAATAACTGGCCCCCACGGAACTCCCCTTCAAGTTCTAACCCTATGAACCGGGACAGGACACTGGCTTGGACAGAGACTGGTGGGATGGGGTTGGCGCTCCAACAGCCCCCCTTAATTACAACTCCAGTCTCCATAAAACAATACCCCCTGTCACATGAAGCTTATCAAGGTATAAGGCCTCACATTATGAGGCTTCTGGATCAAGGCATCCTAGTCCCCTGCCGGTCGCCTTAGAATACGCCTCTTTTGCCTGTTAAGAAACCCGGCACTGGAGATTATAGGCCAGTACAAGACTTGAGAAAGGTCAACAAGAGGATAAAAGATATTCATCCGACTGTTCCAAACCCTTACAATTTGCTCAGTAACTGTTCATCGATGAGAAACAGGGGTATGCTAAAGGGGTCCTAACACAAAGGTTGGGACTCTGAAAACGCCCTGTGGCCTACCTGTCTAAGAAATTGGACCCTGTGGCCTCCGGCTGGCCACCGTGCCTAAAGATGGTGGCTGCTATTGCTGTCCTGATCAAGGACACTGGAAAATTGACTTTGGGACAGCCACTCACCATCCTAACACCCCACGCAGTGGAGGCCTTGGTAAAGCAGCCCCCAGACCGCTGGCTCTCTAATTCTCACACCAAGCCTTGTTACTGGATGCAGAACGGGTTCAGTTTGGGCCCGTAGTTGCCCTCAATCCTGCCACCTTGCTTCCTCTACCAGAGGAGGCAAAACAGCATGACTGCCTACAAATCCTCGCAGAAGTACATGGAACCAGGCCGGACCTATCGGACCAGCCTCTTCAGAATGCTGACCACACATGGTACACGGATGACAACAGCTTCTTGGCAGAGGGAGAGCGAAAGGCTGGAGCTGCGGTCACTACGGAGGACAAAGTGATTTGGGCGAAAGCCCTGCCTGCTGGTACCTCCACACAACGGGCTGAACTCATCGCCTTGACTCAGGCGCTCAAGATGGCAAAAGGTAAGAGGCTAAATATATATACAGACAGCCGTTATGCCTTTGCCACGGCACACATCCACGGGGAGATCTACCAGAGGCAGGAGCTGCTCACATCTGAGGGTAAAGATATGGCTAAAATTCTGGCCCTCTTAGAAGCCCTATTCTTGCCCAAAAGACTGAGTATTATACATTGTCCAGGACACCAGAAAGGGCACAACCCAGAGGCACAAAGAAACCGGCTGGCCGATGCCACGGCATGAAAAGCGGCCATGAGCAAACAAATCTTGCCCTTAAATAGCCCAGACCAACCCACGCCCCCACCAGTGGGACAAACTAGTTGGGTTTATGCCCATGAGGACATAGAGCTCCTAAAAAAATGGGGGCCATCTACCACCCTCAACTAAAACAGTGGGTCTACAAAGGACTTTTAAATTGATCTCCTTTTTACATAAGAAGATAAAAACCTTACTAGATGGAGAAGAGATAAATCTGTGTTTTTTTAAATCGGGACAAAGCGATACAAAAGGTGACTGAGAGTTACAAAGTGTGCGCTCAGGTTAACCCGGGAAGGACCAGGATTGGACAAGGAGTTCGTCCTAGGGGACACCGTCCCGACATCCATTGGGAAATTGATTTTACTGAAATTAAACCAGGTATATATGGATACAAGTATCTCCTAGTGTTTGTAGACACCTTCTCAGGATGGGTCAAAGCCTTCCCCACGAAACACGAGACTACAAAAATGGTCACCAAGAAGCTCCTCGAGAAAATCTTTCCCAGGTATGACATGCCTCAAGCGTTGGGGTCGGACAACGGGCCCGCTTTCGTCTCCCAAGTAAGTCAGTTGGTGGCCAAATTGCTGGGGATTGATTGGAAATTACATTGTGCCTATAGACCCCAGAGTTCAGGTCAGGTAGAACACATGAATAGAACAATTAAGGAGACTTTATCCAAACTTACGCTTGCAACTGGCTCAAAGGATTGGGTGGCCCTCCTTCCCCTAGTTCTATATCGGGCCCGGAATACCCCGGGCCCCCATGGTCTAACTCCTTTTGAAATAATGTATGGAGCACCACCCCCATTTGTCCATTTCTTTGATTCAACATTGCTGATTTTGCTGACAGCCCTTCTCTGAGGGCCCATTTACAGGCCCTACAGATTGTGCAGAGAGACGTCTGGAGACCTATGGCCACTGCTTACCAGGACAAGCTTGAACATCCGGTGGTGCCACACCCGTTCCAGATTGGAGACACCGTGTGGGTACACAGACACCAGACCAAGAATCTCGAGCCACGGTGAAAAGGACCCTACACCGTCCTCCTGACTACCCCGACCGCCCTAAAGGTAGACGGAGTCTCGGCTTAGATCCACACACCACACGTCAAGGCAGTCCGGTCTGAGGAATTGACTAATCACAACACTACACCCCAGACATGGAGAGTTCAGCGCATTCCAAACCCCTTAAAGTTAAAACTCCTACGTGGCTCCTCCTAGCCCTTTTGTGGCCTAGAGTCAGTGGGGGAATAAGCCCCCACCAGACAGAAATTTCTTGACCAAGTCGAGTGAAAGATTTCACTCAAAGTTAGCAAAAAAATGGGGGAATGAAAGACCCCAGCTTAGCAGCAGTAACGCCATTTTGCAAGGCTGTACTTAAGATGACTGGTTCAGGGAAAGGTTAGAACACTGAGTACACAGCGGCTGCCAAGCAGGATGTGTTTGGTTGAAGGCCTGGCAACAGGACGACTTCGGTTGAGCACCTGACAATGAAAAAAAGCCCCAGGAGAGGTCCCACACCCTGGTGGGGGGCCGAGTCAGTCGTTATGTTCCAAGAAGGTAGCTAAGAAACTTGCCCCCGGGCTGAACCCTTGGGGGGCCGAGTCAGCCGTTATGTTTCTGGAAGGTAGCTAGGAAACTTGCCCCCGGGCTAAACCCTTGCCATATTAGAATCCACCAATTATATCCCTGTAACCATGCATCTGCTTCTGTATGCTTGCTTCTGCTCCCCAAAATCCTATAAAAGCCCATCCTTGGTTCCGTGGGGCGCGCCAGTCCCCCGAGTGACTGAAGCGCCCGCAGGTGCCTGTGCCTGTGTATCCCGACAATAAACCAAATCCTCTTGCTGATTGCATCCTGTGGTGTCTCGGTCTGGTCTTTGGAGTTGGAGGGTCTCCATCCTGAGGGAAAGTTCTCCCTGAGAGCTTTTCACATTGACCTAGAGACAAGCCTGGAATATTTATCTTTCTTTTCCCTCCAGGAACTGTTTTCATTAGCAAGTATGGGTCTAAAATCATTTGAAGTGATGGTCAGGGGTGGGGTGGGGGTGACCCTGCTCTGGAAAGTATATATTGGAATAACCAAACTCAAGGCACATGGTTGTGGGGCTATCCTAGGTTCTTCATGTTAAGCATGTACATCCCATCAGTACCTCCCAGGCCTAGACCTGACATTCAGCTGTTGTATTCTGAGAGGGCTCTCGTGTTTTTTCCGACATGCTGGTGACTTTGCTGGTTGAAAACGGGAAGATTATTCTATGTAGATCTCGAACCCTAGAAGGCCTCTGAGGCCTAACTTTGCTCATTGTTTCTTCCACCACTTGAGCCTTGATTAATGTTTGAGGAGAGCCACACAGGCAGCTAATCCCCTGCTCTGGCCATGCACTTTATCTACTAAGTATCTCACACCCAGAGGCTATTTGGGGGAAGGCATGGAGACATAGCCCAACACCTTTCAGTGAGAAACAGACTCTCAGAGGCATGCCTGGATTAGAAGGAGTGACCTAGAGATCAAAGATTTCTGTTTTCATGGTATTTCTCATATTAGATGCCTCTTTGCCTACAGTTACAGAAGCACCTAAGCTTTCTGTATCCAAGACATTATCTTCACTGCTGCACAGAGAAGTGGCATTTTCCAGGGCATTTTCACACACTATAGAGCTATAATTGAATGAAAATGTTTCTAGACGTCTTGGGGATGGGGAGAGGAGTTGGGAAACCTTCTAATCTGCTTGGTGACTTGTCATGGCCAGATTCCAGAATTTCGCTGCTGTTGTTTTCTTTTCTGTCCCTTTGTCCTTGTGCGCAAATGCTTTCAAAGGTTATCTTAGTAAGGGTTTCTATTGCTATGAGGAAACACCATGAATAAGTAACTCCTATAAAAGAAAGTATTTAATTGGCGGCTTCCTTACAGTTTCCAAGGTTTAGTTCTCCATCATCATGGCAGGAAGCATGGTGCTAGAGCAATGACTGAGAGTTTTACATCCTAATTCATAGGCAGCAGGCAGAAAAACACTGGGTGTGGGCTTTTGGAACCAAAGCCCAGCCCTCGGTGACACACTTCCTCCAACAGGCCACACCTCCTAGTCCTTCTCAAACAGTTGACAAGCAGGGTTGGGGTGGAGGTGTGGCTAAGCATGCAAATTTATGAGCCTATGGGGGCCATTCTCATTCAAACCAATACAAAGGGTGTGGGATGAATTCTGGTAATCTTGGCACTCAGGAGGTAGCGTGAAAGAGGATCACAAGTGGAACCTGATCTTAAAAACAGAGAGGCCGGGCTGGAGAGATGGCTCAGCGGTTAAGAGCGCTGTCTGCTCTTCCAGAGGTCCTGAGTTCAATTCCCAGCACCACATGGTGGCTCACAACCACTTATAATCAGGTCTGGTGCCCTCTTCTGGCCTGCAGGAGTACACGCAGGCAGAAAGCTGTATGATGTATACATAATAAATAAATAAATTTATTAAAAAAAAAAAAACAGAGAGGCCAATGCTCCAGTGGCTGGCTTCACGCCTGTTCACATCTGAGTGACGATAATTTTTGATCCAGTGACTAATGAAGGAGAAGAGTGGAGGACATGAAATGGAGAAGGGGAATAGGTTGATCTGTGAGGGTTTTGACGGAGAACGATGATGGATACAGTCAAAATACACTGTTTATAAAATTCTCAAAGAATACATTCTTTAAAATGTATAATTTTTGTAACTTAAAAATTATAAGATAAAATTCTTGAAATTTTACTCTTAAAATATTTTTTAAGGGGCTGGGGATTTAGCTCAGTGGTAGAGCGCTTACCTAGGAAGCGCAAGGCCCTGGGTTCGATCCCCAGCTCCGAAAAAAAGAACCAAAAAAAAAATATTTTTTAAATTATAAAAGAACAGTGGTCAAGTGGACAGTTCAAGGTCACAGTGCACAGACATAGACACAATAAACAGAAAGGACTAATTTGGAATAGTTGAGAATTTTATCATTTTAGCTGTGTTTTATGCAGAGAGTTACTGAAATTTTCCGGTTTAAGCCAGTATCTGAACACAGTACCAGCATGAGTTTTTTTTTTTTTTGTTGTTGTTGTTTTTTTTTTTGTTTTGTTTTGTTTTTTTTTAATTTAAGGTGTAGTTTTCGGTTCTGATTTAACAGAGAAATGTCCCACATAGGCTCACCTATTTGATCTACATTTAGTGGCGCTTTTGGGGGAGGATACAGAACTTTCAGGAGAAGGTTTGCTTAAAGAAGGTAGTCAAACTAGAGCGTATCTCTCTTCCTGGTTATGCTGTCTGCTTTCTGCATGTGACTGAGATTCGATCTCTTGTTTGTCATCTCTGACTGCCATGCCCTCTGCACCATTGTGGACTCTAGCCCACTGGAGCCATAATCTGAAGTAAACCCTTTCTTCTATAAGTTGATGTTTTGGTCATGGTAGTTCATTGAAGCAACATAAAAATAGCTAACACTATATGTATGTATACACACACACACACACACATGTATATATATTTTAAATTGACTCTCTGAAATAATCTCTGGGGGCTTTAAAACATTGTTACTTTGTCAAGCTTGGTAGCTTAAAGAACATGAGAGCTAAACCAACTTGAAACACAGATGAGAGTTCTTGAGCCAGTGGCAAGGGGCTCTCATGAGAATGTGAGATCTCTCAGCTGATCAGACCAGAACACAAGCCACTTGACTGGAGAGTGCCTAGGCATCAGCTCATCAAGTCAGCAACAGTGAGGATAGTGTGTCTGACCACATTAACATATAGGATGGTTACTTGCCAAAATGTGGTGGAAAGTTGGGGAAAGTCACTAAGATTAAAGATCACACATGCGTGCACGCACACACGCATGCATCAATGGTTTAAGTCACCTGCTATAGAAATACAGAAAATCCAAACCCACGAACTACTGATCCTATCTCTTTCTGTGTAAAAAAATGAAACTAAACTGGTCAGCAGTTGGTTGTAGCTAGTAGAGGAGAAGGCTGACTGGATTTTGCTATGCCTTTTGGTCCTTAGTTTTTCACCAATTTCACAGCTGCTACCAGAGTCAGCAGCCTGGAAGGCCTGGGTGTTTCTGTGTGGACTCAGACTCACTCAGCTACTTTGCAAAGAGCACACACATCAAGTGGAGAAGGTGCCAGCTCTCCTAGAGTTCTGGTTCAATGTCACAGTGCACAGACATAGACACAATAAACAGGAAGGACTAGGAAGGTAAGAGAGTAGGAGACATGGAGTCACGGAAGAGGCTGGTGTCCTGGGCAACGTGTTCAAGGAAGTTGTTTCGAATATAGAAACTTTGAATGACTGAAAGCCAAGTATTCTAGAAAGAAGAGTGCAGAATATAAGTGGAGATTGGGGAGCAGGGCCAACATACTTCAAAAACAGCAAGGAATCAGTGGAGGGGCAAATGGCAGGAAACGTGGAAACCTGGAAGGCACTAGACTTTTCTGGTTGTACTGAAGGACTTAGGAAAGCCCTGGAAGGTTTGAGCAGAGAATGGTCTGACTTGACTGGCCCTTCCATCCCTTCATGCTGAATACCGAGGAGAGACCAATCAGAGCAATGACAGGAGTTGGGAAATCAGGCAGGCGCTACTGCTCAACTGTCCAAGCAAGAGATAGCGAAGGCTAGAATCAGGACAGCGGTGGCAGAGGTGATGAGAAGGGAGTAGTTGGATTCCAAATTTCTTCAGGAGTACAGTTGGTAAGTTGGAGGTAGAATTTAGAAGGAAGGAAAGCATGAGATGGCTCTGAGGTAACTAAGGTGAATGAAAACATGGAGGTGGGATCTGTCGTTTACTGAGGTGGGCGTTTAGAAGAGAAACAGGTGTCTTCCCAGCAGGGTCCAGAGTTTGGTGTGGAAAGGATAAGGTTTAAGGAGTACACCACACAGAGATAAAGTTCTGGAGATAATGACAAGATGAACATCTGAGCTACCATTTGTGAAGAAGATGCAGGTACCCAGCTACAAACCACGGAGCTGGAGAGATGGGACTCAATCCCAGGAGGCTAGCGAGCGCCACAGCAAACCAAGGCTATTCTTGAGGTTGGAAGCCTATTGATATTTGTGTCTGGAGTTCTGGGTCTCTCCTGGGATCTGTCACTCACTTGTCCTTTTCCAACCCTCTCCCTCTGGATGACTAGTCTGTGCCTGTTCCACCACTACGTTTCAGAAGCATGTGGCTTTTCCAGGTTGGCAGGGTCACAGGTAGAAAGGGATTTCCTGAATCTTCCTTTGAGTCTCCTCTGTATCATCCAATAGATGATATTTAGAGCTTTGAGAGGGAAGACTCTGGGACAGGTTAGGACCCGAGGCTATCAGAGGGCTGAATGTACCTGGAACAGAAGAAGACCATGAGTTTTGGGGGTGGGGGGCCAGAGACTGAACACTATAGGGCAAATATTGGTTCCTCCAATTCATTTTTAGAAATCTGTTCCCCCAGTGTGATCAACTTAAGAAATAGGCTTTGGGGGTTGGGGATTTAGCTCAGTGGTAGAGCGCTTGCCTAGCAATCGCAAGGCCCTGGGTTCGGTCCCCAGCTCCGAAAAAAAAGAAAGAAAAAGAAAAAAAGAAAAAAGAAACAAACAAACAAACAAACAAAAAAGAAATAGGCTTTGGCCAGTGATTGGGCCAGTGGGGTGAGTCCCCATGAAAGGGATTAGTGTCCTTAGTATATTTTTCTTCTTTCATTTCTTTTGGGGCATGTGTTGTGTATGGGTGTGTGCACACTTGCGGGGAACACACACGTGACTATGTATGTGTTCACACATAAGTGCATGCACGTGCAGGCTCAAGGTTGATGTTGGAAATTATACTCAATTGCTCTTCTAGTTCATTTGCTGGGGGAGGGGGTCTCTCTGTCAAACCCACAGGCTGCAGATAGGACTAGTGTCTCTAGCCAGCTTGCTCTGGGATCCCCTGTCTTTACCTTCTAAAGCCAGAGTTAGAGGTGGCCCTCACAGATACCCAGCATTAACATACTTCTGGAGATCAGAACTCTGATCTTCAGACTTGCACAGCAAGCATTTTAGCCACTGAGCCATACCCCTCTGCTTCTAATGAGTGTCCTTGTAAAGAAACCTAGAGACCTTGTTCCTTTCTACTGCAGGGGTGTGGCAATGAAGGTTTCTGTGGACTTTAAACATAGCATCCGAGGCAATCTGATCTTGGACTTGTAGCCTTAAGAACTCTGAGGACTGAATCCACTGCACCAGGCTGTGTAGGCTGAGACATTGTATTACAGCCTCCTAGCTGGACTGAGATGCCTCCTTGTAGCGGACATTTTAGCAAGCAATGTCCTTACTCAGTGTTATCTGGAGAGCAGAAACACGGAGAACAAATGAAGGAGTGAAAGGAAATCCTCAAAGCCATTCCATACAGCCCCCAAGCACAGAAATAATCTGAAAGAGATAATTTGCAGACTCAGAGAACGATAACATAACAGGTCTGCAATCCCCAGAACCCCTTCCTATGGCATCAGAACCAGTTTGAACAGGCTTCAAAGAAGGTATTGGGGGCGGGGCTGGTTTCCAGCAGGATGAGGAATAGCGACAACCAGATTGCATTTCTTCGCTTAAATGTGAGCTGGCTCTATACAAATGTGACATGGTGCCGTACTTTAGAATCGTCTCTACTGAGTTAAATCTCCAGCCCTCTGCCTTCTTTAAGTGCAGAGACAGTTCAGAGGGTAATAGCATACAGATAATGTAATGTAAGAAAATGAGGCATTTAAAGCTGGTAATGGGGACATCTACCTGTGATCCCAGCAACTGAAAGGCTAAAACAGGAGAATCTCAGGGTGAGTCTAGCCTGGATTACTGAGACCATGTGGTAGAGAAAAAGAGAACTGGGGAGAGGAAGAGAAGGAAAAGGAGAAGGCAGGGGAAACTGGAACAGAGAAAGATGCCTGGGTGCATGGGAAGTAAAAAGCATCCTATACTGGATCCAAATTGCTACGTGCTGAGCCTGCAGCCACCCAGACCTTGCACCAAACAAGGGACCTGTTATATCCGGCTCTGAAAGGCCCAGGAAAAGCCTCTCTGAAGAGGAAAGGAAGCTGCCAGAGCCCCTTCCTCACACCCGAGCAGGGCAGACAGGGCCTCAATCCCTGGCTGCTGACAGAGGTCTCCTCATCCCTCCATTTTCTCACTATCAAACCACACCACAGCCATTGGACCTCCACCACCCAAATAAACACAGGGCTCGATTATGTGTCTGAGAGTTAACACGGGCTATAATGCCGTGGGTCACATGGGTTAATTCAGAAGGAAAACAAATGCAATCATGCCATTAATCATTGACTGGCGATCTTAACTCCCACGATAGGCTGAACACTGAGACTTTCTTCGACAGAACAGTAATAAAAGAGGGTGGCCCCCGTGGAGCTCCTGGCAGCTCTCTAATCAGAGGAGATTTCAGGGGCCGTGGATTTCACACTGGCAATTAAGCTTCGGGGCTAAATCAACGCGCAGACCTGGCATATTTCCCTAAGCCCTATACTCAATAATTCCATAGCTTGGAAGTACACAGCACGAAGGCAGCTGATTCTCACTGCTGCAAAGCAAGGACACAGAAGTTCACATTCCCCTTGGTGGGCCCGGGCAGGGCACCTTGGCAACTTTGCCGAGTCTGATTTCAATTCCCTACATCTGTGCCCCAAAGACTCGGTTCTCCAGGAGATGTTCGGCAGCAGGAAGGTCCCTCTGTGATTGATCTATTAGCTCCAAAATCTTTACTTACAGCTTCAAAGACATTGTATCGCTGGAATAAAACCAGTTTCATGGAGGTGAATCAAATCTCCCATAACGACATTTTGTTGACCTTATAAACGTCAACCCCAAAGCTTTTGGAGGTTAGATGAGGAATAGGTTGACATGGCTGAGAAATACTCTTTTTGCTTCAAAAACAACAAAATAAAACAAAACCTAGACTACAATTACCTTTATCTCCAGACCTCAAAACATATGGGAAGAACCACATTTTAAAAAGGGAAGGAGAGGGCTGGAGAGACGGCTCAGCCCTTAAAGGTTAGTCTCACAACCAAAAAAATTGAAGGAGGGGGCTGGGGATGTAGTTCAGTTTACAGAGTGCTTTCCTAGCGTCTGTTATATCCTGGGTTCAATTCCCTGAATCTCCTGAACGAGACATTGTAGCATACACCTGTAATCTCAGCATTTGGTTGGTAGAGTTAGGGGGATCAGAGGTTTAAAGTCATTCTTTGCCATATAAAAAATGTGAAGCCAACCCAGGCCACAAAGGAGCCTGTCTTTTAAGAGAGAGAGAGAGAGAGAGAGAGAGAGAGAGAGAGAGAGAGAGAGAGAGAGAGAGAGAGAGGGAGTCTGTGTTGATGTCGAGCGACTACCTCAAGGTCTATCATAGTCCCTAGCACTGCACTGAATAGGGGTTGAATGACTATTTGAGGAACCAAACACAAAGCCTGGGTTTTGTCCATTTGTAATAGAGTAAAATCTTCCTTCCCACAAACAAACATTCCAACACAAGCATTGTTCACAAGTGCACATACAGACTGCTTCAGGTAGAAGATGGGAGCCTGCTCCAGAAAGTTCTCTCTCTCTCTCTCTCTCTCTCTCTCTCTCTCTCTCTCTCTCTCTCTCTCTCTCTCTCTCTCTCTGTGTGTGTGTGTGTGTGTGTGCCTCTGTGTGTCTCTGTCTCTCTCTTTCTCTCTGTCTCTCTCTCTGTCTCTCTCACACACACACAGAGTTATTTCAAACATTTGCTAAGAATGTTCTGTGTGCCAGACAATGAACTCAAATTCTCCAAACAAACCTGTGAACTGAACACAATATTTTTAATATTCCCACATTCAGGTGAAGAAAAAAGTCACAAGAAAGTTGAGTGGCATGTGTAAAGTCATCACACAGCTGGTAAGGATGTCAGAAATGAGGTGAGAACCTAGGTGTTTTGACTCTGCCAACCTCTCCTAGACTTCCGTAGTCTGTCTCTCCAAATGTGCTATCTTACCAGTTTATCAAGATGAGATGACTTTTCAGATGTATCCATAGGAACTCACTCCCCCTCTTGAAATATCTGTTGATTCCACTAAAGGAAAAAACAATAAAACGTCTTAAACCTCTTTAGTAACTGAACATCCCAACAGAAGGGGGCTGGGGTGTGGATCTTAGGTGTTGCTGGGTTTGGATGGCAGTGGGCTTTTCCAAGAGCACTTTTCGGTCACAGCAATGTAGAGTTGTCTCCCATATCTCTGTGTCTGCCCCCTTGTCTCCCCACTAGCAACATCTGCTGTCAGAGTGGGACCTTCATCACAATTAATAAGCCAACCATGACACGTCGTTATCATCCAAGTTCATTTGTCACATGAGGGTTTTCTTTGGTGGTGTTCAGTTGTGGGTGTGGATGAATATGTAATATCACACACACACATACAGTTGGCACAGTACCTCATAGTCATGACAAAGAGTTCTTCTTAATCTTGGGCAAGCCTCCTGGGTATGTCAGGAGCACAGGGACCCTGTGCAGATGGCGGGCCATCTTCAAGAGTCTCAGCTACTTGTCTCTCTTTCCAATTCTTCCTTTAAGTGTTGTTGGTTTCTGCCACCAAGACCACCAGTAAATAGGATCATATAGGATCAGAGAGATGGCTCAGTGGTTAAAATGTGTGCTATGCAAGCATGATGGCTTGAGTTCAGACTCCTAGGATCTGTGGGGTCTACTTTTATTTTGTTCAAAAGCAACTCGAGGAAGAAAGGGTTTGTTTTACTTACACGTCCATTTTTGAGGGAAGTCAGGGACAGAACGTGAAGCAAGAGTCATGGAGAAACACTGCTTGCTGACTCTTTCTTACCCACTCATTAGTTTGTACTTAGCTAGCCTTACTATGAAGCCCACTGCTCACACTGTGCTGGCTCTCCTGTAATAACTAACACAATCAAGAAAATTCCTCACAGACAATCCACTAACAGACCAACCTGATAAATATACTCAAATGAGATTATTTTGCTCCCGGGTGATTCTAGGCTATGTCAGGTCGTTAAGGCTAATTGGACATTCTCTCCCTTGTCACTTGACATACAAGTATATCATTTTAAGTCATAATCTTTCTTTTTTGTTACCATGATCTCATATTAATATTTAAGTATAAAATACAGCCCAACTTTTAAACGTTCCACAGACTTTACATTTTCAACTTGTTAAAAATATAAGGTGTTTTTGAAAATTCAAAGTGTCTTAATTGTGAGCTCATGTTAAATCAAAAGTAAATTACATACAATTTCATTCCAAAAGGGAAGAACCAGGGCATATGAACAATTACATCAAAGAAAAACAAAACCCACCAGTATAAGTTCACACCCTGTATTATAGTTCAGTGTCTATGATTGTGGCCTCGCTCATGATGGTGGACTCACTAGTGATCTTCTGGACTCCAAAGGCCTTGGGCAGCCCTAGTTCTCCACTCTGCTGTTCACAGCACATCCAGCTTGTCCTGTATGTTCAGGTTTGATGTACTCTGCATTTTCCATTGTCTTTGGTAGATCTCCCAAGGTCTTGGCATGTCCAACATCCTAATCTCCACTGAAACAGGCTGACTTTCACCAATGGCTTCTCCCAGCCTCTTCTCAGGGATTCTGCCCCTGTCACATGGTGCCAAGCCTCAACCCCTCTCTATGACCCTCTCAGAATTTCAACTTTCATGCCTTTAAAATAAATACCATAAAGATGACTCTTACACATCCTGTGTAAGAGATGCAGCCTTGGCCATCCTGAACCAAAGCATCCATTTGTCAGCCTTGAAGAAATGCTTCCCCAAAGACTCCACATCAATGATACTGATCCTTTATTAATCACAATTAATTTCTCAGTCCCAGCTAACCAGCATTCACTGCTCCAATGATGCATAAAAGGTTTCACTTCAGAAATTCTGATCCCTTGTTCTTCACAGCTGGTTCTTCAGCATAGCTGACCAGCAACCACAAATACTTGAAAATACATTACACAAAGGATTCCTGGCCTAGTTCTTAATTAACACTTGCTCCTCTCCGAAACCTCACAAGTCTCTCAGCATTGCTATCTTCCAAGCTCTCACAGGAGATAGCCCAATTAAGCTCTGCTAGCAGTTGAAATGTGAGCTCTCAGCTGCTGCCCCAGCCAGCATGCCCACTGCTTGATGCTCTGTGCCCCACCATGATGGACTCTTAACCTCTGAAACCATACCTCAAAATAGACTCCTTCTTTTATAGATTGTTTTCGTCATGCTGTTTCATCATAGCAATTGAAAAATAAATAACTAACACAGAGGTCAGGT
Organism: Rattus norvegicus; assembly: GCF_021556685.1. Classification (NCBI taxonomy): domain Eukaryota; kingdom Metazoa; phylum Chordata; class Mammalia; order Rodentia; family Muridae; genus Rattus; species Rattus norvegicus. The sequence continues at coordinate 44,235,758 of NC_141547.1, forward strand.
TAGCACTAATAGTTGGGGGACTATTGCTGTGAAAAACCCAATGTGTGTGTGTGTGTGTGTGTGTGTGTGTGTGCATGTGTGTGCATGTGTGTGTAATTTTTAAGAAATAAAACATTAAATTTAAAATTAAAATAGATTCAGAATGAAATTTATAATATAAATAATAAACCATCATTGTCTGTAATATAAAAAGAAAATCATCAAATTTCCAAAGAGAGAGAAAGTGTGCGAAGAAAGGCACACTTATATATAACAGAGAAAATAAATAGCTCAGCAGAGAGCTCATCCAAACAGCAAAATCATTTAATTATAACCAGAAAATGCAAATTTGCACCACCATAAGTTTATCACCTGATTCCTGTTACCTGTTTCCTCCCCCCAAAAAACCAAAACATTAAAACTGAAAATATTAAGTGACCAGAGATCCCATAACAGAGGGGACTTTCCATTCACTGATGATAGAAACACAATGGCCTTTGTGAAAAGTGGTCTGTCTGACAGTGCAATTAAAATCCAGTAAGTGTCATCTACCCTCTGATGTCTAGTCCACTCTGGGGAACCATCCTATGAACGTTAATAGCAGCACTGGAGAAGGAGTGTTTGCAAGGATATGTATTGTAGCCTTGTTTGTAAAGACAAAATGTGAAAGAATGACCACCAATGGGCAGATGGTCCAATCAATTGTGTTTATCCATACCAACAAAAGGTTTGTGCAGCCCTCAGAGTAATGAAGAATGGCTTTATCACTTGGCTTTGAGAGACTTCCACAAAGCATTGTCGAATAAAACGTACAAGTGTGCATAAAATGAACATTCTTTTAGGCTTAATAATGTCACATCTTCATTTGTATAGTTACAGTCACAGATGAAAATTTGTCAGAATAATATTATAGGATATAAACATGACAAAGAGCAACCTCAGGGAGAGAAGAAGAAAAAAAGGCAAAAGGAACAAGGGAGATAAAACCACAGGCTATATTAATATCTATGGAAAATCATATGTGAGCTTGTTAATGAAAGAACTATTTTTTATTATTTACATTTTAAGTTGGAGAGAAAAGGAAGGATGGTCAGAGAACATTTTGTCTCATTGTCAGTGAGAAATCAGCCCCATAAAGCTAGAGTAGGACAGGATCTGTGACACGTGTGTGCGTGCATGTGCGTGTGCGTGTGTGTGAGTGTGTGTGTGTACATGTGCATGTGCCTGTGTGTGTGTGGTGTGTGTGTGTGTATTGGTACCAGAGAATCGCTGCTCTGGGTACATGTAGTGAACTTTGGTTTAGTCCCATCTTTCCCTCTCTCTCTTTCCTCTTCCTGAAATCCTCTCTGAGTGAGCAGACATGCAAACCTGGGAGATCATAAAGGAACCATCAACACAAACAACCAAAGACACACAGATACTGCCATCAGATGTGAATCCAAAGGCCTGGAAGCAAAGGGCAGGTGAGACACAGAAAGGCAAAGAGGGAGAGGAAACCAGAGTGGCTAATGTGTCTTTCCATCCAGTGACAGAGCATCTCTCCTACCATCAATAAGACATTTAAAAAACAATCTCCAAAGTGGGAAAGGAAGGCCTGTCCTTAGACAGCCATAGAAGAAAAGCGAGAGCTTAGATGGCTAAGCCGCTTTGGTACTGGAGCTTGAGAAAGGCTTTGGTGTCATGGAACTTCTGTTTTGACAAGAGCTTTAAAGCTAGATCTCAGTCAACATAGGAAGAATTAGGAATGCCCTGCACAGATCTGAGGCCTCATAGACCAGCACTGTCAGCATTAGGGAAAACTATAAATAAACTAACTCTAAAGAAGAGGAAATAATATCAGGGCAGAGATTAATCAGTATAAATATACACATACAATAGACAGGATGCATAAATTTCAAGTTATTGTTTCAAGTCATGTAGACCTGCCTAACCTCTGGCAGTCCCAATTCAAAGAGAAAGAGAGCAATAATGTTTTTACAATGACATTCTGTGTGAATAGAGTAATATAACTATAGTTATGTGAGTATTAAAATGACAGGGTGTGGGGTTTTAACCTCCTGATTCCCTACCTTCCTCTTTATATACACACTGCATGTGTGAGTTTCCTTACCCTAAAAACAGCCTTTCATCACTGGTAAAACAGCAAAGCAAACCAAAAAATGCAGGTTGTTATAAATAGATTTACATCAAAGCAGAAAGAGTCTTAAAAATACTAAAATGCTATCAAAAACAAAAGCAGAAAAATTGCAAATTTATGAAAGACATTGAAAGTTAAATTCATAATTTAAAAATCTTCTAACAAAGTAAATATATTATCTCAGGCTCAGATAAATCTTCTACACAATAGAAAGGTGGATGACTCCTCCCATTGTATAAGCAGGAACACATACTAGAAATCAAGGCCACTTTGAAGATCACAAGGCAGCTACTGTATCAGCACCAAGCCTACTGTCTGCTGCCGTGCTCTGTCCCCATTGTGATGCTCACAGACTCTAACCCTCTGGAACCATAAACTCTTTCTTTTACAAATTGCCTGATCATGGTGTTTTATCGTAATAGAAAAGTTACTAATACGAGTTATGTAGATTCAAATATTTTGAAGTCCAAGGTACATTTGCATGTAACATAACATTCTTGGAGAAACACACATAGAAGGCTCAAAGACTCTGCCTAATATTGTAGAAAAACTAAAGAAGAGTGTGCTGCCTGGTTTTATGTCAACTTGACACAGAAACTGGAGTTATCTGAGAGGAGAAAACCTCATTTGAGAAAATGTACCCTTAAGATTTGGCAGAGGATATTTTCTTAGTTACTGATGGGAGAGGGCCCAGCCCATTGTGGGCGGTTCCATCCCCTGGGCTAGTGGTCCTGCATTCTACAAGAATGCAAGTTTAGCAAGCCATGAGTAGCAAGCTAGAAAGCAACACCCCACCATTGTCTCTGCATAAGCTCCTGCCTCCAGGCTCCTCCCATTTGAGTTCCTGTCCTAACATCCGTCCATGATGAGCAGTGATACAGAAGTGTAAGCCAAATAAATCCTTTCCTGCCCAACTTGCTTTTTAATCATGGTGTTTTGTTGCATATGTAGAAACCATAAGACATGCAACATTGTAGGCTTACAACAAGTTACTAGATACTGTCAAAATCTCATATATTATTGCCCAGCCACAGTGGGCACATAGCAGCCTCTTTTAAGAGACCATGCAGCTCCTGTTCCTTCCACTGCTTCCAGTCCCCCATATACTGCCCTGCAGGCATTTGAGAGTTCCATAAAGGTTCCTCCCAATGACCCCCATCCTGGTCCCCCACACAGTGCCTTTTCTATCAATTTCCACCAGCAGCTTCTAGAAACAATGAAAAGAAACACCATTGTGCAGAAATAAAAACCCTTTTCCAGATACAGATCTGGTCTTGCGGGCTAAAGATACTTCTAGCAATCCACTGGAGGAAAGACAGGGGAAGAGATCTTTTGACTGTGACTGTCGTGAGTCTTTCACAATCATCCATGGGTCACACACACACACACACACACACACACACACACACACACAAATTTTGCTTGTTGAGTTTCAAGGACACTACCTCACACTATTGGTCCATCTCCAAAGTCCCCTTCTAAAAATGAACTTGCTCCGTCTCCTCCCAAGTTTCAGCTTCAACCGTTTGCTTTTAAATACTTGCAGTGTCTAAGATTTAAATGTAAGCCCACAGTTTCTCAATTCCGACAGTCCCCAGACTCAGGACAAAGGAAGACTTTCTGTGATGAGTAGGTTCCCAATTCAGGGAAATTTTGAGACTTCTGATCATTCAAGTTCCCAGCTTGAATTTCCTTCCTCTTTCTTGCCAGTTTTGTTTGAGGAAGGTTTTACTCGAGTGAATCATTGTTAAAAAATTAAAAGCAGGGGTTGGGGATTTAGCTCAGTGGTGGAGCGCTTGCCTAGGAAGCGCAAGGCCCTGGGTTCGGTCCCCAGCTCCGAAAAAAAAAAAAAAAAAAGAAAAGAAAAAGAAAGTTAAAAGCAAGACAACTCTTGACTGTCTGCTAGAATCTGGACTTTAAATATCTGCCCTTAAAGCCCATTGTGCCTTAAGACAGAGGTTCTTAATCTTCCTTCTGCTGCAATGTTGCTGCTTCTTAATCCTGATTTTGCCCCTGTTTTGGATCATAGTGTAAAACTGTGTTTTCTGATGGTCTTAGTCCACCCTTGTGAAAGGGTCATTGGACCCCAATAGGGGTCAAAACCCATAGTTTGAGAACTGTTGTGTTAAACTGTGGTGATGTTGAGCAAGGATAGATGGGTATAAACATGTGCGTGGTATTCCGGTTGTTGTGGGCCTTGAAGAGGCCTCTCTCCAGCAAATCACACCTCCTCAGTGGGTCTCAATCTTCCCAACAGCCAAGGAAACCTCGGTCTACAGAACTGATGTTGTGCAGAGACTGGGAACATGTGATGGTTAATCTTCCTTATCTGTTTGATAGGATTTAGGAGCAACAAGGAGACACGCCTCGAGGTGTGTCTGTTTTCAGGAGATTTAACTGAGAAGACCCACCCTAAATTGATGGCAGCATCCTTGAGCTAGGGTCTCAGATTAAACACAAAAGTAAAAACAAAAATGAAAACCAATATACTTGATGTGTTTGTATATGAAATTCCTGAGGAACAATCCTAATTAAGGGGAGGAAAAGAAAAAGCATGCTGAGCACTGTCAGTCATCTCTCATTTCCCAAGAGTTCACTATGACCAGATACCTCATGCTCTCACCACACCCTCCCCACTGTGGTGACTGTGTCTCTTTAAACTGTGAGCCCAAACGCTTCTCTCTTTAAGTTGCTTTTCTCAGACATTTTGTCATGGCAATAAAAAAGGTAACTAGTTGTTCTAGTTTGATTTTCGTTGCTGTGATGAAACACTCTGACCAGAATAAACTTGGGGCAGAAAAAGAGCTAATTTCATGTCGGTGGTCTCAGTCCATCATCCAGAGCAGTCAGGGCAGGAGCTCAGGGTAGGAACTCCAGGCAGAAACCATGGAGGAATGCTGCTTTCTAGCCTGTTCTCTGATTTGCTCATAGGATCATGCTTAGCTAGTTTTCCTCTGCGGTTCAGGACCTCTTACCTGGGGAAGATAGTTTAGCCTCGTCTATATCAATTATCAATCAAGGTAATGCCCACCAGCCAGGACGATTTTGCAACACTTCAGCTGAGCTTCTCTCTTACCTAGGTTGTGTCAAATCGATGACAAAACTAACCAGCAAACCAATATACTGACTATAAACTCCTCAAAAAAAAAAAAAAAGTCTGGCTTCTGGCTTCTACTTAACTCTAGCTACTCCATTATGGATGGAATAGTTGCTGTCTGTAGCTAATGTTCCTCCTTCATGGACCATTCTTTAGACTCTCTTGATTCTGGTAGTTTTGTGAACCATTTCAGCCTCTTTCCTATAGCATGTCATATAACCCTAAGAACATGCCTGGTGGGTATGTTGCCTGGAACTATCTACAGTTCTCAATCTTTTTCACATCCTCAGACTTCCCGAAACAGTTACCATCAAGTCAAAAATAAACACTCTCATAGCATGTGCTAAACCAGCGACAGTAAGAGGAAGCAAAGGAGAAAGAAACCTTTATAGAGTCTAACTAACCCTCAGCTGAACTGGGATTCCGGCTGCTAAGCCCAGCCTCTGCACCATCCACAGCCTCTGTTCCTCCAGCACAGCCTCAGAAAAGAGCCCAGAGGCTTCCTCTTGCTTCCCTGGAAGGCGCTTACTGGGAGTGGCAGGTACAGGCTTCTGCCCTGATTGTTTCGTGGTTGGACATCCTATGCTTCTACAAACAGACCCTGACAGCTCTGAAGTCACTCCTGTCCAGGATCGTCATAACGGCCTGCTATATTGTTTTCCTTTCCTGTGCTTTTAACTTCCATGTCATAGTATTATCCTATATTCATGGCACTGCTAGTCCATGGGCCTGAGTGATATACTGTCCCTTGTCACCAGCCAACCCGTCTCATCCAACTTCAATCATGACCACGCTGAGGGGTTCTGCAAGAAGCTATTTCAAAAGTTGGGAGATGGGGCTGGTGAGATGGTGTAGCAGATAAAGCATCTATTTCTTCCCAGGGGGCCTAGGTTTGATTCTTAGCATCCACATGGCAACCCACACCATCTGTAACTGCAGTTCTGGGGACCCAACACCTTTGTCTGGCCTCTGTGGGTATACACATGTAGGCAAAGCACCCACGCACATCAAATGATGTGTTTTTTAAGAATGTTTAGGAAAGAAGTTTGAAGTAAATGTCACATGAATGTAAGGTATGGCTTTAGGTATGCCATATGGCTTCTGGATAGGGAACTCCAAGTTAAGAACAGCTTGGATGGGGCTGGAGAGATGGCTCAGTGGTTAAGAGCACTGACTGCTGCCCAGAGGTCCTGAGTTCAATTCCCAGCAACCACATGGTGGCTCACAACCATCTGTAAGGAGATCTGATGCCCTCTTCTGATGTGTCTGAAGACAGTGTACTTATAGATAATAAATAAATATTTTTTTTAAAAAGAATGGCTTGAAAGAAGTCAATGTGTCCAAAAAGCAACCAGGAGGCAGGTGTGTGCCACCCAGGGCTGAAGGTGTCTGTAGCGTGACAAGCCTCCTTCACTTATCCTCTTAAGCCTGTACCCCAGAGAATACATGGTCATAGGCTTGAACCCCACCACACTCTTTCCGGAACTCTTCCATGGCTAAACTGTCCCCACTGCTGTTCCACACAATGACCAGACAACCCTTAGTCCTAGTTACTGTCACCGACTCCACAGGCACTCAGGACATCCAACACCTACCGCTGTAGTCCATCTTTACCTAAGAGCACTCTGAGAAAGGAGACTGGGAAGGCAGTAGAAGCACTGGAAATGGCCGATGACATTTGTAAATGTGAGGTGTTGAAGGGCATTCCTCCATCCAAAGCCACTATACAATATTATAATGTATTGACCCTAAAATGTTACTATTTTAGCTGTTCAGCTCTTTGGAGGCCCCTCCTGTTATTGATGATTTCAATGACTAGACTAGTACTAATACTTTGATGGTGTTTCACATTTGCTACTGTGCATGAGATTAAAGCCTCTGATCCAAGAGGAATTCTGGAGTCTCCACCCTGATTGCCTTAGGAAGAATTCTTCCTCCTGGGAGAGAAGCTGCGTTTATTTACAAAATCAGAAGCTGAGGAGAGGGGAGTGTTGAAAAGAGGAGAAAAAGAAGCCACGGAGATTCGGGGTTTGGGAGCTGAGGCATGTTGGTGTGCAGAGGGGGGACCCATTATTACCAGGTCCAGTGTAGGTCTGCCCTCTGTTCTGCACTTCAGAAGACAGACAGAAGGAAGGAGCTGATGACTTCCCATTATCTGAGGCCACCGAGTGGTGCTTCTCAAGTCTGACACCTCTCTGTGGCCAAACCATCCATGAATCACTCAGACACTGATGCTCCGAGGAGGCAGTGTGAGCATCATTCTTCCCCGTCACTGCATCGAGAGCTATCTCTGAGTCGTTAAGCAATTTTGTCCAAAGGATTTCACAGGCAAGAGAGATTGCCATCAAACCAACCTTTCCTGGATTTCAAGCTGAGTAGTCATTCTATGTGTTTTTTTAATGGGGCATTTAAAATATAATTTTAAAAGAAATTTTAAGGATTTGTTGGAGTTTTTTGTTTATTTTTTGTTTTGTTTTTGTTTGTGCATATGCACGTATATATGTGCATGGCTGCAGTTGCTAAGGGTGGCCAGAAGAGGGCGATAGAGCTCCTGGTTGTGGAATTATCAGTTGGTTGTGAGCTACAGAACACGGGACAGAATTCAGGTCCTCTGTAAAGGTAGTATGTGCTCATAGCTGCTGAGCCATCACTTGCCCCTAAAACATAATTTCCAAAATGCTGCCGGGTCTGGCAGTGCATGCTTGTAACTTCATCCAGTGGTGGCTGATACAAAAGAATTGTAAGTTCAAGGTCTTCCTCAAAAAACAAAGAGAGGTCTGGAATGTAGCTCAGTGGTAGGGGGCTTGGCTAGCATACATGGAGTCCTACGTTTGGCACTGAGGACTACAGTCAGGAGATGATGCTAGCCACTTCTTTTAACCAATAGATAATCTTCACAGAGCCAAAATGATAGAAACAATAGTGTAGTCAGAGAGGTAACAAACACCCTACAACAGTGATGATTTCACAACTGGACTGGAAATGTTCCTGACTTTGTACATGTCCATCGTGCCACTCTTACGAGTACTGCTAAGGGGAATCGTGCTCACCAAATTCACTCCTGAGTGGACTCCTATAGAAATCAAAATACACCCATACAATATCATACTTGGTAAATAAACACCATTCACGATAGCCAAAAGGTAGAAGCAATCCAGACATCCAGACACTGGTGAGAGATGAATGAAGTATAATGCACATCCACCCACTGAGTTCATTCAGCAGCGAAAAAGAAGGAGCACCTACGATCCGCACTGCATAGGGCCTCACACATCAGGCTAAGGGAAGAGAGCGACTGGCCACCATCCTATGACATGCCCTGCACAGACCGGTCTCCACAGACAAAAAGTAGATCTGTGAGGCTATTGCAAATGTTCATGAGGTGTTTGACTGGGGCAATAGATTTTTAAAACTGGGTCACAGCAATGATTGTCCGTCACTCAAAATCATTGAATTATTATTCCATTAAAATAAATGCATTTTATGGAATACTAAAATAAAAGCATTTTATGGAATACTAATTTGGCCTTAAAAACTCTCCGAAAAAGAAAAAGAGGGGAGATTGAAAAATACATGTGCCATTCTGGTGGACCCAGAATAGATTAATGGGAGGAATGGGGAGATGAAACTGGCTTTGTGAGTGGAACAGTTCGTCAGCTGGAGGAAGGACCAGCAGCGCGTGGAGGCTGAGCTCAGAGCTCAGAGAGCACTATGGGATGCAACTGATGCGTATCAATAAGGGAGGGTGGAGTGATTGACAGAACAGCGAAGTCTGGAATGTAAGGCTAGAGGACCAACATCAAGCACCAGTGTCCACTGATAGAAGCGGAAGAGGTCGGGTGTTTGTGGACAGAGGTGCAGCACTGGGCAGAGTCAACAGCTGCTTCTGAACAAAAGAAATTAGTCACCTTTCTAATCTAGTGGCCAAAAAAAGAGTTCATTTCTTCCCGTAGGGAAGTGCTTATTACTTGGATACGGTTTCAAATGCATCGCTTTGAAAATAATTTGCTCTGACTTTTATGACACATAAAAGTGTATGTCTTATTTACAGTAGGGTTTTATGGGCCAAATGACTTAACTTGTGCCGGTGAAAACTTCAGAAACCAAGAGAAGCACCTGGCCCTGATAAGGATTAAAGAAAGTACCAAAGTCTAGGCAAACAGTGGCTTCCTGGGAGCCAGAGGAACTCAGAAAAGGCCAAACACAACCCTGAGAGAGTCATGGAGGTTCTCCTTCCCCACAACTCCCGTATCTGCTTCCACTCTGCCCTCCTATGGCCTCTTGGGTTCAAGACTCAAAGAACAGGAGGGGTGCTATTCCATCCACATGCCTGCCTGGTGACCCTAAAAAGGGAGTGTCCACACATTATGAAGCAGTGGAGGCCCCCCCCTATCACTACTCCCTGCCAAACTCTATAACAAAAGATACACAACCACCCCCATGCCGGCCACTCTCTTGGACTGTGAGCAAGGAAGGCCTTCGACCAGAATAAACAAAATCTACTCAGGTCCTCAAGATGGCTTACACCATGGAGAGAGGGAAGGGTGTGCCAGTGTCGATGAGAACATGGCAATCTTGTCTCAGCTGGGCAGCAGTCTGGGCTTTAGCAGCTCTGAAGATCAATGTCGACTTTTTTTCCCCTGGGGATCCACGTAATCCTCATGTTACCCACTGAAATTTGTGCAAGTCACCTCTCCATTTGCAAACTGAGGCTTGGTAAGGCTTGCACAAGTACACTCAATTAATTCCTACCTCATGGGCTTCCTCCTACCGTGCTACAGTTTCCTGTGAATTAGACCAAAAATAGGTTGGTTTATGAATGGTGTGTGTGGGGGTGGGGTGGGGGAGTCAGAGTCTTGTTCTGCTCCATCTAAATGAGTCCTGGCAGTGGTCTGCAGGCCATCAGTCAGGACAGGAGGATGTCCACGTAGAGCTTTCTAACTCCAGCAAAGATATGTGGGATACAAGACCAAAGGTGACAGAATGCCATGGCAGCTGGTATTTCAAGTTTCTCCCAACCTGTGCTTGGGTTATCATCATCATCACACCACCACCACCACCACCACCATCATCATCATCATCACCATCTGTTTCTACTTATTTTCTCTTGTTTGTTTTGATTTATTTTATTTATTTTTTGAGAGTCCAGGCTTGTCTTGAATTTACTGTTAAGACAAGAATTCTCTAGTCTCTCCCAAATACTGGGATGACAGGTAAGTGGTGCTGGGGACTGAACCCAGGGGGCTTCCTTCATACATGTTAAGCACACACTCTACCAACTGCATGACATCCGTGTTTCTTGTTTTAAACAGGCTAGGATTTGGAGTCAGAAGGAAAAATTAAAACAGATTCTGAACCTGGGCTTTGAGATACGGTATTGAGTGATCGTGGGGAAGTTGCTGAAGCTCTAAGCCTCTCTAGAAATGAAGATAATTGGTCCCACCTCCTGCTAAGAGCCCCTTAGAGACTTAAGATTACATTCTACAGATGGGCTTTGTAAGGTGCTATCCATAAAGTAATTAGCCATTAATTAAATATTGACCCTCCAGCTTTTTAAAATTAGTCCAGTCCCCTGATGCTTATGCCAGTCTTCAATTTTATAAACTAATGCCCTCTGTCTTCATCCAAGTTGTTCCAACAAAGAAGAGAAGGGAAAGAAAGAAGGGTGTGGGGAGGTGTGCAGAGGAAGCAAGTCCAGGGCAAGTCCCAGCAGAGGACACAGTCCTATTGTGTGACTCTGGCAGCCTCCCTCTGGATAGGAGAGCACATCTGAGTAATGACAGCCCAAGTCTCTAACCAGCCAAGCAGCAATCTATCGGTCCTAAATCAGCCTGTGTTTCTCAGTGCTTTCTGAAAGGGATCACGAAAGGCTCCGTCAACACCTTGACAGAATCTGGGGTTGTCCCCGTGACCCTCCCCTGATCGGACAGTCCAGTTTTAAACAAAAAAATTGGGCCTGCTGGCCCACCTTCATCCCCACACCTCCACCCCCTGAGCTCATACTCCTTTCTGGATCACCTTGAGAGATGACTATGAGGAGGGGTGGGGAGATGGCTCAGTAGTGGGACCACTTTCTATCCAAGCCTGAGGACCCGAGTCTGAATCCCTACACCCACATAAATACCTGGGTGCCACACACCTCTAGGACCTGAGTTTTGTGCCAGACAGGGGTATAAGTAAGCTGCTGGGGTTTGTTGGACACCAGCCAAGCTTTGGGTGCAGTGGGAGACTCTATTAGGAAAATAATGTAGAGAATGATGGAACAGAATACCTGACATCCTCTCTAAACATTATACACACTTGTGTGATGCACCCACACACACAGGTATACTACACACAGACACACACGCAGACACACACACACAGACACACACACACACACACACACACACACACACGGAGAGAGAGAGAGAGAGAGAGAGAGAGAGAGAGAGAGAGAGAGAGAGGTGCCCTTGAGCCACTTTCCTCAAACTTGTTCTAGAATGTTCTTTGGAAATATCACTCTTCAGGGTGCCAGGCATTGAGAAAGTCCTCAAAGTAAGGACAAATACTATTGAACATCAGGCTTTATCTGAACATCATGAATGAGGAGCAGAATTTTTCATGGGTATTTATGCAGAGAGACCCCAACCATCCATGAAGGGGTTCAAATTGAGTTTGAGGTATAAGCCCACTGAGGATTAAGGTCTCTACAGATCAAGACCAAGGGCAGAGGGGGTGGCTAAATATCACCCACTCATGTTGAGGGCCACATGCTGAAAGTGGGGTTTTCCCTCCCTAGAGTTTTTACAAAGCATCAATCCTTGACACAAAAAGAAACTCAAGCTTTGATTGACAGTTTCCAGAGCCCACTGCCTCGTGCTCAGTGAAAATACACCCAGTTGTGTCCCCTCATGCTTATCCTGTCAGCAATGGTGCCTGAAAAGCATGCCTGACACTCTTCTTACACCCCATGTCTCAGTTCATCCAGCAGGCTTGAGTCAAGGTTAGGAATGTGTGCCTTGGTGCTAGACCAAACTGAGTGTTTGCACCTGCTAGTTCATTTACTTCCTTAAGACTAACCATGTTGAGTCTAGATTATTTCATTGAAAAACAGAGATAACAGCAATCCAACTTCACAGGACTGTGGTGGTACAGGGTGCGGGGTGAGGGTGAGGGTGGGGGTGCTCTACGTAAAGCAGCACAGTGCCCACATTCTACGAGTGGATCAACTGATTGTGCCTCCCGAAATCAGCACCTATTGCCATGTGACCTTGCATTTCTTCCCTGAAGATAGAGTGTACCCGACTCCCCAGTGGCCTGACTGGGCTTGACTGGCTTGTGACTTGTGCAGCCAGTAGAATGTGGGCAGCCCAGTGAATTCCTTCCAAGAAGAGGCCTTGAGTGTTTGTATGTCTGCTCATCCTATTTGTATGCCTTCCATTGCCAAGAGAAGGGCATGCCCTGAAGGGACACTGGATCGAGGAGAGTGGAAGTCTCTCGCAGCTGACTGGACGCAGTCCACAGTGTACAACTACGCCAAGAAGCACTCAGTCTAGATCAGCCAAACCCTTGTCAGCCCATGAACAGTGAACAAGAAACAAGGGTGTATTGTTATATACTACAGGATGTTTTTAAGTGGTGTCATTGTGATCATTTCTAGTCTCTTCTCAAACAAGACCCATGGTTTAAGTTTGTTGAAAGCAGGTAAATGGGTTCAGTTGCCATCGACCCTGTACGTAATGAAAAAAAAAAAAAATGGGAACCAAAGAGAGGTGTAATTCGCACAAAACGTCTGCATCTTTGGAATTGAGTAGCTTGGAGAGAGTCTATTCTCTCTCTGGGCCTTTCTGTTGTTTGAGTGGCACCTCTAAAACTCGTGTTGAAAATTAATTGCCAATATGGTACTGTGGCGATGGAGGAATTTCAAGAGGTGATTAGCTGGCCCTGATGGCTCCTGTGTGTAACCCTGTACTCAGGAAGCTGAGCAGGAGGTTTTCTGTGAGTTTGAGGCCATCCTGGACTACACAATGAGTTCCGAGCCATCCTGCGCTATAAATTAAGACCCTGTCTCAACAAAGGAGGTAATACAAGCAGAACACCCAGAAACAAATTCATATCATTAAGAAGAGGACGGTTACAGGAGATGCCCTAGTTATTGCTCTGCTGCTATGGCAAACACTATGACCAAAAGCAACTTAGAGAAGAGGGAGTTTATTTGGGCTTACATTTCCAAGAGGATAGAGGCCACCATGGTGGGGGAGGGCACTGCAGCAGGAGAATGAGGCCAGCCTGGGAGTCACGAAGTAGAGATAATTTCTATCTGTACATGAGAGACAGGCGGACAGACAGACAGACCAGGAAGTAAGACTGTAGACTTCAAAGCCTGTCTCCAGGAACTGCTTCTTCCACCATGGTTCCTGTCCAAAAGCTCCATAAACTTCCACATCACTGCTACCAGTGAGAGGCCACATGTTCAGAGACAGGAGCCATTTCTCATCCAAGCCACTATAGGAGATCAGGCCTCTGATAAAACAATAGGTTCACCTCTCTGTTGCTGTGATAAACAGTATAATCAAAAGCAACTTGGGGAAGAAAGGGTTACTTGGCTTATATTTCCATAGCTTACTCATTCAGTGAAGGAAGTTGGGGCAGGGAGCTCCAGGAGGAATCGGGAGGTATGCGCTGTCTTCAGCAATAGGGTCTTACCATCACGTTCTGGCGGGCAACTAAGGGCAATGGTGATAATCTGTATTGTTTGGGGGTCTCCAGGGACCTGTGGCCAACAACATGAAAAGGTGTCCCGTACTAAACCTGCCACTGGATTTTTACTTTTCAATCTATGGCTTCTGGGAAGATGATTATTTCCTATGCAGGGTAATTCTAAATATATATATTTTATACATATATATAGTAGGCTTCCATAAATATCCAAAAAGGCTCAGTGTTAGCATTCCTCCCCACCTTCTCCCCCCTCCTCTCATTTTCTCTCCCTTTCACATCATTTTGTAGTATATTGCCTCTACTCCCTTAAGATCCCACACACCCATACCTCCCACCCACCAATGGTCTCTTTCTAGTTTCCTGGGTTCTAAAGAACTCCAAATTAAACACACAAACCTAAAGATTCAATGCTGAGATCCACACGTGAGTAAGACTAGAAACCTTCTGGGTGTGGAGAACTTGAAATCTTAAGGCAAGAGAGTGCATCTATAATATGAAGGGAGTGAGATTTACTTAGCCCATATGTTCAGAATGCCCATTAATTCCAGAATGAATAGATAGAAATAGAAGATACGTCAGAGACAAAAAAGAAAGGATCTTGTTAAAAAGCCAGTTGTTTACTTGAACAGATATTAACTCAAGAGATGAATTTGGTGGAGTGTTGGAGGTGTCGAAGACATCACTATAGTCTTGCTATGAGCCAGCCATGGGGCATAAAAGCATGGCAGGGAGTGGGGAATAAACACGACGTGTTTGCATTGGTGGGTGTAGTCAGGGCTTGAGGGAGAGTAGGGACAGTGCCAAAGAATATAAACACCCCAAAGAGCGAGCAGGTGGAAAGGAAAATCAAACATGCCCACAGGCATGCCCATGATTCTCAGAAACACAGGAAATGAGGCACAGGTGCAAGGACAGTTGTCGTAAGACAGACTCCCCTACCACAGGGAAATCTGTGCAACCCCTGGGCAAAGGTGCCTAGGAATTCACATCACTGGCATGAGATCCCGAGACAGCCAAATCCACGGCAGCTGGTCGTGGTGCTACTTTTTAAAAAGTAAGTTTTTAACTGAAGTCAGTCCTGGTGGTTTTAACAAAAGATTGGAAGATTTGAATTGGAAACAAGGAAACTTTAAATGGAGAGTTCTAATTCCTGAATGTCCATCTAGACCAAGTAATACTTAGCAATGGCTACAGATTAGTAAGAGGGATTTCTTCATCCTTGCTATAAACTATACAAAGTGCCTCTCAGCACCTCAGGAGGCAACTTTTCAGGTAACAGGGGTTGACGAAGCGTGCTAGATGTCACAGTCAAACTCTAAGATGATTGTTAGACTAGACTTCAGTTTTGAGGTTAGTAGGATGAAAATCTGTCTTCAGGAGATAGACGATGATCGATTGAATCCAGATAAACCATCAAACCTGTGGAGGATCAGAGAATGGGAGAGATAGCCGGTGTTTGTACAAAAAAAAAGGGAAAGCCTTAATTACACTCACAAAAGCACACAGTACAGAACGAAGGGATTTGCTTATAAACCTATCCCAAATGATAATTCCTTTAGAAAAAACTGTTCGTAGTAAGGCTTCACATGTTACTCCCGCCCCCGCCGGGCATAGATGTTTATGAGGGTGCGGGATGGTGCCTCAGTCCCTCTTGGCTCCTTGCCTTTCTCATGGATGCCAGCTCGTTGCTCGGCTCCTCCCCCTTCAGTCCTCCCACCTTCTCTTGGTGCGGATGCGCATGCCCACCCTCTTCCTGATGAACTTGAGAGCTTGCTTGCCCTTGGACACCTTGAGCAGCTCCATGGTACTAAATCACTTCTTGCAGGAACTTGGTGTAGTTGTGGAGATGCCAAAGGCACCAGGTAGGCCCGAGGCACCAGGTAGGCCCGAGGCACCAGGTAGGCCCGAGGCACCAGGTAGGCCCGAGGCACCAGGTAGGCCTTGCTTACTTTCTTCCTTACCTTTTGGCCCTCATTGAGGCTCAAAGCCATGAGAAAGTGCAGAGTTGCTGCTTTCCAATGACAGCCATGTCATGAAGGCCACATTCTATGATTTTAATTGTTCTTTTAATGAAAAGTATGGACAAATGTGTGCTAAATTGTTCTTAAGGCCACATGAGCTAGAGAAACATGGAATGATTAAAGTACTCTAGTCCAAGTAGAAAATGATTAATCCCAAAATGTCTGGACACAATCCTGCATTTTAAGTCTTTCCAAAGTCCAAAGTCACAGAATGAGGAGCCCAAATGCTACTGTAGTTTCTAGAATGTCACTCTGGGCCTGGTCCCATTTCCCTTGGGTTGAACGGACACCTTGAACAGGTTAAGAAGAGCCACACTTAACCTGGATCTGCAGGGTCTCTTATACATCCTTGGGACATCAAGGGGAGCTAGGGATTTAATCACAAAGGACTGAACTCCTGCACCTACTCTCCTGTCTCAGCATGGAGTACACCGGTTTATTTACCAAGTCTTGATTTAATCCGACACACTTTAAGACTAAGTTAGGTATTCTTTCTACCCGTAGGAAGAAGTCTCATCTGACAAGCATGAATCGCAAATACACATCAGCAGCAGCAAAGACAATTTCACCTAGCTGTGGTGTTACACCTCTAGAATTCGAGCACCCAGGAGGCTGAGGCAGAAAGATGAAGAATTCAGGGGTAGCTTGTCTCTGAGTCGACTGGGGGAAGGGAAAAAGAGATGACTCAGTAGTTAAGAGTACAGGCTGCTCTTGCAGGGGATCCGAGTTCAGTTCCCAGTGCCAGGAATCCAGCACCCTCTTCTGGCCTTCATCATCAACTGTACCCAGAGGTGCACACTCCCAAATAGGAATTCATGTATTTCAAAAGTTTAAAGGGAAGAGAATGGAAAGGACAAGGAAGGGAAAGAAAAATAAAGGAAGCAGAAATGGAAGGGGAAATAGAGGAAGAAACCCATTCTGTCATCTTGACACACCCAAACTTCTCTGAGTTTGTCCCATCATTCAGTGACTGCCTGCACCCATGCATGGTTTCACCCACCGCTACCACCATGTGAATTGGACCTTTGTTCTTTCTTTGTTATCACAGGATCATGAATTATAAAAGAATCTACCTCTTCCTGCACTCACACATTCCTGCAGTCTTCATAATTATTCCCCTGAACAGTATCGATTTTCCAGAAAAAAATAATCTCTACTACCCTTCAGTGGCTAAATGCCTACTTTTGGAACCAAAAAGCCCTGAATCTAAGCTCTGACTGCCATTTGTCATCCTGGCAACTGTGGTCGGCTTGGGTCCTCGGAGTGTTTGTGTCCTTGTGTCCAGTAAGTAGACAGTGACCACCCCTTCCCAGAACGACTGTGAGAGTTCAGGCGAGATATTGGAAAGTAGACATAGCATGCGACCTGGCCTCTGGGAAGGGTTTGAGAAGCAGAGGCTATTTTATGCAAAACAGACAAGGCTGACTGTGTCCCACGTTAGGGGGAAAAATAGCCAAAAGGGTAAAGAGAAGCCATGTGCTCTCCCCTCCAAAACAGAGCAAACCAATCAGTGTCCAGACACTTGGACCTCAAGCTTCTCATTGCTCTACCTCCTGGGAAGGGATTTTCCTGCTTAAGCCCCATTTCGAGGCTGTAGATCAATATAGCATCACTTTTGGTAAAGGACACTAGCACCTTAGGGAAACCAAGCATTAAACAGACCCATGCAGCAGAAACATTGCCCAAAGCATGTCTGGCCAGGCTGGAAGAATCTGGGCTGCTTAGGAAAAGCTGCTCCTTTAGGGCCAGGAGCTCCATGCTTAACAATACACTATTCATAGAGACTGCAGGAACAGCTAAGCTCCGATGCCTAACTCAGGGGCTAATGCCCTTCATTAAGTACTCAAGGGTTTCTGCTACCTGAAGTAGAGTGGGCGAGTTGTCCCTGTGTGCTGACTGCTGTTATGTCAACGTGACATGGGTCAGAGTCATCTGGGAGGAGGGAACCTCAACTGACCTGGGGGTAAGCTTGAGGGGCATTTTCTCAATTAATGGTTGATGTGGGTGGGTCCGACGGTGAGCAGTACCACCCCTTGGTGGGTAGTCCTGGATTGTATAAGAAAAAGGGCTGAGCAAGCCATGAGGAGCAAGCAGCGGTCATCCATGGCCTCTACGTCAGTTCCTGCTCCAAGTTCCTGCCCCAACCTCTTCTCTCAGGGATGGACTATTACCTGAAAGTGTATGATAAAAGTCAGCCCTTTCTTTCTCAAGTTGCTTTTGGTCTCGGTGTTTATCACAATAGAATCTATCCTAACCAAAGCCATGGACATGTAAAATAGGCCAGTGGGACAGTTATTATTTCTATAATGTGAGGGGAAGAATCCTCTTTAACAAATCAATTATTAAACTTACCTGGATACTTTTAAAACATATTTTCTTTTTGTTGTTTATATTTATTTTGTGTGTGTGTGTGTGTGTGTGTGTGTGTGTGTGTGTGTGTGTGTGTGACAGAGGAGGATGGGGTTGCCAGTCCTCCTGGAGGCTGAAGGGCCTCCCATGAAGCTGACCTTTAAGGGTAGGGATGAGCCACCCTTCTTCAGTGTTGGGCCTGAACTAGAGAACTCTTCAAAAGCAGTAAGTATTCTTAGCTGATGAACCATCTCTCCGGCCCCAACTGGCCTCTTTTTTTTTTTTTTCCTTTCCTTTTTTTTTTTCGGAGCTGGGGACCGAACCCAGGGCCTTGTGCTTGCTAGGCAAGCGCTCTACCACTGAGCTAAATCCCCAACCCCAACTGGCCTCTTTTTATTGAGCATGTATTATGTGTTAGATACTGAGCAGGCATAGAAGCCACTTCTGGATGCTGCTATGGCCTGTATAGGACATGTATGTGTTTACATATACACATATAAGCAAACATGATGGAGTCAAAATGCCAGAGGAAACGATCTGGCAAAATCTTGGGCAAATAAACTGTCCTGGTGCTAACCCTGACCACTCTATTTCATGGCTCAACCTCCCCTGATCTCCACACATCCAGGCCCAGCATCATGTATATCTACATATATGTATTTGTCAAGTGTACATATGATATTTTATATATGCATGTGTAATTTGCTTATTGCTTATCTATTTTGCCCTGCTAAAATGTGATCTCTCTGCAAGGAAGGGAAGAGCTTTTCTGCTGTTGTTTTTGACTTTGGTTATTTTGGTCAGCCCTGATACATACCATGTATCTAGAATAAAGTCTGGCATGGAAGAGACACTCAGTAAAGTTCCCCAAATGCAATATATGGGGTGGGGTTGAGAGACAGCCATTTCTCCGTCCATCCATCCATCCATCCATCCATCCATCCATCCACCCATCCACCCATCCACTGAGTAAGCATCTGTCATCTTCTCTAGGTAAAGAGAAGACATTTTTGATCTTCTCTAAGGGTTTGGTGACCTGGACACAGTACAAAGATATCCTGACTGCTCTCATAGTGTGAGCCAAGACTGCAGAGACAAATGCACAGGCCACATTCTTGAGCATGCCCGACCCTGGGTGTGGTGGTGACTTGCAGCAGCAGTGACTTGCTGGGAATGAGACTGACCAGACATCGTGGGCGCCAAGTCTAGAAACCTGGTCCCCCTAACTGAGCAGCTGAACCCTTACGATCCTCAGAGATGTAAGCTTCGTTTTAAAATAACTCCCTTTAGACACAGACTTAGAACTCCATCAAAGCCAAATAAGGCAGCCTGTTTGAGAGGCAGAAAGCCAGATGGCAGGAGCACTGAGAGGGCTCTCTTCCTCGTATCCCAGATACAGGTCAAACATCCCATTTTGCTGTTCTTCGAATCACAGAGGAAAGGGCTGACATTCACAGGTACCTTAAGCACATACTCAGGCTGTCTCCAAGCCTACACGGATCACTCCAGCCAAAAGGTCGGAAGATGAGGTGGGGAGGAAACCTCTTCCTGGCTCTCTGACTACCAGCCACTTCCAGGGGAGGAAGATGTGTCTGCTTAGGCAGAATGTAGCTTGAGATGAATGGGTATGGGGTACAGCTAGAAACCCATATGTCCTTTCTACTCCAGGCTCCATGTAACCAGCCCTAGAACTCACTGAACCTTGATGGGCAGTGAGATCCTTTCCAGGCATCAGGAACAGCCACAAATAGCAAGAAGGGTCTGGAACAGTTGATGACTGACCCTATGGAGGGGAGGTGATGCTGTAAAAATCAGTTGCATCCTGGCATCAGGAGACTGCTCTGGCAAAAACAGCATATAAAAATAATTCTGTTATAAACCGACTCTCCCCTATATATAGTAAGGACAAATAATCACCCACTTCCCCCGTTTAATGTATTTTTCAAGTTCCTGTTTTTGAATACC
This sequence comes from Rattus norvegicus, assembly GCF_021556685.1. Classification (NCBI taxonomy): domain Eukaryota; kingdom Metazoa; phylum Chordata; class Mammalia; order Rodentia; family Muridae; genus Rattus; species Rattus norvegicus. The sequence goes on from NC_141547.1 coordinate 44,256,009, forward strand.
AGTTTTTCTTAAAGCTCACCTCTCTGAACTTTCTAATGGCGGTCACGAAGGGAGTATCTAGCCATCATGGAGTTGACCTGTAAGCTCATTCAGGGGGACAGGAGGTAAGGGGAGGGCTATTGCAGGGACCCTGTGGGTAAACTACAGGCCGTTTGGGAAAAGTCCAGAAGCATCTTCATCGCTGTTGTCGCCTGTTCTCTGGCAGACTGGAGGACTCTGCAGAAAGGGGACCTCCCAGGGCCCTTCCAGACTTCTTCTCCTGCATAACCTGTTACCTGCTCTGGGGTGCAATAAAAGGGATAAAACCAGGGAGGAAGTCATGAGCACGGCCAAGGTCTATGAGGTGTACTGATCTTCAATCACTCACATTGGTATCAAAGTTGCCCTTCCCCATGAATACAGCTTAAATGAAAAGATCCAGACTCCCCTCCTATGAGTAGCTCTGCCCAGGAACTGTATCTCAGCTAGCGTGCTGAGAAAGACACACCCTACAGTAAGCTGGGACCTTTACCTGCTAAAGCTGGTGCTGTACGTGGCTGGAAGGAGCCACAGTCATTCTTCCCACCAACTCCAGCTAAGTCCTACTAGGAAATGCTACCTCCTAGACACCTTGCCATTCTACTGAGAAACTTCTTTTTTTCTCTCTCTCTCTCTTCTTTTTACTTGTTTCCTCCCTCGGGCTTGGGAAGAGATCTGAGCCCCCGGGGCTTCCTCACAACCACTCTCCTGAAAGACAACTGACATCTCAGAAAGGGAGACAGCCCAGCAACAGGAAGCAATGAAGAATGCCTATCTGGAGTTCCGTGATAGCTGCAGAGTGTTGGCCTTGCAGCTACTTCAGTTGGAGACTATGACTCCACCATTCATTCAGTGAGCATGTGTGGGATACAGTGTCTGCATCACTCAAGAGATTGCCAATAGCTTAGTGCACTGTTCTAGGCCCAGCACTGGTTAGTGCTTACCTGGGATGTTGCCTAAAACCAACCCCTCTCAAACTACTATCAGTCTTGCTATCACAATTCCCAGTGTACGATCAAGACCATAGTGGCCCTGAGAGGTTGAGTAATCTCCCCAGGAGTACAGAGCTACATCATAAAAAGTCAGGACCAAAGTCCCTTCGAGACACTTAGCCATCCCATTCTCCTGTCCCTGGAAGAGATGTCCAAAGGAGATTGTGCAACCCACACTGAAAATCGGTTCCAGGCACTACCCTCAGAAAAGTCCCTCACTGAGCATTTGAGCTTCTCCCACTTCTGTCACGGTCCATTTCCTCTTCCTGGACTGCACACTAGAGAATTAGGTGTGGCAACTTCCGAGAAGGGAGTGAGGTACCCACCCTCCACCCCTCAGGACATCCCACAGCTCTGAATGTGAGCATTCCTTCACGGTAGTTGTGTTGGAACCGAAAACCCTTCCTGTGTAGGTCACCTGCCCCCATCGGAAGTCCCCCACCCCCTGCATCCTTGTCAAAGCTCTCCCTCTCCCCCCACCCCCACCCCCACCCCCGACCTCTCCACCTTGGAGAGCAAAGGTTCATTAGCTTGCCAAGAAATCACACCTCTGCCTCTGGTGCAATGTGGCTGGGATCTTGTCAACCAACAACATCTATTACAAGGGGCAGGAGGACTTTAGGGCAGTGGACAGATGATATTTGTGGTGCCTTGGGATACCCACAAACCCAGGGTTCCATCTGCTGGCATTAAGTAGCCTTCCTACTTATTGGAGCATGTGTAAAAGTCAGACCCACCACAGGGCTTGCTAAAATCCAGACGGCAGTACTCCACCTGGTAGGACCTCAGGACTCATATCTCTAACGAGTTCCCGAAAGGTGCTGATGCTGATGCTGGTCCTGAGCCACACTCTGCATCTCCAGAGATTACTTTGTGGTGCGGTATTAGCCCCAGCAATGCCAATTCCACAAAGCACTATTTAAAACATGATTCCAGGATAACATATTATGTAAAGCCCCAGAAGCAGAAATCAGCGTGCAAGGTCAAGGGGTAGCAGAGACAAGCCCCAGCCAAACATTGAGAAGAGAGCTCTTGAAATCCCGTACCTCCAGTAAGGAACACACAGGACGGGATCCTGGAAAAATTCTTGTTTATAGTCAGGTTTTCCCTCTCATTCCTAAGGCGACCAGAGTTGATCTGGGCAAAACAGGCCTGCCCTGCCCGGACCTGCCCAACGTGCTCCCTCATTCCTTGGAGGTAATGGTGGTACTCGGTGGGGGTTGGGGGAAGTATGTGGGACACGGACTGGGGATACCGTCTGTCTCAGCTTGCCAGCCTGAGTGATCTCTGGAATTCCAATCTGAGAAGACCGAAAAAGTTCTGACTGTTTCTGCAATCACAATTTCTAGAAATGTAAACATTAGAAGCTAAAACCTGAGTAGATTAACCACCACTCAACTTCTTTCCAAATTCGTTTGCCCATTCCATTCCTTCTGGATGGAAATTCCTTCCTTGTGGCCTCTCCCAGTCTCCCCTCCACAGTCAGCTATGGCTCTTCTGTCCGGACGGACGGTGGTCCCAGGTACTTCTCCCCCCTCTTGCTTCCACACTTCCAGCATCCTTAAGCCCACAAGCATTCCCAGCCAATCAGCTTCTCCTTTGCAGCTTCCTTGCTCCGTTGTCTCCTCCCTTTGTCCTTTCTGAATTATCATTTTCTTTCCTGTGACATCCACAACAAGAACCAACAAAGCAGAAAGAAAGGTAGCTGTGTGCAGAGCAGGGCTGGAAAGGTATTTTCTCTCAGAGAGGGGGAACAAACGAGTCCCCTGGAGGTTTTGAGGAAAGAGTACCCAGGCAGGTTCAGGAAGCAATCAAGAGACACGGGGTAGAGACTGTAGCAGGGGTGGCTTTGTGGGGTGTTTACACCGTGTGGAAACTGCAGTAAAGGGATGTGACTGCTCTAAAACCTCTCTGGGTCCCTGGGACCCCGGTGATTCTGGGATTGGATGGCCTGGGCTCAGCCTTCACTGGCTCACTCCTCAGGGTCCTCCCATCTTTGACCGTGCCCTTCCCAGGGTCTGGCACAGCGCCTATGCTGTGGTCGATGCTCAGAAGGGCTCCCTTCTTTCCTCTCTGTGGCTCCAGGGTGCCCTTCACATTGACAAGGGGGCAGAATGGAGTAGAGGCTAGGACAATAGGAGATGAGGAGGAAGGGCAAATAATGCATCCATCCCACTGAACCTCCCTGGACCAAATACCAGCCGTGCAGTGCTGATCTTGGCAGGGAGCCCACCATCTACCAGTCCCCTGCAGGCCTCTGGGGTATGGCTAATTAAAGACACGGTTACTCATTTCATTCCCAAGTCACTATTTAAGGAAGTAGAGCCATGCCATTCCTATAAGGCCTCTGACCCGATACTAGAGGCAAACAATGCTGGTGCTTGTCCAAGCGGCTATAAATGCAGAGCTGTTCAAAGAGCAATTGAAGGCCAGAGAGGGAGGACAGCACAGGCCACACAGCTGGGACAGCTGCTGGATGGTTCCTCCCCCATTTCATTCTCCCCACTCCCTCCCCTTTCCCCCTCTTTCTGTCCCCAGCAGAATCTGGTGGCAACCATCCCACCCCGACCTACACCCCCACCTTGCAGTCAGCGCCTGGTTTTCTGAGCTTATTCAGACTTACAATTGACTCAGAAAAGCATTTAGTGATCTCTGTGGGTTTCAAGCAGAAGCGACCTGCAGCATTTGGGATTTTTCAGGGTTTCTTTTTTTGAGACTAAAGAAAAAAACATGGCCTTTGTATATATGTGTGGTGCGTGTGCACATGTATGTTCATGTATGAATGCCTATGCATGTTGGCAGAAGTCAGAGGAAGACACCTGGTATTTTGCCCCATTACTCTCTTCAGTATTCCTTCTAGACAGGGTCTCTGAACCTGTATCTGGACTGGTGTGTTGGGGATTGGTTCTAATGCTTTGATTTAATGACAATCTGCATGTCCAAAAGCTGAAGGGCTTTGTTCCCAGATGGTTTGTGATCAATCAATAAAGATGCCAGTGACCAATAGCTGGGCAAAAGGAGATGGAGTAGGACCCTTAGACATGTGCTGGCTAGGACGCAGGAGAGAGAAGGACAGACTGAAGATTACCATGATGTGGTGGGAGATGGGTCAGATTTAGAGCCACAGGAGAGAGAGCCAACAGGCCACGTAAGAACTGGGGTAGCAACCTAAGGATTAGAACTGTGCAGCCTTTGAACTACTCATGGCATTTCAAAAGTAAACGAATGCGTGTGTGCTTTATTTGCCAACCCAAAGAGTTCCTGGGCAGGTCGCTGAAAGTGCATGCCATGCTGGGAGCCATTTCTGCTCCTCCACCAACCCCCTTCTCAACATTGGGGTTAGAGGTGCACATATAGCCATACCTGGCTTCTATGTGCATCCTGGGATCCAAATTCTGGTTGGGGGAGAGGAAAAAATATGATCAAAATATATGGATTAAAAAAAAATTTTTTAAGTTTTAAAGCCCTCCTAGAAAAGCACTGTCTAGAAGTATTTTCTTTGGTTCAACAAAGTAGGCACTCAGAGGCTACATGTGCCTAGGGACTGTGTGTGCTTGACTCTGCACAAGTTTGCGTGTACTCGGTGGCCACATGTGCCTGATATTGCCTGAGAAGCTACAGGATTTAATGGTCGTCATGCTGGGTTTCAGTCTTGCTTTGACAAAAGTCCGTCCTCTTGTTTCCTTTAGAATGGCAGCATTCAGCTATACCATCTTATATACCACTTCAGTTTTGGTTGAATGGCTCACAGCCCAGAGTTTCTCTTGGGCCTCAGGAGAGATGTTGGGCTCTGGAACAACATCAGGACTATTAAGACTACAGGAATTCTTAAAAATAGACATGATGCAGCTTGTGTCATGAGATGCCCACGAGCCTTTGGGTCCAGTGGTAGAATATTGTGACTTGAATCTGCAGTGTCCCCCGCAGACTCAGGCTTTGAGAGATTATTCCCCATCTGGTGGTACTATTTTGGGAGGCTGTAGAATGGGAAGTGGAACTTTGCTCATAGAAGGAGGTCACTTAAGATAGGCCTCAGAAGCTAGCTCAGCCGCTAGCCCTGCCCCACTTGAAGTGAAGGCCTTCCATCACATGCTCCAGCTGCCATGGGCTCTGATATTTCTGCTCTGCTCTGAAACCAGGAGTCAAAATAAGCTTTCCTTCTTATGATGTTCCTATCAGACCCTGTGGTCGAAGCAATATGAGAGTATCCGATACAGAAAGGAAATCGGATACCAGTACATCTGAGAGCAGAGTATCATCCATTGTATGCGGGAGACCAAGGATTAAGTCATTAGGTGTGGCCCTTCCACCAAGCCCTTCTACAAGTGGTTGCATGGTCATTGACAACGGCTTATACTGATGGTCAACATGGCAAGACATACAGTCACCTCAAAGGCAGATCTCTGGGTGTGTCTGAGGGATTATCTACTTTAGGTTAATGAGGTAGGACCATCCATAGGCACTGTACATCCCACGGGACTGAATGTTAGAGAAAGCAACTTGAGCACGCACATTAGATCCTCTCTGTTTCCCAACTTGGGGTACCTAGCTAGCTGCCTTACTTTTCTTCCACAGCACCTCCCCACCATGATGATCTGCACCTTCAAATTGAAAGCCGAAATAAATTCTTCCTTCCTTAAACTGTAGATATTGTTATAGTAACATGATGAGTAACTAATATGCCATTTAAGAATAGAAAACATCTTTCAATGCTTCAATGTCCCCAAGCAACTGTAGTGGCTTTATTTTGTTGTTGTTTTACTTTACTTTGGTTTATTTCCATTTAAATAAAAAAAATTGTCTGTACCAAATGAATTCTCTTTCTTCTGACTGAATTGGTAAACCTCAGTGACATTTCAGATTAGATAGGACTGACAAGATGGCTGAGCAGGTGAAGGCACTTGTCAGCAGGTCTAACAGGCTGGGTTCTATAAATCCACAGGATAGAAAGAAGGAACCAGCTCACTTGGGCTGTCCTCTGGCCTCCACATGCAATCCTTGTTGCACTGGTTGAAACTGATTTGTAACGGAATAAGCAAAAGGTTTATGAACTTACTAAGTAACTATAAAACTAATTTCCATTGAGCTAATCTGACAAAATAGTTTTAAGTCCAAGAGTAGGGCTCGCTCCCTAATTGAGTAATTAAAACCCATTCAGTCTGATACAGAAGACCCTCTGGGAATGGGAGAAGTGTCTTTAGTCTGAAGTGAGCTTGGTAGGAATTGAGAGGAATCACCAAACATGTGGTGTGGAAACTCATCTTCAGGGCTCTCCAGCTGACTTCAGGAAGGGAGAGCACTCCAAATCCCTTCCAAACTTTGTGTGTCTGATTTCCCTGGTTGGGAACTGGAAAATTTCCTTTCCTTCTTGGAGGAATGACTTTTTTTTCTATGAGAGGACAGAATTTGCTCTTCTTTCTTGAGGCTAAGATCAAACTGATCCCTTTGTTCCACAGTCTCCTGTTGAAAAGGGAGATAGTTCTGGCTAACTAACTTTCCCCAGCCCTGCCCCAACTCCAGCAAAGGAACTTAGTGCAGAATCTAGCACAGATTCCTCTTCCAGGGATCCTGGAGGCATGTGGGGTGTAAGAATACACCCTAATCTCTGTCATGGTTCTGTGGACCTAGCCTGCAGCACTTACAAAGTCGTATGCATGTGTTATGCTCGACTTAAGTAGGATCTGTCTGTATGTTCACCAAAAGGCCATCAATTGAAATTTCCCAAGACCCTGGACATCTTTAAGAAATAGTATCTTGGGACTGGGGATTTAGCTCAGTGGTAGAGCGCTTACCTAGGAAGCGCAAGGCCCTGGGTTCGGTCCCCAGCTCCGAAAAAAAGAACAAAAAAAAAAAAAAAGAAAGAAAGAAATAGTATCTTAATTGTCTGTAGTGTTTTCCATTGGCACACCATATCAGCAGACGATTGACTGATTTGGAAGTCAAAAATAAAAGTTTATACTGATTCTTGGCTGAAGGAGCCCTGGTAATGTTTCCTTACACCTAAGTTTACTTATCTGTAAAATGGGTTCATTCCCCTCTCCAGGTGGTTTCACAGGTTAAATGGGGCAGTATGTATATGGTACTTTAATAAGTACTTCTCAGAGCAAGGCCTGGTGGCTCATGCCTGTCATTCTACCACTGCCTGGCTACACAATGAGTTTCAGGCAAAGCTTGAAATGTAAACATGGGAAGACCATGCTGCAAAACAAACCAGTGACCAATTCCCAAGATTGACACGAAGTGGAAAGCAAGGTCTATAAACAGGAGCTGTTGTTCTGGCCACCGTTGTTGAAAAAGAATTCACATGGGGCCATCGAGAAGGGTTTCAGAAGAGAGGACACAGAGCAGTTTAATGGGAAGGTCCTGCTATGTCCCCTGTAAATGGATACCTTCCACAACAATGTGGGGCTTAAGTGGGATCAGTCACCTGGTGGTCACATGTTTCCCAGTTCCTGGGGGGGAGACAGCTCTGCTGGGGAGCCCAGGAATGCAGCCTGATTTCCTGGTTCAAAAATCACACCTGTGAAATGCTATCCAGGTGGGAAATTCTTCTGCCTGAGACTCCTGAAGCCATGGTTCATTATCAAGTTATTTTTCCAGGTCACTCTGAGGTCACCTCTTTAACTAATACCACAGTCCCAGAGGAGAGCCATCCAGGTCAGCTGCAAGGGCTTTGCCTAAAAACCCACAGTAACACCTCTTTTGCTGACCATTTTTTAGGTTCCAGTTACCGCACATACAGCAATATGGGCATCTATTTAAGGCCAGGGTCTAGCCACAAGTATCTCAGCTAAAGACCAGAAACTCAGGCATGGTAAGGCCCGTCAGCCATCTGAGATGGCAGCCAGCAGGAGAAAGAACCAATAATCCAGGTCTCTCTGACTCTAGTGTCTGTTACCATTAGGCCAGACGTCCCAGAAGCCCGTTAATACCACATTCCTCTCTCCTGTCACCTGTGTTTACACTTGTCAGGGAAGCAAACAGGGTTTAAAAATCTCATTTTTCTCACCCGCTGAGGACACAACACAGCCTGTGGTCACGAATCAGGTCCTACGTGGCTCCATTTTTTCCAGAATATCCTCCAGCCTTTCTCATATCACATTATCTTTACCCCAAGGTCTGCCCAAGACACAATATAATAGCCCATTTGGGACTCTTGAGTTTGGCTAAGTGGCCACTTTTCTGAAACACCTGGTTGGAGCAAGAGTGCCACCTGCTGGCACAGTTGGGTCACTGCCAACACTAATTCCTCCAGGCAGAAGCAGGCTGAAAAGGGCAGGCCAGCTGAATGGGGTGTCTGAAGGTTGAATAGAGTTTCAGGAAAGCTGTGTGGAACTCTTACTTCCTGGACATGTTCCTGGACAGCTCCAAGAACTCACTCAGCAGTGACCGGGTCCAGATTTCACTGAAATTGCTCCAATACAGGTCTGAGCCTTTGAGTGTGTACATTCCTTGGGCTCAAAGCCCAGGCCTGGGGTCAGGAAGAGAGAGCCAGAACCAGGCTGATGCAGGATGGTAGTCTATCTTTCTGCAATGATTTAAAACGTTGCCTGTCAGAACCTTTTGGCGTTAATTTTGATGCTTTCAAAGTATGACTTTGCTTGTTTACAGACTTGGGGAAAAGTCATCAGCACCTATCTGCTTGATGTACCAACTCAAGGCAACAGAGCACACACAAGCCAGCACTCATGCTGGGGGGCCACCAGGGACTGAGCTGGTCAAGACGGCAAGCTAGGAGGTGGTACTGGTAGTGATGGTGGTGGTGGTGATGGTGGTGGTGGTGGTGGTACTGGTAGTGATAGTGGTGGTGGTGGTGGTGGTGGTGGTGGTGGTGGAGGTGGTGGTGGTGGTGATGGTGGTGGTGGTGGTGGAGGTGGTGGTGGTGGTGGAGGTGGTGGTGGAGGTGGTGGTAGAGGTGGTGGTGGTGGTGGAGGTGGTGGTGGTGGTGGAGGTGGTGGTGGTGGAGGTGGTGGTGGTGGAGGTGGTGGTAGAGGTGGTGGTGGTGGTGGAGGTGGAGGTGGTGGAGGTGGTGGAGGTGGTGGTGGTGATGGTGGTGGTGATGGTGGTGGTGGAGGTAGTGGTGGTGGTGGTGGTGGTGGAGGTGGAGGTGGTGGAGGTGGTGGTGGTGGTGGAGGTGGAGGTGGTGGAGGTGGTGGAGGTGGTGGTGGTGATGGTGGTGGTGATGGTGGTGGTGGAGGTGGTGGTGGTGGTGGTGGTGGAGGTGGAGGTGGTGGAGGTGGTGGTGGTGGTGGTGGAGGTGGAGGTGGTGGAGGTGGTGGTGATGGTGGTGGTGGTGGAGGTGGTGATGGTGGTGGTGGAGGTAGTGGTGGTGGTGGAGGTGGTGGTAGAGGTGGTGGTGGTGGAGGTGGTGGTGGTGGAGGTGGTGGTGGTGGAGGTGGTGGTGATGGTGGTGGTGGTGGAGGTGGTGGTGATGGTGGTGGAGGTGGTGGAGGTGGTGGTGGTGGTGGTGGTGGAGGTGGTGGTGATGGTGGTGGTGGTGGAGGTGGTGGTGGTGGTGGTGGTGGTGGTGGTGATGGTGGTGGAGGTGGTGGAGGTGGTGGTGGTGGTGGTGGTGGTGGTGGTGGTGGTGGTGGAGGTGGTGGTGGTAGTGGAGGTGGTTGGTGGTGGTGGTGGTGGTGGTGGTGGTGGTGGTGGTAGTAGTGATACACACCAATAAACCCAGCCCTCGGTAGGTAGAAGCAGAGAACTGTCTGTGAGCTTGAGGCCAACTTGATCTACAGAGTGAGTTCCAGGACACCAGGGCTACACAGAGAAACCCTCTTTCTAAATAAACAAATAGAGACAACCATGGCTTTGTGGCAGATCATTGCCCCTCTGACTGTCAGTGACCTTGTCAAAATACAAGATGCTGGTATCTTGCCATGTTCAGGACCACCAGGCCACAAATCCAGGAAGAGACTCCGGTTCACACTACACCCTCACCTCCCATTAGCCACAGCAAATGGGTATCTTTCCTGGGACATCTGCAGGAGTCTCCATCCAGCCCTGTACTTGCAGGATCAAATCACCCCTGTTCCCCACTAGGCTAAGGCCAAACAGGAGTTGCCAACGAAATGTGTGAATGACTAATGGTGGGGTTGTCTGGGAAATGCTGAGATTTTGTGAAGCAAGTATGTGTATTTTCTGAGGTGATGGTTTATCATGCCCTGCCTACTCTCTAGGAGAGCTATTCCTTGTAAGGAATAGTCTTTACAAAATCTTCAGGCTTTATCGAGCAAATGGAAGGCAGCAGTGGCCAGCTATGGCTGTGAAAACAGCACAGGCTACCTTGAGAGAGACCCAGCATTTCCCAGTGTGCAGAGTTTGGGGGTACGGGTCCGTTGGGGGAGCGCCTCTTCCAGAGAAACAGATTCTCAGCAGCATGAGCCACTTCCTTCTTTGTTCCTGGCTTGCTGCTTGCAGTCATCTCATCCTGCCACGGCTCTCAAGTGGAGTTCTTGGAAAGCTTCAGGCTCCCCTCTGGAGCCTCCGCCCTTGGGCTTTGCCTTCTGCGAGATCATTCCTGTGCCAGCCTCACTAAGTTTCCAGGCAGCCTTGAACACTTCACAAACACTCCTGTTAGCAAACTTTTTTTCCCCAATTGTATTCCTACTTATCTATCTTCCCCACAATACCAGGTAGGCTCAGGAGAGCGAGCTGCACTTACTCTTACTCATTTTGAAATCCTTAGCCCTTAGCACAAATGTTAAAATGTCTCAATGAAACAGTAATTAAATTTCAACTGAGGGAACAAACACTTACACTATTTTTTTTTCCTAAAAACATTCCTTGGCTCTTTCAGTTTTGGTAGGGTCAATTGAAAGACAGATTTCACCACCATTCATAACATTTCTTGGAGGTGTCTCTGCCAGTCACAGCATGTGTGTGGGGCTTGACCTCCTGAGAAGGGAAGTAACACCCAGGCCTCCCTACATCCACTTTCTGAGAATGCACAATGCCCATTTAGCAGTAAATGGCTCCAGGCATGTCATGGATTTTGTGACTCCCCATTTGCCTCCACTCATACTCAGAGAATGAGAGAGAGAGAGAGAGAGAGAGAGAGAGAGAGAGAGAGAGAGAGAGAGAGAGAGAACCAACAGGGGAATTCACAAGAGAGAGTGGCCAACGGCTGAAGCCAACTGTCCCTCTGCAGGGCCTGGGAACCCCATAGCTTTATTGTCACAGACCCAAACAGGAAATTGGTTGACTCAATTTACTTCCACATCAGGATAAAGAGAGTTGAATTTCCCTAGCTGACAGCTAGCTTTATTCTGCTTCCTTTTGACAGAACAAAATCCATAAGAAATCGATAAGGTGACTACTCCAACCTTTGTTCCTCCCACACACTTCAGTGGAAAGTGAGCTTGAGGCAGGAGGCTGACCCAGCTAGTTTGCTCCCACAAGGACAAGGCTATAGGGGAAACTGGCCAAAGGACTGAGCCCCACATGGCTGTGGTCGCCTTTGAATAATGACCTCACTTGCCCCAAACAACAGAACGGGTTCCTGTATTTGGCAAGACGGAATTCCTCACTCTGCTTTGGGTCTTCCTAGTGGCTTGACTGAACCTGTACGGTTTCCTCACACTGGAATTTCTTGTCCCAAAGCCACTGAGCCACAGGAAGCTGCTCACACCGCTTCTCAAAGATGTGGGTCAGCTTCCATGGATAGAAGGGAGAGTTAAATATGCCATGGCCACATCTGTAGTGAACATTCCCGGACTTCTTTCTTGTCTATTTTCTCTAAGATATACAGAAGAACATTGACTTACACAGCATTGATATCGTACTGAGTGTTATGATACTTAACATTAGAATGTACGTTCATGTAAGAGGCTATTTAAGGCATGTAGGAAATATGCACTGGTTATTTTTAAAATATACCTTAATTTGTTTGTTTGCTTGCTTGCTTGCTTTGTTGTTTATTCATTTGCTTGTTTGGGACTGGGAGGGGGGTGTGTGACAAAATGTTGCCTAGGCTGATCTTACAACTCCTGGGCTCAAGGGACCCTGCTGCCCAAGCACTCCTAGTAGGGGACTTCGGGCAGAAGCCACCACTGAGGGTGTGAAGGGACTGCAAATGTAGATCTGGAGTGCACATGTGTTTCTAGGACAGCAACCTACAGAAGACTTGGTGTCTATTCTGTAGTTCTCAGAGCAGTGATTTGACCCTCTCCTGTCCCCTCCTCTGGAGTGCAGGCCTTTCCTCTGAAGAGCACAAAAGCCGGCAGAGAAGGAAATGAGGTGGGCACCAAATTCAGAGCCAGGCTAAGGGAGCTCACATTGCTACTCTTCCTTGGAAGCTCATGCTCATCCAGAAGCTCCAGCTACAAATGGACCACCCACCCCGTCCCTGACCCAGCGCTCTGGCCTGTGCTTGTCTTACCCATGACTCCCCATCTTAGGTCTCTTTCTGTTCTCTTTCCCATTGGTGAAGTATGGATTGCCGGTAGCCTCAAACCCTAAGGGCAAGACTATCAAGCGCTTCCAAAATGTCCTCTAGCCAGGCCCTGTATCTTACATTCAGTGAGTGATACAGGATGTAAGATAAGCCTTCTGGTAAGTGCCAGTTGTGGGCTTCTTTGATGGCAAAGCTTCTCAGGACTTCTGGGATTGTGAATAGGGGGAGAGGAGGTCTGACTTATAAAGCTGTACTCCTCATCACTCAGGGACTCCTGGTGTTTCAGAAAATGGCCTAGAGAGGCTTCCATTGTCTGAGCCCATGAACAAGGGCAAGGCTCATGCATGCGGGTGTGGGGGTGTGGGGGTAGAGTTTGGGGTGGGGGTGGGGTTTGGGGGTGGGGTGGGGGTGAGGTTACACAAGCAGGTCAGATAAAGTTACAGGAACTGGTCAGATCGAGGCAGGCGTGGGTAGGGTGTCATTCCGAGGCTGTGGAGACTCCCTTACATCAGCACTTTAAGTCTCAGTCCCATTTCCTCATTTAACATATTCCTGAGCTCGAAGTCGTCCTTTGGCCCCATGCTTCTGTCTTCTTTTTAAAACTCTAACGGACAAGAGAAGTTCCTTGTCCCACTTCCTCCCGCTCCCCCATACTCCCGGCCGGCCGACCCCAGCCTCTATAAACAAGAGACAGCGACAGCGTTGACTTGCTGCTCACTACTGAGTTTCTGAATCAGCCAGTGCTCCACCTCTGGGTGGGTAAATGTTTTTCCAAGAACTCTCCAGAAGCCCTGGGTTTTGCTTCTAAGTCAGTTCAGCTATGGTACATCTGGATAGCCTTTCTCAGCAAAACGCCACTCAGTGTTTAGGGAAAGGAAATGATGGACTATTCAGGAGAGTTGATCGGAACACAAAGGAATCCAAACACATTGGATAGCATGCTGTCTAAACACACTTTGTTTTCTTCAGAAAGAAAAAAAAGCAAATTGCCAGGGAAAAATACATTTTACAAAATGGCTCATATTAGGAGAGGGCTGGAGATTTTTAAGAAACCTGAAATGTAAGAGGGTTACCCAGACTTAGTTATTAATATCTTGGAACCAGCTGGGGAGTGAAATTAGGCTGTAAAATCATTGCACCATGTGCTGTGCCAAGCTGGAAATAACACGTTTCTCACATACTTCTACAGGAGACAAGTACCACACTGGGGCACAGGAAAGGCAGTTGGGTCTCATTGTCCTCGTTTCTCATTTGTTGGAGTCATAATTCCTTTCACTGAGCTCACAGATCGAAGGGTCAGAGAGCAGAGGTCTCGGTGTCAGGCTGCTGGCTCTGACCCTAGTGATGGCTGGCTCTAATGCTCATCTCTCTGGGCCTTCATTCCCTCAGCTAGAAAATGAGAGTTGCGCTGGTGGTGGCAACTGGTCTGCTTAGCATCCATGTGGAGCAGGAACACTCTCCCTCGGTAATGCCAGCCATGGTAATGCCAGCCGAGGTTAGGCGATGTCCTTCTAGCAGCGTCTGCCACCAGGTCCTCTGCAGTCCTCTTCAAAACTGACAACGCTTTAGGTAGAGTGATAGAGGGAAAGTACGAATAGGTGAAAGCAAGATGTCACCATTAACTTAGAGACACAAGTAGGCATACAGGAGCAGAACCATTGTATGCCCAAGACCCAGACAGCTTGGCTAATGGCAATTTCCAGAAATGCAAATCACCCAGCTACCTCCGATAGAGAGAGAAAGTCGGGAGAGAGAGGTAGCTACACCGAAAAGCTGAGTCAGCAGATAGAAACCTCTCTGTGAAGAAATCTCAGGACCAAGTGGCCTCATTTGTATATTCTCCAGGACATTTAAAAAACTAACACCCATTCTCCTCTAAGTCTGCCAAACAAGGCAACTGTATGAACACTTCCAAATTCCCTGTTTACCCAGAGGTGGAGGGTGGAGGGGAGATGGACAAAACAAACAAACAAGATAGTTCCTGACTCCTTTTAGAACAGTGTCCTCTCTAACCTAACACCTTTCTATTTCCAAATTCCTTCTCTTCTTGGCTTTGATCCCCACCCCCCATGGGTTACCTATTCACTTCCTGTCTTCTCCATTAGCACCCACGTTCCATCAGAGTAGGGCATTTGTTTCTGGTTTGAGTGTTTCTTGGTAAATTCAGTGTCTGGGGCCTCACCTGTCACATAATAGATGCTCAGGAAAACTTTACTAAGCCAGCACACCATTTAATCGTTCATTTGTTGGGAGACTAGCACTCAATCAAGGAAGGACAGAGATGGCTGCCAGGAGAGCATGACCTTCCAAAAGCAGAGAGATAGACAAGCAAGAGAGAGCCACATCAGAAGAATAAGGAAATGAGGTTTTAAAAAGTTAGGGTGCGGGGCTGGGGATTTAGCTCAGTGGTAGAGCGCTTACCTAGGAAGCGCAAGGCCCGGGGTTCGGTCCCCAGCTCCGAAAAAAAGAACCAAAAAAAAAAAAGTTAGGGTGCTCATTGTCTCAATCAAGGCCAGAAGGTCACGGACACAAATATCGGCAGGAACTTCCTGTGAAGGAAAGTCACTGGGCAGGTCAGAGGGCTGCACAGGTGGTGTGACTTTGGGGAGTGAGAGGGGAACATCAGACCCTCAGATAATGGGTTTAATTTCTTTTTAAAAAATTCACACATAGTCATTGTACATACGGGATGGGGACAGAATGATAATTTATACATATATGCAATGATATGTAATGTGTGATGTTCCAGTCCTGGTGATGCCTTAAACAGCATGTCTTCCCTGGGATCCTTTGAGGGCCTCTCTGCTTGTTGTCTCTAAAATTGTTTCAGTTCCCGCCGCAGGACGTTTTGCTGAGTCTCCTAACTTAACAGTGAGTTCCCATCTGTGTTCTGGCTTCCCCTTCGTCCTCCCACCCTCTTGCCTTTCTCAGCCCCCATTTCTACTTCTGCTTCTGAGAAATGAGCTTGTGTAGCTGCCACAGATGAGTAGGGGTGCCCAGCATTTGCCTCTGTGTCTAGCAATTTACTGTGTAAAGCGTCCTGTACCATTCCATCTCACTGTGGCCAGTAAGACTTCGGTTTCTTGTCTATTCAGGCAAGACTTTGAAATCGTTGCTTTTGTTTTTTTTCGTTTGTTTGTTTGTTTGTTTCTTTCTTTCTTTCTTTTTGTATAGGAAAGGAAGTATAGAGGTGAGGATATGCTGGTGAGGATGAGGGACAAGTGAACATGTTGTTTTTATGTGAGTAAGACTTCTGCAAGTCCGAGGCCTGTGGAAAAAGTATGACTGTGCGTGAGGTGGGATATCCAAGAGAGAAGAAGGGTTCGGGGAGGGAAGCTGGTCCCCAAATCATAGGATGGTGTCAACAAGGGGGAACCATCTCTTTAGCACCTCAGGTTCCAGGCAGGAAAGTAAGATGTGGAGAACAGATCCTCTTAGGTTCTTCGAGAAACCAGTCTCCTGAAACCCAGTCTCTTTATGGTGTGGCTCTTTCTCTGGTTCAGCTGAGGATGCTCGGGGCAGGAGTGGCGAGTGGTGGGGGGGGGGGGGTGGTGGAGCAGGGCGGAGGCTGAAGGGCTGGGAAGCACAATGGGGAGTAGAAAATGCTTACTTCAATGCTGTCCTGTTTGTAGAAGACACTTCCGGTTCTGTGGTTCTGTGTGATGCTTTCCCTCTGGGGTGATTCCCATTACAATAATAATTCCTTTGGGGTCCCTCCTCAGAACCCTTCCACGTGTGAGGAGAATCAGCCCACAGGTAAATTAGTGGGGAGAATTGAACTTGCACAGCCTTGCCCCTTCCCACTCTCCTTTTCCTTTAAGGAAACAGGCAGAAGCATAGATACAAAGCTTGCCTTCACATGAGCCCATAGGGAGGGGAGGCGTGGTCTGGCCTTGCCATGGTGCTATGGTAGGAATGGTAGCTCCTGAGTTCAGCCTTAGGAATCCCTGTGCCCGCATAGACCTCAAGTGATGATTTGATCTCTGACGACTTTTTTCTTTGTTCCCCACTCTCCCCCTCTGTTGTCACATCACCACCACCCACCACCCAAGACCACCACCACCACCACCACCACCACCACCACCACCACCACCACCACCACCACCACCACACAGACGGTTCAAAAGATAAACTGGGAGAAGCAATAGTATTACTGCTCCGGAAATTATGCTATCAAACATGGCTCATGAAATGTGCTTCTCAAAAATCATTCCTTTCGAAATATACCCCCCAAAAAAACCGTTTCTGATAGCATTTAATAATGGGGGGGTTCCATTCTTCTCGAAAAGAATAGTTGTAGCATAGAAATGAGAACCAGACCCCTATGATGAATGTGTTCAAGCCCCAGGATCTGCTTAAGCAATTCAGCCGGATAAAAAGCACAACGTGATCATTTCTTCAGCTCTTTCCAGGATTCCACGGTTTTCTCTCTGGAAGCAGCAATCACCACACACACTGCTTCGAGCCTGAGAAAATGCCCCCGAATCATCTCAATATGGGAAGAGAAGGCAGAGCAGCGACCATGCTGCGAAGGCAGGAGAGCATTCGCCAAGGCACATTCCTGATGGGTGAGGGAAACGCCCCAGCCATAGAGCAAAAGCAGGTGTTGGCACTCGTGCATGCTGCCCTGGGCTCAGTCTCCAGCTTTCTCCGTGCCAAAGTGTTGGTCTCTGTAATCATTTTAGAAATGGTCATTATCACCTTCCCCGGTTCTTTCAGTCTCCATACTGCAAATCGAAAAATATTGGGCTTGACTGTGCAAAACTCACTGTGCAACTTCTACTGTCTGAGTGCTTACCGAGCCATCGTCAGCCCGGTGGGTGAAGACAAAGCCCATCCGTGAAATTGCTCTTAACAATTCAACTAGCGTGCTCTCTTAAGAAGCAGAGGGATGGAGGTTGTTCGGAGTGTGTGGGGGGCATTGGAGTCTGTGGGAAGCTAAAAATCTGAGGCTGGAAAGTGGGTGGGGACTCTGTTGGTGGGGGTGAGGCTGCCAAGCTTGGAGCTTGTGTGTGGTCCTCACGCTGCTCTGCCTATGGCGATGACCTCCCGCCATCTCACATTATCCAGGCAGTTGTTTGAAGTACCCAGAGGGGACTTTTTTTTTTTTCCCCAAGAAGCAAACATTCCCACCCTCTCCCGCATTCAGATAATGGTCCACAGGAGTAAATTTCCTAAGAGGAGGATGGGGTGCAGATAAAATAGTGGGTCTCAGATGTGGGCCTAAGCCAGTCAGATGCCATCGTCCCTGGCTCTGAGGGAATAGGGAGGTATCATGCAGGCATCAATGCGGTGTCTTAACCCACAGGGCTGCTTTTTGCAGTGAGTCTGGCAGCCTGGCGGTTCTCATTCCGGCCCTATCGTCAAGGCCTTTCTGAGCTGAAAGTAGGGACACACTGGCGACCAGGTTCAACCCTGACCTTCATGGGGCGCACAGCCAGGGCAATGCGTCTGGCTTGAGAATAACCCCCAGCCTCACTCCACTCTCTTTGAGTCCACAGTGGATGCAGGAAGTTCAGGTAAAAAGGACTCTATTGGTACAGACTTGATGTTCTAAAGATGTCGAGCTTCAGGTTTGAATGATCCGAAGATGGAAAAACTAATCCGCTGTGCAGTGAAGGAGAAGGAAGGAGGGCATCATCATCCAAAGATCATGGTCAGTTGGCACAGCTTACTGGAACCTTGCCAATTCTGGAGCAGAGCAATTCACATAAACAAACACCCACACTTTGTAGATTTGTTGTAAGAGATTTTAACTTTGAACTCAATGAATGACTTGGGGAGTCGCGAGATGGCTAAGGTCAAAGGTGCTTGTTGACAACTTGATAACCTGAGTTCCATGCCCAGGACCCACATGGTAAGAAGGGACCATCACCTCTGCAGGTTGTCTTTTGACCTCCACACAAGCACCATGGCAACACACACTCACTTAATTGATAGATAGATGATAGATAGGTAGATAGATAGACAGATAGATGATAGATAGATAGATACATGATAGATGATAGATTATATATAGATGATAGATGATAGATGGATTGATTGATGATAGATGATAGATAGATAGGTTGATTGATAGACAAGTGACAGATTATATATAGAGATGATAGATGATAGATAGATGACAGATTATAGATAGATTATATAGAGATGATTGATAGATGATAGATGATAAATAGATTATATATAGATAGATGATATATTAAATATAGATGATAGATTATAGATTTTATATATAGACAGATAATCGATAAATAAATAGATGATAGGTAAATGTGAAGAATGAACTAAGTTACCTTGAAAGTAGAGGGCGGGGACATTCGAGTGGAGTTGCATATCAGACAGAGGCTAAGCTAACTTTTCCTTGTTATTCATAGTGACATCTGGGTGCTCATAGTGGCCATTGTCTTGAAAAGTCACAAACCTAGCTGACCTCCAAATCTGACTCTCTGTGGCTTTAATGAAACACCACAGCTTCTCTGAGGCTCCTCCCCATTATAGCATTAAAAGAGGGCTTAGTACTTAACCATCATGAGTGGCTTTACTCAGTGGCTGCTCAGGTCCAGCTATCAAGTCCACACTCCATCTGACTAAATGGACATTACCTGAAAGCCAGATGAACCGTTCTTCCTTAGCTCCCAGTGACTACACAGCTGCCTGCTGCTGCAAAGCATGCTGGGGAAGGTGGCTCTTCTTGCAAGATGCCCTCTGCCAAGCTGAAACCATGGGATCTTATTATTAGAGAAGAGGGAAGGTGCGATCCTGTAGGGCAACCTCAAACATTGGGTGTGGAGTCTGATGATGACCCAAAGCACTGAGCTGGCCAGGTACCTGTGGCTACTTATTGACCTATGTCTGACTGCCTGTGAAACACACAGAAAAAAAAAATTCTGTCCAGGCAAAGAGGTCTAACAGAACAGGGGAAGGAAAAAGAGTTTTAGAGCCTTCCCTTGCTCTATTTCAGAGCCCCTCCCCCCCTTAGCCTTTGCCCTCCGCAGCAGCCCCGGGTCCACATGGCTAGTGGCAATGAGGAGATGCTTCAGCAGCAGGCTCTGCAGAGACAGGCCTCACAATAGGAGCCAGGGCAGCAGCGCATCGCATCGCAGGTGATTCTGCCGGTAAATAATTCCCATCGCAGCGGTTAATGGAAATGCAGTTTTCATTACAGTAAGGAAATTGAAATCTCAGCCGCCCTCTGTGGGCTCCATCTGGCCCTCTTTCGTTTCTCATAAGACGCTGTGTTGTTTTCATTCCCCCCTCGATTAACCTTTAGCACTAAGGGCAGGGGAGGCCAGGTTGATTGAAATCCTCGAGAATGTTTCACATCATGCCACTGTCTTAACCAGAAGGGGGAGGGACTAGACTTTTTTTTCCCCGTTTGAGGAGGGGACGTTATCTTGAAGAAAGGTACCAGATGGCCTGCCTGAGTTGAACATCTGACAGGCATGCAGAAGGAGAAGAAATTGAGGCAGAGTAATGGCCAAGTTTCCTGTGTCGCTAGAAATTCCCCAGATAATATTGGACAGCTTCCTCTGGGTGGGGACATCTGGGGCATCAATGATGAATGTCCCTGCCTGAAGGCTTATATCCATTATGCCCAAATTCATACATGGATATCCCATCCATCCAAGTGGTCATGTCAGCAGGGAGAGTCTTTGTGAGAACACTGGGTTCCTGGCAGAGCTCCATGTTCAAGAGGAGGTGCCTTTAGGGACCTTAGGGAGGTGATGGTCTCTTCTGACAGGCAAGGGTGCAATAAGAAGCCAAGTATGAACCAGGAAGGAGCCCTGGGCAGACATCAAACCTAAGTTTCTGTTGTTTATAAGCCACTCAGCCTAAGGCACTTGGTTATAGCAGCTCAAAGGGACCAAGAAATATCCCAGGACGAGAAATGTTTCCATATCAGTTTAGCTCTCTGAATTGCAATAATGTGTGGCCGTGTAAATTTTCTCCCTCGTCAGAGACAGAGGAGCTAAGGAGGCTGCTGCAGACTCACTTCCCCTGGATGCCCTCTCCTCTCAATTCTGGGTCACACGCCAGCTCCCCCGTGGCTCAGAGGACCCTTGCTACCTTTCATAGTCAGCTCCTCTTGGCAGGTTTTATTTTTTGCACCACCCACTCAACAGAGGAGGCACAGAGCTAACAGGTTTGTGGCAGAGAGAACATCTGCTCAGCCTCAGAAGTCAAGAGTGCAGAATCTCATCATCTTGAAAGAGAAAGGGCATTCTCTGTTTGGCAGAGGCCCGTCTTAGGGTTTTAGTTCGTCTCTGTGGTTTCAGTGTGTGTTTCTTATAATTGAACAGTTCTTTTTTTCTGGCAACCTCTTTTTTTTTTTTTCCTTTGCCAAGAGCTGATATTGTGTCAACCATTGTACTAGTTTTGTGTCAACTTGACACAACCTATAGTCACCTGAGAGGAGAGAACCACAACTGAGGAAATGCCTCCATAAGATAGGGCTGTGGGACTTTTTTTTTTAATTACTGATTGATGTGGGAGATGCCAGCCCATTGTGGGTGGAGACACCCCTGGGCTGCAGGTCTGGGTTCTACATAAGAAAGCAGGCTGAGAAAGTCACGAGAAACAAGCTGGTAAGCAGCATCCCTCCATGGCTTCTGCATCAGCTTCTGCCTCCAGGTTCCTTCCTTGGTTTCCCTTAATGGACTGTGATCCAGAACGCGAAAGTCAAACCAATCCTTTTCCTCCACACTTGGCTTTTGGTCATGGTGTTTTAACACAACAATGGAAACCCTAAGACAACCATTTGCAGTTTTCAGAATGAGGCAGGGGTAAAATAAGCAAGAAGGGAGAGTTTGGTCTTAGCAGACCACCAGAATCAAAGGCTCCAGAGTTTGCAGGGGATGGCCCTGCATGCTCTAGCCATGACCTTAGGGAAGGAAATGAGGACCCAGTTGAGCCACTATGAAAGCAAGAGTATCTTTTCTATAGGATAATACCCTCAGAAAGGGAATCACCACAACCCTCATTTCTTCAGAATGCCTCATCATTTTCTTCCTATTCAACCCTCCTCTTTGGAGGAAAAATCTTGTGCTATGATGGGTGTCACTGCACAGGCCCCTGCACTAACTTAGTCCCTAAGAGAGCATGATTTAAAAAAAAAAACCACAGATAATATGGATTCCAGGCAGGAATTGCTTCTTTACTCTACAGTAAACAGCCTCTTCTTAAGCCTAGAAGTTGCCTGGCTGTTCACACCACAGTGGGATGGATCTGAAGGAGGGGAAGGAGGAAGGAAGCACAGAGACCCATAAGCTCTGTGACAGTGAACTCTCAGACACCAGGGTTTAAAGAAAAAGGAAGGTTGTCTCTCTGTCACACGGTAACCGTGATGTGAGTTCTATGAGTCTGTATGGAGGGGCCATAGTCATTTATCAGGATTGCTGATTTTTTTCCCATGCCATCACAGTACAATTCTCACGATCTGGTCAGATTAAGTCACTGCCACATCCAGATGTTGGCCAACATAGAGGTGGCATATCCCTGGTCTCAGGACCCAGGCCAAACAGTGGCACCGTCAAGTCTACTTAGTCACATTGCAAGAATACCATTGCATAGTCACACCTAGCTTCAAGGGAAGCTGCCACTGGAGTCTATCTGGGAAAACCATCAATCCAGTCAGAAGAGGAGAGCAGACCTGGGTTGACATCCACTTCTTCCTGTTAGTTACAATGTCTATCCAACACAGCCTCATCCTGCCTCCCTTTACTATCCATTCTCTTCTGTTGGACACTTCATTCTGGACTTATTTCCTTGGTAACTTCTATG
Organism: Rattus norvegicus; assembly: GCF_021556685.1. Lineage (NCBI taxonomy): Eukaryota > Metazoa > Chordata > Mammalia > Rodentia > Muridae > Rattus > Rattus norvegicus. The sequence goes on from NC_141547.1 coordinate 44,278,200, forward strand.
TGATAGGGGCTGCTGTCTGTCCTGGTGACCCAGCTGTGAACAAATAGACCAAGCAGTTAACTTTGGAATCTGATTCACTGCATGCTAGACCGCTAAGAAACTGCAAGGACCTTTTCTTCTTCTTTTTTTTTTTATAAGTTCTTTTTTTTTAAATATTTTATTTATTTATTATCTATGAGTACACTGTAGCTGTCTTCAGACACACCAGAAGAGGGCATCGGATTTCATCACAGATGGTTGTGAGCCACCATGTGGTTGCTGGGATTTGAACTCAGGACCTCGGGAAGAGCAGTCGGTGCTCTTAACCACTGAGCCATCTCTCCAGGCCCATAATAGCTGGTGGTGGCAGTGGTGGCGCACCTTTTTTTTTTTTCCCCCCCGGAGCTGGGGACCGAACCCAGGGCCTTGCGCTTCCTAGGCAAGCGCTCTACCACTGAGCTAAATCCCCAACCCCGGACCTTTTCTTCTTATACTTAACTAATATTCATCTTCATGTCCAATTGCTTTTTTTTTTCAAATTGTTTTTCTTTAAAAACATCCTTGGATTGCGTTGGAATAGAAAGGAAAGAAATATATACATACATCAAATAGTGATACTGATGTAAAATACTTAGGGTCAGGAGACAGGGCTGTGTATATTCCTGGGCATGTACATGTGTTGTGTGTGTGTGTGTGTGTGTGCACGCGCGCGCGCGAGTGTGTGTGTGTGAGCATATGTGCACCTTCAGGTGGAAGTCAAAAGTTAATGTCAGCTTTTGAGACAGGGTTTCTCCCTGAATCTGGAGCTTACCAGTTTGGATAGAATGGCTAGCTAACGAACTCCAGACATCCTTCTGTCTCTGCATCTCCAACACTGGGATTATTGGCATCTACCACGTTTGGCTTTTTAAAAAAAAATGTTTTTAATGTTTATGTGTATTGGCATTTTGCCTGAATGTAGATATGTGTGAGGTGCCTGCAGAGGCCAGAAAAGGGCATTAGATCCCTGGAGGTGTGTGGAAATCAAACCCAGTCTTTTGAAAGAACAAGTTTTTTTTTTTAATTTATTTAATACTTAATAATAATTCTTTGGTTTCTGGGCAAACATCCCCCTCCCCCCTCCCCTTCCTTATGGGTGTTCCCCTCCCAACCCTCCCCCCATTGCCGCCCTCCCCCCAACAGTCTAGTTCACTGGGGGTTCAGTCTTAGCAGGACCCAGGGCTTCCCCTTTCACTGGTGCTCTTACTAGGATATTCACTGCTACCTATGAGGTCAGAGTCCAGGGTCAGTCCATGCATAGTCTTTAGGTAGTGGCTTAGTCCCTGGAAGCTCTGGTTGCTTGGCATTGTTGTACATATGGGGTCTCGAGCCCCTTCAAGCTCTTCCAGTTCTTTCTCTGATCCTATTCTCTGGTCCTATTCTCAGTTCAGTGGTGAACAAGTGTTCTTAATTGCTGAGTCATCTCTCTAGTCCCCCCCCCCCCCCCCCAAGGTCTCTATGTAGTCATATGTAGTCAGGGCTGTTTTGGAGTTCTCTGTGTAGACCAAGGTGACCTTGAACTCACAGAGACCCACTTACCTCTGCCTCCTGAGTTCTAGGATTAGAGGCCTGCACCACGCCACCTAGCTCACTTTGTTTTTAACATGGGTTCTAGAGGACCAAATTCACACCTTCATGTTTATGCAACAAGCACACTGCAGAGGAAGCCATCTCCCAGACCTAACACTGGTCCTTTTTCACTTGTGCAGTTGGAAACCCTCTCTAAGGAAGTGTCATGTGAGCAGAGATGGAATAATGGGGGGCAGCTTCTAGTTTATACTACCACGAGGATGACCGTGATTCACACTCCTGCGAATAAATCTCCGTGTATGCTTCTGATGAGTTCTTTGAATCTATTTCTGGTGCGGAGTTAATGAGTCAGAAGAACAAATGTTTTAAGGGTCTCGAGACAATGTGCTGGAGCCTCTCTTTTTATGGAGCCTTCTCTTTAGAGCCGAAAAGAAGCAATTATCAAAGACCTAGATTTCAAGGCGTTTTAAGTATGCACTTAACCTTTTGTCGTGTCTGAAGATGCTAAAGATTTCAGGGGCATTCATACTAGTCTGTCTAAGCCTGGCTGTGGCCATGATGCTAGGCAGTCCTTTTGTCCCTTGTCTGCACACCCCTCTGTGCTATTCTTTATGCTAGAATTGCGTTAGCTCGTGGAATCTTAGTGTGAGAAAGGGCCTAGATGATAACAAGTCCACCCCACTTTCCAGCTGGGAAAACTGAGACCCCAGAGACACTACAGAATGGCTCAAAACCTCCTGGAAGTTCTTCCTGGTCTAGAAAGACTCCTTCTTCTGGCTTCTGCTTCTGCAACAGAGCCAATGGTAAGTGAATTGTCCATGTGGTGTTTCATGGTGAATGAACTGCAGGCAGAAGTTTAGAGCCAATGCCACGGATACAGCTTGACAGATTCACCTGTCTACAGTGCAGGTGGTGGAGAATATTAATGTCACTAGATAGGAGATGTGAAGGTCATAGGACAGTGATGGATGATATGACACTTAAATGTTAGTGATGGCCACTTCCTTAGTGACAGCTCCTTAGTGACAGAGCAAGAGATGTCCCCACACCAGATATGGGGCCCCATGGGAAAGGGCACCAGTAAGGCCCCCATGCACGCCTTGGGGCCTGTGGGCCTGAACAGAAGACCTCAGTGGAACGAGGCTGGTTCTTCGACTATCAGGATCCCTGCAGCTGAGGAAAGAGTCACATAAGGCCACCCAGAGGCACAGAGACGCTTCAGCCCAAGTCAGGGGACAGAGACAGCTAGAGAAAGCAGCTCAGCTGGAGGCCTCTGACAGGGTCAGCTTTCATGGGCTGCCAGGTCTCTCCAGGGAGGCCCACTGCCCAGCCCAAAAGGCTTAGGCCACCCTGACACGTGAGAAGACTCTTGTTCTGTCACCTTTCCCCTCTCTGGGCTCCATTCCAGGAACGCAGGGGAATGGCGCCTAGCAAGGGGAGGAGGTGAGCAGAGAGAGTGGAGGAGGAGGAGTGTGCCCCCTTCCTAGGGCAGGCTTCCAAGGGGAGAGAGTCAACGCCAAGAGTGAAGAGAAGATTTAAGGTTAACTCCGTTTCAGGGTTTTAACTATTACTTTGGACTGGAAAAGCTAAAGTCTGAAAGGAGGCTCCTCCCCGACCTGCTCCCTGGATTCAAAGGATTCTTTTTTAATTGCCTCAACCCAACACAGAAGTTGCAAGCCTGACTTAGTCATTGACCAGGACAGCAGAGTTCTCCCTGCAGCAGATAGCACTTAAAGTGACATTGGGAAACTGTTAGTTACACTTCTATTGCTGTGGTCAAGAGGCAGAGGGAGATAGAAGCTGGTGCTCAGCTTCCTCACCCCAGGTTTTGCCTTTCTTTTCAGGCTAGGACTCTAAGGGATGGCACCTCCCACATTTAGGGCTATTCTTTCCTCAGTTAACCCTTTTGGGAAACACAGTCACAGAGTGGCTCCCATGTAATTCTGAATCCAGCCAAATTGAGAATGAAGATTACCATCACAGAGACCCACAAAACTCAGGTTTCTGCCCCTACTGCTTTCATGGGAGTAAATATGCAACAATTAAGCGACAGACAGACAGACAGACAGACAGATAGATGATAGGTGAAAGACAGGCAAACAGATAGATGTGCATTGTCTCATGCTCTTTTGATACTGCAGTTATACATGAGGTTGATCTGAGCTGTTTTCTGACTGTCTTACACACTGTGGAGTTTCCTAACTAACCCTTTTCTGCCAACTGGTCTCTCATTCTACTCTCGTGCACTAACCCACAAGTCAAAGTAATTTTTAAACTTCTCATCTAAGCTTTAGCTGCATGACTGCATTTCTTACAAGTTTTTTTTTTTTAAAATCTTTTCTCCCTTTAAAGCCCCAGCAACGTGCATGACCAAGGTCAGCGTCACTTGGAATACAAGCTTAACTCACAATTGCACCACTGACTTGTCATGTCTGCAAGCCATAGAGGCCACGTTCTCTCTCACTCTCTTCAGGGCCTTTCCCAGCCCTTTGATGAAAGCCCACACAGTGATAGTCCACTCCTCAGTCATCCATTCGGTCATGTTGCACTGCCTGTCCTTTGTTTACAATTACTCTTCAGAGGGCTGGAGTGCACACCTGGGAGCTGAATGACAGTCCCTGCTCTCACCTGACCCAGGAGCACATGGATGTAGAGTTACTGTAAGGAGGATGATCCTGGCATTGTACTCAGGATACACTAGGAGAACAGGAGTGCTGCGGTTTGAGTGTTCTCCCTGACCCTCATGCCAAAACGTAATTCCCATTGTGTGGTGTTAAGAGAACAGAAACCTAATCCAACAGTCTTTGCGGGTGGGACATTTGGAAGCTAAGGTTAAATGAAATCGAATGGTAGGGCCTTCATCCAATAGAGCTGTGACTTTATAGCACAGGACAGACCTGAACACACACATTTACATCCAGTCCTTCCCACTAGGAGCTGGCCTTTACCCTGTACTGACTCACCATAGAGATTCACCAGGTGCCAAACAGACACCAGCGCCACTCTCTGTGGACCTCTCTGTGCCATCCCCACCACATCCCCACATTCAACTCCTACTCTTCACAGAAGCTCCAAGAATATTCACAGTACCTGAGGGCGAGGGTTAAAAACGTTTTCTTTGTTACCTTCAGTTTCAGAGCCTCAATCAGCCTTACCCTAGGACCTTCCGATGACAGGAGCCAGCGAGTGTTACTAAGGACCAGTGATCTCACAGCGAAGTTTTAACAATGGCTACAGCTTCTGTTACAGAAGATCCTCCGCTTGTTTGTCTGCTGAGAGATCTACTTTCTTTGCATTTTTATTGCTGTGGGCACTTGCTTTGTAAAGCTTTTAACATTATGCAACAACATATAATTGTATTGTGTAGCGCTTTCATTTAAAAATAATCACTTTCAATATCAACAAGTGCTGGTAACTGGAAAGCTTCCATTCTCTTCTGCTCTTCCTGTAAATCACAAACACTTTCCTGTTCTCTGGCTTGTATTTCCCTAATAGGAAGTCAGTAAAAGTGGTTATCAGTGAGTCCTACTGTGTGCCAGGCGCAGCTGCTGGCCCACCCGCCCCACAACTTTGACAGGCACTCTTATTCCCACTAGTGTTATGACACAACAGTGGGTTCCAATCGATACCAACCACCCACAGCACACATATGATCAACATCAAATGAGTTTGCAGAAGCCAAGAATTCCAGAACTTTCCAGGACACTGGTAGAGGCATTAGTTTAAGACTTTCACAGACACCAGGGCTCCCTTCTCTCTGGGAAGCACCTTTTTTTTTTTTTTTTTTTTTTTTTAATTCTAAACTCCTGCCTCCCTGAAGCAGCAGGAGGCTGGTTTTCAGTTGTCCCACCATGGCTACCACTACCAGTTCAGGAGCTTGCCAAGAGTTAACCAAGCATAGACAGCTTGTGTTCAAAGTTGCTGTGTCCACCCCACCCACCTCACCCACCCCACCCACCTCACCCACCCCACCCACCTCACCCACCCCACCCACCTCACCCACCCCACCCACCTCACCCACCCCACCCACCTCACCCACCCCACCCACCTCACCCACCCCACCTCACCCAATCTCCTGTAAAAGCTTAAATCTCAGGCATGGAAAAAAAAATCAGACAGGCCATCTTAGGATAGGGGGAGGAAAAAATCTCAACCAACAGCTGCTGCCTAATTGGCCTTCTAAATAGCTAGAGGCTGCCAAGCGCAGAAATGAATTAAATAAGCCTTTTCCCCCTTCAGGGTGGAGCAGCAGGCTCCAGGTCTCCACCCAAGTCACACCCTAGTTGTGTCTATTTATAATATCGAAAAGCCAGATGGAACCTGCCAAGGGGAACAGAGATCGTGACAAAGAAGCCCAGCCCTCTCCTGGAGCAGACACAGATCTGGAGGGGCCCCTAGGGACTGTAGGGTAGCAAAGAATGGTAGAGGAATCGAGCCTTTTGCAAAGTCAGGCTTCTCTGCTTCATGCACTGGTTGAGAATAGGGTGATGCAGGCTGTACCTGCTGGAGTCACAGGAGCTAGGTGAGTCCAACAGTGTTTGCTCCCTGGGCAGCTTGAGCCCAAGTAGAAGGAACAGCAGTCAGCCAGATGTGGATTTGCCAGCTAGAACACCTGGGCTGCTCCTCCCCTCAGTCAAACAGAACTTGGAGCAATATGTCCATGGTGGTTCAGAGTGCTTCTAGGGAGGTGGGAAGAAATCCTGATTTCTTGTCTGTGAGATGTGCTTGTCACTAAACCCTTGGAGGGTTTACATCCTTATTTATGAAACACAGGCTATAATCAAAGCAGCCAGATGGGATTTTTGAGAGCATTAAACATGCACGAAGTACGCAGGGTAGTTTTGCAGCAAAGACTGCAGCTGTTACCATAGGATTTGATGTCTGGACTCAAAAATGCCTCTGTGTTGGCCACTGTGTGCTGGTCTCTGGTGGGGCGAGTCCCCATGCCCCTGCTGGGCCGAAGCATTTTAAAGACAGATTGAATCTTGGTCTGCTACTGCCTGACAATGAACGAAGGCTGGTTTGAGCTAACAAGTCATCTGAAATAGGCATCTGATAAAATCCCATTCAGATCTGACTTCCCTGACCAGATGGTCCGGTCTTGAGTTAGGATCGATGCTAACCCCATCATGAGAACTCAGTCCTGACCTGTATTGTCCAGTTTTCCTGACCCCCTGGTAAGGTACATCTTCTATTGTCTCCCAAGGGCTCACGAGTTGATTGAAAGTCCTGTCTCCTTGGCACCAGTGTCCAGAGTGGGAGGCCTGTAGGCACCTAGTGGATCACAGATGTCATGGGTGAATTAATCTATTTATGGGCTCATGGTTAAATGAGTTTGGGAAGAGGGGCTTTATACAAAAAGATATGAGGTCCTCCTTGGCTTCTTGGGAGCTGGGAGGTGCACAGTTTTACCCCACCTCACAGTTCAGCCATGATGTGTGGCCTCAGACAGAGACCTAAAAGCAAGCAGGCTAGGTGGCCACACAACAAAACTCAAGAAACCATGATCCTAAATAAATTGTTCTTCTTTTCTCATAGTTTTGGGTAATTTGTCACAGTGATGGAGTGCTAAACTTCAGACCACAGTGGTGGGGGTTTTATTTTCAGTACTCCTAAAACAAGGCCACAACATTATGGAGCTGTGTCCACACACCACAGGTTTTTAATAGCCATATAAATAAAAGTCAAACATTTAAAGGTGAAATTCAGGTTAAGACTCTATTTAATCTATATTGTTTCAGAATGTCATTGATATAAACATTATTAACAGGACACTGTGCACTCTCTTTTTACCTGAGGCATCTAAGCTCTGATGAGCACTTTATATAGAAGTGTGACTGTCTGCTCTGTCACACATCCAGAGCTCTGAGGCTGCCTGGGCCTGGGGCTACAGAATGGATCAGTGTCATTCTAGAGCATTTGTATGGCTTGCATTGTCTACAGAATGGATCAGTGTCATTCTAGAGCATTTGTATGGCTTGCATTGTCTACAGAATGGATCAGTGTCATTCTAGAGCATTTGTATGGCTTGCATTGTTTTGCTTGGGAATCTTCATCTGGGGCTGGCTCCCTGCTCTGTTAGGAAGATGGTAGGAGCTGTGTTCGACTAAAGAACCTGGAGGGACAGGCTGTCCCTTGAAGGTGGAGCTAGGTCAGGTGTGACCCAGGTTTAAAGCACCTGCTGCTTGTCCCAGGGCTTCTGGCTGGTGCTGCTTGGTCTGGGCTGGGGTTGCATCATAGGAAGTGTGAATAACACAGGGAAAGTCTCCTCCTCCTCTACAGAGCTGTAGGCCAAGGGGATGACGGCTGCTCTACTTGTAGTAGAGTTTTCTTCCTCTCTAGTCAGACAATCTAGGTATAAGGAGAGCGCTTGTATCTTTTAGAAACAGCAATCCAGACAAGAGGAGAGTAAACAGGGGTAGGGGTCAAGCAAGACTCCATGGGAGTCTTGGAGAGTGTAGGGGTTTTCGTTGTTGCTGTTGTTGGGTGTTTTATTTTGTTTTGTTTTGTTTTACCTCTTCTCTAGCTCTCACAGTTAAAGAGAAGCCCTCAAGGGAGTCTTTCCCAGAGAATGGATGGACTGGAGTGAGAAGCAAAAATGGTGGACGGAGAGATGCTTGAACCACCATCTAATGGAGCGTGGGCAGCCTTGCATGCAGCCTCAGGATGCTAGAAAGGCTTCTTGGGTTTCTGGGGTGTCTGCAGCATGGGGTGGGGGTGCTCAGCGGACCTTCGCAGTTGACAGTGCCCAAATATCTCACATGAACAATAGTTTCTAGTGAGCTGAGCCTCTTTTGATCTGATCTGCCCAGCCAACAGTGCAGCACTTCCTGCCTGGGAGGTGTCTGTGGGGGGCAGCTGCCTACACCCCACTGTGTTACAGGAGGACTGTGCTAGAACCTTCTAAAAAAATACTGGGAAGGGCTAAAAGGTAATTTTGTTGGTGCCTACCTATCCTGAAGCCAGAGAGGGAAGCCACGGTTTCAAACTTCTTTCCTGAGCCTGCCACGATACAGGCCTAGAGTTGGCCTGTATTTCCCAGGCATTCACTGCTCTCTCAGTAGCCCACAAAACATAGTCACCAGAGAAGAACTGGAATCTGGGTGTAACCATCCTGGCAGGAGGGAAACACATTCTAGAGAGGGATATTTATGCCCCTCCCTTTGGCTATCAGATCATTGAAACAATGGTCCCTAGTGAAATGGAATTTCCCCAAATCTCAAGCTGGGAGAAGGAACCGAATGTGGAGCCTGGCACCAGCTAAAGGGGAACCTTGTCTCCCAGGAAGAGACTTCACACAGTTCTAATGTGTCATACCAACTTACATACTTGTATGTAAGTGACTTTGAAGGTGGGCTTGGGGAGGGGTCACGGAATGTTGGCGTGCCTCCCTCTTCCTAGTGAATTAGCCTTTTCCCCTATGGCTTGTATCTTTGGTTGGTCTGTTAAGGATGGTGGCTGAGTCTAGCTTTGTTAGGGTTGCCAGGGCCCAGGCCCTGACCCTAACTCAGGAAATACCAGGAGTGAGAGAAATGACCCTCTGTGGTTGGATTTTCTTGCATAGGCCTGTAATCCTGGCATTCTCGAGGTTGAGGCTGGAGGATTGCTAAGAGTTTGAGGCAAGCCTGAACTGTATGACAAGACCTGTCTGAACTGAAATGGCCTCTATGACTGACCCCACAAAGTATATACCTGTTGTCAGGGAGCTCCATAGTGGAGATGGAGCCACCGAGCACAGCTACCTCTCCCTTGCTTCAATTCTCACAGGGGCAGGGGGTGAGAGTGAGGTGGGTGGGGAACAGTGGCCTATGGGTACCTTGTTCCTGAAGACAGTTTCCCAGGGAGATTGTTACATCCTCCTCCTTTGAAAAAGAATTTGTTTTCTCCCTTAACACTATAAAATCTTAAGATTAAAACGTCGAAGAAATGGGGTTCTTCTGATACTCCCCTTGGTTACAGAAAGCCTTTAAGTTTAACCAGTGATGCTGAAACTCTGTCTAATGGACCGGTGCTGCAGCCTGTCTTTAATCATTCCGGATCTACTGGGCTGTAGGGCAAGGGACTCCAGATGGCAGAACCCGTACACAAGTGATGCACAGCCACCAAGTCAAGCCACTCAGGTCTGCCACTGGCCATGGTATGGTTTCTGTTTGTGCTTTCTGTCAGGACTCTTCAGTGAGTTCATTTGGCAAGTGTGGGCCCAAAGTATAAGGATTCAATTCGAGGGTTCAGATCAGTGTGGTTCTACTGGAGGCCAGGCTGGGGTTGAAGCAAACTGTCTTTGGCTCCCATGCAGCGCCTGACCGCATTTTGACTGTGGGATGACTTTGGCGTTTGCTTTTGCAAGGGCGTTTCCATTTGGCTCCCTATGAAGTCACAGAAATTCTAGCTATTTCTGCAGTGCGTGATTGCCTGGTTATTTATAAGAACCATCCAACCCCGGGACCAAGTGTCTCTTGGGTCTGGAGCCACTTGCGATATCATACTTATAAAATGTTTGTTTTCTTAGATCAGCTACAGCTGACAAGGCACTCTGTAGCCATTAAAGTTCTTCTAACTCAAGATAGTTTAGATAAGAACATGACTTTGGTGGTGGGGGTTATAGCATTATAACTATCACACAGACCCGTTGGGACCTGGAGTCCCGGCTGAGGAAGACTGCTGCTAGCATCCTTTGTTCCTTCTGCTCCCCACCCGGGGCTGGGAAACAGCCTGAGGAGGCAGCGGGGAGGTCACTGCAGAGGCAGAGGGACAGGGCTATATAAACACCCTGGGCATAAGAAGCCCCCAAAGAATATTTCAGCTCACTGGGGATTTTTCCAGATTTAGGATTTAAAACTTGTAAGGCCAAATCCATTTGAAGGGTAGTGTGGAGGTATTCGCTTCTTGAGTGACTATGGGAGAGTCTTTTCCGGCCAGGTGCTCCGGAATCTACATTCATGAGGACTGGCCTTGATCTCACTAATCTCCCTTTTTCCGGGCAGGGACAAACACATAAGCAAGCATGGAATCCGCTGTTGGGGAGCAGTGGGGGGCAGGGGTGGAAGATGGAGAACAGGCCTCCCTGGTAGGGTCAGGAGTTAAAACTAGCCAGGGGTTAGACTGCAGTGATTATCTTTGGGTGATAGGATGTGGGTAGACAGGGCTAGGGAGGGCTTTCCTTTGGTCTTGTACATTTCTGTTACATCCGGACCATTATCACACGTGTAACATACTTATCACTGTGATGGGGCTTTAGAAAGATCACCTATTGAAAAGCTAGAAAGTAGGTTTCTCTACTGTAGACTGTCTCAGCCACACACATCTCCTGCCAACGACCTTCTAAACCTGGAGGAGCTAAACCCAGGCAATGATGGGGTAGTGCTTTTCTGGTCAGCCTTGATGTAGTCAATGCTGCTTCCCTGAACCTTTCTAGGTCAGGCAGTAGTCAAAGGAAGCTTGGGCTGGCTATGGTAGTAGCATAGCCTGTTCCCAAGCTTTCAACACTTAACGAAGAAGAAAACCACCCTCTGAGATGACAGCCTTTTGAGACAAAGCAATTCACTCTTAGGCAGAGTCTCGTACACTATCCCACATCTGTGTTTATCCTGCTCTTGCCTGTATATGAAAAGCATTAGTTGATCATTAAACAATGGGGGAGTATCTGTGTTCTACACCCCAGCACCCCATTTCTCACCAGGGTCTCAAGGTGCACGCATACCCTATGAGTGCTGTGGCCAGGGAAACTTGTGTTTGTGTAGCATCTCTCCTAACCTCTTTGTGTCTCTTTCAGCTTCCTTGCCTTCTCCGGTTCCCTTCACAGGCCGAGGCGAGTTTTTCTACACCTCCTACAATGCCATTTTGGGGGAACGAGGGGAGAAATGGATATGTGAGAAAGTTAACTCCCCGGTGATCATTCATTTTTATATCATTACTATTTATCTCAAAGATTCTCAGGCACACAGAGCTCCAGTGATCTATGACAAACAAGGAAGGGAACTGACACTACCCTTCTGCACTACTGCCCGGGTGACTGCCATTGCGTCTTTCCTTGTGACTATCCATCTGGGCTGCTCAGAACAATGACTGGCACATGGCAACTGGTATGTTTTCCTTGTTCCTGGATCTTGAAACTCCATTTATGCTTGCTTCTTGCCAATGGCCTCTCTCTGGAATCACTCAGATTTACACTAAATAGAACTGCAATGTGGGACACAGAGATAAGCGAATGGCACAGCTTGCATAATATGAGTTTTCCAATGGTTATATTATGACTTGTTGCAGAAGATCTGGGTTTGGTTCTCAGCACCCACATCAGGACTTTCACAACTGTTTGTTAATGCCTGTTCCAGGGGATCTGACACTTTTTCCTGGTCGCCTTAGGTACCGGCACATATGGAGTACACACAAACAAGCAGGTATTGACACATTCACATAAATAAAAATAATAATGAAAGAACAGCAAGTGTGTGTGCGTGTGTGCGTGTGTTTCATCATAGTGAATTCTGGCATGTTCATGCTACTGCGCACATGCCAGAGCCCACTCTTGGGTGTTGGTTCTTGCCTTCTACACCTTGAGACAAGGGCTTTTTGTTGTTTTTCCACTGCACACCAGGCTACCTGATTCTCCTGTCTCTACCTCCCATCTCTGTTTAGGAGCACTGGGATTACAGATACACTGCCCATTCAACTTTACACGAGTTCTGGGGATTTGGAATCAGGTCCTTAAGACTTCACATTGCTTTTACCCACAGAACTATCTCCCCAGCCCAAGAATAGCAACTCTTAGCAGCCACTGCCATCGCTAACTAACCCATATGCCTCTCATTCTGTTCTGGTCCAGGGACCTTCTCTCCACACAATTGTTTCAAAATCTTTAGTGCACATCAGTATTCTCTCTGGAAGACTTGTTAACAATCCAACTTGGCCCTCCAGAGCACTGAGTTAATAGTGTGGAGTAGAGCCAGTGGATGCATTTCTAAGTTACTTTAAAGCAGACAACGGCAGCTTTGGTCCAAGTCTACACTTAGTACCACTGCCTACCTTTGAATGGAAAACCTTATGTATCAAATACGTCTTGCTCAAATTTGGTCACTTGTAGCACTTGTCAACACCAGTCTCAAGATCATCCACTGTACATCATCTGAGGCATCTAAGATGCAGTCCCCAGGGTTGCATCCACATCACTGACATAGGTACAGAGGTTAAGAACGTATAAAATAATCATAAATTAAGTCCATCATGTGATTAAACCCTGAGCCCTCACACTCATCTTAATCTATTATCAACTAAGGCACTCGCTTCTAATCTTAACTAAGCTTTAAAATCACGGTGCCCTATCGCAGGGACTCTGGCTTATCAGCTAGCGTTCCTCAGCCACTGGAACTTTAGTTTTCTCTGGGGCTGTAGCTCAGCTGATAGTGCTTGTCTAGCATGCATGAAGCCCTGAGTACCATGCCTGATAACTGTATAAACCAGGCATCATAGCATATATGTTATCCTACTGCTGAGAGGTTGAAGGCAGGGGAATCAGAAGTTTGTGTATGTACTGGGGAAGATAAGCAGATGGCATGACCTTGGCTACATATTGAGTTCGAAGCCAGACAGGGCTACATGAGACCCTGCCTTAAAAAGAAAAAAGTTGCTGGGAGATTCTAGTGCACAGTTGAGGCTGAAAACAAACATCTAGGGTTCTGGTTTAAGCAGTCACAGGACAATGTCTGCAGAGGAGCTTGAGGTTTTAATAAGCTTTATTTACTGTTGTAAGAGTTGCCATCAAAGCATTGTGACATCAAAGGATGTCTCCTACAGCCCATCTCATGCTTGGCTAAGTACTCTCAGAAACATAGTTATGATGGCCCAGTATGAACTGATCTTAGGGACTCCATAACAGTGATTCTCAAAGATCCCCATTCTAAACGTTTGTACCCCATGGGGGAAATTTCACAGATTAGATGCCGTTGGTTTATGGTATCAGAACACAGTGCTAACTTTCACTGCTTGTTAATGTGCCTTCTGCCTCGGAAATTTGTGCTTTCCCCAAAGACTTGCACAATAAACACACAAAGTATTTCCATTTTATGGACTCGGGTTCATTTCAGCTGACTCCAGGACTTCTGCTTACAACTAAGGCATGTCCCTTATGTTACTGGCGCCGGGTTCCATTTGTTCCTGATATTTTGAGAGTGTATACTAGGAAAATACAAGCTAATCAGGTCTGCCTAGGCTGCCTAGGGAGTACCAGGACAGCCAGGATATATAGTGAGACTCTGTCCCTAAAAAAGAAAACCACAAACTAAATGCACTAAAGTAAAAAGTGAACTCTTCAGAATGAGTCATGGGTTAGAACCAAAGCCTGCACACTGACTTATGGGAAGCCTGCTAGTTTAGCTTTGAATATTTATGTCAAGGCCCAATAGGATTGTATGCTTAGCTGTATAGTTGACATTAAACACAAACAGTGCAGGAGAAGCTCTTGGCGTTTCTTTAGAGGGTCCCAAGGATTAAAGAAATATCTGTTAAGAGCACCATGACCCATGCAGACAAGAGTGCCCCTAAGGTCAGTGAACCACAATTACACCATTCACCTTTGTTCTGGTTTTATTCCTGTTGCTATGAGAAATAACCTGACAAAAAGCAACTTAGGGAACAAGGGATTTATTTTAGTTCATAATTCAAGGTGGTTGTCCTTCTCTCCAAGAAAGTCAATGGCAGGAGCTTGAGACAGCTGGTCACATCACATCTATAGATAGGAACAGAAAGGCTGTGATCTCATCCCTCACAAGGTTGAGGTAGGAGAATCATCAGTTTATAGCTAGGGTAGGGAACATAGCAAGGCTATTGGGAAAAAAATGTAGTAAGGTTGATTACCCATAGCAACATCTGGTTGCCTGGAATCTGAGAAAGGGCACCATAGTAATAACTATTTGGAGACTAGGGCTGCTCAGTGAGATAAGTGTGACACAGGACACTCACAATGTGATACTCTTTCTTTCCTTCTCTTATTACCCCATCCCCTTCCACTCCCAGTGCTGCTCCTCTACACAACAAAGCCAACTTCAGACGCAGAACCATGAATTTCTTGTAACCTGTAAGAAAAATACAACTCAGACAGCATATCTACATGGTACACAGGTGAACATGTGTCTAGGTGTTAAAAACAAAACAAAAACCTAGACTAGGACCTTCTATCAATACCTGCACATTGACAGTCCAGAACAGAGGGCTCTAGTAGGCTGAACCCAAATAAAATTTACTGAGAAAGTAATATGGAAGAACTTTGTAGAAAAGGGTGGTTTGGGAGCTGGACCACCTGGCAAGGCGTGCTATTACATCCACAATGGCATTACTACTGGGGATAACTAAGTACTCTATGGTCAGATTTGAGGACCACTGTACATGAGGAAACCCATGTCTAATACTGTAAATCCTGTCTTTAAAAATCCATTACTAAAGAGGGTTTAGGTCCTAGGTTGCAACCTAAGACTGCTACCTAGCAGAATTAATATACTATCAACTACCTCCTAATATATATTTATATCCACATAAAGAAGCTACCCTTGGCCTTAAACAGAAGAACCTTTTTTTCCCACTGAGTTGATTGGGAAGTGACATCTGATTAAAACGAGGAAGTATTCACTGTTCTCCTTAAGAATACAGGGTGGGGCTGGGAGTACAGACAGTGTGCCTAGCATGTACAAAGCCCTGGGTTCAAACCTCACCCTCTACCCTCAGCTTTTAAACAAACTGTTTGCTTCATTCCAAACTCTTACTTTCTCATTTGTTTGGTCAGACAACTTATTCATAAATATACACATAGTAGTATTAGAGGTTTATAGCAGAAACAACCAGCTGATTATATATCTCCTTGCTACTTCGAACACGATTTTTAAGTTTTGTTCTCTGCTTTAAATTGTTTAAACGACTCCTGGCTGCCATGTTAAAAAAAAATGCTTGTATTTCCACAATTATACTAATAACTTCCAGACAGGATAACAGAAAACATTCTATTCAGTGGAAGTTTTCCTTTCTCTAAAGTCAAAGGCAAGTTTGCATTGGAAATTTTTTTCTGAAAACATGTAGTTGTAATGATTTTTGTAAAAGAAGGAGGAGAAGGAGGAAAAGGAGGAAGAGGAAGAGGAGGAAGAGGAAGAGGAGGAGGAAGAAGAGGAAGAGGAGGAGGAGGAGGAAGAGGAGGAGGAGCAGGAGGAAGAGGAGGAGGAGAGGTACAAGTGTCAAGCAGATCACTTCAGTTAACATCTACTGAGGTCAGATTCTACTGCAGCACTCTTCAACCTTGGAGCACACACGGAGGAGCCCTGTCTAGAACACCTCCTTCCCCATCCTCACTCAGGTGTGATAAAGCTGTAGGAGGTGGTTCAGGAGTCAATCCCATCTGAATTCCTTAGGATGAAGATCTCCCTCCCTGGTAGTAAACTGACACTATCAGAAGTGAGTCCTAAAGCTCACCGATGCCCAGATCTAGTGTGTTGGCCACCGAGGAATTGAGGTAAGTTCAGGGTCACACTCAAGCTATGCACTCAAGCTACTTCAAGGCCGGCCTTAGCTATGTGAGCTCCTGTCTCGGAAACTACAAACAATAGAAATCTACTGTAATTTACAATTTAAGTTGGGCCGTGTCCTCTATAAGGCAGACAGGAGACTGGGGATATACCCTGACCTTCTAGTCAACCATTTGAACCTTCTTTTTCACCCCTTATTTTCTTTACAAAATGAGGCAGGAGTAGACTCCCTTCCATTTTCTCTAGTCCAAGAATATTCTGTTACACCAAATCCTTACAGCAGCATTCAGACTTAAGAGTACAGGGCCTGTCACTTACTTTACCACACTGAAGGAGAGAGTAGGAAGTTCAGGTGTCAACAGGGGTCTCTCAGGTTTCTATCTGCAGAAATCAGTCTAGGAATCTGAACTCTGTAGGGGTCACTAACTATATTTACTTAGACCAAGGGCCCAGGGAAAAGTGATCCATGTGCTATCACCCAAATTACCTAGGTTCCAAAACTACCTGTGTTGGTTTGCATTGCCACTTGGTTAATCTAGAATTAATTTCTCGGCCATTTACCCTGAGGGTTCTAGATCAAGATGGGCTCTAGGATCTGTTGCTATGAGACATGGAAGACCAAAGTGAAGGCCCATTGTCCCTGAAGGCCATCTTGTCCAGCATGACCATGGAGGCACTTGGTAATTCCAGTGTCCTTTCTTTGCTTTACTTCCAGCTCCTTTCTGCAGGAGTGAGTGCTGATCAAGAAGGCCTGAGGCCTACCACAAGACCTCTGGCTACAGCCACTGGTGGTTTTTCCGTCAACAGCAGCTTCTCACACAGCTCCACACTGCCTTACAGGTCCAGTGGTTTCTATCTCAGACAACTGGGGTCTTCTTAGTCACACACCTCCATCTGGTCCCTCACTTCTGAGAAGCAAATCTAGTCTTCCAATCACTAGAACAGCCCTTTCCCCAATTCCCCAAATCCCAAATGGACACTGCTTTTCTATCCACATGTAGAAAGGGGCAACTGAACCTAGGACCGCATCTGATTGTCACCAGGTTCTACATATCAGTGTGTTTTAAGGGCTTGACTCAAGTATACAAGACATAAACTTTATCAAAAGAAGGACAACCTCCAAGTGTACATGTAGTTGCAGAGTTGTATGGTAGGAGAAAAATTAACATGAACCATGGTTTAATAATTTGCCTGAAAGTGTTCACAGTGAAATGAGTTGCCTGTTTCTTTCCTTTCTAGGTCACTAGCTGTGACCATGTCCAACCTATATCCATAGGTTTACTATAAGTATATGGTATAGAATGCAACTTATACCTATAGGAGTATGCACACATGCTACTCTAGCACAATACACTCTTATGCTGATGGATGGTGCACATACAATGGGAGAAGCCAGTTTAACTGATGCTAATATTCTCAGCTCCGTAGAAAGATATCTCAGCATTGTCAATACTTGGGCACTGATACTGGAAGCTGTAGGTTGATGTCATTATGCAGGTACAGGATAGAACAAGGTCTGTCATTGGATGAGAAGGAAGGATGGGTGGGAGAAAAGTTTAAGAGAAAGAAGCCAGGGCAGCAAGGAGGAGGAGGCAGCCAAGAGAACATAGTGGTGGATGTTAAGATTCCTCTCTGCATTGGTTGTTATGACTATTCTTAAGGGATGGATGTATACAGGATTTTGTGTCTGGATGGGCAAATTATATTTTATCTAGGTGGGTGGTTTATATCCTTATCAATTGGTTGTTAAGTTTATTGTATGGATGTATTGTGGATTGAGAATTTAACATGTAAATCTGATTGTTGGGTTGCAGTTTGTTGAGTCTTGATGTTACTGGGTAGCTGGGATCAGAGTTCCTAGCTGGCCAGGGTTGGCCAGGGCAACTAGCAATGTGAGCAGAGAGACCACTGGGGCTAGAAGATAGTTAGGGTAATGTGGTGTGGTACCACACTGGAACCAGCTACCACTGAGATAAATTAATATTAGTTCTATATGGCGTACAGTGCCAAAACTAATGCCAGGGAGTGACTGTCTGGGTCCAAGAGTACCAGGGGGACAGTGAAAGTGGCTAGCAGAGAGACAGCTGGAGCGAGAGGCCCATGGACCCACGCCAAGTTAGAACTCACGGGAACTGATTTCACCGCTTTTTTAATTTTTACTGCAACAGGAAGCAGAACTGATACCTCAAAAATACCCTTGCTAATGAGATGACAAGTGTACCAAAGCCTCCTTTACCCCAAGTTGCAAAGCCAAAACTCAGAATTTGAAAAACAGACCATGAAGACAGGGGTGTGAATTATGTTTTATTGCTTGTTTCTTACTGCAGAGTCAGTGTTTTTGAACATTAATAACATGTCCAAAATTCAACATTAAAACATTCAAATAATAAAATACAATGTAGAAAGAAGCTGTCCATTGTAACCCTCCTTCGACTAACCCTTCTCGAATCAACTGGGACTGATCATGTTGGTTTATGGAGAGAACTCTCTGACCCAAGTCCAAGAGGGAGTCTTCTATCCCTCCTGGCCATTTGGTGTCCCTTTGAGAGGGCTAGGAGATCCCATATGACCCCAATGGTGGATGATCTCTCCTTACACCCCAGGCTTACAAGGCTCTTTTCCTACCAAGAGAGTTGCAACGGACCTCCATGAACAGAGGGCCAGTAGAGTGCAAGGTAGGACCAATTCAAATATGCAGGAGGCCCCTGTGCTGGTGGTTCTTCCCTAAGCCTCTGTTTGTATGTTAAAAATAGAAAAGCTTGCTGTACACACGGATGATGCTCCACACAGGACCAGCTGGAAGCAGGGCACCTGTGAGCTGCACTCCGCTTGAAGGCACAGGGTCCTCACCATTCCAAGGAAGGAGTGCACGTGTTTGAGTGCTTTTCAAAACGTACTTCCTACCTCTGAAAAGCTGTCAGCTGCCACACATCTGACTGCAATTTCAGCCTGGTTTCTTTTGCAATGTTTTAGAATCTTAGGAGCCCCTGGAAATCTCGATATGTTTTGTTCCTTCTATGAGGAATCAGATTTCTGAGAGGTCAAGACTCAAGACAAGGCTGTGATACATCATTCGGCAGTCAAAAAAAAATATGTGGCCCTATAGTGTGGATACGAAACAATCACAAAGAAATAAATATGCCAGACCCCAGAGCTGCAGGTTACACACTAGCAATAACAGGGGACCAAAAAACTGATGTCTTATGAAACATTTACTACTGTGACTTCAAAGGGTAAGCAAAAACATAGCAAACACTGTGTTTGTAAAAGATGAGCTTCTTCAGAACCAATGGGAGTGACTGTGGAGTCAGGAACGACCAATGCGTCCGATTTAAATAAACCCCCTGCATCCTTTCCCAGGGTCACCTCAGGTGACAAGGGCCCACCGCACCTCATGGTGACACCAAGGGCATGGTCACATTTTTGCCTGAGGAACTATTCCAAGCCCATCTTGCTTCTGAAACCCTGGTGTCATGAATGCTCTTTTCACACCATGTGTCCCTGAAGGAGGAGGAACCATACATGTAATTTATTCACGCCCACACCATCTAAAGCTACAACAACCAGGACTGGAAAGGGGACGAATTAGAACCAAAAACAACAATAACTCTGAGACTTTTGTCCTCCAATTCCAAATTCTGAGCTCAAAAGAATCTGCAGGCTGGTCAGCCAGTTTCCTCCCTGAGAAGCTCTCTCTTCTCTGCTTCCAGCTTCCCTCTCTCCATTAAGGCCCGGACAGTGTAAGTGGTGCACGCGCAGTCTCTCCTGGCAGCTGTCAGTCACCTGTAGGTTCCAGCCGGGTGCAGTCCGGCTCTGCAGTGCTGGGCTGGGCCATTTGCCTCCGTAGCTCCTCCACCATCTGCAGCAGGGCGGAGCGCTCCATCTCCAGGGTCAGCACAGCCTGTTTCAGCTTACTCTCGCTGGTAAGAAGCTTCTCCACCGTGACTTCGAGGCTTTGGATCCTAGCATTTGCCACCTGGAGAATGGAAGGAGAGGTGAGAATGAATGTACCTACCTCTGACTACACAAGAGGGGGTTCTGTCAATGCCACCACTTTGGGGACTCTGGAGCTTACTGATGATCAGTTCACAGAAGAATGATCCCAGCTTCTGGTGCAGGCCAATTGGATCCTTACAAACACCCTGACATTTTTCTGCATCTGAGCCCCTCTGGGACAAGGGATTGAGAAAGCAGCATCAGAACATGAGGAACTGTACCCCCAATCTCTACCCTGGGAGAAGGGTAGAGCTCAAGTACACAGGATGCTGCGATGGGTCAGACTGGAAGCACACGGCACAGCCTATTGCAGCTAACCACTTAAACTAAACACTTAAGCTAAACACTTAACACTTAAAAACTAATGTCACTCTCACAAATGGTCAAATGGCTATGTGACAGTCTACTTGTATTAGGGATACCTCTCTAACCTGAAATCTGGTTTTCTTATTTTTTGTGTAGTATGATATCACCACTGGAAACTAGGCATTTCACTCTGCACACGGAATGCTGGAAACAGTACCATTTTGCTGAGAGCTTTCTTTGAACTGCTGCCTATTGGCTACCACCAGCATTGCAAAGAACAAGACCCCAGTCTCACTCCAGGGGAGAAAGCACACACCAGGGCCAGGGAAGTGGAAATTTTGGTGCTTTGTAGCCCTAGCTCGTAGCTCCTGTCCTAGAGGGCAGGCATCTCAGGGGTGCTAGGCTCTGGTGGCCCGAGGGACCTCTGAGAGCACGGAAGCAGCTCCAGGCTTATATTCCAGGCCTTCCTGGCCTACTCCAGCCTCTATCTGCACCCCGGCACTCTGCACTGGGGGCTGCCTACCTTGTTAGTCCAGGCTCCCCACCCCACCTTGCATGTCCATTTGTTTGAGCTAGGGAAAATAGATGTACTATTTTCCCACCTCATTTTTAAAACCCAGAAAATTGTTTTTTGAACAAGAAAATCTTCGTGCTAGACAGAAAACCTGTGACTCCAAGTCTAGCGCCAGCTGTACCACTAGAATACTGAATCAAAGGAGAAAAAGGACGGGAGGTGCAGGCCATCCACTTCAGAGAGGGGAGCATGCCTGGTGCCTCTCCTTAAGTGGTACCGTCTCATCCCTTAAACTCTCCCCACTGTCCAGGTCTGAGTCTGGCCCACCTGTGCTCTGTGAACCATGCGGCTCTGGGGTAATAGTTTGCAAGGCTGAAGAGTGAACTAATGATGCACAGATGGTGGTCCTCCTCAGTATAGTAAAGAAAGCATGTCTGATCTTTCAAGATTTGGTTCCCACAGGCCCTACAAGAGCTGCTCGGAGCTAGCGGATTATTAGGAAACATTCTCATGCCCTCCATTTGCTACTGCCTAGCATATGGAATCACTTCATGTACTTACTGCTTGTGAACACCAGGTTCGAGGGTTTCAGCTTTTGCTTGTAGACAACTCTTTGTGAGACAGTCTATTTTTATATTTACTCTGTGCATTATTTTAAATGAATGAGCAACACTGTGCTAATTAAGCACTGGACATTAAAGTATAATAGGCAAAGAAAATTTTTAGAACTTTCTCAAGTATTTTATAAATAAATAAACCTTTAATAGCCTTTCAAATTAAAGAAAAACAAACATTAGTTCTCGCCTGCTAATTTAGATGTACATACATTAACCTAAATTTGGTGTTTACAGTTTAAGACTATTAAATGTCAGAAATGATTTCTGGCATTAATCTATGATCATTATTCTTTTATGTTTACTTACATATACTTGAATAACTTGTGCCACTTACAAAAGTTAAAAATACCTTCAGACTTAAAGGTTCTGGTAGGACACATGTACTCACTGCATAGAAGAATAAACCTTTCAGTGTGCGCTTACTCAGGGTCCTTGGTGAGGAGAAAGAACTAGAGGACACTGGAGCCAGCACGGCTGTTGACATTTACCTCACAGCAACAGTCACTACTGATATTTTGAGCGTATAGCCTTTTTTTTTTTTCACAGAACAGACATATATTATACTTTTAAAGAATACCAAATAGATAAAGAAGCAAATAAATAGATTTGCTTCTCTAATTAATACATATAAACAAAAACACTCATTCAAAAACAGCTGTGTGCTCTGTATTTTGAATGACAGCATAACCCAACATATCTGCGAACAGTGTGCTGTTTCCAGATTGTTTTCTCTATCCTGTTTCTGTATAGACCCTTGTGTGCTTGTACACATCCTTAGGTGTGCTGGGCCAGTGCTACCCATCTGAGAATTTTTAGGCACTGCTAAAGGCTGTGGGAAAGATAGTGCTTGTTCACAGTAATGGAGGACAATTAAATTTTCCCACGCAATCACTTCCACTACTATCTTTACAACCTAATTTTTAAGACTCATAGTTATTAATGTTTAGCAAGTATCAATATTATAACAGGTCTCACTGTGGTACATCTACTGTTAGGCCATCTTTTTTTAAATATTTATTTGTTTATTTATTTGTTTATTTATTTATTTATCTATTTATATATTTATATGTAAGTACACTGTAGCTGTCTTCAGACACACCAGAAGAGGGCATCAGATCTCATTACAGATGGTTGTGAGCCACCATGTGGTTGCTGGGAATTGAACTCAGGACCTCTGAAAGAGTAGTCAGTGTTCTTAACCACTGAGCCATCTCTCCAGCCTCCCCCCCACCCTTTTTAAGTGTTTTTTACTCCAGCTTTCTCTCTCCTCACGAGAGAAAACAGTCAACATTGTGTATTACTTGTTTTTCTGTGTCACACCACACTTTATTAAATGTTTAAAAAACAATAAACTTTGGCTGTCCATCAAGTATATAAAAAGAACAAAGCTACAATATAGCATGTACTATGTACTTTAGGACCCTACTGAAAACCTTCTGATACAAAAGGGATAAGAAGCATATGAGATCTATACTTACAGAGAGAATCATGAGAAAGCTCCTTCTAAACTAGCACAGGGCCTAACCACACAGCACCACCACCCCTTGCCCACGTTTTCGGGAAGGGCAATGTGCAGTTCAGCTGAGCTGGCACAGCACAGGCTCAGTAACTGCAGTGGGCTAGCAAATCCCACTCAAAGCCCTAGTAGGTAGAAGGCCCCAGTCTAGAGAAGAGGGTGGTCCTGGAGACACCTGAGATGTGACTGAGCACGGATGTCTTCGACTTCTCGGCAGTGTTTTACAAGTCTCTCAGATAGAAGCAGGGTGGCACTCACTGCTTTGGAAACTCCACAGAGACATAGGATTAGCCTAAGTAAGGAACCTAGTACACACTTCTGCTCACAGAAAGCTGACTGCTTCAAAATGGAAACATGAGCTCAGTGGGAAGTGCTCACTTCAAGGTTGATGTCACAGATCCACTGCCAGCTTGAAGTCACTGGGAGTGACCTGCACAGTATGTCCTTGTGGGACAGAGCAGGCTCTTTGTCCCCTATGACTTCCCTTCAGGTGACAGCTGAGACTTCTGGGGAAGAAGCACAGCAGCATATTTTTAGTAAGGACAGATTAAGCAGTATGGCTTCAGATGTGCCTGGCACTTAGGATGAGTGAGGGAAACATTTCAGTTTTGTGCACTACAGTGAGGATCCGCCAGTCTCCTGCAGTCGAGAGCTGCTGGGAGGAGGGCATGTGAGGGGAGTACTCAAATGCCCACCTTTCTCACATCATGAACAAACTCATGAGACGGTGGCTTTCTATGGAGAAAGATCAGAACCAGATAAAGGTGGAGAACACATTCTATGGAGCCAAGAGCCTCCATTAACAACCAATAATTTCTGACACTGACACATTCTCCCATTTACACTATCAAACAAAGAGAACTCAAGGTTTAGTACCATTGCACTGACAGAGGAGCCATGCCCTGCAGTGGTTTTTGCACACCTATCATGCTCAGTCCCTCTCCCTTCTGCATAGACTATTTATAGTGCTGTTCCTCTGTGTCTTCTCCTGCATTCACCCACTTAAGATGGGAGGTTCTAGAGGGAGAACGGTGCCCCTCAACAAACAAATCTTTGCATTTGTATCACACTTATAAATAACCATCACTGTTCTGATTTATTTTGTTAGATAGATTTAAGTCACTTCCCTCCTTCTTTATTTAAGGACCTAGCCTGTTCTACCCCCAGGCAATGAAGGCTCTCATCATTATTCAAAGCACAATTGTTGGCATTCAGCATCTGCGACCAAGCTGGTCTCCTGCAAAGCTAAGTGTAGAAAGAGCCTCTCAGAAAGCTCCTGGACTGTTTGACCGTAGCAAGGACATTCTGTCTGCTCCGTAATAAAGGGGCCGATTCTCCTGGGACACCTCTGATCACAACTACAAAGAGCGCAGGGTGGGAAAGGTCCTCTGGTCATGGGAAAGCCCAGGCTGCCGCTGCCTGTGGTGAGCTAATGAGCTACTCTACACAGAGGCTCAGGAAGCAGCTTTGCAAATATGCTCTACCTGCAATTGTTCCAGGAGGTCAAGGTTCTGTTTGCGCAAGCTGCTATTGGTTTTCTCCAATTTATCCATTCTTTGGTTGTCACTGAGAGGAGAGGAATCAATAAGTTCTTCTTGGAGCACATGGTACTCAACCTCATAGGCTTGTAGCTGTTTGGCGATGTCCATCTCAAACACCTGTTGGACAGAGAAATCATCAGGCTCAGAAACTAAGACGAGCCTCCCACAGGCACAGAAACCTGTGCTCACGCTCACGCCACCATGTGTGGGTATCATTCCTCCATGCTTAGCATCATGTGGTAGCACACAGAAGAGAGGAGAAAATTCAGCTTTGAGAAGATCAATGGTTTTACATGGAGAAGATAGAACAAATACCTAGAAATAATCCAAAGGAAAAAGAATAAGTATAGGTTTTAACGCTCTTTCTAAAAGCCTAAAAAGATTGTTTAAACAAAGACTTTCGAAGGGCTAGAGAGACAGCTCAGCAGTTAAAAGCACTGGCTGCTCTTCTGGAGGATTCAGATATAATTTTCTGCACCCATTTAGTGGCTTGCAGCTGTAACTCCAGTTCCAAGGGGAGCTGATGCCCTCCTCTGGCCTTTGTTGGCACTTAACACTCAGGTAGCATGGACTAGCTGCTTTCTCTAAAAATTCTGTTAAATACACCAACCATAGGTCAAAAGTGACAAAAGAATCATGTTCTATTTGCACAGGCACCAAGTTTAGTTACAATTCAGCTGGGTTTTTAAGAGTTGTAAGACTCCTGGGGTTAGGGATTTAGCTCAGCGGTAGAGCGCTTGCCTAGCAAGTGCAAGGCCCTGGGTTCGGTCCCCAGCTCCAAAAAAAAAAAGAGGGGAAAAAAAAAAAAAAGACTCCAACTACAATAGATGCTTAAATGGTCAGTTTCCATAAAAAAAAAAAAGTAAGAATGACAAAGCAATGGGATTGTTTACAGAAAATCCTCTTGACATAGATCTGCAGAAATGAGCCAACCCTAACTGTCAACCACACACAGATGAGTGAACACAAAACAATGCCTGAGTCGTCTCTCTTCCTGTAACAGTAACAGTGATGACAGAGCCACACGTGTGAAACAAGCCCAAAGTGCAGAAGCCACCCAAGGGGCAGTGTCTGTACTTTCCCCTGAGGAGGAAGCAACAGGGCTGTAGTGGGTCGGCCTGAGGTCAGCAGACAAGACTGCTGCTGCCTAGTGAGACCCCTTCTCTGCGGTAAGGTAAGCCTGCAGGCTGAAGCCACTCCCCATAGGCCCACAGTAGTTACTTTTCCCATTACTGTGACAAAATGTTCAATGAAAGTAACAAAGAACAAGAATTTTATTTTGGCTCAGTTCAGTGGTGGGGAGCCTGAGGTGGCAGGAGCCTGGGTGGCAGGAGCCCGGGTGGCAGGGCACAGTGTATCCACAGTCAGGAAGCCAAGAGACAGTGCAGATGCTCACTCAGTTCTCTGTCCCCTTTCTGCTCAGTTTGGACCCCAGGTCCTGGGGTGGTGCTGTCCACATTTGCAGTAAGTTTTCTCACTTTAGCTAGCTTAATTTGGAAACTGCCTCATACTAATCCCAAGGTTTGTCCCGTAGGTGATTTTATCTTGTCAAGCTGACAATCGTAATCCTCACAACCCTCAAGGTGGTCTGACAGTCTAGAACAAGACTGTTAGTCTAGAACACTCCTCTGAGAATGAAGTCAAAGCTTCTGAAGGGCAGAAGTGACTCTCTACGTGCATCTCCTAATTAATGCAGCAAACACACCTCCCAGCTGTGTAAAGCCAGCTTCCCAAGGGTCCCCTACAAGCACCAAGGCTGCAAGTGCCCCATGAAGCCCCACCACATTCTTGCCCTTCTAAGCTGTCTTATTTTTCAATGCTTCCTAATTTTCTTTTCTTTTCTTTTCTTTTCTTTTTTTTTTTTATTAACTTGAGTATTTCTTATATACATTTCGAGTGTTATTCCCTTTCCCGGTTTCCGGGCAAACATCCCCTCCCCCCTCCTTCTATATGGGTGTTTCCCTCCCCATCCTCCCCCCATTGCCGCCCTCCCCCCAACAATCTAGTTCACTGGGGGTTCAGTCTTAGCAGGACCCAGGGCTTCCCCTTCCACTGGTGCTCTTACTAGGATATTCACTGCTACCTATGAGGTCAGAGTCCAGGGTCAGTCCATGTATAGTCTTTAGGTAGTGGCTTAGTCCCTGGAAGCTCTGGTTGCTTGGCATTGTTTTTCATATGGGGTCTCGAGCCCCTTCAAGCTCTTCCAGTTCTTTCTCTGATTCCTTCAACGGGGGTCCTATTCTCAGTTCAGTGGTTTGCTGCTGGCATTCGCCTCTGTGTTTGCTGTATTCTGGCTGTGTCTCTCAGGAGAGATCTACATCCGGCTCCTGTCGGCCTGCACTTCTTTGCTTCATCCATCTTGTCTAATTGGATGGCTGTATATGTATGGGCCACATGTGGGGCAGGCTCTGAATGGGTGTTCCTTCTGTGTCTGTTTTAATCTTTGCCTCTCTATTCCCTGCCAAGGGTATTCTTGTTCCCCTTTTAAAGAAGGAGTGAAGCATTCACATTTTGATCATCCGTCTTGAGTTTCATTTGTTCTAGGCATCTAGGGTAATTCAAGCATTTGGGCTAATAGCCACTTATCAATGAGTGCATACCATGTGTGTTTTTCTGTGATTGGGTTACCTCACTCAGGATGATATTTTCCACTTCCAACCATTTGCCTACGAATTTCATAAAGTCATTGTTTTTGATAGCTGAGTAATATTCCATTGTGTAGATGTACCACATTTTCTGTATCCATTCCTCTGTTGAAGGGCATCTGGGTTCTTTCCAGCTTCTGGCTATTATAAATAAGGCTGCTATGAACATAGTGGAGCACTTGTCTTTTTTATATGTTGGGGCTTCTTTTGGGTATGCCCAAGAGAGGTATAGCTAGATCCTCAGGCAGTTCAATGTCCAATTTTCTGAGGAACCTCCAGACTGATTTCCAGTCGATGCTTCCTAATTTTCAGGTTAACTCCACGGTTAATACTGAATAGATTCAAAAGTTAATCTATGTAAATATTAAGTTGCATGTTATCTGCATCTACCTGGTCTCCTTTTACTTCTGAGAGTAACTGAAGTGAATGGGGACAGCCACTGCATGTCACATCCCTGGTGACTGGCTCAGGCAGCGAGTTAGCTTTGACACTGGGGATCTCTCTGAGTGACTCCAAGCAACTCTCTCAACATCTCCTGGTCGTCCTCCATGGAGCAGTCATACCTACCTCCCAGCACTGGGCTGGGGAGGAAGGGACACAGCTCACAGAAGTTCCAGTGCATGCCTGGAAAGCTCACAAAACCCTTCAGAATTTAACCTCATATCTATCTCAGCAGAACTTCAATGGCTATGCACAGTGAGGTTTCTGAAAGTCTGAGCAGGGCAAGAACCACTGCCCTGAAACCGCTCCTGTGCAGTTCTGAGGATGGAAAAATGCACTTCGTTTAAAGATCATTTCCTGTCCCGGGAGACTTGGCAACAAAGCCTCTGGCCTTTTCTACAGACTTATGATGACATGTTAAGGTTAAGCCGGACCACGGGCTGTGTGCCCTTCTGGGCCTCCATGAATTCATAATAAATATCCCGGGTTCTCATCATCTCGGTGTAATTGCAGTATCATGCTCAGAACACTGTCCATGACTACAGTTATGCCCCAGGAATGGTCCAAAAACCACAGCAGTCTGTCTGGTGGGGCAAGAACCTTGTTCCTTGAGTAGCACGTACAACTCTTGGGCTTGCCTTGGCCAAGGGACTGAAATAAAGGGATGGCGGTAAGGGCCCTTGTTCTTACATACTCACAGGGCACAAGTGACTGATGCAGGGCAGCCTAAGATTAAAGTCTGATTCCACAGGGCACCTCAGAGAAGCACTGGTAAAGGGTTCAATCAATGAACTGAAGACAGGAATGTTAGACACTGGGTGCTGATGGGAAAAGTCAATGCTCTTTGG
This sequence comes from Rattus norvegicus, assembly GCF_021556685.1. Taxonomy (NCBI): domain Eukaryota; kingdom Metazoa; phylum Chordata; class Mammalia; order Rodentia; family Muridae; genus Rattus; species Rattus norvegicus. The sequence goes on from NC_141547.1 coordinate 44,306,673, forward strand.
GAATGGGAAGGGTTCACTTCTAGAACAAGCACAGCTCCTCCCCCGAGCCTTCTAAAACCCAGGCCCTGAGCATGCTTACTCCAACAGCCCACGAGGAGGAAGCAGCCCTAGCTTTCTTTAGTTTGGTTCCATCTCAGACTCCACTTGAGCCTTCCACTCTCCTGCCTCTCCATTTCTCTATAGTTGTCAGAAAAGTTCCAGAAATTTGGTGCTGAAAAGAGCATTTTCTTCTGCTTGTCAAAGCAGGAATTATTCCTTTCCTTATGTTCAGTTTTTGCCATCCTCTCAGTTTTATTACTGAAGCAATAAAGCTACAGATGGAAGTCGAATGTCCAGAGCAGCTTCTGTCATCGTTATGCTCCTTCCTCCTCACTGCTCTAAGCATAGTTCTCCAGTTGTAAACACAACTAACACCACACATCCTATCCCACCCACTTTTCTCATAATTTTATGTTCTAAGGGCTTTCTCGTATGGTGCCCTGTCCCTGTAATCACCAGTACACATGGCTTCATGGTTCTCCACCAACTCAGCACACATCAGATCATTCAGCAAATGCTGGCCATCTTGACTGTTTCCAAGTTTTTTGTTATTACAAACATAACTACGCGAATTTCCTTATACATAGGCTTTCCCTGTGACCGGGGCCAGTCCTAAGAATGCATCCCAATAGTTGGGATTCCAGCAGCAGAAGGGTCTGAATGGTTTACTAGCTTGCCCTTATTGCCAAACCACTCACTTCCCAGGTGGAACAATCCAGACAGAATGCCACCAGCATGCACTGGTGTGCCAGATCATGCATGCCCTTGATACTGCATTCTATTAAAAACCTGGCTTGTTAATCTGGCAGGTAAGGCATTAAAAATTTTAAATTATACATGAAGCTAAATATTTCCCTGGATCTGTGTCTGCTAGATGGCTCTCCTTGTGTGTTTATGATCTCGCCTCATTTGCTAATGAAGACTCAGGATTTCACTTTGCAGTCTTTGGACATGGTATAACAAAGGCATTTGTACAATTAGCCACAAAGTTTTATCTTTTTTAACTTTTAGACCTTTCCCCCCAATCTGTTAGTCTCAGTATTAAGGCAGTGGAAGCAGTCTGCCTGGGTATCCACAACAAGGGGTGCTCCGTCTATAGTAATTGTAAAAACAATAATAAAGCTAACTAAAAGTCAATCTGATTTTAGTTATCATCACATGTGACAGTGGTAAAGTGCTTTTCCCCCAAGGCACTTCACCCTCTTGGTGTGGCACTATTGACTGTCCTTTTACAAATGAGTCTTTTCAACCAGTACAGTGTCTCCTGAAAGGGCACAAGAGGCCACTCTGCTGCTGTAGCCACCTCTGAACACAGGAGCTTTGTGAAGACTGGTTTCTACCCCACAAGGTCAAGCACTACACGCAACTTCTCTTAATAATGCTGCTCATGGCATAGCTCCCACATGGTCCTGTGGATCCTTGAGTCAGTAGGTCTAGGTGGAGCCCTGGATTCCACCTACCTAACAAGTCCTTACATGATTTGAGTAGCGGTCTGGAATTGCAGTACAAAGGTAAACCATGCTGCAAGAGGCTGTAGGTCAGAGCAGCCTTACGACTTCCTGCTGTGAACTGAACCAAGGCTTCAGAGTCATAGTCAGTGTAAGAGGACTAGAACTCTGTTAGTGATGATAATTATCATAGGGCCTTCCTAAGGTGCTCATGGATTACTGTATCTAACAACTGTGGTGAGCAAAAGCCACATGGAGGAAGGCTAGTGGCTCTAGAGACCTTAGGTCTTCTGTCTAGACACTCACCCTTGGAAATACTCCCAGCATGACCCAACTATGCCAGGGCTCTGGAACCCTGTACCAGACACTATTCTAGGAGCCTGGCTGGGTCCCAGCTGCTTAAGTAGTCTTTAGAGAGCATCTAATGAAAGAAATGAGGTGGGTGGACTGCCCTCTGCCATGGTCTGTCTATGCACAGGGCTGCAAGCTCTGTCATGCAGTAACAACATCCCTCACTTCCTCACTGAGAACTTCCCAGATTTGAACTGGGGTTTCTCAGACTGAGTAATCATGCCGTACACCTCTGGCTTGTTCTCTAGTGTCGTTCAAGACTTAAATATCCTCTTGAGGGGAAGAGAGAGAAAGTCTAAGTTCTCAGAGGTCAGGTTCCAACTGAAACATGAGTGAGAAGGAGAGCAGAGAGCTGCCTGCACCCTTATCTGCTATCTATCAAGACAATTCCTGGAATGAAAGCCTGGGCTCCAAATGTCCATTTCACCTAGCCTACACCCTCATTACCTCAGCACAATGCTCTGAGCACTGGAACTAATACTCTGTGTATTCTTCATCCCTGTACTGGCTGCAAAGCCAGGGCTGGGTAGTTGCACCAGAGGCCTTCTGAGCCTCCTAAAACCTAAAGCACCACTTGCCAAGCCATCACACAAAATGCTGGCCATCCAGAATCATCTCATTCTTCTAGGCCCAGATGGATGCAACTATGACAGCTCAACCTCAATACCCCAGCACCCCAGGGTTTCCCCCTAAGCCTTGCTATTGCAATATGGGGGTGCTGGGCCTGTCCAATCTTAATGAAAATGGAAACAGGAATGCCATGATATAAATCTGCTAAGGAGTCTGAGTGACGTATGCCAAGTTCACAGGGGTTATCCAAACCAACTCAGATACATAGACACAGAACTGCTGTGGCACTCATGCTGGGGCACTCTAAGCTTCCAATACTGAATATTCCCATATTCCAAAGGGTACCTGGTGCATGCTAGACTGCTCGGTGCTCCCACTGAGTACAATTCTCCACAGAAAAGGTGGAGGGGAAAAAAACCTGTCCCCAAGCCCTTCTCTGAGGCTGGTTACTTGTGACATGCTCTGGACCTGGAACAAGGCTGGAAGTCAGCACTCATGGGACACAGACACAATGTAGGTAGCAAGACTCTGGGCTTACCCCAGAAGCTGTAAGACATTAAGTATATTCAATAAATATGGTAAGAGAGTAAAGGAGTGCAAACATTAGAAATGAAGAGAATCAAGCATTTACCATACAGTAAGATCTTGAGATAGGTGGTGTGGGCAGCTGCTAAAGCACTCTGCGGTGTGTGATGCATTTGAAACCTTACCTCTCCCCTTGGCTGCAGAGTGAGTGTGGGCCAGCCAATTAAGCACTGTCCTCAGGACTGCGGTCATGACTGTGTTATTCGTGTGTGTGTGTGTGTGTGTGTGTGTGTGTGTGTGTGTGTATTTTTCCCCTTTAGGACCTGACCAAAAATAAGGACTCAGTAAGCCAAAGCGGCCCATACTGAGCAGTGGGGCCAGGCAGGTGAGACCTGGAGCCAATCAGCTAGCCATGGGTAAGTGCAGAGTGGACAAGAACTCCACCATTGGCATGTGCAGTGTGTTCACCCTCACAAGCTACAGGACGTCCTGTCCATTTGCCCAGGCCAGATTCGTATCTCTTCTCCCAAGTATTTAACCCCTATGGTAGAAGAGCTGAGAGTTGTAGAGGCTGCATGCTCTATAATACCCTGGACTTACTGGACTGTCCTGAGCTATCTGGTGAATGACCAGAAAGCCTTACATAAGTATTTACTTAAAGAGGAAAAAGGAAAACTTTTTAAATGATTTATTTAGATTTATTTTTTAATCTGTTTTTAAATGATTTATTTAGATTTTTATCTGTAGAACATGTTCTAAACTTAGGAGAGCTGACTGATCACTCTGCAGTGTGATCCAATGATGACAACCCCTTCCAGTACATTCTGTGTGACAGTTACTTTTGCTTGTCACTATGCCTAGATTGAGAGATTCTAGATTGGTAAAGCAAGGCTCTTGTGTGTCCATGGAGGCATTTTTCTGGAGATTATGGATATATGGCAGAACCGCTCAGGACAGAAGTCTTGTCCTGAATGTGAGTTGTGCCATTCAACAGGCTGGGGCCCAGTCACACAAATGCAAAAAGAGAAGGAAGCCTTTAATCCTAGCACTCAGGAGTCAGAGGCAAGCTGATCTCTGTGACAATGCTAGCCTGCTCTATAGAGTGAATTCCAAGGCAGCCAGGGCTACACAAAAAAAGAAGAGGAGAGGAGGAGGAGGAGAGAGAAGAAGAGGAGGAGGAAGAAGAAGAGGAGAGGAGGAGAAAAGAGGAAGAGGAGGAAGAAAAGGAGAGGAGGAGAAAAGAGGAAGAGGAGGAAGAGGAGAAGGATGAGGAAGAGGAGGAGGTGGCGGCGGCAGTGGCTACTGCCAGTAAGAAAGCCAAGTTCCACTCCTCCTGGGCAAGTGGAGCTGCTGCAGTTGCCACCCACTACAGACACCAGACACGGGCTCCTTCAGCCTCCAACCCACAAATCTCCAGGCGGCTCCAGATCTAGCTGTGGACTACAACTGCATCACGTTTCCTTGAGACTTCTGGCTTCATGAACTCAACAGCTAATAGATTCTCTGGATCAACAGTATGCCGATGGCAATTAGACCTAGTCTCCAATCATGCAAGCCTTTTTAATATTCCCTGTCTTATATTATTGGTCTGTTGGTTCTGGTTCTCTCAGTCATACAGTCTCTCAACACTTCTGGTGGTGACTCTTGCGTCTAAATATCTTGATCTTTTATCATCAGCAATCTCTACTGGAAAAGTCTTCATTCTCCAGAACCGAAATTGGCTTCTACACCTAACCTAAATCACTCATGATTGTGTACTCTAGTTGTAATTTCCGGCAAAATTACCTAAAACACTTACCATTTCAGAGAAATGGTGCCATTGTATTTGGAAACTAGAGGTGCCAAAACTTGCTAACAACAGTAACAATATAACAGTAAAAGAAAGGCATAGAGCAGATTCACACAGTCAGTTCTCCTGATGACAGAAAAGTCACTTTCTGAACATCGTGATTAGTACCACTGAGAGGAAAACCCAAAGCATTTATTTTAACAAAATCCTGTACCCTACAAATGTATGCATTTCAGAAGAACCATGACAAGAATGGAAGCCTCCTCATACTGTAATAACCTGATGACTTGTGCATGTGACCATACCTGGCTTCACAGTGCCTTTGCCATTCATATACACAACATACAGGCCCAGTCATACATATCTGTGATGTGTCTTCCATACGCCAGGCATCGGGCAAGATGCTACCTGGAGGGCAAAGAGGTGAGAAGCAGTTCCTTTTCAGGTGGCACTCCAGAGCTCAGCAGGCATCTGGAAGGCCCAGAGTCCATACCTGACTGATGGTCTTCTCCATCTGCACCAAGCCTAGGTTGGGGAGTGTGTTCTTTATGAAGTCCACTATGGTTTCCAGGTTCTCATGCTGCAGAATCAAGGGTTTATGGCTCCCCAAAAGACTTAAAGCTACTTTAAATATGACCTCTGATCCCTGAAGGAAGATCATATCTAGGAAGACACAGAAAGGCAGAGTTAAACCCCATCAGTTCCTCTCCTTCTTGCACCATAGGGCAGAAGGGTAGAAAATATAAGCTCACATTACAAATTGTTTCCTTTTTAAGAGTCTATTATTTCAGACAGTTGTCAAGACAATACTGCAAACGAGAATAATTAAAAAACAATAAATAAATGGCCTAGGTTTTATCACAGGTTCAGATAAAAGTTTTTTCTACTCTGAAAAATCAATTAAATTCAAGAGAGCTTTCAAAGGTTGAAAGAAGTTTTAATAGCTTATGATTTTTTCCATGAATGATCTAGATTTTAAAAGAATTACTAAAACATGTTTTACAAAACAGCCCTATTTGTGTGTGCATGTCTATATTCCTGTATGCATTTGTGGAGGCCAGAAATGGTATTGAGTGTCCCCATCTTTTACTCTTCACATATTCCTTTGAGGAAGGGCTTCCCCCCCAACCCAAGGCTCTTTCTTGTTTTCCTGATCCGGCCAGAGCCAGTGTTCAGCAGAGATCCTCCTGTCTCCATCCCACTCAGGGCTGGGATACAGGCATGCATGGGAAGCCCTGTTGCATACTCCAGCCCTCAGGACTGTGTAACAAGAACCTCTAAATCACCTCTTTCCAGCCACTAAAACATGTTTTCAATTAGTAAAGCCAAAAGACTCTTACAGATGGAGAATTATATTTTGAAATAAAAGATGGAATGAAAAGAGTCCCAAGCCTTTCAGAGGTCTACACAATTTTAAAAGCACACTGAACTTCATAATAATGGAGACAAGAACCTTCCTTCTGTCTGAGGAGGTTCAGGTTGGGTGAGGCTACTTCCCAGTTCTAGTGTTTTCTCATGGTGTATGGCAAACCACAGCAGTTCCTATCCTGAGTTTACACAGGAGGATGAGGCAGCCAATCGCACAAGGCAGCAGGCCGAGCAGCTGTCCGTCCTTACCACCTCCCCTGTTCTCCTGGAACTGGAGTCATTTCAGAATAAGGACCAGTGTCCCGGGCTAAAACACAGAGAGGTGGTTAATGGGTGACCCGACTCAGGCAAGTTTCACCTAGTAGCTGGAATAAAGTTTAAAAACAAACAAACAAGAAAAAAAGTTAAAAAACAAAAGTATAACTATAACTATGGCCAATTACTCTTAATTTTTTTCTTTGATATTCTCTATCTCACCCTTGGCTGAAGCATCGTGGAAAAAAGATAAAGCAACTGTCCAACCACAATAATCAAGGCAAACAAAAGCACCCTAGAGGGAGAGTCCCAGAGATACCTCTCCACATGGGTCAGAATGACAGCATGCAAAAAAGCTGTTCCCACCTGAAACATAAAGGCTTACACTGGTGACAGACAGAGGGCAGGATGATAGATCTGGAAGCCTCCTCAGCAGGTTAGCTCTCAGGTTATGCTGAAACTTTCACTGATCATGTGATGGCGTGGGTATCACTAAGATGGCCTGTGCTGGGTAATGAGGGGACCAAGTGCAGCGTGCAGCCTGCAGCCCACCGCCACACAGCTACTAGTCACCACACCTGCTCAGGGTCAGGGTGGATGACAAGATGGAGAATGGTGCAACACAATTTATTTTTATTTATGTGTGCATGTATGTCTGTGCAAAGGCCAGAAGAAGGCATCAGATCTGGTGGAACTGGAGTTATAGGGGCTGTGAACTGCTGGATGTGAGCGCTGGAACTGAACTCGGGTCCTCTAAGAGCAGAAGAGAGCTCTTCTACAGTGCTGAGCCATCTCTCCATTTCTTACAGGATGCATTTTAAACAGAAAGGTTTTATGAAGAACAAACAAAATGATAACATTTAAATTACTCTGAAAGACTTTAAACCTAACTTTAAATAATCGTTAAAATGTTATCTATAATGCAAACTCACTTTGCTAACCCAACTATTTCTCCTCCATTTGTCTTCATGCGCTCACATATCTGCACTCAGGAATTAATAAAAAACAACAGTAACTGTTCTTGGAAAAGTGTGTTAATGCTTCGCAGGAAAAATGGACTGCTGGGCAGGTGGGAGGTACTGCAGCTGAGCTATGGCACAGTGGCCCACTTCTTTCTGGACTCTCCCTTTCTTCTCTGCATTTTCAAGCCATTCAGAAACAGGCAGGAAAGGGAGGGAGCCTTAGGTGCAGCTGATCCCACACATTGCCTTTTACTTGCTGAGAGCAACACACGTAACTACTTTCCCTTGAAGATACTCCCAAAGCCATGGTACTATGCTCTTTCCCTTGATGACCTCATATGGCATCTCTTTTCCAGCTGCATGACTCTGTCCAGGGGAACCTCCTCCCCTTAACTCTCTCTGAGGAGGCTGCAATCCATTGGTTGTGGAGCCTCCCCTTCCTATCACAATGTGACACCACGGTCACGGTTACACTGCTGCAGAGCCAATGGTTCCCTGGCCACAGGACGACTCTCATTTCTTACTCCATTTTCATTCTAAAGCTTCTGTGTGTTGTGTGTCCAACCCTCAGTTTTACACTCCACTTCATTTTAATCTCCCCAGTAGGGCATTCCTCAGATAAACACCAGAAGCCCAGCCCTGCTGGCTGTCTCCTCCAGTAAGAAAGCCAGCTCCTATTTTTCCTAAAGGCAGATGTGGTCAGAAGGTGAACAGAGTAAGCATTACTTTCTTTCTTTAAAAAAAAAAAAAAAAAGCTATTTCCCTTTATAGTAATGTGCTTGTGTTTGGGTATGTGTATGGTTCTGCAGGTGATGGTGCAGGCCAAATGAGGGCATCAGACCCCTTGGAAATAGGGGTCAGTTTTGAGCTGCTTGATGTAGGTGTTGGGAACTGAACTTGGGTCCTCTGCAAGAGCAGTATGTACTCTTAACCTCTGAGCCATCTTTCAGCACAAGTGTTTCTTCTGAGGTCCCTGTCTCACTCAAACTAGAAATATACAGACCATGGGGCACTACTGGACAGAGGACTGACATCTAGTTCAGTGTGATCACCACGGGGTCAAGGCATACTCATTGACAGAAGCTGCCTTCTCAAGCAGCATGTCCTTCTTTGGTGGTGACCTATTAATACGGAAGCTATGTTGGTACAAGCTGGGAATCTCTGTGCATTCATTTATTAACTGGTTGGTTGTATTTGTACGTGTGCCATGGCACTCATGGGGAAGGCAAGAGACAACCTGTAGGAGTCAGTTCTCTCCTCCCACCATGTGGGTTCTAGGGATCGAACTCATGTTGGGACTGAACTCATGTTGGTTCCATCATGGCTGGGCAGCAAAAACCCTAGGTTGCTGAATTATCTCGGTGACTCTGCAAACTGGCAATCATCTATTCATGTATAAAACAGAGAATTGTCAACAAAGGGTCATTTGCTTTAGGATTTATCTGGATTTAAAGGCTAATAATAAGAGCCTAAATGGTAACTACTCACAGTATGGACTCAACAAGCTGGCTTAGTCACCAGCACAGAAAAACAGCTGGGAAAATCTGCCTTTCTGAGATGGTCTATGCAAAGGCACCTGGTGTAACATCACAGCACGAGCCTTCTTTGGGACCTGCTTCCTGCCTGCCCTCCCAGGAGCCCTTGTTAGTCAGACAGGAACCCACTAGTACAGCAGGGAGCTGTGGGATCCAGGAATTTTGCAGACATTGGCATCTCTAAGCACACTGTATATAAAACTGGAAGACTCATCACTCTTTCAGAGAAAAACATCCTGCCTGAACTGGTTTCAGCTTTTATTATTAGAATTTAAGTCACGAGAACATGTTGCACAGAGTTCCAAGTGATTCTGCAGCAGAAAGGCTCTCATCTTCAGGGAGGAGGCTGCTTGTTTTCCCACGTCCTTCAGCGGCTGACACAGCCTAACAAGACTGCTCTCCCAGACTCCAGAGCACTTTCTCTGCAGGTGGCAGCTCTGTTAGGCCCAGGCAGGAGTGCCACTAATCCCTGGTAGCTGTGGTCAGTGCAGCCCCCCTGGCAGAGTTTTCCCACAAACCATGGAATTCAACTTCTCAGCTGTATTCAGCCTATCAACAGCCATCCAGCTCTCCCTGCCCGTCCCTGCTCTCACAAGACCCACAGAGCAAAAGGATTAAGGGAAAGGTAATGGGTCCTAGGGGGGGCATTTCCCCCCATTTCCAAGGTACAGGAAACACAAAAACTCAGAAGTGACTGAAGCCCACAGCTAGAGGTACATCCTGTAACTCTTGTCAGTATAGCAAGCACCCAGTTTTGAGGCTTTTATTTTTATTTTATTTTATTTATTTTATTTATTTATTTATTTTTTTTGAGATAGGTTTCTTTATATAATAGAGCTGGCGTCTTAGAACTTGCTTTGTAGACCAGGCTGGCCTCGAACTCATAGTAATCTGCCTGCCTCTGCTTCCCAAGTGAGTGCTGGGATTAAAGGTGTGCGCCATCACACTTGCCTGGGGTTTTGTTTTATTTTATTTTATTTTACCTATGGCCTAAATGTCACAAATCTCACAATTTGCCTAACTGTAACATAACTTTTACTCTCCAGTTTACTGTAGTAATTCAATCTGGGAAGTTATGCAAAAGAGAATCATAGCATTTTAAAAATACAGATTCCTGTCACAGAGGGAAGTTTTCAAAGGTTCCTGTGGACAGACAGAAGGACAAAAGACCAGCACTCTGTTGGGAGAGGAGGGAAAGGAAGCCAATACTTACTCAAAAGAAGACAAGTGTTCAGGGTAGATAGATGGCTCAGTGGTTAAGAGCCTTTTCTGCTCTTCCAGAGGTCACAAGTTCAATTCCTAGCACCCCATGTCAGACAGCTCACACTACCTTTAATTACAGTTCCAAAGGATATGGCACTCTTCTGGCCTCTTGGACATTAATATACACATGGCATACACTCACACAGGCACACACACATACACAAAAATAAAAATAAATTAAAAAACAAAGTTTTAACATTTTTAGAATTAGAATCATGTCTGGTCAAAGTATATACAAAATAGTGTATGATCAGCGTTTATGAACAATCCCTTAAGATGCTCTCTGCGGGGCTGGAGAGATGGTAAGCACTTGCCACATAAGCAAGAGGAACTGGGTTTGGAACCCTAGCACCCACATGAAAACTGGTATCATGGAGGAAGTCCAGTCTAGAGGGGTAGAGACAGGAGATTCTCTGGAGCTTACTGGCCAACCAATTAATGAGAAACACTGTCTCAAAATATAACGTGGAGAGGGATAATGGAAGATGCCTGGCATCATATCACCTGGCTACCACATCCATGAGTATTCTTAAATGCATGCGCGCGCGCGCACACACACACACACACACACACACACACACACACACACACACACACAATCTTCTCAGGTTCTAAGATAAATGTGATATCCTCGTGGCTAATGAGGGGCCCTGTGTGTAGGACCCAACCCACACTCATAGGATGAGAACTCCTAGGCTAGGCCAGAGTTACCAAAAGTTAAACGGGACTTGAAAGCCTCCATACCAAGCTTGACTAGATAGATAGCTATAAAAACCAAGCAAAGGGGGGCAGCAATAATACTGCTTCGTGACAGGAGAATGCTGGCTGGCAGACAGATGGAGGAAGCTCACCAAAGACTCTGGCTACAAAGCCAAGTGGGAACTGTGAGGCGAACACGGTGAGAAACCAGGGAGCTGCGTAGAGGCTGGGGCCGATCTCATACTCTTCCAGGTGGTTGTAGAGGTCTCTGTGGTAATCATGGAGGAGCCGTGACAGCTGGTACATCTGGATCTGTAAGAACACACATCCACGGGGCTGAGAACTATGCACCTACTACAAGTATAGACTTACTCATCTCATGGGGTGGAGGGGTTTTTAGCCCTGTTGATTCTCTATTTGGCTTAGGGTATCCAATGACCTAAAGCATCCAACCAGAGCTTCCGGGGAGCAGGCTCCCTGAGGTCAGCAGAAGAAGCTTAGGCGACAATGCTTCTTCCACTTCTTTTGTCGTTGTTGTCCACCATGCTCCCTAGCTAAGAGACCCTACATGTCTGCCTGTGCAAGCATCTAAAAATTCACCAACATTCGTAGAAAACCTCTAACCAAGGGGAATCTGGAACAAAGAGCTCCTGCTAGGAGTTAACAAAGGCACCTTCATCATGGTTCCAGAGAATGGGCCCATTGTCTGTACTCAACAGGCAATTCCCTCCGAACTCCCAGAAGCAGTCTTCAGGCAGGGTGAGAGTCAAGTCTTACAGCGGCTGGTTTCCCTTTGTGAGATTCATGTTCATATAGTTCAAACTTACAGGAAGAACTAAATGAACTTTTAATAACACATACTGATATTTTCAAATGAAGTCCTTAGCTCTAGTGGTACAATCTAAAGCCCTTAAGTTATGGAATCCTGCTGGGAAATGAACAAATGAACAGCTAAGCAATGCTATGGACACTCCCAGATCAGGGCCCAGAGCTTTCTCCACCTCTGGAAAGCAGCAGACATAGTGCTTGACCAGCTGGGTGCTTGTGTATGGTCTTCCTCCCTCCCGGCCTGGAAGCTGGGGCTAGAACATAGGACTTCACCATGTGTTGGGAAAACACTCAGCCACTGCCCTACAACCCTAGACTTGGTTGTTGAGACAGGGCCTCACTATGGAGTTCTCACATAGGATAAATTCACTCTATAGGTGAGGACAGACTACAACTTTGGATTCTTCTGCTTCAGCCTCTCAAGAGTGGGCTTACGACAACTTTTCTTTTGATGAACTTGTTCAGAAATCAAATACTGACAGGGTTTCTATTCCATTCCAACTGCTAGTTGCTAGGGGTATAAGTCAAAATCTTCTCTCAAAGGAAATCAGGACATGAGAAGGTAGGAAGTAAATAACTAGGGTGATTTATGGCTGGAAATGTGTTGTCCTGAAGGCATGAGACAAGACAGCATGGAATGGTCTGTCTGTCAAGAGTGGCAGTGAGGGACCCAGCGTCAGCACAGGCAGGAGGAGCTTCTGGAATCAAGTCCATGACAGTGGAGCTGAACCTTGGATGACAGTAGATGGAGAGAGGGTCCCAGGCAGAAAACAGAATAGATCACAGGGTTGGAGACATCAGTAACACTCTAAGGAGGCTAAAGGAAGGGATAGGAGTTAAGGTCCAAGTGCCAGACAGGCCTGGATTCCACTTCTACCTCCAGCTTCCAGGGATGGAGTGAAGAGAAGGAAGGAGGAAAACCAAAGACCTCTAGCTGTGTGTCCTGGACCAACTTCATAATCCATCTGAGCCTCAGTTCCCATCTACAAGCTGAGGGAACTAAGAGTACCTTCCTGAGAGCCATCATGGGAAGCACACAGAGCAACACCTACCACAGAGTGAGTTAGCAGTGGACAAGAGCCTAGATCTGCCCATAGAGGAATGACACACATCTTCAGCATCTTTTTATTTACGGCACAAGGATGCCTGGTACCTGTAAAATAATCATGTCTGGCCGATACTGTTTCCGCAGCCCCATGTCAAACATCAGGAACTTGAGCATCTTGAATGCTTCTTCCTCACTCATATGAAGGAGCAAAATGCCTGCCACGAAGCTGAGACCTTGACAGTATCCAACTTCCTGGTCCAGAAGTGAGTAGGCCTTCAGAATGTTGTAAAGTGACAGCTGACCTGCTCCAAGCTGAGCAGAGAAGTATGGATGTGTTGGAAAGGTTCGCCCTGGGAAAAGAATATATGTCAGAGGTAGCATACAAGAGGCCCACTGAACCAGAAATGCAGCATGCTCAGGTTAAGGGAGCGAGATCTGTAGGTGATGGCTCATGACATCAGTGTGTCTTTAGTACCATCTCTGATCGGTGAATGCAGTCAGTGAGTGGGTCCTAGGATAGTATTTACAACAAAAACCCAGCAACTTATCAAGTTTTGCAGTGTTTAGTTTTTATTTGTTTTTGAGTCTGGCTCTGAGTTTGTAGCTCTGACTGGTCTGGAACTTTTTGTGTAGACCAGGCTGGCCTCCAATTTGCTATAACAGGCTAGCCTCACAGAAAGCAGTCCAGTCTCCCCCTCCCAAGTGCTGAGATTAAAGGTGTGCACCAACCAGCACGCCCAGTGATTTTGTTTAAGTAAAGAAATTATAACTACCTTTAGTCTAGTAAATGTCTGTTTTTTTTTTTCCAGTCAAAAACCAGAAAGCCGCTTGTCCCTACTACAGAACCTCACTTCCTAAGAGCACAGCGCTTTCTCAACACCAACCCTAGCCCACGTCACTCAAATGCTGTAACAGACCCTTCCCACCAGCTTTTCCAGACCACAAGTGGGAGTCACCACAGCACTCACACTGTTAAGCCACAGGCTGTGATCTGAGACAGGTCAAGATGTTTCTCTTGAAACAGTGACCTTTTGGAAAGGGGTTAAAAATGGGTCTTAGAACCACGATTATTTCTACAAAGTTGGTTATCAAAATAAAAATGCCATGGGCCAGCAAGAGGGCTCAGTGTATCAGAAAGGTACTTGTTGTTAAGCTGACAGCATGAGTCTGATTTCTAGGACCCACACAGTAGAAGAAAAGTAACTCCACAAGTTGTCCTCTAATCAACACATGTGCTATGGCAGAAATGTGCACACAGACACGATAAAGAAAACTGCCAAAAATAAAAATGTAAAAGGTGGCATTTTTCTGTGCGTGCCTTATTTCATTCAGGCTCTCACTGCTGACACCTGACAAAGTGATGAACAGAGAGGAAAGAAGGTTCTCAGGGACAGGAAGGCGCCAGTGCAGAGGTACACAGGCCCAGCTCTGACACTGGTGAGAACCACAGTCTGGCTGGTCATCAATGGCAGCAGGTGCATCTGGGCCTCACAGCAACAGCTAGCTGTAGTTACTCAACTTGTCCCCGTGGGGCAGGAGGGTAGATCCACACATTTGTCCTCAATTTCCTGAGAAAGCTTTTAGTTCACCCTGAACTAAACATGCCTGAACTTGGTTTTTAGAAGACAGACACAGGCTCTTGCTTTTCATTCCAAGCTCACTTCTTGCCTATGCTACCCTCTTCATCAACATAACAGTCCCCAAATGCTCTATGTACACATCACTCTATGGCTAAGGAGAATGAGGAGCAGTGCACACAGAACAAGTGTCTCCCCTCCTCCATTAACCTGGAGACATTTACCTCCCCCCCTGAGATTTGTCCCCTCGGCTAGGTGCAGGACTAAGTGAAGATTCCTGGGGTCTCAGCCCTTGAGCGGCTATGAATAGCATTGTATATGTGCACATGAGCAGAAAAGGCAAGGTACCTTTGTTCAGCGCTGAGTAACAGGTGCACGTGACTATGATGCAAGCTATAAAGGGAATCTAACAGTTACAGGTAGGGACAAGGAGGTGGCTCAATGGGTAAAGGCATCTGTACTTAAGCTGAGTGAACTGAGTTCCAGCCCTGGAACCTATGCACTGGTGGACAGAGACAACTGACTCAGCAAAGCTGTCCTAAGTCTCCACACATGCACATGGGACACATACCTACATACCCACATGTCCACATCATGTCCACACACACTAACTGTAAAGTTACAGGTGGAGTAAATTTGAAACATATACAATATTATCATCTCCACATGTAACAACATAAAACATCTCTTCATGTCACTGAACTCCAGGGGGTTCTTTTGAAAGACAGCACACCTTAATCTGGGCTTATCACACTTGTGGACCCAACAGCCACTTTCAGCTTCTGTACTGAATAGGCCAAGACAATTGCTTTCCTAGGATAGAAAGAAGAGGCATCACCCTGTCACTCCATTTCCATGTACATGGACAGTCCTTCCAGCATGGATAGTCCTTTTCTCTTGAAAATAGTTATTTATCTACTTATTTAGTGGTAAGTCAAAAGTATGCACATCTCACATGTGACAGTCAGTTCTCTCTCAGCCTCACAGGTTCTGGCACCAAACTCAGGTGGACGGGCTTGGAGACCTTCCTACTGTCTGTCATTCTAGCTCTGCTGCCACTCCTGTGCTTCTCCACTACAGCCAGCTCGGTGAAGCTTGTTTAGGGTTCATAGGTATATAGGTATATAGGTATATAGGGTTCATAGGTATATAGGTATATAGGGTTCATAGGTATATAGGTCTTACACCCCCCATCCCCTGTGTTTTGCCCGCACTTATGTATGAGAGTATTGGATCCCCTGATACTGGAGTTACAAACAGTTGTGAGCTGCCATGTGGGTGCCGGGAATTGAATCCAGGTCCTCTGGAAGAACAGCCTGTCCTCTTAACTGCTGAGCCATCTCTCCAGCCTCAAAACCATTCTTTTTATAACTACAGATCTATATAAAGTCAGCCTTTTCTTTGTTTACTTCAAATAATATAACTACAACAAAGTAGATAAAGATAATATACTCCAGATAATTTATTAAATAAGCTATGGAAGATATTTAAAAACTACAACATAATGTCATAGTCATCACTGATTTCTTTTTGGAAAACGGTTGTTTTTCATTGTATGTTTATATAATGAGTTTATTAGTCATTTTAAAATAAAAACTTAAGTATTTTTAACTTTGTCAGTTTTAATTTCTAATGTAGTAAAAATTAATACAACATTTTCCATGTAAATCAAAGCTCTTTGGGCTATTTGATTTTAAAAGAGAAAGGGATCCTGACCTCCCCAGTTATGAAACATTTGTTCTAGGCTAGCACAGCTTATCCACCTTCCCGCCAGCAAATCCAGAAAGGAGGGCAAGACAGGCTGCTAAGGAGAGAATGGACCACTTGGATTAAGAACGTTTCCTGGACAACCCACTCTCATGAAGCTAGTGTGTGGTGGCCTTCCAGTCATGGTCAGAAGATGGTCAGATGGCATTACGCCAGCACCAGGAAGGAGGGAGAACATACCCAGGAAGGCCTTATGGAAGACCCCGCTGAAGCAAGGCCTGAGTCTTGTGTGATGAATATCCAAGGGCAATGTCAGCCTGGTGCACCTCACTGCTCACTCAAAGCTGGATGACTATAGACAAACTGCCAGCTGTTAGCTATGTTGGTCCAGACTTCAGAAATAGTAAAATCAAAGTCCAGAGCCAAGTCTCTCCTGTAACAAGCCAGGCAGAATATCCACTAGGTCTAGCACTGGATCTGAAAGACCCTTGTCAAAGAACAGTATGTAGAAACTGAGGAATCCTTGCAAATCCACTGGAATAAGGGGACTTCCTTCCTTAGTAAATTTACTATGAGGTAGGGAACTGCAGGCCCTTTCAATCTCTGTTAAATAAAGAGATGCTACTTTCCTACACCAAGAGAGATTTTTAAATGGAAACTGTCAAAAGGGCACAAAGAACGTCTTGTAGACTGGGGAGACAGCTCAGAGGGTAAGAGCATTTGTCACACAAAAGCACAGACAACTGAGTTCAAACCCCAGAATCCACATTAAAAGCAGGCATGGTCACACGCATGCCTGTAATTCTAGGACTGTGGGTGGGTGGAGACAGGATGGTTGCTGGGGTTTACTGGCCACCAGCCTAGCTCCAGCTTCAGAGAGAAACCTTGTATCAAAGCCATGAAGTGGAAAGTGACAGAGCTAGACACCAGATGTCCTTCCTCCTTTGTGCTATATGTCCTTCCACTAAACTGTGCCTCCTAAAGTGACAACATATCTAGCTGCTCAAGATGACCCATTACAGTTTCAGCCAGTGACACCATCTGAGTGAGCAGTGGCTGCTAGGACTGGCTCTCAGGGCTCTGCATGTGAGCACCTGTGATAATCTGCCACAGGTTGTCACAGGATTTGAGTGTGCCAGCTTAAGCCTGAATACTGTAGGAGTCTTGACACTGAATACTAAACACTAGACATCTTTTGAGGTGCTGGAGACGGTTGCTAACCAGTGGCTGGTGGACCATTGACTGTGTCTGTGAAGGAATGAAGTGCACTCTGCTTTACCCATCTCAACACTCGAACTACACTCTATCAGTGCAAGGTTACATGCCTAGAGGCTGGTTGGTCTCCCAGGTGGTGACAGATTGTGTCAAGCTGACAACTGACACTCAGCACCACCCAGCAAGAGTTCACATTGTGATCTTGATAATATCATAGGTGCACACTCTGGGATAATTCTTGCTGTTGTTGGTACAGGAATTTATCAGGCTCTGGAACTGTGACTTCCACAGAACAGAGTTTAGTCTCAAACTGGATAGGCTAGTGTGAATGCATGACAAATTCTAGGCATGTTTCTGTCTTTTGCCATCAAGGCTTTTTTATCTGTTTTACAGTTATCAGTGAAGGTCTACTCATCTTTTATGAATTGGGAGAGGAGAGAGTGAGGGAGGGACAGGGAGAGGGAAGAGGGAGGAGGGGGAAGGGAATTCTTTCTTTTTCAGGTTTGAGGTCTCTGGTTAAAACATATTTAGTGGAAAGAAAATCCAGGATAGCGCCTAACCTGGCTCCTTTACCTAAGTGACTCCTCTGGACACATGCTCTGCTTGCAACCGGCAGGGGCAGGCCTGACCCATCTGGGTTTCACTGTGGTCTCTAAGAAGCTCATCAACAATAGTATTTCTGACATCAGAAATGGTGGCACACCTATAATGGGCTGGGGCAGGATGATCTGAGGCTGGGACAGTGAGATCCTGGCTCAGGAAAAGAACAGTAAAGCTACTGCAGAGACTCACATAGTACCATAACTTTACACATGGTGTAAACACAATGTTACACATGGTGTAACAATCACAATAGTGAGACTGTAAGGGGCCAATAGATGCAGCTTCAGCTCCTGCTGGGAGTCAATGGGATTCCTGCGTTTGGACTGGACTGTGTTCTTCCTACTCGTCCCTCTCACCACAGGAGAGGCTAGAGTTACCGGGTAGAGGTGGCTGATTGCTGGCAAGCTAGGATGGGTGCCACAGAGGATGTCTGGGATCCCCAGTATCTTCCAGTACCAGTGTCAGTGAGCAGGAGCCCCAAACAGAAGGCAGGACCTTGGCAGTCCAAGCTATCCATCCACGATGGAGACCCACACAGCAGAGGGGAGAAAGGCTACGGTCATCGGAAGGTCAGGCCAATGCACGTCCCTGGTGACAGAATAAAAGCCACAAGGCACCTGCTGAGCCTCATAGCAGCTTTCTCCTGGGCCAAGGAGCTCTGTGCAGCGCTGTCAAAGCACTTCTTTTTTTTTTTTTAATTTTTTTTTAATTTATTTAATACGTAATAATAATTCTTTGGTTTCCGGGTAAACATCCCCCTCCCCGCTCCCCTTCCCCATGGGTGTTCCCCTCCCAACCATCCCCCCATTGCCGCCCTCCCCCCAACAGTCTAGTTCACTGGGGGTTCAGTCTTAGCAGGACCCAGGGCTTCCCCTTCCACTGGTGCTCCCACTAGGATATTCATTGCTACCTATGAGGTCAGAGTCCAGGGTCAGTCCATGCATAGTCTTTAGGTAGTGGCTTAGTCCCTGGAAGCTCTGGTTGCTTGGCATTGTTGTACATATGGGGTCTCGAGCCCCTTCAAGCTCTTCCAGTTCTTTCTCTGATTCCTTCAACGGGGGTCCTATTCTCAGTTTAGTGGTTTGCTGCTGGCATTCGCCTCTGTATTTGCTGTATTCTGGCTGTGTCTCTCAGGAGAGATCTACATCCGGCTCCTGTCGGTCTCCACTTCTTTGCTTCATCCATCTTGTCTAATTGGGTGGCTGTATATGCATGGGCCACATGTGGGGCAGGCTCTGAATGGGTGTTCCTTCTGTGTCTGTTTTAATCTTTGCCTCTCTATTCCCTGCCAAGGGTATTCTTGTTCCCCTTTTAGAGAAGGAGTGAAGCATTCACATTTTGATCATCCGTCTCGAGTTTCATTTGTTCTAGGCATCTAGGGTAATTCAAGCATTTGGGCTAATAGCCACTTATCAGTGAGTGCATACCATGTATGTCTTTCTGTGTTTGGGTTAGCTCACTCAGGATGATATTTTCCAGTTCCAACCATTTGCCTACGAATTTCATAAAGCCGTTGTTTTTGATAGCTGAGTAATATTCCATTGTGTAGATATACCATATTTTCTGTATCCATTCCTCTGTTGAAGGGCATCTGGGTTCTTTCCAGCTTCTGGCTATTATAAATAAGGCTGTGATGAACATAGTGGAGCACGTGCCTTTTGTATATGTTGGGGCATCTTTTGGGTATATGCCCAAGAGAGGTATAGCTGGATCCTCAGGCAGTTCAATGTCCAATTTTCTGAGGAACCTCCAGACTGATTTCCAGAATGGTTGTACCAGTCTGCAATCCCACCAACAATGGAGGAGTGTTCCTCTTTCTCCGCATCCTCGCCAGCATCTGCTGTCACCTGAGTTTTTGATCTTAGCCATTCTCACTGGTGTGAGGTGAAATCTCAGGGTTGTTTTGATTTGCATTTCCCTTATGACTAAAGATGTTGAACATTTCTTTAGGTGTTTCTCAGCCATTCGGCATTCCTCAGCTGTGAATTCTTTGTTTAGCTCTGAACCCCATTTTTTAATAGGGTTATTTGTCTCCCTGCGGTCTAACTTCTTGAGTTCTTTGTATATTTTGGATATAAGGCCTCTATCTGTTGTAGGATTGGTAAAGATCTTTTCCCAATCTGTTGGTTGCTGTTTTGTCCTAACCACCGTGTCCTTTGCCTTACAGAAGCTTTGCAGTTTTATGAGATCCCATTTGTCGATTCTTGATCTTAGAGCATAAGCCATTGGTGTTTTGTTCAGGAAATTTTTTCCAGTGCCCATGTGTTCCAGATGCTTCCCTAGTTTTTCTTCTATAAGTTTGAGTGTATCAGGTTTGATGTGGAGGTCCTTGATCCACTTGGACTTAAGCTTTGTACAGGGTGATAAGCATGGATCGATCTGCATTCTTCTACATGTTGACCTCCAGTTGAACCAGCACCATTTGCTGAAAATGCTATCTTTTTTCCATTGGATGGTTTTGGCTCCTTTGTCAAAAATCAAGTGACCATAGGTGTGTGGGTTCATTTCTGGGTCTTCAATTCTATTCCATTGGTCTATCTGTCTGTCTCTGTACCAATACCATGCAGTTTTTATCACTATTGCTCTGTAATACTGCTTGAGTTCAGGGATAGTGATTCCCCCTGAAGTCCTTTTATTGTTGAGGATAGTTTTAGCTATCCTGGGTTTTTTGTTATTCCAGATGAATTTGCAAATTGTTCTGTCTAACTCTTTGAAGAATTGGATTGGTATTTTGATGGGGATTGCATTGAATCTGTAGATTGCTTTTGGTAAAATGGCCATTTTTACTATATTAATCCTGCCAATCCATGAGCATGGGAGATCTTTCCATCTTCTGAGGTCTTCTTCAATTTCTTTCTTCAGTGTCTTGAAGTTCTTATTGTACAGATCTTTTACTTGGTCAAAGCACTTCTTTAGTTCTTGGGCCACACAGTCCACGCTGGGCTGTGCAAAGATGTGAAATCACATTTTGTAAACTATAGAATATGACCAAACTATAAAGTCTACTGCTTTCATTCTTTGAAGGAACAAATCTTACAAAAAGCTGTTTAAGCGAAAGGCCAGTTTCCTAAAATAAAGCAAGAGACAGAAGACAAACTATTGAAAAGCCAAAATCCTTCTCCTCAGTGGTGCTTGTCTTCTAGCCGCTCACTATAGGAAAGCTTCTTTGAAAGGAATGGAATGTGCCACTCCACACCTCTACAGGGCCCAGACTGCTACGGCACAGACGGAATACACAGAACAGACAAGAGACAGTGTGCACCAAACAAAAGATGGCAGTGTGAGGTGACACCTGTCATGGCCAGAGCTGGAGGCCTACCATGCTAGGCCTACCCGATGTTGGCTCACAGTAGAACAGGAACCCTGTGGAGGGCACCCAGACTCCACTACTAGGTCTAGGCCAACAACCAGGATTTCTGGTTCACATAGGGACAAAAGCTGATACTGGTGGGGTCCCTGGATAAATCCTAGGAGCCTGGTAGAGGTAAGTTGGGACACAGATTACTGCAAATAGAGGCTCTTCAGGCCCCTGGGAGGATGTCTGGAGGTCATCCAAAGTGGAAGCCAGGCTAGCACTGGGCCAGAGGTGAGGAAAGAGAAGGGTCACAGAGTAGGGGCTGGGTGCAGCTGGCCTTGGGAGCAGAAGGGAGAGGGTGGGGCTGAATAGGGCCAGAGAGGATGTGAATCAGGCGATGTTTTCTAGGGGAAAGGCCAGTGTGCTAGGGCTCAGACAAACAGTGCTTCTTAGGGTGAGGGCTGGCTGGTGGGGGGATGGGGGCGGGAATGTGGCCAATCTCCACTCATTCTCTTTCTGCAGAAAAGGGATGACATTCAAGCAGTCAGAGGCAGAGGGCTGGCCATGTCCTGGAAGAGTAAGGGCAATATGGGAAGGCCAGGGAAGAAAATGCAAAGCAGGGAGCAAAATCTCTCCTTTCCTCTCCTCCTCCTGTGCTATGGAGGAATGGGGAAGGCAGGACAGAGATCTGTCACTCCTTTCCACACCTTGCCCAGTTCAGTTCTCAGCTCACCTCACAGAACAGGGACACAAAACCACTGTTCTGTTACTTACTACATGGACAAATTCAGCTCCTGCCAATGGGCAAATATCATCCTCAGGGTCACGGGGCCAGATGGGCTTTGGCTGGGGATCTGCCATACTCGACAGCCTCGCCCTTCACCTGCCCAGTACTAGCATCTTCTTAGTAACATGGAGCTTGGGAATCTTAGGGCTGTCAGAATGATGGTGGTAGGTCTCAGCACCTCTGCTCTGATGACCACGTGACTTGACTGTTCAGTGCCTCTGTTTCCTCTCTTAGAGGATGGGTTTCTCAGAGAAGCTGTGGAAGGTGTGTGAGAGCACAGTGCCTCACCATTAACATGGCAGAAAAATACACTCAATACCTACTATGTGTTGGGCACTGTCCTCAGAATTGAGAGTATACTATAATACAACCCAAGTGCAGCCCATTGAGGGCTTCCATCCTGCTGAGCAGAAGTAGGGGTTAGGAGGTGACAAACACAGTTCTCATGCCATGCTGCTCATTGGCAAATTAGTTATGGGATCTTGAACAAGTTATGTAGCCTCTGCACTTATCTATGTGTACTGTTGTGAAAATTAAAAGAAATGGACTGAGTAACTTCATGTGACATTCAACTCAAGGCAAAGTTAAGCATTAGCAATGAATAATAACCACAGTAATATCACCTTCTTCACTGAGGCTGTAGCAATGGAAATACCCAGAGTGTGCCAGTACAGCACTGAGCAAGGACAGGCGTCCTGGGGGAACATCCTCAGCATCCAGAACTGGCACTCTGGAGGCAGAACCACATTCTCTGCCAGCAGACAATCAACTCCAGCCAGGGAGCCTGCTCCTCACAGCAGAGACAGGCCTTATGTACTGCAGGGCAGGGCTCCATCCCTGCTTAGCCACCAGCAGTCAGAGGGTCCCTTGTCCCGTATAATTACATTCTAAGTCAGTGAGGTCTTTCCCATGGCAACTGCAGATCCAACATACTGCTTCCTTTCTCAGTTTTAAAGCCACTCCAGAAATAAGGCACCGCCTACTTTCTAAGACGAAATTGCAAACACACAGTTTTCTACAATTATTCTGACAAGTTCTGTTTGTACACCACAGTCCAGAGAATGCTCTTAAAAGTAAACCAGGCTAGTATGTTTCTCCTATAACTAACCCAAGCCAATGTGTTTCCCAGGATGCTCCTTCAATGTACTGTAAACCATCCCTTGGAAATATGGATTACTGAACCAAACCAGAGTTGTTTCAATGAACAGACTTAATGACCACTGAACACCTCCCCTGTCAAGCAGAACAAGGCAGCTGCCATGCAAAAAGGGAGCAGCTTATGGCCTCAGAGGGCATCTGTGATCACTAAATGACCTGGACAGCCTCTCCAGACTTCAAGGGTGGGCATTCATTCTCCTGCAGGGGATGGGCAGACTCACCGAGGTCAATGAGGATGGCGTGCTGCTGGGAGGTCAGCTTCTTCAAGAGCTCTTTGTAGGGCACATCCTTTGGCTGCTGTTTACTGGGAAATGGATGTTTAAGGTGGAACTGCTCAGCTAGAAACTTCCAGATCTCACCCCGGTGATGACGTGGCACACCTTTAACAGAGCAGAAAATATTAAACCCGGCTTTATGCTCAGAATTCAGCTCAGTGATTACAAAAAGAAAAAAAAAAGAGTTATGTGTTGTTTTTCATTACCGCAAATATTTGTGTGTGCACACATGTAGGAGCATGTGGGTTATGGGTATACATAGACATGGAGGTGGGACGACAGCCTCAGGTGTAGTTCCTCAGGAACACCATCCACTCACTTTATTTAGTTAGACATGGCCGCTCACTAGGCTGCACTGACCAGTCCTTCCCCAGCACTGGCACTACAAGCATGCACTATTGCTCCAAGCTTTTCTTATGGTTTCTGGAACCAACCTGAGGCCCTCACACTTGCAAGGCATCTTCATGGACTATGCCATCCCCTAGTGTCCAATCAATGTGATTCTTATTCCATCATGAATCAAATGTACAGGAAGTAGCAGAGAATGTGATGAATTCACCCCTCTCCCATCATCCCTCCCTTCTCTCACTGTCCATTCTCCTTGGCCCTGACCCTCTTGCCTTTCTAGCTTTCAAAAGATACATCTGATCTGATCAGATTCTGCAAAGGACAAACCTGAGTTATGGCAGGAATGTCAACCTGAAGCCAACTAACAACGCTCCAAGGGAATGAAAGGAGGATGCACAAGTCTCAGAACAGGACAAGAATCAAAGTGAGGTGGAGCTTGGGTGAGAGAGACCTGGTTCTTGGAAATCTAGGCAATCAAGATCTCACAGCCTCCTTCATGCAAACCAAACCTTAAGGATGAAGGAAAAGGGAGGAGAACCCACCAGAAGAAGGAAGGTATCTTGAATGGGTCAGGTACTTGGGCAGCTGCTGGTTTTTCTCCACCCTTTATGTCAACTTAGGAGAGATGTAAGAAAGGTCTCTGTGCTAAGTAACTGCATCCTACATTTTCTCTAAATGTTAGCCTCAGCATTAACTTGATGGCTTTGAGCAGGGAAAGAAGAGTAGGCTTCTAAAGGATACATCAATCTCCTAACCCCTGCAACCTCTAAAAGTGGCCTTGTCTCTGCAGATATGGCTAAAGTCAAGACGGAGGATGACGTCATCGTGATTAGAGCCTGGACTTTGTATCTTGAGACAAATGTCCCTGACAATAGCAGCCAGAGGCGGAGTTGAGAAGAGGAGCCAGTGTGCCTATGGAAGCAGAGGAAGATAGATAGCTCTGAGTCAAGAAGTGCTCCAGCTAGCCAGCAGAAGCTGGAAAGCCCAGGCACACTGGGGCTGACAACGTGACTTGGAACTTCACAATTGTCAAACAATCCATTTTGATCATATTCTTTCCCTCCAACTCTTCTCAGATCCTCCCACTTCCCTAACTTTATGTCTCCCTCTCTCAACGTAAAAAGACACACCCCCACCACCAAAATAAAACAAGGAAAAAAAAAAAAGGAAGCTAAGACAAGCCACAATAAACAAAACCCTCTCCAAAACCATAGAGTCTGTTTTGTGTTCGTCACCTGCTTCTGAGCACGGGTCTGCCCTGGAGACCATTGGAGAAAACCAATTTCCCCTGTGCCAGCAGCTATCAATTGCAAATAACATCTTGGTTGGAGGCGGGACTTCATGTTCATTTCCCCTTTCCAGTGTGGAATTGTGTGTGGCTTCAACCTGTGCAGGTCTTACACTGTGTGTGGCAGGTGGAAAGCAATTCTCAGGAGTTGGTTCTCTCCTTTTGGAATCCGGACATTGAATTCAGTTCATCATGCCTACACACACATGTCTACATGCTGAATGATCTTGCTGGCCACTCTGTGCTGTTTTAGCCACTAAATCTGTAGTTATTTGCTATGGTAGCACAGGAAACTAACATATCCTAATGGCTGCTTTCTTACATCACTTCTACTTCTTCTCTCCTTCCTTACCATGCCTGCTCAGATCTGTCTTAGGGGTGTGTGTGTGTGTGTGTGTGTGTGTGTGTGTGTGTGTGTGTGTGTGTATGGCATGCGGGATGCATGCACAAACGCACATGCACATGTGAACGAACATACAGAGAAAGAGGGATGGGGGAGGTAGGTAGGTAGAAAAGGAACAGATCTGTAATCCTTTAGACTCCATATAAAAGCAAACAATGAACTAGAACACAGTTAACATGTTGAGTGATTTATAGAGGGGCTTTTTCACCACATACTTTCTGTCAAACTGGAAATTCTCCCCAAGTTAGGCGATGTGCAATATCCTCTTATTACTAAATCATTCCCATTATCTTGTCAGAATTATTTGGGGGAGGAAGAGAACACTGGCCATACTACCAGACAATACCAGATACTCTCATATTGCAGGATTGGCTGAGTCTGAGATTTAAAGCAAAAAGTCATGCAGTCAGACAGTGCTTTTGCTTAGAGCAACCCTTTCCAAGCTCAGGTTTGTTTTATTCCTAATTCAAGAAGAAACCTGGTCAGCAGGCCAGCACACAGGGAATTCTGGGTAGGCAAGAGACTGTTCACCCAGCTCATATGTGAATAACTTTATTCTCACTAATGTGAAAAATAATATATGCTTATTGCTATAAAGGAAAAAAAATCTGACAATTCAAAGGGTATAAAGACAAAAGCAAGAATCCACCCATAAGCAGAGTAGACATGCAGTTCCAACTTCAGAACAGAACGCTTCAGAAAGGGAGGGGGAGGAGGAGGAGGAGGAAGGGACCCACTGCTTATTTTACTAGGACAAGGGCTGGTACATGGGGCTATGCCAAATAACCCAGGAGGCACATTCACACACCTATAACCTCAACATCTGCAAATGCATTGTGGGAGAAAGTACCAACTGTGAGTGAGACATGAATACTATAATACTCTCAGCATATGGCAATGCCTACTGTGCTGTTTCTCTGGAATATGCATGCAATGATCATATGGCTGGGTCGCTTTGTTTTGGTTTCAGCTACTAAGAACATAGCACAATAAGCATTCTTACTGTACAACCTGTAGCTGATTAATTTCTAGAACAGGTTTCTGGGAACTGCATTGCTGGGTCAAAGATAAGTGAAGTTTGCATCTGACACATTCTGCTGATTGTTTATGTGGTCACTTCACAACAACATCCGAGAAAACCAGCTACTTGCTTCTAGGATTCAGTATCTTGCTTTCTTTCCAGAAATCATCTGATGCACATCAACCTTTGAATGATTTACTACTCCACAGAATTCACTTTTTCCCCAAGGTCACTCCTAAATCTGCTACTCTCTTCTCATGGCAACTTGGAACAATTTCTAAATCCCTATTAGGAGGAAAGAACTCATCACCCACACAAGGACTGTTTCTGTTTCTCTCTCTCTCTCTCTCTCTCTCTCTCTCTCTCTCTCTCTCTCTCTCTCTCTCTCTCTCCCTCTCTCCCTCCCTCTCTCTCTCTCTCTCTCTCTCTCTCTCTCTCTCTCTCTCTCTCTCTCTCTCTCTCTCTCTCTCTCTCTCTCGTGACTTTGCCTCTGCTTGAAAAGTCAAAATCATGGCTCTGGTTTAGGATCATTTAAACACTCTGAGACCTAGATGAATAGTGGCCATTTGTTTGAAGTTGCTAAGTCTTCAGGTGTTGAAAATGGATGACAAAGCCTCTGCTGTTTGCATGCATTCATTTCTTCAGGGAATGACCAAGTCAGAGGTCAAAATGAATTCTATATCATTCCTGGCTTACCTGTGTACCTCAGTCCTGCCCAACTCCAGCCCACAGGATCCAGATACCTGGAGCCTATCATCCCCCTTACCACACAGAACAGGAACTACATGCCAGGTTCCAGGCCTCTGAGCAGCTGCTAGAGAACAGGCACCTGCTTCTGAGGTACCACTACAGAACACTGCCTAGTGTGAAAAGGGAAAAGTGGGTGTGTTCACCTCTGCTTTCTACGTTTTCGAAATAGCCCTCTTCAGCATCCGTCCCATGTAAAGGTTACACTGCAGCAGCCACAATAGGTGTAAAGCCCACCAGAACTGCACAAACAGTGCAACAAATTGGGCCAGGCTTTCTCCTGCTGCCAGCAAGGAGGCAAAACACAAGACACCAACCCAGGGTCACACTGGAAACTGTTGCCTGTACAGCTTATGGCTCAACCACAGGCAGCTAGGCATGATGAGAGAACTCCTGCAAGCCAAGGGCCTGAGGCCACTGTCACTCAAGTCTCCTTAATCCGTAGGAAGGGAAGGTCAAAACCAGCAATACTTACCCATCAGTACGAAAACCCATGCAGTCAATGTTCAGTAAAAGGTTCTGTTTATTTACTTATTTACTTATTTGCATGAGGTTGTTTGAATGTGAGGGAGTGGTCCAGGCATGTTCACATAATGGCCCAAAGTTGACATGAAGTGTCTTCATCAGTGGCTCTCCACTTTCTTGTGAGTCAGGGTCTCACTGAACCTGGAGGTGTGGTTAGTCTGGCTAGCCAGCCTTCCGAGGGAATCCCATCTCTGCCTCTTGAGTGCTGGACTTCTGAGTAGTTAACACACCTGTTTAGGTTTTACATGGTTCTGGGGATGTGAACCCCAGTGCTCACACTTGCACAGAAAGTCCACTGAGATATATCCCAACATAGTAAAAAGCTTTTTAATAATGGCTGAAAGAGCTGGAGTGACAGCTCAGTGGCTAAAGACACTAGCCACTCTTTCAGAGAACCCGGGTTCAACTCCTAGCACCCACATGGTGGCTCACAACTGTCTATAATTCCAGGGGATCTGGCACCCTCTTCTGATCTTTTTTGGAGCACCAAACCTGCATATGGTCATATATGTATAGGCAAGAAAACCATACATATAAAAAACAAAAATAAATCTTTATTTTTATAAGAAGTCTATGATAGAAAAACTATTTAGTTCAAGTAACACATGTAGGCTGCTTCCTCTGGACAATGGACATAGCCACAGGAAAACCCTGTGATTTACCTAGAACCCTCATTCAGAACTAGAGTGAGCAGTGCTAGCCCTAAAAGCAGCTCTCAGAAGGCTCCCAGCTCACAGCAATGTTTACTAAGGTCCACGTCAAGAGAAACCACTACTGCTTTATTTCAACACCAAAATTCATCAAATTAAGCTCTAAAATGTACTTTTTCATTCTTTAAGAATTTCTAATCTATAAAAGCCTGACATGTGTGTGTATAATATATGTGTAGATATATCCCATGACATGTATGTGGAAGTTAGAGGATAGCTTTGTGGATGATTCTCTCCTCTCACCTTTTCCTGGGTTCCATGGGATGAAACTCTGGTTGACAGGCTTGTGTACATGCACTTTTACCCTCCTAGAAATGTTACCAGCCTCAGACTGATGTTTTTATACTACATAGTAAAAATGAATTAGAGCAAAACAAAATGAGAAACATGCAGGGAGTGTAGGGAGGCACTAGGGCAGAGGAACAGCTGAGGACAAGGCAAGAGTGATGAGGACCCATGAAAATGGCAAGCCTATAAGTAACCAGTAACAATTAAAAACAGAACCCCCAGGAGAGGAGCAGAATGAAGAAACGCAAACGCTCATGGTTTTGAGGATTGCTATGGCAAACTGCTGGCAACATTCCAGATTCATCTCAAGTGCTGCACTCACCTTTTCACAGACAAAAACCCTGACTGGCAGACCACAGTGAGAGGCAACCAACCCTATGTCCCACCTTCTAAGCCATCCAGGACACAGACGCATGTGCCACACTCTGGGGTCTCACATCACTTCATTTTCACAGCCAGCGTCACCACCCATGTCTTCCACATGTACAAAGTAAGGCTCAGGGTTGGAGAGGCAGCTCGGCAGCTAAGAGCATTCCCTGCTCTCAAAGAGGACCTCAGCTTGATTTCAGGATGAGTTAAATACCCATAACTCTGCCTGCCTGCCTGCCTGCCTGCCTGCCTACACACACACACACACACACACACACACACACACACACACACACACACACACACACACAATTAAAAATGAAATCCATCTTAAAAATGCAAAAACCAAGGATGGGTCTTTGCTTAAGATTATACCACAAGACACTTACCTGGACTGAGGTCCAAACCTGGACCATCTGCCTGGAGGACGAGTTGAGCACCCTGTTGTTTCCCTAGGATACCCAACCAGCAAGAAACCACACAGTTCCTTTTTAGTTTCCTATTTAACTCCCCACTTATTCAGTTCACAGGCAACTAAGGTTTTCCTATCAACATATTGGAGCCTGGTTTTCCAGGCACTTTAATTAATGTAATTAAGATCATGAAAGGTGATAGAACCCACATCAAAATCAGGCATCTGGAAAAACAGTGAGTGAAGATGAAAAGGCAAGACTAGCGCAGAAAGTAGCCTTGCAAATACCTTTATTCCACCCTTCTAGTCATTACAGAGGGTGAGGCTGGCCTGATCAAGCCACTGATAAAGCTTACCTTGCCCAACAGCTGAGTGCACTTTTTCCATATCAAACTTAATTTTGGATCTTCCTGGAGTGCTAAGCATCTTTTCCCACACTGTAGTTACTTCTTTAAGACAAGGAGTGATTTCCTCATAATCAAGCTTCAGGCGTTTGTTCAGCAAATCATTCTCAGAGGCTGGGAAAGAGGAGGGAGGAGTGAGAGACAGAGCCTGAGCTACTGAGCCCATGCAGCCGACAGCACAGGTCGAATTGAACCCACCTTTCTTCCTCCTCTGAGACTCACTAACGTGTCTCTTGAGCCAGACTACCCTAACTATGCCCCATCCAGAGTCCAAAGCAGAGTGAGGCCTGGTCAGTACTTACATGGAACAAATATGAAAAGCCTAGGAACTGCCTTGATTTCTCTTAACCACACACTTCCAACATGGCTTTCTGGCCTTAGGAGTAAGGTATACCTCACTTCTTCTCAATTTGGTCCATTTCCATGGCCACCCTATCAAGACAGAAATACCTATTGCTATTCCCAGTGCTTGGCATGGCATGGCCTCAATAACTTTTGTTCACCAAGCTGAAGAGACAGTCTAAGTTCCTCTTTATCCAGAGGCAAGCCTCATGTAGCTGTTGTCAACCATTAGTAATGTTTCTATAGAAAAGATTCCCCTTCACAGGACATCTCATAAATCTGAAGCAAGTTATGGCACCTCACCAAAAAAAGCCTAAAGCCATAGTGAGAATTACACTTAAATTACCAAATAGACAGAAATCAATGCAGAAAGACTTTAGGGTCTCATATTTTTAAAACACACCCATCCTACATAGTTTTGAAACTCCCGTATATGAGAAAGCATGTCACTAGAGCTGAGCTGACCACATCTGGCAAGTCCGACTCATCACTTACCTTCTTAGGCTGACTGGAGCCAGCATAGGGCTCTGAGCGCCAGTGGCTTCATTAGCAGTGAACTCTGTCATAAGCATGTCTATGTTCCCCAATACTGCCCAGCAACAACCAGAACTCCATCTCAAGTCCACGGAACCTCACACAGCCAAAACCAAGCTGCTAGAATACTTGGCCAGAAGCTTAATCCAAGGATCTTTTTGCAGCATCCCCTGCCTCAGATTCCCAAGGACGGTGGCCTGTGAAATGCCTTAGCCTTATCAGCTATGGCAGGACCCATAGCTATAGACACCTAACCTTCCATAGTACTACCAAAGAGCCTGCATGTTCATACCCTTCCTGCACAGGGGCAAACAGGACAGAATGAAATCACATGTGATTTTGCAGAATTTTCCCAACACAGCAAGGCCACATGAACTAACTTGGACACTGGCTGCTGTTCAGCTCTGAGGTATACCCACAGGG
This sequence comes from Rattus norvegicus, assembly GCF_021556685.1. Classification (NCBI taxonomy): domain Eukaryota; kingdom Metazoa; phylum Chordata; class Mammalia; order Rodentia; family Muridae; genus Rattus; species Rattus norvegicus. The sequence continues at coordinate 44,337,784 of NC_141547.1, forward strand.
CAGGGCAAGCCTCTGGCACTCTGTGCCTAGGCTCCTATTAAATTCCCCCTCCCCCCAATAAAATCCTCCTGCAAACTATCACAGTACCTTGTAAGTTAGCTGAGAAAGAAAGAAAACTTTCAAGGGCTCAGCAATTAAATGACCCCTATGCTTAAAAGAGATTTAAGAAAAACTTATAATTCTGTAAATTATTTTCTACAATAAACTTAAGAAACCTTATAAATTAGAGGCCTTCAACTCCAATTCAAGATGTAATGTATCACCATGGATTGTATAACACTAATACTAGTTAGGCATAAAATGTTTTTTTAGATGAATGAGTCTGATAAGCAGTGACACGTCTGTGTCAAGATTATGCTACCCTCCATTAGGATGCTCCCAGCTATTATAAAATACAGGGAAAGTGACCTTCCGGCGATGTACAGCAGGGGGCTATATCTCTGGCAGAGATCCGATGTGTAAATGCTGGCTGGTTTTGTTTTGTTTTGTTTTATCTTTATCAAACTGACACAGTTAGGGTCTTCTGGGGGCTGATTTTCAATTGAAAAAAAAACCGCCTATGATTGATGTTCGAGGGCCCAGCCAACTGTGGGGTGGTGCTATCCCTGGCTAGGTAGGTGGTCCAAGGTTAAGAAAGGTAACTGATCTAGAGACATGGAAAATGCAGACATTATGTTGGATTGATAGAGACTTGAAAATGGCTCTTAGAATGATTACATCTTACAAAGATCTATATATTAGAAAGATATCTAGAAGATCTGCTTTGTAAAATGAACTTGTCTGTCTGCAATTAGAAGGGAATTATGATAGGAGATAATAACTAGAGATAGTTTACCAACAAATGTTTAATTCGGCCTCTCACCATGCATAACTATGTAACCATGTTTGCTACCAGACAGGTATGTCTTCCTGTTTACAGGACAAGCCTGGCCAGACATCTCTTTTGTCTTGCTGAATTTGTGCTTTTTAATGCAAAATAAGTTTAGGTGGTGACTGATCCAAGGAATGGGAGAAGGAGGAAGGGGAACTATTGGGGGATTTGTGTAAAGATAGAGCTTTTGAAATGTGGATATTATGATTTCTTTTAATAATGTAAGCAATGATATCACTGCTTGGGTAAGCACAATTGTCATTGTATAAATATAGAAGGCTCAAGTTAAAAAAAAAAAAAAAAAAAAAGAAAGGTAACTGATCAAGGCAGGTGGAGGAAGCCAGCCAGAAAGAAGCATTTCTCCATGGTTTCTGCTTCAGTTCTTGCTTTCAGCTCCTGCCCTCACTTCTCTGATGACAGACTGTGACCTATAAGTCAAATAAACCTTCTCCTCCCCAAGCTGATTCCTTTAGTGTTTTATCACAGCAATAGAAAGGAAGCAAACTAGGACAATGTATCTGTGTCACTGGGAAAGAAACCCACAATCCCAGCTGCCAAGTGTCTACACCACAGAGAGGCAGATTCAGACGATGGGGTTAACTTCTCTCTGGGACGAAATGCTTCCAGAATGGTAATTAGTACTGTGTCTACATATTAGAAAGGCAGAAAACAGACTTAGCCAGAGAAAGACTCTGTCATGGGTGTTCCTCTATTTTCTTTACTAAAGAACATGCAAGTCAGCTTGAACCCAGATCAATTTCAAGAAACACTCACATCTGCAACTTAAACCTCTTATAAGAAGTGTATGAAAAACAAATCAGAGAATAATAGTTTCTGTTTACACAATGAACCCTGATTGGTTCTTGTCTGACCTAGCTTCTATACCAACCAATTCAGTGCTATCACGCTTACTAAACATTTTGAAGCAATCAACTTACTATTGTTGATTATTTCTCAGTAATATAGTTATAGCAAGGCTAATGAATGGATTAACACTTCCTATATTAAATTTAGAAAGTTGACTACGCTTTGACACAAGATAAACACATCCTGGGATAAACAGCGGTAAGAGAAACGAGCATAGGCAGTACCACCAGGACAAACACTGGTAAAGTCCACAGTGGACACAAGCCCAGCCCTGGCAAGGTGGCCAAGACAGCCCAGCAGACACTTCCTGCTCATGTGGATCTGTCGCCAGCCCTGGACAGCAGCATGCCCTTGGTTTCTGAGGTATACTGATCCTGTCACCAATTCTATACTCATGACTTCTAACATTCACAGGAGCAAGCAGCTTCTCTTTCCTTCTACATCCCAGTTTTTATTTCACTTGGCTGCTGCTTGCAAGACTGTCTACAAAGCACTAAACGTCAAGAGCCACATAACGAGCATTACTGATTTCTCTCAATTTTTAACAAAGATCTCCAGATACATTGCTGTCATTTTCTTGAAGCCATACTTTGTAAAGCTATGACCACAAGACATTTTTATTATTACCATAAGCACCCACTCCTGCCCTGTGCATGTGCATACACTCACACATAAGTGAGGGTGTATATACCATGGGGCATGGAGGGCAGAGGACAACCTGCAGGAGTTGGTTCTCTCTCCATTGTGGGTTCTGGGGATTGAACCCATGCCATCAGGTTTGAGTGGCAAGTATCTTTGCTTATTGAACGACCTCATGGGCCCATAAAATACTTAAAATTTTTATTGTTTAATCTTTATTATATTTTTCTTTTATTGTAAACAGATTATCTTCATATAATATAGTCTGACTATTCCCACCCCCCAACTCCTGAGACCCTCCCATTCGAGTCTACCCTATTTCTGACTCTTATTAAAAAATAAACAGGCATTTAAAGACTAATAAAATATGAGAAAACAAACTGGAATAGGACAAATTAAACAAACAGAAGAAAAAGAACCAAAGTCCACAAGAAATACATATAGACACGGAAACACATACAAGAATCCCATAAAACACAAAACCAGAAGCCATGTTATATACACAAAGGACACATAGGTTAAAAAAATTAAACAGAGGCTTCCTTCTTCGGTAAATGGGAATAAATATAGCCACACCCAGACAACATACACAGAGTGAGGGACCTTGAACACACAGTTCTAAACAAGAGGTCTCCATCAATTCCCTCCCCTTAAGGCTCAGAGAACCTTAGGAAAGAGGAGGCAGGACTGCAACAGCCAAAGGAGATAGGGGACACCAAGGAAACATGGGCCTTCTAAACATTATCAGGACTGGTGAACATATAAACTCACAGACACTGTAGCAGCATGCACTGGCCTGCGTGAGTCTGTGCCAGAAGGCTCCCAGTGCTGAGAGGAAAAGTAGACAAAAGCCCCCACCCTACCAGAAGTTAGCTCTAGGGGCGTTTATAAACCACTCTGAAGGGCAGGCCCTGTACCCAGCAGTAGATATAGATGGTCAACACAAAAAGAAAAACTCAGTAGCATCTTTGGATGTTCTTTGTCTCAACACCGCCCCCCTCCCATACCCCCACACAAATACCACAAAGAATGAAGTAGGAAAAAGCTTAATACTGACCTGTCAAACCTGCTCACTGCACCCTGACTAAACAACCTGTTCTAGTTGTAATACTCTGAGCAACAGAGCACTGGCTTCTTCTCTAAGCAGCTGTTTCAACTGCTGGACCACCACCACATCACAGGGTTTTATTACTTCAGTTCCCTTCCTTCTGGTCAAGAGTAACATCTATGTTTGTTATTTGATATCTTATCTGCCTGTGCTGGGTGCTGTATTCCTTGTGTGGGTGCTGTTGTAACTCACAGATGCCTGATCATGAAGAGGACATCTACCTACCACTGTGACACTAGCTAAGAAGAGCAGCGGAGAGTTCTGGCCAGCAGGGCTTCCTGGGACACAACTTATTCTGAGTGTTTACTCCTAAAATCTGGTATCTTAGTAACTTTCAGTTCTATTCAAGCTTTGGGGTCCTTATTCGAAGACAAAGACCTGTGACCAAGCATGATGCTCAATGAAACGCACTAATTCCAAACTGCATTAAGGATGGCACCATGAGGTGAACATCCTGCTACAGTCTCCTCTGGGAGGGGACTCAGACTTCCCACTCTGCATCTTTAGGATTTCAAATCCAGACAGTGGTTTACAAAAATCCAAACTTTCCAAGTTCCTGCCACTTTGATATTGGTGATATCTGTCCAAGTAAACTTTTACCCAGGAACTCACTGAACAGCCACACAAAATGGAATTATATACCTTAAGGTCTTAACCACCATAAACTCACCACTACAACAAAACCAACCAACCAACCAACCAACCAACCAACCAACCAACCAACCAACCAACCAACCAACCAACCAATAAAAAACACTTCTGAGAGTTAGAGCTTACATGGCAGCTTATATTTCAGAAGTTCTAGATATGGTGCTTCTAATACTACACAGGAATATGTGATAGACACTCTTTAAGTGTCTGGAAAGTAAATGGTGTCACTATTACTTTGAGGTCAGTGTTGTTTTCAGACTTTATGCTGTGTGCGAGGACTAAGTAAGGCATCTGTTTTGTTCCCTTCACACTCCAGACCAACCTTGTAGCTTCTGGTTCTCCTTCTCCATCCTCAGCAGCAGGATCTGCTGCAAGATGGCCTTTTTCCACAGCTCTCTAAGCTCACGAGACGTTTTCTTCTTCTCCTCTTGTACTGGACCAAATGGTCCATCTTCACACACTGGTTCTAAAGGGGAACGTGGAGGGAGCTCTCCCAGCTCTGAATAATCTGGAAACAAACAAAAAGGACATTGCAGGATGGTATTTCTTTCCTTTTAAAATCATGTGTGAGCGTGTGACAATGTTGTGGAGTTAGTTCTCTCCTTCTACCAGTATGTGGATCCTTACAGCTGACCTCAGGACACTGGGCTTGGACAGTAAGCACCTTTACCCACTGAGTCACCTCACCAGCCTCAGAATGGTCTTTTTTTCATCAACAAACAATATGTAGTCAAATGATTTACCAACTCAGAAATTTCTGCTCAGTTAGCTAAGATTTCACTGTTCAGCTAGCTATTTACATCACTGAATGTAAAATGTATGCTTTTGGGGCCAGCAAGATAACAACAGGCAAAGGCACTTATCAAGGCTGGAAACCTGAGTTTAATCTCTGGGACCCACATGAAGGAAGAAAAGAATTGACTCCCAAAAGTTGTTCTCTGGTCCACATGTGTGTGGTGTGGTAATGCTTGCTCCTGACCCTCACATACACATAAATAAATGTGATTTTAAAATTGTATTTTAATATTCACCACAATAAATTATGTTTGAGTCACAAACATGAAATAAATGGCACATTAACTAGGAAACAAAAGCTTCAGTAGTTGGGGAAATGTCTGAAGAGACTTTTAATGTTTGAAGAGACTTTTAGGGTTTAAGATGACCTTTTGGGGTTATTTGATAACAATTGATCATATAGCGGTTACTATGTTTCTATAATCACTTATGTAAAACAATCACTTATGTAATGACTCTGGTATTTAGTTTTGTAAATCTAGTTTTATATTTAAAAAAACCTGATAGATAAACAAACAAACAAACAAACAAACAAACAAACAAACAAGGTATAGGTGTTTGAAGACTTTCCCAGTGTCACACAGCTTGGCAGCAGGGAACCAGCATGAGGACATAGCAGCTTGGCTTACACAAGCACTTTCCCTTCCACACCATTAGGTACTCTGGGGAAGTTTAATGTATTTAAGAGGCAGTGTGAGCTGGGACTACTATCAATCCCTCATCGAGTGCAGGACACTTGTGGTACTACGCATTTATACAGGTAGTCACTTATCTTCATACACAATCACCTGAAAAGGAAACTAAGGCCCAGAAAGAACAATCTAACAAGCAAGCTGGTGCAGATATTCCACTGTCTGCCTGGCTCAGAAGCCAGCTGCTCACCACTAGATGCGACTTCAATTTGCGTGTTCCCACATCAATTTCCAAATAGCTGTGTTTGTTTAACTCCTTAGATTTCATAAATCTAAATCCCTTTCTTTACAGAAATCATGTTCCTGGTATACACGATAGCATAACTCTCAAATATCTTACAGACATATACAGTGTCACACCTATTCACAGTGACCCTCGCACTGAAAGGCAGCAGAGGTCCTCATACAACTGGGCCTCACATGATGAGAAGCACTCACAGGGCTCCTGTGCACACTGAACTTAAGGAACATGGATCTTAACATCTGCAAGTGAAACAACACTCACAGGCAGCTTGAGCCTCAAAATTACCCACATAGAACCTGTTTTGACTGCCAGCTCCAATACAGTTCTGAGTTCTCATTTCCCTAGCAGCCACTAGCACTGTCTTTCCTGAAGCTGAACTGGAACCCTACTATGAGATCCTTGAGCTCACACTGAAGCACAAAATGCTTAATTTCTCCAAATAACCTGCCCATCTGAACTCATAATACTGGGCTATAACTCAGCCAGGAATGAGGAATAATCCTAGTAGTTTAGGTTGCTTGGTGTCAGGTCCAGGGTGGCTTCTGCTGGAACTGCCTACAGAGGCTTACAGAGTACCAGCTTTGCCTTCTCCGAAACTCGATCTGCAGCATTCCAAGTACTGTTCAGTGGTGGTGGTGGTGGTGGTGGTGGTGGTGGTAGTGATGGTGTGAGGTTTAAGGCATAAATTACCTTCCCCGTGTTCTCTGCCTTTGCCTACTTGCAAGTCACAGGGGCATTATATTGGGTAATACAAATAAGCTTGTCTGATTTTCATAAAAACACTACAAAAATAGACTTGGAAACCAATCAAAGTAAAACTCCACCAAGAGGACACTGCAATTTTAACATCTATGCACCAAACACAACACTCAAGTTTATTTTTTTTCTTTTTTTCTTTTCTTTTCTTTTCTTTTTTTTTTTTTTTTTTTTTTTTTTTTTTGGAGCTGGGGAACACTCAAGTTTATAAAAGAAACACTACTACAGCTTAAATCACATATTAACTCCCCACACTGATCAATAGAGAAATACTGGAGCTAACTGACATTAAAAACCAAACGGACCTAACATTATTTTCAGAACATTTTACCCCAAAAAGTCTACCTTCTTCTTAGTACCTCATGGGATTTTTCTCTAAAACTGAGCAAATACTCTGCTACAAAGCAGTCTCAGCAGACTCAAGGGAACTGAAGTAAGGCCCTCACCCTGTCTGACCAGCACGGATTAAAGCTGGACAACACAAGGCTTACATAACTCACAGGACTGAGGAAAAAGGGTCAGGACAAAGATTAAGGAGGAAATTAGAGACTTCCTACACTGGAATGAAAATGAGTACACAACATAGCCAAACTTCTGAGACACCATGAAGGCTGTTCTTAGAGGCATGTTCTTCGCACTAAGTGCCTACATAAAAAAATTGGACAGATCTCATACTACTAACTTACCAGCATAGCTGTAAGCTCTAGAATAAAAAGAAGAAATCAAACACCAAAGGAGTAGACAGTGAGAAATAATCAAACTCGGGGCGGAAATCAAAAATATAAGAACAACACAAAGAATCAAGGAAACAGAGTTGGTTCCTTGAGGAAATCAGTAGTAATGACAAACCCTTAGCCAATTTAACTAAGTGGAAGAGCAAGAAGATGCAAATGGATAAACAGAGATGAGAAAGTGGACACAGCAAGATAGGAGGAGATCCAGTCACTCACAAAGGCACACTTTAAAAACCTGTACTCCACCAAATTGGAAAATTAGAAAGAAACAGTTCGTTTTCTTGATAAGTACCACTTACTAAAGTTAAATCAAGAACAGGTAATCAATTTAAACAGACCTATAACCTCTAATGAAATACAAGCTGTCATTATAAGTCTCCCAACAACTAGCCCAGGCCAGATGGTTTGAATGCAGAATTCTACCAGGCTTTCAAGGAGTTAATGCAAATACTCAACTAAGCATTCCACAAAATAAAAACAGAAGGAACACTGCCCAATTTATTTTATAAGGCCACAGGTACCTTATATTTAAACTATATAAAGACCCAACAAAGAAAGAAAGGCCATTTTCTTTTAGGAACATGGATGTAAATATTCTCACCAAAAATACTTGTTAACTGAACCCAGTAACACATCAAAGAGATCATCTACCATGGTCAAGCAGGCTTCATCACAAAGAGGCCAAGATGGTTCCCATAAACTGGTAAACGTAATCCTCCACAGAAACAAAGCACATGGTCATCTCATTAGTTGCCTTTGACAAAACCCAACACCCTTCATGATAAAACTGAGGAGATTAGGAATACAAGGGACAGCCTTAATAAAGGCAATATATGGCAAGCCCTCAGCCAAAACCAACTTAAATGGAGACAAATTCAAAAGCAGTTCTATTAAAGTCAGGAAGAGGACAGGGTCATCAGCCTTTCCAAATCTCTTCAATACAATACTGGGCGTCTTTACTACAGCAAAAAAGTAACTGAAGGAGATCATGGGGAAAGAAATTGGAAAAAGTCAAAGGATCTTTACTTGCAGATGATGAAAGTATACATGTGACTTTCAATTCCACCAGTAAACTCCTTTAGCTGATAAATGCTTCACATATGGCTGGATACAAAGTCAACTCACTAAAATCAGTAGCCCCCTACAAACAATTGACAGACAGACTGAGAAAGACATCAGGGAAACAACACTTCATTCACAACAGCCTCAACTAACATAAAATATCATAGATATTTCTAAGCAAGCAAGGGAAAGACTTGTATAATAAAAAACTTTAAGACACTGAAGAACATATCAGAAGATGGGAAGATTTCCCATGTTCATGGATTAGTAGGATTAGTACAGTAAAATGGTGATCCTACCAAACACTGTCTATAGATTTAATGCAATCACCATTAAAATTCCAACACAACTCCACATATTCTGAAAGAACAGTGTACAGTTGCATATGATACACACACACACACACACACACACACACACACACACACACACACACACACACACCAAACTTCAGAATTAGCTATAATAATCCTGAATGATAAAATAACTGTGTGTGGGGGGGGGAGAAGACTGGTGAGATGGCTCAGCGGTTAAGAGCACTGAGCTCTTCTAGGGATCCTGAGTTCAATTCCCAGCAATTAGCCATCTATAAAGGGAGCTGATGTCTGCAGATTTATATGCAACAGAGCACTCATATATTAAATAAAAAAATAACTGTGGGAGGTATCATCCTTGACCTCAAATTGTACTACAGAGCTATAGTAATAAAACAGCATGGTATTGGCACAAAAACAGACATGCTGATTGGTGGAATAGAAAGGAAGACACAAGCCAAAATCCACACACTTATTTATCAGTACCTGATTTGTGAAAAAGAAGCCAGAAATACACAGTGGTCACACTGGATAGCTGTATGTAAAAGACAGTAAATAGATCCAGACTTACTACCCTGTACAACATTCAACTCATGGACCAAAGATTTCAACATAAAGTCAGATAAAACATAAAACACTCAACACAACAGAAGAGAAAGTAGGGAATAGCCTTGAACTCACTGGCACAGGAAAAGACTTTCTGAACAGAGCACTGTTAGCACGGGCACTAATAACAACAATCTATGGGACCTCAGGGAACTGAGAAGCTTAAGCATAGCAAAGGACACCATCATTTGAACAAAGTGGCAGCCTACAGAATGGGTAAAGACTTTTATCAACTACATGTCCAGTAGAGGGCTAATAATATCCAAAATATATAAAGAATTCAACAAACTAGATACCAAGAAAACAAATAACCAATTAAAAACCAGGTACAGATCTAAAAACAGAATTCTCAAATGGCTGAGAAACATTTAAAGAAATGTTCACAGTCTTTATTTATTAGGGAAATTCAAATCAAAACTACTTTGGGATTCATCTTACATCCATCAGGATTTCTAAGATTAATACAACAAACGACAGTTCGACCTGGTGAAGACGTGGAGTAAGACGAACACTGATCCATTGTTGGTGGATGTGCAAACTTGTACAGCCACCACGGAAATCAGTGGCAGTTCCTCAGAAATATGGCTATACATCTCAGATGCAGGTATACTGCTCTTAGATACACACTCTCACGGTGCTTCATCTTCCTACAGAGACACGTGCTAACCCATGCTCACTGCTGCTCTATCCATCATAGTCAGAAACTGGAAATGAAGATGTCCCTTAACAGATGAATGGATTTTTAAAAAAGCAGTACATTTATGCAATAGAAAACTATCCTATCCAGGATTAAGGGTGCAATACCTTTAATCTCAGTACTTGGGAGTCAGAAGCAGGCAGATCTCTGAGTTCAAGGCCAGCCTGGTCCAAATTCCAGTGCAGCCAGGGCCACATAGAGAAACCCTGTCTTGAAAAATCCAAAATAAAGGAGAAAGAAAGAAAAGAAAGAAGAGGGAGGTGGGAGGGAGTGAGGGAGGGAGATGATCCTGAGTAAGGTAACTCAGACCCAGAAAGACAAAAATTCTGTGTATTGCTTCTATGTGGATATTAAGGGTTAAGTCAACAGCCAAGCTACAATCCATAGAAGCACAGAGGTTAGGTATAAATAGTTATGGATGGATGTGGGCTAGAACAGGAGGAGGGAGGAAAGAGGGGAACAAGGGAGGGAATATGTGTTGCAGGGATACTTGATCACATTGTGAACCCTGAGATTGTGCCTTCTGCTAAGAAAACAAAACAAAACTGTTCCTAGTTGTGGTGTGGCTCAGCCTTAGTACGAACTTTTAATCCCTCTGGCTAGAATATAGACATGACCTTTATATACCTAATATTTAATCCCAAACAGTGAAGTAAAGTTAGTTTGCTTAGTTTGTAGATGGAAGCACCCATGCTTGAAAGTGATGTCTTATTGAGTGGCAGACAAAGTGGCAAATCAGAGAAAGACTTGACACAACTGGATATGGCCAATTCTAAGGAGAAGAGAGGAGAGAGAGGTGATATAAGAGTGAGCAGTGTGGGGGTATGGGGGACAGTTTTATGGGACAGTTATACAGAGACAGGTTGTAGAGAGAGAACAAGCCAGAGAATGAAAGGAGCCAGAAGTCTAGAACAGATTGCTAGAGTTAGTTTAAGGCTAAGCAGAGCAATTCAGAGGCTGAGAGAGAAGCCAGATTGAGTCAGTCAGCCTGGAGAAGAGTTTGAGCCAAAACAGCTGAGCTGACCAGAGATCAGAAAACACAAAAAAGGGTGAGCTTGTTCAGCAGCAAATCACAAGAGGTTGAAAACATTCTATGTCTAGGCCTAGGTTAACAGACAAAGGCAGTATGCCTTGAAGATGACAATTATTACCAGAATAAGATATTTTTACAAATATGGGGAGAGACAGCTAAAATTAAGGGCTATCTTAGGGAAACCTAAGAAGAAACAGTAGAAAATTCATAATATCTAATATCTATTTAGTATTCATAATATCTATTTAGTATTCATAATATATTCTCTCTCTCTCTCTCTCTCTCTCTCACACACACACACACACACACACACACACACACACACACATACATATATATATGAATGAATGAAGAAGATCTAAATGAAATCATCAAATAATTGGGGAGACAGAGTCCCAACTGGCTATCTCTTGTCATCAAATCAAGTTTCAGTAACAGAATTAGGTTACATCTATTTAAGCTGTTGGCCCAAAAGGCTCCATGGAAACTCCCACACAATTCGGGTTATTGCTAAGACTATAGCTGGCTCTTAACAAGCTTACGGCAAGGCCCATAATACGTATACAACTCCGAGCAAAGAGATCAAGCAGGTGCCTAAATAAAGCTTTCACCTTACATGCCAGCATCTATGGTACAGGAAGGTACTCTGGATGCTACCAAAAGAGACTAGATATCCCAGGGACCTAGGGTAAAAGCAAATACTACCTGTTCTTAACAAGAAAAAATATCAATAAAATGACTCCTAATGACATTCTGCTGTACTCCTAGATCAGTGCCTGACTCAGCCATCATCAGAGAAGCTTCCTCCTGCAGCAAATAAATGGGAATAAGGGACCACAGTCAGTGGTATGCAACAAGTGCGACTTTGGAATACCTATCCCTAGAAGGCCTATCTCCATCAGATGACCACCTTAGAGCTCAGGGAACTACGAAGAAGAGGAGAGAGGAGGAGTTAAGAACCAGAGGGGATGGAGCACACTAGGGAAACAAGGCCCTCAATCAACAGGACTGGTGCACATATGCCTGCAGAGACTGAGGCAGCATGCAGTGTCTGTAGGGGCCTGTATCGGACGGAGTCCTAGAGCTAAAAGAAGTGGACACATGCCCCCATCCCTAACCCAGAAGCTATGTCCCACTGATAACCCCTTGCAAATGAAAATTTAGTTTTCTCCCAGTGGGTTTCACTAGGGAAACAAACTACTCTAAATGGCAGGTTGCATGCTCAGCAGTGGACAGCCAACAGCTCTGCTGTCTCATGTCGTCAGGCTGGTCCCTTTAAAAAAAAAAATTACACACACACACACACACACACACACACACACACACACACACACACACACACTTTTTCTTCTTTTTACACTACAGGTCCTTTGTATAAATATCTTGGCTTTCAGGTTAGTGTTTTAATGTGATTCCTGAGTGTGTGAGTATCTGTGTCTCTGTTTCTTGTACCTTTTTTGAGGTTCTTTTCCTTCTGCTAATTCGTATTATTGTGATGAGTTAGTTTTTGCTTTACCATGTCTTATATTGTTATACCTAGAGACCTGCGTTTTCTAATGAGACAGAAAGGGGATGGAAAGAAACTGGGAGGAGTAGACACAGGGGAAACTGTAATCAGAATGCATTATGAGAGAGAAAAAATCCATTGCCAATAAAAGAAAAATAAGTTTAAAGGAAATAGTTATACATTAATTCCCAAACAAATGAAATTTAATTTACTTAATCCAATACTGTTCTGATGAAGAACCAGTGATGAATGCAAATACTGTTCAGAATAGTCAGCATTAGGGATCAAAGAGATTCTATTCTAGAAGGTGACATCACTCAACATTCTTCACACCCCAGTGTGAAAACTGAGGCTCAAAGTCATGTGTCTGGGTAACTCCTAGGTGGTAGGTAGCATGCCTACCAACTTTTCCTCCATACCACCAGATAACATTTTTAGGGCTCACTGGAAACACTCAGAACACAGGGCTCAGTTAGTGGAGCCAGAAGTAGACTTCAGAGCCCAGACTAACTCATCCCCCTGCCTCATTCAGGTATGAGAATGAGGCAGAGAGGAGATGGAGAGAAGTATGGGCTGAATCATACTGATGCTGCCCAGTCAAACAAGCAGGCTCCCGCCTCTCCTAGGTCACCAACAGGGCACATAGGGAATTATATGCAAAGCTCCCAAGAGCATTTACCACTGTGTTTGGGCAAGGTTCAGTTCTTGATTCTGACTAACACTAGTGACTACGTTGTTCTAAAACCAGAATTTGTGGGCAAAATCTTTGTGCAGCTTAGATTTCTCCATAGATTGAAATTTTTTCATTATTTATACATATGTTTTTCTTACTTTGTGCATGTGCATTATGTGCGTGTGTATGTGTATTGTGCATGTGTGAGTGCCTAACCAGTTGAGAGACATGTCAGATTCCTGGATTCCTGGGAACGGTTGTGAGCTGCATGATGTGGGTGCTGGGAATCAAAGTCAGGTTTTCTGTAAAAATGATATATGTTCTTAATGGTGAGCCATTGCTCCAACCTGGACTGAAGATTTTTTGAAAAGAACACTCACATACTGAAAACACTGGAGAAGAAAAATGCCTGCTCCATGTTAAAACTAGCAGCATGGCCCCAGGGGCTTCCTCCAACAATAGGGGTCCCTCATCCCTGCTTGGCCTACCCAGGACCCATGGCTGCTCAACAGCATGTCAGGGATGGACAATCTCTCCTGTGAGGCTGGCTGACTTCCCACTACCACCCCCAAAGCTCAGTTCTATGACCATGCCTCCCTGCCCCAAGATGACTCTGCTTGTGCTCCCTGCTCCTGCCTTTTGGGGTCCCAGGAACCTCTCTTCTGCTACCACAGCACTGGTGCAAGCCTCTCCAATACTCTGAACCCCAAACACAAACAATATATGAAGATCCCAGAGAAGGGAACCAGGGCAGTCTGGAACATCCTGAGAAGGTGGAGCAGAAGAGATAGAAATCAGAGTGACAGAACATGGCAAGGCCCTATAGAGCACATTATATTGGTAGCAAGTGACTGCTGCAATTCTCTAAACAATTCTATTCTTAAATCACATTCTCTATCTGTCTGTCTGTCCGTCCGTCCATCCACCCATTCACCCATCCATCCACCCCCCTCCTCACTGAAATCTGTAGAGATAGGTGGATATTTAACACATACATAACTTTATACACATATAACTCTATAAGAAACATATGGCAGATTCAGTGTTAATCCTCCTGTGACCAAGCATACATCTACTTCAGCCCAAAACAATGGTAAAATAAAATCAAGTTCTGTTCCCAAGGAGACAACTGAGTGGGCCCTACTCTAGACAGTGTCAGGAGTGGTTGAAGGCATATCAACAGAGTTGACAAGAGTTCAGAGGGGCATCAATGACCAATGAGCCAACCTAACAACTCCTCTGTGGGCTGGGGCATTCAAGGCTTGAGTCCTGGAGGACAGCTGCCAAGGCCAAGGAAAGTCACTCCTCAGGAAGTGCAGTGTGGGCAAAGCAGCAGACAGAGGCAGAGGCCACAGAGGCCCACCCTGGCCAGGGAAGGAAAGAGGTGCAGTAAGTTGTAAGAAATAGGTCAAATCAGTAAGTTGGGTCAACAAACAAAGGGCCACCTGTTAAGCTAGACCTCCACTCTGATACACGTGCAGAGAAGAAGTAAAAAGAAGACATGCCACAACTTCTGTGCCAAGAGAGTCTGAAGTCAGGGACCACGTGTGGTTAGCTTGCTAGGACTTACCCTAGGCCCCACAAAGAGTTTTAAAAACATGTCAGAGCACTCAGCATTCATCATTTACACTGCTGATGTCTAGGACCACAGTTGCTGATCAAACCTCTTCCTGGAGTTTACCATGGGCACAGAAGGAGGAACCTGCCTTCAGGTCCCTCCAACAGCATGTGGGTCACATTGGCAATGAGCTGAGTCCCTGGGACTGCTTCCCAGAGTATGGCCCCAATAGAGTTGGCAAGAGGCAAACCTGAGAGCTTGTGAGAAATGCAGTCTTGGTCCCAAACACCAAGGCCTGATAAATCATAAACTCTAGGGTAGACCCAGCAAACAAGGCTTACACAACTGGAAATTCTAATTCACAAACCTGTTTACAGGCCCTGGATCTGGGCATTCAGTATGCACTGCAGCTAAATTTTCATACATTTGCCTTAACTGGTGTGTCATACTATGTGCCACTGTAACATGAGACAACAGGCATGTCTTGTATTTATTTTATTTTTGCAGTACTGGGAATCATAATGAGGGTTTCATAAAGTATTCTACCCCTGAGCTAACCTCTTAGCCTCAGGAGTACCTATAAATAAATTTCAGTTAAACAATGACTCTATCCATCATGTGCACCATGATGATTAAACAAAGTATAAAAATATATCTGACTTTTCAAACACTGGGAAAATCTCATTATCTTCGTCAAAGGCAATTGTTTGAACTCAAATTAATACCATTTTCTTAAGAAATGCATTCAGAAAGGGGCCCCTCCCTACTGACCCAAATCTACCACCCACACAAAACGAGCAACACTAAATTTCCTTCCAAAAAACCCTCCAGATCTGAACATAAATAGTCAGGGACAGAAACCAATGAGTCACTCAACACAACAGAAAAATATACTAAAGAAAACTAAGGGCACGATTTCCCAAGCCACGTTATATTTAACCAAGTGCAGTGAAGCAGCTTGTTTGGAGCAGAGATTCTAACACACACACACACACACACACACACACACACACACACACACACACACACACACACCCCCCCTCTCTAGGAGGAGTGGTACACAATGGACAGAGAGAACTCTGGTGGGAAGGACAAGCAGACTGTCACAAATGGCGACTTTCAAAAACAGTCCAAATTTCCCTTTCCGGGCCAGGGAAACTGTAAAATATTTATCTACATACTTACAGACTTTTACACACTTATGTAAACATACACTTTTAATGGCCAAGTTTGCTACAGTCGTATTTCCCAAGGATATGCACTGCAAGAGTCTGTGTCAGAAACAAAGCAGAACAAGGTGGCTGTGATTGTGGAAGAGGTGCCTATTTTTGTTTTCTAAAACCTCTAAGAGATGAGGTTGTCTGCATCCTACGTGATCACAGCTTTATATTCTTCCTGGCCTCTTGGTGAACTTTTGCTGCATGTTAGCACTTGCTAGCACTACACTCTGAGTATCTCTCTAGCTAACAACTATTTCTTTAAAGTACCATGATGGGGTGCAGGGTCTGAAGCGCCTGAGCATATGCACGTTGGACCAAGGCTCTGAGGCAGGGGAATCATGACCCCTGGATCATAAAGGTCAAGCTGGGGTGCACACCAGGGATTCATCTCTGGAGAGGAGCTCTAGATGCTTTATATCCAGAAACAATTAAAGAATGAGCAGGGTCACATGGCAGCCCATGCTGGGCAGACACTTTTTAGTGCTGGGGAAGGCAAGGAATAGGACTGGGAAGCAGGTGGTGGTATAAGAACCTCAGGGAGAGAGTCCCGGGGGAGTGTAGGCGGAAATGTACGAGCAAGGGAAGAATCAGAAAAGCTGTGGCTAGGTAAGGACTGGAATCCCACAGGGACCTTCAGCTAAGATGCTCAGCAGGCCTGAGTGGCTAACAGCTGTAGCCAGGACCTCTGCTGCCCTCCTCCCCCACCTGCCTTGCAGGCAAGTGTTTCTGAAATTCTAGTCCCGCCCGCATATTACCCAATGCTTATCTGAGTGTGATCTAAGGTTGGACTCCATGAAAGGAAGCCTGAGAGTTGGGAAACACTTTGGTGCTTGCTGGGGAGAGGGGACAGGGAGGTCCATGCAACGAAACAAGAAGCTTAAAAATAGTGGACCCAGTTCTTCCCCCAACCCCTATAATGTTCAGCTTGTTAAATGTTAAATTGTGGCCTCTCTCCATGGAAAACACAGCACTAAGGATTTCTGATTGGGGGGTTGAGGATTTAGCTCAGTGGTAGAGCGCTTGCCTAGCAAGCACAAGGCCCTGGGTTTGGTCCCCAGCTCCGAAAAAAAAAAAAGAAGAAAAAAAAAAGGATTTCTGATTGGGCAAACATCCTGGACATATCACCATAGGAGATAGCATCCTCCTCAGGTATCCTCAACTGTTGTGGCATCTGGCAAACTGAGGCAACCAGGCAAACAACTAGCATATGGTCTAGGCCGCCGTAAGACTTCCTTTTGACAATATAACTCTTCTGCAAAAGTGACCATCTCCGATGTTAAAAGTGATCTGGACAAAGGTGTGGCAGTAAAGCCTATAATCCAAGCACTCAGGAGGAAGACTTCCAGTTCTAGGCTGGCCTGGCCTACACTGCAAGAGTCTGTGTCAGAAACAAAGCAGAACAAGGTGGCTGTGATTGTGGAAGAGGTGCCTATTTTTGTTTTCTAAAACCTCTAAGAGATGAGGTTGTCTGCATCCTACGTGATCACAGCTTCTACCGACTGCTCCCACATCCCAGCTACCGTCAGTAGATGCTGTCATTATTCCATGCTATACCTGCATATACTATGGAGAAGGACATCACAAAATCACTGTTAGCCCAACAGGTCACAGAAGAGCCACAATGGATGGGGTAATCACCTCACACCCACTAGACTGACCACTATCAAATTAACCAGAAAATAGCAAAGGTAGGTGAGAGGGGTGTGTGTGTGTGTGTGTGTGTGTGTGTGAGAGAGAGAGAGAGAGAGAGAGAGAGAGAGAGAGAGAGAGAGAGAGAGAGAGAGACTCGAGAGAGAGAGAACACACGGGCACACGGGGGGTGAGGGGGGAATCAAAGGGAGGGCATGGCACCGGGAAGGCACCAATGCTGTGAAGAGTGTGTCACATTAGAAACACATGGGCCATATGATTGGGCACCCCAATTCTGGCATTTGCATCCAAGTTCACAGCAGTGTTAGTCACAAAGGCTAAGAGATGGGTACCAAAACGTCCAGTATAAGCAAAACCACATGTACTTTGACCTTCAAAAGGGAAAACCTGCCATAAAAAAAGCCTGTGAGAGGGAACCACTTAAAGAAACTTGAAACAAGAAGACAAATGCTGTATGATTTCACAGGAAGCACCTAAAGTAGCTGCATTCATAGAAACAGAAAGTAGACCAAAGGTTAATGTAGGCTGGGGATAAGGGAAGGGTGTTGATGGCTTTAAGGGTTTCAGTTTTACAAGAGGAAAACTCATAACCAAAATTTACCATCTTAACCACTTTGAGGTGTTAAGTATGTGTTTTACACAACAAAAATCATTTTGGAAAAAATAGAAATCAATACCAGGACACTTTCCTAACTCTCCAACTGACCAAGTATCTCCAACGTCTTCTCTCAAATGGCCAGAAGCCAATAGTAGAATATCATCACAGTGGCTGTTAGTAACCAGCAGAGTTTTACTTTTTAGTTTTTTTCTTCTAAATAAGTCTTACAGTGTGGTCCAGTCTGCCCTTAACTCTCTGATCCTCCTGCCTCAGCCTCCTGAGATTATGGGCGTGGCCTCCCACACTAGGGTGGGAGTTTTGCTTTGCCTTGTTTTGCCACATGACATACCAAGAAACAAAGGCTTGCAGGCTGAAATGGGGCAGTGAAAAGAGTCTACAGATTCCCCACTGAAACACCCAAGCTGGGAAGCGAAGGAGGGCCTGAGAGCAAAGATGACTGGTATGAGGAAGATTTCTGCAAGCAGGCGGCCCTTCCAAAGGTCACATTGGTACTTGAAATCACAGCACTCCAGAGCTCTAGATCTCCATGTGGATGTGTGTCGAAAGTTCCCCATTGTTTTCTGAAGACTCACACTTGTCCTTGTGTGGGAGGCCTGAGCGCCGATGCACTGTGCAATGCTGCCCTTCACAGCTCCAGATGGTGACTGGTAACACATCTTATAGAACAAGGAGCAGAGATAGGGACCAGGCACAGACTGAGAGGTGAAAAGCAGAGCAACACCATAAGCCCATGGTAGCCCATCTCCAAGCTTCTGATCAAGCTGCTCTGAACACTGACTCTAGACTCCTCTAAGTAAGGGCAAATGAAGGCTACTGTAAACATTGGGGCTGTGGATCTCGGTCTTCTCATATATAAAAATGAGGCACTAAATTAAGTTTTCTTTGTTTTGTTTAAGCATGAAAAAAAAAAATCCTGGCTATCAAGAACTCAATCTATAGCCTTAGGGTATTGATGACAAGAATTTAAGTACAAAAAGAATCTTTCCACCTTGCTTGCCATCAGTGTCCAGAGTCTCAAGGGGCTAGAGAAATGGCTCGGTGGTTAACAGCATGTGCTGCTCTTACAGAGGACCCAGTTTTGGTCCCCAGTCTCCACATGGGTGAGCCAGCTGCTGATCTTACAACTCAATAGCCACTGAGGAAGATGGGCTTACTTTCCTCCATTGTTTCCTGAGAGCTCTTGGGCACAGCCGCACGGTGAGCACAGGAGCTGGCTAAGAAGCTGAGAACAACTTCCTGTCAATGAACTGGAGATGAGTAAGACAGGAAGAGGCTCAGGGAAGACAAGCTGCTTGGTGACACTCAGACATACAAAGAGTTAAGAATCAGAGAGAAGAATCTACCACCAAAAGGCCTGGCGACCAATAGGTTCTGTTCCCATAAGCCTCAGCTTCTTCATCTATAAGGAAGTTGAACAGATGACTTTCAACATCCTCACCTGCTTTTAGGATTCCTTGAAAGTGAGACACTTGATATCCACCACACACTCTCAGCAAAAATATTTTTGGGGAGAAGTGTTGGCAATATTGATTCTGCCTGTAGATGACCACATCAGTGAGCAGAGAACACATACACTTGGGCTCTGCAGCTTGCATCAGTAGTTCTGAAGGGCAGGCAGTACACTGAGAAATCTCCTTAGATCTTTCTTGGGCAGCACATCTAACGTGACGGGGGTTGTTGGGATGGTACTACAGAACTGGGTACGGGGAATATTCTAAACTTGTGCTCTTGAATACTGTATGAGCTCACTTGTGGCCTCTGAGCACCTAAACAATGTTACCACAAGGAGCTAAATCTTTGTTGCTTTGAACTGTGGTTAGTTTATCCTTACATGTGTCCTAACCAGTTTATCCTAACCAGTGTCTTGGGTTACCACAAATAACCAGAGGTAAGAAAAACAGCACCCCAGAAGCTGGTTAGGAACATTAGGAATGGAGAGGCCAACTATGTCCCATGAGTAAAGGGGAAAATGTTGGTATATTAAAGCATGATAGATTTCGTACTGAGGGGGAAAATAAGCAGGAAGCACATTACAGGCAAGAGAAACCACCTGTGTAAAATCATGGCTGCATGAATGTACAGCCTAACAGAAAGCAATAGATAGACCTCCACAGAGCAGTGCCACACAGTCCTTAAGCCCTATCCCACCCCTACTCCCCAATACCAGACAAGGCAGCAATAACTCAGGCAAAACAAAGCCTCCCAGCTTCCCTGGTCACTACCTATGGCTAGGAGACAAGGCTTCAGACAATGAGATGCAAAGGGGAGCCCACTAAGCATTTGTGGGAGGATTTTACTCTCTGGACATATGGGCTTACAACTGAGTATCACAGCCCTCCTCCTTGGTGGTTCCTTCTTTGTTTGGCTTGGAGATGGTGGAAAATGGATGGAGGACTGAGTGTCAGGGGAAGGTGACCACAGGCGAGGCCAGGTGCACTGGTAACATTACAGAAACAACTAGAGGAACGGTGCTCCTGGTATTAAGGTTCTCTAGAGTCATAGAACTTTAGAATGTCTCTCTATATGAAGGGAATTTATTGTGATGACTTAACAGTTTGCAGTCCAATTAGCCCAACAACGGGCAACTGTGGATGGGAAGTCCAAGAATCTATAGTAGCTGCTCAGTGCCATGAGGCTGGTTGTTTCAGCTGGTCTTCTGTAGAAGGAGGTTCCAACAAATGTGTTGACAAGTAAATGCAAGCAGGTGAAGAAGAGTGCATCTTCTTTCTTCCAACATACTTGTGTAGGTCTCCAGCAAAAGGTGTGGCCCAGATTAAAAGGTGTGTACCACCAGGCCTGTATCTGAGATTTGATTTGTCCTAGGTTGACCTTGAACTCAGATCTCCTTGCCTTAGTCTCCTGGGATTAAAGGTGTGTACTACCTTGCCTGGGCCTAAGTTTTTCAGAGCTTCAAGATCTCCGTGCCAAGATCCAGCTCAGAACTTATGTCTTCCAGACTCAAGTTCTGGATCACAGGTGAGCCCTCCAATTCTGGATTGTAGTTCATTCCTGATATATTCAAGTTGACAACCAGGAATAGCCATTACACTCCTCTTGACCATACTTGTCACAGGAGACAAATGAGACCCTCTGTGGTTACATCACTGTGCATTGGGTCAGATACAATCTCTAAATGATCTCAAATTTGAGGCTGGAAATGAGAGACTAGCAGGACAAAGCAAACTAACTGAGCTTCAGGATGTAAGGAGGGACTGACCCCACAGAATAAAGGAAATCCACCGAGCTGGTTATGTGCTGGGGGATACATGGCTAGGTATATGCAGCTTGCTTTTCGTGGGGACAGACACCAGGTGTCACTGAGACTGCAGACTTAGGGAGAAGCACAAAGACTTCCTCAGTGTGTTGCATGCCTGCTTTCCTTCTTTGCAAGCATTGATAAGAACTAACAAGACTTCAAGAAGGGAAGAATCCTCCCCTTCCCCCTTTTATGCCTTCCAATCTACACCCAAGGCCCCATGGATGTCTCAGTGAGCTGAGAAAGTCAAATGCTTCTATTTTACCCCACCACACCCCTATACTCAAGCCTTGGCAAGAAAACAGCTGGCACTAACAGAGAAAGCAAAAACTTTCTCTTGGTAACTGGGAAAGACAGAACTGCAACACAAATACCCAGACTGGGGACTGAGGTAAAACAGTATAACTGGCTGAGTCCAGACACTGCTGTTCATCCTGGTAAAACAGAGCCTACACTGACGACATGAACTTTTCTAAGCGGTCTGTGGAAAATTCAGTAGTCTCAAGCATAAAATTTATTGTTTGCCACTACCAATCATATTCAGAATTATGCAAGACCATAATAATCACAGTGCTCTTGCTTTGGGAAAAGGTATTTAAAATCTTTTAGGACCTAGACTGCAAATATTTTCATTTGTATGAAAGCGTTAAAACAAATTTACTTGGAAAACTCCATTTAGACAACAGCATAATGCATCTCTTGGCTCTGTCTCAGGATTTTTACAAAAGCAAGAACTCGCTCCAAGTGCCAAGAGCTGTAACCCTGTGAGTCACCAGCCCACGCACGGGGCATACACAGCATTACCATCTCTCAGAGACAAACATTCCTTCCTTTAAATGTAAAGGATCCAAACCATCTTACTAGACAGATTCTACTCCCCTCCCCAGAGTTTTGGGGTTCCTGGTAAGCCTAAAATGTGTGCTTTATTAGAGAATTACCAGGTAAGTCCGAAAACCTTCCAAGTCAAGGTGCACTCTTACTGTGATGTAGCCTCACTCTGATCAGGAACTAGCTGAAGTGAACAAACCAGCTAAAACTTTCAGGTATGTATTCCTAAAACTGTGAACAGTTCATCTGTGCAACTAGAGCCTGAATTTAATGTTAATCAGAATTGACTGGAACTTAGCTGTATTAACTAATCAGAACAGAGGGAGCCATGGTATGTTGTTCAAGCTTCCCACTATCTTTTTAAAGATGTGTAATGACACTGAGAAATTTAGCATGTGTAAAAGCAGAGACACGAAATGCTTAAGACACACTGGGGATAATTACAATGACTAGTGCTAGTATTCAATGAGTTTTATGCAAAGAAAACAGGGTGTGCAATGGCACCCCAATCCGCTATAGGATATATCTGTTTTTCATTCTAATGCTATCTTACTGTTCACTTAGAACTTTTGGAAGCAGAATTTAGATCAGATGATAATGGGCCCTTTTCCTGTAAGTCACTGGGGCTTGAGGGTTCCTCCCCAAATAATTTAATCTCCAGAAATTTGGGGTGATGCCCAGTAGCCTATGTTTCTACAATTTCCCCCAAAGCATTCTGGGGTATGTTAAGCTTACAGATAACTGAAAGAGATGTGGTACTTTGCAAACGCCATTAACCTATGGCCCTCTGCTGGTTCCCAGGGTGAAGGCAAGCTGTGGGACTCCCAAAGAAGGCTCTTTGGAGATCGGACTTCCCATGAGCTCATGGGGACAGTACCAGTACCCAAGAGAGTCAGACTGAAGTGAAAGCAAAGCAAACAAGGCCAGGCCCCAGCGAGAACCTAAGTGCCAATACCCCTTCCTCCAGCTCTCACTTGGCAGGACCAGCCCAGGGGGTCAGAGGGCAGGCTCTCGCCATGGGAAGGGGTTCTGCACCAACCCACAATTAAAATCTTCTTTTCCTTCAAGGCCGGGATCACACCCCAGATCTCATGTATCTAGGCAAACCTCTACCACTGTGTCACATCCATAGTGCTAACTCCCTTTCTTAATGTTCATTCACAAAACCTCTCTTCCATCAATGCTCGAAACAGCGTTGTTCCTAATAGCCAAGAAGTGGAAACAACTCCCATGTCTACTCACTGGGAAATGTTGAGCAGAATGGAACACATCTACAGGTTAGAGCATTAGTCTCCATCCGAGAGTAAGGCACAGACATGAAAGAAGACTGCAACATCACGACAAGTGGGAAGAGCCAGCAGAGAGGGCTACAAACTCTGGGGATGCACTTACAGGAAGTGCCCAGGATTAGCAAAAGAGACATGGTAGATTAGTGATTGCCTATCAGCAAGGGGTGGGGTCAATGGACTGTGAAGTGGTGATTAGAAAATTCCTTTTCTAGTGACTTACGGATTTTTAGCTTGTCCTATAGTGATGGCTGCACAGGGCCCAGAGCGAATCCCTGAAGACAGCGACACTGAACTGTGGGCTTTAAATGGGTGATTTGTGCAGTGTACAAACTATATCTCAGTAGAGTTGCTTTTTAAGTAAAATTAAATGAACTTTTTTTTTTCCAAAGAAAGAATCCCTTCCCAGAGCTCATGCTACCCTCCCCCTTCAGGACCATCCCTGTACCTTAGGAGGCTGTAGGGTATAGAGCTTCGGAGGCCAGTAGGCTGGTGTAGTATGAAATATCAGCAGACATTCACCCAAGGGCGGCTGTAGGTAAAGACATGGAGCCTCCTATGCACCCTCCTGCTGGTCACACCCAGCCTTCACTAAGTCCACAGATTTGATCCCCCTGAAAACATTGCAAACTTCTTGCCATTGTCACACTTCGACATCTTACTGAAACCTTTAATAGTAACAAATTAAGCTAGATAAGAAAAGCACATCTGCAATTCTAGTACTCACAGGATTGGGAGTTCAAGGCTAGCCCTAGCTACAGAGTTCAAGGCCAATATGAACTATATGAGACCCTGTCCTTGCCTCAAAATTAAGAATAACAAATCAAGGGGTTGGGGATTTAGCTCAGCGGAAGAGCGCTTGCCTAGCCAGCGCAAGGCCCTGGGTTCGGTCCCCAGCTCCGGAAAAAAAGAAAAAAAAAATAGTAGAAAAAAAAAAAGAATAACAAATCAAAACTTTCCACTTTGGACTTTGTCCTGGGGCACACACACATGCTCTGAATAGTCAGTTGACCCCAAGGAGGAAGTCCCTGCCAGCTGGGTGCTGCAATCAAGTCATAGTCACCTGACTCCCAGAACACCCAGCTCCTATGCTGAGGATAGAAACCTCGGCTCTATTCCCTTAGCAAGCAGAAGTGATCAGGGTGATGATGTTTTCAGATCACTTCACGAAGTGGAAGAACTTCTGTTTGAATTCCAGAGGCACATCGGGAAAAGTAACAGTGCTAGCGTAGCAGTGTTAACAAGCGCAGGAGCAACCAGCCAAGGCAGTCACAGTGGTTCTGGAATGATATGCCAAGGACAACACATATACACACAAAACAAAACAAAACCAAAAACTGAGCAAACAAAAAACTTCACATGAACAATCAGATCCTTGGCGTGAAAAAACTCCATCTTGAGCTGGAGAGATGGCTCAGCGGTTAAGAGCAACTGACTGCTCTTCCAGAGGTCCTGAGTTCAATTCCCAGCAACCACATGGTGGCTTACAACCATTTGTAATGAGATCTGATGGCCTCTTCGGGTGTGTCTGAAGACAGCTACATAAAGTAAATAAATTTAAAAAAAAAAAAGAAAAGAAAAACTCCATCTCAAAACAGGTCTTTATTTACTACAGAAAAGCAAGGTAAAATTGAACAAAAATCAATCTTGCCTGGGAGGTAGAATATGCCTGGAACCCCAGTATCTGAGAGGCTACAGCAGAGGTTTCCAAGTAAGCCCTGCAGAGCTAAATCCCATCTCAAAGAGGAGTAATTAAAAAAATAATCACATCTGTCAACTGGACACTATCTGCTTTTGTCCTTGCCATAAAATCCTGGAAAAAAAGAGACTCTTCCCATAAAGTCCTGCGGAAATCACAACTCCCTATTCAAATAAGTTGCAAGTGGGCAGAAGTACAACTATCTTAACTCCAACAGAACAGTACTGGGGGAAGGAAACAAGTTCTTTCTTGGGCATAGGAGAGCAGGACCACCAAGACCAGGGAGAAACACTGCCACCAAGTGGTGGCAGGCTCTCCAGTCACCCGAGGTTGCCAGGTCTTGATGTGACAGCAATACTTCAAAAGCTTCCTAAAGAAAAAGAGCCCACAAAGTCTGACCTTGACTCGGGCAGTGGGAGGACAGGTCCATCTTGGCTACTTAGGAATCTCCCAGGAAGACCAGGGATAAAGTCCAGCTGGTAGAGTCCTTGCCCCACAGGTCCCTTAGTCCAACCTCAGCACTACATTAAAGAACAAAACAAAACCCAGAAAGACAAGATACAACCACCAACAAAAACCAGACACACCTGTAGCACCCCAGCACTCAGAACTGGAGGGAGAATCAAGAGTTCAAGGGCAGCATCAGTTACACAGTGAGTTCAAGGTCAGCCTGGATCAACCCATTTCCAACAATGAATTCCCCAGATGGCTCTGAGGCCCAGTGAAAGACACACCCCTGAACAAGGCAAAATGACTGCACAGAGACGGATATGGTGTTTGCATCATTCCACTACGTCAGCCATTAAAATCTCCCCAAGACACATAAATTCTTGAAAACAAATTAAGTCACTAAGTACTTCCTACCTCTTGCCCAGTAACATAGAAGTCACACTGAAGATTCCTTACATGCTTTAGTTTGGCCTTAACTGTTTACATCTAGGGTTATCTAGCCTAAAGTTCTTCATGTTTTGAGTAGGGCAGGCTGATCTAGCTGTATTCACAAGCTAAAAAAAAAAAAAATCTCTCAACATGGGCTTCACTGGACTATATACTCACAAAATGGGTTTCAAGTCAATAAATCATTCTTATTTATGCCAAAAAGACTTTCCTTCCCATTTTCAAGACATGTCAAGATCTGAAGGCATCTATTGTTGGTGAAATGCACACTGTGATATGAAATACTTAAATGAAAGGAACTAGATGAAGACTAAAACTGTTCCCTGGCACAAACAGAACAAAAAGATTTCCTCCGTTCCAAGTGGAGAGCTGCCTAAAAATTATTTCATAATGACAAAGAGTTCTCTTTTGATGGTATGCTGAGAAAAGAAACTAGAGGATGTGCACCACAAACTACCTAGTTAAAAGCTGGTTTCCAGCATCCTGTGCTGTCCTGACAATTAGGTGAGAGTCCTTGACAAGGAAAACAAACTTGCGTACAAAGTACATCCTTGGAGCAGAGCACTGGGCAATGCCTGTAGAGGATGAGGGTAGACAGGGATTTCCCAGGTCCGTGTTTACCCTCTTACTCCCTATCACTGTACCCCATTGCACCCTGCTTCCTTACACGCACACCCCTTCTCATCTAAGGTCACTGGCAGCTCAGTGGTGGAGCACTGGCCCAGCAGGCAGGAGGCCCTGTCTTCATTCCTGTCTCCACAAAGAAAACAAGAAAGTCATTGAAACCCGTGATTAATGGAGGCCTAGAGCAGCCTCACAGAGACTAGGTAGGCCTGAAGACCCAGGTAATACCCACCGTAGCTGCCTACTCTAAGCATTATCTATTCAAAACAGGCTATTTGCACCAGTATCAGTAGGGCAGAAAGCCTTTCAGAAATGGAGGAGCAGCCTGGGATGCAACTGGTCCCACCTCAACAAGATCACCAAAGAATCCCAATCTCATTAAAGCTAGTGAAATCCATGTTCTGATCCATGAATGGACAAAATCACTTAATAGACAAGTGTGTGCACAACTTTGTCCAGGGATGAGTGCTCCCACTTGTCTATGGGAGGAACAGTGAGGCTCTGACAATCAGAGACTTAATTCCAAGGTGGAACATCTCTGTCCACTGCTCAGAGAAGCCAGTGTGTGCGTGCCCTCAGCCGTGCCCTCAGCCGTGCCCTCGGATGAACTCCTGAGCACACTCAACCTACCCTGGCTTTGCTTGATTTACTAGCACTCTTGTGATCCCACCCAGGATGGAGTGAATACTTTACCAAGTATGGTCCTTTCAAATAGTGCCACGAGTCCTCACCCAGAGAGCCACTGGCTTTCCTGGGTTTTAGAGACAACAATGGTAAGCAGCCACCACCATGTGGGAGCATCGGTAAGCCCTGAACTTTATATTTAAGCCACCAAGCCACTTTTAGCATCTCATTTCATGATCTGTGTTTGCTTCGTTGTGGAAACAGTTGTCTCGTCCCAGTGGAATAAAACTCGGTTTCCTATTTATCACGCAGCTTTGCTTCCACATGGTGAGGGCAGCATCACACTTAACCATCTGGATGCAGGGACCGAGCCTCTGTAGGCTCAGAGGCAGCAGCGCTAGCCCTCTCAGACTTTGCTAATTTAAACTTGTCAGTCTCACTAGTCATTGCTGAACTCTAGAGGGGAGGAGGGGCCGCAGGAGTGCAGCTCAGCAGTAGAGTGTCTGCCTGACATACGCAAGGGCCTGTGTTCTATCCATAGCATGGGTGGGAGACAGACACATTTGAAGATGTTTCCCTAGCTTTATTAGACAGTGAATTTGTAAGTACAAGGTAACCCCTCCTCACATAGGTTCTAATGACGGTATTGTCCAGTCTAACCTCTTCACTATTACCCTCCCTGTTCACTCCCTATTTCCCCTCTATTTCATGAATTTTGTCCTTAGAAACTAACAGCCTCACAGGCCACTGCTCTTGCAGTAGCACCATTACTAAACAGCAAACACCATGCTTTCAAATGACAACAGGCTTGTGTTAGGAGCAAGGAAGGCTGCCTTGTTCTTATACTTAGGGAAACTGTAAGTTTTCCCTCTCAGTGTAGCTCAAGATTGGACTCCTGGAGTGTGGAGTGTAAACGCAGAATAGACGCATTGGAGCGTCTGAGCTTGTACAAGGAACCACCGGAGTTGTTTTCTACCAATACTTCATGATTTTCTTTTCTCATATTATGAATTGTAAATACTTGCCAGTAGTGAGGGGACATGCCTTTAATCCCAGCTCTAGGAAAACTGCATTCAAAGCCGGCCTGGTCTGTCTATACAGAGTTTCAGGACAGCCAGGGTCACATAGTGAGACCCTGTCTCAACACCACACATACACTTAGATAATGTTTCTAATTAGCAATCTGCTCCCTTATCTAGGTGCGGCAAAAGTCATAAGCCTACGTTACCATGAGAATTTTAGAGAGTTCGATCTAGCTAGAGGTTCTCTCCAGGGAGAACTGGAGTCTGAACAGAAGTTCCAGGGCCTCCCTTGTCCCTGCCTGAGATGTCAAAGTGCTGCTGCTGCTGCTGCTGCTGCTGCTGCTGCTGCTGCTGCTGCTGCTGCTGCTGCTGCTGCGCAGGGTCCTGAGTGACCTTTCTGTCCTTCCTTAAGTTCATCTCAAAAACTGCCTCTGACACTCCAGCCAAGTGACCTACTCTCTACTTCCCTCCTCTGTGGTGTTCACAGGTGAGAACCTTCATGGGTGGCCTTACCTTCATATCTGCTTGGAGAATCACAAGCCTTCTGTGGAGTGGCCACTCGGAGGAATATCTGCTGTCTCCATGAATGCCGCCGGGCCTTCACTGGGGTCCCATCTGTGTCACCCAGGTGGTTTGCTTTGGATTCAAAGTCCCTAAAATGGTAAGACAGCTGATGCATCAGAGTTATAGTTCTGCTGACTTTATCTTTCCATAAACAGATCACTTGATAGCCATAGAAGTTATGTTTAAGTCACAGTGGGTCAGTATTCTTTTTTTTTTTTTTTCTTTTTTTTCGGAGCTGGGGACTGAACCCAGGGCCTTAAGCGCTCTACCACTGAGCTAAATCCCCAACCCCTGGGTCACTATTCTTAAAGGACACTGTAAACAGCACAAGTTTCCATGCTCTGTATCACTGCTATCATAAAAGATATTGAGTATGATCTATAGACCGCAGCTCCCGACTAACCCTTTCTAGGTGCTCTTCAAAGAGAAAAACTACCTGGGGCACTGTCACCAGAACCACAATACATACTAGTCTCCTGTGGGATTACTGTCCTTAGCCCCAGCCTGTATTTCCATGATTGCCATAAACCTCTCTCCCTCCCTCTCTCTTCATTCTCATCCCCTTCTTCCCTCCCCCACCACACACACACCACACACACAGCTTACCATACATCCACACCACACATCCACACCCAGATCACCCCCACACGGCATACCACTCCAACCCGTCACCCCCTCTCCATGCATGTACACTAAAATAGAAAAGCAGCTATAATTTGAGAACCATCAAGGAACTAATGATACAACCACTGATATGTTGCCTACTTTAAAACCTGTAACTTTAAAACTACAAAACAAAGTATAATTGTTAATAAATAAATATCTCATTAATTTCTTTCCACTCACAGGAGAGTCTGAGCATGCCTTTGCAATTCACACTCAGTCTACACCACAGTGAGGCGGTCACCACACCTGGCAGGCAGGATTGCTGACCCCGTGAGGACAGGCACAGGCTACTGCCCTTCAACAGCCCTGCAGAACCACAGACTCTTTACTCTTCTGAGGGTAACACTGGCAGCAAACCAGCCTCTGTGAAACCGCAAGGTGGCTGTGAGCTCTACAAAGGGCACTGATGAGGAGACATGGCTTAAGAAGGTGACACAAGGGGTCAGCTAATGTTCCAAAGGGCAGAAGACCAGCAGACATGTCCCATCTATCAAACAACTCCGCACTCAGCACATCCAGACCAGACAGATTTAAATGGAGCCCTACCTGTTTGTGTTCTTAAAGTCACAGGTGTTATTTTCATCTACAGGAGCCAGAAATTTTAGAAAATTTGGCACAGAAGAGGAAGAATGGAGTTTTTTCCGCAGGGCATTACGGTAGGAGACACTGAGAGTTTGGTTAAAAAAAGAGTTTAGGATAAAGAAATATAAACACACAAAGTAACCACTCTAAGCTTAAAAAGATCTTCACTGTGATGCTACAAAGTAAACCAGGTAAGACATGTAAAATATTTTGTGACTGAAACTGACTCTCGTTTTCAGTCAATAAATTAAAATTAAAAAACAAAACAACAACAACAACAAAAACCCACTACTCTTCACATGACACACTTATCTAAATTAATCAGCTTTCTGACATGGCACAAATTACAGTGTATACAAACACAGCTGTTAGCCTTCGAGCATGCACGTGAGTGCCCCCATAAAGGTCAAGGGATGTGAAAGTTAAGTGTTAAAACAGTTCACCACTGAGGCTCTTCATAATAGCTTAAGGAAAACTAAGAGTAAAATTAAGTCAATTCAAAGGACAGCTCCAAATAGCAAATCCAAATAAATCCAAAAGCCCCCCATGCAAGCAGTGCTGGGGCTTCCTGCAGGGACAGCCCCCATGCGGCTGGGCTGACTCAGTGTGGATGCCTGGCAGACAGACAACACTGAACTTGCCATGCGAGTGTGCTCACCTTTTTGGCACAGCATTTCCACTCTGTTCTCCACTGGAATTGTGTTTTAGGTACTTAAAAAAGTTTGGTGAGGAGGCGGAAGGGTTAAGACGAGGGGGAAGAGGAGGCGGATCTGAAGGCTGCCCTGGGCAGCACCGAGACTCACCCCCAGGAAGATGGTCCACACTAAACAGCAATCAGAGAAAGTGGGATCAGAGGGGACAGGGGCACACTCAAAGGAAGGACAGAAACGAGAACACAGGCTTTGCTGAGTGTCTACAGGAATCATGGACGAGCCCTGTCAGGTCCTTGTCAGCTCTGTGCTTCCTTCTACTTTCTGCTCTATTCCACTGTGGGAAACGTCGGATAACATTTCAGAAAATAACCCAAAGTGCAGAAGCCGCATTATTTCCCTTCAGAACATCTGGCCTTGGACTTCAAAGTCCTGTTTCCTATAGACTGAGGAGGAAAGTTCACTAGAGAGAAAGCAAAATAACTATGCAAAAGGTGGGCATGTCCCCACCCTCCCACGGCTGGTGCATCACAGCCCACAACAAAGCCATACTCTGGGGAGAGGGGAAAGACGACGACTCTCAGCACTTGGCCCTTGCACTGGTCCTTCCACCTGAGGACTGGCACAGAACTCAGGCTTTTCAGGTATGAATGTTTCTACCAGCACCAAAAATGCCAGAGAGAGGGTGGGCTCACAGGAGTTTGTCAGACTACAGCTAAGCTGTGCTTGGCTCAGAACGGTCTGACTTGTTAACAGATCCTGGGGGAAGTCCCCCCTTGCCATCAGTCACTCTGCCCAACTCCAAAAAACCAAGGAGGATTCCCAGCAAGTGGCCTAGGGAAACAAAGCTGACGGCTCTGTGTGTGACTGAGGATTATTGAACATGTCACACCTTCCCTCCACACATGTCAAACACCAGCCACTGCACTGACTCAAATGGCTGTACATGGTACAAGTCACATGGATACAAATGGTCCCAGCTTTTGCTGTCACCAGCCAGTGGTAGGCTGCTACTATACATGGGTATGGCCTCATTCTAAAGGATAATTTGGGGCCCAGTCACAGTCTCTGGCACTTGGGGTTAGTTAGTAATAGACTCAGAAAAATGCACGGAAAGCTTTGGCGCCATATTGCTTATGCTTCACTATAACTGGGAAGGATTAACTGTGTATTTGAGCCCAATTCTTAAATGTAGTGTGCTGGTTGGTTTTATGTCTACTTGACACCAGCTAGACTCATCAAAGAGCAAGAAGCTTCAGCTGAGAAAATGCCTCCATAAGATCTGGCTGGAGGCATGTCTGTAGGGTGTTTTCTTAATTAGTAACTGATGAGGGAGGGCCCAGACCATTGTGGGTGGTGTCACCCCTGGGCTGGTGGCCCTGGGTTCTATTAGAAAGCAAGTTGAGCAATCTATGAGGACTAAACCAGTAAGCAGCACTCCTCTGCCTCTGCATCAGCTCTTGCCTCCAGGTTCCTACTGTGAATTCCTGTTTCCCTTAGGAGCCCCCGACTTGTCTTGAATACTGGACTATGATGGAGAAGTATGAGCCATAACAGACCTTTCCACCCCAACTTGCCTTTGGTCATGGTGTTTCATGGGTCATGGAAACCCAACCTAAGACAAGGGCTGATCTTGAATCTAGAATTCCCATAGTGACAGATTTCAGTAAGCATTGACTCTGACTATCACACAGAGCCAGTCATCAGAAATGTCCAGGTTTCACCTTGATCAAGATAGTGAGGGCCAGTGCCCAAGCCTCTGGATATCATCATGGTTAGACACAGCACAACTGGTCCCACCCT
The DNA here is from genome assembly GCF_021556685.1 of Rattus norvegicus. NCBI lineage: Eukaryota > Metazoa > Chordata > Mammalia > Rodentia > Muridae > Rattus > Rattus norvegicus. Next base: position 44,370,581 of record NC_141547.1, read on the forward strand.
GCTTGTATGGACATGGTGTCCTCACCCCACCACAGCCCAGAACTAGGTATCCAAAGGAGGAAACTCCTCCACTCAACCCATGTGCCACCTTTCCCAAGACCAGCAGACAAGTTCCAAAGACAACCTCTCATGTGTTAAGGACTGACTGACACACGAGGACATCTTTGCTCCTGTCTACCTGCTTGCTAACAATGCTTGTACCTACCTCTACACACTCCCTGAGAGAGCCAAGAAGATCATGATGCTGCTTCAAGTTTTATCTTTTGAAGCCAAGGGTCAAACCTGGCTTGGGATTATTTTTGCCCAAAAAGTATACTCAGCATATACAATAAATCTGACACTTTAAGCAAATCTTACTTGCGTTCATGAGGCGTCTCTGTGCTCACGGAGTGATACCGCATGAGTTTTCTTTGAGACACCCCTGGAGAGGTCTGGGCAGGTTCTGGAGGTGCAGGGCACTCAACTGGGAAATGACTCAGGGTGTTGGCTCTCCTTCTGAATGCCTGCTGGGGTGACAACAGAGCAGACTCTTCTGCAATGTGGCTCTCTGAGTCACTGGATAGGTCATCTGAGGAGCCAAGGAGTTTGAAGGAGCTTTCAGAGATGGGCAAGGCCTCCTTGTCACCCATGGACAGCTCCTAATAGCAGACAGACAGCAGATTAGATATGTGACAGGGAAATGGGGAGTGGGATGTGGGACTGGCAATCTAAGCACACAGAAACATTAAATTTGTAGGACTGTCTGACTAGAAATGTCATCTAGAGGCTACTGAAGATATAAGGGTATTAAGGCTGTTACATAACACCTGCTTCTCGGAGACAGGTTCTTGCCTCCTGCAGAGAAAGGGAAAGTACCAGATAGAACGATAGAATTCACAGGCTGCCACGCTGACTGCTCAGACACCTCACTCCAGAGTGCAGGCTTTTGATAGCTTATAAGAAGTATGGTCCTGAATGGTAGTTCCCACTACTTAACCGACTTCTATCTTTGCCAGTATGTTCATGGATATTTACTCACATTTCAAAGCTCCTTCTGACCCTGACCTATGCTGACATTTAACTTGGCGGTCTTGATGCTAAAACTATACCCTATATTCTTCCTGGAGTAGAAACGTGTTTGTCACATGTGACCTGTCATAATTCAGGGAAAATCGTTTAACTTCTTGCTGCACTTCACTGTCCTCCTCTGTAAAAGTACAGTGAAAATTCACCACACCATTTCTTGAATTAAGCAAGATGAGACAACTTTAAAGTGGTTTGTATTCCGTCTAATGCTATGGAAATAAGCTAGTTTCATTAAGTAATCCCTCCTTACTGTATGCTCAAACATTCATCAAGAATCCTAACAAGCCAACCTTAGTGATTATGTCCGTAATTTCTGCTCCTAGGAAGCAGAGGCCAGAAGACCAGGGGATCTGGGCCAGCTTAGGATATACATCAAGGTCAGTTGAGCTAGGTACATGGCCAGATCAGGAGACCCATAAAAAACAAGGATGGGAGTCTTAAGAGCTTCATGATTGACATCACGCTATCTAGAATGCCTTCTCCCTGGCACATTTTCCATGCTTTGCACAAGACTTAAATTCATAGCATCAGTACCCTTCTGTGATGGTTTGCATATGAGTGGCACTATTAGAAGGTGTGGCCTTGTTGGAGGAAGTATGTTACTGTGGGAGTGGGCTTGGAGACCCTCCTCCGAGTGGGGATGCTCAGGCTGTTCCTGGCTTCCTTCAGGTGAAGACGTAGAACTCAGCTCCTCCTGCACCATGCCTGCCTGGATGCTGCCATGCTCTCACCTTAATGATAGTGGACTGAACCTCTAAACCTGTAAGCCAGCCCCAATTAAATGCTGTCCTTTATAAAACTCATGTTGGCCATGGTGTCTGTTCACAGCAATAAGACCCTAACTAAGATACCTTCCTTTCTCAAGCTTTCTCCTATCAAACTACACCGCTTCCCCTCACTCCTCTAAGGTCCAAGCCACCAGTATCTGTTGCCGCAGCTCTCATCACACTCCCCCTGATGTGGAAGGTTACTTGTGCAACTGACCTTTCTCACCTATGGACCTAGCTATCTTCTTACAATAGGCAACCAGCAGCACACAACATTTGCACCCTTGAAATGAGCTGTGAGGTATGATCAGTGTGAGTCCTGTAGCGGCTGGCTGATGATGTGGTCTGCTGTGTCTTAACTTAAAAGCCATATGTACAAGACTGACTTCTCCAAGTCTTACTGTACAATGCCATCTACAAAGCCAGCAGGAACAATGACATCACCTTGTTGCTTAGCGGAGTCAGCATTTAGATAGATCTCACCCAGAACAAATGAACCACAGATGCAGCTTAAAGTCTGAGTCATGCTCATCTAAAGAGATGAGTCTCAAACCAAATACTACACACACCAGTAGGCAGTAATATCAATTTAGTGGCTTGCCAGGAGCATTTCAAAAATAAATGAGCAGAAATAACAGTGTATGCAGCCCATTAACCAGAGAGTAACTTCATTTTAATTCATTTTCATTTTGTGTGGGAGGGTTATGTATATTACAAACTATGTCAAATGTTAAATGTCTTTCTTACTGTCTACTAGGCTCTGAAGCCTTTGACAATGTCAAGTCTAGTCAGAGCTCTGGTGATGGCTGGAGCTCACAACCTCCTCATTCTTACATCAGAGCATGCTGACAATATGGAGGAAGGCTGCCTCCTAAACGCTGAGCCTCAGATTTACTTTTTGGCAGTCACAGGGTCAAACAAACCAGGTCCAATCATGTGTAAATGTCTCTGGAGCAAGAAAGAAAACAAGGGGACACAGCAGGTGTGTCACCACAGAAGACTGTCAGGTAACTCATTATACCTGCACCCTGTGACAGACCACTGGGTAAGGCTTGGCCGCTTAAACAAAACATCCATGTTTTCTCAGTCATAGGGTCAGCTACAGGACACAGTCTCATGGATTTCTGCTGCACAATTCCCTGAATTCACAACCTTCCTCTCACCTTTGAAACTTTCTCAATCTTTTATTATTGCAAAATCTACTTTGGATAAGAAACCTCTCAATTGTTACAGAGTAGGTCTCATTTGTCTAAAACTATGATCTTGATTCTCTGTGTACAGGAATAGTTATTTGCCCTTTAATTAAAACTTTTCGCATGGCTCACCCTCCACATGTGTAGAGAAGTCTGGAAACACTAAATGTTTTATGATCAGAGGGATGTGGCCTTTTTTGTCCTGATGGCTGTGTAAATTCAAGATGGACAGGCCTGTTGGCTGGATCTTTAGGGTACCACTGAAAGAAACACACTTACTTTGCTGGTGTTACTTAGAGTACTAGAAGTGGAGCTGTCCAGATCCACACTGGCGGAATGGTCCTGAAGGCCCCTGGCTTTATTGCCCTATGAAAAGAAAGGGCAGTTGAGACACAGTCCCAAAGTCATCATCACCTGGAAGCATCCTGGACTTGCTAAACAAGCCCAGAAAATGAACTCACTGACAAGCACAGCTCAGGTACCCCTGCGTTAACCATCACACTTCTGTCATCATTTTAGGGATCATACCAGATGATTCACAGAGCCCCATGGAGCAGTCATTTGCTGGGGATGACAGACAGGAAGAAGGGTCAATACATCTAGCATGACCCCAGAAGCACACCTACTCAATAGCTCCTTCCTGAGTCACGTCACGGGTGATCATAACTGGCCACCTGATGCCACTCAGTCAGCCTGCATCCCTCGGGAAGACCTCAAAGGCTAGCCCTTTCAGTCTTGGTTTTATAATTGGACTGTTTGAATTACCTTAAAGGATGTTTTGAAAAATCTCAGTAATACCATTGGATGAAGTCATCTTTAATTGACTAAAATAAAGTTTGTGTTTCAGAGGAAATACGCCCTAACATCTGGAAGAGCTATAACAAAATAGTACAAGTTCCAGAGATTTGAGTCTTTAAGAGAAAATCACGATTTGACTTGTTAGAAGTGACATAAGGCTGTTCATACTCATGGGCTAGCAGGATGCTTTCCTAAGGACTCCCAGGTGACGCTTGGTGTACTTGGCTCTTCCTAGAGAGCCCTAGATTAGCACGTATCTCATAAGCATCTTACCACCTGTAAGTCATGTGGCCTCTGTGACAAGTATTCAATTATGTACAAACATAGCCTTAGATAACAGGTACCTCAGATACTGTGTAAATAAAGTAAGTCAAGTCTTATTTATGAAAACAAAGAGACTGGTAGTATTTGGCCCATGGGCCAAATATTTCATAAATCTCCTTCTAGGGACTTCAAATACCCATCAAAAGAAGCTGACAGGATAGTTTTTAAAGTTGTCCTTAGGGCACCAGAGAAGATGGGATGTACATTTTGGCATACATAATCCATGTTCTTTATAGGAACTGTATAAATACTAACTCTCTTGAGAGCAGGAAACCCTATGGGATAGACAAAGAAGAGTGCAAGTTTCCAGCACTTGGGATTGGGAGTCTTAGGCACTAGGATTGGGAGTGTGAAATCAGGGTATACTATATACTACATAGCATGACACTACTAGAATAAATAAGTACTAAAAGTAAATAACATCTAGATAATTATTGCTCTAAATCTGATGAAACATAAAATAAAGTTGAATCTTAGACTCTGTTTAAAAATGATTCAACTTATGTAAGAAGGAAGGATGCTACTTACCCGGGACAGAATGCTCTCTAAGGACTCTGTTAAGGACCTCTTTGCTCTGTTCTTCAGTGAATCTAACCTGAACCGGCTAGCACTGGGTGGTAGTTCACTCCCAATATTCTCTGCTGCCACCTGCAGTGTCTAGAAAAGAAAAACAATGAAAAGTTAAGTCAACTACAGTCTCTACCCTTTGTTGCACAGGAAGGAACAACATGTGGGGCCCATCCTCTTGAAAGCCTGGGGTCCTATGTGCTCCTTAGCAACATGCCTGCAAGGTTAGTACACAATCTGTTATCCCAAAGGAAATGAGAAAACCTGTTCAAATCTAATCAGCTAGCTCGCTCAGGCTACTGAATCGGAAATTTCCTATATCCTAACTTGTGAAAATGTCTGTTTTCTCTGAGCCTGGATTTCTTCCCAATAAACTGGGAGCAGCATTATCTAATCAGACTGCTATGCTACAGGACTACAACAGGTGGGATACAGCAAGCACTGAATAGGATCTGGGACAAAACCTACTTCGCTAAACTTTTAAAATTAAGCTGAATCCATCCTTTCTCTATTTTTTATAATCCCTCTTCTGTTCTTTCTCCTTTGAAACCAAGCTTCTTTCTCTCAGCTATGCATAGCATTAAGTCAGAGCGCAGTGGAATCTGACAGCCACTAACTATGTAATGTTACCTGTTAGCAAAGAGGTATGCTTCCAAAGAGCCCCAAAATCTGAGCACTACGCTGCTTACATGGATCTTCACCTGACTGCTGCTTCTGCTAGACGGTGGCTTTGATGGGAAAAGACAAGCAAGTGACTTCTCAGTCACTCTAAACTCCAGCACACTCTTAGCAGTGGTCAAGCACACAGAACGTATGGAGACTAAGACAAATTCCTTTGCCATGCTCAAGTTTGGCCATGCTAGTACTGACGGATGTTGATGAATCAGAGAAGCAGGACACTCTGGAACTCACGGCAAGGTAAACCACCCCTACTAGTTCACAGCTGTGTGAACAGCCAGTGCATTCCCTGTGTCACACCCCTACCTGAGTTCCCCCACCTGTAGACTGAACTGTCTTCCCAGCTATGTCATGACCTTTAAATGAATGACTACTCATTCCAACACTCTGAGCACAGTGTGTACCATGCCTGTCACTTACCTCCTGACACCAGTACCACCCACTGTGCCAACCACTCTCCTGAATTTGGTGCTCATTATATCAATTCATATTTTCTATTTTTTATTTACATCTATTCATAAAACATATGCTACCTCACATGTGAAGAAACACCTAAGGAATGTCACTGGTCATGGAAATGGGAATTACTGTGGCCACTATAAGTCATCATGAAGATTCTTCAAAACTCTAGAAAGAGAGAAACCACGTGACCCAGCTAGGCCACTCTTGGCTATGTGCTCACAGAATTCTAAGCCAGCATACATAGAGACACCTTCATATCCATGTTTACTACAGCACTAGTCAAGTTAGCAAGGGACAGAGCAGCTTAGATGCCCATCAACAGATGAATGGATAAAGCAAATGTGGTACACACAGACAACAGAGTTTTATTCAGCCATATAAACAAAGTATGCCATTTAAAGGAAATGGCTGGAACCAGAGATAATCATGTTAACTGAAATAAGCAAGACTTAGACTAATGTCTCCCACGTGTGGACTCTTGATTTAAATCATACACACACACACACACACACACACACACACACACACACACACACACCTTTCTAGAATTACCTTTCTTCTTCCAATATTGTTTTAAATATTTATCCATGTTCACAAATTCTTCTGGTTCACTCACTTCAGCCAGAGTACAGTCTGATCACATTGTATAACAAACCTATTCCTGGTCCTGTTATTAAGTATTTACTCCATTTCCCATCTCTTAGGAAGGAGGCTGCAGTGAACTCTTTTGTGCATAGCTTCTGAAGCACTCATATAAAAGGTTTTGCAAGGAGAATAATGGAGACACCATTGCTGGGTCACAGGGACTAAGCATCTACAGTGACAGCAAGTATCCTCAAGTTTCTCTCCTTGAGATGATTCAATTCAGAGCCTTCTCACTGGCACACAGGAGAGCACCTCTCCAGAGCTCCATCAGCGTCTCACACCTCCGCCAAAGGATGGCTACAGAACGCTCTTTGAGTATGGCCTAGTCCCTACTGCTAGTGCACATTTAAAACGTTGTTCAACTATTCAATACTCTGTCTGCTGTGAAATAGTGTAATCTCAATTCAAAGGACAAAGGCAACAAAGACCAATTTCTCCCACTTACTGTGGCTCAGAAATATCTTTCACCATCTTTAAACACAACTAACACTCGCTCATTTTCTCCAGATGTGCAATGAAACCTGGGGAAGAGGAGGCTTCCGCCTATCACAGAATCTCTAGATTCTGTGTATACAGTAAGCAACCCCATGGAGAGCTCCAGGGGTCAGAAGGTACTCACCTGCTTTGGCTCCCCAGTATGGCTGTGTTCCTTTTGTTTCTCTTCGTATAAACACCTCAGAAAAGAAATAATTAATTCATTCTCTCGCTGCTCGTTTCTTGGTCTCAATTTCTTTTGGGAAAAAAGTCAGAAACAAACATTACATTTCTTTTTAACTGTTGACAAAATTGCTAAGGCATTTCAAAGTGCTAACAGCTTCCCCCAGTAATGAATGCTTTTCCTCAATGATTTCACTAGGGGGCACTAGTGAGCCTAAGAGTGGAGGTAATTTTTTAGAACAGAGAGCAGAGCCACTAGGCCAGATTTAGGAGTCATCTTCTTCTAGCCAAGATAAAAATTTTAACATTAAATAGTGGTGGTAAAAATAAATAAACAGCTTTTAAAAAGAGATAAAACAAAATCTATGTAAACACCCAGAGTCATAACGATTTCACGTTTATAAGCTGTTAAGGTTAGGGACCTAGAAAGGAACACGGCAATTGGATCCAGGGTCACAGTGTCACATGGTAAATGTGCCATTCATGTGGCACACTGTGGCATCCCCATGAGACATTTCCATGAAAACCTGTATGCTGAGTTCTCAGTTGTCCTCCCATGCCCTCCTCTCTTCTCCTCCTCTTTGTGGCAAGGCTTTACAAACGAGAACACGCAGGTTTTAGTTGCTGATTCATTCCATCCAGCTTCCCCTCAACTAAAACGATAGTGACACACGAAATCCTGCGGTCTCTCCTCCAGCTCCCAAATTTTTGCATTTGAATTATCAGCCACCGGGTAATTTTAGAAGTCATCTAATTCAATAAATTACTTTCTGTGAATGGAAATAAAACCAATTGCCCAAATCACCCCAGAGAGACATGGAGTTCCTGGCCTTGTTCTTCCTGCTAGCTGCACCGTCCAGCTTCTCTCTAACTCCTGTAGCCTGCCTGCCTGCCTGCCCTTTAACAGGTCAAGAGTGACAAGCAGATCAACTACACAAGCAGCAGAGTCTGCGTCAGGGCCATTAATCTCTTCCAGCTAAGTAAGAAACAGTGGTATTATCCTTAGAGTCACAAGCATCAAAGATAAAGGAAACCTTAATCCAGACTTCTGATAACCCAGACTTCCTTGGCAAAAGGTCATTTGAAATGGCAACTTTTAAAGGTTTTAAGATGTCTCAGCAGATAAAGACACTTGCTGCCAAGCATCTGACCTGAGTCTGATTGCTGGAACTATGCAATGGAGCAGTGAGTGGTTAGACACACACATACCAAAGAGAGATACACAGAGAGAGGGACAAAACTTCAGACTGGCAGAAAACGAAATCACAAGCAGACATGGTGGAGAGTTGCAGGTGCTTCCCACTGGCCACAGGAGCTAGCAGACCCTGGGAAAGTCATTGATCATCCCCAGGCAATGACTGCGGGGCAGCAGAAATGCATCACCTGTGGTGTCATACAAAGTCAGGAGAGAAGTACTTCCTCAGAATCACTGTGAAGTATGGAAACGTTACCCTTCCACTGTGTTCAAGATCAGGGATGGGTCGCCACCCTAAAACCTCTCATGACCTTCACCATTCTCTACAGCAGTCAAACCACTGCTTCTCTCACTTCTTATTCACATTCATTGATCAGAGTGACAATCGTGAAAATGATTATGAATCAAGCTCGGTAGCATGGCTTTGCTGTCAATAATTTAACTCGTCTGTTCACAATCAGAGGTGCCGGGAGCTGGGGCGGTGGTTAGCGAGGCGGCAATAGCCAGGGTGCGTTGAGCAGCAGAGAAAAGGCTCCAGGCTCAACCTCGGAGCTGACTGCAACAGTGCATACACCATTCACTTGTGTGCTCTTCTATAAACACCTTATAGGTCAATTTAAACAAACAAAACCAGCCAAACTGCTTGCTAAAAATACTGATAGTTATTTTCTCAACCTTGCTTCTCCAAGGGTCCTATAGAGTACCATAGAAGCAACAGAAAAATCCCTGACACCAACAGTAAGTATCCAAATACTGAAAAGGCTTACGATGCTCCAAGGACATCTGTCACTTAAGCCACGCTTCACTTGCATACCACACTCAGTATTTAACTAGAAACTTTGAGCCACTGTTTTCATTATCATTGCTGCAATAGCAGCTTGAAAGCAGATGCCTCTGCTACAATCTGGGTCTTGAGGAAGAGTAGAACAGCAGTAGAAGAGAGGGGGACCCTATGGTGTCACTGCCACAGGTGACCCCTGCTCATGCTTGACACATTCCGTCAGGCACCTTATAGATAAGATGGTAGTTCTGTGGCCTCCTGAGGTCTCTCAGGAGAGGACAGGTTAACACCCCAGAGCCTGGCAGCTTTGAACATTCTGAGACTCAAGGTCAGCCATCATCATCTCCAGCACCATTCGCCTAGTTATTATTTAAGCATTTTCCTAAAGAAACACTGACTAGGATATGCATCATTACTAACAAAATAATGTATGCCATTGTTAATAGTAATTACACTGGCTTTATAATAATTGGCCTTTAGGAGGGTTTTTCAGAAATAAATTACCCTCCAGGGAAGATTACATCACATTTTTATATGACCTCTTTGATCTATGTGAATTTTCAAATACGCTAGTAGGGACAGCCACCCATCACTGATTAGTAACTGAGGCTATAAAATGTTGTAGAAAAAACACGAAAGTCATTCAGGAAAGACCATCAACATGTCACCAGAGAAGTGCAAATCTGTATCACTCCAAAAGAGCCTGTGTTGCATGGGTGGAAGGGGAAAGATGAGCTAGATTTTTATCAGCCAGCAAACAACACGACTGCTTTTGTTCTTCAGAGCCATCAAAAGTCTAGAGCTGTGGAGAACACTAAATCGCATTCTGCAACAGCATCACAACACTTCTGCTTTTCCAATACGCCTTTATTATCTGCTTTTTCCAATGACTCTTCTCACAGAGAGGGCATGTCCATTAGTCTCCTTGCTACTGTAGGAGGAAATCGAACAGCCGATTGCAGGAAGGTTTTGGGAATTGCCTTCCCGAGGCATCACCCCTTTACTCAGGGAAAGCAACATGGTGCTGTCTACAGGAAAGTGAAAACCATTAGGGAAGGGAAGTGCATCTTCTGTGCCTGCCAGGAAGGTGCTCCTGAGTGACTTGGTAGCACTCTGTCCTAAGTGGGTTCACACTGATGGCCTCAGCTTCAGTTGCAATGCATTAAGAATAAGGAGCAAAGTAGTGGGTCTCAATAAAGCACAGGCAAATAAAAACTGAAAACAACCCTCGAGGCTATCTACAAAGTTAAAACAACAGCAAAACCTTCTTACTCTTTCTCCAAATGTATGCCAAGCCTATGGAGTAAGGGAACTAGAGAACTTTAGTGAGAGCCCAGAAAGAAAAGCTAAACCTTTTCATCCCCTTCCCCATAAGGGGATGAGAACAAACACATGGCTACCTGCTTGTCTGGTTTAGTCAGCGCCTAACTGTAGAACCTGACAAGGCACTAGTGGGCACACAGATACAGACAAACACACACAGACAGACACACGCACGAATGCATGCACATATGCACAGATATTTTAACTCTTTATCCCAAAGCACTCGCCTCCTTTGAAATGTGCCAAAACCCACAAAAATGGCTCTAAGTCTACATGAAAACTGTGTTGAGCTCATTAGAGCTCATTAGAGATTTGTGACAAGCAGGCCTTGGGAAGGCTATCACATGTGACTTGGTTTACCCGGATGCAGCAACTCCAAGCCAAGCATGGTGAGAGCAGAATTCCAGATTTAATGCACGCAGTTCATGAGTGTGCTTCTGTATGTGGTGGTTTTAGCCTGTTATGATTTTTGAGCTTCAATTTATTATAAGGATCTAACACATGACACATATTTTCAAAACAGACAACAAGACAGCACTGCCTCCTCACTGCTCGGTCCACAGGATACTCCACCAGCAAGCTGCCTGGTGTGCTTTCCTACTCCGTGCTATAGTGTACTGTACCTGAACTTCCTCAAATATCATTGCCTGCTCCTGATTGGTCAGTGTGGTCAGGTGCTTCTGGAGTTCTAATTTGGTTTTAGATGAATTCATTCCTGTTGAAAAGAGAGAAAAAGATAAAAGGTCTACGGGGGAAGTTGGATTTACCACCTTCCAAATTCATTTCCTTCATGTTCTCGTCCACTCACTTCAGGACACTTCTATTCAACAATGGCATCACTGAATCCCATGCTGCTGTGTGAGGAGCTGACTCCACGACTGAACCAGCCTCCTTCACTGAATTCTCAAAACAACTCCAAGAGGGTGTGATATTATCCCAATCTCGACGCAGGAAAATAAGGGCACAAGAGTTGTATGAAGCCTCTTCAAATACGAACGACCCTTGTGCACCTCAGGTGCACGCAGCTCCAGATTACTGTTCAGTGTTACAATACTAAAGACAACCCAAATACTGTCTTTAAAAATGACAAACTCTTCTAACTACAAGAGAACGTGAAAATACTCTTAATAATAAACAGTTGGTGCTGATTTGAAACCTGAATCATACTTCTCCCTTGAATTCCACTTACATCCCTGACATGAGTACTTGTGTGGCTGACACCATTCTCTCATCATGTGTCTTAAGACCATATTAACATTACAAAGGATTCTGAGGAAATGCTCTAAAAATGACTACATAAAAGCCCAGCACCCATTAAAATCTCAACACATTCCATTTCTGCATGAATATAGTACAGGGCCTAGTTTGTGGGGTGGTTTTTTTTTTTTTTTTGATGTCAGGTGTATATATATATATAAAATAGATATAAAGAACGTGTGAGGTTTAAGAACGAAAGAATTTGCTAATCCAACCTCCATGGAATAAAGACCTGCTGCTGGTTTCTTCTAGCCCAAGTCTCCCCATGTTGAGGAAGGAGCCCTGCTAAGGGGCTAGACAAAGCTTATAGTGAAATGTTCATGTGAATATTGATGGCCACCAAAAACATAAGGCCAAACAAGAGTCCTTTATTCAAGATGGTGACCAAGAGCAGCCTCCTGGCACCAACAAAACAAAACAAACAAAAACTAAAACCACTTGGCCTTGAGTTGAGGCAGGGTAGGGTTTATAAAGCCAAAACCTACAATTACATCATACCAAAACCAGGCATGTATGGCTGGAGTGGGGAGCAGGGATATTCAAAAGACTCAACTCAATTGTTTTAAACAATTTGTTTCCCTGTCAAACAGGGAACCTCCTGAGCTGCAGGTAAGGCTGCAGGGGAATGTTCTGCTCAGTAGGATGTGCTTAAATAGCCCTGGGGGGCAGCTGAGTAAAGACTGTGATTACTTCCGGTAGTTAAGTAGCACAAACAGTGGTCAAAGCATCTCCTGGACTGAGGGCTGGAGAGAACCCTCCCAGAGCATGGAGCCTGCAGTGACTCAGGAAACATGCTTCTACTTTACCGCTGAGTCTTCGGCGTCCACAGCTCATGACTTGGGAACTCAGGAGAGGCCAGAAGTCTGTCAGTAGCTAGTCTATCCCAAAGCCAGTGTTCCTTCTCTCAGTTGGTCAGTCCAGCCTTACTGGCTGCACTAGGCACAAGGTACTGACCTTAGGCAAAGTCCAGCAGGCACCTCAGCTTCCAGAATATTAATTTTCCTTAATTTGTCTTAAACTAAGATGAACTCTATAAGGTCAACATAAAACTAATGTCATTCCATTCAATACTTCCTATGTTGAGATCTCAAAATAATCAGAGAGGTAGGAATTTTGTTTTTAGTAATCTTAATGTATAGATAAGAAACCAAGATGCTATGTAAAATTACATATTTCCTCCAAGGTTACCCACCAACTAAGGAGGTGAGCTGTCTGCCTCCAGAACCACCAGATCACTATGGTCCCCTTTGCCTCTCTGAACTGGTAGAATCACGTGGTCCAACACACAGGTAGCTCCAGGACATAAGCGAATACAGAGGTGGGTTGAGGTAGAGAAAAGGCTGTCAAGGTATAATTCTTCACCCCTCCCTGCCACGTACAGGGACATATGAAGGCAGAGAGGCAATGGTGGCTGAGTTTACTAATAAGTACCCAGTGAGGACCAACTGAAAATCCTCCCAAATATAAAAGATGACTCTGATGTAGGATAAGCAACAAACTCTGTATTGTTAGCAAGTGACAGAAGCCTCAAGCTCCTAAGACACACTGAGAACCTCAGGCTGAATCCTAAGCCCCCACCTCTTCTTCACAGTATGGATGGTCAGGTCCTTGGACTGGCCCTAGCCAAACTCAGGATACCTCACCATGCTAGGCCCTTCTACCTCAACCCAATATTCTGTTTTCCAGAGAGAGCATGATTAATTTTAGCAATCTCCAAAATGTTCCTCTAAACTCTGAAATAAGCAAACTGCTCTTCACGTGTCATAGCAGCTGTGTGGTTATGAAATTCACATACAAACTCCAGTCGCTTTGGTGCTTAGAGGCTGTGCAAGCATGTTAGTGCTGAGTATGTAGTGTACCCCCACACACACTATTTGTCTATTTACAATAAATACACATGCACTTCTCCTATTTTATACATTCCGAGACATAACTACATCAAGTGATGAAGAAAACATTCTAAGTCTTCTTATGGTCATATTATTGGTCTTTCCTATAGTTTGTGGAGTGCTAGGTCAGAACATAACTTCCAGATAGAAGAACTTTCTGAGCCACAGTCTTGCTGGATTTGGGAGCCTTTTAGATTTCAGGGTGCTTAATTGGCAATGACAAAATGCTTGGTGGGAGTCATTGGCCTAGAATCTGGGTCCTCATACATGTCAGGTCGGTGCTCTACCACTGAGATACCTCCCACCCAGGACCACCCTTACAGTAATTCAATGGCTGCTGATAAATCATTTCACTCTACTTACTGGACTTGCAACCATAAAAATCAAAGGACCCAAAATCAGCTGTTCTTCCAGGGTGTCCTCTCATAATTTACCATCTTTTCCTTTAAAAATGCTCCCCATACAGTGAATAAAACACATGCTCCCCAGACACCTTGTGGCTCTGTTTAATAATTGTAAATAAATGGATGCTCTCTATAGCAGCACAGTTTTCTATCGTTAATGCATTGTTTCATGTAAAAGAGAACTGAATGATTATTCTCCAAACCACAACAGCAAACTCTTGATCCCAAACAAAACTTCCAGCTGTAACTTTCTGAACACTCAGGCCCAACACAGATTTACCAAATGGAACTCAGCAGCAGCCAGCTCTGCAGATTGTGATCTCTGCCGGTAAGGTCGAAGTCACTGCTGGCTTAGTAGGCCCAATAGGGGCCTTTCCACCATCATGTGCCTTATCTTGACAGCTCATGTGAAAAGAGCTAGTGAGCCTTTCAGTTGCGATCTCTTGTTACAGCAAAACTCTCATTCCAGACATAGTTCATAAGCTGTCAGCAATAGTAACGACATGAAGTGCTTTTTAAAATGAATCATGCTTGTTTCAAGAGCACAGTAATAATCAAAGTGAACCTTTTCAGACTTCATGATGTTAATTTGTCTCATTAAAACAAAATAAACCAGGTAACAGTTCATACCTGTGAGGACAGCTAGCATTATAAAACTCATGTTTGTAAGGGTGTAGAGAAGTTAGGATCTGTGAATAATGGGAGTATAATTATTACAGAACAGTACAGGAAGGCTTGAAAGTTAAAGCGACTCAACTGTGTGGCCAGCTTTATGTGAACTTGACAGAAGCAAGAGTTGTCTGAAAAGAGGGAACTTTGATTGAGAAAATGTCTCCGTAAGATGGGCTCTATGCAAGCTGGCATGCTCTTAATCAATGATGGATGAGGGCAGGCCCAGCCCTTTGTGGGTGGTGCCATCCCTGGGTTGGTGGCCACAGGTGCTGTAAGAAAGCAGGCTGAGCAAGCCATGGATTGGAAGCCTGTAAGCAGCACCCCTCCATGGCTTCTATATCCCCTTCTGCCTCCAGTTTCCTGCCCTGTTTGAATTCCTGTCCTGGCTTTCTTCAAAGATTAACTTGATGAGGAAGTAGAAGCTAAATAAACCCTTTCCTCCCCAAATTGCTGTGGTCATTGTGTTTCACCACAGCAACAGAAACCCTAACTAGGACACTCACCATATGAAGTGCAAATCCACTCACCCAAAAGGATGGAAAGCAGAAACCTGAACAGAGGAGGTGTGTATACCAAATTCTTAACACTACTGCTCCCACAGTCAAAGGCAAAAAGAACCTGCATGTCCAGGGGTAAATAAATGGATCAGTTGATGGACTATTATTCAAACAAAGAAACAGGATTCTGACATGTACGAAATGAGCAGACCCAGAAGATATAATGCTAAGTGAAGGAAACCAAAACCAAGATCTTACTGATCCCACTATATAAGGCACCCACATTAACTCAATTTTTTTAATCCGAAAGGGAAAGAGAGCTCAGTGGTGAGAGACTTCTGTAAGCAAATGAAACTGCATTCAAAGCAAGGCATGCAGCTTGGGCCTAGAAACCCTGTACCGGGGAACAGAGACCAACAGACCCTCAGCACTCACCAGCTAGACTGATCCAGCCAAAACCAGCTCTAGTTCAGTGAGAAGCCCTGTCTGAAATCAACAAGGCAGAGAAAGACAGAGGAAAACACTCATGTCTCTGTTCTGGCTTCTCCACACACAGGCACATATGTATACACATTCACACATCACAAATTACCCCGCCACACACGCACAGAAAAACACAAAGTAGAAAGGTGGCTGCCTAGGGCTGTGGGAAAGTTACAGGGGGGAGAGATTGTTGATGAGCTACGGCTCAGGAAGATGAAAAGTAGGCGGTGGGGATGTTACTCACACTGTGGATGCACACGAGGCCACCCAGCCAGATTTTTTTTAAAAAATAAGTGAAACCAATACATTGTGTATCTGAGTATATTTTCCCCACAATTACTTAGGAAAAAAAGAAACTAGGTCTAAATTTCAATATAGTTTTCCTTTACAGAATTATAGTTTGTGACAAGTATTCTAGATACACAAGAAATAATCATGCCTTTGTTTCTACAATTGGATAATTTAAATCATATGGCAATCTCAAAAACATACACCAACAAAAAGTATGGAAATCTTCCTATAGAGAGAATTTGATGCAAAAAGAAGAAAAAAGGAACACAATACTTCCATCCAGACTCCTCCAAAGGAGCACTGACCACTCCAACCACCCTATCTTCTGCCCCTCCCTGATGACCAGATTCACTCTTGCCAAAACAGTTCTCACTCAAGAGGGCCCTGTCCTCTTTTGAGAGAGGCTAGACTGCAGTTAGATCCTGCCTGGTAGTCAGACAGTTGACCTTGGGCTTGCTATACCCTAGTTTATCCCTAGATGGCTCTAATCTCTCAACTTATTTATAAAATTATAAATAATTCATTTTTCCTCACAAATATGATGAAGATAAAATTGTATCTTTTAGATAGAAAAAAATAGTATCTTTTAGAAACATCTTAGCACTGTTTCCCACAATTACTTAGGAAAAAAGAAACAAGGTCTAAATGTCATTATAGTTTTTCTTTACAGAATTAGTTTGTGACAAGTATTCTAGATATACAAGATGATCATGTCTTTGCCTCTACAGTTGGATAATTTAAATCGTGTGGCAATCTCAAAAACCATACCTAGGTAGAAAGGCTTACTATCAAATAGTAACTCTTATTATCAAATAAATCCTGCAAATGGTGACATTTCACCGTGTCAAGAAACTGTAGTTAAGATGGTCACCACAGCTTTGGGCTTTGACTTTTATTTCCTCCCATTCGTTCCTCAATTGGAACCTGTTTTCTGCTCTCCTCCATTAAAACTACCCTGTAGAGATTGCAGGAGACCCTCTACTGGGAAACATGATTAACTTCTTTAGGTCGCATTTCACTAGACCTCTGTGGTGACCAATCTAAAAGACCCACCAGTCTCACCCAGCTCAGTAAATGATTGACAACATTTATCCGCTAACCTGCTAACCTCTCTATTACTCTGAGTGCCTTGGAGGAGAGATGGTAAGAGGGTATATGAATCCTTAGCTTTGCAACCATCATGTCCAGGAAAAATTCTTGTCACACAGAACACATCCCCCATACAATGTGAGGTCACCTATGTTCCCTCTGGCGTATCTCTATAGAATAGTGCCACAAGCACTGCTACCCAAGGCATTGGTGCTACAAGCTAAGAGCACCTCCTACTCACCCTCTATCCTCTCGCAGAGCTTGTGTAGGCCCTGCAAGGGGCAGCCCTCACACAGCTGGGCTGGTGCCTTAGCAGTCTGCTGCACTGCAGCTACCGTGAAAGCCTGCTTCAGAGTCATCATGATCTCGTCAACCTGTGTAGAGGAGCCAAGTGTCAACGGCAAGTTAGCTGGGCTGACTGACGGGAACAGCAAGTTCATAGGAGAGACTTTGGGTTGTAAATTTTTTTTTCTAGGCTATTTTTCACAGACTGACAGGAAATAGTGAGAATAATTGCTAGGGTTGCTCTCTGTTGTCTGAGATGTCAGCACTCTTAAAGCAGATGAGGTCCAAGGTAAGAAGAACATTATTACTAAGTACAAAGCAAGTGCCTCTGGTCCAACGTGCACAGTGATTCTTTTTCTACTTTTTATTTCTTTTTTTTTTTTTTTTTTTTTTTTTTACCACAACATGGCTCCAGAGGGTCATGAACTTGCTGTACAGCTCTAAAGCATGTCTTCCTACCTCCAGCCTGAGTACTGGGACTTACAAGAACAGGGCTACCACACTTGAGTAAAATGAATGCATTGGAAGTCTAAATGCTACATTAGTGCAGAGGGTGAAGGCAAGCATATCTTTCAAAAATATTGAAATTTAAAATGCAAGTACAAATGGGTTTCAGATTTGTGACACAAAGGTATTGGTCATGAGTGAATAGTTAAAGCAAATACCAATATCAGCTGTCAGCAAGGCTTGACAGCTCTGCTCAGCCAAGGAGACTCAGCAAGGCTGAAATTCCTCACAAGGTTTGCAGTGGGCAGTGTCGTCCTCTTACCAGAGCTTCATTTGTGCACTGGAACACGTAACAGACAAAATGAAAGCCGGCGCCACCGCCACCTGAGCACTCTCGGCAGATAAATCCAAAGTGGTCCACGTGCCTGATGCCCTGTGCAGGGAGAAGGGGTGGGGGCAAGTTGTATGGAGCACTGCTGGCTGACAGGTAGCTCCGTGGTGGCCCTGCCCCATTTACAGAGCACTACAGAGTACTGATCACATATTTTCAAATAATCACATATTTTCAAATAAAGATTAGCACTGTAGTGAAACGATACTTTGATTACAGGAGAGTCAAGGTTTGCAAATTCAAGTCTTAATGCTCTCTTTAGTACTAAAAGATAAGCGGAGTAGCTGACAGAAAAACTAGAAGTTTGGGGAGGGGGTACAGGAGGAACACTAAGGGGTAAACATGAAAATAAAAGTCAACAGCACACACATTCACAACCAAGACACATGAACAAACATGTCCACACAATTGACATATAGGAAGGTTAAAACAAAATCAAAATGCAGTTGTACTAAAATTACAAGCAAATACTAAACAGAAGTGCGTGAAAAATAGCAAAGAATGACTTAGATATCTAGAAGAGCAGCTTTGAAGACTCTGCCAATGTCCCACAAGATCTTAACACTCAAACTTGACTTAAGGGCAGCAAAGAACAGACGCTGAAAGATCAACTACATATAAAACATGGGCGCGCGCGCGCACACACACACACACACACACACACACACACACCAATTATAAATAAAAAACACACACACAGTCCCCCGGAAATAGCTAGAAAGCATTAGTACTAATAACAGGAAAAAGAAAGACAAGTAGACCTATTTTCTCCAATATATTGCTCCAAAAAGCAAAACTGTTATAAATTATAATTTGCCTTAGTACACTGCAGGAGAAAGAGACCACCAATCATTAAAAACAAGCTTTTTTTTTTTTTAACACAATAGCATGTCTACTGTATATATCAGAAGGACTGAAATTAAATCAATAATCTGTGTGAATTTACCTGAGAGCAAAAGGATATCTCCTTAAAATTTTTCTCCAATGCAATCTTTTTGGTGTCAGGACTGATGAGGTAAACTTCAGATTGGCCAATCTTAAAAACAAACAAACAAAACAAACAAAGACATGTGGTTCTCCTAAAAGCTGAATTCGTTATATATGTCAGGACCTATGAGGACACAGAGGTAAGTGGCAAGCTCTTATAAAATTCAAACTACAACACTGTTAAAGAGTTCAAAGGCTACAGGTTATACCATGGATTCCAAGTGACAGCGGATAAACACCTACATGACACACCTGTGTTCTCAGAGGAAAGGACCACATAAGCTAAACAACAATAATAACCCTCCAAGCCCACATCCCCCTTCGTATATAGTTTTCTATACAAGTGAATATTCCAGAAAATTTAAAATTTAAAATTTCCAAAATAACCTATGACAGAGAGTGCTGTGCTGCCCGCCTGGCTATGGAAGCTACCTGACCTCCTCCTCCATATGCTGACATTTCTCCCTTCCTGTGTGTTGGTTTCTACAGATACAATCCTCCTCGGATCAACAAGTTAGCACTCACATCCTGAGAACACCCTTAACTCTCAAGCTGCTCTTCCAAGCACTTCACACTTTGATGTAGACTATACAAAAATCAGCTTGTTGGGGACAGAAGTGTAAATCAGAAGTAAGTGCACCCTAATGAAGATGTCCAAGCCATGCATTCTGTAGTTCCGATTGTAGACTTGTACACAGAGCAGTTTTTGTTCTTAGTATTTCTGAAGTATCCTTCAGGCAAGCGGGACTGACAAGGTGTACAGAACTCAAGTGTAGAAACCACCATCACTGAAACAGTAGCACACTTCTCGAGTGGCCCAGACTCTAGGTTTTCCTAAGGAGGAACCCACACAGGTCTCCCTTACTGGACAACAGTAACTGTATCTCCACATTTTGTATACTTCATCTTAGCAGCCTTCTGCATTCATCTATATAATGAAGATAATCATCTTTTTTTTTTTTTTTTCAAAAATCTTGGAAAATCTCTTAGCTGCATTCTTTTTTTTTTTTTGGTTCTTTTTTTTTCGGAGCTGGGGACCGAACCTAGGGCCTTGCGCTTCCTAGGTAAGCGCTCTACCACTGAGCTAAATCCCCAGCCCCTCTTAGCTGCATTCTTATTTGGATGTGGCTAGGCTATGAGGAGCAAGAGAGAATTTAAAGCCAGATGTGGGCCTGGGTGTCCTCTCATAGCTAGTCCATCACTCGGTCCTATGTCAGCCTGACCCCTTCCATGCAGCCCTGCCTACCTGAGGTCTCGCACCTCTGTCCACCTCTCTTCATCTCTACTGTGTTCATACTCTATAATCTCACTAAACCAAGGCAATGGCTTCTTAGCCCTCTGTTTACTTTCCTTCTCTAAGTACTTCTTTGCTCTATAGCCAAAGCTATTTAATGCTATTCTTTAAATCTTTCAACGACTGTCCAATTTTTTGTACTAAAAACAAAATCCTGAACATGACCTATAAGGTTGTGAATAATGGAGCCTGACTTAGCACCCTAGTCCCATCCCTACCCAGCTTCCCAATTTCTGTCGTCTCCTGACCTTCTCACTAAGGATCTACCTGAGAACCCAGGGACACCGTGCTCTAGGTCCTGGTAACTATGGCGGTGAATAACACAGGAGGTCTCTAGTCTCAGGGAGACTGAAATTCCAGGGATCACATGGAACACAATGTTCTTTACTTGTTTACTTATAATTAAGCTTAGAGCCAGGACTGTGAGGTTGCTATTGGACTGCTCCCCACGTCACATCACTACCTCAGAAAAGATCTGAAGAGAGGAAGCAAGCAGAGCCAGGGCAACTGAGGGGCTGCCAGGCAGAGCAGTGGGGCAGTGTCTTCAGGACTCCAGTTTGGCTCCTTCCCACTCTTCCTACATCTCACATGCTGCTCTCTAAGCTCAGGAGACCCTGCCTATCGGCCACAGGGAACCTCTGCTGAGGGAGAATCATATCCTCAAAGATGTTTCTCCTGATCCCCCAGGCGTTTCCACAGCAGCCACTACTTCTCTACAGTGTCACCTTAATCGTAATTACATAATTACTGGTGTATCAGATGCCTGTCTGCATTGCTGGAATCTACATTCCGTGTGGGCAGAATCTATTCGCAGATGTATTTGTAGCACATTGTAGCCACTTAAATGCACTGAGCAGCTTTCTCAACAACACTGCAGTGTCTGGGGAAAAGCACACAGATCCCTTGCAGCCCAAGTACTACAGCCACTCTGCATTCTTAGTGTACCAGGTCAATTATCCTGACACACCATCTGAACTTTTTAAAGATTAATTTATTATGTTGTAATTGTGTGTGTGTGTGTGTGAGCGTGCATGCTTGTGTGTGAGTGCAGGTGGAGTTATAAGTAGTTGCAAGCTGCCTGATGTGGGTGCTGGGAGCCACTCAGTTCCTTTGTTAGGGCACATGTGCTTTTAGAGGCTAAGCCATGTCTCCAGATCCATCACGTGCATTTTGAAAGCCAGCCATATCCACACCACACCAACATACGTGTCAGTTTCCTTACTCCTTGGCCATTTCACTGCCTTAGGTTCAGCACAATAAGGCCATCCTACATCTAAAGCAGTTTTGTTCACTACCATTATTAAAGCAAAGATTAGAAGGGGCAGAAATACACCAGGGAAAAGGCCACAGACCAGCTCACTTCAGAAAAGCACAGAGCCCTGTCAATTCACACTTAGGAAGATCACTCATCCAGAAAAACTCAAGCCATCATGCAACTCCATAGCTGGCTATCTTATTCATTCTGTTTCTTCCATGGCTATCAGGTTAATATTTTCTGTTTAAAAAACAACATAAACCAAGCAACTAATCTAGTATTTTCCTTAGGGCATAAGTTTTAAATATCAGGTTACTTTTAAAATTCCTGTTACTTTGATTAACAAAGGGTGTTTTACAAATTATTATTTTCAACTTAAAATTGTGTTGAAACATATTGCTTAATATTCCTCTTGAACCTCTTTTATATAACTATTCTTTCTGCAATGAAAGGGTGTCTACAAACCCGTACGTGTAAGAAAGATTTTTCGGACCTCAAAACTGCAAAAAACTGACAGATTTTACCGTGAAGAGCATAGTTCGGTTCTCCTCCATGTCTGTGGGCTGAACTACATTGTGCCTGCCGATTAGGTGATTTTCGATGTCGTTATCGAAGGAGCTAAAGGTGCTACTGCGGAGGCTAGCATCCTGGAACTCCTTCCTGAAGGCCAGCGAGCGCAGTCCAGGCTGTGAGAAGGATTTGCGCATGGGCCGGGCCCCAGGCGCTGATGGTTGCCCCGTGGGCGCATCCCAGTCTATTCTGCGGCCACAGCTCACATGGTTGAACTTCTCGATACACTCGTCGATCAGTGCAGGTGGTGCCTTCTTGTGGGCCACAGTGACCCGGCCACAGAAGAGCACCTCAAACTTTTTGGCGAAGGTGTCATCGAACTCCGAGGGGCAGCGCAGCTCTTCCTGGCGGGCAATCTTCCCTGCCTGCCGGATGGAGCTAATGATCTCAGGCACCTGTGCAAAAGAGGGTGGGGTTAGAGAACTTGCAGCAGTGGTACCAAATAGCAAAGTCACAACTCAGACACAGCTTCCAGAGCAGGCTGACAGAGTGTCTGGCCATACTGGCTCACAGGTCACAGCACTCTCCAAGGTTAAGTGACTAGCTCCAGGGCAGGCTTCGCACTGTAATCTCTAAGGGCTGCGGGGAACTCCACTGCATTTTGAATCTGACATGGCCACCTACACATTCTAGCTCATTCAGAAGAGCCCAGGGCAGTGTCCCTTGAAAAGCCTTCCTCAGTACATGGTAGGATGAAAGGCTCTTCTTATACTTACTGAAATTATGGCACCGTTGTTTTCTTCAATGGCAACTAACGTGTCATGACTTGATCCTGTATTTCCTAGTGTGGATGGATAAAACAACAGAGAGCTCCTGCCCACTTTCACAGAAAACACAGAAAGCTTCTCACAAATAGCTTTGCTTTCCTAATAAAAAAGCCTCAGGAGGAAAGGTTCGCCCATGCTATGGCATCCCTGCCACTCGCTCCTGCCCACTTAGGCTAGGTTCATCCCAGCAGCTTAAGATGGGCGCTATACCACAGGGGATTAACAGCGAGCAAAGTGACCAGCGGCCCAGCATTCACTCTGACATCATGGTTTAGAAAAGCATGGTGAGCATGGACTTCATCTCCTGGTTTATGGGCCAGGTCTTGCTTTGAGTGGACACATACACCTACATTTCCCATTTTCCTGAGTATAAAACTTGCGGTTGAGGCCTAAACATCTATAGTATCCTGTTTATTTAATATCCTAAGCAGAAAAATCCAATCCCTTTTTCAATTCGGGTAAAATACCCAACCAGTGTGTGCTGTAGAGGGAGATGGTTCCAGTTCATTTTGAAAGCAAGCTTGTATTCTGTGTCCATGACATAACTCTCAAAACCCCACTGTCACTAAATACTGATCACACTAAAGATAACCTTTGTGCCATAAAGATTTGTATATCTCCTCTCAAAATATTTTACCACAAGAGTCAGTTACCTTCAGAGAGATATTTTTAAAATATGATTCCAAGGCTAGAGAGTTGGCTCAGCAGTTAAGGGCACTTAATGCTCTTTCAGAAAACTGTGGTTCAATTCCCAGCATCCTCATGGTAGTTGACAACCATCTATAACCCTCTTCTGGCCTCCTTGGGCACTGCATGCATGAAGTACACAAACATACATGTAGGCAAAACACACACACACACACACACACACACACACACACACTCTCTCTCTCTCTCTCTCTCTCTCTCTCTCTTTCTCTCTCTCTCTCTCTCTCTCTTTCTCTCTAAATCTTTAAAAAGTGATTCCTAAAGCACAGATTTAAATATTTAAAAGCTGAACTTTTAGCTGCACAGGCCTTTAATCTCAGCACTGGGGAAGAGAGACACAGGTGGATCTCTGTGACTTTTAGGCTAGTCTGTTCTACACAGTTCTACAATAGCCAGGACCACACAGAGACTGCTTTTAAAAAACCCAAAAGGCCAGATTTAAAAAGGGGGGCAGGTAATGTGTGCAGGGGTGCTGGATATATTCTTTAGTGTGCATTTGGAGGTCAGAAGACAACCTGTGGCCTCAGTTCTTTCTCTCTACCATGTGACCCAGGGATAGAACTCAGGCCATTAGCTTTGTCAGCAGGCGTCCATACAAGCTGAGCCATCTTGACAGTCCAAGGGTGAGGTTTTGCCTGGTGATCACATTTTCGCTGAGTACGTGCTCCTTCTATAAAGCTCACTTCCACATTGCCAGATCATTGTATACATTGTGTGGCAGCCTAGAAAATCGCTATGGGTAGAAAATATGTGGGAGGTGGAGAAAAGAGACAGCAGGAGGTCTGGGCTGTAGCCATAACTTTACTAATGATTCACAGGATCAAAGCAAAAACAAAAGCTATAGCTGACAAGATCAGAAGCACTTAAGATTTTCTAGGGAAAAGTTAGTTCTGTGTGGTAAAAATAGTGTTCCTTCACATCACATTTGCCAACTGAGACCTGCGAAGGGTTGCCACTTTCTTAGCAATGGCGTGGGACTATTTTATAGCAGGAGTCACACATACTTCCCAATTATTAACTGTATTTTCTGAACAAATGCAGCTTATTCCATCCTTTAAAGACTGCTAAAATGTCCAATTTTTCCACACACTACATCTTCTAATACCTCAAGAGAGCAATGATGTTTTCATCATGTTTCAGAGGGGGAAATGTATGAAGCCATATAGGCTCAGGAACACAGCAACGAATGGGGCAGACACAGAACAAGGTACTCAAGTGGCCCCTTGGTTCTGAGAGTCAGAAGGAACTGAGGAGCATACCACACCCTGGTCAAAGTTCAGGCTGTTACTGTTTTTCTAACTACTGGAGCCAGTTCTTTGATTAGAATAAAAGACACACTTCATTCAAAGACCAAGGCCCATCTTTCCTTGCTCTGGTGGGCCTCATCAATTTACTCTCAAGCCTCCTACCACTCAAAACCAGGAAAGCACATGTAAGATGGGAATAAGGTGGACAGATACTGGGACAGATACCAAATCCTGCAGATAAGGGGTAGGGTGAAGCTGTGGGGAGCAGGGGCGACAAAGGGAACAAAGGTGGCCTGTAAGACCTGGCATCAGGTCAGGACTGAAGGGACTAGAGAAGGCAGACAGTGAGGCAGGACAGAGGCAAGCAAGGGCGAAGCAAAGATATATATTATAAAGGCAGGGAGACATGAAAGTAGGCTGGTTGGAGCTCAGAGCTCACAGATACATACATAAAAAGGGGAGTTGTCAATATTAAATCCAAAATAAACACAACCAAAACCCAGCCTGTATGGTCTATAGGGACGTATACACCAAGTTACAATGACTCCTGCCAAAACAAACAAACAAACAAAGACCATTGGGGGCGAATGAACTGGAGACTTACTCCCTCCGACAAGACCTGGTACTTGTAATGGATCTCTTGCCTAGTTCAGTCAGAGGGCTCTGGGCTCTGTAATTGCTGTTGCAGATAAGCGGATAAAGCAAATCCAAACTAACTAGAGCAGAGGAAAGATCTGAAAACCATTTTCCTGGAATAAATCTAACAGGAATTTGGAGTTGGAGTTTCTGATACTATGGGAACCACAACAAAAATGTTAGGTAATTAAGATCAATTGACCCAGATTAATGACGCAGGCCTGTTTAGGTATACAGAATTCTCATTCTGATGAATGCACAGTAAAGGCAGTTTTCGGTCAGGCTCAAGTCAGTATTGTTTCATAGGGACAGGGAAAACGTTACTCTCAGAATCAGGGATACTTCTGAATAACTCCCTTATTCAAGCACTTAGGTCAGCTTTCTAAGGATTTAGAGATTTTAAGGGATTATACACACACTGCAACTGTAATTTTATTCACAAAGATTTAGGAAGGCATTTCTGAAATAATCTTTAGAATATAAAAAAGTCCCTTTTATTTTGCATTTACAGGTTTGTTGGCTGTTAACATATACCTACTTAATGACTCTCTAAAACTCTAAAGTCTCCAGCTTCTGCTTCCTGTAATGTAAACAGCCTGAAGTGACCAGCGAAAATGGTTCCCTCTTCTCTTAACCCAAAAAACCCTACAGAATTATGCAAACCAAGAGGTTCAAGTTTTTGTGTTCACTTTATGAACACGCATGAAACTACCCAGGCCATGAAAGGTATACGTGTCTAAAAAGCCACCAAGTAACTGAACAAAAGTCACTTTAAAGAAGCAATGTGTACCACTCTGGTGGCACAATGGCATAGTAGGTGTGTTCTGCTTAGGCTGAATGGTGGGGATGGTCACAGGTGACAAAACAAAAAAAAGCTACTGAATTTTGGCTGTACATGCTTAAGCAATGGTGGGCTTAAAGTGAACAGGCACCTGAGACACTCCGATGAACTAAGAGCCCAGGGACAGGTTAGCCCACACTCAAGTTATCCCTGACACAGAGATGGTCCTCACTGAAAAGGAATAAACTGTTCCAAAGCTAGAAGAGGAGGCTGCACAGAAGAAAAAGACAAAGACATTCCAGAAGAAACAGAAACTTATGCCGCTGGAGTAAATCCAGTATAAAATAAATGCAGATAAAAAAAGTTTGTTTTTTGTTTTGTTTTTTTTTAAAGCCATTACTGTCTCTATTTAAAACAATAATGATTTTCCTAATTACATAACACAGAAACCACTTTGAAGCTGCAAAAAGAGGGCAGGAAATACTACTTTGTCCCTCAGAGGAAATGTTTCATATTGTTAAAAGAAATGTAATAGAAAAATAGTCTGCTAATAAGAATTAGTACTTGTTTGTTGATCATGAGGGATAAAGTATATTAAATCAAGTTTTTCCTTACCACACCCTCTATGTCTTTAATTTCAAACGAAACTCTTGACAGCATCTTCTCAATATATTATTTAACAGGAAAAACCAAAATAGCTGCCATTCTCTATACATAACACACAAGACCGCTCACTCTCTATACATAACACACAAGGCCGCTCACTCTCTATACATAACACACAAGACCGCTCACTCTCTATACGGAACACACAAGACCGCTCACTCTCTATACATAACACACAAGACCGCTCACTCTCTATACGGAACACACAAGGCCGCTCACTCTCTATACATAACACACAAGACCGCTCACTCTCTATATGGAACACACAAGACCGCTCACTCTCTATACATAACACACAAGACCGCTCACTCTCTATACATAACACACAAGACCGCTCACTCTCTATACATAACACACAAGACCGCTCACTCTCTATACATAACACACAAGACCGCTCACTCTCTATACATAACACACAAGACCGCTCACTCTCTATACATAACACACAAGACCGCTCACTCTCTATACATAACACACAAGACCGCTCACTCTCTATACATAACACACAAGACCGCTCACTCTCTATACATAACACACAAGACCGCTCACTCTCTATACGGAACACACAAGGCCGCTCACTCTCTATACATAACACACAAGACCGCTCACTCTCTATATGGAACACACAAGGCCGCTCACTCTCTATACGGAACACACAAGACCGCTCACTCTCTATACGGAACACACAAGGCCGCTCACTCTCTATACGGAACACACAAGGCCGCTCACTCTCTATACGGAACACACAAGACTGCTCACTCTCTATACATAACACACAAGGCCGCTCACTCTCTATACGGAACACACAAGACCGCTCACTCTCTATACGGAACACACAAGACCGCTCACTCTCTATACATAACACACAAGGCCGCTCACTCTCTATACATAACACACAAGACCGCTCACTCTCTATACATAACACACAAGGCCGCTCACTCTCTATACATAACACAAGGCCGCTCACTCTCTATACGGAACACACAAGACCGCTCACTCTCTATACGGAACACACAAGACCGCTCACTCTCTATACATAACACACAAGGCCGCTCACTCTCTATACATAACACACAAGACCGCTCACTCTCTATACATAACACACAAGGCCGCTCACTCTCTATACATAACACACAAGGCCGCTCACTCTCTATACATAACACACAAGGCCGCTCACTCTCTATACGGAACACACAAGACCGCTCACTCTCTATACGGAACGCACAAGGCCGCTCACATGTACTAGTTCACTTGAATCCACCTCCTCCAATGGCTCCTTCTGATGCTATGGGCTGGCAGCCAGGGAAATAAGACACATATGTATTATTTCTAGGGAGAGAGTAGAACACAAAGCTAACTACATAGCACAGAGTGGTCCTGTGCTAGGGTCCATCCTGTCTGTCCTGGCTTCACAGGGTAAATCAGTACCTCAATGCCTACTCTGAGCTTAGGCTTAGCCAAAGAACTCAGATGTCCTGTCTCTCCCCAGCTGGCCGGAAGCATCTGGGCAGGACAATGATAATGAACACACCCCAACATGGAGCCGTTTGTCCATTTACAGCTGCTGTATCTTGCTATCCCCAGTCTCTGGCTTTTGTCACAGGTGAAACAGAAACCGTACTCAGCTTCCCTAGTTCTAAAATGGCAAATTACATCAGTAGCTTCTAAATCCCATGAAGATCTGTAGATTATATACAATCAGAAAACTCAGAGTCATTAAAAAAAATTGTCTGAAAAGTTCACTGCACGGTCCACCAAGCTATCACCTTCCCACACTTATAAAAATGATGAGCCATGAGAAACACTTTAATGGCTCACTCCTAACAGAGTAGGAGGAGTTATGAAAAGAAAAACAAAATATGCCATTTATATGGTAAAAAAAAAAAAAAGTATGGCTACAGAGGGCTCAGAAAAGGTAAGTCTGTGCGACAGGAGACAGTTTAGTGAATAAAATGTTTACTATACAATCATATCTGAGTTCAGGTCCCCAACTCTTGTGTAAAAGGCCAGGTATGGCACCATGTGCACGTGACTGGGGCTCATTGGGTATCCAGCCTAGCCAAATTAATAAGATTTGCAGTGAAGAGACTTTGTCTCAAGAAATAAGGTGGAGAGTGATAGAGAAAAACATGATATCAACACACATATAAACATATATACACATATATCAAAGACACACCATGCACACAGCACATATAAATACACCACACCACATACACACACAGAGCATGCAAAGTTTATAAATTACTCTTTACAGTTTCTAAAACAATCTGAAAGGTTGGAACATTGGTTGGCAGCACTAATGCTGTTAGAACTCTTTAGCCTGCTGAATATATATCATATCATATCATATCATATCATATCATATCATATCATATCATATCATATTATATATATTCTGGACAAAACACTGGTCCTTGACCTAATCCCTCTTACTGAATACATCAAATCTTAACTCAAGGGTGGCTGTGCACCAGAGTGGTCAGTGTTCCTAAACCCTTCTGCCTGTTGCCAAAGTCTAAAGGGGGCTGTTTGTCTGTTGGAGGCAGAACCCTAGCACCTGCATTTTTAGAAGGGAACCATCCCTTGTGCCATTTCCTAATATCAGCTGGGTTCAGGTCTTTATCGCCTGTCCCTCATCAGACCCTGAGGTGAGGCTTTTCCATCAAAGGAATGCCCTCTGTGCAATGCTCATCAAGCCAAACAATTTGTCATTTGAGACTTCAGTCAAGGATGAGTGGGGCAAAAGCAGCCACACTGCATGGTGGGTCCCAACCACACTTCACAGACATGGGCAAACTGTCAAAGACAGAACTACCAAGTCTGACTACACAGAGAGGATGACTGACCAAGGTGGGCACTACGGGTCACCAGAGAGAAGTGCTAAGCACATAAGGAGGACAGAGGAAGGAGTTAAAGAAACTGTGAAGTACAGGTCGGATGACTTTAACATTTCCTGCTTTTAACCCTTCTTAAAATAAAATCAGCCACCAAAGTGCCCAGGGAATCCAATTAAACTCCATTTTTAATCCCCTATGCAAGAAAGGATTTAATAAATTTGGCCATATTTGAAAAACAATGTTCAGAAACAGAGCCCAAGTGAATTACTGTTTGAATTGTTCACCCAATCTCCCCATGCCCTGCCTGTTTTATAACTCGAGAGTTAAAAAAACAAAAACAAAAACAAAAAAAAAAAAAAAAAAAAAACCACACTGACTGAGTACCAGTGGAGAAAACTGGACAGGAAGACACAGGGCATTTGCAAAGCTTCTAACACCACCTCACACCTGAGCCAAAATGCGCCACTTGGAAATATGTTTCCCTTTGATGCATGGGGTCCATGTCTGAGTTCATCAGTGTGCTGTCCTGATGGCAGGGGCTGGGATACCATGCACCAGGCCTGCACACTCTCATTTTGGGATTTCACATACACCCTTTGCTTACCTATAAGCAGAATTCACCAGGCCAAAAACACAGCAGAGAGCTTTTCTGGGTTTTTGGCCAGATCTCCAAAGGCAAGACTTCATTTCTTAGGTAAAAGATAAGGCCTTCCTTCCTTAGGGAACCTGAAGAAAAGAGGAAAGCCCCACAGGACGCGAGTGATAGGCAACAAGAAACAGACCTCCCTGAGGAGTCTGCACTTCTACCTCAAACCTCAGCAACTTAAACACAGGCTGGGAAGCACATCCTCACACTGATGGGAAAACACTGCTGAACACGCTCTACCTAATCCACAGAAACTGAATCAAATTGTAACGTTCATTCTCAGCAAAATGAGGCCTGCCTCTGCCCTGGTCCTCTCCCTCTGCCTTCTCTCAGAGCCCTATCTTGACCTGCATGGTCTAAAGTCCGATCTCAAGAACCAAGGAAGAAACAAACACAATCACTGTCATTTTTCAATAATCCTTCCTTCTTTGATGGGGGGAAGGGCATCTTTTGTTTCCAGGAGGGAGGGTTCGAGACAGGGTTTCTCTGTATAGCCCTGGCTGTTCTGGAACTTGCTTTGTAGATCAGGCTGGCCTCAAACTCATAGAGATCTGCCTGCCTCTGCTTTTTGAGTGTTGGGACTAACAGCATATGCCACCCCACCCCCATAGATGATACGCATTTAATACATCTTCACAGAGAAGAAAGGCCCTGAAACATAACATCAGTCACATCCTAGCCCAGAAACATCTACAGCTACAGGTTTTTTCTTCCGTGTGGCTCACCATGTATATCTCAAGGCAATCATCTACACACACACACACACACACACACACACACACACAAACTGAGTCTTAATTTTATTTCTTTTAAAGACTAGTGAAGCCTATCCCTTCTCAGAATTAAGTTTTAAAGTATATAAAAAATGGTACAAAGGAATGGGAAAGAATTTGATATTCTAATAAAAATAATTTTGATAGTGCATCTGGTCACCATATTTAATGACTCACTGATAAGTCACATTCTGCCCTAATGATGCACAAAGTACTTTTAAAAGTGTATAATCTATAGTATAGTAGTAAAATACTAACAGAGTGAGGAATGATCTTGGCTCCAGGCAAGAGTCTTAATGGAACTTGCTGATTGGCAAGTGGTAAGTCTTTTGTTATTCATAATATGACATTTTCCCATACCTAAATTTATGCTAATATGTGACTCAGAGTGGGTCTCCAGAGAGCTCAGGAGCCAACTGTATGATATGAGGCTTAGAAATTTGGTCCCATCATCACCTCTTAACTGGGCAAAGGTTGCAACCAAGTTAATTAATGAAGTAGTAACACCTCATTAGTGTAACCTACAAAAAAATTCCCCATTTGGTAAACACATAGAAATGGCACATCTAGAGGGCACAGGAGCACAGGCAGGTGGGACAGGATAGTCTCTACCCTAATGGAAACCATGCTCTATTTATGTCTTCCATTTGGCTCCTCCCCAGTTACATCTTTGTTAAATGAGGAAACATAAGAAAAGAACTTTCTGAACTTTATGTGCCATTAGCAAATCACTGAATCAAGAATAGGTGGACTGAACCCGATTGTAGTGGTTAGAAGGGAATCCTGGGGCTAACAGATGGCCCTGCAGTAGATACAGTGCTGTGGGACTGACGCCTGCAGTGCATGCAGTGCTGTGGGACTAAGCCCTCGTCTATACTCTATGGAGTGATTAGCATCAGAACTGAACTGAGCTTGTGCCTGGAAATTTGCAGAACTTGATGTTGGTGTGGGGAAAATATCCCCAAGGACTTCACATCAGAGGTATTAGCAGTAGGGTTTGGGGGTTGGGAGAGGGGCTCAGGTAGTACAGTGCTTGCACACAAGCAGAAGACTGAGTCTTGATCCACAGTGTCCTTGCAAAATTGGATATGGCGATGAACTCCTTTAACCCCAGTGCTGGATGGAGGTAGGAATATGTATGTAGACAGGAGGATTCCTGGAACTCTCTGACAAGTTAGTCTAGCCAACTGATGAGCTCCAAGCTCAAGAGAAACTGTCTCAAAAACAAAGTGAAAAGACGTAAAAGATGCACTGAACTCTGGCCGACACACAGACCACTTATAAAAAAAAATAATGTTGAGAATAGACCCTAACACTGTGGTTGTATCGCTGTTACTACTACAGGAGCTGCTAATGATCTTACTGAGTTCATTAACAATCAGAGGAATAAGCTAGATTTTAGTTGGAAGTTGATGAAAATAGAGATGTAATACACTGTTTTCCCCTTCCAACTGCATGTACCCAACCTCTTATCCTCTGAGCCCAGGTTAAGGACCACTGAACTGAAGAAGTCCAGGAGAGGGTTACTCCAGGAAGGACTCCAATAAAAGAAGTCTAGATAGCCATGAGGGCTGGGGAGCAAGGAGCCTGGAGGCTGATACAACCACAGACTCACTGTACAGCAAGACAACTCAAAACTAGCTAGGACCAACATGGCTGACTAAAATCACCAGTGTCCTTTGCTTTATTTATAACGGCATCTCCATGTCCTTAGCTTTACAAAAGTGTCTGCTCCCATCATGCATCTGACTTAAAATTACCTGGGAAAACGTGTTGTGAGACAAAGAAGCCTTCCGTGTGTCTCCCATCATCTAACCAACAATGCTCAAAAATAATTCCCTGGTTCCATTAAAGTAGCTATCCCAAAACCCCAAAGACCTGACTCTCCTGATGTCACTTCACGTCTTCTGAAGAGAACGCTCCACTTTTCTGAAGCACCATCTTTTTACTTAATAAACTCCCTTGCTTGTTTTACTGAACAACACAACTTTGCTTTGTACTGACATCCTCACAGTTTTTCTTGCACAGAGGAGAACTCAGGGTGTGTGTGTGTGTGTGTGTGTGTGTGTGTGTGTGTGTGTTTATGTGTATGTGTATGACAGAGGAGAACTCAGGGTGTGTGTGTGTGTTATGTATATGTGTGTATGTGGGGTGTGTGTGTGTGTGTGTGTGTGTGTGTGTGTGTGTCTCCAAAGCCATCTCTATCATCCCAAAGCCAGAATGGAAAGCTATAACTAAAGTCTCTCACTTAAAAGGACAAAATGTAATTCCTGAAGAAAGTAAATTCTGAACAAAACTCAAGTGTCTGTTTGTTAGAGTAACAAGATTGGCTTCCATATGCTATAAATTCAATGCAAACACATTATAGCTCATTCCAAATGTAACAAGTACATAATTTAAGGCTGATATACTTGATTGTCCAATTAGTCCTTGTATGTAACTCAATCCAATTCAGAAACTGATAGGATTTTGTGGATTTTCAACTGTCAGCCCCATGTCATCCCTGACAGCTGGAATCTTTGCAATCTCACTTCAAGAATCTGCTGTTTGGGTTGTGGTTCACATCTGGCAATCAGGCAAGAGGCTCTTGTTCTAGAATGCTTTTCCATCAACTCCCAGGGCACTTAACACCAAGAGTCTCTGTCCCACTCCAGATGTTGTACTGGAGATCACGTCAGTTTGATTTGTCTCCATGGACCCTGCAGATGCCCTTTAACATATATGGCACAAGAATGGAAGCTTTCACAGTTTTTCTACCTTGAATGTATAAAATGGAAACTATAACCATACTTCGATTCACATACCTACATGCTCCAGCATGTTACAGATAAACGCTGTAGGTTAAAATGGAAACAAATAACAGAAGGCTTCAACTTCTGCTTTTCCTTATAGTTTGGGGGGAAATGTGCCTGACGACTCTTCACACAGCTCTGTGCACACCCTCTTAAAGAAAAGCCAAATTTCAACATGGTGTCATTCCATGACAGGGTACATGGATGGTGAGGGAAGAAACTAGGAACCAAGAGAGATTAGCAGCCTTGACTCAGGCAGTGGCAATCAAGACTGGAAGCAAGATGAGTCAGAGAAGCATTTCAGATTAAAATAGGCAAGAAAGGCAACTGCATGGAGGGTTCCCAGGGACAGCAGAGGACGCTGGCAGTGGTAGAAGAACCACTGTCACTCACACACATGCACGTGCAAAAGGTGGGCGGGGGGGACCTGGAAATATGAGCACGAGTTCCTTTTTAGGGAGATCTATTCCCAGACAATTAAAAGGAAAAGATATTGTGCCATTGTGTCACCAGGATGCTGGATAGTGCAAACCAATTCCTCAGATCACTGTGGTAACTGGCCAAAATGATGGAATTGTTTTCAAAATAATGAATCTATTTTAAATTATTATATAATTTCCCCTTCCTACCCCTCCCATTTAGCACTCCACCCCTCCTCAAATTGACCATTTTTCAAAAGAACTAGTAATAGCAAATGTGTATGAAAAGCTGTAATTTCTTCCAAACGTTTTCATCCTAAGTGATATCATTTTAAGCTATTATTTATTACTTTGTTATTTATTACTGTGTATACATGATGTGTATAGGGCATCTGCATGCCATGGTCTGCAAGTAGAGGACAGGTAGCAACTCTGGCATGTCCTTTCCCCCACCTTTATGTGGCTTCTAGGGATCAAGTTCCTTTCCAGGCTTGTGTAGCAAGCACCTTTACCTGCTGAGCCGTCTCCCTAACTCAAACCAGACCTTACTAAACTTACTGTTAAACAGATCTTACTAAAGAACAGATCTGAGTGGGGGCTGTGTGTGCAGACTCTGGGCAGCAGTAATATAGGAGTTTGCTATTTTCATATTCGTACAGTGTTTTCCCCTGTACTACATAAATGTTAGGGTTACAACCTTTAAAGGATTTAAAAATTTTAAAGCACACTTTGGGAGTCTACATGATAGCACACCCTTATTTAATTCTAGTACTTGGGAGGCAGATGCAGGTGGATCCGTGTGAACTTGAAGGTATCCCATTTTGGAGCACTGTCACCAAAAAATGTATACTTTTTTTCTTAATCTGTCTTTTCAAAGTTACTACTACAGTCAGGTAAGGGCTTCTACCAGTGAATAAGCTATTAAATCGAGTTTTTAAAAAAAATTCTTCCATATCAGAAGCACAGTGGTACACGTAATTTATAAGTTGCAAACACGAAAACCCCTTTCAGCTGGTAGGAACCCATGGCAGACTCAGCTTGCCAAAGGTTCACGTGAAGGAGATTTTGGGACCTGAGTTTGCTGTAAGTCTGGGATAAGCCCACAGAATGACTTGGATATCCAAAGAATGGAAAGAGCAAAACTCTAGGGCATTAGGAGAATGTCAACCTTACATGAAGAGAGGGGTCATGACCCCACAGTCCCTCTTGCTGATCAGACTGCACGGGTTCTGATTTTAGAAGATTTCAAAAGCAGCAACGAGGGTGGTGTAGTGTATGCAAGGCTCTGAGTAGAGAATGGGGGAAGGAGCCAAGGGCTTGAGTCTAGGAAGGGCCTCCAACTCCCAGGGAGTAAGTCTATCCCCAGAAAAGGCTTTAACATTATGTACCAGCAAATGAGAAACAGCAAGTGAGTGAGTTACACACTGAGTTGTGGTAAGAATGTCACCAAGTACACAATAAATACATGCAGTTTCTGTGTGTCTTTTTTAAATTTAATTTATTTTTTTAAGGAGTAGGGTAGAAGTTGTGAGTACTAAGAACCTGCTTACCACCTCCACCTCCAAGGGCCTGCTGAGCACAGAGCATGCAAGAACTCAGTTTTCTCCCCCTGCTAGGGGGATGCCGATTTCTTTCACAGGATCAGACATCCACTGCCAGGACTGTTCCTAGAGAACCAGCACAGAAGCCAAGCCTGATGAGAGATAAGGAGACCGCAGGAGACAGGAGCTGCTGCTGGGAACCAGCCCACGACTGGCTGGCTGTGCCATGCCAGAGAGCCCTATGGTGTGGCCAGAAGCTTCAAGACTTGCTAGACTGAACTCTGATCCACCCACTACAATTAAATCCCATCTACCAAGAGGGAACTAAAGTCTCTGAATCCTAAGGACAATTTCCAAAGTGACACTCCATCTTGATTTAAAAGGACAAAAGGGAAAAAATAAAATCAGCGTAAGTCCAGGGAGGGTAGGACATGAGTGGTGTGTGAGCCAATGGCCTCCTTTAGATGCTGTCCGTACGCACTGCACCGCGCCGCCATCTTAGACTACTGCTAAAACATCTGCTCTCCCAAAGCCAGCAGATGATTTCTGGGTTCCTTCAGCTGCACCAGAGACTCTGGGTGTGGGTGTGCTCCTCTACTGCTCACCAGTACAGATGCTTGCCCTTCTCTGCTCCGCAGACAGAGGACTGCTTAATTTACATCTCTACCTTTGAACTGTTTTCTCAACTGGACTCCAATGGCCAACCAGCTCTTTAAAGAATCCCCACTATTCCCTGGTTCCCAAGGGCTTCCCAGGTGACTAGGCTCACACTTGATAAGAGCCTTCTTTCTACTCCTTCCTCCTGTCAACTTTCAACTAACAGGGTGCACACTATTCATTCATTCCTGAGCATAAACCCAGCTCTCAAGTGCTGTTCAAGCCTGTACTTAATCCAGCCAGACACCACCCACCCCAGTCTGGGCTCTGTCACTGGCCTATCCCCAATCCAGTCACTCTGCTCTCCACACATCCTGACGGCAGGCTTCTGCTCATGGGTCCTCCTTTCTCCAAACTCTACCAAAACACAGGAACCCAGCTGTCCTGCGAGTCCTCCCCCAAGGAGTGCAGTAAACTACCTTATCTCACTCAGCTCCCTTGCAAACAGCCTTTCTGTCAATCATAGGCGTCCTGAGTCTCCCTCTACCTAGAGCATTCCCTTCTCCATGCTTCCACTCATTCACCTTCCTCCATTACTCCTGGGTGGGACTGTTCACTCACTCACTCACTCACTCTCTCTCACTCTCTCTCTCTCACTCACTCTCTCTCTCTCACTCTCTCTCTCTCTCACTCACTCACTCACCCACTCACTCACCCACCCTGCTCATTTCAGAGATTGGGAAAAGAAGCCACAAAGGGCTAGAGTGACTGGCACCAAGGCACAAAGCTGAGGAGCACAGAACTAGCCAGACATTCCCAGTCAAAGCTGGTTTCCCAGTCATAGGGTCTGCTTTGCCTGATGAAGCAGGGATGAAGCAATCTTTGGTGTCAGACTTCCTTATCTGGCTAAAACCCCTCAGCCTTCAAATAAATAACAATAACGATAACAATAGAAGAACAACAATGGCCATGCCATCTGCCTAGAAAGAGGTAGGGGACATCTCTGAGACCCAAACCGTAACCAGTTTTTCACTATATGCTTTGTAGCAGTGCTCCATGATAGTGAAGACCTTTGCCACCCATCCTGGATGTGCACACACAGGCTTGGGGGCAGTTACCCTTTCTTCCACTCTGCTGCCATCTGCCAACTCCTGATAAAGCATACACGTATTAGAGCAATGTAAAGCCACACACCTAAGTCAGCAGACAGGTGCTCGGCAGGCCTTTCTAAATACTACATACGGAGCATATCTGTGGCTCATGGATGGAGAACATGCTGTGTGTTCATTTGTGTATGTGTGGAGGTGTGCATGCATGCATGCATGTGGGTGCTGGGAATAAAGCCTGATCCTCTGGAAGAGCTACAAGTGAGCCATCTCTCTAGCTCACTTTTTTGAGACAGAGTCCTCAACTGAACTTGAAGTTCAATGACCTGAGTCAACTAGACTCAATGAGGCCCAAAGATTCTCGTGTCTCGACCCCCATCGTACCTCATCCCACCCCAATGCTGGGATCACAAGTTCTGATTCACTCACAATGAGACTCCATCTACCTGGGTGCTAGGGATTGAACCTGACTTAAGGCAGCTAGCCCTTTACTAAGCCCTTTGCTAACTAAACCACCTCCCAGTCCTCTGGAAATCACATTTTAAATGACAACTGGAGAGGTGGTTCAGTGGTTAAGAGCACTGACTACAATTCCCAGCAACCACATGTGGTTCACAACCATCTGTAATGGGATTCGATGCCACCTTCTGGTGTGTGTCTGAAAACAGCTACAGTATACTCACATACATTAGATACATAAAACTTTTTTTTTTTTTTAAAAAAGACAACTCTATTTAAGACAGCCATCTACAAGCAATTCGGATTCCAATTACTCCTTTGCACACGCCTGCCTTCTGGTTCATGGTTCATGGTTCATTGTGTGCACTATGGTGGACTCGCACAGTAAGTCTCAACCTGCACGAAGAGTCTGGAGTCAAATGTCTAAAGTCACCATCTCAGTCCACTGAACAGAAGGTGACTACAGAACATCAGAGCAGGGCTGGGTGCTCTCCTGGTCTAATACAGGATGCTCTTCCTGGGAGAAAGGCCATCTACACACTGCAGCCTCAGCGGATTAACTCACTACAGAGCTGCCTCGGTATAACGTTCTCTCATGCACACCAAAATCAAGTGGGACGGACCGAAACATCAGGGTGATGCAAATTCCTAGGCATTAGTCATGAATTTCCAGAAATGAGAATATTTTAGAAATCCTTCCCCTCACTTGGAAACTTGGGGCCATGGCTATTTCTGGAACAATAAGAAGGCCTTGACCACAGTCTATAGTCTAGTAGTATTTCATGCTTACCGTATAATTTGCTAATAATCAAAAGACAAGGAGCCAGTCGCTTGTTACTCATAAGTGGGTTTTTGTTTATTCTGAAGCCAAAGTTGGTAAGCTCTACTATTTTATCTTTGCAAACTTACACTGTATTAAAAAGACTTGACAACAGAACAGTCACAAATGACTGTAAGCAAATACTGTCTCAAAGATCTTGGGTTATTTTCACCTAATGACTGGTTTCCTTTGGGTCCACCCAGTAAAGATAACTTCCGCAAAATACCATTCTTGGCTAATTCTCTGCCTTTAGCAGGTCTACAATTGTAAACTTCACCCAACAAATAAACTTCCTTCCTATTTTTATAGTTTTCCATAATTGGTGTGTCTATGTCTTTGGCTGGCCAACTTTTTCTAACTTGAAACTCTTGGCAATAAAAATTCTTCACAGTATCCTGAGAGTAAAAGGAAGAGAAACTGTAGAGCACTCTACCTGGCTCAGCTAAAGGGGGAAGGTAGAGAGTTGTGACCTTGGATAATGACATTCAGGCTCCAAGTGGCAGAGAGCAGTGTAATTTCTCTGCCCCTCTTCCTCTTATCTGATCTGAATGAGCTGATGCCTGACTGGAGCACCGTGTTCTTGTTCCACCCTACTGAGCCAGAGCTTATGTTTAACTCCAGCACCGCATGACAAAGCCACAGGCGGCAGCACCTAAGCATGACAGCAAGCACAGAAAGATACAGACAGCACTAGTAGGGATTCCCTGTCAGTGCGTGGATGAGGGAATGGGCATGTGCAAGTGTGCATGTGGGAGCACATACTGTGCATGCATGCAGAAGCCAGGAGAGTGTTAAGAGGATGCCAGGTACCATGTTCTGCTATGCCATTTTCCATCTCTTGCTTCTGACGTGGGGTCTCTCTCTGAACCTAGAGCTACTTCCCAGGGATCCTCCGATCTCAACCCCACACAGTGCTGTGGTTGCAGATGTGCACATGGTATAGATGATGTTGGGAGATTTGAACCCATGTCCTCACACTAGAGTACCAAGTGTTCCTACCCACTGAGCCATCTTCCTGGCCCCTAGCTGTAAAATCCTAGCTATAATCACCTCAGCAAAGGAGGGCTCCATTTTTCTTATGTTTAAGGAAAGAAAGAGCTGAGATTGTAGCTCAGTAGTAGAATGCTTGCCTGGCATTCACAGGGCTCTAGGTTCAAGTCCCACCACCATAAGAGAATAACAATGGTAACAATAGTAAATGAAAAGAAGAAACAGAGCAGGCAACTCCCGTCTCTTCTACCCACAAATGCAGTGAAGTGATGTTGACGGATCATGCTTAAGTGCTAATCTGGTCCAGGAGTTGTTCTATACTAAGAAGCTAAGTGCTCAGTAGCCTGAAGGAAAGCTATTTATCCCATTTTACTGACAATGAGCAACAGTGAGACAGAACTGATTCCAAGGACTGATCCCTCTATTAGACCTGGATGAAGATTTATGATTCTGGCCTGAGCTGCAATGTCAGAAACGGATTCCACATAGAACACGAATACAGTCATCATTCAAACCCATATGCTCATCTTTCAGAAACTGGAGTCCAGGGAAGTCTAAGATACCCAAGCTGAAGAGACCAGCTGAACAGATGTGGTTCTATCAGTCATTTCTATAAATCCAAGCTAAAGGAAGCCTAATGAGTGACATGTGGTGGTACAAACCCACAATCCCTGCACTGAAGGTCTAGGTAGGCATCCATGAGTTCTAGGCCAGCCTGGGCTACAAAGAGACAAGGATGAGGAAGGAATAGAGGAAAGGAAAGGAGAGAGAGTAAAAGAAGGAAGGGGGTGGGAATCCAGTAACCAATATAATGAAAACCACATCACCTGGAAACTGACCTCTTGGGTCTACTTCATTACCCTTAACTTCCTTCCAATCCTGACCCATCTTTAACTTTCTACCAAGTTTCTCTCACCTATTCTCTTCTCTCTCTGGCCAAGAACTCCTGATATGTAGGGATACTGAAAGTATGTTACCTATAACTAGTGTCACTCTGGTATACCTATTTCCAGAAGCAGGCTAAAGTTGATCATTTTATACCTTTCTCCTAAGAAAAGAAGTTCGATTTCTCAGTGGACAAGATCCTTTCCAAGTTCTGCCCACCTTGTTTCATGAGAACACCTCCTCCTACCCAGATAGCACAGCTATGACAGATGAAGCCAGATGTACTTAGAGCCACATAACTCAACCTTTAATCTTAGCAGTTATGACTTGGGCTGTTCCGCATGGTGACTACAGCTAGTAATGCATCATACTGTTGGAGAGAACTAAGACAACAGATATGTCTCCATAAAAATAGGAGGATGTAAGATAAGGTGTGTGCCAGTCAGCTAGATTTAGTCATTTGGTGCTGTAGATATGTCAAAACATCATGGTAGGTATAGTAAATATAATCTTATCTGTCCATTAAAAACATAGCTTTAAAAATAGCTATGACAGGCCCAGAGGAATGGCTCAGCACTTTCAAGAGCTGGCTGCTCTTGCAGAGAACCAGGGTTCAATCCCAGCACCCACATGACTGCTATCAACTCCAGTTTCAGGGAAATAACCCCCTCTTCTGACCTCCACTGGCACTGCACACACCTGGTGCATAAACGTACATTCAGGCAAAACACATCACATGAAGTAAAATAAATAATTTTTTAAATGTTAAAGTGGCTCTGGTAAATTGCCTGGCTTCTCTAAACGTTTGTTTCTTTATATTCCCCATGCACACACCAGCAAAACACATAGGAAGAGCCACTAACATACTAGTATCATAATTACTCCAAGAACCAGGAAAGTTACAGAACCTACTTCCAACACAATGGCTGGCACACATAAAGTGTTCAGATATGTAATCATCTCTTCCTCTCCTTTTCTTATTTTTATCTCTTCCTCTCCTTGATGTTTTAATGCTAACTCAAGTTTGCCTCCTCTTAAAGGCCCAATACAGGTCATGCTTTTCCAAACAAAATCAGTTAGCCTTATTGGAGGAAAGGAAACACATTATCCATGTAGCTTATTTCCTATGAGTCTTCCTGGAAAC
Source organism: Rattus norvegicus (assembly GCF_021556685.1). Lineage (NCBI taxonomy): Eukaryota > Metazoa > Chordata > Mammalia > Rodentia > Muridae > Rattus > Rattus norvegicus. The sequence goes on from NC_141547.1 coordinate 44,412,664, forward strand.
AATGGACCAGTGTGTCCCACAGCCCAGTGCCATGGAATACTCTGCCACACTGAACCCCACCAGCGCTCGCTCTGCAAAGGGTCGGGCCATACACAGTTCACACTGCTGGTCTCCCATACCACAGGGCCTCATGTTAATGACACCCTTTATAGGTCAAAGGCTCTCCACTTTCCCCAACCACTGCTCACAATTCCTACCTACCCCTCCCTTTCCCATGCCCATCACGATCTGAAATCCACAAGTGTGCTCTTATGTGACTAAATAAAGTTATGAGGAATACAATAGATTATTTCAAAGATATGATTAGCTTTGACTCAAAGTCAGCAAGGCAGTATTTAATATATACTAAACCCAGAGACAAGAAATTTGGGGTTAAGTTTAGCCATAAACTAACTATGAGAACTTAATGACTAAAACTGACTTCATTGCTCCGGGTGCAGTTTCTTTATGCAGAAAAGAGCAAGTGGAATCACATTCAAAGCTTCCCCCCACTCACTCTGAACAACACGACTAAGGTTTGCCAGAATTACTACATCTCAGAATTACTACACCTCAGCCACCACCATTGACAGGGTATGCTGGGGAGAAAGAAAAGGCTCCTTCACTGATGAATCTACCAAGTCCCAATAATTTGGATTAAAAAAAAAAAAAAAAAAAGGTGGGCTGGGGATTTAGCTCAGTGGTAGAGTGCTTGCCTAGGAAGCGCAAGGCCCTGGGTTCGGTCCCCAGCTCCAAAAAAAAGAAGCAAAAAAAAAAAAAAAAAAAAAAAAAAAAAAAGGCCTTCCCCAAGGTTAAAAAAGGCCGGTGTCAGAAGGTACTATGCAAGCTTCTAAAAGTGGGATGCAACCAACAGTCTTACCCCACTGTGACATCTGTGAAACACAAGAATGTGGAAGAGGGGTGGAAAGATGATAAGAACCGAAGGACCAGGAAATCTATCAGATTGTCTCTCCTAGAAATGAGAGTGAAGCTTCACTCATGATACCTCTACAATATGGTTGCCTAAACGAGACCTGAACAAGGACACCAGTAAACATGTTAAAGCAGAAATCTCATGGGGGCTCCACCCCTAGACAAATGTCTACACTTAACTATGGGATGCTGAGAGTGGAAGAAATAAGACTTTCACCACGAAGGAGCCCCCTAATTGTTTATCCAATACCAAGTACATATTAACATTGAATGGAATCAGCATGTTGTATCCGTGTGTGTGTGTGTGTGTGTGTGTGTGTGTGTGTGTGTACACATACATACATACATGGAGTATGTATGGTGTGGAAACTGCTGTCTTGTAGGAGGGGAACATTGTGCATCAGCTCAGGTGAGGCTGGACAGGTGAGCAGGCATCTGGACACATGTGAAATGTGACCTCCTTCAGAAAAGCTTTTACTCCAGGACAGTGGGGATCCTGTAGAGACCATAGCTTATCTTCCCTCAGATTGTAAGTCTACTTTGGACCTGATTGTTGGTCCACAGTGTGAGATGCCTTGTGTTGTAGTTATTAAAAGTATTGTGGGGGTTGGGGATTTAGCTCAGTGGTAGAGCGCTTGCCTAGCACGTGCAAGGCCCTGGGTTCGGTCCCCAGCTCCGAAAAAAAGAAAAAAGAAAAAAAAGAAAAAAGAAAAAAAAAGTATTGTGTATATATGTGTATATGTATACATGTATATGTCCATATATATGAACATATATGTATATATGCATGCCAGGGATGAGAGGGAATGGATGGAAGGAGGAAAACATGTGGGTGGAAGTGGGGAAAGGAAGGTGGGAAGAGAATGTATAGGCAGCATAAGCTGCATTTGATGATTTAAAAAGAGGACAGGGGTTGGGGATTTAGCTCAGTGGCAGAGCACTTGCCTAGGAAGCGCAAGGCCCTGGGTTCGGTCCCCAGCTCCGAAAAAAAAAGAACAAAAAAAAAAAAAAAAAGAGGACAAAAACATGGGGCGGGGGAAGAGAGGTGGATCTAAGCGGTCTGGGGAAAAGGGGTTGACTAAAAGCCCACCATATGAAATTCTCAAAAGAACTAATAAAAAATGTACAGGAGGAGAGCAAAAGGAAAAAACCAAGATTTCAAAAACAAGTCAAGGGGCTGGACTCACAGCCGTTCTCAACCTATGGGTCTCCACCACTTCAGAGGGGACCTTTCACAGGAGTCACCTAAGAACATCAGGAAAACACAGGTATTCACATTATGATTCATAACACACGCAAAATTACAGTTATAAAGCAAAAACAAAAACAACGTTATGGTTGGGGTCACCCCAATATGAGGAACTGTATTAAAGGTTCTCAGCATTAGGATGGCTCAGCAGTTAAGAGCACTTGCATCTCTCACAGAGGACATGAGTGTAGTACCCAGCGTCCACTTCGGGTGGCTCACCTGTAACTCCAGCTCCACAGGATCTGGCTTCCTCCTGCACTCATGTGCACATACCCACACTTGCAGAGGAAACAAACTAACAAAACAAAAACCCAAGTGAAAACATGACACGTTTTAAAGAAAGTCTGAGAGCCTTGTTACTCACTGTGGTTCCCAGCCACCACCCAGGAGCTCATTAGAAGTTCCCATCTATACAACAAAGCCAAAGTCACACTACTCGGGATAACCATGTGACTTAGACACACTGGAATAAAGCACCCCATGATGGGTTTTCACAGTGATTTCAGACTAGCAGAGGAGCCACAATACTTTTAGTAACTACAACACAAGGCGTCTCACACAGTGGACCAACGGCTTACAATCTGACGGAAGCTAAGCTAAGGTCTCTACAGGATCCCCACTGTCCTGGAGTAAAAGCTTTTCTGAAGGAGGTCACATTTCACATGTGTCCAGGTGCCTGCTCACCTGTCCAGCCTCACCTGAGCTGATGCACAGTGTTCCCCTCCTACAAGACAGCCATTCCCACACCACACATACTCCAGGCTTTCCTCAGGCAACTCTAAGTCTGATAAGCCCAGCCCCGCCCTTCCCCGTTATTCTCTATTCATCCAGTGAATGAATAATCAGAGATGCCCCAGGAGAGGGGCAGAGGAAGGAAGGTTTTTGACAGAAGTGGACTACAAGGGTTCAGACATGCAGCCTAAGATGAGTTAGCAAACTCATCCAAGGAACAGACTATGACTAACCTTGTTGTCATGATGAAGCCTGCTCTGGGCTATCTTCTGCTGGAGATGGTCTTCCACTCCAGCATTCCTTCATTCTCTCTTCATAAGAACAACCTATGCCTGCGTTCTTAGCCCAAGAGAATCTGCATCGCTACAGGCAGAGATAAAGTCTCCCCCGTAGCCGCACTTAAGTATGGCTTACTCCAGCTGTGCTGAGCAGAGGCAGCACATTTCCCTAGGTCAAGGGATGGTTTGGAGTAAGGAATTTTTCACTCTTCATTAAACTTAAGCAACCACTGATGAAACGTAGCATTACTATAAAGCAAGCGTCTGTGCTTTAAGGCTGCATCTCCTGGGCAAACCACATAGGCTGACTTCAAGCAAGACTGCAGCGCTGCCTATATAAACATTGGCAGTAGACAGGTAGACACCTCCCAGGAAAGGGGCTCTGAAAGTGGCTCCGCTGTGTTCTGGAAAACAGAAGAGCAAGTCCAGCTGACTGCTGGCACCCAAGGTGGGCTTCTCCAGCCCACAGAGAACTTCCATGGTGAGTAAATATAAGCTGGGAGCCAGGACGGGGCTTGCCTGAATGCTGTGGTTAGGAGCAGCTGATCACAGAACAAGGCATACTTGTACTCTTGAACAACAAATCGCTCCAGGAAAGCAGACTGAGCACAGCCACAAGACAGGTCACTTCGAAAGCTGAAAAACAATGCTGTGGCCTTCCTTCCTCACTACCCAAGTCTAGGCTAACACCATCACCTCCGAACAGAGAGAGACACAGCAGCCGGAACACAGCCCAAGAAACCCCATCCACAGCACACATCGGTGGACAGCAACACTCCTTTCCACCCATCTATGGCTCCCCACTGTAATTAACACCAATTCCACACCCAGTCCAGTATTTAGAACTCTCAGTCACCTGGCCTAGAATCCCCTCCATGACCTGGAGTGACCTTTCTGTATTGGCTCCCTGCTGCTGGGTCCCAGAACATGCTTAAGCACATGAATCACCCCGCCCAGTCCTCACATTTCTCTGCTTCTCTTCCTAGCACTGACCACCAGCTGAAACTACCTTGCTTATCTATTTGCTTCTCTGTCTCTCCTGATTAGAATGTAAAAACCACAAAAATAGGGAACTGGTCTACCTCTCTACCGTTACCCCCCACCCTCACAACAGATGCACTGTTCAGTGCCTGTATGTCATGTGCCTATCGACGAAGACAAAATATAAAAAGCTTGGTTTTATTAATTAGCATTTAATTACTTATTTTAAAAATTATTATTTTCCTAAATCATTTTAAAATATTTGCCTTATAAAACTAGGTGTAAGCTACAAATGGTGGATCATGTCTTTAATCTCAACATGTAGGAAGAAAAGGCAGGAGTTTCTCCACAAGTTTATAAGACTGCCCTGCCCACCCCACACACACATGTACAGCCTCCTCCCTCCCCACACACATACTTCAGATGTCAGAGGCAGGGTAATCACAACATGTTTGAGGCCAGTCAGGACTATATAGTGACATCCTGACTCAAAGAAAAACAAAAATGAAAATCTTCAATGTGCCGTTTTTGAAGGACAAACATATTGGGTAAAATGAACGTCTAGTGCATGAGTACTTGATGGTAAACAGAGAGTACCCAACATACACGTTCTGAATAAACTACAAGACCTGGAAAATAACACACAACCCAAACCCAGATGAAAAGACCTTGGATTTAAGACACAGTCAATCTGCCGACATATCTCTATGCCACTTTTCACTCATTTGTAAACTGATATATACACATAACTCAACATCCTGTGATACTAGCAATGACCCTAGTACTAACATACACGGAGGCAATCACCAGACAAGCTCAAAGGTGTCTAGCTGAGGGAACATCTGCAGGTTTAGTCTAAAGATGAGAAAGCTTGAGAAATTCCTTTGTACTTTTTATGGGGGAGGGGAGACAAGTGTCCCCAGGAAGATACATGAAGAAACTGTATTTAAAGTCCCGCTCCATCTCTTATTCAATGCACACTGGTACCCACTGCCCATGTCCAACTAAAAACAGAGCAATGGTATGCTCATCTAGAAAGACTTATTAAACCGTTTCCCATCTAGGTTGTATGCCTTCATTATTAAATTGCTCTCTACAGAGTTACAGAGACCACCACTTACACAGGGAAAATGGCAGCTCAGGTGTCCATCTGCATCAACACCTCCCTCCCCTTTTTCTTCTCTGCCAGGTGCAGAGCCTCAGTTCCAAAGGTCAAAATGGAAAAGAAATCAGCTGAATGGTAGGCAAGTGTTGTGTAAGGCCCATGCCGTGTGCATCTGAGTGGTCTTAGGCATTTTAAGACTGAATACAAAAGCACATTAGGATTATGCCCACCACGTGTGTTAGCTATGCCTTTGTCTGAGTTTAGGCCATTCTCTACTATAAAACACAAAGTCTTCACCATAAACCAAGCATGGGTCTGCACAAGTCCCCATAAAATGAATGTCACTCTTTTACTGTTATCCCAAGTGGCTTCTTTTCTTTTCTTTTGAGACTTTCTTGAAGCCTAGACTGACATATCTTGCTATGTAGCTAAGGATAACCTTGAACTCATCTTCCTCTGTTCACCTCAATGTTGGGATTACGGGTATGCACCACCACACCCCAGCTTATGAAATAATCCCTCAAAACTAAAAGTCACATTCTCCATTTGCAAAATAACACTGGGTAAAAAAAAATAACTTAAGGTATAATTTATAATAATTGCACCAGTTATAGGAGGTGAAATATATATCTGGGCACAGAAGCAAACAGCTTTAATTCCAGGGCATGAGCGATCAGATCAAGTACTGGCAGATAGATCTCTGCCATTCTGAGGCCATCTTGGTCCACCTTGCCAGTTCCAGGCCAGAGAGGGCTACACAGTAAAACCCTCTCTTAAAAAAAAAAAAAAAAAAAAAAAAAAAGTGACAGGTAAGGAGAAAATTGCTCTAAAAATAGTGAGTGGGTTTTTATTTTGTTTTTGATATTGGTGCCATAAGGTTTTAACACCAGCTCAGGAATAGCATAACCCAGAATCGAAATCAAGCTATGAGCACACTGTGGCTGTCTGAACTCTTCAGAAGTACCACCTCTTGAAGAAGGCTGAGTCTTCACAGAAGTTCTCCATGGTATTTGAAATAAGACTTTGGTCTGCAAAAAGTAAACAAAGGCCCATCTCCTATAGTGAACAGCACCTTAGTAAACATGTACCAGAAAAGTAAAGAAAACTAAAAACACAGAAGCTGTGGCAAGGCTTTGTTTTTTAAAGAAATGGCAGATCTTTGCAATGTATGCCTTGCTGGTGTTGGAATGAAACACCTCTGTGAAGCCCAATTTTTCCTTTTACAGTACAAAATTAAATAAAACAATAAAGCAATAATAACAATAAAACAACTCAGGTCTGCACCTGAAGGATATACATACTCTGAATCACTTCATAAACTACAGTAATACTGTTGTTTTTTTTTTTTTTAAGTTTAGCATTACACAGAGAAGTTAAGAGAAGGGCTGGAAGGTAGGTCTAGTGGTCAAGAGCACTGACTATTCTTCCAAAGATCCTGAGTTCAATTCTCATGGTGGCTCACAACCTTCTGTAATGGGATCCCATACCTCTTCTGGTGTGTCTGAAGACAGTGACAGTATATATATACACATACATACACATACACACATATATACATATACACGCATACATACACAGCATATAGAATATATAATTTTTTTAAAAAGTTAAGAGATAATTTAAAAACAGAAGTGTGAACATTATCATTTTTTCCCAGTAGAAAAGTATACTTTATGTACAGGCTCAAAATTTTTCTACAGATCCTCTCAATGTAGCACCAGCGGTTTCTGGAAGTGATTCTGGTGAGGACTCGGGGTTGGAATAATGTTCCTGGGTGTCATCTCATAACTAACTAACCCTTATCTAGTTTCTGTCTCCATTTTATTATCCAAACTACAGGCGAAGCCACATCTGCTCCCAAACAGGTATTCAGAAAAATGTAATTAGGAAAACAAACACACACACACACACACAAAATGAACACCTCACATAACTGGAGATACAACCCATACTTAATTACTACCTTTAAAGAGTTAGAGACACGCTAACGGGTTTCATTATTACTCAGCTACACACACACACACACACACACACACACACACACACACACACAGAGACAGAGACAGAGACACAGAGACAGAGACAGACACACACATACAAACTCCACAAGAGGAACTGGGCGTCTTTCATGGCTGGGAGCAATGCATCAGTCAAAACACACAGAACCCAGGCAAGGTTGGAGGGAATCCTGGCAATTCCGCCAACTTTTTTAGTTTAAGTAGCCTTGTGCTGGCCTGGATTTCTAAGGCTCAGCTCCGAAAGCGCGAGTGTTGCAGTCATAAAACTTTGTGCAGACATTTCACACACACTTAAATCTCGAAGCTTGTCCTCTAAAAAACAGCGGGTTAAAAACCTAAAGCCAGGCAACTGGCTCAGCGATCCACTCCAGCCGCCCCAGGCAAAGAGGATCCAGGACAGCACTACACCTGGTTCTCGGGCTGTGCCTCAGTCTCCCCAGCCGGGGAACGGGCGCGACGCCTTCTGGGAGGCTGGCTCGCGCGCGGGCCGAGAGGAGGAATGAATGAAAAGTAGCTCGGCGCTCGCTCGAATGGCCTGGCGTCCGCCTCCCCCCGCGCCTCGGTCCGGCAGTTGGAGGTCCCTGGGCCCGCGGTAGTTCTAGCCCGCCGCCGCCTACCTTGGCCACCCAGCTGAACAATGGTGACATCGCAGGCCCGGCGGCGGCTCCTCGCCCGCCGCTCCCACTCACACGCGCCGGCCCGTGGGCCTGCCGACGGCCGGGGGCGGGCTCGGGGCGCGGCGGGGTGCGGGCATCGTCCCGAGACGGCGGTCAGCCTGCGGGCTCCTCCTCTCCCGGCGCGTCACAGCCCGAGAGGTCGCGCCGCCCAGCAGACCGGCGAGAAAGGGAAGTGGGCGGGGAGCGCGGGGAGGGGGCGGAGATGCAGGGGGGCTCCTCCGGCCCCGCCCCTCATATGGGCACGCCCGAGCCCCGCCCACCGGACCTGCTCACGCGGGAAGTTGGGACGTGCAGGGGTCGCCCCCTGTGGACGTACCGGGTGTTCAATCCCTGGTGATTGAGGAGTGATATGACGCTCCCGGTCTCCGGGACTTTTCGTACAACTTCAGAAATCTTAGTCTCTCGCTTTCTTCCTCTGATTTGATTTTAAAAACCACAGAATTGGAAAGAATGGATCTCTCTCTCCCATTTATCTCTCTCCCTCCTATTTCAAAACCAGAGTTGGAACAACAAGCATCCTAGCTTTCCAAGGGTTGCTCCGAACCCCACGACGTTTCTTCCTAACTTCTCAGGATAGCCGAGGACAAAAGAGCCAGTGTTACCCTGGTACTTCTATGCATGGTATGGCTTCGTTATACCCAGCTACCTAGACAGAAATGGTGCGTGGCAAAAGGCCTCTCCAACCTGGAGGTAAAGGGTCCCTTTACAGGTCAGGCAGTGAGATCTGAGATCATGGCTGCTACATGGCTGCTGACCTTCCAATACAGACGCTCCCAACTTCCATGTTGAGAAAATAGAAGTCCAAAGGTTTGCAGTACCTGACGCAGAAATGATGTCAGAGGAGTGCTCACAGTACCTCCTCCCACTGGCCAACCCAGCCCACAAATCCTCTTCTTTTCACCTCGATTGTGAATGGCCTTCAATATATTTTAATGGTCACCAAATATTTGCCATCTTAGCAATTGTTATCTGTTGCCACTTAACAAGTTTTCCCCAGATTGATTGGTAACAAATCATGTGGGCAGGAATTCAGGTGCCTAAGTAGGTGTCTGTGACTTAAGGTGGGTAGTAAGGTTGGGATAGAAGAATCCATCCCCAAGCCAACAGAGTAGCTCCTAGGATTCAGGACCCCTTGGGAGTGTTGGACCTCCAGGACTCAGTGACTTGGTGTTCCCCATCACAGAGCTGATCATCACTCTGTACCTCAGCATGAGTGTCCCTGCCAAAGCAGGAGTCAGTCCTTTTGTTAAATTAATCAACAAAGTGACATCTCAGCCCTTCTGCATTTTATTCCTTTTTTTTTTTTTTCGGAGCTGGTGATCGAACCCAGGGCCTTGTGCTTGCTAGGCAAGCGCTCTACCACTGAGCTAAATCCCCAACCCCTTATTCCTTTTTTAAAAAGATTTATTTATTATATATAAGTACACTGTAGCTGTCTTCAAACACACCAGAGGAGGGCACTAGATATCATTACAGATAGTTGTGAGCCACCATGTGGTTACTAGGATTTGAACTCAGGACCTGGGGAAGAGCAGTCAGTGCTCTTAACCACTGAGCCATCCATCTCTCCAGCCCCTGCATTTTATTTCTTAATGCAAGGAAAGAAGCCAGTTCAGTTTGAGGGAGATTGCCCAAGGGCATGCAAAACAGGAGAATGCACTCCCTTCCTAGTGAAGTACACAGGTAAGAGATAGGCCAAAATCAAGAGGCTCAATCAGAGTCATAAAAAAGGACTAGGAGCATCTTTGGGACCTGTGGGACCTTCATTCATTAATCAGTGACATTCCCTGCAGATCACCAAGAAGCATGGATAGAAAGGGCTTTGCAGCCTTTTAGCCAAAATCGTCCTCCTCTTATCACACAGCATTCTGGAACAGAAGAAAAGAAGAAAGCTAAAAGCTCTATTAAATCAAGAGCCTTTCTCTGATACCTCACTACTCAGGGTGAGTAGCGAACCAACAACCTCGGCATGGGCTGTCAACCCCATTAGCAGAAGCTCAGCTTTCCTCTGTCAGGACTTCCATTGTGATACGTATGTTTTGGCCTTTATTCACACAGATACTTGGTTTATAAGCCCTTTCTAAAGGGCAACTGTAGAAATTAATTTCTCTTCTCCAAGGGAGGTCACAGAAACCCTTAATCTGCCCCTGCACTCTTTCGTGCATCTGGCCTTAAAAGAGCTCTGACCTGTCTATTCTTGTCCAATAGCAGATCAAAACAAACAAACAAAAAAGCCTCCCTCATTCTGGACGGGGCCTGCCCCATCTCTGGAGAAAGGAATATTGCTCAGGGAGGCCATGAAGAATAGTAGCATAGACAAGCCAGTCTACTAGTAACCATGACCATGAAAGAGGGCTCCATAAAAACCCGAAGGGCAGGGCATAGCTTTTGGATGGTTGAACATATGGAGGAGGTGTTAGGCTTAGAAAATGCAAAGGGTTTCACATGCCTCTCCCCAAATTTACTCCGTCGTCTTATCCTATAAAGCAGTGGTTCTCAACCTATGGGTCGAGACCTTACAGGGGTTACATATCAGATATTTACATCAGATATTTACATTGTGATTCATAGCAATAGCAAAATTACAGTTATGAAGTAGCAACAAAAATAACTTTATGGTTGGAAGTCACCACAACGTAAGGAACTATATCAAAGGATCTCAGCATTAGGACGGTTGAGAACCATTGATATAGAGAATCCATTAATGACTGGTATTTCCCTGAGTTGTACCAAATTAACTGAACCTGAGGAGACAGGTGTGGGAACCTTAATTTATAGAAGTTGAGTCAGAAGTTCAGGTAAAACAAATCTGGGATGGGAGGGGGCACACATGTAATCCCACAAGTCTGGAGGCTAAGGCAGGATCATAAATTCCAGGATAACTTGAGCTACATAAAGATCCTGTCTCTAAAACAAAACCAGATAACCAACTGTCTTAGTTAGGGTTTTACTGCTGTGAATAGACACCATGACCAAAACAAGTCTTACAGAGGACAACATTTAATAGGGGCTGGCTTACAGGTTGAGAGATCCAGTCCATTATCAAGATGGGAACACGGCAGCATCCAGGTAGGCATGGTGCAGGAGCTGAGAGTTCTACATCTTCATCTGAAGGCTGCTAGCAGAACACTCACTTCCAGGCAGCTAGGACTAGGATATTAAAGCCCACACCCACGGTGACACACCTAGTCCAACAAGGGCACACCTCCCTAGGCCAAGCATATACAAACCATCACACTAACCTAGGGTTGCAAGCTGGCTTCTGATTGAAGGCAGGGTATCAAAAGGACTGAGTTTCTATGCTGTTGTACTGGACACAGCCAGGAATACAGCTCTGGACAGAATTGGATCAGAGAGCACCCAGCTGGTTCCCTCTGTAGTGGTATCAATTGCTTGTCTGCTTGTGGAACAAAGTCCCCACACATTTGAGGTCATAGAAGCCTATATACATTGAGGGCGGAGGAAAATGGGCAGCTTGTTTTTCTTAGACACATCCAGTGACTAGTTTACACATTAGCATTGTTCTTTAAAATTTATTGTGAATGAATTATGAACCAACAGACGCTTGAAAATAGTTCAAGTGAGTTTGGGATGGCTGGAAATATGGGGTTGGGGGCAGACTGGAGAATTTCAATGTGACTAGATGGTTTAAAAGGACCAAAGTAAAGAGAAGCTGGACAATGGCCAATGTCATCATATGCCATCACTCCAAAAGTTCCCAGCATCATGAAGTAAGTCACTCTGGAGAACGGAAGAGGACACCCTAGAACTGTCTGAAGAAAACAGAAGCGCCTGAACCTAAGCGTTCTGCCAAAGAGATGAGGCTGCTAAAGAGAGATTACATAACATTCCAGAGAATAAGGAGTTAAATATTAAGCCAGGTGCGGTGGCACACGCCTGAATTCCCAGCCACTGGGGAGGCTGAAGCTGGAGAATACCTGAGTTCGAGGCCAGCCTAGGTGATATAGCAAGAGCTTGTGATTAAGGCCCTAGCATTTCTTTAAAAAAAAAAAAGAAAGAAAGAAAGAAAGAAAGAAAGAAAGAAAGAAAAGAAAAGGAAAGAAAAGAGAAAAAGGAGGGTGGGGGCAGAGCGTATGACCAAATGCTGACTTGTAGGAGTTTCGACAAGAAAGTGTAGAGACAGGTGAAATAACAGACAGGAAGCCTTCATGGTTTAAACCCAGGTCAGGTTTATGTATGTGCATCCAGGGTTCAGGCTCAGGCACAGTCTAGTCTGAACCTGCCTTAAGTTCATATACTCAAAGGTCTCTGAGCCAGGTCTCTTGGCCCGTGCTAGGAGTGGACAGAAAACTTCTTTCATGGGAAAGCAGGCACTCTCACATCGAGTGGATTCGATAGGGATGTGTAGGAACAGTAACACCAAGTATTCTGAGACATACACATGCTCTTTTAGTTTACAGGCAACATGCAGTGTGCCAACCACAATCAGTCACAGGCGGTGGTTAAGTCACAGCTCCCAGGCAACCTGAATGCAGACAGAACCCTTTGCTCAAGGAGACTGGTAGTCCCTGGCTGTCTACCTATCAGTCACATGTCATGGAGGTGGGGGAGAACAGGTAACTTGGTTGCTTTTAGACCAAGATCAAATGCTTAGAAACCTTAGAGGGAAGGTGAGTTATGCAAGTACTGGGAGAGCCACGAGGAAAACAGTAAGGAACAAATGGACAAGAAATGCATCTCTGGTCTGACATTAGCACATTCCATCCAGTCAGTTGCCAGGCAACTGAATTTGGCTGGAGAGGAGAGATTATTATTGATGCTGACTTCCAGGTTTACTTAAAGCTTGGGTAAGATTTATGAGATGCATCGTTGCGTATTCTAGCAAGGACTGAGAGCCACTTCCACAGTTCTATAAGAGGGGGATGTAGAGGATAGGACCTAGAATTGCCTAAAGGACCAACCTCTGGGCATGTCTGTAAGGAAGTTTCATTAGATGAACTTAGGTTTGGAACATCCATCCTGGGAGCTAATGAAAGACCAGCGGGGGAAACTGGACTGTCCTCCTTCCTTTCGCTCTGTTCCATGTACAGAACACTCATGACCCTTTTGGCCTAACACCTTATTAGATTATGTATGAGAACCCCCCCCCCCACTGAATTGGGCAGGGCCCTACCCTGAGGTTTTTCCTAAAACCCTGTTTGCCCATTTAAAAGCTTCCAAAGTGGAATTTGGAGCCAAGTGAAGGACACCTACAAGACGGGAAGTCCAGTGCGCCTCACCAGTTCCCAGCGAGAGACACAGTCCTGGTCCAGCAACACCAGGCTAAAAATTTAGAAGCTTCATCTCTGTTGTAAGCGCTTATAACCCCCATATCCCCCAGAAACTGATTTGGCAAGTCTCCTCCCAGGCCAGGGAGGTAATATGGTCCATCTCCAAGGTGACCCACCATACACATAGTGGCCCACTCTCACCCCTGACTTTTGTAAGTTGGTAGCTGGGCTGGACACCTAGACATTCCTGACACAGATTCTCAGAGTATGCCCCTAGAAGTCCCAAAGAGATTTCACCTGGGGGCAAGTTCGGATGTGGAAGTCCAAAAGCAAGATGCCAGTTGGGGAGACTGGGGTTTTACGTTTGCCCCCGAGATGGCCGAGACCAGGCTGCCGTCTAGTGTTGTGGGGGCTTAGAAAGTTTATACTGTTCTGCTTGGGGATGTGAGACTAATTTCCACACTCCTAGGACCCTTAGTTATTCTCTTGTTACTTTTGATGTTTGGACCCTGTATTTTTAATAAGTTAATAGCCTTTATTAGAGAAAGAGTTAGTGCAGTGCAGATTTTAATGCTTCACCAACAATATCATGCCTCAGACGACCTTAGAAGAAAAATTGAAGAAAAAGGCCCCGAGTTCTAAGATTAGAACTAGTCACAAGCAGAAGTGGGGAATGAAAGAAAAAAGATTTTAAACTGTCCCCCACTGACCCTTCTGTGAGGACAAGTGCACCTCACAGCAAAGAATAACATAACATGTTTTGGGGATGTAGCCTGGCTATAGCCACCACAAACCATCTGGCCTCGATAAGGCCTGACTCAACAGTCCTGAGAAAAACGAGAATTAGGGTCAGCTTGCCCAAGAAGCAGGGTGGCCTAGAGTTGAACTGAGCCTAAGTTACAAACCAATGAAATTACTTTGTGTGACTGTTGCCAACTGCCTATGTAATTTTCCCTATAAATCCCTTCCCTTAATTGGGCTCAGGGTCGACTCCTCTGTCTCCTGTGTGAGATACGTGTTGTCCCCAAGGCTCTGGTTTCTCAAATACACCTCTTGTTCATTACATCAAGACCGGTTTCTCGTGAGTTCTTGGGGGTTACGTCATCTCAAGATTTGAGTGGGGGTCTTCCCCACCCCACTGGTCTTTCACTAGTAGGGTCCCAAACTGAAGAAACTAGAGGAAGGAAGCCAGCTGAGTGTCAGCTTTTATCAGCTTCCTGACTGTGCATGCAATGTGACCTGCCAACTCACATTCTGGCTGCCATCCTCCCTCCATCTGGCCAGAACAAGCCCTTTCTTCCTTATGTTGATCTGGTCAAGTGTCTTGTTCCAGCAAGGGACACAATAACTAATACAGGAAAGTTGTGCTGTGAGCAACAGGCTAATCAAATAGCTCTGGTTGACTGTGTCTGTTCAGAAAACCCAAGGTGTTACCAAAGGATGATCAGATGGACTACCTTATCAGTCTTCCTGAAACTGAAAAGAGGGCAGGCAGTGTAATGGAAGAAGGCTGCTCCTGCCAAGCCTGACCATACCTCACAAACAAGCCTGGATACTCCTGCCTAGCTTTCCTGTCATGTTCTGCCCTTGGTGTTTGTTTTTCTGTGGTTCCTTACAAGCTATCCCTCCCAGCCCCTGTCAGAAGTCTATAAATGGCAAAGATCTCTCTCCCATCCTGTAGCCTGCTTGCTATGCGTACAGTGGAACTTTTTACTGTGGAACTTTTTAATTTCCTGTAGTGTCCTTTGTTAACTCAAGAGCTCAAGAAGCAAGGACTGGAAATGTTCTGGTATTCAAGAAAAGATGGCAGACAGGCTGCGTGCCTCTAACCCAAAAGAGAAGGAGGCCAGGGAGACTAGAGAGCATAAGAAAGCATGACCTCACTCACCAGCTCCTTCCTCACCACAAGACCCGGTTAAAATTAGGACCATTGTAATACTAATTGTACAAGGAAATCCAGCAGGGCTTCCAGTGAATCAGAACCACTTGGCAACTAGCCAGGGACTTAGTCAGTTCACAAATATGAATATTCATTGGAACCTATAGTGAAAGGCAAGGGAGTCATCACAGGGAAGAGAGACAGTGAGTCAGACCTCAATCCTGCCCTCCAGGGGCACAAAAGCCAGAAAATACAAACTGGGATCGGAGGGTAAAATAAAATGCCAAGAAGTGGTAAGACTTCCAGGCATGTTCACAAGAGGAAGAGGACTGCAGGCTACAGAGACAGAATGGCCTCCTGGGCTGGAAAATATCGGGCACTATACGGAAGGTAAGAATAAAAGTGCGGGAGTAGGCTTTCCGGAACTAACTGGACAGGACAGGTTTGGAGAAGATGGCCCACAGGGAGTGGGAAGATGGGGGAGGAGATGAGAGGAGTGGAGTGATGGGGGAGGGGAGGGGAGGAGAGGAGAGGCAAGGCGAGACGAGACATGATTTAGGAAAATGACAGCTTGAGTTTTATCCCTTCTAGTCATAAAAGTTTGTTTCTAGGAAAAAAAAATACAGGGGACTGAAATGATGACTCCATGGTTAAGAGCATTGACTGTTCTTCCAGAGGCCCTGGGTTCTGTTCCCAATAGATACTGCACCTAACTTAAGTTGCAGAGGCTCTAACACCCTCTTCGGGATGTCTCAGGTGCCTGCACACATGAGGTGCAAATACAGACAAGTGGGAACACAGACATGAAACATATCTTTAAAACAATTTTTAAAAAAAATTTGCCAAGAATAATATCAAGTACAGAAAAATTCTGTGGTAGTTTGAATAAGAATGTTGTCCACTACCACACTCCTATATTTGAATGTTTGGTCATCAGGGAGTTTAACTATTTGAGAAAGATTAGGAGGTGTGGCCCTATTGGAGGAAGAAGGTTACTGGGGGTAGGGTTTTGAGGTTTTAAAAGCTGGAGCCAGGTCAAGCCTCTCTCTCTCTCACTTCCTGCATTTGGATTCCTGATGTAGAACCTCATCCTCTCCTCCAGTCACGTGTCTGCCTGCATGCTGCCATGCTCCTTACCATGTTGGTGGCGAGCTTAACCTCTGAAATGTAAGCAAACCCAAATTAAATGCTTTCCTTTATAAGAGTTGCCATGGTTATGGTGTCTCTTCACACAGAGAGAACACTGATTAAGACAAATCCCAAGACTGGAAATGCCTGTGTATAAATTGAAACCTGATGCCTAATCAAAAACCTCCCCACGAATCATGAATGTCACTTACTGCACAGCAGTTTTTAAAAAGCATGTATTAGCAACTTAATGTCCTGTACATGAATCTAAACAAGAAGTTTTCGATGGAATATTACACACAACATGGGTAGACTTACACAATATTGACATAAACTAGTCATAAAAGACTGTATACATAGTGTGGTTACATTTATATGAAATGTCCAAGGCACGTATATATATAGAGAAAGTGGGTCAGTGGTTACCCAGTTCTCTAGCAGTTTCTTTATAGATTGAAGTTTCTTTTTTTTTTTTTTTTCCTTTTCTTTTTTTCAGAGCTGGGGACCGAGCCCAGGGCCTTGTGCTTGCTAGGCAAGCGCTCTACCACTGAGCTAAATCCCCAACCCACAGATTGAAGTTTCTTAAGCCAGAAAGTAAACACCTCAAAATAGCTTCAGGAAGTCCCTAAAACCAACAAGATTCACTACCCCCCTACCCCCAATGTAAGCAGTCAAGATTGCAGACAGTCATTCTCAGACAAGACAAGATGCAAAGAAGACTCTGAGACCAGACCTGCTGCCTGGATTGGAAAACGCAGAGACCAGACAAGCTGCCTGAAACAGGCCAACTGGGGTAGGTGCCTGGAAAGGACAGCCTCCAACCTGTTGAGCTGCCTGCAGGCTATGCAGTATGCTCTAGGTTCTCGGCATTTGTGAGCTGTCACCCAAGGTGGGGGATGGGTTTTGGTAATACAGCTGTCTTTGAGTCATTTCTGTTCCTGTAAGGAACCCCTCATCCACATTCCAGTTAGAAACCCCAATAAAAGCCATTAGTTCATCAATTTGGACTTTGGTGTTATCCATATTTTGCTTGGCTATAGGTTCCCCATCTGGGTTGAGAAGATGTGTGTATTGCCCCTCCCCAGGAAAAATCTTGTCACACAACACCAGGGTAGGGGTTGAGCAGGGATTGTGGGGGTTCAGGAGGATGATAGAGAGACTGTTAACAAGTGCTGGGTTTCTCTTTGCAGTGATAAAGTGGTTTGGAATTAGAGAGGAAGGATAACTGTAAGAGTTTGTGAAGTAAACTTTCACACTGTGTGAGTCATGCCTCAGTTCCACACTCCTCTGTATGGTGATGGCAGAACAACCTGAGGAAGTCAGTTCCGAGAGCCTTTATATCATGATAGCACCTGCACTTAATGAGTGGTTTTTGGGGGATGAATGAGAGGACACATACGAAACACTGCACGAGAATTCTGATCTGTGGTAACGCTCAGCAAATGCTCGCTGTGGTGACAGCAGCGACAGCAGCATAGATTGCTGGTATTAGGTAATGATAATTCTAAGAGGGGTGTGTGTGCACGTGCATGTGTGCACACATGTGCATCCTCCTCTATCCTCTCTACCCTGCTCCTTTGAGACAGAAGCTCGCAATGAGCTTGTGCCTTTTGGCAACCAGCAAACACCAGCTACCTCCCTGTCCTTCCCGCTTCGATGCCAGATAACAGGCGTACGTAGGACCATATCCAGACTTTATGTGGGTGCTAGCATCCAGCCGTCATGTTTGCACAGCAAACACTGTTACGCAACCAAGCCAGCACTCCTGCTCCAAGTATGATCAATTTTAAATTGTAGATGAAAAAAAATTGATTCGAAGGTCCCAAGTTCAGATACATCTTACAGACATTTGCAAAATATGACAGAACAGTCAAAACCAAATCCTGGATGGATATCTCTCAGTGCTTTTGTCTCCTTTTTTATTTACCATCAAGACTACACTCTGTTTTGTTTTGTTTTTTTTTTCTTTAACTCTAGAAACAAAGTAATCCATCGCCCAAGATTCTCTAGCAAATTCCAGTCATTCTGCTGGGCAGAGTCTAAGTATACATATACATTATTAGTCCCCTTGTTTGTTTGTTTGTTTAATGTGTATGGGTCTTTTGCATGCAGTGCCCAGGGACGTCATAAGAAGGCATTAGATCCCCTGGAACTAGACTTACAGGTGGTTGTAAGCTGCCATGTGGGTGCTAGGAATTGAACCCAGGTCCTCTTGGAGAGCAATCACTGTTCTTAACCTCAAGGTCATCTCTCCTGTCCTGGCCCCTCCCCACTTTTAGAGGTTCAGAAACTCCTTTCAAGGCTCCCCATTCCCATCATTTTACCCCCTCCCATTTCTCCATAACCCTGACTTCTTTTCCAGAACACACCCACACTCATAACTAAAGACTCTCAAGAGTCTGGATAGGGCTTCCAGGTGACAAAACTGAGCCAGCTTCCAAGCCAAAGATGCTCAATAAAGCAGGGACAGAAGAGCCAAAGGGTTAAAGGGAAGGAGAAGGAAAATCTAGTGAACACTTAGTTGGAAGTAGAGCACATAAGTTTAGGTGATTATCAGCAGAGCATTCTTCAGGCTGGTACCCTTCATCAGAGGTGTTTCAGACTGAGGGATGGGTGCGTGGACTTCAGCATGAACACAAAATTCACTTCATTCACAAAATTCATCTGTACCTTATATGTTGAGGTTTGGTCTGTTGCTATAGACTGTAATGCTAAGTTCTGAACCCAAAAGTCTAGGCCTACAAATGGGTTCTCATGGTTACCAGTTTGTTGTACAATCCTTATTCCTTAATTTAAAACTAATGACTAAATAAAAATGGCTACAGCCTATTACTAGAGGGACTAGAGGTAAGTGGGTGTTGGAGTTACCAGGTTGAGTGGATGAGGAGGAGGAGGAGGAAAAAGCAGAAGAATGAGGAGGAGAGAGAAGAGGCTATGAGGGGAGATGGATGGTGAGCACATGACCTGGAAAAACAGCAAGCATCTGGGGTACACTGCTGGGGAGATAGCCAGGTCAGCAATTAGAAGAGCAGATTAGGGGTGACCTAGCAATAATTGTCAAAGCCAAATAAAATAACCATAGTCTGTGTCTCATTTATTTGTAAGCTAATTGGAGATAAGCTAAGATTGGTCCAACTACACTTACATAAAAAGCATAAGGGTGATGTCATACAGCATGAGGGTGATGTCACAGAGATGAGAGTGATGTCATTCTTTCCACATCTACATTTGACCTTGACCATCACAGACACAGGTCTGGAATTTTCCACTCGTGGCAACACATTCATGTTAAAAAGCCTGTTCAATCTATATCTCAATGTACCCATGTCAGTACTGAAATCAAGGCCTCCAGTTTTATTTCAATTTAGTATTTTTATTTTGTACATGGGTGCATTTGCCATGACCCATACAGAAGACACAGATTATGGAAGTTGATTCTCTCCTTCTACCACATGGGTCCTGCGATTTAAGTTAAGTCATCAGGCTTGGTGGCAGCACCTTTACTCACTGGTCCAGGCCTCTAGTGTTATATGCTGATTTTGCAGTTGAATTACACATCCTTATTAACCAGAAAAAAAAGCAGCCAACAACTTTACCATGAGTAAATTCAGTGGCTCCAGCTGATTTCTCTAAATTCATCCAAAAGCCTTGCAAAGTTAAAAGCTGCCAAGACCATACCTAGGAACCCTGAGACTGCAAATGGAGGAAATGATTGAACTTGGATGGACCAGGGGGTCCCACAGGATAACGCTCACACCATCTCTGCAGTGCCTCTATTCTGTGTACACGTAAGCACAAGAAAAAGTGACATTTGCTCTCTTCAACCATAATAATAGTTGATTTATCAAAATGCTGTGCCACTTCACAACCAACTTTCTGATTGTATTTTTGCTATGTAAGATCTGTTTTTTCTTCCATATTTTACTTCCTGCATACATTGGTCATACTCACTTTTTAGCTTGTATGGCATTCCAAAAATAGAAACAGCATTTGTCTATTTTTAGCTCAGTCTATAAAGTTAAAGCAAATAATCTTCCTTCCAAAGCACTGTACATATTTCACATTCATGGGGGGAAAACCCAGCAGTAATGAGCTCATAAAAGAAAACAGTAAAAAGAATTAGAGTCAAAAGATTTTGACATCCACACCTTGTGTTTTAATGAAACAGAGGATTTCAGCTTTCATCCCAGACACCTTTTTAACATTTATAATGGAAGCATTCAAAAAGATCCATCTATGTTTCACGAAATTTCTCGGTGCACTAGTGTCGTAAAAATAGTGACTACTAAATGGAGAAAATGCATTCCTCCTTTGGAAAAAAAAAAAAGACCTAGAAAGGGGGGGTGGAAAAATGGCTCAGTGGATAAAGCGCTTGCCTTGCAAGCATGAGGACATGGGTTCAATCCCCAAAACCTGTGTAAGAAAACAACCACAGAGCAACAACAATAGCAAGAGGAGCAGCAACCAAACAGCAGCAGCAGCAGCAGCAGCCAGGCCCAAGCAGAGGTGGGTTTGTGATCCAAGTCCTGGGAGAAGAAGGAAGATAGGCTGACCCTTGGAGCTTCCTGAGTGGCCAGGCAACATAGCCTAAGAGGTGAGTTCCAGACCAGTGACAGACTACCTGAAGAACCAAGGTGGACAGTGTTCCTACAGAACAATTTGGGAATGCCAACCAAAGCTGAACCCTGGCATGTGCCTTTACGTACACAAAAAAAAATTAAAGACTGAGAAGTATAAAATGCTATTCCTGACTAATCTATTAGCAAATAAAAACCTGATCCAAACTCTTTTCCCTACCTCCACAGTGGGTCATAGTTTCCAGTTTTAGGTGGTTGAGTTTACCTTTGATACGATTTTTTAAAACATTTTTTTTAATTTCTAAGACTTTCTAACTAAAGTGAATTCCTTTAACTCTCCAGGTTTTATCCACAGCTGAGCCCTTTCTGACAGGGTTCACTCTTCTTGAGTCTGAAATAAACATGCTTCTTTATGCCAAAACATGACTCTTTAAAAAAGAAATTAACATTATTATTGTATGTTTGGGAACATGACAAGGGGAGGCAGGCGTATGTGTAGAGGTCAAAGGCCAACTTGCTGGGATTGGTTTTTTCCTACCATATGTCTGAGGGGTAAAACTGGGGTTGTCAGGCTTGGTGGTAGGTGCCTTTAACTGGTAAGCCACCCTTTCAACGCTAAAGCTGTTTTGCTTTCTTAGTGTAGCCTGAGACTTCAAGGTAAAATCCAGTGAGCCACGACTCCTGCATCTCACCAAGCGTCTGCTCTGGCTCTTCCTGCTGTGATTTTCAGGTGCAGTGACATCATGACCAAAGTGTTAGTCCCTGGTAACTGCTGAGAAAGAAAGAGGAGAGAGGGAGAGAGGGAGAGGGAGGAGAAGGAGAAGAGAGAGAAGGAGAGGGAAGAGAAGGAAAAGAGAGAGAGGGAGAGGGAGGACAAGGGAAATGGAGAAGGAGGGGTGAGAGAGGCTGGGTGGGTGAAGAATAGGGAAAACAACTTTCAATAGTCCCTAGGGATTTGGTGCTTAGCAAAAGAACACCTGCCTGGGTTGTAAAATAAACCACAAGTGCACATGTGCACCCTGGCCTCTTTGCACAGCTGGAGAAGGAACAGAACTCAAAACAGCTCCTACTGGCTGTGACAGATGCTGGGGTGAGAGGGTCTACAGTCAGAGTGGCTTCCCTTTTCCAATTATATTAGAATCTAGTCCAGCTTCTCAAGAGCTTTCATGCAGGAGGTCTGAATTGTGGCTCTTCTTGCCTGGAATTTCCCAAATATGACAATGATAGACCAAACAACATAAAGTTTCACGTTTTCATGAATTTCAATGCCAACACAGATTTTTCTGTGATTGGATTAATTTTCATTTGAACCTTTGAAGCTTTGCTCTCTATGAGGCAGAACAGGGACAGCTTTGGGACAGGTGGACACACATGCTCTGCTAGCTTCTACCTACTCATTTCAGAGGCAGGTCACATCTGGATCCATTTCCACCCTGTAACTTATTGTGGGGTTATTACGGACTTAAAATCTCCAATATTCCTTCCAAGCTTCTTCCAGAAAGGCTATGACATTTATGCTGAGGTGAATCCCATAGTGCCACACTGCTGAAACCCCAGCACTTGTAAGCCCAAGGTAGAGGGATAACAGGCTCAAGGCCAGCCAGATCTGCATACAGAGTTGCAGACTAGCCTGAGCTATGAGACTCCATCTAAAGCCAACCAATCCATGATGGTTAATGGTCTGGTGGCCCTAGCTCACGGCTATCCTCTCTTATTAAATTCAGAGTCACTCTTAACAGGTCACCAAAGCTCCTGGAACTTTCCAGAACCCAGACTCGGTTCCTCCCTTCAGAGGAGAGATCAAGAATGGATGCCTGCCTCATCTCTCAAAGCCTTCTCGAAGATCAGGAGGGAAGCAAGCAATAGCCCCAGAGCACTTAGTGTCTGGCAAGTGTTTGCCATTATCTTGTTGGAGATAAGAAATGATTGTGGTGACAGAACACACAAAGTGTTTTACCTGCCAGACTCTGAGGAAATCAGTGAACCCTGGATAGTGTCCATTAGCCCCACCCCCACCCCCAGCATTGTTCAAACTATCCAACCTGACCCCACTGAGGGATAGACTTCAACTATCCATTAGTCTACTGTATGCCTAGGACTCATCACAGCGCATCAGCTGCTGGGGTGTAACAGTAGACACGCCTCCTGCCCTTGGAGGAACATGTCCAGCAAGCCCCACACTGCAAGCAAACAGGAAACAGCACATCTGTGTGCTCAATGCAGAAAGCAGGAGAAGGGCTCCTAAGCCAATGGCAGGCCACTTAGGCAGCCTGAGTCTTAACCAGGCATCCAAATGCTAAGTAGAAATTACCCTTACAGATAAGAAAGGAGAAAGACTGTCTGTCCCTAATTGTAGCGCACTAGAATTAGGTGCTGACAGGATTTTCACTTTTTTAAAAGATTTATTATTTTATAAATGTCTTTCCTACATATGTCTGTGTACCACATATACCTGGTCCCCATAGAGGCCAAAAGAGGGCATTAGAACTCCCTGAAACTGGCGTCACAGACAGTTGTGAGCCACATAGGTGTTGGGACTCAAACCCTGGAAGAGCAGCAAGTGTTCTTCACCACTGAGCCATCCTTCCAGCCCCTAGATCTTATCCAATTATTCTTGTTCCCTACAGTTTGACTCATAAAACAACTCCCAAAATGAAATAGCCTAGGGCAGATACACGTTCTCATGGTTCAAATATGATTTGTCCCCTCCAAATCACTTGCCAGTGCCCGGGTGCTGGGCACTTGGGGCTGATATTGATAGGAGACATTTGGGTCATAGAGTCGCCTCACTGATGCATGGACTGAAGACTCTCTGGCAGGCATGGGTGGCTCTCACAGGACTTTGACGCCATTTCCTCTTTTCTCCTCTTGGACTCCTCAGCATCTAGACATGACCTAAGTAAATCTCCATTTGTTTAGGAATTTAGCCAGCCACATGTATTCTATTGCAGCAAAAGAAAACAGACTATGACATCCCTGGAGCTACTATACCGTCACAGTAGTTTTTGATGTTTTTAAACATAGGGTTTTTTTTTCTTTTGCATGAGGATATGTGTGGTGTGTGTCTATGTATGCATGTTTACCCTTATGTTGATGCATTTGGGAGCATGTAGAGGCTAGAGGGTTGATACCAGGTGCCTTCTTCAACAGCTCTCTGCTTTATTTACTGGGGGTTGGAGGGTGGGGTTTGCTGAGCCCAGAACTCACTGATTCTGCTAGGCAGCAGGCCAGCACCCCGCAGGTTGCCCCATCTTAATTCCCAAGTGCTAGAGTTAGAGCCAGGCTGCCATGCCCACCTGGCTTTGATTCTGGTTCTGAGCAAACTCTGGTCCTTATGCTCATGTGATCAGCGCTTTTCCCAAGCGAAGCATCTCGCCAAATCCCATACTAAATTACAGTTTCCCTTCAACTCTGAAAGCTAACACCATTGTGCACCAAGCGGGTCACTCTTTCTCCCAATGTTTAGATCTTCACCCCACAGATACCAAACCACAAAAATACAAAATAGTTGTTTTTGCTTATACATTTCCCCTACATAGTATCACTGTGTGTGTGTGTGTGTATGCGTCCCTTAGAAACTGTTTGCATTCAGCATTACACTATTAATTGTTGAACTGTGTTCAAGTGTTCAAGTATTTGACTGTTTCACAGCTCAATTATCTATTCATTTTCCAATGGACATAGAATCTCCCCACTCCTACTTTATTTACTTGCTCTCACAACATCCTTACAGCTCTCTTCTTATTCACGTATCTGGTTGCCGAGTGTCATAGGGAGCTGTTATTCCTATTATCACAGTCTGACTTAAACGATAAACATTGCTCACAGTTCTTGGGGTAGAAAGTTCTAAGTCAATGTGTCAATCTCTGATGTCCATTGAGCACCACTGCATGGTTGCCTTCTATGTCCTTGTACTTTATGGTGGAGGGGGAGGGAGAGGAAGCAAGTTCCCATGTGCCTGTTCCTATAAGGACACAAATCACACAGAGACCCCATTTCCATGCTCCAGATATCTCTCAAAAGTCTCTGATACAAACTACAGAGGGTTATGGCTTTACCATGAACTGAGGAGGGGACACAGACACAGTCCACAGCACTAGGCAAAGGCTGTTCACACTTCAGCTTAACTTCATGAACCCAGCTGTGAAATTTGGCAGTTCTAATAGGTAGGATATATTCTTTTAACTTTATTTTTACCTGGGAGAGACATATCACCAGGCTCAGCTATTATAGATTAATTATTTATTAATTGTTCTTTGACATAATTGTTCAGTAACAATACTGTTAAGGAAACCAGTTTAAAAGCCAATGCCTTCTAGTAAATGTGCAGAATTTCAACTAAGTGTGCTAAAGTGCACAATCTCGGTGCTGGACCTGGCTTGCATCTGCTTGGTGATTTTATATCCCAGGTCTTAAGGGTTCATATGCAAAAAGGTATTAGAAGAGTTCATGTCCATTGCCAAAAACATAGTTAAGTTAAATGATTATGGTCAGAGATTATCAAGGAGATGTTAAAGAGCCTCAGAGAGGCACAGCCACGACACTGTGCTGACCACAGGATGTACCAATCTGTGGACTTTAGTCATTTCTGAAGCATTTCCTTCTTTGGGCTAGTTTTTAGCATCTTCATAAAAATCCTGAGAAAATAGTAATAATGGGTCTTAGTCAGGGTTTCTATTCCTGCACAAAACATCATGACCAAGAAGAAGTTGGGGAGGAAAGGGTTTATTCAAACTTAACTTCGACGCTGCTGTTCATCACCAAAGAAAGTCAGGACTGGAACTCAAGCAGGTCAGGAGCTGATGCAGAGGCCATGGAGGTTTCTTACTTACTGCCTTGCTTCCCCTGCCTTGCTTCCCCTGACTTGCTCAGCTTGCTTTCTTATAGAAACCAGGACCACCAACCCAAGAATGGCACCACCCACAATGGGCCCTTCCGTCTTGATCAGTAATTGAGAAAATGACTTACAGCTGGATCTCATGGAGGCATTTCCTCAAGGGAGGCTCCTTTCTGTGTGATAACTCCAGCTTGTATCAAGTTGACACACAAAACCAGCCAGTACCATACACTAAAAATGCAAACATTTAAACATATTCAAGCATCCCTAAATATAGCTTTAAGAGGCCAGATATATGGGAGAGGATGCTCCTAGTCACACAGCAACTTGATGGGTGGTGGGGTGGGGCAGGTATTAGACAGGGGATGACACCTATAGGGGCCTTCTTCCTCTTCTCAAAAGAGAAGGGGGAGATGGAATTGGGGGGAGGATTTATGTGAAGGGGTACTGGGAGAAGAGGAAGGGCTGATGAGTTGTAAAGTGAGTGAATATATTAATTAATTAATTAAAAAGAGGCCAGATATAAGCTGTTAGTCTGTTCAAGACTGCATAGATATTAAGGTTAAGATGAGGGAGTTTTATTCGAGAAATATTTCCTATCTTGTCACAAGATATGCTTATTGGTACTTTGTCTTTAAATTCTGAGATAATGAATTTTCCAGAAGGGGGGCCTACCATGTATTCAATATGATATCTTCATTTGTAGAGGAAATGTATTTCATCTAGGAAAGAGAGCCATAGATGGGTGGGAGAAGATGCCCACACTTAGTAGACACTCACCTTTGACCTGCTGACCTGAGACAAAAGATTACCTCTATAGACAATCCCACCACAGAATCAATTCCAGGATAATGATGAGTGTTTAGACCTGATGGTGGACAGAACAGTCCCTGTGTCTGCCCCATGGGCTCTCCATATAGTGGGGGACACAGGCAATAGCCTTTAAGTTCTCAAACATCTTCTGACTTGCCTTCAGGGAAGAGAGGCTAACAAGATCTTCTCTCTGAGCCACCAGGGCAGCGTAGCAATGAGACTTGCATAGGCTTGAGATCAGTTCTAAGCATCCTTTCATTGAGAATCATCCTAGACCGTGTAACCTATTTTGTCTCTAGCACATCTATATGGCTTCTTCCAAAACAGCACCTCCACAGCCTAACCATCAGCCATTTTCACCAGAATCAGCAAACCCACCACCGTGTGGTGCTAACAAACTTGTAATTTAGAAACTCACTTCATCTTGGAACTCAGCATCTACACAGGAGCCCCTCCGAGCCTCCCAGGTGATTCAGATTGACATCAGATGCCACCTGGGTCTGTATCTGAGCCTCACACGGAGTCCAAGGCACTGGCATGAAAGTGCTTTAAATGATAGCAGGAGAATCAAAGGGGACATTTATGAACACTGTTTGACTAAGCAGTTATTTTAAGACAATTAATATTAACCAGAAGAATTACCAGCTGCTATCTTCCTTTTCCTCCTCTGCCCCAAGAATTTTGGCTGATCCTCCATCTACCCTAAGTCTGAGCCCTAGCTCCCTTCATGCTTTCATTTGTCTCCTGATGGGCTGGGAACAGAAGACGTGGGAAGATCCTGACCTGACCCTGGTCTTTCCCCTTTCCTCCTTTGCTATTTCCTGTCTCCTGTTTTGTCTGTGAGAGTAAATCATGCTCTCAGGAACCATGGGCCTCATTTTGAGAGGACAGAACAAGCACAGAAAGCTGAAGTCCAATGGAGCAACATGGCCACTTACAGTTAAACACAATGCCAGAGGTAGTACAAACCACCGTTGCGATAACAAATTTACATGCTTAAGAGATGCTCTGAGAGCCAGGATGACTCTCTTACACACCTAGTACAGGATCTGAGAGCAAGGATGACCTCTGGCAAGTGGCCTGGACCTGAGGTCAGACAGAGGAGCCTGGGAATTTCAGTACCATCACTTTCTCTGACTGTGAGACTTGGGCAAGTTACCTGATACCCAGCCCCTTTTCTCATACTCTTACAACAAAAGCAACATCCATCTACCAGGCCTGCAGAATGTTCCAAACCTGTCAAGAACAGTGCATAATAGCCAAGGCATAAAGGGCAGTTGAACAGCATTTTTTAATTTATAGCTAGCTTTTGATTCACTCCTCTTTAATAAAGCCATCTTTTAAAAAAGCAAAACAAAACAAACAAACAAAAAACCAAATATGATTCACCCTGACTTCTGCCATGTCTGAATACCTGAATTGGGTACATTAAGAGATGAATAGAGGTTTATTTAGCCCATACTTAGTTCCAAAGGCTTGGAAGTGCAAGATTAGACTAGGTACATTCATAGAGGGCTCACACTGCTTCTGCTCATGGGAAAACAGAAGGAGGAGCTGGAACTGAAGGCAAAATATAAGGGACAGCCTCACCAGGTATCTTCCCACTCACGCAATATTGAGTCCAGTTCTGTTCTCTCAGCCTAAGCCATGGGTCACAACCTCACTGAGGGTTGCAAACTGAATGAGGGAGGCCACGATCAACTTGGTAGAAACAGGAAGTTTCTAAACATGCAAGGGCTAAAAATTAATTCAGAGTCAAACACATAATGAATCCAAGGGGCTTCTGGCAGAGTTTATCCATGTCGTATCATACAGCTTTACCATGCATTTGGTCCGAACACACTACAGACACACTTAGTACTGGCTGTCTATTGCACAAGGAACACCCCTTGACATACCTTGGCTTGGATTTAAGACTCCTATAAGCAATGACTTGTGCTGTTTTGCTGTGCATACAAAGTTCTCTTTCCTTATGGGGCCATACGGCTTACTTACAGAAAACAAAGACTAATGTTTTCCTACTACCAGTTCTCAGCAGGTAAAGTATAACATCAATGTACCTTTGGAGTATATTATGTCAGTCTCTTTGCTTTTAAAACTGATCTGTGGGCCACCCACATGGCTCAGTGTAAGGTAAAGGCGCTTTCAGCCAAGTCTGATGATCTAACTTTGATCCCTGGGACCCAGTAATGGAAGGAGAGAACTGAAGCCCACAAATGTCCTCTGACCTCCACATGCATAATATTGTGGCTTGTACACACACACACACACACACACACACACACACACACACACACACACACACACCTCACAATCAATCAATCAATGTAATGGGAAAATTTAAAACCTGATGTTTGAGTTAGTAACTTGAGTTTCATAAAACAATGTTAAATCAATTTTGGCTCAATTTTGGCTTAGGACAGCATTTCTAATAATTTCTAAGATGGCCCTAAACATGCTTCTGCCATCTTGTATTATGTATATAAGGCAGTATTCTCAGCATTGATGATTACAAAAGTGAAATATCAATCAACTCCGAAAAGCATTAAAAAAAAGGCCTGTGTCCTGCAATATCAAATATTCGGTCACAATTTAATTCTTTGTGTAAAAATGAATAAATGTATCTATTTTATCAATATGCAAATGTGCTTTTGTCGCTAGTAAATGGCTAAAATTATACATGTGCCAAAGAATTGCTTTAGGACTAGGAAGATGGCTCAGTGGTTAAGAGCACTGGTTTCACTTCCAGAGGACCTGGGTGGGTTCAGTTTCCAACATGAGCATGGTAGTTCATAGCAGCCGTAACTCCAATATCAAGAGAGCTAATGCCCTCTTTGGATCCCCAGGGTCACCAGGCATGAACACAGGACATAGACATACATGTAGACAAAACACTCGAATGTATAAAATAAATATTTTAAAAGAATCATCTTAAAATAAACTTCTTTATCATTTACTATCAGTCAGTGATTTATAGACCTATCTTATATACATCTGTAGACCTACCTTATGTACATATATACCTGTAGCCATATAAAGCATGTTAGAACTAAAAAAGAATCATGAGTTGAAAAGTATGGAAAGCCTACTTTAGTGGCACTCACCCATCAGAGAAAGATACTAACCCATTCTTGAGGGTCAAAGCCAAGTATCTCCCACTGTACCTGGCTCTCACTTCTGTTTCTGGTGCTGTGTTGGTGACAAAGCTCCACAAAACAATGGAAAGACCCAGAGTGAAGGCCCTGAGTGGGTGGCCTGACTTCTGAGGGTACCTGCTGTGATCACAGGACACTGGAGTGTTCCAAGGTCTGCAGCACTCACTAACCATATCATCCTAGCCAGCCTCTTGATTCAAGGCAGCAAAAGGAACACTCCCATGTTTTCAAACAGGATAATTCAAGATCATTAGAAAGTGACTGTGCAGAGAGCTTTCAAGTTGGTGATAAATTTGCTCTTCCCACCTCAGTCCTAGGATTCTTGTTGTTCCTGTTATTTGAGACACTGTTATTTGAGACAGTGTCTTATTGTGTAGATCTTGCTATGTTGACCAGGCTGATATTAAACAAACAGAAGTCGGCCTGCCCCTGCCCCTGCCTCCTGCCTCCTGTCCCTGCCTCTGTCTTCCAAGTGCTAGAATTAAAGGTGTACACCATCACATTCAGCCCCCTTTAGTTTTTAAATTATGTGTATGTGTGAGGGGTGTATGTGCACGCGTGTGCAAGTGTCTTCAGCAGAGACATCAGATCTCCCTGGAGCTACAGTTACAGGCAGTTGTGAGCTGTCTGATATAGTTCCTATGAACAAAATTCTGCAGGAACAGTAAAGGCTGAGCCATCTCTCGAGTCCTTTATTCCTAGAGATTCTTCAAACAGTAAGGTAGACAAAGGAAGAAACAGAGGGGTGAGAGAGGAAGGAAAGAAGGGAGGAAGGGAAGGAGGGAGGGAGGGAGGGAGGGAGGGAGGGAGGGAGGGAGGGAGGGAGGGAGGGAGGGAGAAAGAGAAAGGAAGTTTGTATGTCACTTGTCGAAACCCTGCCCCATTATGCTACAAACAGAAATGATTGCTAATTGGCCTCTTTGAAAGTATATATGTTTTTGTTCTTGGTCAGTGTATGAGTCCTAGAGAGGAGACAAACAGCCTGCTGGGGTGTAGAGGTGTGGAAGGAAATCCAGTCCTGAGGTGTTACGGAGAGGGCAGCATTTGAGGTATGAAAGATAGGGTGCTTCTCTGTAGCAGATGTAGAGCAAACCTCATTGCACAAAAGAAGCAACGCCTGGCATAGGGGAGTACAGCTCCATTTGAGGGGCAGAATAGAGTACAGAATCTTAAACCCAGAGGGAAAGGTACAAAAACCCATCTACAGCCCAGGGTTATCCAGGTTTCTGTCAAGCTAAGGTATCTAAGATGAAAGTGGCTTGCTCAGAAAATGGATTGTCTAGACGAATGTGTGCTTGCTGAAGCATGCCCTCTTCCCCCACCCAACTTTAAATTTACAATATGTGCATGCGTGTGTGCGTGCGTGTGTGTGTGTGTGTGTGTGTGTGTGAGAGAGAGAGAGAGAGAGAGAGAGAAAGAGAGAGAGAGATCTCCTCCTTTCTCCTCTTTCCCATTGCTGATGGCTACTGTGTAACAGATGGTAGATCTTCATGATGCCCTGTAGATGGCATATTTATTTTTAAATGCCAGATAAAATGATCACTAGTCCCTCATGGAGACATCACTTGGAAATAGAACTTCAGCCACAGTTGTGTTTTGTGTTAGATGCTATATTAGCTAATCTCTGCTCCAAGTAGTAGAAACACAGATGGGAGGAGTGGCCTCCTTTTCCCATAAACATTTATGGTGACTAAATTTATACATAAATGTATAAGTTCATATATATGTTTTATAAAACTGTTCTAAGTTTTTATAGAAAAATGGTGCAGGTGACACAAATTAGAGACTAGCGACAGAAGACTGTTGGGATCTCAGTCCCCCCACCCCCGCCCCCGCTTCTGTGTGTTCGTGTCTACAGCAGGTTCAGTCATCTTTAGCCACCTACAGTTATTTACTGCCTTAGTGATCCCAAGGAGCAAAGCATTGCATAACATCACTTGACGCACACACTTTCACCTGCTTCCTTATTTGAGAAAGGACAGGGCAGACCTGCCTCATTGTCCTAATGTGGGCAGAAGTGTAGGCAGACTCGGCAGCTTTTGTATTCTCTCAACTCATAACAATAGCCTAAGTGTCTGCACAATCAACTTGACTCTGTGAAAGGGAGCAAGATAACAGCACAGGAGAACGCGCTCCTTGCCCAGAGCTCTCTAGAAAAGCTGTTGTACACACGCAGTGAGAGTTCTGGTTTTCTAAAAAACCCTGGTGTGGGATATGGGGCTGCTTCAGTTTGTCCACAGCCATAAACTATGATTGTCTTGTACTCTAGGAGAGGCACTGATTTTTGCCGGCTGCAGAGTATTTGTTTGGGATTCTGGCGAGGGAGTAAATGGGAGAGTCCCGAGAGGGGCTATGGTGGCTGCTGCTGGTTCCTGCTGCTGTGGTTGCTATTGCTAGATTGCTGGTTGGTTGGAGATATTCTAACGATGAAGATTGGGATAGATAGATAGATAGATAGATAGATAGATAGATAGATAGATAGATAGATAGATAGGAAGATAGATAGATAGATAGATAGATAGGAAGATAGATAGATAGATAGGAAGATAGATAGATAGATAGATAGATAGATAGATAGGAAGATAGATAGATAGATAGATAGATAGATAGATAGATAGATAGATAGGAAGATAGATAGATAGATAGATAGATAGATAGATAGATAGGAAGGTAGATAGATAGGAAGGTAGATAGATAGATAGATAGATAGATAGATAGATAGATAGATAGATAGGAAGATAGATAGATAGATAGATAGATAGATAGATAGATAGATAGGAAGATAGATAGATAGATAGGAAGATAGATAGATAGATAGATAGATAGATAGATAGATAGGAAGGTAGATAGATAGATAGATAGATAGATAGATAGATAGATAGGAAGATAGATAGATAGATAGATAGGAAGATAGATAGATAGATAGATAGATAGATAGATAGGAAGGTA
Source organism: Rattus norvegicus (assembly GCF_021556685.1). Lineage (NCBI taxonomy): Eukaryota > Metazoa > Chordata > Mammalia > Rodentia > Muridae > Rattus > Rattus norvegicus. The sequence continues at coordinate 44,445,185 of NC_141547.1, forward strand.
GATAGATAGGAAGGTAGATAGATAGATAGATAGATAGATAGATAGATAGATAGATAGGAAGATAGATAGATAGATAGATAGATAGGAAGGTAGATAGATAGATAGATAGATAGATAGATAGATAGATAGGAAGATAGATAGATAGATAGATAGATAGATAGATAGATAGGAAGGTAGATAGATAGATAGATAGATAGATAGATAGATAGATAGATAGATAGAAAGATAGATAGATAGATAGATAGATAGATAGGAAGATAGATAGATAGATAGATAGATAGATAGATAGGAAGGTAGATAGATAGATAGATAGATAGATAGATAGATAGATAGGAAGGTAGATAGATAGATAGATAGATAGATAGATAGATAGATAGATAGATAGATAGAAAGAAAGATAGATAGATAGATAGATAGATAGATAGATAGGAAGATAGATAGATAGATAGATAGGAAGGTAGATAGATAGATAGATAGATAGATAGATAGATAGATAGATAGATAGATAGATAGATAGATAGATAGATAGGAAGGTAGATAGATAGATAGATAGATAGATAGATAGATAGATAGATAGATAGATAGGAAGATAGATAGATAGATAGATAGATAGATAGATAGATAGATAGATAGATAGATAGATAGATAGATAGATAGAGGGTGTTTCTATCCTGGAACTTGCTCTGTAGATCCCACTGGTGTCCAACTCACAGAGATCTGCCTGCCTCTGCCTTCTGAGAGCTGAGATAAAGGTTTGAACCACCACCACCCAGGAATATGTTTAAAAGTCAACCAGCATCACAGAGCTGAGTGTGTCATGCCATCAAAGTAGCAGTGAATCTCTCCTCCACAGGCCATGATCAATAATTACAGATTTCCAAGCACAGCCTTAACTCCATTCTAGCAGCCAACATCCTAGGTTAAAACCTCATCGTCTCCCACAGAATCACTCCAAAGATCTCTTCACTATCCTCTCCATAGTTGTGCTTGTTTATTAAACTACAGAGTGGATGACATACATGCAAGGACAAGATCAACTCATTTTTGTCACGGTTTCGAAGACCCCTTTGTATATGTCAACCTTCACATGACAGCTACCTACCCACTAACAGCTCACCATATCTTCATGACCACCAAAACCCTCCCTCGTTTTGTTCGGACAGTAGGCAAAGACTTTTCTCACGTTAGCCCCAAGGGGTGCTCATATGTTGGCAAATAGTCATCATTTATTAAACTGAATGAGTGAATACTTTTCTGCTTCTCAAAGATTAGTCTAAAAGTTAACTAATGACTCAAGTCTGGCTAATGAGAAGGTACCTCCGCCATTCTTCCTCCGTGGAACTCGATTGTTGGAGGAGCTACAGCAGTTATCTTAGAAGTCTGAGGCTACAAACGTAAAGGCCGAAAGGTCACCATGCTGAAGGCACCAGAATGAATGAACCCCTGTATTATTAAGATGTAGATGCTGCCACACTAGCACTGCCTACCTGCAGACTGTTGTTAGTGATATATCTAAACATCTTTATTGCCTAAGCCACATTTTAATGTGCCTATAAATCACTTACAAATCTCATTAAAATGAAAATTCTGGTCCAATAGATCTGAGGCAGGACTGAGCATCGACATTAATTACGGGCTCTCTCGTGACACTGCTAAGTGCCGAGTCTTGGGGGATGGTGCTGTGAAACACTGTGAACTGAAACACTATGAACTGGCATGCTATTATTTTGAGCTGAACTTGTACTTATCACTGCCTGTCTTCCACATACCAAGCTAACCACGCTAACCCCACAGACTTCTCGCTCCACACGGAAGGAGCCATAAGCTTCTATAGGCATAGTCATATAGCTCCTATCCACACATCTGCCTTGGTCACTTTTCCCGTCTGTCACCTGTATGTATCCCAACTTCCCCAACTGGGTTTTCCATAGTCTTATTCAGGTCATTACTCAATGGTTGCAGACACATGGTAAATGGGTAAAATGTTCTTGAAAGACCTCAGACTTAATTGCAAAATTATTGAATTCCCTAGTCAATGTTCTGTATTATACTCCATGAATGGTTGTCTTCCGTTTCAGTATTACAGAAATTAAAAACCCCAGGAGCAACATTCTATTACGAGTAATGACATGCAGGTGCCTCTCCTTGATGAAGCCTTAATTGCATGTGGCACTCTGAAGGCTTTAAAACAAAAAACAATGCCTCATATTAACATGTAACAGCACTAAAGGAAACTCAAAAGAATAATTCATGATCACTCCCGACCTAAAAACACCATCCTTCTCTTTTCTAAGATAGCCCTACCTGGTTCTCATCATAATTATCACAGAGCTTCCATATCTCATTAGGACATTCCAAAATTGAGCCTTCAGACTTTCAGAAATTCAGTTTTTCAGGGGGAAAAAAGGCATCAAATTACTATGCCTGAATGCAAAACCTGTCCCCAGCCAGAGTGGCAAGAGGAAGCGGCTGTGGACCAGTGGACAAGTATCACCTTCAGGGTCACCCACACACTGCACAGCCATTAGCACGCTGTCAATCAGTGTGTGCAGGATGAGAGCACGCTGTTCAGTGAGCTGCTCTAATCAGCACTGCAAATAACCATCCCTTCATCTGTGCAAAGAAAAAGGCTGCACTGGATCATCGAAAAACCAGGATTCAGAGGTTTTCATTCGACTTTCCAGGACTTTGCAGAAGACTAGAGGTCCCTTGACTCAACAGAACTTTAAGTCACTGTCTTAGTTTCCTGCCCAGGTCCTGGAGCAAAAATACCTCTGAAACAAAAAACTTTTCCAGAGGGTTTATTTCAGCCCACAGTCCCAGGTTACAGTCTAGCATCTCTGGGAAGCTGCAGCAGGAGAGAGCTGGGAGCTAGTCATACTGTATCCTCTGGAACAGAGAACAGAGAGCAAAGAATGCTTGAATGCAAGAGCTCAGCTGGCTTCTTTCTTTTCTTTCCAGTTCAAGGCCGAGTCTAGGGAGCTTTGCCAACCACACTCAGTGCAGGTATTTCCGCCTTAACATACGGAAGAACATCCTAAACAGGCACGAGCACAGGCTAACCTAATTTATACATTGTGCATGTCTTCCCAGGTGACTCTGACAATTAAAACTAACAATGCCGGTTACATACCGAGATTTTCTTTTCTTTAGGAAAAAACATCTCAGGGTTGGGGATTTGGCTCAGTGGTAGAGCGCTTCCCTAGCAAGCTCAAGGCCCTGGGTTCAGTCCCCAGCTCTGGAAAAAAAAAAAAAAAAAAAGAAAAAAAAAGAAAAAGAAAAAAAAAAGGAAAAAACATCTCAACCATATGAGGATCATGATGGGATTTCAAACAATGGCTTGAGGAAAGATAAACAGCCTCAGGGCCATGGGTCTGAACCTAGAAATCCAGCAGGCTTTGTGATAATCTTGACCTTGCTATGGAGGTGTCTCCCAGTGTCTTCTTCAGTTACGTGAGCAGATTATAATCTAGGAAGTGCTTATTTATTACTGAGGACTCTCGGGGACTCACATTCAGCTTCATGCCCCCAGAGAGCTGGGCTTGCTGAAGTCCATGTGCATTACCAAATGACCTGCATGTCAATTATCACAGAAGTTAAACGCCATAATAATTTATTCCTCTGGACAAATCTCTTCATAGATCCCAATGTTTTACTGTCCTAGATAAATGCTACAACCATTCTACAGATCCCAAAAGCTTTACCCTGGCCTCTCTTAAAAACCTCATTTTGAAAACCCTTCCTTTCCAGTATCGTTTCTGAGGTTTGCTGATGCAAGAGCATAAAGCCCACTTCCCCATCTTTGCTGAGGTCACAGTGTCTTCCCTTTTCAAGCCCAGTGCCACAAGGTTCATTCCCCAACCTCTGATCACATGACCTAGATCTTGCAGGAAGTCTAGAGTGTACTCAGGAGTGAGAGAGCCTGCAGACCCAATGTGTTAAAGAATTGGGACATCTTGGTCCCCAGCCCCTAAGTAGAGATGGTTCCCTTCTCCCATCTACCTTGGAGTTCTTACCCCAGGAAAGTTTTGTTTATATATTCCAAAGGTGTGGGGTCTTAACCACTTACTTAACACTTTAAGTAAGGAAATTTTCAAAGAAATGGGGAAGTAGTATAGTGAGCCTCTAGGTCCCAATGCTAAACTTTAACAAATGTTATCTCAGGACTAATCTTGCTTTAGCTATATTCACACACAATTCTCTCTCCAGAGATTATTTTAAAGGTTAACCTTGACACCTTATTTCATTCCTGAATATTTCAGTAATATTCCTAAAGATAAGGCTTCTCTATGCTTCTTAAACAAAAAAAGATAACAGGTTTTCAAATAAAGATACTAAGCAGGGAGAATGTACACAGTATTGGCTAGCCATTTATATTTTACACAATAAATCATAAACAATAACGGATTCATGTTAGTATACAATTGCCAGACTCTCAGAACTCCCACAGAGTAAACCCTAAAAGTTAAAACACAGTCTTAGCTGATCTTGATCTGTTAAATGTAGATCTTTTCATTTTAGCTCCCAGTGGACTGCAAAAGGCTTTGCCAGGCAAATCCCCCAACCCTTCTATATTTCCAGTTTCTCTAAGAAGCTAAAACCACTCCATTAAAAATTAGGGCCTGGTGCTGGGGAGAAGCTCATCTGGTAAAGTGACTGCTGCACAAACATGAGGCTCTAAGTTAGAGTCCCAGAAACTCCATGCTAAGAAGCACTAGGAGGGGGGCTGGGGATTTAGCTCAGTGGTAGAGCGCTTGCCTAGGAAGCGCAAGGCCCTGGGTTCGGTCCCCAGCTCCGAAAAAAAAGAACAAAAAAAAAAAAAAAAAAAAAAAAAAAAAAAGAAGCACTAGGAGGTGAAGGTAGATGAACCCCTAGGGTTCACTGGCCAGTTAACCTACTCAAATCAGTGAGTTCAAGACCAGAAAGAGACTGTCTAAAAAAATCAAGGTAGATGACTCCTGAGGAATGACACCCATGGCTGTCCTATAGCCTCTGCACACATATGCACATACACACATACCCACAACCCCTTCCCCATAATAAGCACACAAAGATATAGACACACCCCAATCCCAATAAGATGAAGCCTTAAATTAAAACAAAACAAAACATTGGTCTTTAAGTTTTCCTACAAAAGAACCTCAAGGCACTTTTCCATAGCTAATGAAAAGTATGATAAACCCATTTCGTTTTGACAACAGTTCAATATTAGGCACCAGACTCATTTATTTGGACGAACTTGAACAATTCTCCTAAAGGGATACTTAGCAGGCTCTGGGATGAAGCCTGGCCTGGGTTGTTCAGGAACAGGACGCTGTTCTGTCCTCTCTGCGGCCCTGTGAAATCCTGCACTGGATGGCATTATCCTGGATCTGCAGTTCAGTCCCCTACAAACAAGGAAAGAAACTGGAGTTTGTATTCTTGTGGCATCAGGAGGCCCGAGTCAGAGTTTGTAAACAACCACTCTGGGCAGAAAGACTAAGATGTGATGAACCAGTTAACTCTGGGAATTACTGGGTTCTTCCTGAGGAACTGTGGAAAACTGGAGGTCTGTGAACAGCAGCTGGCAGGCCACATGTAACCACCACTTCTTTTATAAAGTTTTATTGGAATACAGCCAATCCCATACTTTACCTCCAGTGTGTGGTTGTTCTCACAGTGAAACAATAGAGTGGAGCAGCTGGGACAGTGACTGTGAGGGTTGGTAAGTTGAAGAGATCTGCTCTCAGGCCCCAAGAGTAGGGCTTTGCCCACCTCAGACACGAACATTAGAAAGAGGAAGCTGGGTATTTATTCCCAACATTTGGGAAGCCTCTAGAGCTGTGAAATACCCAGTGTATCCAGCAGGCAGTGGCTCTCAGAAAGTGCAGGCTGAGCAGAGAACACAGGGGAGATAAAAGGCTGCGTCTGTACCCTGCCCCCAACACCAACAGCTGTCAGGTAATCTTGGCTGCAATGCCTGTGGGCCTTGGAAGCCTCATCTCTGACAAAGATAATAACACCTCATATAGACACTAGGGTAGGAATTATACCAGAAAATGCACGCAGGCTTTATAGCAAGCTCCTTGCTCAGGAGGACAAATATTATTTACTATTTTGCTAACAGTCTTCCTAAACACTAGTAATTAGGAAACGCTATCATGGAGGCCCATGGTCTCCATCTGAATTCTTTATACAAGGAAAAAAATATTGCCAGAGTTCTCACACATTTTCTTAATTACAGAGAAAATAGCCTTCTGCTTGCACACATTTGTGCCTGCAATGTTTGCCCCTCTGACAAATGGCCATCACTTGTTTAAGCCAACCTGATTGAGAGCTGAATCTGGTGGCATGTGCCTACAATCCTAGCACTTGTGTTTGGAAAAAGCAGGGATGGCGAAGTGGGGCTGTAGCTGGTAGAAGATTTACCTCGCACAGGTAAGGCACTGGGCTCCAAACCAGCACTGACATCCCCGCTCAAAGCAAAAAATTAAAAAGCGGAGTATTATACACAACAGTGGGGGAACAGGAACAACTTCAGGGATCATTAACTGATAATCAGATAAATCAAATTCCATATAACACAAGTCATTCAGCCACAAAAACTAACAAGTTAGCATTGCATGCCTTACACTGACAATCCTGAAAGGCCCAGAAGGCCACATGGAGGTGATTTCCTTTGCATGAATGTCCAGAAGAGGCAAGCAGACACCTACAGAAAATCGAGTGCCTGGCTAGGGAAAAAGGGAAGGAGAGAACATGGGGGTGACAGGGTTTCATTGGGGGAAGCCAAAATGTATAAAAATACATTGTCAAAGGTTGCACAACCTTGGGAATATATAATAACCAAAAGCTACTGGATGTACTCTTAGCCGAATGAGTTTTGTTACCTGGGGATTAACAACTGAATAAGGAACAATTAAATTCTTTTTTTTTTTTTTTTTTTTTTTTTTTTTTGTTTTTTGAGACAGGGTTTCACAGTCTAGCCTTGGCTATCCAAGGATTTTCTCTGTAGACCTGTCTGGCCTCAAAGTCACAAGTGCTGGGATTAAAGGCATGAACCTCCACCCCTGGTTTCCAAAGCCAAATTCATGTTAAATAGTTCCCATGAAGCGTCACAAAATTCTTGGGTACTAACTGCTACTGCCCCCTAGAGGTTGTTCCTACACACTGCACTGTTAGGTCTTTTGGCTAGTTTAGGTGGTGGCTACTCAGATCAGTCATACCTAGAGCCAACAACATACTAACCACACCTTTGGACTGCTGTGTAGTACTGGGCAAGCTATTTAACCTCTCTGAGCTTCAGTTTCCTATCTGTAACAGAGGTGGTAACAACCAGTATCTAGTTATTAGTACAGATGACCTGACATTATTGAACACATAACAAGTCTTGTTCTTTTTCATATCTTTAGACATTTATACAATAAGCTTACACGTGTACTGTGTAAAGCTTCGTGTGTGTTGATATATGAATGTACCTGTGACACCAATACATTTCCATTACCCCTCAAATTGTAGTCCATCCCTCTCTCTGGGCAAACACTAGTGTCTTGCCACTGAAGGGATTTGAAGGGATTTGGCAATTTCTAGAGTTTTATATAAGTAGAATTATGTACTGCATACTTCTTTTGGGCAGATCTTCACTGCCTCACTCAGCAGAATAATTCTGGAATTACTCCCAAACCCCCCGACACACACACACACACACACACACACACACACACACACACACGCACACACGCACGCAGAGAGAGAGAGAGAGAGAGAGAGAGAGAGAGAGAGAGAGAGAGAGAGAGAGAGAAACACTAAACACAAGCACAGCAGTATTCTGATTTTACTTGTCACACTATAAGCACACCTGGGCTGTTTTTAGGTTCTAAGTGGCTTTCCAGTTCCTGTAAGGCCCTGTGTGAACACAGATTTTCATTTCTTCTGAGTTCATAGCAAAGGGCCAAGTCTTGTGGCTTTCTGGGAATTTTGCAAAGCCCAGTAAATGGCATGGCTTCTGGTCTGTGGGAAGAGCAAGCTGATATCAGCACTACTTGAACTACATGCCCTACCACACCCCTTCCCCCCCAGACACCACTGTCACCCCAGCTGTTTGACCTCAGCACACATATTCAACTTCCTCTTCCTGTAGCAAATACCTCTAATTCTCTTCCTTAGACTCCTACTGACCTAGTGCCCTGGCCATGGTCTTAGACTCTCTCTGAGACAGGATAAAATCAGTCATTTCCTGTGTAGACAAATTAAAGACATTATATCAATAGTCACATGATACAAGCTTCCCTGTGTTTCTTCCCTCCGATGACTATTTGACTAGCCATCAAGACACTGAGGCAAGAAAAACAATGTAATTTCAATTAAAATACCAAAGGTGACTGCTCTCATCAACTTTTACATTTTGCTACTGACACTAGTGTCATACTTAAAATGGCCAGAGTATAAGCAAAATATTGTGGCTTTTATCTCAGTTATCCATGCCATAAGACAATATTTTTGTGAATTATCAACACTCAAACATCCGTGTGTTCAAATGATTCACAGCTAACTTTTATTTTGACTGTTGACTACAGACTAAAATTTTCTCAGTTCATCTATTTTAAAATTACCAACCCAGACCAGGGCCTGGTGGTGAAAGCCAACTACTCCAGAGACTAGAGCAGCAGGATCCCAGCCTGCCTGAGGAAGGAAGTGAAACCTGTCTCAAAAGAGAAGAAACAGTTGAGGGTGTAGCTGAATCAATGGTAGACAGTTTGCCTAGTATGTGCAAGGTCCTAGGTTCAAGCCCCAGTACAGCAAAAACAAAATTTATAAAGAGATTTAAAAAAATCTAGCCATATCTGTTCATTTTGATTATATCAAAAAGAGTTAACATGACTCAGGTGTGGTAGTGCATGCCTTTAATTTCAGCTCTTGAATCTCTGTGAGCTGGAGGTCAGCTTGATCTACACAGAGTTCCAGGCCAGCCTGGGCTACATGGATAGACCATGTCTTAGGAAGGAAGGAAGGAAGGAAGGAAGGAAGGAAGGAAGGAAGGAAGGAAAAAAGAAAGAAAGAAACAAAGAAAGAAAGAATAAAAGACCTAAGATATCTCTCACAGCTGGGCAGTGGTGGCACACACCTTTAGTTCCACCACAGGCAGAGAAAGGCCAATCTCTGAGGTCAAGACCAGCCTGGTCTGTAGAGTTAGTTCCAGGACATCCAGGGATACACAGAGAAACCCTGTCTCACAAAACAAAACAAAACAAAACAAAACAAAACAAAACAAAACAAAACAAAACAAAACAAAACAAAACGTCTCTTATTTCACAAGTACATAAAATGGAACTGCTGCCCTTTTAGATCTGCATAGAACATTGATTTTAGCCATAACAACTTCATACAGATTCCTACATGTCCTACATAAACACACAACACATGAAGTTAGCTTAATGTAGAAATTCTGAGGATGGGTTATTTAGTAAAGAAAAGCACGTAGAACTAGTCAAAACCTCATGCACAGCATCTTCTACAGGCAGAAACCCAAGTGCAAAGGAGGTTAGATGGGCATCTTAAGTTCTTGAAAGGTCACCGAAGGTATAGACGGATCTGAGGTCCTGCTTTTGGAACTGCCTCAGTTACTGAGTCAGGGCCAGCCGCCTGATAACCAATTATCCAATCTCATTTAAGTACATCATTCATTTATTGCTGAGCTCAGCCTCCAGGTCACCAAGAGACAGTCAACCACCAACACAACAAAGAAAATGAGCAAGTTTCCACCGGGAACTAACTTTTCAGGTCGGGTGATGGCAGGTTAGTTCTAGGAGTTTACTTAAGCAGAAAATACCCAGAAAAAAATATTTTTGGATAATTTAAGAGCAGAACTCTCCCTAAGGTTTATTCTGTGAAGGATTTCTGTGTAGGGCGCAGTTCTCTTGGGTCACTAAAATCTGACAAGGATACTTCCCTTCCAACAGAACTCATCTTGGCTTACCCATAAACTGATGGACAGGGTTACATCCTTGATCAGTCTCAGGTAGGTCATACCCAGGCTTCTTACCATAACACACACGAGCAGCAGCACTGAGAGTAGTGTGCTCCCTGCTTGTGGCACTGCTGTTATTCCCTCTGAGTTACCAACCATCTCCACAACTGCACACGGGCAAGTCTTGAGACTCTAATAGTCATTTTATTCCCAGTAAAAACGCCAGAGCACAGGATTCAGATACAGAGGACAAGCACACCATAGCAGCTATGACATCTACCCTTGTATGACTCAAGAAATAATTCTTATCCAAGAAGCTTTTGAAGACATGCAGATGAGCTGTTACCAACTATCACAATGGTTCTTTTTAGAACGGATTGGGACAGGAATTGTGGACTTACATTTCCTCATTTTTTATGCCCTTCTGAGTTGATGGAAATCTTTATACTAAGCATTTCCTATATTTCAAGTTTGTGAGGTCATTCAGTCTTATTAAGGAGACGTTCTAAAACAGGAGGAGGCATGCCCTGTACATTGATAAGCTCAAGGACTCACTGTCACCAGCTCTCTAGTCACAAATGGACACTTGACCTCATCTCACCCATCGGATATTCCTGTCTGAGTCTGCTACTCCCCTGCTCCTCTCCAAGGGGTAATGTCAAGTCACAGGGTTAATGAGAGCTGACACTCAAGAAGGGCCATGGTGCTGGAGCTAATGCCCAGCGGCTACAGTGCCAGGGCAGCAGTGTCTGATAGCAGAGCCATGGTGGTGCCCTTGCCAGGGTATCCCTGTGATGTAACCATGTCTGTGGTTTCTCCTGTCTGATGCCAACCAATCCTACATGGCATGGCCAGCCTGGTTTTGCACATGTCATGACGACTCTCTGAACTACCTAAGATTCTTCTAAATGATTCTCTTTTCTACCTATGTCAGTTAGTGTTGATTCTTGGAACCAAAGAATTTTTACATACAATTTGTTCATTCATTCACTCACTCACTCACTCACTCACTCACTCACTCACTCACTCACTCACTCACTCATTCAAGAAAGTCATGTGTTAACTGTCATGTGTTAAGAACTGTTCTAAGTGTATGGGTCATTCAGGGAGCAAGATGGAAATCCCTCCCTCGAAGGTTATAGTCTACTGAAGTCTACGATTTTCCTTCCAAATTTAGGCAAGAGAGGCTTTCAGGGAAAGTGGCATGCGAGCTTAGATATGGCAGATAAGTTTAAGGTAGCCAGCTGAGGAGGATACTGAGCAACCTAGGCCAAAGGAACAGAGGGAATCTGGAATTCTCTAAGAGAACTAAGAGAGAACACGGAATTTTATAGACACTATAGAGAGAGGATGAGGCAGGCCTAGGATAATGGGATTGGAGATGGAAGCAACTGGGAGAGGGAGGATGGCTGGCATGATGAGACTTGGAGGGCAGAGGAAATCTTACTAAGCCTCTATGGCTTGACACTCTGAAGGACAGAGCCATGCTAAACCATAAGTGGAGATGGCAGCAGAAGGGTGCATCACCAGATCTGCAGTGATGATGGCCATGCCTGGAGCTGCCTGCCTTAGAGCTGGGGGAGGAAAGGATGGAAATGCAAAGACTGTTTAGGAACTTGCCCAAATAGTCCAGATAAGAAATAAAGTGTTGGAGGCTGGAGAGAAGGCTCAGGGGTTAAGATCATTGACTGCTCTTCCAGAAGACCAGAGTTCAATTCCCAGCACCCACATGGCAGTTTATAACTGTCTGTCACTCCAGTTCCAGGGGACCTAACACCCTCCCATAGACACACATGCAGGCAAAACACCAATGCACAAAAATTAAAACTAAAATTAAATTATAAAGAAGAAATACAGTGTGGGATTAGAGTAAAGTAATAGAACTTTCCCGGCCTTTCCTTCACCACAGCAGAGGTCACAACAGAATCCAAGAGAGGAGTGGTTTGGGGAGCCAGGCCTCAGGACAACGATTCTTGGCTACAGTCAACTGAGAGCACACAGGACCCCTAGAACTGGAATATCCCTGTACTGAGCTTTCATGTTCATTTGTTTCTACAGCACAGTTGAGTCTATATGAGGATGAGAGAGAGAAGCATCCATGTGACAGGACCCTGGAGAAGCAGCATAGTGACTCCTCCTACCCTGAGCTACTCCCCACAGAAGCTGCAAATAACCCTGGGTCAGAATCCCTTCTGCTTGCCAGGTTCTGTCCTACAAAGAGGAAATTCATCTTCTGCACCTTCATCTCCCTTTTCTTGATACAGTCTTCTTGATCAGTTAACAGAGAAAGAAAACATTCCTCTCCCCCCAACACACTCTGTCCTTGCCCTGCTGTGGCCTTTGGCTTTCTCTCTGTTTCTCTCTAGTTTGCCGTCTGGTTCTTGGACACAGTTCTGGCTAACCTCATTCTCATCCTGACCTTATCCCTGTGACGGGCAGCCTGGACTTCGCTCACCTCAGCCTGGCCTCTAAAAATCCTATACTAGTGCTGTCCAAACCCATTGTGACTCATCCCTGTGCCTCTGGCCTTGCTCCTGGACAGACAGCTGCCTAGCCAGCTGACATTTCTAGATTCCAACAGTCTGGTTTGTCATATAACCACAGGCCAGCCTTGCAACCCAAGTACCACAACGCATGATATATCCACAGTGGTCATTGCTTGTCCAGTGGTTCCGCCCATTGGATCTGATGGGCCACCACTCACTGAGACCAACTGGCATACTTAATGTCTTCATTTATACAGTGCAGGGGACTTTGGTAGCTTTTGATATGCTCTCAGTTCCCTACCTGCCAGGCTCCTGAGACACTTTTGGCCCTGCATCACAGATCAGAGCTGGTCATGTGTGCTCTGTTGAAATATATAGTTTTTCAAAGTTAACAAGCCTATACAGAAATTAAAAGTAAAATAATTATTTTTAAAGAGCCGGAGAGATGGGTCAATAGTTAAGAGTACATACTATTCTTCCAGAGGTCAAGAGTTCAGTACCCAGTACCGGTGTTAGGGTAACTGTCAGTAACTCTAGCTGGGAGGGGGTGGGGTAAGGGAGGGATCTGATGCCCTTTTCTGGCCTCTGAAAGTACATGCACACAAATAAATAAATAAATAAATAAATAAATAAATAAATAAATAATAAATGAATGAAAAAAAGGAAAGTAACAAGTAAACCAAATTAAACCCTCAAAAGACTATGACATGTCTCTTGGCTTAGAGCCAGTTCTCAAAATAGAGACCTGGCAAACCTCGCAGGCAAGCTACCCAAGTGAGGCATAGTAACGCAGCCTCCCATGGTGGCGTGATACACATGGATGCCAAGACCATGCTTATTTTGTCTTCACTGTGCCCACTGTTCATGATGCTGTGCATGGTCACAGCTTGCTAGATGGTAGGGCGGATGCCAAACGCTCCGCACAGATGCTCTGTTTTGTCCTTATGCTCTGTCAATGGAAGCCATGCTCCCTTCAGTTTACTAATGGTTAAACTTATATTTTAAATGTCTCTAAAACAGCCAAGGAAAACAGCCATACTAATAAAGATCTGGTTTTTGTTGGGTGTGGTGGTAAGGCCTGTAATCCTAGAAGGTGGGAGGGGGAAACAGGAAGATCAGGAGTTCAAGGCCATCCTTACTACATAACAAGTTCAAGAGAGCCAGAGTTACAAGAGACCTTGTCTTACATAAACACACACACACAGACACACACACACACACAAACACACACACACACAGACACCACACACACACAAATAACACACACAACACACACACAACACACATACCACACACACAAACACCACATACCACACACACACCACACATACCACACCTACACACCACACACACACACCACACATACACCATACACACCCATACATACACCACATACACACCACACACACACATCACACATACACACCCACACACACACATATACCACACACACCACACACACTACACACCACACACACACACCATACACACACCACACACACACACACCACATACACCACACCCACAGACACCACACACACACACACACCACACACACCCACACATATACCACACATACCATACACACCACACATACACCACACACCACAAACAACACACACACAAACAACACACACCACACACACACCACACATACATATCACACACACACACACACACACACACACACACATTTTACCATTTTGTTCTTTGTGTATGTGCTTAACTATGTATGTACGTATATAAGGATGTAAAGGTATATATGTATGTGTATAGATGGAACATTATAGATGTTTATATAGGAAAACATGTACACAAATATCTGTATATAATGTAAATATGAAGATTGTATATATAAATGTATTTCTGTATATTTGTATATATGTGTGTTTATAAGTATATATATATGCATATATATATATGCACAATATGTATGTAATGAAAGGTATGAGAATTTTTTTTTGTCTTATAAATCAGGTGCCATATCCTGCTTTCACCATGTAGTATCACATCTAAGATAATATGATATTATAGAAAGCTCTAGAATGCTTCTAAAGTGACATTGTATGTAAAAACCACTTACATGGGATTGGTGCACTCAGGGTGATATGGTGGTAGACTGAAAGCCATTTAAAATTGTTTCGGGGGTTGGGGATTTAGCTCAGTGGTAGAGCGCTTGCCTAGCAAGTGCAAGGCCCTGGGTTCGGTCCCCAGCTCCAAAAAAAAAAAAAAAAAAAAAAAAAAGAAAAAAAGAAAAAAATTGTTTCGGGGCCTGGAGAGATAGCCCAGTGGTTAAAGGAACCTGCTGCTTTTACAGAGGACCTGAGTTAGATTCCTAGCACTTACATGGTAGCCCTCTTCTGGTCTCAGATGGCTTGGCACATGTGTGGTACACCGACATACATGTGGGCAATACACAGGTATATGTAAAATAAGAACATTAAAACAATAAAAAATAATTGTTCTGTGAAATCCAGGTATAGTGGCATATACCTTTAACTACAGCTTTAATCATAGCCTTGGGATGCAGAGGCAGGTGGACCTCTGTAAGTTTGAGCTACCTAATAACTTCTCGTAAGTATTGGGCTACCTAATAAGTTCTGGGCTACATAGACATTGGGGAGGAGGAGGAAGAGGAGGAGGGGAAGGAGGAAGAAGAGGAGGAGGGGGGGAGGAGGAAGAGGGTGTGATGGTTTGTATATGCTTGGCCCAGGGAGTGGCCCTATTAGGAGGTGTGGGCTTGTTGAAGTAGGTGTGTCACTGTGGGCATGGGCTTAAGACCCTCACCCTAGCTGCCTGAGGTCAGTCTTCCACAAGCAGCCTTCAGAAGAAGATGTAGAACTCAAAGTTCCGCCTGCACTATGTTTCTCTGGATGCTGCCCTGCTCCCACCTTGATGATTCTGGACTAAACCTCTGAACCTGTGAGCCAGTCCCAATTAAATGTTGTCTTTTGTTTTATTTAATTATTTATTTTTTCCCAGAGCTGAGGACTGAACCCAGAGCCTTGCGCTTGCTAAGCAAACGCTCTACCACTGAGCTAAATCCTCAACTCCTAAATGTTGTCTTTTATAAGGCTTGCCTTGGTCATGATGTCTGTTCACAGCAGTAAAACTGTAAGACAGAGGTTGGTACCAGGGACTGAGGTATTGGTGTGATTTGTTAGGAGGAATGTGGGTTTTGGACTTTGCAAAGCAGTGCAATGCTTCAAGTTGGGCTTAATGGGCCATCCTAGTAGGAATATGGAAGACTTCGTTGCTGCATATGATTAAACTGTGCAGACCTGGCCCAAGAGGTTTCAGTGGATAAGAATTTCAGAATGTGGCCTAGAGACTGTTTTTGTGGTATTTTGGTGAAGATTGTGGTCACTTTTTGCCCTTGTCTTGAAGAGTCTACCTGAGTCTAAGGTAAAGAGATCCATGTTAATTGCATTGACAAAGGAAGTCTCAAAAAAGTCCAGCAGAGACTTTGTTTCCTGGCTAAGTCTCATGAAGAGCTTTTTGAACAAATATAGCAAGCTTAGAAAAGAAAAATATAAAATATATGGTTTGAACATGAAGGGGGCACCAGGAAGTGAAATGGATATTAAATTGAATGAAGAGAGTAGAGTTTAGGTCCAAGCATCGTAGTGCAAGCCTTTTATCTCAGGAGGCAAAGACAAGCAGATCTCTGAGTTCAAGAAAAGCCTAGACCAAGTTCTAGGTGAAGGAAATCTTAAATCCAGGCTTAGTGAACCACACCTTTAATCCCAGTACTTAGGAGACAGATACACAGACCTCAAAGTTCAAAGTCGGTCTACAGAGCAAGTTCCAGGACAGCCAAGCTTAGGCAGTGAAGGAGTTGGAAAACAGGAAGCTGGTGATAATGTAATGGGACAAGGGGCCATGTTCCAGCCCCAGCAAGCAGCAGAACTTGGCAGCTTTGGCCATGTGGCTCTGGCTTTGGAGTCCAGAATAAAAGGGACTACTGGGACAATTGATGCTGGCTAGATGGAGCTAAGAAATTAGTTGTGATTAAGAAGAGACAAGCATCACTGAGTGAACTCTTATGGGAAATGTTGTCTGAAAGCACAAAGGAACTGTGTCCAGAGAGCATCAATGTTGTACCTCATGCTGCAGCTGTACTTGGTAATGTATAAGAATCACCCAGGTGACACTTGTTTTGAAGGCATGAAGGAGTCATGAAGAGCAGCTGAGGTTTGGCATTGTGAGAGGCCATGAAAGGCAATCGATGACGGTACAGTCTCAGTTGTAGCTGAAAGCCCATGATTGAAGGGGTTATACAAAGGAGTTGAGTCTTGGCACATAAAGAGAGCCTATGAGAGGTTATTAGTGAAGCCTAGTTGCAGCTGAAGACCCCAGTGAATTGGAGATGCCAGTACCATGGGATGATCACCACGAACAGCAGCAGCAGTGGAGTGGACAAACCTGAGCTTAGAGTGATACAGAGGGCAGAGGTGGAGAAGTGATGCTAGCCCTTTGGAGGAGTCCAAGATGTTTGAGATGCCAGAGCCATGGGTTATCTGCTGAGGAAAGCTGCTAACAGGGAGTGGAACCAGCCCAGGAGAAAGAAGTTTGTTGCAGTCAACAAAGAAGAAAAAGAACTTGGAGATCTGAAGACTGCTTTGACATCAGACATAGAGATGCAGAGTTTGAAGTTTGTCCAGCTGGTTTCCTGTCTTGCTTTGGGAATTAACTGATTGGATGAATCTCAGAAGAGACTTTGAACTTTGGACTTTTAACATTGTTGAAACTGCTGCAGATTATGGGGACTTTTGAAGTTGGATTAAATGTATTTTGCATTAGGTATGGCCCCTATAGACTATATGTTTGAACAAGCCTTTGGGGGCCAGGGAGTGGAATGTGATGGATTGTATATGCTTGGCCCAGGGAGTGTTCCTATTAGGAGGCGTGGCCTTGTTGGAATAGGTGTGTCACTGTGGGTGTGGGCTTAAGACCCTCATCCTAGCTGCCTGGAAGTCAGTCTTCCACAACCAGCCCGCAGATGAAGATGCAGAACTCCTGCACCAGGCCTGCCTGGATGCTGCTATGTTCTTGCCTTGATGATAATGGACTGAACCTCTGAACCTGTAAGCCAGCCCCAATTAAATGACTTGTCTTGGTCATGGTGTCTGTTCACAGCAGTAAAACCCTAACTAAGACAGAGGGGGAGGGGGAGAACAGAGAGGAGGAAGATAATGACCATAAAGATGGGGGAAAGGGTTCCCAGCACCTCACTTTTCTGAAAGGAAGATTTTAATGTATAAAATCAGGTATCTTGACCTAAGACCTCATCAGGGTCATTCTTACTCCCAAATCACACAATCCAGGAAAATTAAATATCACTCCGAATCCCTCTTGAAATAATTCTAAATAACGAAAGTGGAGGAATACTCTGTTCTAAGTGGCACTGAATTTATACTTTTCAATTTCAATGCCTTTTCTACCTGAAATCTTCACAATATCATATTTTTCCAAGTATCAGGAGAAAAAAACAGTCTAATTCATAATGAACTCCCAATTGGTGTATATATTAAAAGCAAAGATAATTTGACTTTGTTGCTGGTGATTCCTAATTTCCTGCATAAAGTAGAAGTAAATGAGGTTGTAGATTCGTTGGAGATTGGTGGGGTACAGCCTGCACCAGGAAAGCCATGAGTGGCAGGGAACAGAGGCTATTTCTGTAAAGGGCAACCTGAAGGGGCTCACTGAGAAGCCACCCTCTGCAGTGCCTGCAAGTCGGATTTCAGAGACTCCACTAACACTCGGTTGTTTACTCTGGCAGCTGCTCACAAATGAGCTCTTTAGCTGCCACTGGGGAAAAAACAGTGACGGATGAGATCAAGATTTTCCCAGATGATTCCAGTTCCACCAACCGAAATTCAAGGGAGGAAAAAAAAAAAAAAAACACACACACACACACACAGAGCAGAGACTCAAAATAGAAGGCTTTAAATCTAATTCATTGTGTGAGACTTTCTTTCTCAATCCTGCTCGGTTAGGATCACAAGGCAGAGTAATAGTTGGAAGAACAAGAGTTAAAGGACTGCTTCACTTCAGAAAGGGATAGGTCTGTAAAACAAACGGAATAAAGGGGGGGGGGAGTTCAGGGGCCTACGTGCTTGACAGTTTTTCATAGGAAACTGAAAATAAAACACAGGAGAAACTACCGAGTAAATGGCATAAATTGGGCAAAAAAAATTAATGACGACCAGCTTGCTTTTTTACTTTTTTTCCACCATTGGGAATGAACCGGGGTCTCTGTGTCCCTTGGACAAACACTGCCACTGACCATGTCCCCAGGCCTGTTCTTACTTTTTATTTTAAACAAGAGTCTCACTAAGTTATTCAGGCTGCCTTTGAGCTCACTCTAGCCTAGGCTTGCCTTGAACTTTTCCTTTGTCCCACTCTAGCACACCATAGCTAGCAGTGCAGGCCTGCATCACCAGGCCCAGTTTCATAACTATTTATATATAAACATATCCTCGGAAAATCTCAGTCTGTGTAGTGTATCGTGTAGGTCTGCCAAATGCAAGGTTCTTAAGCTTGATTCCTAGCACAACACTGAATGTGTGCATGTGCGCACACACACACACACACATGCATATGCACACATGCATGCACGCACACACACCCATGATTATGATAAAATAGTACTTTTTAAGTTTAAGGGACTGCAGATGTAACTGACTGATAAGAGTATTGACTAGCAAGTGCTTGACTCCCAACCTGAGAAAACAAAGCAAAAAAAAAAAAAAAAAAAAAAAAAAAAAAAAAAAACCATGGCATTTAGTATTTCACTTTATTTCAAGTTAGATATGTCTAGTAAATGGTTTTATTTAAGATTCCTGAGTGACAGAGCTAAGCACATAGAACCAGCACACAATGCAGCGGAACCTGTTGAGCTATGAACAGGTACTCTATTAGGACAGACACAGAGATTCCTCATCTTACAGTGGGGTCATGACCCTATAAACCCATCATAAATCAAAAGCCTGGGAAACACGTTAATGTGAAATACTTAGTGGAGAGCTCCCTACACAGCCTCACGATCCTGTAACTAACTGAGCTGTACTTGGGACATTATCCCAGCTCATCATAAGCACAAAGCAAAGAGCAAAGTTGGAATAACAGCACAGGCTTTGACACCTAGATGCCACATGCCACACCCAGTGTCACGCCATCTCCAACAAAGCCACACCTCCTGAGCTTCTCCAAACAGTGCTACCAAATGGAGACAAAACATTCAAAGGCTGGAGACTGAGGGACAAATCATACCACTTCCTTTCCTGGAAAAGAAGAAACTTCCTAAATAACACATTGATTCTGCTCACCTAGATCCATGGAGCTGGGCTGCATGTATGCAGATGCGTGGAGCTGTGCAGCATGTGTGCAGGTACGTGGAGCTGGGCTGCATGTGTGCAGGTGCATGGAGCTATGCAGTCTGTACATCCCACTTGCATTTATCTGCCCTGTATTTTTTTAATTTACCCAAGTTGCTGCATAACTGTAATGTACTCACTGTAGTTGGTATTTTGCTTTCCCTCTAGTCCACAAGTAATCCACTCCTGCTGGTGGACATTTATATTGCTCACAGCCTTTTGCTATTATAAATCATGCACTTACGGACTTTACATTCATGTCTGCTGATATTAGTGTGCATGATATAGACTTAGGAATGGAAACTCTGTATCAGCCAGCGCTTTGTTACTATCATAAGATACCTGAGACAGGCTGCTTTATATAGAGAATGAGGTTTATTTAGCTCAGGGTTTTGAAAGTTCAAGGGCACAGCAGCTGTGTCCGCTCAGTTCTTGGAGCCACCCTCACCCCCCCCCCCAGCTAAAGACATATCATAAAGGTGTGTGTGTGTGTGTGTGTGTGTGTGTGTGTGTGTGTGTGTGTGTGTGTGTAAGAATAAAAGATCTATGAGAGGAAGGCTGGGGTCCTACAATATCTGTCAAGAATCCTCTTCTCCCCTCCTCCCCATCCCACCACCATCTTGTGACTGAAGGACTTGCCAACTCTTAGGAGTGCCACATCCAACTGTACCACTTTGGGGAGCAAGCCTCCTATAGCAACGGGCCTCTGGGGTGTATAACCAAGCATGTCCCAATAGTACAGGCCTCTTTTCTGTTCTCCTGTCATTCTCCATTGTCTTCTAACAGACTGAAGAACCGCTCCCAGGTCAGTAAATGCTATATCATTGACTACAACAGCCTCAGTGAAAGGGTCATTTTAAAGAGGCCAGACCTTCCTTCCCTCCCTGAATGCTTACATTTGCAAGCTATTAAAGCTGATATAAGCACAGTGTCTGCCCACACCATATGTTAGACTATCTTCTACATGTATGAAAAGGCAGCCTTCCTTTCTCACCTGGGCTGCCAAAAACCTGGATCCACCATCAATTGGTCTGCAGTAAGCTCATAGGTCTACACTGCTAAAGGGCCCCACAGTCACCTGCTTCAGGGTGGGGTACATGTGGTGCTCCTGGGAGGAGGCTGGAGAACCTCCCTTTGTAGCACACCATCCAGGGAATCAGGTGGATGTTAACAATTAGAACTACATGGGTTTCTTCCCACACTTTCATTTTCATCTGCAACCTAGAACTGTGATTATTGTTTTCCCTTTCCCTGTCTGATGATATTTAATCCTCAGGACACAGGATTTCATGTATAATAAGTCACCTATGACCTATGGCACACAGATGTGAAATGTTCGCGTCCACACACAGGAAGAAAAAGTCGCTTCTCCTTTAGAGGCAGGTACCACTAACCAATATAAAATCCTCAGGGGCCAAGGTTGGGCTCACTAGGAGAATATTCATACCTAAGAGGCTTTGGCCCTGAGTTGGATCCCCAGCACCACAAAACCAAAACCATCAAGAAGTCTAAAGAGACACAAGACAGAATGTGGTTTTCCATTGAACCTACTTAGTTTCTTCATGACTTGCTATGTGCCAATCAAAAGGGACCATGGTAGGAACAGGCTGTTTCTTCAGTTACAGTTCTGAAGCTTTTCAGATAGGACCAAACCACTTCAAAGTGTGCTTTGTATGAGCCTAGATTTCCAAAAGTTGCCTGGGGGCTGGAGGGATGGCTCAGTGATTAAGAACTTTTGCTACTCTGGCTTAGCCAAGTTCAGTTCCCAGCACCCCTTACAACCATCAGTGACTCTAATTCCAGAGGACACACTACCCTCCTCAGTGCTTCTATGAGCACTGCAAGCATGTGGTGCACAGACAAACATGGAGGTAAAACACTCAAATATGTACAATAAAAATATATGTTTTTAAAGTATGAAAGAAAAAAAAATAGTTGCCTGTCTACAATAAGTAGAGTGGAGTAGGAAGTGAAGGCAGTGACCACATGACCCAACCACTGAAGTCAAACAGCATCTGTTTCTACAACAGAAAACACTGGAGTCCCTCAAAGTTGGATTTCTTACATTTTAGTGACATTTTGGCTTCTGGCTGAGAAGCGCAGACTAGAGCTCTCCTGACTAGAGCAGCCAGGCGTCAACTCCTGTCTCAGAAAGAGCCCTGAGAAAAACTGGCACAGGGCGGCTGTTTATTGCGTGCAGACAAGCTACAGAGTCATGATCCAAATTTTCAGAAGTATACACGCTTTAAGGGCTGGCGGTCTCACAGCAGTGAGCAAGACAGAGTGAGCCAGACGGGCTGCACAAGATTCAAAGCAGGGACAGGACCTTGCCACAGGGACGGGCAGAAGCAGACTCAGCAATCACGTGGGAAAAGAAAACGGCCTGTTCTGCTCACTGCATGGACTTTGATTCTGATATCAACCCCATCGGGCCCAGAGGCAAAACAAAGGCCCTAGGGTAACTTATTTATCAAAAGTTTACAAAACAAAACGCTACAGTCTGTTTGAATCTCTATAGGGCGTCATCACAACTGCAATGCTGGAGACATTTTTAAAAGCAAACCAAGAGTTAAAGCACACCTCTGGGTGATGGTGGCACATGCCTTTAGTCCCAGCACTTGAGAGGCAGAGGCAGGTAGCTCCCTGAGTTTGAGGCCACCCGGGTCTATAGAGTAAGTTTGGGACATCCAGGGCTACACAGAGAAACCTGTCAAAAAAAAAAAAACAAAAACAAAAACAAGCAAGCAAACAGCCGGCAGGGTGGTGCACACTACAACCCTACCTGTAAGCTGGCTGAGGCAGAGGATTGCAGATTCCAGGCCAATCTGAAACACAAAGTAAAACATGGGGAGTGGGGGTGTGGGGTGGGGCGGAACAGTAGTAAGAACAGTTATTCTGTAAGCACAAGGGGCTGAGGCTGAATCTCCAGGATTCACACAAAAGAGTTGGCATAGCTGCAGATGTCTGTAACCCCAGACCCGGAGAGCAGGGGCAGGAGTAGGAGACTGGGTCTTAAGGAGACAGAGTACAGAATGATAAAGGAAGATGTCTGTTACCTTGCTCTGACCTCTGTATGTGTGTGCACAGGCACATACACCTACAAGGTCACAAGCAGGAACCTCCCCCTGCCCCACGGGCATTAATACACACACACACACATACTCTTGTACAAGCATATGCACACAAAGCAAACATGATAAAAATGTGTATCCCTATTCTACTGGGCTTTCAGAGATAATGATATTAATTTTCAGGTTTTATTAACACAAGCCAATTTAAGCACTATATACATAAACTCATTTACTCTTTTTTTTTTTTTTTTTTTTTTTGGCAGTTGAAGATACTAGAACTGGCTTTATTCCCATTTTTCTGCTGGAGAAACTGAGTCATAGAGAGACTAGGACCTTCTCCCAGGTTCTTCAACTAGTATGTGGCTGCATGCAGGCTGATGACAGCCACAGTGAGAGGAAAGATTGACCTGGATTTTGACCAGGTCACGGTATTGTAGAAGTCCATCTACCAGAGGAAAGCAGACAGGTTTGTATGTAGGCAGTGCAGCTTCGCTCCCCGAGTACCACATTTCCACAAAATCATATCTCATTGGCAAAATGGCATAACGATTTGTTGCTAACATGAAAATTTCATTCACCGTGTCTAAAACAAAGGGATGGGCTATTTTTGCCTTTAGAAAAGCATCGTCATAGTTAACCAAAAGCATGGATTTGGGCTCCAAAGAAAGCAGAAGCTGAGGAATAGTAAACAAGGCCAGGGGTTTGCTTTGGAGAGAGCCTGAATAAACCAGAACTAGTGGTAGATGTTTATAACCTTAGCCCTCAGCGGGTGGAGGGAGGCAAAACGGAAGTTCAATCTCACTGTGACTGCATATAAAATTTAGGGCCAGAATAGTGAGTTTTCATCTTAGAATACAAAAGCAGTAAACAGAAAAGACTGCCTCAAAACAGCTTAAAGGAGAGGGAAATACAGTCCTCATCAGTTCAAGAACAAGACTGTGAAATTAGATAGAGATAGATGATAGACAGATGATTGATTGATAGATAGACAGATAGACTGACTGATAGATTTGTTATTAGTAAAAGAGAAAGCTTTGCTTTTAAACGAGAGAAAAATAAAATAAAGACCCAAGAGACTTTTAAATGGGGTCCCAGACTTGAAAGAACTAGCTTAGCTATTTTTTCTTGCCCTATTAACCCCTAATAACTAATTTAAATAGCTGGTGATAATATTATTGAATATATCAAGTAGATCTATATAGAAAACTCTCCGCATTAGCTCTGGATGAGGATTAGAGGACTCTAAAGCTCTCATTTCTCTAACAGAGTTGATGCTGACAGTGTTGATGGAGTTCTAGTGCAGGTAGTCTTCCATAGGGAAATGGAAGAAAAGATCTGAATTACACTGAATTCCACATTACCAAGATTCACTTAAAAAGCAGGGACGCATCACTTTATGTCTAGAATATCTGTAACACCCATCCCCAGAGGAGAGCAAGCCTCAAAAAGAAATAAAGTACCATGTGTTGTTCAGTGAACGAGGGAGACCAACTAAAGCAGCAAGTGACAATTGAGCACACTGTGACTCCATCTGCCAAGCTCGACCTCGAAGAAAGTGCCTGTCTCATTCACCTGAAGTTCCAAACTCTCATTGGGAACAATGCTAATACATCAAGGAAGAGCACAAGAAAGCAGAGGTAGGATGGGAGGGATTCTTGTCCTGATGCCTGCCCAGTATCACTTGAGTCACCTTTGTCTCTGTGCTAGCTGTTAAACGTTCGCTGCTGGCCCTCCCTAGAGAGGTCTTCCTGCATGCTTCCTCACATGGGACCTTCCTTCCAAAGCACACACATTAGTTACATAGTTACACATTAGTCTACATAGCTACAGCTAATACAGACAGATTATAGCGCATCTCCTGGCCATGAGTAATGAGAAGGGCCATCCCTGGGTACCATCTGGCTCCTTCTCCAGCATGAACACTCTCCAGACAGAAGGATATAAACCAACAGCAACTGAACTGAATCACGTAAACATGTCAGAGATGGGTGGGGCACTCTTAGAGTCTATATCTCTCTTTTGTTTAACAGATTACATTCATCCCAAGTTACTTAGATGTTTTCTCATAAGGTGGTTATATCACCTTATTAACACTTATCTCTTGGAGGTGAGATGGTAGTGCATTTTCTGTTTTCCTTGCTATAGTTATACCTTTTTCTTCATACTGACTACAGTGATTGTGTATCTTCTTTGTAGTGATTAGAGGTACGAAGTTTTTCCCCCTTTGCTTCCTTCTAGGCTAGGTTCATATAAGAAAGCAGCTATGCATGTACTGATAGATGCTGGTGGAGCAGGCTATGGGATTAGCAAGAAAACAAAAACCCCTGAGTTTAAATGAAGACAAAATCAAGCCAGGTGTGATGGTATACACCTTTAAGCCCGGTGTTCAAGAGGCAGAGGCAAGTAGATCTCTGTGAGTTCAGGGCCACCCAAGGCTCAAGTGAGGTTGACTTTTAAAAAAAATAATAATAACAAAAGGATTGTCTTACTTTTCTATCATTGTGAAAGAGGTGCCATGACCTGGGCAATTTATAGAAGAAAGCATTTAATTGGGTGCTTGCTTCCAGCTTCCGATGGTGAGCATACATGACTGTCATGGTGAGGCATGACAGTAGGCAGGCAGACATCATGGCTCTGGAGTGGTAGCTGGGAGCTTTCACAACATTGGAGGCAGAGAGGAGAGACTAGAACAGCCTGAACTTCTGAAACCGCAAAGTCCACCCACAGTAACAAACCAATTCTGACAAGCAGTAGAGAAGCTAAGTAGACAGACTGTGCTTATGGTTAAAAAAGAATAATAATGGGGTTGGGGATTTAGCTCAGTGGTAGAGCGTTTGCCTAGCAAGCGCAAGGCCCTGGGTTCAGTCCCCAGCTCCGAAAAAAGAAAAAAAAGAATAATAATAACTTGTGTCTTAATGTACCACCAACTCAAGGGATGATATTTGCAACTGAATGTCCAAAATGAAATCAGTGTGGATTTTCTCACTTGGTCAAGGCTTATTCCCCTCTCTAGGAATAGGTTTTAAAACAAAACAACAACCCCTCATGTCCACATCTACACTTACATAGTCATTTAGCACTGACAGAAGAGGGAATGCTTGTACTGTTAAACTACCTCATCTGTTTGTCTAAACGTGCATTGTAACAAATGACCCTGAAGATTCTACATTTACATTAGTTCTTCTGAGAAGCTCCCACTCAGGAAGTGTCAATTCAAGTTAACTGTTCCTTCCCCAGTAATAATCACATGGAAACTCCCTACTGAATTAAAAAGTTAACTTTAAAAGTTCTTTGGGCCATTTTTTTTCTTTCAGCCTTTTTACTTCTCATGTTTCTAGTTTTAAAAGGCCCTTTAAAAAGTATTAAGTACGTGATCATAAAAAAAAAATCACAAGGGAAATATTATTTAGCGATTCTTGGCGAGAGAAACTTGAAGCAATCCCACTAAAATCAGGGACTAGACAAGGCTGCCCACTCTCTCCCTACTTATTCAATATAGTTCTTGAAGTTCTAGCCAGAGCAATCAGACAACAAAAGGAGATCAAGGGGATACAGATCGGAAAAGAAGAAGTCAAAATATCACTATTTGCAGATGACATGATAGTATATTTAAGTGATCCCAAAAGTTCCACCAGAGAACTACTAAAGCTGATAAACAACTTCAGCAAAGTGGCTGGGTATAAAATTAACTCAAATAAATCAGTTGCCTTCCTCTATACAAAAGAGAAACAAGCCGAGAAAGAAATTAGGGAAACGACACCCTTCATAATAGACCCAAATAATATAAAGTACCTCGGTGTGACTTTAACCAAGCAAGTAAAAGATCTGTACAATAAGAACTTCAAGACACTGAGGAAAGAAATTGAAGAAGACCTCAGAAGATGGAAAGATCTCCCATGCTCATGGATTGGCAGGATTAATATAGTAAAAATGGCCATTTTACCAAAAGCAATCTACAGATTCAATGCAATCCCCATCAAAATACCAATCCAATTCTTCAAAGAGTTAGACAGAACAATTTGCAAATTCATCTGGAATAACAAAAAACCCAGGATAGCTAAAGCTATCCTCAACAATAAAAGGACTTCAGGGGGAATCACTATCCCTGAACTCAAGCAGTATTACAGAGCAATAGTGATAAAAACTGCATGGTATTGGTACAGAGACAGACAGATAGACCAATGGAATAGAATTGAAGACCCAGAAATGAACCCACACACCTATGGTCACTTGATTTTTGACAAAGGAGCCAAAACCATCCAATGGAAAAAAGATAGCATTTTCAGCAAATGGTGCTGGTTCAACTGGAGGGCAACATGTAGAAGAATGCAGATCGATCCATGCTTATCACCCTGTACAAAGCTTAAGTCCAAGTGGATCAAGGACCTCCACATCAAACCAGACACACTCAAACTAATAGAAGAAAAACTAGGGAAGCATCTGGAACACATGGGCACTGGAAAAAATTTCCTGAACAAAACACCAATGGCTTATGCTCTAAGATCAAGAATCGACAAATGGGATCTCATAAAACTGCAAAGCTTCTGTAAGGCAAAGGACACGGTGGTTAGGACAAAACAGCAACCAACAGATTGGGAAAAGATCTTTACCAATCCTACAACAGATAGAGGCCTTATATCCAAAATATACAAAGAACTCAAGAAGTTAGACCGCAGGGAAACAAATAACCCTATTAAAAAATGGGGTTCAGAGCTAAACAAAGAATTCACAGCTGAGGAATGCCGAATGGCTGAGAAACACCTAAAGAAATGTTCAACATCTTTAGTCATAAGGGAAATGCAAATCAAAACAACCCTGAGATTTCACCTCACACCAGTGAGAATGGCTAAGATCAAAAACTCAGGTGACAGCAGATGCTGGCGAGGATGTGGAGAAAGAGGAACACTCCTCCATTGTTGGTGGGATTGCAGACTGGTAAAACCATTCTGGAAATCAGTCTGGAGGTTCCTCAGAAAATTGGACATTGAACTGCCTGAGGATCCAGCTATACCTCTCTTGGGCATATACCCAAAAGATGCCTCAACATATAAAAGAGACACGTGCTCCACTATGTTCATCGCAGCCTTATTTATAATAGCCAGAAAATGGAAAGAACCGAGATGCCCTTCAACAGAGGAATGGATACAGAAAATGTGGTACATCTACACAATGGAATATTACTCAGCTATCAAAAACAACGAGTTTATGAAATTCGTAGGCAAATGGTTGGAACTGGAAAATATCATCCTGAGTGAGCTAACCCAATCACAGAAAGACATACATGGTATGCACTCATTGATAAGTGGCTATTAGCCCAAATGCTTGAATTACCCTAGATCCCTAGAACAAACGAAACTCAAGACGGATGATCAAAATGTGAATGCTTCACTCCTTCTTTAAATGAGGAAAAAGAATACCCTTGGCAGGGAAGGGAGAGGCAAAAATTAAAACAGAGACTGAAGGAACACCCAATCAGAGCCTGCCCCACATGTGGCCCATACATATACAGCCACCCAATTAGACAAGATGGATGAAGCAAAGAAGTGCAGACCGACAGGAGCCGGATGTAGATCGCTCCTGAGAGACACAGCCAGAATACAGCAAATACAGAGGCGAATGCCAGCAGCAAACCACTGAACTGAGAATAGGTCCCCCGTTGAAGGAATCAGAGAAAGAACTGGAAGAGCTTGAAGGGGCTCGAGACCCCAAAAGTACAACAATGTCAAGCAACCAGAGCTTCCAGGGACTAAGCCACTACCTAAAGACTATATATGGACTGACCCTGGACTCTGACCCCATAGGTAGCAATGAATATCCTAGTAAGAGCACCAGTGGAAGGGGAAGCCCTGGGTCCTGCTAAGACTGAACCCCCAGTGAACTAGACTATGGGGGGAGGGCGGCAATGGGGGGAGGGTTGGGAGGGGAACACCCATAAGGAAGGGGAGGGGGGAGGGGGATTTTGCCCGGAAACCGGGAAAGGGAATAACACTTGAAATGTATATAAGAAATACTCAAGTTAATAAAAAAAAAAAAAAAAGATGTTTTATATGCCAGAAATGTTATATCAATTTAAAAAGTCTTTGTTGTTTACAGCAAGAACAAATGCATCACAGGTGACAAATAGATGAAGTGTATGTTTATACCTTCAGTTTAGAGACTGACGAAAGGGGTAAGGTGTGAAGAAAAAGCCAGAAATTCACCATGATGATATTGGTTTTGTCACTGTGCAACCTAATAAAAGAAAAGAAAATCTGAAATCTTATTTCATCTAATTTTATCTTTTTTATATAGTTTAATGTATTTTAATAGCAAACTTACAGGAACAGCACAGAAGACAGACAACATTAAAAACATGCACTTGCATACGGGACAACTCCGTTAGAAAAGTATAGTGAATGGATGGAATTTACTTATTTAAAAAAAAATCCAAATGCTGGCACTGTCCAGAAAATTTTAGCAGATTTATTTATAATTGTCATAAAGTTGAACTGTTGAAATGTGTTCACTGAAACATTTTGCTTGCATTAATGCTTTACCTCTTACATTTATATTAAAAATTCACACACAAATGAATGTGGAGAAACTGCCAATACCTGATTCTGTCACCTATGTTTCCACTCGCAATCACAGACTTAGGTACCTTTGACCCCATGGAAAAATATCTAATACTCAGAACTACCGATAACAGGAAGAAGAGGAAAAACAATTTTTGAGAATGAAATGTTTCCCCTCATAGTGGACTCTTAAACACATTCTCTGCGTAGTACTAGCTGGATATCTTTTGGCATAACTGTTACATGTTTGTCATGGATAGCACACAGGTTTATATCTTCAAAAAGGCCAACTAGACAGGCCTCACTTGCCTCCTTGCAAAGCACCAATAGCTGCCCTCTGGGGCACAGATCTATTCTGAAGTCCTGAGCCATTTCTCGAACCAGATGCTAAAGGGGAGCTTGCGAATCAGAAGTTCAGTGGACTTCTGATAGTGTCTGATTTCACAGAGTAACACAGTGCCCTGTAACGATGATGTTTCTTTACCCCTCCAGTAGAGGGCGCACTCTTGTGAGAGGCTTTTGTAGGCAGTTGTTTCCTGACCGCTTTACCACAAGTGGATTTGCGGGCAGTGTGCTTTGTAGGAGCCATGGTGTGGGCACCTCCTTACTTATCCCCTTCTCCTTCGGCCGGAGCTCAGCAAGTGAAAGGTGGTGCTGGTGTTAGAGAGCGGCAGCACCTCATTTTATCTTTTTTATAAAGTACAAGTGCTAGCTGCCACTTTTTGACATAAAACAATGCTTTTTTTTTCCCTTTCCTTATTCCTCATTGTGAAAGTCACTGACTCTCCCCTTATTTGTCATAGACAGGCCTGAGGCAATCCACAGCTTGGAGGAAGGAGAGAAGCAAGAACAGATTCTGGAAATCCAACTTGTGTAAAGGATGACTTGTGGAATGGAAATCGTTTGGACGCGATATTTATTCTCTTGCATGTACAACTGGTCTCCAGTTGTTTCCTTTTAAGCTTTGAATCCCATTAAGGCATGCAACTTTAATTAAAATGTAATCTGTGGTTTGAAAGTTAACATCAGAGAGGTAGCGCAGAGCAGCAAGCAGCTCTGAGCCATGCCTGCTGTTAAAGCAGATTATCTTCTGCCTTGCTTCCACGGGGCGGAACATGTATCTGTGAATCTATATTAGTTTGTTACATCTGCTGTAGTGCAGATCCGAAAGAAACAACCACCAAGAGAGGGAAGTGGGGAAACATAGGTGATCTGTTAAGAGGAGTGGAGAAATTATTGTAAAATCCAGACTGCAGCAGAAAGATCTGATTTCATAAATAAGAGCATATACCTATAATGATTTACACCAAGATTTTAATGTTGGTTTCTCTAGGAGATGAGAGTAAGGGAAGCTCCTTTGTTTATTTGTTTTAGCCCTGGCTGGCCTAGAACACACTTATGCAGACCAGACTGGCCTCAAATTGAACAGATCCACCTCCCTCTGCTTCCCCAGTACTGGGATTGTAGGCTGTGTGCCACCATGTCTGGCTTACAGAGAAACTTCTACTTCTAATTTTACAACAATTAAAATTTTTTATGTGTATTTGAGTTTTGCCTACATGTATATCCTATACCACGTGTGTGCTTGGTGCACAGTGAGGCCTGAAGAGGGTGTTAGAGTCCTTGAAACTGCAGTTCCAGGTGGTAGTGAGCTGCTATGTGGGTGCTTGGAATCAAACCAGATTGACAAAAAAATCAGCAAGCACTCTTAACTTCTGAGCCATTTCTCCAGTCCCCACTTCTAACATTTTAGACTAAATTTTTTGACACTGAAAATAAATATATCTATAGTCACAGAAAAAGACTTTTGTATTAGAGTGAGCAAAGGCACTGGCGCCCATTTTGCAGCTGAAAAGCTTGACCAACAAGTTCCTTGTCAGAGACCGCTCGATGTCGATGAAGTCCCTTTCTCAACTCTCACCAAAAAATGCCAAGACAAGTTTGTGTACATTAAAACCTGAAGAAGAAGAGAACTGTGCAGATTTCAGGGGACTAACACAGTGAGCATTGATCCAAGGAGGCTCTAAGCCAGTGCTTCTCAACCTTCCTGATGCTGCGACCCTTTAATACAGTTCCTCATGTTGTGGTGACCCCCAACTGTAAAGTTATTTTTATTAATACTTTGTAACTGTAATTTTGCTACTGTTATGAATCATAATGTAAGGTCTGTGCTCTCCCATGGTCTTTTGGGGGTCATGACCCACACACAGGTTGAGAACTACTGTTCCAAGGGAAAAGAAGCTCAGGCAGGGTGGTCAGAAAAGGGGCCATCTCGGAACACAATTCTGATGACAGGACAATCTGTGTAATGATATAGGAAGGGAACTCATGCAGCTGCTCAGGGGGTGTGGCAGCTCATGTCCTGGGTAAGCTTGACTGGGCCATGGGATGCCCATGGATCAGGTTAAACATTGATTCTGGGTGTTTCTGAAACAGTAACATTTGAATGGGCTGACTACAGCAGACATCCTTACACACCCCATCACACCCCATCACACCCCATCACATCCCACCACACACACGCGTGCACACACACACACACACACACACACACAGAGAGAGAGAGAGAGAGAGAGAGAGAGAGAGAGAGAGAGAGAGAGAGAGAGAAGGCAAAGGCAGCCCAGACTGAATCCTTCTGCCTGACAGTGATGATGAGTTAGGAACACTGATTTTCTTCCATCCATACTCAGCTCATCAAAGACGCCCTCCTTTGCATCCGACTCTGCTGGATACCAAGATCTAGTGGTGAAAACAATCAAGGACCTTCTTTCCTTAGAGCTTAGGCAGGTGAGTGGATGGATAAGCAAGAAGCAAGAATAAAGTCAGAAGACTCCCGGTAATGGGAATTGCCTCGGATGTATTCCTAGTGATTCCAGGTCATTTGTTTCAAACAAAACAAAACAAAACAAAACAAAGCAAAACAAAACAAAACAAAACAAAACAAAACAAAACAAAACACAGTGCTAGACTCAAGAACAGGCCATGGCTTTGAAACATGACCTTTACAGAGGTCACTGAATACCCTGTCTTTAACAAATAAAAGCATCAAAGAAGGGGAACTTGTGGCCTCCCTGTGATGAATGAGGAGGTTGTTTCCAGGTCACCTGATATAGTATAGTTCTATACTAACCCGTGGAAACAGAACGTAATCTATACATGCATTTTAAAAGTATCTGGTAAACACATCTGAAAATGATAAAACAAATGAAGGAAACTTCATTTCTGCCCATGTAACGTAACCCCGAATATACAAAACATATTTTCAACACATAACCATCACAGAATCTTATTGAGATATCGTGCATTCTGTTTCTCAAACCATGCCTCAGTATCCATGGTACTTCCACTGACGGGCATCTCCTTCCAGAACAGGCAGTAGCCACATGTCACGGGCTCGGTAGCCATGTGGCTACTATATTAGAGAGGAAAGGTCTAAACTATAAATATGTCCTTTTACAATACAAGTTAACTTTAGGCTCAACATCCTTGTAAAATCTATTCTTAGGACTAGATTTGTTTTTCATAAACAATTATCAAACTCAAAGCATTTGGCTAAAACTGGAAGGCAATGTCAAGTGGCTCATGTTGAAAAAGAACAAAAGACTTAAAAAGAATCAAGTTCCAAGCATGTCTCCTGAAGCCCCTGCTTCAAAATGCCCTCAGACTCATTTTTCAAAGTCAAAAATAAATTATGTAATCAATCCAGTGTCATTAACAGAAACCTCCCAACAAATACTTCAGAGTTCATTAAGTCCTGGACATTCTTTTTATAGATGAGAAGAATCCTTGCCAACCCTTGCACCCGGGCAGCCGACTTCTGTCTGGCCTGACAGTCAGTCAACTCATTTTTAGCTGACATAGATACTACACTGTCTCCTGCAACTGCACAGTAAGTCATAGATGATCAGACAAAAGTGTGCACCACCACAGCTGGCTGAAATTTTAGCACAAGTTGACCTTGGGTAAAATGGAAACAAAGCTAACACCAGAAGGAAACAACTTTAAGTGTTTTTAGTTAAGTAATGTAGCAGCCAAAGCCACCCTGGCTTTAATATAAGTGAGTTGATGTTAAGGTTCCTTGTTGCCTTAATAGTTACAATCTCCAAGGAGACACATCTCAGCAGATATCCATGAAGATATCTACCAGAAAGATCCTCCCCGGATGTGGGCAGTATGTTTATAGGGTTGATGGGCTAGAATTCTGGACAGAATATAAAGGAGGAAACAGGAGAAAACACTATCATTCCTCTCTCTCTAACTGTGGACCCAATGAGACCAGTTCCACACATTCCTACCCCCATGCTGTCACTGTCACAATAGACTCTCTCCCTGCTTAAACTGTGGACTGAAGTCAATCCTTCACTCTTGAATTCATTTGTCACACAATGATTAAAGTGGTAAGACTGGAAGACTAAAATATCAGTCAAACTAGTTGTCAAAACCAATTTCAGACAACCCTCCTATTTAATTCAAGGTAACCCAGAGCAGGGCTGGGGGGTGGCGGTTTTGGCAGTGCTCTTAGTCCCATGGGGCTCCTGAGAAGGATGCTGGACTTACAAAGTCTCAAGCAAATATACACTGTCTTTTGTTTTTGCTTGTACCAGAAATGTAAAAAAGTAACATGTATTGCTTTTTAAGTCTAAGAATAATTATAGAGACTTAAAATTGCTGTAAGGGTGCCTATGCAGCTTCCTTTGAGTTGTATCACCTCCGAGCAGTGTAGTTTACGGGTCAGCAAGATGTCTCGGTGGGTAAAGATGCTTGCAGTGCAAGCCTAGAAACTTGAGTTCAATCCCTCAAACCCATATAAAGGTAGAGAGAACTAACTCCATAAGGCTGTTCTACACAGTCCTGTACACACTGTATCATGTACACACAAGGTAACAAATAAGACATTTTAAAAGAACTATAGTTTAGTTGCCATAGAAAAGGAAAAACTTTTCTCTCATAGGCTGTAATAAGTGTACAAATACATCTTCCCCATTTATCTTCTCCAAACAGACTTCTGAACATGCATCTCCTACAAGGTACCCGGCTTCATTCTGCTGGCCCTCTCCCCACCCCAACCCTTGTACCCCTTTCCCCACATCAGCCCCTCAAACTTAGCATCTCTTTTCGAAAGTGAATACTTCCTCTTTGGGAGACAGAGGTATGAGGCTGCAATGACAAAAATCTCCTGGCAATAATGGAAAAGGGTAGCTTAGGAACATCCCCACACCAGTGACACCTGTCTAATCATAGTTATTAACCCACACTGTGCACAGACTAAACCACAAATCCAGAAGACCAGAAGCAGAGCCAGAAATGGTATTTGAAGATCTGTGCTCCAATTTGATAAGGAACAATTAGAAGTACTTGGCACCATCGTGGTGCTAAAAGGCCACACGGTGGTTAAGAGAACTTGCTGCTCTTCCTGAGGACCTGAGTTCAGTTCCTAGCCACCATGAGGGGTGGCTCACAACCACCTGCAAGTCCAGCTCTGAGAGACCTGATGCCCCCTTCTGGCCTCTGGGGATATGGACACACATGTGGCATTCACTCATTCATATAGGCACACAGATACATATGAATAAAAACAACAAAAATATACCTAGAGGCTGGGAGAATGCTCAGAGATGATGAGTACCTCCTGTTCTTCAGAGGACGGGAGATTGGTTCCCGGCACCCACGTCTGGTGGCTCGCACCTGTCTGTAACTCCAGCTCCAGGAGATCAGATATCCTCTTCTGACTTCCATGGATGCTTGCACACACATGCACATACTTTAAGTAACACACTGTTACTTAAAGAGACAATAGTTTCTAAGGAATCAGTGCACCATGGTGCAGAATCATGAATGCATAAACTGTTATTAAAACACGGGATAAACCAATGGATTTTAATACAAAACGTGTGTAGAGAGCCTTATGTGGACTCAGATTTTGTACTGCAGCCAAAATTTAAGACAGCGTCATTTGCTGAGTTGTAGTAGCATTAAAGAAAAGTCACCACAGCTTCTGTTTGTTCACTACCTATCTTCCTGAAGCCACTTCTTCTTCAGATACTTGATGGAAATGACATAGTACAAAAGAACAAATGGAGAACAGCTATAAGGGACTTACCATCTTCTCTTAAACAGACATTCCAGAGATCAGAAACAATAAAATCTAGTCACTGTTACTGCTGAACACTTCTTTGGAAAATAGTTATACTCCCTAAAATGTTGTTTATATTAATAGATAAGGCACTCGTTGCTTTTCTGTTTAAATAAATTTAAAGTCAGTATCTTTGCAATATCTCAGCTCCAATTTCTAATAGAGCAAGTATTAATAGACATGAGCCACATAAACTAATACTCTTTAGGCTACTTGATAACTTTTACTTTGTTTTGTTGAGATAGGATCTCTCAGCCAGGCAGTGGTGGCAATGTGATCCCAGCATCCAAGAAGCAGAGCCATGCTGATCTCTGAGGCCAGCCTGGTCTACAAAGTGAGTTTCAGGACAGCCAGGGCTACACAGAGAAACCCAGTCTCAAAAACCAGAGGGGTTGGGGGAGTCTTTACCAATGTAGACCAAGTGGCCTCAAACTCACAGAGATCCACTTGGCTTCTGCCTCTAGGGCTCTGGATTAAAGGTGTGTGCCACCACACCTGACTCAGTTAATGACTACTTAAAAGGGAACATTGGCCCTCAAGCAAAAACATTTCAGATGCTACTTGGTCATGGATACTTTCCTCTGTGAAGCCATTTCAGAATGTTCTATGGAACACACAAGGAAAAGGCCATATCATGGTCTACCTGTACAATTGTCCTCTGCTTATTCCCCTTAGATAGTCTGCAGCAAATTAACTCAATGCTGATCAAAGGGTTTCCTCTCAAGAAGGAGTTCTATGTCTACACATGGCGGCAAAGGTCCATTGGCTGTGGCAGGCATGACCAAGGCTGACCTCATCCACTTGGAAGACGCCTTAACCCGGAGAACTCTTGCACTGAGCAAATGTTCAGAACAGTCAAGAGGGATGCCAGTGCAGGTTAGCATGCTTCTCCCACAAATTCTCCTGCTAGGAGACATGTCTCGAGAACACAATAGATGTCAGTTACAATCAGGGTCACTGTCATTTATTATTGTTCTATTTCTGACAAGAACAAAATGCCTGACTTAAGTGGCTACGCCGTGAGCAACTCTCTCAAATAAAATGGGTGGGATAGCAACAATTTGTACTCTAATGACAACTCATGTTGATAGGAGCTGTACAAAGCCAAAAAGAGTTTAAGAATTAATTTTTACTACCAAGATGGCTTTTAGGATATAGAGAGAGACTCGTTCTTTACTCGGAACAAGGTTGAAAGCCCTAGTTACAGAATTTTGTTATAAATCTCTCTCTCTTCAGTCAGATATCCAAGTGACTAGCCAGGCTTTTCACAGATGTCTGGGATGTTTTGTGGAAGTTGAGCTTATAATAGGTTGGTCAAGGATGACAGGCCTTGACCTGAGAGCTGAAGACTCACATTTCCACATACAACACCCCCTTTTCTCCAAACACTTGGAGTGCGATTGCTACTTAATCTGCCTGTATAAAACCTTCCGTACAGAGGCCTGGGACATGGCTCAGTGGGTAAAGGGGCTTGCGGCCAAGCCTGATAATCTTGGTTCGATCCCCAGGACCTATAAGGTAGAAAGATAGGCGACAACTCTAAGTTTTCCTCTGGCCTCCACCCATACTCCATGGTATATACACCTCCCCAGTTAAGTGCCCACAAAGTAAATAGATAAAATGTAATGTTAAAGCCCTGGTCAATACTTTTTACGGCCATAAATGCTCATTACTAGGGTTGTTTTCTCTCGTTTTGGTAGTGCTTGAGATAGAAGCCAGGGATTGAGGTCTACTCGGCAATGGCTCATAACCTCAAGCCTGCATACTCAGTCTCGGATCCCATTCTACCTCATTTAGCCCTCCCAGCAACCGCATGGGATAATTACTAGAACCATTCCCATTTTACAGATGAGCAAACACACTCAGTTGCCCGAGGTCACTAGTTTCTGGGTAACCGAGACAGGATTTGAATCCAGCAGTTACTTTCTCTGAACTTTCAAGTGTGGATCTGTGGAACATATCTGAGACGAGGCACGGGCAACATTACATGATTCATAGCATTGAGGGAGTGGGCAGGGTGGTGGTTTTTAGCTCCACTTCAGCTTCACTTAAAAGACAAAAAAAACAAAACAAAAACGAACAAAAGAGCCCCCTTCCCTAATCTCAGGGCATGTATTAGACTTCATCCTGCCTGTTGGTCATGCTGTTGACATGCACCACTGACCCCGAATCCCTCTGGGAGCATCTGTTTCCCTCCTTGCTTCTGCGAATGACCTCTGAGGCACTAGCCAGAGCAGCAACCACGGAGTCAGTGAGTCGAAGGAACAAACAAAATGAAACTCTACAAATCCACTGCTGTCCCTTGACATCTTCAGGGGACTTGTTCCAGGATCCCCACAGACACCAGAACTTGCAGATGCTCTAATCTCTCATACAAAATACAAGAGTTTGCAAATAGTCCCCACATAAACTCCTATATCCTTCAAATAACCTCTAGATTGTTGAAAATGCTGGGCATACAGCCAGAGCTCTGTGAATTGTTAATATAGAGCAGAAGGGAAAGAGTGGGGCTGGAGAGGTGGCTCAGTGGTTAAGAGCATTGACTGCTCTTCCAGAGGTCCTGAGTTCAAATCCCAGCAACCATGTGATGTCTCACAACCATCTATAATGGGATCTGATGCCCTCTTCTGGTGTGTCTGAGAACAGCAATGGTGTACTCACATATAATTAATAAATAAATATATCTTTAAAAAATTAATAAGGGCAAGAGTGTACATGTTCAGCATGGATGCAATTTTTGGCAAATATTTTCTATCTGCTGAATCCACCGACTTGGAGCCTACGACTGTGGAGGGTCAAGATATACTTGGCATGGAGAAGATTCATTTCCAAATGATATTTTTACACCCTGGAGAGTTTGCAAAAGAACCTAGAAGGAAATAATAGAACATGCTGGCATTTCTATTCACATTTTTAAACCTGAAATTAGGAAAACACAGCTGGTCATAGTAGGGCACTCCTGTGACCCCAGCATGTGGGAGGTGGAAGCAGGAGAATTAGCAGTTCAAGACCAACCTCTGCCACATTAGGTTTGAGCCCAGCTTGAGCTCCATGAAACCTGCCTTTAAAGAAAGAAAACAAAAGGACAGAAAGGAAAGCATGAAGACCTCAGACTGTACTGACATTTCCTTAACTTCACTTGGTACAAGTGGCTCCAGTTACATCAGGATGCTTATGCCCAGCACCTGAAACAGCAGACATATTTGTCGTGTCAGTCGTGGGGTTAGCTGTGACACCCATGACTGTCTCTTGGGTATTATTTCCCTCCATGGGTCCAGTTGAGAAAGTGCCTACCTAGATTCTATTTTCATTTTTACATGCACTGATATTCATGAAATGACTGGGCACCTTGAAGTGAGGCCTGCAAAGAACTACGAATAATTCTGGTCGCCATGCAAGTGGAAACAGGCAGGAAATGGCAGAGTGGTAACCTCACCTCATACATTCCTCTCAGACACATCATAATACCGGGATGATGAGACCTGACCAGAAGCTGGTGACAGGAAAAAGGCACAAAAAGAGTCCTGATTGTATCAAAACTTAAGATTCATAGCTCCTGTTCTTAGCAATGACCTCTGTATGAGTAAATGTTATTGGTGCCTTGGGAAACTGACTAAAAACATATTTATGTGGTTTTAAATAACTATAATTTTTCTTAGTGGTTTATTAATAACTTAATTTTTTTCTTAAAGAATGTGGGGATCACTGACCTAGAACTTTGCTACTCAAAATGCAATTCACAATGGAACAGCCTGTCCTTCACCTGGTCACTTATGAGAAACGCAGTCTTGAGAACCACCAGACACTGAACCATTTTTTTTTTTTAACTTTAACCTCCATCACCCATGGTTCACACTTGCATTGCAACTGGAGAGCCACTGAAGTTTTGAAACAAAAGCCTTGAGTAACATGAGCCCTGACAATGCAGCTCTTATCTATAATTCTAGTCAGGTTTTTCTGTTGAATGTTTGAACCCCAAAGCTTATCATTTTAAATATATATTATAAACATCCTTCAACAAACACTATAAACGATCCCCATAAGCCCCACATTCTGTTATGCAATCTCTGTATAATGGCAGCGTTTTCTCATTACTCCCCGTATACTTGAAACGAGCGCCCTGACCCTGACTCTGACCACCCATGCCTTATCTTTTGATCCCCGTCTCAACTTACTTTTGTTTGATCATCTGCTTTAAATACATAGCAGAGGCTCTGCTGGTGGGCAGCGTCCTCCTTAATGAGACAAGCGAAGTAGCTCGGGTCCTGACTGTTGTGAATCAGTTTGTGAACACGCTGAGGCTTGCACTCAAAGATGCTGGAACAGATCAGGGGGTCCCACGGTTGACTTTTCCTCAGGTCAGGTTCGCACCGTAGTCCGGAGGGCGAAACCCAAAGGCGGACTTGCTTCATCCCAGGCTCCTTTTTGGAGCACTGGCCACTGAGTCTTCGTACCTCGGCTACCACCCACGGCAGCATGGGCATTGTAGTGAGAGAATGCACGGGTAAGGAGCCCACTAGCTGCAAGCCGAAGTCCACCGAAACCTCGTTAGGGAACGGATGCTTCCTCGCTGTGAATGTGATTGCCTCCATCTTGGGAGAGGTCTGGAAAGCCAAGAAAGCTTGCTACTATTTTCCTACTATAAATGAAGTAATCTATTTCACATGCTTCTGAGGGCAGCATCCTGGGAGAGAGAGAAAAAAAACAAACAAACAAACAAACAGGGCATTAGGATTTAATGAAGCCACAGCGACAGCTACTTGCCGAGTTGTTATTCTGGAATTTAACAGTTTGAAAGTAAAATGTAAGAAGAAATAGATATTTGTTCGAATCAACCCTGCCCAGAGTGAGATTTCCTGAAGTTGTACTGCACCTAAAATTAACCAGTTACACCTGAAAATGGTGTAACTGTTACACTCACTGTGGGACACAAAGACCCTCCCGGGAGTCTGTTGGAGACTAGGAGCCTCATATTTGTCAGGGGGAGAAAAGTATGGTGCAGGAGGCGGGCTAGAGAGATGCTCAGGTTAGGACCACTTGTTGCTCTTACGGAGGACGTGAGCTTAGTTCCCAGCTCCCACATGTTGGTTCACAGCCATCTGTAACTCCAGTTCCAGGGGATCTGATACCTCCTTCTCACCTTTGCAAGTTCTAAGCATGCACATGACGCACAGACATACATGCAAACAAACACACTCACACATACAATGAATAAATCTAACACACACACACACACACACACACACACACATTAAGAGCACAGGAGAAAATGAGATGGCTCTGACAGTTACAGTGTCATGGAATTTTACCAAGACAATA
This sequence comes from Rattus norvegicus, assembly GCF_021556685.1. Lineage (NCBI taxonomy): Eukaryota > Metazoa > Chordata > Mammalia > Rodentia > Muridae > Rattus > Rattus norvegicus. The sequence goes on from NC_141547.1 coordinate 44,486,073, forward strand.
AAACTTAGTAGCGGTAATCCACCCCCAAAGGAATCCTGTGAGGAAAAAAAGTATCAACCATCACTCTTCATAGTTTTCTGAAGTGGACCCATTTTTAACAGTTGACCTAATCACTTAGGTTAGGATACCTTCAAATTTAGGTTTTCAACAAAAACCCAGGACCTCGTTCATTCTAGGCTACTGTCCTACCACTAAGCCCCAGGTCACAAGCAAATCTTTTTTTTTTTTTTTGGTTCTTTTTTTCGGAGCTGGGGACCGAACCCAGGGCCTTGCGCTTCCTAGTTAAGCGCTCTACCACTGAGCTAAATCCCCAGCCCCAAATCTTTTTTAACTTTACTTGATTTTTTTTTTTGAAGCAAAGATAGACAGGTTTTTTTGTTTGTTTGTTGGGGGTTTTATTTGGCTTACTTTTTAAAATGTATGTGAATGTTCTTGCCTGAATATATGTATGTGTACCACATTGAATGTCTGGTACCCCAGGAGGCCACAAAGGGGCACAGAGTCCCCTGGGAACTAGAGTTATAGATGGTTATAAGCCTCCATGTGGGTGCTTGGAACCAAACTGGGTCCTCTGTAAGAGCAGCCACCGCTCTTAACTACTGAGCCATCTCTCTAGCACCAAGAGGTGGTGTTTATTAATTATAATTAATTATAATTAAGATGGTGTTATAATATTATTTTAATAATAATGTTAAGCACTAGCATCAGGAGAAAGAAAGGAGATGGAAAGAAACTGAGACATACTCAAGGACATGGGCATGGGCATGAGAAAGCTGAGTCTCCAATACTCAACATGTAAAGGGCCCCTCTGGAATCTGTGTAAAGCAGAGGCTCTCAACCTTTCTGATGCCGTGACCCTTTAATATAGTTCCTCATGTTGTGAGGACCCCAATCATAAAATTATTTTGTAGCTACTTCATAACGGTAATTTTTCTACTGTTATGAATCATGATGTAAATACCTGATGTGCGGGATGTCTGATATATGATCTCCCAAAAGAGTTTCGACCCAGAGGTTGAGAACCACAGATGTAAAGGGGTTGGTTCTGATACTTTGATCAGGAATTTGTTTACTGACGCTGAAGGTCCTTGCCCCCAATTGGTTTTTGATCTATTAATAAAAATGCCAGTGGCTAATAGTTGGGCAGAAAGAAAGAGGCGGGACTTCCAGGTTCCCATGGTCTAGGAAAGAGGAAGAGAATTGAGATACTTGGGGAAGAGAAACAAGGCAGACTTGGAGCTACAGGGGAGATCTTCCAAAATGTAGGCAGAGAGGGAAAGCGATCGAAAGTGTCTTGGGCAGCAAGACCAATGGGCTACACAGAAGGTAACTGGGCAAGTAAGCTGAGGGCAGATTTAGAGATGTTGAGCTAGGAGTGATGGTAAGGGCAACTAGCTGCAGAAGGCTTCGAAGAGCCTGACCATAGAGCTGCCAATAAGCCAGTTTTAAAACAAGCCAGTGTGGCTGTGTCTTTTATCCTCGGATCTGAGATAGAGCTTGGGCGGGTGCATGCTTTCAGTCAGCCGAGAACACAAAGTGGTGCAGATAAAACTACGTGATACACACAGGAGAGGCTCAACTCACAAATTCATACTCTGTTAACATATCCTTGGTACTTATCATGTTCTAAACACTAAGGTAAAGATTAGTTTGATCCATGAACTACAAGCCCACACTTTAACCATTGCCACTTTATCAACAGATGTCAATAGTATCTTTTCTAAACCCAAACTCTCTTGATTCACTTCCTTTCTGTAACATCAGCATCTATCCTTGATTTACCTTAAGCTTTAAAGCTCATCCCAGGGGATGGTGAAAGCCTTTTGTGCAAACTCAATGGCTTATAGCATCTCAAGCTCTATTCACCTCTACCCTGACCCAGCCTTGAATCCATGCCTCCCTGTGGAGTACTGATCTGACACAGGAGAATCTCCAGGAAGGGACTGCACCTGTCTTCTTCGCTCTGACTCCCCACTACCTGACACACAGTAGGGCCTCCTCAAGGATATCTAAAACTACCTGACTCTAAGTCTGACACAGAGTGGGGCCTCATCTTAAATAAAGTACGAGAGAATCATCTCTTGTCCTCAAAGGTTGATGACACCGAAGGATGAGAAGAATGGGCATTTTTCCTTGACTTCGAACCACCTTCAGCCTCAAGTCTTCCTTTTCATTTTCTCACACAAATCTCTCCCAGATATTTTCTTCTTGCTGCCTTCTCTCCCAGTTGCCCACCCATTTCTGCTTGCGTCCTCACCTGCACTGGAACACCACTCATACTGCATGCATTAAAGCAGGTCTTCCGGGTTGTGAAATCCAAAGACAGCAAAGTGGTCCTACCGCCCTGCTCCCTCGGATGGCTTTCCCAGGCAGGCCACACCTGCCTTCTTCTTTCTGTTTTCCTATTATCATAACCTTGTGTACATATGTGTGTGCACGTGTGCAGTGAACATAGGTGGAAGTGTACACGGAGGACGGATGTTGCTGTTGACAATCATTCCCCAGCACGGTTCCAGCTTATTCATTTAGGCAGGGTTTCTCAATCAAGCTCAGAGCTTCCCAATACAGCGAGTTTCCATAACCAGCTTGGTCTGAGGATCCCCTGTCTCTACCTTCCCAGTCTGTAATTACAGGTAATTACATGTCCAGCCAGCATGTTTGAGGGTTTTGGTGATCATAACTCTGGTCCTCACACTTGCATGACAAGCGCTTACCCAACCATTTCCCCAGCCTTTGTATAGTTCCCTTTTGAGACTTTTCCGGCTCTTGCCTTACCTGTTGGGTGCTTGTTTTCCTGTTACCTGAAGGTCCACAACCTCTGACCCCATTCTCTCCCCTTATTACACCTGCTTTTTCCTTAGCCAACATTATCTTTTAGTGCCAACAAGCACATTCAAATACCCAACGTTACTGGCAATTTTACACACACCTAGTGTTGTCTTGAGGCAACTCTTATGAACCAGGAGATCAACGTTCTTGAAGAGCTTGTCACAAAGTGACATGGAAGAGTTAGCATCTGGTCCCAGAGGCTGCCATCTTGACTACTAACCCCACATACAAAATGAGCTGACCACAGACACTCTAATAAGTTCCAGATATTTTTCTCACAGATTCTTTTCTGAGTTCAAGTTCATACTTCTATCTCATCTTCTTTGCTGATAAGCACCTCAGCCTGACTATCGTTGTTTTACAACTCAGCCTCATCTCCCCACCCCCCTTCCTAGAACGTCTCCTCCAGCACCACTGTCCGTTTACTCTGCTCACTGCTTTCCCCTCCTAGAGCAAACACCTAAGACAACCAACTTAGAATGAGAAAAACTTTGCTTTGGCTTAAGACTGAAGACCTTCAGACTGCGATGGCTTGGCTGCATTGTTACTCTTAAATGAGAGACATCTTGGCAGGAAGGTGTGGCAGCTATACCACTTAATTCACAGGAACAGAAGAGAGGACAAGGAAGGGCCTGGGGTCCCACCATCTTCTTCAAGGGCACAGTCTTAAATAACTTAGAGACCCCATCCCCACCCCACAAGGCTCACCTATTAACAGTCCCCTCACCTCCCAGGAGTGGCTTCTCAAAGGCCAAGCTTTTGCCATGTGGACCTTCTGGCAGCATTACGGGTGGATATGACAGCACTGACCACAGGCTCTGAGATTCCTCTGCCATTCCATCAGTCCTGACTCTACCATATAAATATATCTGACCTTTCTCTCCCCTAGGGAATGCTTCTGCTGTTCTACCAGTCACCACATGCCATGAGCTCTACAACATGAGCATTCTCTTGGACTCCCAAGCCTATTCTCTCTAATATCCAGTTCTGTACACTTCTTGGCTCTTAAGATAGAGATACAGTCACAGTCCCCGACTAAGATGTAGTTTCTCATGGCCTGGTGCCACAGTACATGCTGTTCCATTCCCCTCTTTAGAACATCAAACTTATCACTGACTGTAAGGGGCCACACACATATATGTGTGGGTATGTGCACATGAAAGCACTTGTAGCTGACAAGCTGGCCTTCACAGATAAACTGCTAAGGGAAGAAATAAGATTCCTGCCTGGAAGGTTAAGGACTAACAGCAATGACCAGAGTCAGCATTGATGCTAATTTCCCAACTTCCACAGGCCAGATGACACCTGTCACAATGAATTCTAGTAAAAGAAGCTGGCTTAGGGAACTGCATTATGGGGAGAAGTCCATCCATCCATCTTGCACCAGAGGAAGTCACTGTTTTTATCAACCATAGATGTTTACAGTAGAAACATGATGAGGAATTAGTTCAGAACAAAGGCCTTCGGTGTCTGCTCAGGAGATGTGTAGAAACAGAGACCCAAAGAGGAGAATCATCTCTCAATCAGCCCCACTTTCATCCTTTGATTCCAGTCTAAATATTTACAGCACTGCTAAAGCAACCACAGCCACTTTCTTCCTAGTAAGTCAGAGCCACCAGCAGTACGTCCTTTCTATTACTAAACTCTGAGCCCCAGCATTGTGTTGATTTTAAGAGTCTGAATAGGCTCCTTTAACAGGATTGCAAGCTTTATAAACTGCTAAGGTTTGGGGTTAGAAAAAAATCAATATTCAAATTTTAAACCTTTTCTAAGATAGAAAGGAAGTCTGTTCTTTACTCTGTTTTCCCATATTTCATATATATGTATGTACATATTTTATACATGTATGTATTCTAAAAGTAACATTTTGTAGTTTGAACATAGCTTAGAACTAATTTTCAAGTTTTTTTATTATTTCTAACTATGTGTATGTGTATGATATGTGCACATGAATGCAGGGGCCCTTGGAGGTCAAAGGTATTAGGTTTCTCTGGAGCTGGACTTACAGGCAGTTGTGAGCCACCCAAAGTGTTAAAAATCAAGCTCTAGTCTTCTTAAAGAGTAGTATACACTCCTAACTGAGGAACCTCTCAAGCCCCGGTGCTATAGGTTGGCTTTTTTTTCCCATTTTAAATATTCAAACCTTCAACAATAAAGCAATATATTATTTCATGCCTGAAAATATTTTATGAAAGTGGGAATCTCTCCCTCTCATCCTCTAGTCTAGTGCACAGCCACTCTTGGTAACAGATAGCCTTAAAGTTCATAGTCCAGTAAATAATATTCTCTCCCCTTTTACAGATAAAAGCCTGGCTTGACGTCCAGTACTGTAACTGAATCTGCTTTAAGTTCTAACTGTTGACAGCTGCTAATCCCAAGATGTGTTTAAAGAAACTCTAGAATCAGCACAAAGGACAGGCCTGAGTCTATCAATTATTTTAGGTAATGTACTTTAAAATCAGGTGGCAACAAGCACGACAAAACCACTTTCTGCTTTCTTGTCATTTCAGTCCCTCTGTGAACAATCCCTCATTGAATTAGTTCTGTCATTTTATTGGCAAAAAAGTATTTGAATACTTCAGGTGCCTCACTTTCCAACCACCTGCACAGGATCCTGGCCTGTCTGTGAAAAGAGGTTAGACCTTAATACTGCTTAGAAAAAGAATCAAACTGAAGCTCAATACCATACATAATTATTTCTGAGTAATTCAGATTATCCTAACATAAGTGTTATGGTTTATATGAACTGGCCCCCGCAGGCTTCTGTTCTAAGTAGTGGGTGCTGCCATTTGGGGAAGTTGTGTGACCTTTGAGATGTGTGGTCCAACTGGAGACAGAAGTGGGCTGGCTGCTGGGGACAGGACACTAAAGCTATATCCACCTCTGGTTTCAGCCCACTCTCTTTTCCCATTCTGTCAAGATGTAAAGAGTCTCACCATGCTTCCCAAAACACAGGCTGGCCCCTTTCCTCCTGCCAATCACAGCAACACAGGTTGGCCAACTCTACCCACCATGATGAACTGGTATTTCTTGAGCTCATGATCCAGAATGAAGTCTTCCCCCTTCAGTTGCTTCTGCTTGGTATTTTGTTAAAGCAACAAGAAAAGTAACTAATGCAAGGAGATTTAGGGGTAACTTAGGCTAGGTAAATAATCATATTATTTTTCAATCAAAAGTGTCATGAAATAAATGAAATATCCTATAATATTAGCAAAATTACCTCATTGTTTTCAGAACTATCTCAAGTCACCTCACTTTCAGGAGCGAACATTTTGCATTTTAAGTTACTGTGTGAACCACCTATACTGAGGTCCCTTCTGTCTTGTAACCATAGCAGTAAACATCTTGACCTGTTCCTAGGCTCTTTTTAGTAAAGTCATGTGTGTACAAGCCTGAACCTCTCAGATAAGCTTTAAATGTGGCTACCCAAACACAAGAGCGTGCTTTTCCTGGAGCCCTTTCAATAATCTTGTTAACAAGATCTGGTACCCCTGAAAGGATGCACTTAGGATCATAAAACTTTAAAGAGAGCAGGTCCTTTCAAGCCATTTAGGAATTCCCCTCATATATGAAATGAAGTGACTAGGTCCTAGAGAAGTGGCTTGTCTAAATTAAGTGACAGATTTGGGACAGTCCAGGCCCCTGACTCCTATCCACAAGCTGGAAAGAACCTCCATTTCCCCCATGAGAACACTTTCAAGAGTGAAGTTAAAAAAGCAGGTCTCTTAACTTCTCCAAATCTGAAGTTTATTCTTATAGGGGAATAAAATAAGATCGTCTCCAAGTTTCTTCTGTTTCTAAAAATCTGGTGACTGCGATTTCCATAATGCAAGATACCAAATGTCCTCCACATTGTGTGAGGAGATAAAGCCGTCTTCGATTTGAGGACAAAAATGTGGGGGAAGTACATGATGGCTAAGAACAAGAGAAATCCGGGTTCAGAAGCTGTGCAGTGGGAACCCTCTTTCTTCCTGGCTCCATAGCAACCCATCCCAGCAAACCACAGAGGGTAGGACAGGATTTTTCAATAGCTGACCTGGGGAGTTCCAGCTGTCACCTGCCCAAGTACTGCAGAAGGGTACCAGGGCTCAATGTAGTTGGGGTGGATGCCCTGGCACTCGAAGTGATGGCATTAAAAAAGGGATGGAACCCTTAAGAGGTAGGGCCTACTGTTGGGTGGTTGAATGGAGGCCCCCCCCCTCATGAAGAGATAAATACCCTCTCATGTGGTGAGTTACTCCTGCAAGAATATATTAGTTCTCACAAAAGGGGGTTACTACAAAGGAGTCTGTCTGGCCTCTCCCCTCTTTACTACTCCCCCTCTTTACTCAAGACCTCTACTTCTCACACATCCTCAACTTTGTGATGCTATTCGCCATCATTATGTCACAGCCAGGGTGCCCTTACCATATGTCTGTTTCTTGACATCCTAGTTTGGTTTCTGTTGCTGTGGTAAGACACTGACCAAAAGCAACTTTAAGGGGGGAAGGGTCTATTTGGCTTACACTTCAACATCACAACCCACTACTGAGGGAAGGCAGGACAAGAGCTTAAGATAAGAACCTAGAGGGCAGGGTTGGGGATTTGGCTCAGTGGTAGAGCGCTTGCCTAGCAAGCAAGGCCCTGGGTTCAGTCCCCAGCTCCGAAAAAAGAAAAAAATAAAGAAAGAAAAAGAAGAACCTGGAGGGCTGGAGAGATGGCTCAGCGGTTAAGAGCACCCGACTGCTCTTCCAGAGGTCCTGAGTTCAATTCCCAGCAACCACATGGTGGCTCACAACCATCTGTAAAGAGATCCGATGCCCTCTTCTGGTGTATCTGAAGACAGCTACAGTGTACTTATATATAATAAATAAATAAATAAATCTTAAAAAAAAAAAGATAAGAACCTGGAGGCAGGAATTGAAGCCAAGACCATGGAGGAATACTGCGTATTGGCTTGCACCCCATGGCCTGCTCAGCTTGATTTAGTATACAATCTACAACCACCTGAGTAGGGGCAGCTCCACCTACAATGGGCTGTGACCGCCCATGTCACAAATAAGAATATGCTCACAAGCCAATCTGATGGTGATGGTTCCTGAACCAACAGTCTTCTCGGGTGATTCTTAGTTTGTGTCAAGTTGATAAAAACAAACCAGCAAACAGGGGGTTCGGGATCTCACCAGAAATTGAAGCCAAATAGGCTTCCCCCCCCCCCTTTTAAAAAGTGTCTAGCCAACAGGGTATGATGGTACATGCCTTTACTTTTTTAGCACTTGGGAGGTAGAGGCAGGTGGATCTCTGTGAGTTCAAGGCCAGCTTGGTCTACATAGTGAGTTTCAGGACAGACAGGGTTACACACTGAGACCCTGTCTTGAACATCAAAGTTTTCAGCCTCGGGTACTTTAGTTACAGTGATGACATTTTGGAATGACTTCTTACATAAGTCAGAGCTAATTCAAGCCAGTCCTGTAGCCTGTCGTGCCCACTTCCTATATTGTCTTATACTCTGTTATACAGGTTATGAATAACCCCCCCTCCTGCCTGACTGCTTCGAGTAGTAACAACATTCAACACAACACAGTGCTCTGTATCCATTAACTGATGTAACTCAAAGCCACCACAGACAACTGAGTGAAGAAACTGTGAGGGCACTTGCCAAGGTCAAATGTTTAAGTACAGAATGGGGACTTGAACCTGGCTCTTCTGGCTCTTGGGTTCATGCTTACCCTTCGCTGCTGGAGAAACACTTGTAGCTAACGACCTCTGGACATTTGATGCAGATGCCCACAACTGAGGGGGCTCCACTTTATCTTCCCATTTCACAGGAGGGGTTACCTCTCTAATAAATGGTGAAGGCGAGATTTGAGTCCAGACCTGTCCTGTGTTCAGCTCCTGTTCTTCTCACTCAAATAGAATGGTTACCACTCAAGCATCTTTATGATTGGGGTAACTTGTTTGTTCTACCTAAATTTTCCATGGCCTTAGAATTTCAAGCTTAATGTCAGAGTTAAAATATAAAGTAAGTGAACAGAATAATAAATACCAGTAATTTTAATTCAGTTCTGGGCATGTTTTAAGTACTCTAAATGTTTATGTTCATAAATTCTGACAAGCCCATTAGTATTGTCTTACTTTGGAAGTACAGATTCATTTATTCCATGTAATATTTGCTTTGCTATTATGTTTTTATTTCTCTGCTAGGTATTGAACCTAGGGCCTCATCCACACTAGGCAGTCACTCCAACATTGAGCTATATCCCCAGTCCCTTTTGCCTTTCATTTTAAGACAGGATATTGCTTAATTAACTAGGTTGGCTTCCAACTCTCCATCCTCCTGCCTCAGCTTCTACGGTAGTTGGAATTGCAGGTGTGTACCATCCTGTTAAGAAACGAATAATGATTTGAAGTTAAATGAACTTGTCATCTTTTGGGGGAGGTGTTGTTTGGTTGGTTCGGGGGGTTAGGGCTAGAATTGCTTGTCATCAAGGAAGGCCACAAACTCACTACATAGCCAAAGTTGACCTTGGTCCTCCTGAGCCTCTTCCTTCCACAGTATTAGAGAGTACACCCAAAATAGGTATTGTCTTGTAAGAGACAAATGGTTGCTGTTATTGGAACATCAAACTCAGAATTAATTGTATTAGTTAGTACTAAGGCGTATTTCCTATACTCTTCCTGATCTCATCAAAGCCTAGTATTAAGATTATTTCATACGATCTAAAACTTTCCTACGTATTTGCAGCTTGAGAAGGGAGCCATTGCCTTTAGACCTACGAACCAATCAAATTGATTTTTTTGACTGAAAAATATCAGAACTCTTGACCATGGAAACCAACGTATCTTTTGTGAAAAATCTGCTTTTAAAATGTTTTCATTGAAAGAACAGGGTTGAGAAGGAAGAAAGGGGGGCAAGGACAGCAAAGCAGCTAGTGCAGGAGCAGCTCTGAAGACAGAGTCCATTTCGTTAGCTCTTGGGATGTGAATCCTGCCACACACCCTGGTGCTGGAACCTTTCTGTCATTTTAAATGAACAGACTATGCTTCTCCAAATTTAATGTCCAAGAACAGAACAGGGCGGACAAGGCTGAGAGACAGCTCAAGTACTGGGATTACCTCAGTCATTAAACTTGAGAAGGGCAGTAAAGCAGACACAGAAAGGGCAAGGCGAAATAACTGTCACACACACACACACACACACACACACACACACACACACACACACACACACGGGTCCTCACATGAGCATATAAGTGCTTCAAGTTTTTTTGAGAATATAGAAATTTGGGACTGAGGCCTCCTGGGGTGGGGGGATTCTGGGAGTTTTCATTTGCTGAGAGAAAAGAGAAGCATATTTAAAACAGCATTCTCCAAGCATTCTCATTGTCTTCCTTGTCCCTTATTCTATCAAATAGCTGTTGGGGGAAGGGAATTAGGTAGTCCTTCTCTAAGGGCACATCCTAGAAAATAATGAGCCACAAGTAGCTCCTACCAACCCCTGGCTCTGCACCTTGGCCATGGTCTTCTTAGTCCAAGTCTTCTGGGAATGCAGGATCAGAGATTGACAAAGGCTAGATAATGAGCAGATAGGGGACAGTCAGTGATCCTCCCGCCACCCATCTCCTCCAGAGTTCCTCAGGTACTGTGAGAAAGTTGACCTTATATGTTAGAAGGGTTGTCAGGGACCCCCTCGAGCTCTCCATAGGACACATAAGGGTAGGTTGTGGTGGGGAGGCCCACTGCGAAGCTCTCCTTTGGTATTAATAAATCATAACTACAACGATGCTTTTCCCCCTTTTCTACTGGTTTGTAAATTGCTGAAGAAGTACACACACACACACACACACACACACACACACACACACACACAAAGCATCCCTTTTAATGGTCCTCTGCTGATTTTAGGCTGTCCATTGCACCACCATTGGTCCCTTGGTCATCAGTTAATATATGCAGTCTTTTATGGGGTACCATCCTACTCACTGGTGTGTCTACCATGGCACATCAACTCACAGATAAACTTGGAGAGTTGGCCCTATAACTCGGTAGGAAAACACTTAAAACAAAACAAAACAAAACAAAACAAAACAGGCCCAGTTTCCCATTTCCAACCGGGGTAAAGCACTTTTCTTTCATGCATCTTCCTGATTCCTTAAGAAAGTCCTCAGGGTTCCCCGGGAGGAACTGATTCTGCAGAAGGGGAGCCCTGTGAATGCTGAGAAAAGAGAAAAGAACCCAATTGCAAAGCTAGTGAGATTGAAAAGTAGCTGCGAAGAGGTGCATTCCTACCTCTGGATACAGCTGCCCTTTCTTCTCCCATCCCACCCCTTCTACCTCGAGCAGGCTCCACAAACAATAAAGCCTTTCTCCAACTCACAGGAATCCCCAATTAAATCTAGGGGGCTTAAAGAGGGCTCTTTCATCAATGTAGATGCAATGCAAAAAGTTTAGAAGTTTAGACTTGTAGAGACAGCTGAGTTCCTGGGTGTGACCCATTTAAATTAGGTCATTCAAAAACTCCCAACACCTGATTCTAAATAAAAGAACGCTTGCAGTCACTAGGAGGACGGAAGAGAGGTGTATGTAGGAGGTGAATGCCTGCCATCATCAGTACCAAGGCACTTAGGATGTTTGCTGTGAAGAACAATCATCACTTTCAATTTCTTTTCCTTTTTAAGCAACTTCCGGAGAACAAGCCATTTAAAATAAAGTCACAACCAGGAACGCCACAACTAAGTGGATTTCAAACAAAACGACACATCTTTTAGAAAAGAAGAAAGTTGGAGTGAAGTTGGAGTTAGCCTCTTACTCGCGTAGCAACCCGGAAGCTGCTAGAAAACAATTAAGCCGGGTTTCAAAATGACCAGCACAGGATGTGCCCAAAGAAAGAAATGTTGCGTGCACCGAAAAGCTGCCAAAGTTACCGCTGCAAAGTACCCTGAACTTTCAAAAGGTGGCTTGGGGTCACTCTGACCGGCCTCGTCCAAGGCTGGATGCCTTACAAACACTTGCGCCCCGGTGATATTTGGCGGGAGGGGGGGGGGCGGGATATGTGAAGAAGAGAAGCAGGGGACCTGAGCACCCTGGTCACAGCGCAGAAGGCATCAAGGTTTCGGTTCCCTCCAAGCAGGGGACAATAAGATGCTCTGAAATCCTGCCTCTTCCCCCTCCCCCACCAGAGCACCCCTAGAGACCCGACAGCAACGCCCTTGGGTGGCGGGACCGCGCCTTCTCTGCAGCAAGGGAACTCAGGGGCGTGCTGGAGGTGAAGGGCTTGAGTCCCGCACCCTAAGGACCCAAGGTGGAACCTACCAGTGTGGTGGCGCGCTCAGAACTCGGGGCTGATCTGGGGCGCTCAGGTGCTCCGGGGCACCCAGAAGATGGCCTGGGCGGGCGGGGCGTCTATGGTCCTCAGCTGGCTGCGCTCTTGCGGCCCCACGCTGTTGGGATGGGGACCGCTCCACAGTATCTGCTTCTCTTGCGGGTTGAAGAGACGGCGGGTACGAGGTGGCTTGCAGCAACAGGCTCCGCGGTGTGGCCGGCGGCGGCGACAGCAGTAGCTGAGGAGGAGGAGGAGGTGTCTGCGCGCGGCTCGCTCGCGTTTCCTCCTCTCGGGCTGGGCGAGCGCGGGGGAAGAAGGGGCGGGGGAGGGGGGACAGCAGTCGGGATCTCCCTAGTGGGTCCCCCGGGAGCCAAGAACAGGACTAGATGCCCTCCCTTCCCTTCCTCACCACGCGACTCTGGCTAAGGGACTCAGCCCAGACTGGCGAGTCACAGGCGAGCAACAGCTGCTGCAGTGCGGGTCCTCCGCGGCCTCCCTCCCCTTGCTCCCCAGCGGTCCATCCTCAGCCGGCCCAGGGGCCACCTGGCGCCACCCCACGAGAGCTCGGGGAAGGTGCAACGATCGCCGCTCCATCCAGCCTCAGCGCGAAGTCCTGGCCCAGAATATTCCCTGCGTGCTCACAAGTGATTACGGCCCTCGCGGCGGGATGTGTAGTCACACACCGGGTTCTTGACCGCTTATTTATAGCAGGTAGCCCTGCCTGGGGCTGCTTTGGCCTGCGAGGCTCTCAGCAGGTGGTAGTGGAGCCCGCGCTCCCGCAGGAATCCTGCTTCTCTGCACGCACTCCTCCGAAACGGACCGGAAGATCACTGCGCAGCACACCCGCAGGCCACCCAGCCACCAGCCCTCCCCCGCATCATCCTTCTTGCACTGGGGTCGAATGGCAGGAGGGGAAAAACCAGGAACCGAAGCAGGATGGGACGCTGGCACTCCAGGCAGGAAAATCGGGGACTCAGAAAAACACCCGGGCTGAAGTGCCCTCCGCAGATTAGCCACCACTAAACAAATCTCTGGCCAGGTGCGGGGAGTGACGCAGAGCCTGGACCGCGCGCTTTTTCCCTCCCTGCGTGCGGAGCACACACGCACGTACTGCGCGCCGGTGTACACGCCAAAAAGCCACAAAAGGCTCTCAAAGCATCATCCCAGCAGGTTAAAGAGGCAGATTCACCCAAAAGGGATCCAAGAAAAGTGAGCAGTGCACGTGGGAACCACTGGCTTGAATTGTATCTAGAACCCTCTGTAGTTACTTTGTGGGATTAGCTCATCCTTTATTACAACATAGTTTGTCTTCCTAGTTTCAGATATTTAAAAAAAAAAAAAAAAGAGGTAAGGAATAGATCCAGCCACGAGTAGTCTAAGGAATAGAGTGTTGATTGGTTTATAGAAATTGCTCTGCAGAACAGGATCGGGTTATCCAGTTAAACTCTATTGTCTTGGGGATCATACGGTCACTGTTTCATGCTTTAACCCCATTGTTAAGTTGTGCTTCCCTCTGTGGCCTACAGACCATGTGGCTACCTCCAGAAAGTCACCACGTCAAGACAGATGACCCGCCAGCCATTTCCGGAGCATCCCTGCCACCTTTCTTTCATACGAGTCTGAGAGATGATGTTTGGGCCTATTGCTTAACTACCCTGCCTGGCAGTCTTCATCATAGAAGGGACAGAGAATTTCTGGACCAGTTACAGAGCAGGGCCAGAACCACCTCACCTACCATTTCCTTCCCTTTCCTTGTCTTCACCCCACCACCTCCTCCCTCTTAAGTTTCTGGTCCTGGAGTGCAGGAGGCTTGGCAGCCAAGGAGAGACCAGATGGTAAAGGAAGGCAGTGTCTATGTAGAGAGTAGCCTAGTAGTCCAGGCTCCAGCTGGGGTTGGCAGGAGGGGGAGAAGTTCATTCCCCATAAGCTCCTACAAATTCCAGCTCAGGGATGGATAACTTAGAGGCAAGCAACCAAGCTAACCCTGACGTGGGTTGGGAAAGGGTTGTGGGCTTGTAACAAGCAACTATTTTTAAATCACCTTTCTAGTTCCCAGGGACATTTAGTGTCCAGAAATGATGATGAGAAAGCTTACAGGACTTTATAAAGCAGAATTCATCTATAACACAACACACAATAAAGAATTCTGAACTTAAAAAAAAAAAACCTTAATTGACTTATTCTAGACATCAGGAGACAACTTGCCTACTTGGTTCACTGTTTGGTTTCTAGCAGCCCAGGGAGAAATAGTCAAGTCCCTAGAGCAAGGCTGGCATGTGGGATTTACAGGGAAAAAATTCAAACAGGAAAAGAAGTCTGTAGTCTCACTGAGTAGTGCCAGCCAAGCTCTGGGCACCAACCTACAGGGGTTCTTGTTATAGGAAGTGGCTCCTCCTTCTGAGGCATAGGCACAAGAGTTCCAGCAGAGCCCCTGACACCATCCTTAAGGGGCTGGGCCTGAAGTGTGGCAGCAGAGAGTTCCTTCTATGGAATGCCATTGGGCTGGTTGACTTTAAACCATCAATAAACCTTCTGTGGTTCTGCCTCACAGAGAGAGAAGGGTGTGGAGATCTTCCCCACAGGGGCTTCTAGATGACCTTAGTGACCCAGGGGCTCTGGGACAGAATGTCTTGGCGGTTTGATAGGTAAAATCCACCTGTATAGCCATGGATGCTGCTCGGTTGCCTTTACACCATCTTTGCACTTGCCTCCCTGCCCCCAGAACCTCTGAGTACAGCATTCTTCTTAGGGCTCCCTCTAGAGAGTCGTTCCTATGTTCCAAATTTAGTCATTTGCTGTATAATTAATTATTTATTGGCAAATACTAGCAATATTAATACCAGCTCTAAGAGAGCTGCAAGCCCCAGAAAATTAAACTTGCCTTTCCAGTAGAAAGCCCAAAGACAGAAAACAGGTCGCTTGGCTTTTAAAATGTAAAAGGAGCTACTTTAAAATCTAGTATTTGGTTAAGGTAGAAAGAAGACCTTTAAATGACTAGGGGCCAGGGATGTGGTTCTTTCAGAAAAGTGTTTGTCTAAGCAGCATGAAGACATCCACATAAACTAAGGGTGGTTGTGCATGGCTGTAATCTAGCAAAACAGAAGTAGAGGCAGGAAGACTAGGAGTTTTCGAGGAACCTGGGCTACATGAGACACTGTCTCCAAAACAATAATATTTAAAACAAAATAACAATTAGAAGACTTGGCCTTCTGAGACAGGGTTTTACTATGGAGTCTAAACTGTCCTCAAACTTGAAATCCTCTTGCTGCAACCTCTGGAGTGCTAGGATTACAGATGCACACCAAACCTGGCTATTACTAAGTCTATCATGTAGGTATTTAAATGTTCATGGTCCCGAGGAAATCAAGTCCTAATGTTGTTGCCACAATAAATTTTTACTTAGTTTCCAAATGTGCATGTTAAGGTAAGAGTTCTTAATTAATGGTCCCTTTCCAAAACTGGTCCCAGTAAAGACAAAAGTTAAGAATACAATGGATAGAGTCCTAGGATGCCAAAATGGCTCACCAGGTCTTTAGGGTCTCACCACCTCCTGGTAGCTTTCTGGATGCATAGGTGCTGGAGGCAGCTTTCCAGCTGCCTGACTTGTCACCCTGCCAATGCCAGTTTAAGGTTCACTTCTGAAGAGGAACCCAGGACACATCCATGCATCGTAATTAGCTGCCAGAGCCATTCTTGAGAGCCATACACACTGACCTGCCTTGATGTGGTCCTCGAGTTTACTTTCTGAAAGGCCCAGGAATGACAAAATGTATTGTAAAAAGTTAAAATGAGCAGGCGGATTTTGAGTTTCAGCAACTTGGGTAAACAGAAGTCTGACTGCGTAAAGAACTGGTATATGCTATGAATGGGGCAACATAAATCTATGTGAAGTGAAAACGGACAGAGTGTACACTCCAGTCTGGGTACAGGGCTTCTGGGAAGTGTCTGATCTCCTTTTATGGATAAAGCAGATAAAACTCTGAGTGCTAGCTCCACTTCCCTTTTCAGCAGCCTCTCCCGGCTTGACGCGCGCATGCTCCTTGCAGCTCTCTGATGATACCCAGCCTTCATGTGGTGTTCCCCCTTCCCATCTGAGCTCATTATGAGCGCAGGCAGGAAACACAAGACAGTGCATGAGACGGAGAGGACCACCAACCTTTATTACTAAGTCTGCATTCAGCTAAGCTCAACGAGACTCTTTTTGTGTGTTCTCAGAGCTAATCTATCTATTTCACCCAAACTGGGTAAGCTGAGTAAGCTCCCCACCCTGCAGGATCCCCTTCATCTTATCCCCTGTGTCATCCTGCTGCATCCTAGAAATCTCAGCTGGAATGCAGCAGCTGGCTAACACCCCCCCCCCCCCCGCAGCTGTCCTTACTGCCTTGCTCTATTCTCAGCACAGGTGTTAAGGTATCTGTTAAAGTACCAATTGGGTCATTTGAACCTGCCCAGGGCTCCTCTGACTTCCCAGAGCAGAAGTCAAATACTAGTAACATAATAATTATTAATAATTATTATAGCATAAAATAATAACTAGTACTGTTATAATTGTTGAATAAAAAAGAAATTAAACAGGAAGGACATGAGTGCTCTTAGGTACAGTGAAGGGGAAAGTTTATTATAGATGAAAGTTTATTATAGATGCCAGAGTCAGAGAATCCAGAGTGGATGTGACCAGACTGAGCTGGACTGAGTGTGGGAGAGGTGGGGACAGGAGGGGGAGGAGAGTAAGGAGAGCCAGGTGCATCAGCCAGGAAGTTGAAGGGACCAAAAAGAGGCAGGCAACCAAAATGTCCAGATTATATAGGAGAGAGCCTCTAGGGAAAAGGCAGCCCACCCTGGGCTGAAGTGTTCAGGGTAGAGGGTAGGGTATGCCAGCCATACACTGTAACCAGTAGGGACTGAAAGATGCTGGGAAACCCTGGAGACTAGGTCTGCTCTGGTGTGTTAAAAGAGCACCTCAGCCCTTTGTCCTTTGAAACTTAACAATTATATATAGTGATGACATCTCTTCTCCTTCTGTGTCCTACTACCTCCCCGTTACCTGCTCCCAGACCTCACTGACCTTGTCACTCACAGCTACAGGCACACTGCTATATCAGGGCCTTTCCCTCTGCCCAGGGTGCACTGCCCTCAGGTTCTCTACTGTCCTCTACTTACTCCACTTCTTCACGACTTCACATCATACCATCTCCAGAAGGCCTTTCAGAACAAGTTTTGAAAATTGAGCCATCCTTGCACACAAACACGCATACGCACATACACACTTCTTTCCATCTTTCTTGCTCTTCGTTTCTCCATAGCATTTGCCCACCATTGCATTGGTGAAGTGTCTATCTCATGTGTCATCTGTTCCCCAGGAGCAAAGAAGGTTGTTTCAGTTTCTGCTCTGTTTTCAAGGCATATACTAGATGTCCGTACATAGTGGGCTCTCAGTAGCTATATGCTTGAATGAGAGAACGAATAGAAATAATTTATGATGGGGCTGGAGAGAGGACACAGCAGTTAGTAGCACATTGTGCTCTCCCAGAGGACCAGAGTGTGATTCACAGTCACCTGTAACTACAACTCCAGCAAGTGCAGACACTTGCACACACTGGCATGCACCCACATGTGCATGTGCGTGTATACACACACATAACAAAAGGTAAGAATTTTAAAAATGACATGATTTTAAGGTGTTTGCTAATTCTTTCTAGAACCTAGAACCTCATCAAGATTCTGAGCTGTGCTGAGATGTCTGTCAGCCCCAAGTGAGTTGATTGTTTAGCTATCAACATAGAAACTGATTTCCAGAAACACTGAAAAGTCACTGAGCCCTCTCCTGGAAGCAAGGTTTGTCGAAGGTTTATTTAACAAAACATAATTTCACAGACCCGCATAAAAAATACACAGTCCTGATGGCTCTCTATGTTAGAAACAAACAAAAATCTCAGTATCACACAAAAGACACACAGTGAAAGTTGCTTCGTGACTCTTGTAAAAAGAAAGTGACAGACACAGACAGAGCTAGCGAGCACACAGGGGCCAGAATGTCTCTCCCATCATTTACCTCTGACCTAGGTAGTAATTGCATCTCATGCCATAAGTGGGAGGCTAAGTTCACAATCTGACACAATTGGCCCAACAGTACAGAGTCAGGGAAAGGGAGGTGAGTCCTTACAGGGCTAAATACCTTTGGTAGAACAAAAAACCCCTCTCACACCAAGAATATGGATCCCCTAAAGTCCACACAGAGGCTGACTAGCCTATGAAAACTAAAATACTTAGCAAATGGTCTTTAGAAAAACTTCAGGTGCTGTAGATAGATGTAGCATCTACATGGTGATTCCAAGCATCCCGTGAGCAGACAGCACAGGGATATAGAGATTGTTCATCAACTAGTCTCTTCTGGTGGAGAAGGCCTTCCAAGACCTTGGTGGAACTGATCTGGGAGTTTGGCAATCTCAGTAAATGGTAGCTCCTTCTTCACCATTTCTCTAAGCTGACCCACATTCCCTGAGCACAGAACTTCATCCTACAGCGTATACTTAGTAACAGCTAAAGGAGAAGGGCTGAGTGCCTCCAGCTCAGCTTAAAGCTGAAGGAAATTACTGAGTCATGAAACAAGCTCCCACCATAAGGCTGTTGCACAATAAGAATTATTATGCAATAGAAAAAGTCATCCAAAGAAGGCTGTCTACAACGCATTTCTTCACTGTGTGCTGGTCAAGGGACCCTGGATCTATAGATGCTAACATCACAGGCCAGCCAGAGCCCAGATGGGCCAGGACTACTGGCAATATGGAAGACCGTTAGGAAAGACAATGCGATAACCAGACAACAATAACATCCCAAGATGGGCTGTATTCTCCTGACCAAAGAAAGCTAGATACAGCTGAAGTAAATGCTCTTCACCTGTGAGAATTAATATAACACACACACACACACACACACACACACACACACACACAGAGAGAGAGAGAGAGAGAGAGAGAGAGAGAGAGAGAGAGAGAGAGAGATACTATATAGCTCTGGCTGGCCTATCACTATATAGACCAGGCTGACCTCAAATTCATAGCAATTCTTCTGTCTCTGCCTCCAGAGTGCTATGATTAAAGGTGTGCATCATCACACCTGGCCTAATTCTTGATATCCACTAGTTATTTAATAGTGTTTTGTTGTTTTTTGTTGTTGTTGTTGTTGTTTTGAGTTTTTCGACATTCTCAATTTGTAGTCCAGGCTGGCCTTGAATTCTTGATCCTCACAAATGCTGGCATTACAGATGTATACCACCTTACCTGTTTTGTTATGTGTGTACTTTCCCATGTTAACAATGAAGGGAAAGTTGTAATAAGAACTGGTAAACATAACTTTTAAAGGGCTTGCTCTTCATTGCACATCATCAAATCCTTGGAGACTATACACAGATCTGATAAGAACGGCTGATGTAAACATCTAATGTTAAAAACTCTTTAGAGTCAGTGACAGGATTTAACAAATCAGTACTAAATTCTTCCTTAATGCTTCAAGATCACAGAATAGCCAAAGTCCCCTTCCTATTCACAGTCCTAGGCAAAAGTGATACCGCTGTACTGAGCAGCATCCAACGGTCAAGGACCACTTATTCAACGGATTTTATTTCAACAGGATGAGGACAGGAGTCACGAGGCACCGTCTGGTGCTGCAGGTGAGGTGACAGTTCCTAGGTACTCAGCAGGACCCAGCGTGGGGCAGAGCCTGTGACTTCAGCTTGTACACTCAGTGCTGAGATCTCTTTGCTCTCCCTTCTTGGAATCTTGGCAGCCTCTCATTTTCTCTCCTAGCTCCCTAAAGGGAGACCAGGAAGTCAGCCCAAGCATCTACTTACCATCAGGTAAAAATTGAAATAACTCCAATCTTTTGGAAAATTAAGACTGCAGGAGTTCATCAGTTGTACTGTCAGATCATTTTTTTCCTTCTTAGCGGTAGGGACTCCTTCAGCCAGGGCAAGAGGGCTTAGCTAACATCAATATATTTTTATAGTTAAGTCTATTTTTTATTAATTTTCATCAATTTTTAAATATTTTAGTTATATGAGTACACTGTTGCTATCTTCAGACACACCAGAAGAGGGCATCAAATCCAATTACAGATGGTTGTGAGCCACCATGTGGCTGCTGGGATTTGAACTCAGGACCTCTGGAAGAGCAGTCAGTGCTCATAACCACTGAGCCATCTCTCCAGCTCTATAGTTAAGTCTTTTAAATGTCCCTCGGGTGTGAGGAAACAGAACCCACAGTGGTGGAGTTCAAAAAAAGAAAGAAAGAAAGAAAGAGAGAAAGAAAGAGAGAAAGAAAGAAAGAAAGAAAGAAAGAAAGAAAGAAAGAAAGAAAGAAAGAAAGAAAGGAAGGAAGGAAGGAAGGAAGGAAGGAAGGAAGGAAGAAAGAAAGGAACAAAGAAAGAAAGAATAGGCCCTAGCTGCTTAAAATGGTTTGAAGAGATGGCAGTAGCTGTATTCCTTGTGATCCATGGGAACCTGGAGGGCAGAGAGGTGGGGTCCCCTCAAGGTAGGGGTGTAAGAGGAGGTGTAGATCTCCAGGGATAGGGGTATAAGGAACAAGCTAATACTACACCAGGCTGGAAGATTTCTGGGCTGCAGACCCAGGAAGCTGAGGGGTCTGGGCTGTATTGTTTGCCACTGTCCCCCTAAGACTCTTTTGGATACTTTGCTACGTTCCCTCCCTGTTCTTACCTGTCCTCTCCTATCCCTTCTGGTGCCTCTTACCTGTCCTCTCCTATCCCTTCTGGTGCCTCTTACCTGTCCTCTCCTATCCCTTCTGGTGCGGAAACCCAGAGCACCGCCCGGTTTCTGAAAAAGATCTGGGGGGTTGCGGGGGGGAACTAATCAAACGAAATGAAAACCCACTTCCTTCCCTATCCTAGATCAAAGGGGATGATGGTCTGACTTAAGACCCAGGGCTGGAGGTGCAAGTGGGGGAAACCAGGGTGATTTGGGGGAGAGTTCACCGGGAGTGAAGGATGAATATCAGTGTAGGGGCCCAAAGCTCACACAAGTAATACAGAGGTAGGTGAAAAGGCAGAAAACTATGGGAACGTGGAAAGAAAATGGAACCCTTCCACAGCTGAGAACCAATCATTCCAGCACAACTAGCGAGCCCTGGGAAGACTGCTGACACAGAGACAGCATTAATTTTAAGAATGCTAAAATAACAGGAAACCGGGGGCTGGGGATTTAGCTCAGTGGTAGAGCGCTTGCCTAGGAAGCACAAGGCCCTGGGTTCGGTCCCCAGCTCCGAAAAAAAAAAAAAGACCCCCCCCCCCAAAAAAATAACAGGAAACCAGGTTTACACTTAGTGTCATGGCTATGACCTCAGCCCTCTCCTGAATATTTTCTAGAACTCTCACAAATAAGATCATTAGCCTTGGTTTACAGTGAAGAAATGTTTCCTAACCCATGCATCCAGTTGCTCTACAGTGCCCAACTGAAGCCCGCCCCGCCGTAGCCCCGCCCACACAGCACAGGACTCTGCCAATCTCTCCTTTAAACTCCTCAAGCAACTCCCCAAAGATAATAAGTTTTTTAAAAAAAATCACCAAAAATCTTGCGTGTGGCTGTTGTAAAGACAGTGAATTCTGGATGTCCTTGAGAAACTGATACCCACGCGTGGGTGGGTCTCACTCTTTCCCAAGCCCTTCTTGTTGTAATTAATCTTTGTGCTTAAGATCAACATTTAAGCTATCCTCTAGTAAACTCTAATTCTGCTTCACACTGGGTCATCCTGAAATTATTTTCTGCAACAAACCCAAAAATCCAGCTTTAACTGGATGAAGGACCCTAAGAAAGAATGTTTCAGGTTGCTAGAGGCCTAATCCCTGGGGCCATTGACATTAAACATTCCTGCACGCAGGAGGCTTGGCTACTTCTTTGTTGTTTTTTTTATTGAAAATGGATTTTTTTTCCCACTACATAATATATCCGGACTATGGTTCCCCCCACTTTTTAGTTCTTCCCCACCTCCCCTCCCACACAGACTCACCGCCTTTCTGTCCTTCATTATAAAACAAACAGGTAATACTAAAATATAATAAGATTAAAAACCAAAAGTAATACATCAGAATAGGGCAAAACAAGTAACCAGAAGGAAAAGAGCCCAAAGAAAGGTACACGAAATGGATACAGATGGAGAGACCCACTTGTTCACATACGCAGGAATCTTATAAAAACTCTAAGCTAAGGGGTTGGGGATTTAGCTCAGTGGTAGAGCGCTTGCCTAGCAAACGCAAGGCCCTGGGTTCGGTCCCCAGCTCCGGAAAAAAAACAAAACCTCCAAGCTAGAAGGCATAATCTATATACAAAGAACTTGTAGGGTAAAAAGAGAGAAAAATATATATAAATAAAATAAAAATAAGATAAATTGAAAATGGGCTGGAGAGATGGCTCAGAGGTTAAGAGCACTGACTGTTCTTCCCGAGGTCCTGAGTTCAAATCCCATCAACCACATGGTGGCTCACAACCATCTGCAATGATATCCAATGCCCTCATCTGCTGTGTCTGAAGAAAGCAACAGTGTACTCACATACATAGAATAAATAAATCTTTAAAAAAAAAAAAGATAAATTGAAGACAAACAACCCTGACATGATATTATGAGACAGAGAATCTCCATTTGATGTCTTCTGTTGACCACCGATTGCTGGGCATTGCAACCTATGCGGAAGTTTGTTTCCTCAGTGAGACTCACTTGGAAAAAACTACATTTTCTTTTGTAAATGGTTATCAATTAGCGATACTTCTGGGCTAGAGATAAGGGTATGTGGCCACTCCTTCTTTTAGCACTAGGACCATGTCTGGTGCAGTCTTGTGCAGGCCCCATGCAGGCCCTGGGTCTCAGTGTGAGTTCATATGTCTTTGGGTTCCTATATGCATTGAGCCTCTTCATTTAGAAGGCCTTGTTTTCTTAGTGTTTTCTGTCCCCTTCGGCTCTTACATTCTTTCTGTTTCCTCTTCTGCAAACCCTTCCTTGAGCCCTGAGGAGAGAGATTTGATGGAGGCCTCCCTCTTAGGGCTGAGTGTTCCAAGGTCTCTCACTCTCTGCCTAATGTCTGGCTGTTGGTTCCATATTTGTTCCCATCTGCTGCAGGAGGAAGCTTCTCTGATGCTGGTGAGCAAAGCGCTGCTCTATGAGGACAGCAGAATATGATCAGGAGCCATTTCATTGGTATGGTTTTGTTGTTTGTTTGCTTGCTTGCTTAGAACAGTAGTGTTTGGTTTTATCCTAGGTCTCTGGGCTATCATCAGGTTCTTGGTTGCCCAAGCAGTATTGAGTATGGGTTCCATTTTGTGAAGTTGAACCTTAAGTCAAAGCAGTTATCTGTTGGTTACTCCCACAAGTTTAGTATCTTGCAAGCAGGACCTCATTTAGATTAAAGTGTTTGCGATTGGGTTGGTGCTTATGTTTCTCTTTTGGAAGTATGCAGGGTAGTCTCCTGTACCATAGATGTCAGCATGTTGGGGGTGAGGCACTGGCTTAACATCTCCATCTTGATTTGTGTAGACATTGTGGAGGACAACCTATAGTCTAGGCAACAGCCTGGGTTGTTTGGGGGTTCCCATGGGAACCCTTTGGCCAACAACTCAATTAGGTGTAACCCAGTCAGGGAATTGGAAGCTTCATTTAGTCACAAGAGTTCTCCAGTTGGGGCTCTGTCTCCCCAGTATTTGATGATTTCATTTAGGTCCCCTTTATATATGTATATATTTTATAAAGCTTCTACTGTAGTAAGATTCCTTCCTCTTCTCTCCTCTTGTCTCCGCATTTGAGCCTCCTGTTCCAATGTTCATCCATCCATCCATCCATCCATCCATCCATCCATCCATGACTTTCTATTCTATTTTATTTCCCATTCTTAGGGAGATCTGTCCCTCCTTTATACCTTAATCTAACCGTAACCTCTGTGGTTCTAGGGATCATAACTTTGTTATCGTTGATTTAAGAACTAACATCCTCATATACATGAATACATCTTATTCTTTCTGGGTCAGGAACTACCTCCTGTTTCCATCTATTTCCCTGCAAATACCATTTTTTTAACAGCTCATTGTGTGAATGAACCACATTTTTTTTCTATTCATCTGTTGAGGAACGGCTAAATTATTAGCAATTTCTGACTATTATGAATAGAGCAGCAACGAACCTGATTGAGCAAGTGTCTGTGACAGGATGAAGTGTTCTTTGAGTATATGCCCAAGAGTGGTATAGCTGTTTCTTTTTTTTTAAAAGATTTTCAAACTTTTTATTGGTTCTTTTTGAACTTCACATTGTGCACCCCAATCCCACTCATTTCCCCCTCCCTTTGTACCCACCCATGAAACCTTTCCCTCAACAGAGAAAAAAAATCTTTATTTTTTATTTTTTATTTTTTTATTTTTTATCTTTATTAATTTGAGTATTTATTATTTACATTTCGATTGTTATTCCCCTTCTCAGTTTCTGGGCCAACATCCCCTTATCCCTTCCCCCTCCCCTTCTATATGTTTTCCCTTCCCCATCCTCCCCCCATTACCATCCTCCCCCCAACAATCACATTCACTGGGGGTTCAGTCTTAGCAGGACCCAGGGCTTCCCCTTCCACTGGTGCTCTTACTAGGCTATTCATTGCTACCTATGCAGTTGGAGCCCAGGGTCAGTTCATGTATAGTCTTTGGGTAGTGGCTTAGTCCCTGGAAGCTCTGGTTGGTTGGCATTGTTGTTCATATGGTGTCTCAAGCCCCTTCAAGCTCTTCCAGTCCAGAGGGGGAAAAAAAAATCTTGTTGTGGAAGCTGTAGTATACCACAGTGTGTCCCACAGTATGTCCTTTTGTTCACATTTCTTTGCTTGCAGATGTTCTGCAATGACTCATTGGTGTGGTATGAAGCCTCTGGCTTCCGCTACTCTATAGATACCGGAACCTCATTGGGGCTCCTCTCAGATGTCTTGTTGTTGCACTGTGTCATGGAGATACTGTAGTTTTGCATCTGTAAAACCAGCCCCTTCATGCATTCCAGCAATTCACTGATGGAGTATGTGTTGGGGTGGACCAATTGAAAGCCATAGATCCAGACCTGAGAGAATCAGAGATGGTCAGCCTGCTGGCTCTCATGCTCTCATGCCCTTGGGGCTGGCTTACCAGAAACCCCTGCAACCAGGACCTGCTGCCCAGGTGAGATGCAGGGCCTGCTCTCCTGAATACTGCAGCCACGAGGGACATGGCCAGTTCTCCCACTCTGGTGACCCTGGATAAGGGAGGTGAAGAGAGTGTTTCTCCCTCAACTGCACCACCAGACAAGAGGCAAAGTCAGCTCTCCTTTGTGGCTGGCTCATTAGCAAGTCCACATCCAGGGCCAGCTCTATATGCTGCCCAGGCAAGGTACAAGGCCTGCTCTTCTGAGTGCGCAGCAGTTGAGGAACAGGACTAGCTCTCTTGTCTCATGACCCTAGTGCCAGCTCTACCACCTGCCCTAGGTCCAAGGGACCAGGGTAGAGGACTCTGCAACATGGCAGACAAGAGGCAGGACCAGCTCTCCCCCACCACCAGGGTCAGTTTCACTGTGCTGCCCAGATGAAGCACAGGGCCTGCTTCCCTGAGCACTGAACCAGGTCAAGGGAAGGGACAACTCTCCTATACTAATGACCCCATCGTGGCCAGCTCTCCTGCCCACCTCTGGTGGCAAGGGCAAAAGAGAGGAGAGGGGATCTCTTCCTTGCCAACACACCACACAGCAGACAAGAAACTGGGCCGGCTCTCCCACACTCATGACCTCCAGACCAGCTAACCCACACTCCCCACATCTAGGGCCAGTTCTACTGTGTTGTCCAGCTGAGGTGCAGGGCCTGCTCTTCTGAGTGTTTCATCTGATAGAGGGCAGGGCCAGCTCTTTTGCTCTTGTGCCCCCAGGGCCAGGTCTCCTGCCTGCCACAGGTGATGAGGGACAAGGGGTGAGGGGGGTATCTCTCATCCATGCTACCACAGGGAGATGGGTGGTAGGCTCAGTTCTTCCATGCTTGCATCCTTGGGGCTGGCTAATCCACAACTCCAACAATGTATGGGACCTGATCTCCCAATCACTGTGACTGGGTCTCCTGCTCTCCTGCCTCTGGGGCCAGCCTTCCCACAATGCCCCGGGTGAGGGATGGGGTCTGTTCTGCACAGCCCTCAGATATCAACATGTCCCCAGTGGCAGCCCAGACCAGGACCTTCTGACCTGCCTGAACTTCGGTGGTAACAGATCTCTGCTGCTGCAGATCCACAGACCCAGATGTGGCTCCCAGTGTCAGTACAGGCCAAGACCCCACCATGGTCCCAGTTGGCATCACTGGCTACTCACATCAGGCTGTTCCTCACTACCCTATAGTCTCCAGTTCTGCCTCTCTTCACTGTGCTCACATCCTTTTGTTTCTTTCTCTTCCATTTCTCCACCACTTACTTGATCCTCTTAGTGGCTCCCGGAGACTCTGGGGTAATTTCAGGAGTGCTCTGTCTCATGTATCCATTACAATACCAGGTGGGGTCATCTTGAGCATGGTCTGCCCCCTCCCTCATTCCCAAGACCTGGGGTGCACCAGACTGATATTTATTTCAGGAAAACTCTCTGTCTGTGCCCCACGGTGCTGTTCCAGTGAGCATTTCAGACTCGCTCCTCTACTGGACCACCCGAGTGTCTGTCTGTCTTGGGCTCACTTCTGCCTGGAGCCCATGGCCCCAGGTGAGGTTGTTTTAGTCTCTGGCTTGCTTCCTGTCCTGGGAGCCTGTCCAGGGCTGCCTGGCATTGGAGTAGTGGTCATCTGAGGCTAGCTCCCTGTCCAGGCCATCTAGCACCAGACTTGTGGTGTTCTCAGGTTCGCTTTTTTTTAGGGACTGTTAGGCTACTGACCATTCAGATGTTCACAGGTCAGAACAGCCTCTATAGACATAGCCTTTGTCATTTCTGCCACCTACTAATGCTCATGTGACCTAGCAGCCATATCTGCAATGGCCCTAGAGTCAGGAGTGTAGCTGGATTTGAAGGTGGATGGATGGGTTCCCATCTTCCTGAAGAACTGCCCCACCGGTTTTCATAGTGTATGAGTTTGCAGTCCCGGAGCAGTGGACTTTATTGTTCACTGCCCAGGGGCAGGTGTGCTTCACGTTCAAGGTTATCACTCTTGCTCTCAAGTCTCCAGTGTGCCTTGAAATGGCTGAGGTCTAAGATGAATGGTCCACTTTTCCCATAGTAACTCCAGCTTAGGAAATCCTAACAGACCTAGTAAGCTTGCCTGCCCTTCAATGCAGAGAGAGCAAGTCATCCATTATCTTTTTTTTTTTTTTCTTTTTTCTTTTTTTTCGGAGCTGGGGACCAAACCCAGGGCCTTGCATTTGCTAGGCAAGCGCTCTACCACTGAGCTAAATTCCCAACCCCGTCATTCATTATCTTAAACACTAAAGTGATCTGCCATTGCCTGGAGGGTGAGGTTACCCTTTTTCCAAGCTGTTGTCTGTACAGATGATCCATGAAAGAGTGCCATCAGTGTCTGTGGTGGTGTGAATAGGAACGGCTCCCATAGACTCCTGTGTTTGAATGCTTGGCCATAGGGAGTGGCATTATTAGGAGGCACGGACTTGTTTGAGTAGGTGTGGCCTTGCCGGAGGAAGTGAGTCACGGTGGAGTTGGGCTTTGAGGTGATATATGTTTAATATACACTCAGTGTGACAGTCTTCTGCTGGTTGTCGATCAAGATGTAGAACTCTCAGCTCCGTCTCCAGCACCATGTCGGCCTGCACCTGCCGTGCTTCTCACCATGATGAAAATGGACTGAACCTCTGAAACTCTAAGCCAGTCCCATATGCTTTCTCTTATAAGAGTTGACATGATCATGGTGTCCCTTCAAAGCAACAGAAACCCTAAGACAGTGCCTTCACTCAGAACATAGAAGGCAAAAGCCCAGAGAACTGCCTCTAAACACTTACTTGCCTGCTCTTACCCCTGTGTCCTTTACTTTGGCCTACTTTGTCCATCTGAATTTTCAGTTGACTTTGTATAGTTTGTGCGATAGTATTACATTGCTAAATATCAATTGTGATTTATGTTTTTATGCATTAAAATGCATTTTTATTTTAAAAAATATAGATAGTATCTTAGTTTTAATAAGTAGATGAGGACTGGAGAGATGGCTCAGCAGTTAGGAGCACTTGCCCAGATTCAGTTCCCAGCACTATGTGGTGACTCACAACCACCTGTCAATTCACTTCCAAGGGATCCGACACCCTATTCTGACCTCATGGGCCACTACATACATGCAGGCAGAATACTCACACACATATACTTCTTTTTAAATGATTTATTTATTTATTATATATGAGTACACTGTAGCTGTCTCAGATACACCAGAAAAGGGCACCAGATCTCATTACAGATGGTTGTGAGCCACCATGTGGTTGCTGGGATTTGAACTCAGGACCTCTGGAAGAGCAATCAGTGCTCTTAACCACTGAGCCATCTCTCCAGCCCACACATATACATTTTAAGTTATTAGTAATTAGTTCTAATTAGTAACTAAAATTGTAAATGTGCAAAGCAATTGTCTTTGAAAATAAATAAACCAATTCTAACAATAAGACAATGAAATCCTTGGAATCCAGAAGAAGCAGACACAGAAACCGATTTGCAATAGTGTTTCTGCAATGCAAGGCACAAAAGATGTTTACAAGTGAAACAACTTACACACACTAAAGAACAACTCACTCCTGCAGAGCAACATGACGAATCACCATAATGAGACACCAGTGTGTAAGAAGGATTTTTTTAAAAAGAACATTTAAAGATTGATTATACAGAAACATGCAGGGTGTGGGGCACAGCACCAGTGGGAACCATAAGGATGGAATGAAACATCAAGAAAAGAAAGGGAAGATTTAGAAAAAGAGAAAAAAAGATTTTTAAAAATTATTTGTCCTAGATAGCTTTAACTGTCAACTTAACTCAGCCTGGAGTCACCTGAGATGGAGTTGCTCAGATGAGGCTTGTCTGTTGGGGGTTGTCTTGATTGTTAATTGGTACAGAATGGCTCATCCCACTGCCTGTAAGTGGTAGCATTCTCTGGGAAGATAGATGGTCCTATGCTGATGCAGAAGCAAGCTAACTGAATCCATGTCTGCGAGCCAATCAGTAAGCAGCATTTCCCTGTAGTGGTTCTTCTTCCTCTTCTTCCTCTTCTTCCTCTTCTTCCTCTTCTTCCTCTTCTTCCTCTTCTTCCTCTTCTTCCTCTTCTTCCTCCTCTTCCTCCTCCTCTTCCTCCTCTTCCTCCTCCTCTTCCTCCTCCTCCTCCTCTTCCTCCTCCTCCTCCTCCTCTTCCTCCTCCTCCTCCTCCTCTTCCTCCTCCTCCTCCTCCTCTTCCTCCTCCTCCTCCTCCTCCTCCTCCTCCTCTTCCTCCTCCTCCTCC
The DNA here is from genome assembly GCF_021556685.1 of Rattus norvegicus. NCBI lineage: Eukaryota > Metazoa > Chordata > Mammalia > Rodentia > Muridae > Rattus > Rattus norvegicus. Next base: position 44,515,642 of record NC_141547.1, read on the forward strand.
TCTTCTTCTTCTTCTTCTTCTTCTTCTTCTTCTTCTCCTCCTCCTTCTTCTTCTTCTTGTCTCTTCCTCCTCCTCTCTTGTTTCTTCTCCTCTTCTTCTTCCTCAAGACAAGGTCTCTCTCTCTCCAAAGCTCTGGCCGCCCTGAAATGCACTATGTGGACCAAGCTGGCCTTGAACTCAGAAATTCATCTCTTCTGTCTCCTGAGTGCTGGGATTAAAGATATATCTGTTCATATCCAGACTTCTCCATGGTTTCTGCTTCAAGTTGCTGTTGAGTTTCTACACTGACTTCCTCCAGTGACAGACTGTTAACTATAAAAACTGAAATAAGCCCTTCCCTCCCCTAAGTTACAGTGGGCAGAGTGTTAATTACAGCGATAGAGATGAAATGAAACATTGAAATTAATAGAATATAAGACAAAATTCAAAATTCAGAGAGGAGAGAGAGAGAGAGAGAGAGAGAGATTAGGAAAATAGAAGACAGTGCTGAGGAAATCTAATAGCCTGAGATGAAGAAATGCAGACAAGCATTTAAAATGGGCACAATGAAACTGCAAAATACTAATAGTAGAACAGGCCAGAAACAGTCCAACATGAGCATATGACTGCCAGGCTGTGCCCTGCCTTGCTGCTGGGGTACCTAGAGTGCAGGCAGCAAGCAGAGGCAGGGAGAACGAAGTTCATAAATGATGGCCCTCAGTTTGCCTTCCAGGAGTGGGAAACCATGGAATCTGGGATGATTGCTGTGTTTCCCAGTCTCCTGTGTACCTGGGTGCTGCTGGGAGTAGCGGGGAGTAGCTGGGAGTCCCAAATGGGGTTTCCAGTCTCCTCAGGGCATCCACACGCCAGGCAGGAAGGGGAAGGCAGGACCTGAGACAGGCAGAACCAGTTTGATTTCAAGTGTCAAGAGTGTTGAGGGGCTAGAAGAGAGAACTTCTGCAGGGAGCCACCCTCCCAAACCCCACGGTGATTCAGTCTTTGTTTGTTCAAACTGTTTTATTTGATGGCAGGCGTGAATGCATACACCTTACTCAGGGTTAACCAAGGGGTTAAATGCCTTTTGTGATGCTCAGGAAAGGAAGCTCATTTGTTGAGTACTCTGGGCCTATCTAAATGCCTCATTGGCATAGAGATTTTGAGATTAACAGGGTCTGAGCTCACTCAACCTTATCAGTTTTTCTGTCAGGTGGCACAGTTCTTTTGCCCTACATATAACCCAGTCTCACTTATATGAGTTCACAAATAGGCAAAACTACTTTGCCAAAAACAGTTATGCCTCAAGCAAATAAGGGAGGGTTCCGACTGGGTAGAGGAATGTCCCCCATCTTCATGGATATATCAGAAAACTGTGCCGTGAGTCTGTGATCCTTACCGTACACATATCCAAAAGTGTGTGTGTTAACATTGCAGAGCCAGGGAAAATAAACATCAGCCCAACACACCTTCCTAACAAAGTAGGATCAATAAATGTGGGTGACTAAAGACATTTTCAGACCAAGATGAAAATGGCCTCTAAACTATGTGCTTCAGCAAGTGTGCAATGGAGAACCCGTGATAGGAACTAGATGCATTCACTTCCAAAAATGAAGACATTGAGGCACTCTAAAAATGAAGTAGATGATCACGCAGGGACGCACAGAGACAGGTAAAGACACAGGACATGGTTACAGTCTGCACTGCTGACGTTTGAAATAGCACAGATGAAAAAAAAAAACATCAGAGCTCAGTAAGGGAATTGATTGATTTGAGTTATGAGGCAAGGGAAACTTATTTCGGTAGGAGGCAGGTCTTCCACCATTAGCAAATGCAGAATGTCGGTGAGTTGAGGGATTGCTCAATAACTTCCTCTCAGGGAAGGAGACAGTGAATAACATCAGGACAGAAAACATGGTCACAATTGCCTGGTAAAACAATGGGGAAAGACTTCTACCATTTAACCAAAACAAATCAAGCTGAAAGCATTCATCCCAGGATTGCTGTATGCCCTTGAAGCTGATGAAGACGACTTTATTAATGTATGGACTATGTATAAGGATAAAGATAATTTGCTATGTGCCTTCTGTATCCTTTGAACTGTTTGTCTTTTGAATTTATTGCATAAGATAAACATTAAAACAATACAAGTCTTGTTGAGGTGGAGGCTAGAGATAACTTTGCATTGGTTAAGAAAGAATAGATGTTCAGATTTAAAGAGATTTTGGGCCGATAACCCAACTGGTAGAGTAATGTTTGTCTTGCAAACATAAAGATCTGAGCTGGATTCTACAAAACCCATGTGAAAAACTTCGCATGCTTGTAACCCTAGCAGAAGATGTTTAGGCAGAAACAGTCATATCCGGGAGGCTACCTGACAAACTCCAGGCCAATAAGAGGGTCTTGTTGTATATGCTTGGCCCATGGAGTGGCACTATTAGGAGGTGTAGCCCTGTTGGAGTAGGGGTATCTTTGTGTGCATCAGTTTTAAGAACATCATCCTAGCTGCCTGGAAGTCACTCTTCTCCTAGAGGTCTAAAGATGAAGATGTAGGACTCTCAGCAACTCCTGTACCATGCCTACCTGGATGCTGCCAAGCTCCCATCTTGATGATAATGAGCTGAACCTCTGAACTTGTTAGCCAGCCCCAACTAAATGTTGTTCTTAAAAGATACCTTGATCATGGTATCTGTTCACAGCAGCAAAACCCTAACTGAAATACTTGTTGAAAAATAAGGTGGATGAGAAAAAGAAAAAGAAATATGAAAAGACAAAACAAAAAAACCAAACTGGGTGGTGGTAGCACATACCTTTTATCAGGGTGCTCAAAAGGAGGAGGCAGGGGGATTTCCATGACTTTGAGGCCAGTCTGATGGTCTACAGAGTATTCCAGGACAGTCAGAGTTACAGAAAAATGTTGTCTTAAAAAAGAAAAGAAAAGAAAAAGACATAAACGAGGTGGATAACACCTGAAGATTGACAGCTGATTGTCCTCTGGCCTCTATAATCATGGTCATACATGCATGTAGGCGTGCATACATATGATCCTGCACAAACAGAAGAGACAAAAGATGTAGCAAGCAACTACTAAAACAGTTGAACTTCTATATGCACTTAAAACAGTGCAGGAAACTAAGATGGGTAAAAGAAGTTCTCTTGAGCTTCTACCTGTGTGTGTGTGTGTGTGTGTGTGTGTGTGTATGTGTGTGTGTGTGTGTGTGTGTGTGTGTGCATTACAGCATGTGAACAAGTCACAATCACAAGTTTCTGTCACCAAGCTTGTGTCACTCCAGCTGCCAGGTCCTCCACATCATTTTGGATCATGTTCCCTGTGAGCCAAAATAAGTCTCTCTTCCCTTAAGTGGCCTAATATATAAATTTATTAAAAGCATTTCTATTTCCTTTTCTATGAACTATAATTCTTCACTTTTCTATTGCATTATTAATCTAACTTTTATGTTTATTTACTTTACACATATGGATATGTTTCCTGCATGAGTATCTGTGTACTATGTCCATGCCTGGTGTACATAGAGGCCAGAGGGGCAGTCAGTCCTCTTAGACAACACTGAGACATCTCTCCATCCCCATATTGGTTTTTATAAAAAAGATTTATTTATTTTACATAAGTACATTCTATCTGTCTTCAGATACACCAGAAGAGGGCATCAGATCTTGTTACAGATGGTTGTGAGCCACCGTGTGGTTGCTGGGATTTGAACTCAGGACCTTTGGAAGAGCAGTCAGTGCTCTTACTTAACCACTGAGCCATCTCTCCAGCCCCCCTCCATTATTGTTTTTTAAAAATCATTATATATATATATGCATATATATATGTATATGTGTGTGTGTGTGTGTGTGTGTGCTGGTTTTGTGTGTCAACTTAACACAAGCTGGAGTTATCACAGAGAAAGGAGCCTCAGTTGAGGAACTGCCTCCATGAGACCCAGCTGCAAGGTGTTTTCTCAACTAGTGATCAAGTGGGGGGGGAACCCAGTCCATTGTGGGTGGTGCCATCCCTGGACTGGTAGTCTTGGGTTCTTTAAGAAAGCAAGCTGAGCAAGCCAGGGGAAGCAAACCAGTAAGTAACATCTCTCCATGTCCTCTGTATCAGCTCCTGCTTCCTGACCTGCTTGAGTTCCAATCCTGACCTCCTTTGGTGATGAACAGCAACGTGAATGTGTAAGCTGAATAAACCCTTTCCTCCCCAACTTGCTTCTTGGTCATGATGTTTGTGTAGGAATAAAAACCCTGACTAAGACAATACAGAAAATATTCTTTTACATTCGGATGATAAGTCTTTGCCTATGATGCAGGTTACAAATATTTTTCTCTGGTTTGCTGCAGAAGATTTTGAAATTTTTTCAATTATTTTTGTTGTGATGTGAGACCTTTCCCATTACAAGACTGTACTGGAATTATTACTTACTTTCTCCTATTGCTCCTGGAGGTCCCAGAAGAGCATAATTATCCCAGGACAACTTCTATGTGTTAAGGGATAATAGTAAATGGGCATATTCATATGCCATACAGAAAACTTAATGTGAGGTCTACAGAGGTATTTCCATAGACAATCAACCTTCTCCTTAATCACTGATTAGTATCCTTTATGGTCAAAGTAAGTGAAAAATGTCCTTAGTTAAGGGTGATGTTGGAAAGCAAATTTTATCCCATTTCTATTACAGAGGAAGACACATTTGAGATATGTAGAAATGTGTCTCACATCACACATTAGTAGTGTAATTGTAAATGAAATCCAGACAGTTTGGATGTAGCACCCCCGTTGTGAGCTGCCATGAGGGTACTGGGAATCAAACCTGAGTCCTCTGGAAGAGTAGCTAGTGTTCCTTATCTCTGAGTTAATGTTCCAGCTTTCTTTGTAGATGTTTCTACAGTGTTGGGAATTAGTTCTAATACTTTGTCTTATTTTGGCCTGAGGGTCCCTGCCCCCAGATGCTTTTGATTGATAATAAAGAATTGCCATACAGCCAATGGCTGGGCAGGGAGATGGGGTGGGACTTTTAGATTGCACAGGCAAGGGATTGAGGGAGAAGAGAGAGATGGAGAATTGTCAGGACTCAGGGAGAGGGATCAGATTTAAGAGCTGCAGGAGATAGATGCCTAGAACAAATGAAACTCAAGACAGATGATCAAAATGTGAATGCTTCACTCCTTCTTTAAAAGCGGAACAAGAATACCCTGGGCAGGGAATAGAGAGGCAAAGATTAAAACAGACACAGAAGGAACACCCATTCAGAGCCTGCCCCACATGTGGCCTATACATATACAGCCATCCAATTAGACAAGATGGATGAAGCAAAGAAGTGGAGGCCGACAGGAGCCGGATGTAGATCTCTCCTGAGAGACACAGCCAGAATACAGCAAATACAGAGGCGAATGTCAGCAGCAAACCACTGAACTGAGAACGGGACCCCCGTTGAAGGAATCAGAGAAAGAACTCGAAGAGCTTGAAGGAGCTCGAGACCCCTTATGAACAACAATGCCAAGCAACCAGAGCTTCCAGGGACTAAGCCACTACCTAAGGACTATACATGGACTGACCCTGGACTCTGACCTCATAGGTAGCAATGAATATTCTAGTAAGATCACCAGTGGAAGGGGAAGCCCTTGGTCCTGCTATGACTGAACCCCCAGTGAACTAGATTGTTGGGGGGAGGGTGGCAATGGGGGGAGGATGGGGAGGGGAACACCAATAAAGAAGGGGAGGGGGAGGGATTAGGGGGATGTTTGCCCGGAAACCGGGAAAGGGAATAACACTCGAAATGTAAATAAGAAACACTCAAGTTAAAAAAAAAAAAAAAAGAGCTGCAGGAGAGAACCATCCAGCAATGTAGGTGGAAAGGGAATGTGGCCCTTTTTTGGGGGGGGGGGGGTGGAGTGCTGCCCAGAAGGTAACAGGGCAGCAAGGATAAAATATAGATTTAGAAGTTGTTAAACCAGGAATACCAGAGGGAAATGTGCGCTAGCCACAGGGAGGTTTAGAAGTTCCCAGACATTGAGTTAGTCAAGGCAAATCAAAATTAGCTGGTGTGTGTGTGTGTGTGTGTGTGTGTGTGTGTGTGTGTGTGTGTGTGTGTCTTTCATTCTCGAATCCAGAGAGCTCTTGGGCAGGTGCAGTGTGTTAGTGACCCTGGAGCCAAAGCAGTTTAACAATTCACCACTATACTAGAGCTCATCAAGTTGACAACTAAGGTTACTCATCATATCATCATTTTAGTTTCTCTCCAGTGAAAAGAGAAAGAGAAAACTGACCTTCGCACATTGTTCATTGCTTTATTATTGCAAATATTGGAAGAATTGGAATAGATCTTTTAACTATGAGATATGAAAGCTGTTTCAGGCTGAACTGTCCAGTGTGCTCCATTGGTGAGCAAATCCATAATATTTCAACATCTTTATTATCCCTTTGTATTTTTTTTACATTCGCATAGTGTCATATTTGATAGTCTTCATCATTAGGACAATCAAGAATTTCCCCAAATAAAATGCAATCATTGTCCATGAGTTTAGTAAATCAGCTTCATCTACAAGGTTAGGACACTCAATATATGTGTGCCCATACATGCATCTCACACACACACACACACTCACACACACACACACACACACACACACACACACACACACACACAAGGACAAACCCATCTTTACTTAAATCCCCTTGGTGCCTTAACAACAAAAATTGTGGTTACCTATTGTGGGGTTCACTTCAGAGCACAAACCCTCTTAAGGAAGGACACATCTTTCTGTGCCTTCTGGTTCTGTCACTCAAGCCATGCCTCCCCCAAAGCTATTGGGTTCTCCTACCTTGTTCACTCTTTTCCTTTGCTGATCATCACCAGAACAAGGAAAATTTCCAAGTTTGTCCTAGAATCCCTATGTAACCAGGATAAAAGGAGTCTCTAAGCACAGGGAAGGGTATGGAGGCCAGAAAGATGCCCTAGGGCACCTGGGGTTATCTCCGGCTGACATCCATCTGTATCTCAAGTTCCAGGAAGAACCCAGTGCCCCCTCCTGGCCTCCACAGGCAATGAACACATGCATACATGGATACACATGCAGGCAAAACACTTATGGACAGAAAATAAAAGTGGGCAAAATTTAAAAGCACAAAACAAAACACCATAGGACTGCGACAAATCACCTTCTTTGAAGAACTGAAACCCAACAGAACTCTCTAAATGCACTGAGCCCTCAATTGGGGTGATGTAAATTACTAAGGCTGTATGAGATAGTCCATTGACTATTTCTACCCCTTCTACAGGAAGCCTCCTTCCCTCAACTTAACTGCTGTGTAAGTCTGTCTATTATATCCATTGTATGGCATGCAGCACCGGACATGTTGATTCATTCCTGTGTGTGTGTGTGTGTGTGTGTGTGTGTGTGTGTGTGTGGGATTTGTATGCATATATGCATATGTGTAGGTACATGTATGTCCATAGAAACCAGATGTTGATGTTTTAGTTAGGGTTTCTATTGCTGTAAAGAGACATCATGGGGTTGGGGATTTTGCCTAGCAAGCGCAAGGCCCTGGGTTCGGTCCCCAGCTCCAAAAAAAAAGAAAAGAAAAAAAAAAAAAGGAGACATCATAACAAAGGCAACTCTTATAAAGGCAAACATTTAATTGGGGCATGGCTTATAGTTTCAGAGGTTTAGTCCATTATCATCAAGGCAGGAAGCATAGCAGCATTCAAGCAGGCATGGTGCTGGAGTTGCTGAGAATTCTACCTCTTGATTCAAAGGCAATCAGGAGGAGGCTCTGATTCTATACTGGGTGGAGCTTAGGCATAGGAGACCTCAAAGCTCACCCCCAGAATGACACACTTCTTCCAACAAGGCCACACCTGCTAATAGTACTATTCCCTGTGGGCCAAGCATTGAAGCACATGAGTCTGTGGGGGCACAGTCAAGCCACCACCGTTGATATCAGTGGTCTTTCTCAATCACCCTCTACCTTCTTTGTCCAGACTGGCTGGCTACTGAACTCCCTAATCCCTCTGTTTCTACTCACCAATAGTGAGACTGCACACACACACAGCCATGCCTGGCTTTTTATGTGGGTACCATGGATCCGAATTTAGGTCCTCATACTTGGACAGCAAGTATTTTACCCACTGATCTATCTGCCCTGCACCTTATCCTTTCTTTTCAACTGAATTCTGTTGTCATTTACCTAGTCATTTTTTTAAAAAATTATTTATTATTACTCTGTTTATTTATTATTACTGTGTTTGCATGAGTTATATGGGTATACAAGCTGCAACACTTATACAAGGGGCAAAGGACAACATTGTACAGTCAGGTCTCTCCTTCCACCTTTACAGACCGAGCATCTTATTGGTCCAAGCTTTGTAAGAATAAGAACGACTAGAAATGGTATGAGCCTCTCTTACCCTCTGCTCCCTCACCCCGTTGTTGTCAGAAAGTCAAATCTGGGTCAACATGCTTCTTAAAGGACAGGACTGGCCAACAGGAAATGCAGAGCCCAGAAGAACAAGCAAAACACACCCAAAGAAATCAAGCAGTGAATGGAATCCAAACAGTGGGGACAATGGTCAAACTTGGTAGTCTGAGACAACAAATCACGATGAAGAATACATATTTCTATATTGGATGATTAATCAAATGCAGTGAGTGGTCAGTGCCTGAACCCTGATCCAGTAACATGTAAATGAGACAAATGGGAAAGTCCCATGGCTGACTGGGTCATTTTGCTGACATCAAACATATCAGCATTTTTAGGTGTGACAATGTATGACAGTGTGTGTGTGTGTGTGTGTGTGTGTGTGTGTGTGTGTGTACAAGTCTTTGTCTCTTAAGCACTAAAGTATTTAGAGGTCCAATGACAGGTCTGGGATTTGCTTCAGAAATCTTCTGTGGTAAAATGAGGTCATGGGACTGGCCAAGAACTGAGGTATGGCTATTGCCAAGGGTGGGTGTTAATATTTTGTTTTAAAATTCTCTGTAAGTATGTAAAGTGCATTCTCGTGGGAAGAAAGGACAGGTAGAACCAAGACACTCAGACATTGACTGTTCTCCTCAGGAGTATGAACATAGAATAAGAGGAAAGGGAAGGGCAGCGCGGACACTGAGGCAAGGGGGAACTGATTTGTGGCCAGGATACACTTGCTTCTATTAAGGCCATCTAGTGGGAAAGTCCAAGTAAGAAAATGCTGATGCCAATACTAGGACTTGGAAGGGAAATTTGGAACCCTAGAACATCAATAGCCAGAAACATCCAGAGGCTTGCCCGAGGACAGAAAGCAGTAAAGGGTCCGAAAGGGAAATAGTGGAAGCCACTGGAACTCTAAGTCATAGGCTAACCTTAGCGTGTGGCCACATTTGACTGCTGGAACATTAAACCCAGGATCCCATATCAGAAACCACTCTATACTCCAATCATGCCATCTAGGGATTCTTGTTTCCAGTGAGGGTAGACAGAGTATAGAACAGTGCATTAAAGGGTAATTGGGCTACCCATCTCTGTAACTTTCAACCCTAACTTCCCTTTGGAAATTACACAATGCCATGTTGAAATAGTTTCAACAGCTAGTAAGACCTACAGTTGGCTCCTGGGTTGGGTTCCCATCTCCATTCTGCATCAGGATTTGGCCAGATGCTAAAGTGGCTTCATCTGAGAGGTCACTTAGAGTTTGCTCCTCAAATTTCATCAAGGAACTAGCAAAGGAGCAGGAGGGAATCTTTCACATCCCTGATCCTGTTCTCCACTTTCTTGACCATGCCTGGATCGTGTTGGGGTTACTCAGGCCTCTGTTTTTGTTTTTAACTACAGACTGATATAGGCTCCTGTCATGCCTTGCTCCCATGGAGAAATCTGAAGACATGATGCTATTTCAAACCTTGAAACCCTCACATGCGGTGATGGGTATTTTTGGTTGACTACATCTGGGAATAAACTAAAAACCCAAGCAGCTGGGCACACTTGTGAGGGAGTTTTAGTTAACTGGATCATTTGAAGTGGGAAGATACACCTTAAATCCAGATTACTGAGGTTGAAAGACCCACCCTAAATCTGGGGCAACCTTCTTTTGGCAGTTTATATAAAGGACAAGGAAGAAGGATGCTTTTGCTCTTTGCCTGCTCACTCTCATTCTCATTGGCCAAGTTCATATAAGCATGGATCATGGGAATTAGAGCCGTCTGTTCGTTCTGTTCCTTTAGAGAACGCACACTGATTTGTCTGCCATGAAGTATTTTGGTGTTGGGAAGTAAAACTAGGGCCTTGTGAGTGCTAAGCTAAGCACTTTACCCACAGAGCTACATCCCTAGGCCTAAAGTCTTTCCGTTAAAGGTTGAACTAATACCTATTCTGGAAGACTGGAAGAGGGGTTCAGAGACAGCTTTACCAGTTATGAGCCCTTCCTGTTTTTGCAGAGGCTCCAGGTTTGGTCCCCAGCACCTACATTGAGGCTCAAAACCACCTGGAACTCTATTTTCAGGGGATGTGATACCCTTTTGTGGTTTCTAGAGGCACTGTGCACACATGGCGCACATACATATGTGTAGGCAGACATTCACATATAAGACTGTGTAAAATATTTTTAAAGAAAGAATGGAACAAAGAAAGGGTGGAGGAAAAATATATAGAAATAGCTTCCCAGACTCACTTTGTTTTAGGTATAAATGTTACGTAGTTGAGTGTGACAGTTTTGATAGAGTCATGTTCAAAATGGGGTCTCACAAAACTGCATGCACAGTTCAGATAGCTCCAGACTGCACTGGGGCATGGGTGGGCATCACCTGTGTGCCTGCGAATTTCTCTTACTAGGCTACATGGGAGATCAGGGCTTATTGTCTTTATTGGTATCCAGAAAACTGCCCAGACTCTGGCAGGATTCAAACAGGCTTTGTCACTTGGCAGGCTCAAGTGACAAAGCAAGGATAAACAGGAGACTCTGAGGACACTGTCGCTTAGGGTATGAAAATGTAATTTATATGCTATCTATTCGAAAGCTCTTCAGAGTAGGATGCATGTATTAGTCTTGTCCCTTAACACATCTTTTAAAACCTCAGCTTCTACCCTCGATGAAATAGCAATTCTTTGCCTTAATAGCATCATAATTGGGATAAATCAATGAGATAAGTAAGTGAGAAGCACTCCAAATGGCTCTTTCTTGTTGATTTGTTTTTCAACTAGAAGCTGCTGGACAGTTACCAGAATTTAAAAGAAACCTCCCAAAGCTGGCAAGCTGTAACTCAGAAGTGCCCTGGAGAGGAGAATGGAATACAGAAAGGGGAAGCCATGGTTGTCTGAGTTACCAGCTTCTGGGTCCACTGTGACCTCGTGGCAGTGTGCAGCTACACGGTAGGGAGGAGGGCTTTAGAGAAAGAGTAAGGAAGCCCAGAGTAGCAGAAAAAGCATGCTCAGGGGCTGGTTAGCATTCAAAAGAACAAGACAGGGGAGAAAGGGAGAGCTGCACCTTTCTGAGTCTAAAAGGAAGAGGTCCATCTCATAAAGGAAATTGATGATCGATACACCTTGATCTCACAAAGGAAAGAGTAACGGTTATTATTTTAGAGACCATAAACATGTAAGTTAATGGGCCCACATCTCCTCCTCAGGCACAGTCTCTTAGACACAGTTTAGGTTGTTTGCTTTTAAAAATAGACTACCGTTCTAGTGTCACATGGGGCCACCTTCCCCAGGAGGTTTTGAGACTATAGGATGCAGTCCAGGGTGCTGTGACAGCTCTCAGTTCTGCCCACAGGCTGGTAACCACTGTTTAGGTCCCGCAGGTATCTGCCTAGTGTTTGCATGCCTCACGGTTCTGTCTTGTGTGTTCCTAACTTCACAGATGCTTCTAGTCATGTTCAGGCTCAGTAGAGTAGGAGCACAAGGCTGCCATTTGTGGTATGAAATACTTCCAACTAAGACAGTTGACTGGAATAAAGGAAACAAAGGGAGGACGACTTGACTGCTCCTAAAGCATGAAGACTTTTATTACAGATATAAAGGAGAAAACAGAGGAAAGAGTCCAGGCTAAACATGGCCAGCAGACTAAAGTGGACCATGAGAGAAGAGAGGGGGAGGGAGAGCAAGAGCAAGAGAGAAGGCCTAGGCCAAGAAACCAGGGCAGACAAAATGGCTGAGTTATATAGGGATCAGCCTGGGAGAGAGAAGCAGAAGCCCAGCCCTTAGGAGGGAGAGATCTAGGGTAGGGTAGGGGTAAGAAAGGCTGGGAGGAGCCCCAGGTCCTGAGTAGGGCTGAGAGAGCTGGCCAGCATCAGATTTGATGTGTTAATAGGCATATCAGTTAGCCACTTGTGCCTGGTTTCTGAGACCTAACAGATTAGGTCATATAAGGGAGCAGACTAAGCATTCTGTCATAGACCCATCAGTGATATATGGCAACAAATGCTCTTTATGGATTTCCACCTAAGTTAAAAACCTGCAACAAGAGAATGACCTCTGAGATCATAGAGTGAAATGTCTTCACTTTAAAAACAATGAAGTTGGAGGGGGTGGCCTTGTATCCTGAGCTTGATCCCCAGAACCCCAATGGTAGAAGAAAAACTCACTCTGCAAGTTGTCCTTTGATTGCTCACCCTTGCTCCTCCCCCCTTTCTCTGTCTCTCTTTCTCTCACACATATCAGTGAAATAAAAACAAATTAGAAACTACAAAGTTATCACTTTGTGTTCATAAATTACATTAGACTCACTCTTGGTGTGGTACAGTCTGTGGTTTGGAGAAATACATGATATGTGTCTATCACAATGGAATGCAGTAGAGGACTTTCGCTGTCCTAAAGCCTCCATCCTCTACCTATTTATTCCTTCCTCCATGCCAATCTCCAGCAGTCACTGATCAGTTTACTATTTACACAGTTTGGGTGTTCATTTTCATCTGGTGTAACATGTGCACACTCTCGTGGAAGGGTGCTAAGTGTGGAGTTAGATGTGCACAGAGGCAAGGAGTCTAAGCACATCATTGTATGTTCCTCTCAATTTTAAAACTGTCCTTAGAAATATTTTAACACACACACACACACACACACACACACACACACACACACACACACACACACAAAACCAAAGCTTTGTGAGGTTAAGCAAACTGGCCAAGGTCGCTGAGTTACCCCATAGCAGGTCAAGTTGGAAACTTGGGAGCATTGTTTCAAACCATGGGCAGGTGTGTACCATGCAGTGATGTTACTATATATTCTGTAGTAACAGGAGGAAGAAATACTATAGGATGCTAATTCTTAGAAATCCAGGTGACAGGGGATGGAATGGGGATGAGGGTATGTATAACCCTCAAGTTTCCTATGAGGGTTTTTCACCCCCCTTGAATCTTGTCTACGTCTTTGCTGATGCTGAGCTCTGGGTTTGGGAAACTGCCCTCAGAGGTTGGTCCTTCACCAAGAATTTCCTGCCTGTGACATTCCTCTGAGCAGACAGAAGCCCTCCCCAGCTTTCTACACTACTTGAAAAGGAACCTTGTGACAGCAGCAGAAAGCAGAGTGACAGCCACCCACTAGACTGTGAACCCCGTTCCAGCAAGACTGGGTCTCTACCAACTTCATACTTTCAGACAGACTCTGATGAGGTACGTCACCCCTAAAACTTCTGGTAGACAGATTTGCAGATATTCCTCTCAGTGCTTGCTGCCTCAGGACCAAAGTTTGCATTAAATTTTGCTAGACTGAAAGAATAAACCAATAATGTTTCAAGCTGAAAATTCTGAGTTGTTTGTCCTGCCCAACCCCGCACCCAACCCCAACCAGAGTTTCTCAGTGTAGCCCTGGCTATCCTAGAACTAGAGATCCACCTGCCTCTCCCTTCTGAGGGATTAAAGTTGTGATACCACCAACTGCTGACCAACCACTGACCAGCCATGAGTTGTTTGGTTTTAATGATTAGAGAGAAACACCAATTTCAACACAAACGTAGTGTCAGTGCTAAATAGCTCTCACCTCAAAAGCAGTAAGAGTTTAGTCAGGAGCCAATATGAGTGATCATGGCCCAGGAACATGGGTTCCTGTTACCCTAGATACCATGCTCCACATAGAATTGGTTACATGGGCTTTTATTTATTATAGAACACATGAATGTCATAAGTGAAGGCATTTACCAAATGCCTTGGTGGGGACTACAGGGCAGTCTCTGCCATAGGTCTGTGTACTAGCTGATAACTTGCTTCACTTTTGGATGGGTAGAAGCTACACGTTTGTTAAGGAGACATTCTGAAGCTTACCCCAACAGCCAAAAAGAAGATGTTAGATCAGGACATAGCTTAGGAGGCAAAGCTTATCTGCTTTGATAGTGGTTTGTTTACATAACTAGTTCTAGGCAAGCCAGAGATACACAGTGAGACCCTGCCTCAACCCCGCCTCAAACACACACACACACACACACACACACACACACACGGATGTGAAGGACTAGTGAGAGGGCTAAGGACAAATGATTTGGTACTGTATTTGTAACATTCTAACTCCCCACAAGTAAAATTTGAATACGTGCACAATATTATTAAAACTAAAGTCTTAGGTTAAAAAAATAGATCTTAGTAGCCTATTTGATTTATTTTATTTTACTTTATAAGTAACTGGCAGAAACACAGGAATAAATATTTCTATAAAGTGGCTATCCTAGAAATACTTGTGACGATTATCTGAATCATTTGGTCCTAAAAAATGTTGCTTTAAAAATCAAGTTCAGCCTAATTGGAGGTAAATTTAATCATATCCAGCACTGGAATATTTTATTCTGCTTTTGGCTGTAGGTTATACTTTTGTGGCTGGAAAAAATGTTCTTCAATGGCACCGACTAGCTCATCTAGTTCTCTTTTCAGCTGCTCCGGATCACTGAAAAATATAAGGGGGGAAACTGAGATTAATGGATAATATTCCAATGCAAAAAAAGTACATATATCAGATATTTTTGAGACAGTGTCTGTGGTGGTTTGAATATGCTTGGCTCAGGGAGTAGCACTATTGGGAGGCCCAAACTTGTGGAGAAAGTGTGTCACTATGGTGGTGGGCTTTGAGAGACCTTCCTCCTAGAAGGGCAGTCTGCTCCTGGCTTCTTTTGGATGAAGATGTAGAACTCTCAGCTGCTCCAGTGCCATGTCTGCCTGGACACTGCTGTGTTTCCTGCCTTGATAATGGATTGAACCTCTGAACTATAAGTCAGCCCCAGTTAAATGTTTATAAGAGTTTCCTTGGTCATGGTGTCTCTTCACAGCAGTGGAAACCCTAACTAAGAGAGTGTCTCTCTCCCTGGGTTAGCCTCAAACTTACATGTAGAATAGACTGGCCTGAAACTCACAGAGACCCACCTGTCTCTGCCTCCTGAAGGCTGAGAGAGAGGTATGCAGTAGCATGTCTGGCCTTGATTCTCTTTTGAGGTATTTGACTCTTTTTTGTTATGCATCCCAGGCTGTCTTTGAGGTCAGCTTCCTGAGTGCTGGAATTAGGGACTGCAAATATGAGCCACTACTCCCTATTTTCGAAACAAAATTAAAAATTTAAAACAAGTGTGTGGGTTTTAAAGATTTAATTAATTAATTATTTTAACTTTTAGTTATGTGTATGTGTGTATGTCAATGCAGGTGCCTTCGGAGCTGGCATTACGTGCGGTTGTGAGTCACCCAGCACTGGTGTGAGGAAAGGAATTAGGATCTCCTGCAAGAGCCTTTCACACTTTTAATCACTGACCCAATCTCTCCAGTCCCTCCACTATGTGTTTTAAAATACTCTACTTCATGGCTGGAGAGATGCTTGGTGGTTAAGAGCCCTGGCTGCTCTTCCAGAGGTCCCTAGTTTAATTTCCACAGCGGCTCACAACTGTCTGTAATTTCAGTTGCAGGGGATCTGACACACAGACACATGGGCAAAATACCAATGCATATAAAAATAAAAATAAATCTATCATTAAGGAAATGCTTCCTTCGTGGACCTAGAAAATTAAACTTCAAGGGTGTGGAATTCAGAAAACAAACAAACAAACAAACAAACAAAACCCAAGACCAAAACAAAACAAATGCTCGCACAAAAACAGAACTCTATGGTCTTTTGAGTGAAAACACACATGTTGACTTAGAGGAGGGGAAAGTCCCAGGAGACAATATGTATTTTGTTCCCTAAAGGTTTTCTAACCCAAGGTCTCCACAAAAAAAATTACTTACTCTTCTCCTACGGCTTTTAAAGAACCACAGTTTTAGTCCTAGCATCCCCAGAGGATGACACTGTGTACCCAATATCGCAGAGGAAACATTCTTGATTTCCTTTGTGCTTCAATCCTGCTCTGCTTTAACATCACCTCTGTAAAGTCTGCAGTCTCTCTGGCTGGCTGTTTCCTTCCTTTCCTTTGTGCCTGTGCTGCTTCTTTTTTTTTTTAATTTTATTTTTCTTGGATATTTTATGTATTTACATTTCAAATGTTATCCCCCTGCTTCTATGAGGATGCTCCAACTCCCACCCACCCAGTCCCACCTCAGTGCCCTGGCATTCCCCTACACTGGGGAAATGAGCCTTCACAGGACCAAGGGCTTTTCCTATTGGTGCTGGACAATGCCATCCTCTGCTACATATTCAGCTGCAGTCATGGGACCCTCCATGTGTACTCTTTGGTTGGTGGTTTAGTCCCTGGGAGGCTGGTGGGGTCTGGTTGCTTTTAAAACCACTCCAGCCAATGGGGAAAAGATGGTCACACTTCCGGTGTCCGTGTGCTTGCTCTTCTGAATACACCCTCGTGATTAAGAGTCAACTTTGCCTTGGCAGCCACTTTAGTTGGAGTGGCTGTCTCTTTTTCTGTGCCCAAACTTCCTTCTAATAGGTCAAAGCACATAACAGGAAATGGGAGTTACAGTGTTGAAACTTTATCGCACATCACAAAAAAAAAAAAAAAAAAAAAGGAAGAAAAGGAAGAAGGAAGGAAAAACTCATAAAAACAAACAAAAGAAAACAAAAACCTAAACCTAAAACCAAACAACCAAATTAAACTAAAGTATAAAACAAATCTAGGAAAATTGGTCCCTTTAAGAAAGGCAGGCTTTGAAGCATATATGAAACCTTTATGTGTACATAGCAGACCCCTGAATGTAAGCAATGACATAAGTCTGCTTGCCAATGAAATGGATTTGCAGCAGCTTCTAGAGTCTAATGTGAGTTTATGCAGCTGAGTTTGGAAATTAACCCTTCACACACTTCTATTATGTCATTCTTGGCTACCTGTCTCACAGGCAGTTTATCTGAAAGGAAATGAAAATTTTTGCAATAGGTTAAGATCATTTTGACATTGTGATGGCAATTCTATAATTAAGGTAACCAATTCTGGCTCTACAAGTTAAGTACCCTTGGACCAGTGGCGTGGGCTCTCTAAGACCCATATTCTTCACCTGTAAATCTGGGATAGAGACTTTACTTTCTCCAGGGAGTTATTGTGTATATTTAGATATACTATATAAAGCAATTAGCCCAGAACCTGGCCCAAAGACCTCAATAAAAAGAGCTATCATTAGAATTATTTTTATTCCTATTAGCAACATATATAGTAAATTCATAATTCATATATAGTAAGCATATATAGTAAATTCATGAATGCATCTAAATTATGCTGCTCTCTTTGTTCTCCATAAATGTGCTTTGAAAAAAATAATTCTTTGGAAGGCAAATATGGTCATAATTAGTTAAAACTGGAGCCTAAAATAACCTCAGTGAATTTGCCAATTACCAATTTCTTTATAAATATTTAGTTCCCAAGCATGACACATCTGCATATTGATTCCTTTGCTCATTGAGTTAATGTTTCCATGGGTCATGTTTAATGTGTATTGGGCACTAGTACTACTCTATAGGATTTAGTGATGTGATTATTACTAAAAATAAAGTTTGATCTTAGCATTTATTCTCCTATCCAATCCTAAATGACCCACTTTGAAATGAAAAGTGTGATATTGCTGAATAATATTTTAAAGACAAGGACACACTGCAAGGCTATGGAAACTTGGGTTAGTAATCAATCCTTATTTCTTAAGTTTAAATTCAGTGTGTCACATTATGGAAATGGATATTGAAGTGTCTTTCACAATCAGGCAGCAACACCCCTCTAACCAGGCCAAAAATCTATGTAAAATAAATGCCAAGAGAAGCAATCCCAGTTCTCAATGCAATTCCGAATCAGAAAAGGGGGGAAAAGCTATTTTGAGGACTTCAGGGCAAATCTGAATTCCGGTTGAAGGCTAGGCTCACAAATAGTCCCTGGTTATTCAAATGCTAATCTTGACACTGCTGAGAAAGGATTTTCATGAAACGACATCCACTTAGGAACCCTGATATCCACTTAACAAACGGTTTACTTTAAATGAAGGCAATTGTCCTTGGTGGCCGGGATGGATAACATTCAAATGACCTTAACTTTCAGTTTAAGTTCAGTTTAACTGCACTCAGGAGGCAGAGTGGATCTCTGTGAGTTGAAGGCCAGGCTGGTCTACAGAATGGATCCAAGACAGCCAGGACTCTGCTACACAGAGAAACCCTGTCTTAGAAAGAAAGAGAGAAAGAAAGAAAGAAAGAAAAAGAAAGAAAGAAAGAAAGAAAGAAAGAAGGAAAGAAAGAAAGAGAAGAAGGGAGGAAGAAGAAAGAAAAAAAGAAAGAAAAGGAAAGAATCATACAGCAAGATACCAGCAATGGTAGAAGCTGTGCTGTGGTCTGCACTATCCTTCGTGGTCTGGTTTTGTGAATAAAGTTTTATTGGGGCACAGACTATGTCCATTCATTGATACATACATGGTTGTTTCTACATTTCTCTTTTCTTTCTTTCTTTCCCTTGATTAAAGGCATGCTCCACCACATCCTGCTTCTACACCTCCACAGGAGAACGCCACGGCAGCCATAGGACCTGGGAACACTGAGACTTTATCTGTCTCAGATTTGCCATCTTGTGACTCGAGTAAAAACCATGAGGGTTCAGTGAATTATCATTTTAGTATTTCTATGTCTGAAAGATTTTAAAAACAAAAAGTTAGATTCCCTGCTCCCAAACCCCGTGGGAGAGAGAGCTCACCGCCCGGACAGGTGGGCACTCCTGAGACTGCAGAGCGGGAGAGACCACCAATACTGCCCACCCCTGCCCACATCCCTGGCCCAAGAGGAAACTGTATAGGACCTCTGGGAACCGGAAGATAGGGGCACCCAAGCAGCAGGTCCCCTGTGGTCCAGACACCACCCGGATCTGAAGGGACCCGAACAAAAACTCGCTGCACCCAAATCCCGTGGGAGGGAGAGCTAAACCTTCAGAGGGGCAGAAACACCTGGGAAGCCAGAAGAGACTACACTTTGCCCACATTTCTGACTCCAGAGGAAAACACCTAACGCCATCGGGGACCCTGGTGCACGGGGGCCCCAGGAAAAGGCAGTGCAAGCCCTCCTGGTTGCCGCCCTCATGGAGAGCTCAAAAGCAGCCACCCAGGAGCAACTTCAGCCGCGGGATCACAGGTAAGACCAACTTTTCTGCTCCAAGCGACCAGCCTGGTGGACTCAGGACACAGGCCCACAGGAACAGCTGAAGACCAGTAGACAGGAAAGACTACATGCCTGAAAGCAGAACACTCTGTTCCCATAACTGGCTGAAAGAAAACAGGAAAACAGGTTTACAGCACTCCTGACACACAGGCCTATAGGACGATCTAGCCACTGTCAGAAATAGCAGAACAAAGTAACACCAGAGACAACCTGATGGTGAGAGGCAAGCACAGGAATCCAAGCAACAGAAACCAAGACTACATGGCATCATCGGAGCCCAATTCTCCCACCAAAGCAAACACTGAATATCCAAACACACCAGAAAAACAAGATCTAGCTTTAAAATCACATTTGATCATGATGATGGAGGACTTCAAGAAAGACATAAAGAACTCCCTTAGAGAAATGGAGGAAAACATAAATAAACAAGTAGAAGCCTATAGAGAGGAATCACAAAAATCCCTGAAAGAATTCCAGGAAAACACAATCAAACAGGTAAAGGAATTAAAAATGGAAATAGAAGCAATAAAGAAAGCACAAAGGGAGACAACCCTGGATATAGAAAACCAAAGGAAGAGACAAGGAGCCATAGATACAAGCATCACCAACAGAATACAAGAGATAGAAGAGAGAATCTCAGGAACAGAAGATTCCATAGAAATCATCAACACAATTGTCAAAGATAATGTAAAACGGAAAAAGTTACTGGTCCAAAACATACAGGATATCCAGGACTCAATGAGAAGATCAAACCTAAGGATAATAGGTATAGAAGAGAATGAAGACTCCCAGCCCAAAGGACCAGTAAATATCTTCAACAAAATCATAGAAGAAAACTTCCCTAACCTAAAGAAAGAGATGCCCATAAACATAAAAGAAGCCTACAGAACTCCAAATAGATTGGACCAGAAAAGAAACTCCTCCTATCACATAATAGTCAAAACACCAAATGCACAAAACAAAGAAAGAATATAAAAGCAGTAAGGGAAAAAAGGTCAAGTAACATGTAACGGCAGACCTATCAGAATCACACCGGACTTCTCACCAGAGACTATGAAAGCCAGAAGATCCTGGACAGACGTCATACAGACCCTAAGAGAACACAAATGCCAGCCCAGGTTACTGTATCCAGCAAAACTCTCAATTAACATAGATGGAGAAACCAAGATATTCCATGACAAAACTAAATTTACACAATATCTTTCTACAAATCCAGCCCTACAAAGGATAATAAATAGCAAAGCCCAACATAAGGAGGCAAGCAACAACCTAGAAAAAGCAAGAAACTAATTGTCTTGGCAACAAAACAAAGAGAAGAAAAGCACACAAACATAATCTCACATCCAAATACGAATATAACAGGAAGCAATAATCACTATTCCTTAATATCTCTCAACATCAATGGACTCAACTCCCCGATAAAAAGACATAGATTGGGGTTGGGGATTTAGCTCAGTGGTCGAGCACTTGCCTAGCAAGCGCAAGACCCTGGGTTCGGTCCCCAGCTCCGAAAAAAAGAAAAAAAAAAGAAAAAAAAAAGAAAAAGAAAAAGACATAGATTAACAAACTGGATACGCAATGAGGACCCTGCATTCTGCTGCCTACAGAAAACACACCTCAGAGACAAAGACAGACACTGCCTCACAGTGAAAGGCTGGAAAACAACTTTCCAAGCAAATGGTCTGAAGAAGCAAGCTGGAGTAGCCATTCCAATACTGAATAAAATCGATTTTCAACCAAAGTCATCAAAAAAGATAAGGAAGGACACTTCATATTCATCAAAGGAAAAATCCACCAAGATGAACTCTCAATCCTAAATATCTATGCTCCAAATACAAGGGCACCTACATACATAAAAGAAACCTTACTAAAGCTCAAAGCACATATTGCACCTCACACAATAGTAGTATGAGATTTCAACACCCCACTCTCATCAATGGACAGATCATGGAAACAGAAATTAAACAGAGACATAGACAGACTAAGAGAAGTCATGAACCAAATGGACTTAACAGATATTTATAGAACATTCTATCCTAAAACAAAAGGATATACCTTCTTCTCACCACCTCATGGTACTTTCTCCAAAATTGACCATATAATTGGTCATAAAACAGGCCTCAATAGATACAGAAAGATAGAAATAATCCCATGCATCCTATCAGACCACCACGGGCTAAAGCTGGTCTTCAACAACAATAAGGGAAGTATGCCCACATATACATGGAAATTGAACAATGCTCTACTCAATGATAACCTGGTCAAGGAAGAAATAAAGAAAGAAATTAAAGACTTCTTAGAATTTCTGAAAATGAAGGTACAACATACCCAATCTTATGGGACACAATGAAAGCTGTGCTAAGAGGAAAACTCATAGCTCTGAGTGCCTGCAGGAGAGAGCATATATCAGCAGCTTGACAGCACACCTAAAAGCTCTAGAACAAAAAGAAGCAAATACACCCAGGAGGAGTAGAAGGCAGGAAATAATCAAACTCAGAGCTGAAATCAACCAAGTAGAAACAAAAAGGAACATACAAAGAATCAACAGAACCAAAAGTTGGTTCTTTGAGAAAGTCAACAAGATAGATAAACCCTTAGCTAGACTAACAGAGGACATAGAGAGTCTGTCCAAATTAAGAAAATCAGAAATGGAAAGGGAGACATAACTACAGAATCACAGGAAATTCAAAAAATCATCAGATCCTACTACATAAGCCTATATTCAACAAAACTTGAAAACCTGCAGGAAATGGACAATTTCCTAGACAGATACCAGGTACCGAAGTTAAATCAGGAACAGATAAACCATTTAAACAACCCCATAACTCCTAAAGAAATAGAAGCAGTCATTAAAGTTTTCCCAACCAAAAAGAGCCCAGGTCCAGATGGGTTTACTGCAGAATTCTATCAGACCTTCATAGAAGACCTCAGACCAATAATATCCAAACTATTCCACAAAATTGAAACAGATGGAGCACTACCGAATTCCTTCTATGAAGCCACAATTACTCTTATACCTAAACCACACAAAGACCCAACAAAGAAAGGGAACGTCAGACCAATTTCCCTTACGAATATCGACCCAAAAATACTCAATGAAATTCTGGCAAACTGAATCCAAGAGCACATCAAAACAGTCATCCACCATGATCAAGTAGGCTTTATCCCAGGCATGCAGGGATGGTTTAATATATGGAAAACCATCAACGTAATCCATTATATAAACAAACTGAAAGATAAAAACCACATGATTATTTCGTTAGATGCTGAGAAAGCATTTGACAAAATTCAACACCCCTTCATGATAAAAGTCCTGTAAAGAATAAGAATTCAAGGCCCATACCTAAACATAGTAAAAGCCATATACAGCAAACCAGTAGCTAACATTAAACTAAATGGAGAGAAACTTGAAGCAATCCCACAAAAATGAGGGACTAGACAAGGCTGCCCACTCTCTCTCTACTTATTCAATATAGTTCTTGAAGTTCTAGCCAGAGCAATCAGACAACAAAAGGAGATCAAAGGGATACACATTGGAAAAGAAGAAGTCAAAATATCACTATTTGCAGATGATATGATAGTATATTTAATTGATCCCAAAAGTTCCACCAGAGAACTACTAAAGCTGATAAACACCTTCAGCAAAGTGGCTGGGTATAAAATTAACTCAAATAAATCAGTAGCCTTCCTCTACACAAAAGAGAAACAAGCCAAGAATGAAATTAGGGAAATGACACCCTTCATAATAGTCCCAAATAATATAAAATACCTCACTGTGACTTTAACCAAGCAAGTGAAAGATCTGTATGATAAGAACTTCAAGCCTCTGAAGAAAGAAATTGAAGATGTCAGAAGATGGAAAGATCTCCCATGCTCATGGATTGGCAGGATTTGTATAGTAAAAATGGCCATTTTACCAAAAGCGATCTACAGACTCAATGCAATCCCCATCAAAATTCCAACCAATTCTTCAGCGAGTTAGACAGAACAATTTGCAAATTCATCTGGAAT
Source organism: Rattus norvegicus (assembly GCF_021556685.1). Classification (NCBI taxonomy): domain Eukaryota; kingdom Metazoa; phylum Chordata; class Mammalia; order Rodentia; family Muridae; genus Rattus; species Rattus norvegicus. Next base: position 44,539,136 of record NC_141547.1, read on the forward strand.
AACAAAAAACCCAGGATAGCTAAAACTATCCTCAACAATAAAAGGACTTCAGGGTGAATCACTATCCCTGAACTCAAGCAGTATTACAGAGCAATAGTGATAAAAACTGCATGGTATTGGTACAGAGACAGATAGACCAGTGGAATAGAATTGAAGACCCAGAAATGAACCCACACACCTATGGTCACTTGATTTTTGACAAAGGAGCCAAAACCATCCAATGGAAAGAAGATAGCATTTTCCACAAATGGTGCTGGTTCAACTGGAGGTCAGCATGTAGAAGAATGCAGATCAATCCATGCTTATCACCCTGTACAAAGCTTAAGTCCAAGTGGATCAAGGACCTCCACATCAAACCAGATACACTCAAACTAATAGAAGAAAAAGGGGGGAAGCATCTCGAATACATGGGCACGGGCGAAAATTTCCTGAACAAAATACCAGTGGCTTATGCTCTAAGATCAAACTGCAAAGCTTTTGTAAGGCAAAGGACACTGTTGTTAGGACAAAACGACAACCAACTGATTGGGAAAAGATCTTTACCAATCCTACAACTGATAGAGGGCTTATATCCAAAATATACAAAGAACTCAAGAAGTTAGACCACAGGGAGACAAATAACCCTATTAAAAAATGGGGTTCAGAGCTAAACAAAGAATTCACAGCTGAGGAATGCCGAATGGCTGAGAAACACCTAAAGAAAAGTTCAACATCTTTAGTCATAAGGGCAATGCAAATCAAAACAACCCTGAGATTTCATCTCACACCAGTGAGAATGGCTAAGATCAAAAACTCAGGTGACAGCAAATGCTGGCGAGGATGTGGAGAAAGAGGAACACTCCTCCATTGTTGGTGGGATTGCAGACTGGTACAACCATTCTGGAAATCAGTCTGGAGGTTCCTCAGAAAATTGGACATTGAACTACCTGAGGATCCAGCTATACCTCTCTTGGGGATATACCCAAAAGATGCCCCAACATATAACAAAGACACATGTTCCACTATGTTCATTGCAGCCTTATTTATAATAGCCAGAAGCTGGAAAGAACCCAGATGCCCTTCAACAGAGGAATGGATACAGAAATTGTGGTACATCTACACAATGGAATATTACTCGGCTATCAAAAACAATGACTTTATGAAATTCGTAGGCAAATGGAGGGAACTGGAAAATATCATCCTGAGTGAGGTAACCAAATCACAGAAAAACACACATGGTATGCACTCATTGATAAGTGGATATTAGCCCAAATGCTGGAATTACCCTAAATGCACAGAACACATGGAACTCAAGAAGGATGACCAAAATGCAGATGCTTTACTCCTTTAAAAGGGGAACAAGAATACCCTTGGCAGGGAATAGGGAGGCAAAGTTTAGAACAGAGGCTGAAGGAATGCCCATTCAGAGCCTGCCTCACATGTGGCCCCTACATATACAGCCACCAAACTAGATAAGATAGATGAAGCAAAGAAGTGGAGGCCGACAGGAACTGGAGGTAGATCTCTCCTGAGAGACACAGTCAGAATACAGCAAATACATAGGTGAATGTCATCATTAAACCACTGAACTGAGAACGGGATCTCCCGTTGAAGGAATCAGAGAAAGGACTGAAAGAGCTTGAAGGGGCTTGAGACCCCATGTGAACAACAATGCCAACGAACCAGAGCTTCCAGGGACTAAGCCACTACCCAAAGACTATACATGGACTGACCCTGGACTCCAACTGCACAGGTAGCAATGAATAGACTAGTAAGAGCACCAGTGGAAGGGGAAGCCCTGGGTCCTGCTAAGACTGAACCCCCAGTGAACGTGATTGTTGGTGGGAGGGCGGTAATGAGGGGAGGATGGGGAGGGGAACACCCATAGAGAAGGGGAGGGGGGAGGGGTTAAGGGGATGTTGGCTGTGAAACCGGGAAGGGGAATAACAATTTAAATGTAAATAAGAATTACTCAAGTTAATAAAGATGAAAAAAAAATAAAAAGAAAAAGAAAACAAAAAGTTAGAAAAGACATCTTTTCCAACTAAAATATTTTTTAAATAGTGCCATCTAGAATTGAAAGGCTTTTGATTCTGATTCATAGGTTAGATAATTCTATTAATAAATGAAATGTACAATATGAAGTCTATTGATAGTAGTCTTACTTTAATTGATAGTAGTGACCCTTGAACAGTGGCATTATGTCCAACCTAGTACCCAATGTCCCTCTGATAAACAGGAGTTGTTTTTCAGTGATTTTAACACAAGGATGATTTCTCAGAGCTCCTCCCAGTTTATAAATAAGAGTATAAATAAACTCTATTCTAAAGCTACATGAGAGTGTGAATAGATACAGCCTTCCATGTTAAACAGTGTCATTATTACAAACAAAAGTATTCTGAAATATTAGATACATTTCACAGGCTATTAAAGGGCTTTTGGAAGAATGGTGTAAACAAATATGATAAGTGGGGATTAGAAGAATCACAGTGATGACCAAGGAACCCACTTCAACACAGTGCAAGTCGCTGTATTACTTAAGCACATAAAAGCAGTGACCCTGGGCACTAGTGATAAAATACTGGCAACCTAGAATTCTCCAGAGAGAACCATCTGCTCTCTGTTTGTCTAAAGGTTGAAATCTTACCCAAAAATAGCAAATTTTAAAACTACCACTTAATTCAATAATCGGAATCATTAGGCGATCACAATCTACTTTTCCTACCATAAAGTTTATGAAAGTTGAGTCCAGATCAAGTGATTTTAATAAAACTGTGCCATTTAAAGATTGAGATACACTGTGTGGATATGCTCAGTGTATATTTGGATGCTTAAGTCTTCTTTTGGTTAAAAGATAATGGAAGGTATTTCATCAGTTTTTTTTTTTTGCACAAATTATATATTTTAATGATAATATTTTGGGATACACTGAGGACTGTATAACCGTCTGTAGTGGGATCCAATGCCCTCTTCTGGCGTGTCTGAATACAACTACAGTGTACTCATATACGTTAAATAAATAAGTAACAAATAAGTAAATAAATAAATATTTTGGGATATACTAAGTTAAATGAAATAAAGAACTGTACTTTATCTCATCGGTTTCTTTCCAGGCTTTTGAAACATGGTTAGTAGACTTTCTTAAATTGCCTACATGGCTTTATGTAGGGTTTCTATCGGAAAGTATTGGCTATATTCACACTGTTGATCCTCAGCCATATCCCGGTGAGAGAAATGCCAGCTAGCTCAGCTTCAACTAGCTATGGACCATGGCATTTACATGAGCTAGGGACATGCACCAAGGGTGTTCAAGGTCAAAACAATACAACTGAGTACTGAGGTCACAGACATCATCTCTGGGTCGGCAAGCATGGTTTTTGATGGGGTTCCTTTTTTGTTTTGGGACCCAGCTCAGAGCAGAGCTGACACTCAGGTATTTACGAAGTAGAATGGATTTTAAGTTATTTTAAAACAAAATAACTTTATTTTGGAGCAAAAGAGGAAAATGCATTGATACTAATCACCAATACCAATACGAGAAAGACGTTTCAGTTCTCAGTAAGCTGAGGAATGTGCTTCCCATACAGAGAGGTAGAAGGGTATACCTGTGAACCTGCTTAGCTGCAGACACTCATGTAGGGCGGTCTCGTTTTGTTTTTTTACTGTGTATATCTATCACATGTATGTGGATGTCCATGGAGGCCAGAAGAAGACGTTGGACCCTTTGGAGGTGGAGTTACAGGCAGTTGGGAGCTGCTTGATATCAGTGTTGCAATCCAAACTCAGGGTTTTTTGGGGGAAGAGTAGAAAAAGTTCTTAACCACCAAGTCCCTCAGAAGATTTTGTTTTGTTTTTAATTTTTTTAAAGTGGTTTTGTTTTGTTTTTTAAGTGTGTAGCACTCTGGCAGAGGATCAGAGTCCCATTCCTAGCACCCACATAGGGAGCTTACAACTATCTGAATGGTTCCAGGGAGTTTAGTGCCTCTGGCCTCTTAAAGTACCTACACTCACATGCACAGCCCACCCTTTCCCCCATATTCACTATTAGGAAGGAAGGAAGGAAGGAAGGAAGGAAGGAAGGAAGGAAAGAAGGGAAGAGTAGAAAAAGTTCTTAACCACCAAGTCCCTCAGAAGATTTTGTTTTGTTTTTAATTTTTTTAAAGTGGTTTTGTTTTGTTTTTTAAGTGTGTAGCACTCTGGCAGAGGATCAGAGTCCCATTCCTAGCACCCACATAGGGAGCTTACAACTATCTGAATGGTTCCAGGGAGTTTAGTGCCTCTGGCCTCTTAAAGTACCTACACTCACATGCACAGCCCACCCTTTCCCCCATATTCACTATTAGGAAGGAAGGAAGGAAGGAAGGAAGGAAGGAAGGAAGGAAGGAAGGAAGGGAGGGAGGGAGGGAGGGAGGGAGGGAGGGAGGGAGGGAAGGAAGGAAGGAAGGAAGGAAGAAGGGAGGGAGGGAGGGAGGGAGGGAAGGAAGGAAGGAAGGAAGGAAGAAGGGAGGGAGGGAGGGAGGGAGGGAGGGAAGGAAGGAAGGAAGGAAGGAAGGAAGGAAGGAAGGAAGGAAGAGAGATCTTTAAAAAACATCAACCAAACAAAAAACCCAGCTTGACTCCCAGTCATATTCCACTGTAGTTACAAATCAGAACTTACTGGTGAGACCCAGGTATCAGGTTTGGGAAACTCCCCCAGATGATGTGTAGCCAACTTTAAGAATCACTGTTAACCCCCTTATTCCTCTTAAAAAACTGTAAATTTAATTTAATTCTTAAAAAATTTCAAGTAGTCATTCTATCCATGATATCACCACAGTTTCTAACTTGGCTGCACATGGGGATTTTTACTTAACACTTGAACAGAGCCAGGACACATCAGGAGTAACAGCCACAGCCATTACCATCCACGCCTTACCTGTTGCCAGGGGGAGCACACAGCTCTGCATAATACTTGATTTTGGGCTCGGTCCCACTGGTCCGCATGGTTGCCACCCCTCCATTAACGAAGGTGAAGGTGATCATCTGGCTGCTCTTACTGGTAGGAAGAACCTAGGGATTAATTTGTACAGGTCACATATTTAAACAGCAACAAACTGTTCTGACCTAGTGAATACTGTCCCAAATACCACATCGGCCACAGAAGAACAGCCCTTGGAAAATTCGAGGACTCAATCCTAGTAATCAGTGAACATTAGGTGACTTTACAGTGTAGCTTTCTACTTCCATAGATTCATTAAAGTTATGAAAGTTTCATTCAAATGAAAACACAGTATATCAAGAAATTGATATAATAATGTACTACAAAAAATTAGATCATACCTCAATGTTGTAAATGGAAATTTTGGCCAACAAAAGTTCATAAAGACATTTTTTTTCTGGTACAAAACTTTGATATTGTGGTGGCTTGAATATGCTTAGCCCAGGAAGTGGCACAAGATGTAGAATTTTCTGCTCCTCCAGTCCCATGTCTGCCTGGATGCCACCATTTTCCCTGCCTTGATGATAGTAGAGTGAACCTCAGAAGCTTTAAGCTAGCCCCAGTTAAATATTGTCTTTTATAAAAGTTGCCTCAGTCATGGTGTTTCTTCATAGAAATGGAAACCCTAAGACAGATGTATTTATAGTTGTTAACTTCAGAACATAACTAAAGTTATAGTAAATGTGCTTTCACTGGCATAAACAGGAGGGCAAAGAGGGAGAGAGGAGACAGCATTTGATGGGGAGGTCACCCGGTCATGAAGGTCAGAAGACAGATGTGACTGAGGGTTCCCGGGTCAGGGGCAAAAACAGGAGACTGAGCCACTGTGCTCTGCAGAAGCCCATCTGGTCTCAAGAACTAGAGGTATTAGGTATGCCAAGAGTAGGTGTGAGGCAGGGGTAAAACAGGGACAAGGTTAGAAAGTCGCTACCAGATGCTCCAAGATCTCCCCTCCTAGCCTCTGGAATCAGAGACCCAACTCTTCTCTGCCTGCCTGGTATGCTTACATTCTCTGAACGAGAAAGGCTCAGAAACTAGGATCGACAGGCACCGTGGAGGGTGTGCTATGGCGGACACACTCAGACATCGCAGACCCTTCTAGCCATGCCTCTAGGGCTTCGACATGCCACTTTATATCCCTTAGGAAAGCAGATGAACCAGCCAAAATTCCAAAACCAGGGTCTATCTCAGAACTGTTGGCTTGCTACTCAAGATCCCTGGAGTGAACTAGGTCAGGTGTCATAAACACACACAGGATACTCGGGGACCCTAGAAAAAGACAGTGGGTAAATCACAAGGCCAAAACAAGTAGAAAAAAAAAACTTTAACAACAACAACAACCAAAAAAACAGAACTTGGGGAAAATATGAATAAAAAATATTCTTAGTTTTTAAAAAGAAAATCTTATAAGGTACAGCACACAAAGAGAAAGAAAAACAATAATAGAATGCCATTCTGAAAACAAAAATCGGGAAAAAGAATAAAAATTAACAGTCCACAGGAATGCCAAAAGTTAAAATTAGAAAAACCCCTCAAAAAAGGAAGAGCAGGAAAAGAAGATAGGAAGTAAGACAAATTAAATTAAGAAGAAAGGGCACCAGCCCCAGACAGCAAGCATCTACCTAAGACTCTTCAAGAAAACAGTCAACTCTCTCCCTTTCTTGACATCTCACCAAGAAAACTGAAACCTAAAGGAAATGATGCTGAGGACCAAAAGGCTCAGTGTGCTAAGCAGACTGGATTGAGGCCTGCCTGGAAGAGCAATACGGCACGCTCTGGGCATGTCTCTTAGGGCACTTCCTGGTAAACTTAGACCGTTCGGACTCTGACCTAGTCGATGGTTTAGTGCATTGATAATGCATTGTTTAAGTAGAGTCCTGAGGTGTGGGACTGTGCGATCTACTGGAGTAAGTTGTCTCTGGGAGTGTGTCTTTGAGGTGTACATAACTTGGCTTCACTGTATTCTTCCTGTCTGTAAAGTCAGCAAAGTGAATGGCTTCCTTCTACCATGACCTTCTTTGTCAGATGTCTACACTGCCATGGGCCTCAGAGCAATGGAGTCAGGTGACCATGCACTGAAACAGTGAGTCCCAGTAGAGTATTTTATTGAAGTGCCAAAAAGTCTGTCACACTTAAACAGTAACCACAACATTGAACGAAGAGACCAACATATTATGAAAATGTAGAACACTGAGTTTAGAGAGAGGTTTTCTCATGGTGAGGGGAACACAGTGAGTGGCACAGAATGGCAAGGATGGTGTTAATGCCTCTGTGTGCATCACACATCCATCACTAAAATGATGAGTGGATCCTGAAGATAGCGTCTGGACACGCAACGGAGCAATGCTTTCAAACTCTGAGGCTGGGGAGTGTGAGAGAGAAAGGTAAGACATGTTCAGACCTGACGGCCTCCCCAGATTCACTTCCACCACCCCAAAAACATTTAAAAGATCTGATCTAAGAAAATGAAGACAGGAGGAAGCTATGAGTTCAGGAGAGAGGGTCTCGGCCATGGCAAAAGGCGTTCTGAGAGGACAGCTGTGCACTCAGTCCAGAGGATGAGCCAACTGCATGGAGGCCTGAGGAGGGAGGCCAATGGACACAGACGGACGCTGCATCATAGCTGAGACCCAGGAGCAGGGAACAATGCCACCGAGAGCTATTGGAAGGACTAGTGACATTTGGCATAAAAATCCAGACAACCAAGATACAAACATAAACAAATCAAGTAACCTTAACTGGCTTAGGAATGTAACTTTTTACGTAGAGTGGGGAAGGCGTCTGAAGAAGCAGCACAGGCCCTGGTCGTAATTAACCATCATAATCAAGGCTCAGAGGCGATTCATGAGGCCAGGCAGGGGCTCCTGCATGTAGGAAGTATATGCATGGATTCTTTATCTCCACGAGACAGAAAAAAGTTCCACAGCAAATAGCAAGAGAAACAATTGAGAGAAAAGGTGGTTGGTTCAGTATGACAATAAGGTGTCATACTTCACTATAACCCTTTTAATACCATTTATCTTTATAAGTTTATTCTGTTCATATGCAAAACTTGAAACAAAATACCAAAAGGTAAATATTAAGGAAGATATCTAATAACTCCTCGGGCTATTCCTGCTCTCCTCCTAAACTGGGCATAGCCAGCCCTACACTTCTGCTACCTCTGGCTCTAAGGGAGATCCTAATGCAAACATTTAGGCCTCCTGCAGTCAGAGGATAGGGCAAACTCACCAGAGAGCCACTCAGCAGTGGTTCTCCCAGAGTAGACCAGTCATCTTGAATTTTATTAGATATGCAAATTCTTGATTCTAATCCCAGACCTACTTAATGAGAAACTCAAGAATGGCTTTCAATGGTGTTTGCTTTGACAGGATGTCATAATATAACCCAAGCTGACCTCAAACTCATACTTACGATGCTCCTGCCTTGGTTCCCCAAGTGCAGGGATTTAAAGACTTACTGGTATGTGTCATCGGGCCCAGTTAATACTGGGTTAGTCACTCATTCTCTCGGTGTGTGTGACTCAGATACTGTCTGGAGTGACATGTTCTGGTGAAAAGGAAAAGCTGGGTCCAGAGTCAAAAGGCTTCTCCTCCACCTGGACCCTCACCAGTCATTGCCCTTCTGAGTCACAATTACCTTGCATGTGAGAGGCTGGCTTGGGACGCCATTCATCATCAGAAGACTTGGGAGAGCACTTGCATTTCTAGCCCATGGTTTCTAGTTTTTCCACGTATCTTATTTTCTTTCTTTATTCTTTTTTGACACTAGGAGCCTAAACCAAGGTCTGGTCATGTGTTGGCAAGCACCCCTGAGCTGTCCACCTCCAGCCTGAATTTTCAATCAACCATGTGAATAAATGAGTCTGATCACATGGCAGGCCTGGTGAACAGAGAGAGGTAAACGTGACTTACAGCCTTTTTATCAGGTTGATTACTGTCATAGCCAGTTGTAAGGTCTCTGACAGCAGAGATTTCAAACTTGCCGCAAGTTTTGGGATACTTATTCTTCCCATCATAGTTTCTCAGGTTTTCAAATAATTTCTGAATCGTGCCTTGATCATGGCAGATAAAATATGAAGCTGTGGTAATATGATAGCCGTACCTAGAAAAAGGAACCATAAATGTAAGCGGAGTGAGCCACAAAAATTCTGCAGAGTGTTCGTAAGGTGTGTATACCAACTAGCTCATTCTACAGTAGGTGAAACGGGAGCCCTAACCAACTTCAGAAGGATAAAGTAACCGTAAAGAAGAAGCTGGGCTGGCGAGATGGTTCAGTGGGTAAGGGTGCTTGCTGCCACACGTAACAACCTGAGCTGATCCCCAGAACACACATAGTAGAAGGAGAAAAACAATTCCTCAGTTGTCCCTCTGACTTCCATGTGTGCACCCACTCATATATATACACACAACATTTGTACATCCATGTGTGCGCCCACTCACAAATATACAACATATATACATACATATTCGCATAATAAATAAATGTTAAAAAGAAAAAAGCGTAAAGGAGTTGAAGAGATAGTTCAGTGACTAATAGCATGAGCCACTCTTCCAGAGGACTCAGGTTCGATTCTCAGCACCCTCATGGTTCACGATTCACAAACATCTGCAGTTTCATACACATCACGCCAATTTCTGTGGATCCGATGACCTTTTCTGACCTTTGCAGGCAACAGGTATATACACATGGTGTACAGAGACATACAGCCTTAAAACACCCATATGCACAAAATAAAGGTGAATGAATTTTAAAAGAAGATGAAAAAGAGGTCCAGGGCAGAAGAGATGGCTCAGTCAGTAAAGTGCTTGCCTTAAAAGCACAAGAACCTGAGAAATTCCTAGAAGCCAGATAAAAAGATGGATATGGAGGTGTGTGCTTGTAGAGCCAGTACCAGGGAGACAGACACAGGCAGATGCCTGGGGCTTGATGTCAGCCAGCCACGCCTACTTGTCAAACTCCGGGCTAAGGACAGAAGAGTGTCAATAAGATGGACAGCGCCTACGGAACGGAAGCTGAATGTCATGCACACACAGCGAGAATACGAATCAATAATGTGCCCTCCATCAGCCTTTACAGAGCTGTTAGGGCTTTACAGAGCACAGCCATGCTGCACGGTTCCAGTTCCTGTCATCTCTACAGCTTCCGCATCATCACACAAGCAGAGTTCGGTTCTTGCTGTGAACACTGACCCCAAAATCTAATCTAGCTATGACACCGAGTACTTAAATTCACACTCTTCCACCCAGTCGTTTGCACAACCTTCTCAGGTGTTAGGATGCAAATGGTTGTTACTAATTAGTGGTGACAAATGGGAAAGGTGGTCTTCACCTTCCTAAGAAACAGGACATGTCACCCGAGTAAGAGCACTTGAAATATGACCCATATTCCTTCGATAGCTCGTAAACACTTACTCCAAATAGATGGCCTTTAGCTGCAGAGATAAAGACAAATTCTTGGTGGCTAGAAAGCTTACGAGCTCTGCACTTATAACAGCAGCACTGACACCATCCTTGTCCAGAACGAAAGGACAGCACATATATCCTGCAGAGAAAGCAGTAGACACACAGGGTGGGTTTCATTACAGCATTAGATCGGGCCACGTGAGTGCAGGCCTGCTGGCTATTGCATGTTAGGGTTTGGTATGGAGCACACACACAAATTTTTCACTTATCTCTGCATTTGGGAACTTTGTGACTCCATGCCATAATGCGAATTGTATCTGCTTTACACACTGAAGGTCCTGGGTTCGAGCCCCCAGTAAACCACAGTGTGATCAGCTCACACAGAGCTGAATGGTATGCATGCCTGTAATTCTAGCATTTGGGAGACGGAGGCAAGAAACCAGGAGTTCTGGGTTATGTACCCTCGTGCCTCAAAAACAAACCAATGTAGCCCAGTGCCTTCCATATAGGAACCTTAAGGAAATCCACATTGAATGACCTGTGTGGAGCTTTACCCTGCTGGCAAATGGTGTTCATTGACTAGATTCATCCTAACAGCTCCAGCCCAGATACACGTGGCTCTCCTTGCTCCAGTCACCCTCTCTGCCTCTTTCTCTTCCGAGGCCTGGTGGTACTTGGCTGTTAGTAGATTATCTTGACTGGCTGGCCCTACCCTCTTTTGTGTGGTCACTAATTGGAGCTGCTGGTCATTATCATATAATTCAGAATCACCAAGTAACATTTATAATTAGTAATTGATAAACAATGTCTCCTTAACAAAAGCCAAGGCAAGATAACTCTGAAACTCTGACTGCTGAGAGGCAGTGGCTATACCATCCCTCTGTAGTGAGTTGGTTAAATTTAACAAGTGTCTCTTCACTTTAAGGAGGATGCAGAACGGAAAGTGGGTGATAGTTTTTACTAAGGTAACAGCTATGCATGCATTTGCATGAACAACAGAATGTCTTGTGCTCACACCTGGCTTCCCTTTCCTCTAATGTATACTGACTGGTAGTTTAGGATAAGGGCTTTGCAGTGATTGTGGTTACACTTTCAATGTTCTTTCCTATGTCCGTGACTGTGACAACATGAGGCCACGTGACTGTGACAACATGAGGCCACAGAACTGCCTTCTGTTCCCTGGGCACTCTCAGCGTGGACACCATTAGACTTTTATCAGTAAATGAAAGGAAGAAAGAAGAAAGGAAGGCCATGACCACTTCTAGGGATAGTGGGGGAGAAGGCTCATTGTAGATGTAAGAGAAAACATAGCCAGAGGCAGAGACATATGGGAGAGTCTGGTGTGAACAGGAACCTGACCCAAGCCTGTGAGGAGACAGGGGAAGGAAGTGGGGAGTCAGGAGAATAAAGGGAAGACAAAAAGAGGTGGGTAACCAAAATGGCTGGTTACCACTTTTTTTATTGGGATTTGTTGAGCTCAAATTCAAATATTGATCTCATTTGTTATTATGTATACATAATAATTGTTTAAAGTACACACACACACACACACACACACACACACACACACACACACACACACTGTGAACCTTATTATGCTTCTTACCAATAGCTTCTTCAAATGCAAATAGGACGGTCTTCCCCTGGTCTATTAGCTGTTTGGCTCTGTTTCCCATCCACTTGAAGCCAGTTAATGTTTCCTAAACGGATAACACAAAAGAGAAAAGAAATGTTTTGAGGCAGGGGGATGATGCTCAATTGGTAGAGAGAGCTTGCCTAGCCCTCAGATCCCTAGCACCACACTGGTGTGGTGGATGTTGTGCTGGGTGTGGTGGATGTGCCTAAAATCCTAGCAGTGGGCAGGCACAAGTTGAGGGATCAGAAGGTCAAGGTCATCCTTGGCTACATATGAAGTTCAAGGCCAGCCTGGGCTACATATGAAGTTCAAGGCCAGCCTGGGCTACATATGAAGTTCAAGGCCAGCCTGGGCTATATAAAACCCTGTCCCAAAATCTAACAGGAAAAGTGAAAGAAGCGGGTAGAATTCTTGGGGAGCAGAGAAGCCCAAGTCCCCCAAACACCTTACCTCGAAATGAAAGCCCTCCTTTAAGGCTATGGCCCGCAGGATTTTGGAGGAAACGGTGCTGGACAACATGTATGTATCTTTGAGGTTACTTTGACCTTGGTTCTTTTCTTTCCAGGAAGTGAAGAGCCACCATCCCAGCAGGGCCCCCAGCTCATTGCCGGAGAACACTCTCCACTCACCACTGCAAGGCAACAGGGCTTTGTCTCAGCAAACTTTAGGACGGCACACAAGTCCCGGAGCTAGGCAAAAGAAGCTCGGTGGACGTGCTTCCTATAAAAGTGTTCCTGCCTTTAAATTACTGGGCTGAGCTCAGCCTGCTCACACTCACCCTTGGGAGGCAGAGGCAGGCAGATCTCTGTGAGTTCACGGCCAGCCTGGTCTACAAAGTGAGTTCTAGGACAGCCAGGATTGCACCACAGAGAAACCCAGTCTCAAAAAAACATAAATAAATAAATAAATAAATAAATAAATAAATAAGAAAAAATAATTAACTGGGTTGAAGTGGACCTACAACATCACAAACATCTTATCAGCCAATGCTTCCAGACAAACATAACATCTTTGAAGACGGTCTACAGTTAGCATCCCAGGGATGACACGGGACCCGTCGATTTCCGTCTTTGGCAAAGGCTGGAGTTTGGAACTGTACCACGCATTTATTTTCCTTTGCCTAGACCACATGGTAATACTTGTCTTAAGCATTACATGGCTGCCTGTCTGTTCCCCCTACATTCAATGCTGCCCTGGAGGTCTGGTGCTTTATTAAATCCACTCACTGGCAGACACTGAACTGAAAAGCCAGCATCGTGCAAAGGACTTTGCCTTATTGAGCATGGAAGCCTTCATGTACTAAGTTCAATCATAAAGGGAGGGTGTCACAAAGAGTCGTGTCCAGCCCCGGCACACGCGATCGCCCAGCCCTTAGGATCAGTCAATTGTCCTGTGAGAGGAATCCACCAGAGGTTTTGTTGTAAAAACAAAAATAATTAAACGGAAGGCGTCCCACTTAGACTCTGCCTCCCCGCAAACACGGTATTGCTAAAGATGGCGGTCTGTATAGTTTTCATGACACAGACAAACAAAGTTAATTTCACCTGTCTTGCTTCTCGGCCACAGCAAGTCTGTCGGCATCTGGGTCATTGGCTAAGACAATTTTGGCCTTGATTTTGTCAGCTAGCTCGAAAGATAAAGTCTGAAAAATAAGTTCAGAAAATAAAAGATTACTTAAGGGAAACACGGAGCACACCGTAGTCCTTAAAATTTGCAATTTTTTTTCTTTTTTTCTTTTTTCGGAGCTGGGGACCGAACCCAGGGCCTTGCTATTGCTAGGCAAGCGCTCTACCACTGAGCTAAATCCCCAACCCCAAGATTTGCAAATTCTTACGAGCTAAAAAGGCCTTTCCCCAAATTGGGACTGCGGGGTGGGGGTTGTTGTCGTTGTTTTGTTTTCTGTTTCTTTTTATTTTTTTCTCTCCTTCCTGGAGCTGGGTTCGCTTAGCCAGATTATATTTCATCTTCCTGAGTTGTAGGTCAGATACTGAGAGTTCCACTGACCACACAGAGTGGTGGCAGCCTTGTGGCTGGACTGGTATTTCTAGGCAAACCAACTCTTACAGTATCATTATTATCTAACGTTTGAAATGGTATGTGAGCCACAATAACACTCTTTAACAAGAGAGTAGAAAATTAAAACATGAAAGACCTCTCCATTCTGTAGCCTTACTTCTTGGCAATAGAGGAACTGTCAACGAATATCTAATCTAATTTAGAGCATAGTTTTTACTTTAGCTCTTATATCTGCATGCAAGATGTCAAGTTTGAAAGTTCCTTTAAGAAATTAGTGACCGGGGCTGGAGAGATAGATGTGTCATTGGCTAGAAGCACTGGCTGCTCTTCCAGAGGTCCTGAGTTCAATTCCCAGCAACCACATGGTGGCTCACAACCATCTGTAATGGGATCTGATATCCTCTTCTGGTGTGTCTGAAGTCAGCTATAGTGTACTCATAGAAATAAAAGCAAATATATTTTAAAAAAAAAGGAATAAGTGATCATCCAACATACATACTTACAGAGATATAGTTCATTTTTTTCCCAGCACAATAAAAACACAATGTACTTGAGAGTGGTTTAAAGTTTAAAAGGTAGAGCCCATTATTTAATAAAAGTAGGTTACCAAGACACCTTTACCCTCCTCAGGATTTGGGTACTTGACAGTTGGAAACTCGGGATCTGGATCTTTCTGTTGGGGGACAGCTTCAGGAGGATTGAGATCGAAAGCTTTGAATGCCGACTGCACAAACTCATGACCCACGCCATGGACGGATGTGTGCACAAACTTCACCTGGCTCTCCCTGTTCACAGTCCTAGAGTAAGACAAAACGGAAAACGGCAACAGAAGTAAAGAAGTCGCTCCAGAGGGCAGGGTTTAGGAAATACCATGCACTGGGGCATTTAAGACTGGGAGAAAGATGCGTCAGTGTGTGTGGCTGGCACAGCTGTGAGCTTTTCAGAGACCTAAGCTATGCCATCCACACAGGAGCACTGATGACTTGAGAGACTCGTTATCACCGAATGCCAACACAAAAGTTCAAAGAGCAGAATTTATTTTTCTTATAATCTTGGTATAAAGTCTTTTTAAAGTCTGAATAGGGGTTGGGGATTTGGCTCAGTGGCAGAGCGCTTGCCTAGGAAGCGCAAGGCCCTGGGTTCGGTCCCCAGCTCCGAAAAAAAGAACCAAAAAAAAAAAAAAAAAGTCTGAATAAAACCCAGAAACCAAGAATTAAAAGACAACTACATATTAATGAAATTGTTTAAAAGCTTCCAAAAAAAGTTTCAATTAAAAAATGTGAAAGTTAACAACAGGGAGAGTAGACACTTGAAAGAAACAAGACTTATGTTTTTTCTAAATAGAGAAGTTTGCTAAATTCAAAAGACAAGCTGATACACAGAAACAATAAATATAGATCAAATAAACATGAAAAAAGTTTTTCCTAACTAAGGGTATAAATAAAAGTGAGATTTTATGCTTTTCTAACAATTGGGGGGGTGATGAATCTGATAAGTGGAGCACAAGCTTGAACGTGGGGTCCCATGTTATTACCACAGGCTGCAGGTGGGGATACCAACACTCTTATGTTCTCGGAGGGCCGCTTGCTGATCACCCTCAACCTTGTGGATGCATGTGCTATATTATACAGGAGGGTTATTTTACACACGCAAGTAACTGTCATTTTCCCATGCTACTTACAGTGACACAAAACAAATGAACACCCGTCAACTCTCCGTGTTTGTGAAACTGACAGAGAGGGCCGAGGAAAAGCTCACAGGTGAATCTTGTTTGCAACTCGTACCAGCGGGAGGAAAAGGATAACCCTTATTTTAGAGCTTTCTTTTGTAAAGGAAAAAAAAAAATCCAGGGACCTGGAAACTCAGATCTCTATCCCATGGTCCAGGGAGACCCTAAGCCAGTGTGGTTTTTCACTTAGATGGGATTGGAGTCTACTCTGCACTGGAGTAGCCACGCCCAGGTTATATAATGAGCACAGCACCAGACAACCAGAAACTGAATTTCAGTTTCAGAGAGGCAATAAGCAGTAAACCCTCCCACTCAGTACCTGACTGTGACTACCAAGTTTACCCCAGGCTGAACAAACAGGCGCCATAGCACCCACCGTACGACCATACATGCATACCAGGGATTAGAACTCAAGTCCCCACACTTACATAGTAAGTGCGCTTGCACATGAAACCATCTTCCCAGCCCTGAACGTATTTTTTAATACACATATATTCATATAGTTGTATCCAGACAAGCATATAAATAGACACAGCTACAAATGTATATGTGTAAGTTTACAACACTTCAAACTAGAGCCCACTGTGCATTGGCTAACTGCTTCTGTAAATAAAGCCACCTCAGTGTGGCTTCACGACCAGTCACTTGTGCTGCTTGGATACTAGGATAGCACGACTGAGGGGTGAAGTCAGGCTCTAGGTAGCCAGCAAAGCCCTGAGGTTTGATACCGGTTCCTTCAAGAAAAAGTGGCCAGTTCTATTGCTGTCCCATACACATGTAGCTACAGCGTACGCACCAGGTAGAAGGGATCAAATCAAAAACCAAACATTGATAGAATTCGGCTGAGTCGCATTAGCTGAAGTGAAGCCACATTCTAGTTACCTGTGAAAACAGTATTTTTTGAGGTCTTCAAAGTAGTCATTACTGATGGATGTGCTGGGATTGTGAAGAAGGGAACTACTGTCAATCAAAGACTCGTCCCAAGCCTGAGGCCAGGGCTCTAGATTTTCCTCAATAGCCTGAGAAATGCCTCGATCATGAGGTGAGATGATTTGAGCTCCGTTGTCCCAGTAGACCTAGAGAAGCCAGGAATGCATTTAGCAGGTTCAGGATGCAGAGCACTCACTCCCAAATAGCGAGGAGAGAGCGTGTATGTGGGGGATGGGGTTGGGGGAGGTACCTTATAGCCATTGTCCTGCTTTGGATTATGCGAGGCAGTGATCATGATTCCAGCACAGAGTTTCAGGTGTGACACTGTGTAAGGCTAAGCAGAGCAAGAGATGATTCTTAACAATGATTAAACAGAATGGAGATGCCAACTGTACTTGTTTGGAGCCATTCATCCCCCTTTATCACCCAATATCATAACATGCTGTTCAGCGTCTCACGTCCCATCCAAGCATCATGCAGCATCATGCAACCCCTTGCCTGTGGTTTTGTCTTGTTCTGTTTCAGTTACTAGTGGTCCAGGAAGATAGTATGTGTCTTAGCTCTTTCAGCAGGACCCACACTCATATAACTTCATGGCAGGGTACTGCTGCAACTGGTCCATTTTATTAACGGTTACTGTTGCTAGTCTTTTATATCCTTAACCCATAAACTAAGCATTCATTGGCATCAACTGTAGGCTACATGCTGCAGCCCTCTGACAAGTAGTTAGAAGGGAAATGGTTACTTACCACAAAGGGGGTTGGAGTTATATCAGAGAAGAGGTGCACAGGAACCCCTTGGCTGATAAATGCAGTCGCAGCCAGCCGGGCAAACCTAGAAATGTAGAAACAGGGACAAAAAAGGAGAGTTGGGGTCAGAGCTTTCCCATGGCAGTGAGAAACAATGAACAAACATGGTGGGATGGAACCCAGGGCTTCTTTCGTGCTAGGCAAACCCTCCACTAACAGAATTGCAGCCCTGGCCTCTTCCGACATGCCTGCAATCTGTAGTGACAGAAAGAGGAAGAACGGGTTGGGGATTTAGCTCAGTGGTAGAGTGCTTGCCTAGCAAGCGCAAGGCCCTGGGTTCGGTCCCCAGCTCCGAAAAAAAAAAAAAAAAAAAAGGAGAGAAAGAGGAAGAACACTAAAGCTGAGACTGCTGGGGTCCTCTCCTCCCCTCTTTTGTTTAGGATAAAGGCCTGAGGTCACCTTGCCACATGTCCAAGACCACTGAGCATGTAAGCCAGGCTTGCCTTGCCTTAAAGTCTTTCAACTCTGTCCATCTGGGTCTATGTCAGTGGTTCCCGTTTCGGCTCATCTGTCCTTCTCAAGGATTTTTGATGTGGAAGCATAGTCAGTTGTCATGCTTGGGGGAGGGTTTGTGCTGCTGACAATTAATGGGAATTCATGGGTAGAGTACTACTAAACCCCTTACACTAATAGGACAGTCCCCCACCACAAAGAATGGTCCAGCTGCAGAGACATCATGTGTTGCTATGTAGAGGCTTAGGAGCCCAGATCACTGTCACAATTCAGTACACACCTCATACGGACTCTGACTAGGTGTTGTTTTATTTAAATATAAGGTGTGTGTGTGTGTGTGTGTGTGTGTGTGTGTGTGTGTGCATAGCAAAGGCAGGAGTCACAAACCCAAAAAGAATTGGTAAATTCTGGTCACTTCCAGCAAATACCACAGCTCCATGATCAGAGAAAGAACTGGGTTTTTTGTTTTGTTTTGTTTTGTTTTTTAAGATTTATATTATTTTATTTATGGGTACACTGTAGCTGTCAGACACTCCAGAAGAGGGCATCAAATCCCATTGTACATGGTTGTGAGCCACCATCTAGTTGCTGGGAATTGAACTCAGGCCCTCTGGAAGAGCAGTCAGTGCTCTTAACCTCTGAGCCTTCTCTCCAGTCCACAAGAGCTGTCCTTAAACAGTGTTGTCTGGGGCAACTACTTCAGCATCACATGCCTGCAACTGAACCGGAGTCTTGGTCTGAAACTGTCACAAAGCTCACCCTGAGAAAGGCATCTGTCAGGAAAGGAGGAGGCAATGACGCCCATAAATAGCAGGGAGGAGTTACGTGGAGGCACAGGAGAGGACAGTTTGGACCATTTTCCCCCATCATTTTTGTTTGTTTGTTGTTTTTTGGGTTTTTTTTTTTTTTGAGGCAAGGTCTCTCTGTGTATCCCTGGCTGTCTTAGAACTTGCTGTGTAGCCCAGGCTGCCCTTGAACTCAAGAAGTCCTCCCATTCTGTTTCCTGAGTGCTGGGATTAAAGGCCCAGGCTATCCCGTCTTTTCTTGGGGACAGGGAGCAGTTCAACTCAGGGTTTCTCTGTGTAGCCCTGGCTGTCCTGGAACTTTCTTTGTAGACCAGGCTGGCCTCGAAGTCACAGAGATCTGCCTGCCTCTGCTTCCCCAGTGCTGGGCTTGCCCAGCCCTACCATTACTTTTAACAGCTAATTATGGGTTTAAAGTCAAGTCATTAAAGAAAAAAATCAAGTGGCTGGAGAGATGGGTGAGTGGTTACAAATCTGTACTATTCTTACAAAGGCTTGCAACTGCCTGTAACCCCAGCTAGATGGGACCTAGCGTCTCTGGCCTCTCTGAGTGCCTGCACCCATACGTGCACAAGCGTGTGTGCACACACACACAACATACTCAAATAATTCACATCAAACTATTGAAATAAATGATGACTCAAAATAAAAGTATAAAAGAAATTATGAAAAATCCTTTTTCTGAAAAAATGTCTCCAGGTTCCATCCCAAAGCCCCCACCCCCACCCCACTCCCAAAACCTAAATACCTTCTGCTGCTGCCTCCACTGGCAGGGTGAGCTCTCCCATCGAAGCTGATCACCACGCCCCTCTGCTTGAGGTCACTGAACTGCTTTTCCAGGTACCTGCAAAATCCCTGAAAGTAGCCCAGGGATTAAAAGCACATATTTTATATGTATGATGTAAGAATCAGCCCAAAATTATATTTTACTCACGTTCATAGGATCCACATGCAGACTGAACAGTTAGAAGAAAACAGCTTTTTGGGACCGTCTACTCTAACTCAGGCTGTGCTGAATTTAACATCTCCAGGTCTTGACCAACTTGCTCAGAATTTCCATCTTATAGGTGGGAACACAAAGAGCAAGGCCGACTCATGTTCAGACCTAATGACCTGCAGACCATGGCTGGCACATCTAGATGTGGTGACAGGTGGCTCAGTGTAGGTATGAGAAATTGGATTATCCAAATATGGCCACAGCAATATATACCCCCACCAGGTGACACTGACCTTCTCTTTAGACAGACAGAATAGGGTGGGGACTAGTTACTTACTTACTAGTTACTTTGTTTGAGTCACAGTTCATTTATAAATGCCAACACAGCTTCTGGCTGGCATATTCATTTATTCATACCCCCTACCATTGCTTTAGTCAATGGGTCTGTATAAGAACAAAATCTCCACAAGGGAATCTGTCTTTGTCATATCAATTCACTATGCCTGGCACACAGTGGGCATTCGATAAATTTGTTCCATGGCTGGCTAGGTGGATAGAAAGCTAATGAATTTTAAATAAGGACTGCACAAGTCTCATTTATAGATTAAATGGTGGGTACTTTCTTTATTTGGTCAGAGTCAAAGACATATCCATAACTAAAACAAATTAAGTCTATCAGATCCCCAGGACTCAGGGAGATATACCAGGAGGAACCAGCAATGACAAATTTGTGGCACCTGTGTGGTCTGGATGATAGTCAGGTCATTCATTCGAGAAATTCCTGCTCCCATAGGAGCTCGAAGACCAGCTGTGCCAAACTCCATCCGGGCCCCAAAGCATTTCTCTAGTTCTTCTTTATTACCCTCAGCAAGGAGCTGCTTCACTGACTCTGAAGTTAAAGGATTCTGAAAGACAGACATGGGTATACCAGGCACAGCTTGGTTAAGAGAATGACAGAAAATCCACAAGGTAGACCACACCCTCAAAACACACACACACACACACACACACACACACACACACACACCCCTAACCTCTATGAAAAACCTAAATAAATAATATGGGCTTTTACATTTTCTGGTGTTTTTGAACAGGAATTTGATAGTATGATGCGAGTCATGTTCTCTTTCTAACTGAGGTAATAGAGAAAATGAACAAGATGCTGTTTTAGAAACAGACATCTAACATACTCAGGGAGGTCTCAGATCATTTACTTCCCAATCCTATGCTTGAGAGGGCTATAAAGTACCTAGTTTCCCCATCTGTAAAGGGGAACCAGCTAGCACCTCTCTTGAATAATTTTCAAGGTTTTAAATTACTTTGCCTTTGTCTGACACTGAGTTGTGATGTTCATCTCCTTCCCTAAGGTCCTCAAACTTTCCCAGGGTCAGACAGTTTCATGAAAGCCTTACTTTTGTCATGCTTTATAGTTTTTGCAAAGTGTTTCCTTCGTATCTGGTCATGTTTCAATGACTCCAAGTCAGGCCAATAATAGCTGATGACTTTGGTAGTATTTTACACTACAGAAATTGAATGGCTTGCTCAAACTGCATGAGGAACATTAATATTATCCTAGTGCCTTTTCTATTACATGAATTGCAAACAGATAAGAGCATGAATCACTTAAGAACATTTTACATGGCCTTGTTTTCTTCACATAACGATTGGAAGAGATGTGAAGATTGTAGAATTACCTAACCCCACATGGACTTTTACATTAAGAGTTGAGGGAATGCTGGAGTGGAGTACTTGTAGTCATCATTTGATAAAATGAACACTGGGCTTGATAAGGCCCCGTAAACTTTGAAATGTGGTTGCAATAAAACCTTGGCTTCCTGGATCTAGCCTATGGTTCCAGATTGTTCCAGTTTCAACAGGAACCCAGACCAACCTTTTGATTAAAAAAAATGCTAGATTCCAACTGAAGAGAACCATCTTACCCATTACACTGTCAGGTGCCCTAAGGCAAGGCTCACAGCTGGCATACAAAAGGAGCTCAACAGACATCTGCTGAGTGGCTGAGACAACACAGACTTCCTGGCCACACCCAATATCCAGGGCTTCTCTGAGGGCTACAGTAGATTTCAAAAGTCTTAATTGGCCTTGGATGCTAGAAAAGACTCAGCAGCCTGAGAGAACAAAGCAAAGAGATAAAGAAAAGTCAAGAAGAGAGCAGTAGAGATAAGGGTCAGACCTGGGAGTGATGGAAACTGACAGCAGAGGGAGGCACAGGGGAGGGAACACAGTAGTCTTGCAGAGAGCACAGCCAGGGTCCTTGCCAACAATAACAGTGCTTTTGGCTGGTGGGAGCTTCCCTGAAGAATGAATGGTGGGTTCTTCCCAGAGAGGAGTCCATCTCCAGTTAAAGTAACTTAGATGGACTAAAGTCAACTCTACCAGTAAAGTGCTTGCTATGCAAGCTTTAAGACCCGACCTCGCATCCCCAGCATACACTAACAAGCCTAGCCAAGCACAGTTTATCTGTACATCTAATTCTGGAGGTAGACAAACAGTGTCAGTCAGTTTAGCCTGTCAGCTCCACATTCAACGAGAGAGACCCTGTCTTAAAAAAAATAAGGTGGTTTGAATAGGCTTGGCCCAGGGAGTGGCACTATTAGGAGGCGTGGCCTTGTTGGAGGAAGTGTGTCACTGTGGAGGTGGGCTTTGAGAGACTTTCCTCCTAGCTGCCTGGAAGACAGCTTCTCCTATTTGCCTTCAGAACAAGATGTAGAACTCTTAGCTCCTTCTCCAGCACCATGACTGCCTGAATGCTGCCATGCTTCCTGGTATGGGGAGAATGGACTGAACCTCTGAAACTGTAAGCCAGCCCCAGTTAAATGTCCTTTGTAAGAGTTGTTTTGGTCATGGTGTCTCTTTACTGTAATGGAAACCCTTACTAAGGCAGAGTGACTGAGGAAGATACTTGACCTCAGCCTCTGGCCTCTGCATGAATATGCACACAGGTACCCACACAAGCACATGAACGCAGACACAACCATACGATTGGGAAATTAACAATGAAGCCTCTCCAAAGGAGAAAAGTACAATTTCCTTCCACCTCTACCTCATGGAGGTACTTTTCCAAGAGATTCCATGTTCTGTAGTAATTATATTTTCTGTTTACTTCTGAGTGCATCTGTGAAGTACCTTCTGAGGACCAAGATCCCAGGCTCTGATAGAATCAAAGGGTCCCTCCTTTGATGGACCCATAATGTACTGGGATTATGAGAAGCTGACAAAAGGTGGGAACTGGGAGCTAGTTGGAGGATCAAGGTTACTGGGACTTGTTACAGGATGATATATTTCCACAATGGCTTACTGTATTCCCACATTCTCTACTTCCTAGCCACTATGACAGGAACAGCTCTGACACCTTTCCAATCAGGAAGGATAAAACCATCTCAGAGTCTGAGCAAAGCAGTTCTTTCCCCACTCACTTAGTCAAGTGGTATGGTAGCCTGACTATCAGGTTTCTTAACTCAGGCATTAGGGAAGGCCACACAATGCAAGTTACTAAGTTATCAGAAACAGTTTCCTTCCCTTGTACATCCTGGAATGCTTTAACTGTCCAGGAAAAACAAAACAAAAACCACAATGAGGAGCTGGCACTGGCATCCTGGAAACAGGAAGGCCTGACTTTTCAGTGGGGAAATGGCCTCTGCTGAGCCTTGCCGCCTCTATCCAGTCAATAAATGTTTCAGGGATCTACCATAGACATGTAGTATAATACTATATAATGCTGTGCACCATGGAAGGCAGCAGAGACACACAGCACCAGCTACATAATTTTCGGAGGCCAATGCACAATTAAAATGAAAGACTCAATGTTTAACAATAATCTCAAGGTAATGCTTTAAAATATAGCATAGGCCCTTCCCTGAACACCAGTTCAGTGGATCTGCAAGGGTGTCACCTTCTGAAGTCAGCTCTGGACACTGATAGACTTTAAACAAACAAACAAACACACAAACAAACCAGTAAGGGGGTTGCTGGTTTGTTTCTTCCAATCCCAGTAAGAGATGGGAATGAAAAGACAGGGCAGTCTAGAGCGAATATTTGAATTAAATAAATTGCACTTGGGTGACGGGAAAGGCCTAATAAGTTCACACAGAAGTAACGAGAAGAGAAATAAAGTCAGCAGAACACAGGCAAGAGGAACATTGTGAGGAAGCAGCAAGGCACACAAAAGCACAGGTCAGAGAGAACTTGTAGAGGGCTAAGGAAGTGATGTCTGGAGCTGGTCGCCTGACTGCTTCAGCCATAAGACAGAGTTACAGGGGAAAGACGCATCTGGAACCAAAGCGTATCCTGTCACCTTTCCTCTAGAAAACTCCCGGTCAGCCTGGTCCATCAAGGACCCTTTAGTAACCATGTAATCAGGAAAGGTAGTCTGAACAGTGGAGAAGTCCGGGTCCTGAAAAGGCGGGACAGAGCGGATTCTGAATGGATGAGGATGCTCAGGCTGTCATAGAACTTCAGAAATCTTTTTGTGCGTGTACTACCCTGGGCCCCAGTCCCTCTACGTTCACCCCTTCCCACCTCGCTCCTCTACCCGGTCTAGCAGCCGGGCGAGCCACACAGCTGTCTCAGTCCCGCCACAGTTTATGCCGATCAGGCTCTGTGTGGCGGGGCAGGGAAGGAAGGAAGCTGGGCCCGGCTTCCTACCCCGAACGTCACAGCTCCAGGGAACCCAAGAGCCGGAGATCGGCCCTTACCCGGTCCCAGCGTAGCCACTGCGCGGTCTCCTGGTCCAGTCGCGCGTCCATTCCCAAGCCGCTGGCCTCGGGAGCCGGTGTCTGTGTTGGTGTCGCTGCCGCCATCCTGTCCGAGCCACAACCCAGCGGAGGAGGCCCGGTCACCCTTCTGGAGGGGCGGAGAGAGGGCGGGGACAGAGGCGTAGTTAGTGAACCAGAGGGAAGAGGACGTGCAGCAGCCCCGCCCAGTTCCAGACTTGCCATTAGAAGGTGTGCCTCCGGGAGGGCTAGGAAATTGGAGAATGATTGGTGGCTAGGAGAGCAGGAGGATCGCCTTACTCTAGTAGTCTCCCATTGTCTTCCATCAAACATCACGCGCGCATTTGGTGCCCATACGCCTGGGATGCTAGTCTGACTGCACAGGCCAGTAGCAGTAAGGGAGAGGCAGGCAGGTCTCCGTGAGGCCAATCAGATCTACGTTAGTGAATTCCATACTAACTAGGGGTACATAGTGAGATCCTGTCTGAAAATGTAAATTAAATTAGAGAATAGCAGAGGGGGAAAAAATCTTGACAAAGAAGAGCCAAGTGGGGAATAAATCACGACCAAATTTATTCCAGCAAACCAGAAATGAGGTAACACTTGACGAAGACAGTTTATGTCAGAAGAGCACCCTGAAGGACAAGTTGTCACTTGAAGATGCTGAGTCAACTGGATTTTTACACTAGAAAATGTAAAAGGAATGTCGACTCATCTTCCTGAAGTCATCACACACAAAACGAGAATTCCAGGTCAGCTGGGGGATGTACACACTTGATTGGCCATGAGGGAGCACAAGCAAGAATGGTTCGAGCTGCACGAGGTGGTGCCTCTCTCACTCCTGTAGTCTCAACTATTGAGAGACTGAGGTGGGACCCTTGTGAGTTCTGATCCTGACCTGCGAAGTGAGTTCCAGGTCACAGGGCTACAGCATGAGACCTTGTCTCAACAAACAAATAACCCTAAAAAGAAAGAACAACCAAGCAAGCAAACAAAAAGCAAAACAGTTGAACACTGGCTGTTCTTCCAGAGCACCTAGGTTTGATTATCAGCACTCACTTGGCTGCTCAAGACCATCTGAAACTTCAGGGAATCCTGCATCCTTTTCAGACCTCCATTGTCACATATATCTATGCTTCACAGACATATATGCAGGCAAACCCCCCAAACATTAAAAAATATATTTAAAAAGTTTCTAGCAGCTTTAGTCACAAAAAGCTCCAATCAGGCACATCCAGATCACCGACAATAGAAAGGATAAATATATAGTGGTATATTCATACTAAAGAATATAAATGCATTATGGTTGCTCATAACGAGTTACTCAGCCCAATGAGAATGAAGGACTGTATACAACCTCATGGATGTAGTTCATAAACATCCCATAGAGTAAAAGAATTCAGACCTCTGACAGACACTGGGTCTGACAGACAATAAGAAAAGCACTAGGTCCCAGGGACTAAACCACTACCCAGAGACTATACACGGACTAACCCTGGACTCCAACTGCATAGGTAGCAGTGAATAGCCTTGTTGGGGCACCAGTGGAAGGGGAAGCCCTTGGTTCTGCCAAGGTTGGACCCCCAGTGTAAGGGATTGTTGGGGGGCAGTAATGGGGGGTGGGTGGGGAGGGAAACACCCATGTAGAAGGGGAGAGAGAGGGGATAGTGGGCTGATGGACAGGAAACCAGGAAAGGGAATAACATTTGAAATGTAAATAAGAGGGGTTGGGGATTTAGCTCAGTGGTAGAGCGCTTGCCTAGCAAGCACAAGGCCTTGGGTTTGGTTCCCAGCTCTGAAAAAAAGAAAAAAACAAAACAAAACAAAACAAAAAACCCAAAACCAGACATGTAAATAAGAAATACCCAATTTAATAAAAATTGAAGAAAAAAAAAGCACTAGGAAAGAAAACAAATCAGTGTTTTCCAGAACTGGATATGGGGGTTCACTAGAAAGGTCACTGGGGTGAAGAGAAGGGATGGTTTTATAGTCACTGAGTTTGTGGCTGTCTGGATCTAGGTGCTCATCACAACTTAGAACCATGGCTGTCAGCTAAGTCATATCTCAGTTTTGAAACTACATTTATCTATGGAGTGTGTGTGCATGTGTCCGTTCTCTTCTTCCACCACATTGGTCCTAGGGATTGAATTCAAGTTGTCAGACTTGGTGGCAAGTGCCTTTTGTTGCAGGCTATTTAATCACACTCTGAACTCTGAGCTCATGTTGTTTACTGGAGAAACCTGTTTCTAGTTGTGGTATGACTGAGCCTCAGCACACACCTTCACACCTTTAATCCCTCCGGCTGGGATACACCCTTTGTACTCACCTTTAATCCCAAACAATGAAGGTAAAGTTCATTTATAGAAGGAAGCAACCCTGTTTGAAAGTGATGTCTAATTGAGTGGCAAAGTGACAGATCAGAGAAACATGTGAGAGAACAGAACAGAGAGGAAAGAGAGGCTACTTAAAAAAAAGCAACACAGAGAGGAGAGAGGGCAGTTTTAAAGAGACAGGTTACACAGAGAGAGAGAGAGAACAAGCTAGACACAGGGAAAGACAGTCAGAGAACGAGAAGGAGGATAGAGCTTAGTCAGCAGCAAGTCTCAGAGGCTGAAAACGTTCTAGGCCTAGATAAGAATGTACGGAGGCTAGAAGTTTCCAGGACTAGGCCTAGGCTAGTAGACAGAGGAAATAAGTATCAGAGACAACAATTACATTAGGCAAATAGAAGATACTTTTACAGACTTTACTTGGTGAGTCACCTCACTGTTTCATATCTCAATTTTTAAAAGTTAAAAAACTACAGAAGAATTAATCTATGGGCATTAGGAGACTGGTTATATTTGGGAAGGAGGAATTCTGTGTCTGCTCTGCCCTTCCTCCCTACTATGAAAGTTGATCAGGGCCTTGCTTGTGGTAGCCAAGCCCTTAGCCATGAGCTCTATCCCCAACCCCAACCCCTAATCTTCACATTTTTTCTTTTCTTTGAGACTGGGTTGCCAAAGCTTGTCTAAATTGGTCTTAAACTGGCTATAGTTGTAGCTAAAGCTGGCTTGAAATTTATGATCCTCCTGCCTCAGTAACTGAGATTATAGATATTTGCCAGCATCCCTTGCTTGGACCCATTCTCCTTTATGACCTGAATGGAGACAGTATAGATGCATTCACATATGTTACTTGATAGTGCTACAATCCTTTTGTTGGTTGCTTGGTTAGGTTTTGGGTCTCCTGTAGCCCATACTCAACTCAATATGTAGTTAAGTACAGCCTTAAACACCTGGCACTCCAGTCTCTAACTCCTCAGTGCTGGGATTGTAGGCACACACCACCACACCTAGCTACAGTTTTAAGAGTTGGGTGCTTTCCTTGTGTTCTTTGGAGCGTTAGATAAAAGAGCACACATTAGGAGTATGGTGTGTGTACAAAGGATCTAACACATAGTTACTAAGTTAGAGCAGAACTGGCAGGGAAGTGAGGGAAGGCCTGAGGGCAAGGATTAACAGAGGCCTCTGGGGCTTCCTTGAGTACTCCAAGCTAATATAGAGACAAGAAAGGGGATGTGGCTGACCTTGGGCATGGCAGCCTGGCAAATGCATTTTAAACAGAAAATGATCCTGTCTGTGACCCAAAAGGCTGAGGGGTGGAAACAAACAGAGAAAAGGAGAAGGATGCTGTCTCAGCTATGGCTGAATGTATACTGGAGAATATATATATATATATATGTATATATATATATATATATTACACATACATGATATTTATAAACAAATAAAGGGTTTCTTTCACTAGTGGACCTGGAAACCAAGAAGACCATAATCATAAACTTTTAAGAAGCGTATTGAAACCATAGCAAGAAGTTGTCTTTGCTTTCCCTTCTGTCAGTTCTAGTATCTCCTTTCCCTGCACCAGCCACGCTGTGACAGCAGTTGTAAGGGACAGAGTCAGACCTAGTTGGTCTCACTCACTTTTGTTTGTCTTTCAAATGCCACAGCACAGTTCATGCCCTGTCTGTGAACTTTGCTGCCTTAAGCCAAGATGGGGCTGAGGTGCTTCCCAATAATGAAAGTTCAATGCATCGGAGCTCATATTGACCAGTTCGTGATGGGCAATGTGCTGGCTAATTTGATGTCTACCTGACACAGGTTAGAATCATCTGAAAGGAGGGAACCCCAACTGAGAAAACGCCTCTATAAGATCAGCTATGGCAAATCCGCAGAGCATTTTCTTAATTCGTGATTGATTGGTGAGGGCTTAGCCCATTATGGATAGGACTACCCCTGGTCTGATAGTCCTTGGTTCTGTAAGAAAGCATTCCTAAACAAACATCTAATCCCCTGTGACATCAACTCATTTAAGTTATGTTATAGGAGGAGGTTCCATGAACTCTGGTAGCCTGTTTGTATGTGACAGTAGCTGCCCTCCATGATAAATAAATACCGCCCATTTTTGACATGGACATCAGGAGGAGATTCTCTGAATGATTTTACTTGTTTGCCATGTTCCCTGCTGCCTAAGAGCTGTTTCTCATGTGAATATCCTGATGTCCTTGGAAGCGTCCCAGCATGTCCCAATCCTTAGCCCTTTCTAATGGATTTGTATCCATCTCAGGCACTGTTTTTCTAAAGTTCTTTAGTATGAGAAATTTTAAATGTTTGCTCACTTTGATCCCTGGTAACTCTCATGTAGACACAGAATGATTATTTCGTGGCCAATCTTGCCTTATTCACTGTAGGTTTATGTCATTATGCAGGTGAAGGCAGGTACAGATAGAACGAAGCTTGTCATTGGATGAGAAGGAAGAATGGGTGGGAGAAAAGTTTTAGAGAGGCAGAGGAGGCCGGAACAAGAAAAAGCAGCTGAGAGAACATGGCGGCAGATGTTAAGATTCTTCTCTGTGCATAGTTACAGGTTGTTACGACTATTCTTAAGGGAGAGGTGTATTCTGGATTTTGTGTTGTCTAGATGGGCAAATTAGATCTTATCAATTGGAGCAGAGGATATTGTGTGATGTGTTCTTTCATGTGACGACTTAGTTGAGTTCAAGAGAGTGTATGGTAGCAGGACGTTCCAGGCCACCACAGAATTGGGATGCATATTCCTGGCATGGTGGAAACCAGCCAAGAGAGCTGTGGGGCGCTCTGACAGGGTGTCACATTGGAATAGCTCTCAGACAGCAGGTCAGAAAGTAGATGGGGACAGTGTGGAGCTGCTGAGATAAATTAGTGCTGGAGCTGGAACTAGCACAACCTGGCAGTGTGGGTGGGAACTGTCTGCCCTTTTCTCTATTTTACCGCAATAATTCACTTACTGCCTTCCTCCCAAGCTACTGAAAAAGTTCCAGATATTGTATCATTTGTCTACAGATATATCTGCTTATATCTTTCTGAAACCTAAAGTCATTTCAAAGTGACCATAGCATAGTGATTTCATCTAAACATTTAAAAATCAAACATTATTCTCCAATGTCACTGTCCATTAAGTGTCCACATTTCTATCCTGTCTTGCCTTTGTTTTGTTTTCAGTTTGCTGGAATTAGGAGCCAAGGAAGCTTCCCATTGGTTGATGCTCTTTCAAGTCTCCTTCAGTCTATAGGTACAGCCTTGGTTTCCTGCTGTTTGCCTGTGAAGGAGCAGAGTCCCTTGTCCTGCAGCCTGAATTTTGCCGATTGCCTCTGGGGTGTTCTTTGACCTATTTCTCTCTTTCCTTCCTCTCCTGTAAATTTGTTTGTTATAATATTCTGCTTATGGGAGAGATCCTTCCTCACTGAACTGTGAACTCTCTGAGAACAGAAACAGTGTCGTATTTATCTTTGTCTTCTTAGAATCCAGCACTGTAAGTCTTCAATGAATACATTTAAAAATGAGGAAATACTGCAGCTGTTTGTATTTTCCTCAGTTCAGAACATGGAAGACTATAGGTTGCTGGTGATGAGTTCTTAGCTCCTCCCTTTCTTTTCTGGGGACAACAGGCAATGTTATTTTTTGTTTCTTTATTTCTCAAGTAGAAGTAATAATCGTGTATTAGTCAGAGTTCTCTGGAGAGACAGAACCAGTAATCCCCACCTCCCAACCCCGTGTGTGCATTCGTGAGTGACAGAGAGAGAGAGAGAGAGAGAGAGAGAGAGAGAGAGAGAGAGAATTGTGAATGCATGTGCAAACATATCTGTGTGTTTGTAAATGGACTTCCTATATTGATTCCCACAACAGGAAGCTGGGTAGTCCAACAATGGCTTCCATGCTGGAAAGGCAGAAAATTCAATAATTATTCTGTCTAAGAAGCTGGAACACTAGGCTGGAGAGATGGCTCAGTGGTTAAGAGCACTGACTGCTCTTCCAGAGATCCTGAGTTCAATCCCCAGCAACCACATGGTGGCTCACAAGCATCTGTAATGAGATCTGATGCCCTCTTCTGGTGTGTCTGAAGACAGCTACAGTGTACTCACATATATAAAATAAATCTAAAAAAAAAAAAAAAAAAAAGCTGGAACACTGAATAATGGGGACTAGCAATGCATCCCTACTCTAAGGCTGAAGGCTTGCAAGCTCCCTGCAGAGCTGCCCTCTTGAGGCTTCATGGAAATACTGAAAAGAGTGCAGTTTCCATGGTGATGGCCGCATCAATAGACAGATTGGAGAAGGAGCTTTCACATGCTTCAGTCTCTTCTAGATTTATTCCATCTGGTTCTCCAGCCTGCTGGATGGTGGGTGCTGTCAGCATTCAAGGCAGGTCCTTCCCCCTCAGTCATTCTTCCATATGCCAATCCTGTCTGGGAAGGCATTCACAAACATATCAGAAGCATTCTTGACCAATCCTCTGGCATCTCTCCAGCCAATGGAGTTGACAGTCAAGACTAACCTTATCATCTGTTTGTCCCCAAAGCTATTTCCTTATATCATAGTTAACCTTCAAATAGACAATAGCAAGGTCATAATTACTCTGTGGTATAACCAGGACAGTTGAAAACATTATACCTTCTCCAGAATAAGTTACAGTGGTTTGATGAATGCCTACTCTTCTTTTGATATGGATGCACTGGACCATCATGGCCCAGGGTTACTGAGGAAGTGTTGAGGAAGTTTCAACCTCAGATACCTCAAATATGAGGATGACAGGAGTTGGCTACCTCTCCACTCCCAACCAGGCTCCATAAAGTCCACTCCCCCACCATCCACCCTAGAAAGAATTGATTAGCCAGCTGTCAGGCTTCACTCCTTATCTGATCTTTAAGGACCTCTCACCTCCCCCTGGACCCTACAAGCCCTGAGTCTGCAGATGAATCATCTTCCAACATCCCTGCTCTGCCAATGGTATATATAAAGCCTTGGCCCATAGACCCTGCCCACCTCCCCAGGGACATATATGTAACAATATACCTCTGACCTTATGTTATAAGATAAAGAAATAGGAAAAAAAGGATATCTGCATAGTGTATGTGTATAAACAGTTTTAACAAAATGAAAAGAAACATTCATGACAGTTATAACCTCTGATTCTGTGACTGGCCACATGGCCACAACTGGAATTTATATCTATCTTTTATACTACCCATTCTGGGTCTTCCTGCCTTCCATGGCACCTTAGTTGGCCTTGGTGCCTTACCTGGATACGTGATCTGCACCTTCATTCCTGATAGCTCTGAGCCATTTGTCTTTTTGCCTGGGTTGGGTTTGTGTAGTTTCTTATGGATGGTCATAATAGGATACAGAACAGAATGCCTGATAGTGGCAATGTTCCTGGTTTATCTGTTTATTTTACTTGTATTTAACGTCCTGGGATTCAAACCCAAGGTTTTATGAGTGCTAGGAAAGGGCTCTACCAAGCTGTATCTCCATTGTTGCTGCACTTTTAAACCACTTTTATATTTGTAGGGACATATATATATACGTATTCCTGCCCTGGCCACTGGTACAGGACCATAGCCATCTCCCAGACTGCAGTGGTTTGAATATGCTCAGACCAGGGAGTGGCACTATTAGGGGGTTTGGCCTTGTTGGGGTATGTGTGGACTTGTTGTAGGAAGTGTGTCACTGTAGGCATGGACTTTAAGATCCTCATCCTAACTGCCTGGAAGCCAGTCTTCTTTCTAATGGCCTTCAGATGAAGATGTAGAACTCTCAGCTTCTTCTGCACCATGTTTGCTTGGATGCTGCCATGCTCCCATCTTGCATATACTAGACTGAAGCTCTGTAATCTAACCCCAACAGAATGTTGTCCTTATAAGAATTGCTTTGGTCATGATGTCTGTTCACAGTAGTAAAACCCTAACTAAGACACAACTCTTAACCATTTTTTTAGAATATACTTATTTTACTTAAAAAAAAACCCACAAACAAGCAAGCAAGCAAACAAACAAATAACCTAGCTGGCCATGGTGGTGCATGCCTTTAGTATGAAGAGAGGCAAAGGCAGGCGGATCTCTGAGTTTGAGTTTCAGGATCAGTCTGGTCTACAAGATGAGTTCCAGGACAGACATGATACACAGAGAAACCACGTCTTAGAAAACAAACAAAAACTACTAAGAAGCACATGCTGTGTTCAACAGACAACAACATCACCGAGCTCATGTTGCCTGAGTCACTAGAATTCATCATTTCTCCCTATATATCATTTCATCTCCCATGGTTTTATTCATCATGGCCTAACAGCAAAAGACCTATGTTCTCACACACATTTGTGTACACTTACTCTTGAAAGCCACACATACATGCACTCATACAGCTGTTCTGTGTAGGTTGTGTAAGAAAAATGTTTGTTCAGTGATGAAATTGCTTTGGAACACATTTTCAACACACAGCTGGTCATGAAGTGATGAGGTCTGGCTGTGCTCAGAGAGCATGACTCACGACACATGGTCGATCCTCAAGTGGTGTCTTGAATATTTGTTTATGTCTTAAATAGAAGTGCTTGTAAGTTAATATAATTTAACTTTTAAAAGTGCTTTTAGATCGCTTCTCGGCCTTTTGGCTAAGATCAAGTGTAAAAGTGCTTTTAGTGTTTTGGGTTTTTTGTTTGTTATTTTTGTTGAGATAGAGTCTCATGTAGCCCAGGCTGGCCTCAAATTCATTTATAGGCTGAGGATCACCTTAAATAGCTGATCCTCTTACCTCTAACCCCAGCTTAGAGGGTTCTGAGTTTCAAACACAGGCCCTCTTGTATGGTAGACACTCACTTCTACCACCTGAGCCACATCTGCCAGTTGGCGTTTTGAAGATAGTATCTCACTGTATTATTCAGGGTAGCCTTGAACTCACTGCAATCATCCAAACTCCATCTACTGAGTGCTGTGATTCTTGGTATATGTTTCGTGAAATATTACAAAAAAGCAACCCATGCTAGCACTGGCTATGCTCTAGTAATGCAGTTTCCCCACCCCCAAGGTCCCCTAGGTCCAGTGACTGCCCAACTCACGGCCATTCTCTTGCTGAAGATCTTGCTCATATTCCCAGCCATCTACCCACCGTACAAATCACTGTAACTGGGTAAAATCAAAACTCTAGAGGCTTGTAATTTATCAGTCAGATTTATATCAGTAAATTCTCAACCCACAAGACGCCCACACAATGAACTCAGAGCTGATTGATACTGATATAAGCTGCCCACCTAGATGGGACAAATTGTCCTGATTATTCCATCCATTCTGTGATAATCATAGCTACCTGTGGCTATTCAAAGCCATGCAGATCTGGGTCATCCTTCTCTTCCTCCATCTTCCTTCCTTCTCTCTCCCTGTGTGTCCCTATCTGTCTCTAAAACTCTCAGTCTGCCTTCTCTATCCACTGCCCAATCACAGGCTCTTGCCTTATCTTGTGCCTGCTCTCACCTGATGTAGACAGCAATCCACGGGCATAGACCACCACGCCTGGATTAATTTACCTTTTAGTAATGACTGACCTGCAAAATCCCCAAACTGTGTTAGTGCGTGCTCAGGAAAAAGGAGAAGCCGCCAGCAGCATAGCCTGACCCTCATGAACACTCTATCCAAAAGGGGCCTTCACCAGTTTCTTTTCTATTTATTTTTTTCTTCTAAGCAAGTTGATCATTCTGTGTCACAGTGTTAAAATTTTCCTTACTAAAATTATAGCTGTTGGGTTAGAGATATGGCTCAGTGGCTAACAGCACTTGCTGTCCTTGCAGAGAACCCCAGTTCAGTTTCTAGCATCCACACTGGGGAGCCCATAATTACCTGTAACTCCATCTTGAGAAGATCTTCTAATATCCTCTTTTGGCCTCTGTGGTACATGCACTCATGTTCATACAAACATACACACAAACACACACACACACACACACACACACACACATACACACTGAAATTTAAAATATTTAACAAATTAAATAAATAAAACAAAGCTATTATGTATCATCCCTCTTTTCTGTGTCTTGGGTATATAGAGCATACTAAGTTCATTATAGATATTACTTATCAGTTATTATAGATTATCAGTTATAGATAATCGATCGATGTTTAATGAAGAAGTAATCAATGGACCATTTAAGGTTTATGAAGAAGAAGTCAAAACATAATAATATACAGGTTTAAGTGTTACATGATTTTTTCTACAGGAACTAATAAGTCAAACTATCTGACCATAACAAAGGAAAATGACACTGTTAACATTGTGCTCCGGTGACCTAGCTCCAAGGCTGGTGAGAGTTAATCCTATGGTGGTAGACCCTTGTTAGCATTTATCACTGGCAAGATCCAAACTACAGCAACAGTGGGAGCTTCTGCAGCAGGCTCACATGCCATTGCCTTGCCAGTGAAAATGAAAACTATCAATTATTTATATCCTTTTTCATGACATTCTTCAAGCTGACTCGTTTTCTCTCATTGCTCATTTTAATAATGTCCTGCCTTTTAACTTCCTCTAGGCTTTTCTGTTATTAAAATGTAACAACTTGTGGCTGGGGATGTAGCTCAGGGCTAGGGCCTGTCTAGTGTGCACAGACCCTGAGTTTGATCTCCAGAGCTTAAAAGAAAGAGAAAAATTAACTCACCTTGTCTGCTCTGTGTCTCTGCATAGGCATTTCCCTTCTCTTCTCTTTCTTCCTAATGAACCCATTGACAGCATCCCCCTGCCTCACTGGTGCCTGCTAGTCCCAACCATCACAAGGCAGGAGCCACTCTCTCAGCAGAGGAGTAGTGCCTGGGTCAGGATTACTGAGTCTTTTTGTCTCAGGAAACCCTATATCTGAAAAGCACTAAGGATTTATGAACTCTGAAAGGCACTTTTGGCAAACTGCTAAGAGTCAGTGTTGACTCGGAGTGCTACCCCAGCCCTGTGAGAACATGGGGAAAATCAGGGGTGGACACTGAAAGCCTCCAAACCAGGAGCATCTGACCTGCAGCCCACAGGTTGAATTACATTCACTACCATTATATTGCAATGCCAAAAGACTGGACATCACTGCTCCAAAGTGTTTTTTAAAATTCAGCCCTACAAATTGCTGAAGAATCTTGGCAGATTATAGGCGATATTGATTAGTATTGATAAATATCACTTCAAATGGAGCAGGTGGTTCAGTGTGGCCTCCCTCCACATCAAAATGACTTTAATTCTTCTCTCCTGCTTCTGTGTCCATAAAGAATTCAGTTTCTGCTTCATGAAACTAACAGTATTAAGAAGGAGATATGGCTAGACTATTGAAGGAAACTCTGGCCTCCAATGAAATTGTGTATGAAGTTGGAGAAAGGGTTCGGTGGTTGCTGCTCTTCCAGGTACTCAAGTTTCATTTTCCACGATCTGTCCAAGGCAGCTCCCATCTACCCACAACTCCAGCTCTGGCATCTTCAAACACAGGTGACAATTTATTAGGTTAATCTCAAATTTGCCAAACTTGCTTTGCATTGGAAAACAACCTTGAACTCCTGATCCTCCTGTTTCCACTTCCCAAATGTTGGGATTACAGGTAAATGATATCCAGTTTTAACCTTAAGGCTCTTTTAGTGGGGATGGGGAGGAATGAGATGGATGTGTACTTTGTAACCGGGGCTGCTCTCTAACTCGTTAAGTAGACCAGGCTGTGGCCTTGAATTCCTGAGATCTACCTGCTTCTCCCTTTTAAGTGCTGAGATCAAAGGCATGCCTAGCAGCCTTTGAAAGGCTGTTGTGTTTAACAATTGTGTAAATGCAAAAGCCACAGCAGCCATCTTACCGGAAATAAGAGACAGTTTGTTTACTCTGGAGCTACCTTGAGCAACTACGGTCCAGGAACACAGATTTAGGGGACCCCAGATTCCATATTCCAACACAGAAGCAGTTTCCTAAAGTTTTATAGTTTTACAGAACAACAAAATTAGTAGATAAAGGTTAAGTACATCAGAGCGGTGGGACAACAAGACGGGGGAAACTTCTCCGTTAGCCTGAGATAATATTAGTTACGGTAGTATTCTTAGCTTTGGGACTGGTGGGAGCTAGTGGTCTGGTAAGTGGATAGATTCCAGAAAGACTTTTATATCATTAGACATAAGACTAATAGACAGAAGTGGGCAAGGATTGGCTGTTCAAGAAGGCTATAATTGGCCCAAGACAAAGTAGTTAGTGAAGGGGCTCAGATGGAGCGTGGCCAGCATGGCTCTGTCAGGCCTTGCCCTTCTCCTTGTTTCCCTCCGCCTTGCAAAAAACAAAACAAAACAAAACAAAACAAAACAAAACAAAACAAAACAAAACAAAACAAAACAAAAAAAAAACCAAAACAGTTAGAGGGGTTGGGGATTTAGCTCAGTGGTAGAGCGCTTGCCTAGCAAGCCCAAGACCCTGGGTTCGGTCCTCAGCTCCGAAAAACAAAACAAAACAAAACAAAAAAACCCAGATCACATTCCTACAGCAAGCACCCAAGTTTTATTTCCTTATTTGGCCAATCCCTCCTCCGAGGCTGAGTACAAAAGTCCAGCTCTCCAAGTATTGTAATCCAGCAAAAAACAGCCCCCTTTGGCTCACCTAATTAACATGTCCAATTAAAATTCAACGCATCATCCTATCGTGGGGTTTTCCTTTTTACCTTTATAAACCATCGTTTGGCTATGGGTCATGTCTGCTTCCTCTCTGTCCACAGGCTTTGTCCTCCTTCTCTCCCTTTCCCTTTTTCTGTCCTGTCTTTTATTCCTCTCCCTTCTTCCTCTCCCTTTGACTCCCTCAGCATCCCTTATCCCTACCCTCTGAGAACTTGGTTGGGGTGTGGAGCCAACTTCAGCTCTATACTCTGGGCCTACGACATTCCAAACTCTCCACAGTACTGAAATTCTCCTCAGTCAGTCATTCTCAGCAGCCATGCTTCTTTCCTGGAATTATATATAGTTCACTAATGGCAACTTAAAAACCTGCTATCCTTTCCATTCTCGTTTCTATTCAATTTTTTCCTAATCCTGTCTTTCTCCATTGTTTAAGATCTTAACCCCCTCTGCCCTTTCCACCTGTAAGAGCCCCTTAAGGAAACAGCACTATCCCTTTCCTTAAAGATGTGTAGAGCCACACTTGGACTTTCTCAAATTGTTTCTTCACACACCATAAAGGTTGTTATTTGTAAAATGTTAATGGTTGGCATTGCAAAATGTCTTAAATGGACTTTTGCAAGAAGCACTCAGGGGAAAATGTCTCTGGTTCTTGGCTCCTGGTGATGATTGACCCTGAAAAAAAATGACGACATAGTTTGACTAGATAGAATCTTATCAAAACATGATTTGATGAGTATAATTTCTTTAACACAGACTCCTTTTCAAATTAAAGGCTTAGGTGACATGATGGCTATTCCCAGTTGTCAACTTGACTCTATCTGGAATGAACTACAATCCAGAAATGGAAGTCTCACCCATGCTCTGGATCTTGAGGCTGGAAGACACAGGCTATGATTCAGATCTTGAGGCATAGTGGTCACGGAAAGCTTAGGCCCAGGCAAGGTAGTACACACTTTAATCCCAGGAGACAGAGGCAAGCAGATCTCTGAGTTCAAGTCCAACCTGGAACAGAGCAAGTTCCAAGCAAAGTTTAGGTCCAGGTGTGGTGGTCCACACCTTTCATCTGGGCCACACCTTCTGCTGGAGGCCTACAGAAGAACAACGGAAGAAGTAAGGCTTCCTTCTTTGCCAGTTTATATAGAAGAGCAGCTGAAACAGCTAGCCTCATGGGACTGAACAACTACTTGGACTTGGTATCCATTCATAGCTACCAATTGTCGGTTTAGTTGGACTACAGACTGTGAGTTATTCTAATAGATTCCTTCAATATATAAAGACATTCCCTAAGTTCTGTGGCACTAGAGAACCCTGACTAATACAGGTAATTGTATGCTTGGACACCTAAATAATTAAAGGTTTTCAGCAAGGTTAATAATCTCTGAATGACAGAGACACCATCTCGTAATTTTGTCTCTTAATGGTCATTTATGTTTGGGGTTAATAAGTACGTGCTTTGGTCCAGTCAGATAACTCTAATTAGATACCGCTGAAGGAGCAGTTTATAAACCACAGAGATGGATTTTTGACAGTCCTAGAAGACTGGAAGGCCAAGGTGAAGGTGAAATGGATTTAATGTCTGCTGAGGGCCCCATTCTAACAGGTGGTACTTCTTTGCCATGCCCTCAGTTAGCAGGAGCTGGGCATTTCTCTGGTGTTTTTGTTGTTGTTTTCATCTGTTTGTTTGCTTTGTTTTGTCTTTGTGTGTGTGTGTGTGTGTGTGTGTGTGTGTGTGTGTGTGTGTGTGTGTGTGAGGATGAAACGATTGGGTTCAATTTGGGATATTTAGCATGTTCCAAGCCATAGGATGCCTAGGAAGACCCTGTTTCAAAACCAAACAAACAAAAAGAGCTCTATACAAAACCATTTCTAAAACCATGCTAAGAGGGAGCAAAAAAATTGGACATTTTATAACAAAGAAAATGGGGGAGAGCCAGGTCACAGCACAAAATCCCAGAGGAGGAAAGCTGGAGGAAGCCTAGTGACTCCTACAGCAGCCTGAAGCACTAAGGTTAGACTGTCTGTTGATACCAACTCATTCTCAGGCAGAATCCCAAGGACCCACATGCCTCTGGAAGTAAAGGGGAAGATGGGACTAAGGCCAGAAAGACTGGTAGAAATTGTGCTTGAAAAGAAAAGGGGGTGGGTGAAGGAGAAATATGTCTTTATATTTTAATCTCAAAAAGAAAAAAGAATTGAAAAATTCATACTGCTTTTGTTTTTTATCATGCATTGAAGAATAAAACTTGGGAGGAAAAATTGATAGACAGAAAGTTGATTTCTTGATGATTTTTTCCCCCAAGAACACAGCAGAGCCCTGTCTATGGAGACCATGACCAGTTAAGAGCTCCCAACGGCTGTGAAGCTTTTCCTAGTGATGTCACTTTATAACACAGCAGAAAAGTAACCCCCTTTAAGGATGAGATCCTCTGTGTTTCCCACCCCTGTATGCTTAACTTCTTCCAGATGTCAGCCCTCGGTTTACATGAGAAATAGAGTTAGAACAGCTTAAAACTCTGACACGATTAAATCCAGTTCTCTCTCCGTCTTATGCCCTCTTCTTCCTTTCTTCCTTTTCCTTCCTTTCTCTTTTGACAGGGTCTCATGTAACTCAGGCTGGCCTCAAACTCACTAGGTGGCTGAAGTGACCCTGAATTACTGATCCTCCTGTCTTTGACTCCCTCATGCTGGGATTACATGGCTGTGATGTTGGGAACTGAATCCAGAGTTTTGTGTGTGTGCTGAAGAGCTCCATCAGGTGATGTACATCCACAGTCCCAGTAATTGCTTTCTTAACACCTTGTAGTTGTCTTAATGACTTTTCTGGTCTCTGTGACCAAGCATCTGACAGAAGGGAGGAGGAATTCTGTTGTTTCCTGGTTGGAGGCATCCAGTTCTTCACAATGGGGAAGGTTTGTTGGTGGGACCTGCTCTTGTCTCTGCTGACCAGAGTGTAGGCTCCTTTTTCACAGGCCTTCACATCAGGAAGCAGAGGTGCTCAGACTAGAAGTGGAGCCAGCCTATACTGCTCAAGGCTACCCTCCCAACTATACCTCATGCCCATAAACTTCTAAAATCTTCCAGACAATGCCGTCAGAGCCTGGGGGAGCATTTTATATCCATACTATAATCATGATTATTTTGTCATCAGCTTAAAACCAGTTTCCCTTGGTAGTGTTTGAGGCTTTCCATATTTTTCTTGAATGGTGCTGCAGTTCCTCTTTTTAGAGGCTAGATACAGAGTGCACAACAGATCTTAAACTGTCACAGACATCTTGCATGCCGAGTGTGGTGGGGGCTGCCAAGCCAGGGCACATGAGAACTTAGCTTAGGTTACTCAGAGGTTATCTGAACCAATATATCAGAACCAGCTAACCATCTCCAGTCAACTCCCAAGTTGAAATCACACCATTGGCAATTACACCAATGTAGGTTGATGTCATTATGTAGGTGAAGGCAGGTATAAGATAGAACAAGGCTTGCCATTGGATGAGAAGGAAGGATGGGCAGGAGAAATGTTTTAGAGGGGGAGCAGCTGAGAGAACATGGAGGCAGATTAAAATTTCTCTCTGTAAATTTAC
Organism: Rattus norvegicus; assembly: GCF_021556685.1. Taxonomy (NCBI): domain Eukaryota; kingdom Metazoa; phylum Chordata; class Mammalia; order Rodentia; family Muridae; genus Rattus; species Rattus norvegicus. Next base: position 44,580,077 of record NC_141547.1, read on the forward strand.
AGGTTGTTATGAATATTTTTAAGGGATGGAGGCCTACAGGACTTTGTATGTTTAGATGAACAAACTGTATCTAATGTAGGTGGGCAGTTTATATTCGTATCAATTGGTTGTAAGTTAATTGTGTGGATGTATTGTACATTGAGCATTTAACACGTAAATCTGGTTTATGGGTTCTAGTTGGCTGAGTAAAGATTTCACTGGGTAGTTGGGAGTGTGAGCAGAGTCCACGACAGGAAGCCATGCTAGGCTATAGAATGCTTGGGGCTACTGTGGTATGGGATCATCCTAGCATGGTCTGTGGAACGTTATGTGTGTCTGAGGCATGGTAAAAACACGCCAAGGGGACAGTGTGTGAGAGCAGTTGACAGAGAAACAGCTGGAGTGCTCGGATCTGCACAGAGGGGAACTCTCGGGAACCAGGTCATGGGACTCTTTTTTAATTATACTGCAACACACCAATGGCCTTCAGGCTATCCAATTCTCTTAAGAGGCCCAAATCTCTTCTACACCCAGGAGTAGGACTCCCCAGGCATGGAGTTGGTCAAGATCCCAGGGTAGATGAAGTGTGGACTACCTCAACATTCAAGAACTAAATTACTAAATGTTAGCCAAGGTCAGCTAGGCTAAAGCTTAGCACTGTTACAGATAGTTCACTGAAACTGCAGCACTAGCTTTGCAAGCTACCACACAGAGGCACAGAAATGTAACACAATTGCTTCTATGGATAACTAATTTCTCTTGTCTCCACTATATGAAAACCCCGAGTCTCTTATTTCCTTGATACGAATATGGTCATAGAAGCGGCTTGTAAAACAATAAAATTAACAGCGCAAGTACGTCCTGCTGCAGTGGTTCTCATGGGGATGTTCCACCTATAATAGGGACCTGCAAAGCTTACTGGTAGGACCAGACAGTAAATCTCTTGGGTTACACCATCCAGGAGGTTGCAACTGCCGCTGTGGTTGCTGGGTAGACAGCATGAGTGTGAATGAATGGGTTTGGGTCCAATAAAACCCCACCTATAATTATATTTGCATTGTGGGTAACTTTTGACACGAGAAAAAGTGTTTTCTCTCTGCCTTTTCAGACATTTAAAATGTAAACATTGGACAGGCAAGGTGGCTCTGTGGCTAAAAGTGCCCAAACCTGATGACCTGAATTTGACCACTGGATCCATCATGAAAGGAGAGAACTGATTCTAAAAGTTATTCTCTCATGTCCACAAGCATGCAATGCCATATGAGTCCATGTACTCACATATGCATTCTACAAGCACAATAATAAGTAGAAATTGAAAGTTGGGTGGTGGTGACAAATGACTTTAATCCCAGCACTCAGGAGACAGAGGCAGGTGGATCTCTGAGTTTGAGGGAAGCTTGTTTTACAGAGTGAGTTCCAGGACAGCCAGGGATATAGAGGAAACCCCATTTTGAAAAAACAAGACAAACCAAAACAAAATTGAGAAGTATAAAAATACACGTGTCTTAGTCAGACTTTCTATTCTTGTACAAATGTCACGACCAAGAAGCAAGTTGGGGAGGAAAGGGTTTATTCAGCTTACACTTCCACACTGCTGTTCACCAAAGGAAGTCAGGACTGGAACTCACACAGGTCAGGAAGCAGGAGCTGATGCAGTGACCATGGAGGGATGTTTCTTACTGGCTCGCTTCCCCTGCCTTGCTCAGCTTACTTTCTTGTAGAACCCAGGACCACCAGCCCAGGGATGGCAACACTCACTATGGGGTGGGCCCTCCCGCCTTGATCACTAATTGAGAAAATGCCTTACAGCCAGATCTCATGGAGGCATTTCCTCAACGGGGGCTCCTTTTTCTGTGATAACTCCAGGTTGTGTCAAGTTGACACACAGAACTAGCTGGCACAACATGCACCAGTTGTGAACTAGATAAATACAGGCAGAGAGATGTCTTACCCTACTGACTGCAGTCAGCTGACCCCTGTCTTCAGATTCCCTTGCAGTCCTGAAAGAAGGTTGCTATAATTTGTAACAGTAACAACACAAAGAGCTACCATTAGCACAGGCAATAAATGGTAGCGTGTGATGTATCCATTTGATGACTTCTATGTGGTACCCGCAATGCAAGAACCTCACACAGCTCCGTGGGCCAGCATGGTCCATCTCAAGCTCTTTCTATTGATCAAGAAGGTAGGAAGAAATCTTACAGCACAATACAGCGGTATTTAGGTTTGACAGAGGCGAAACTAAGTTATATAAAAGTCACAAAACTGATATAAAGAGAGAAAATTTAAAAAAAATCAGGAAATGGGGTGAATGTCACACTTTGAGAAACACATACAAGGTCAGTTCCATGTTATTGGGGCTTATTTCACCCCATTTAGCTTAGTATGAGTTCTTGTCCCCACCCTTGAACTGTATATCACTAGTCATGTGCTGCTGTAAAAATATAAAACATATAAAACATAAAAAGCTGTCTTTTATCCCACTCTAGATCTGGAACTGTAGTGTCCCAAGATATCTGGTAAATATCTTGTCAGAAGCACACATCTCAATTCCGCGGCGGCCCAGCGTCTCTAGTCATCGCACACTTTCTTACACTTAAATCACTACATGAAAGAACACACAACACAATAACCTTTGATCCCATTAATAAGATATAATTGCCCACCTAAACATACAAAGTCCTGTACACATCCATCCCTTAAGAACATCCATAACAACCTGTAAAGGTACAGCATGGAATCTTAACGTCAGCCTCCGTGTTCTCTCTCGGCCTCGGATTCTCTCTGTCTCCTCCTCTCTTCCATTCCCATCTCCTCCTCTTCCTTCAAACCTTTCTCCCGCCCATCCTTCCTTCTCGTCCAATGACGGGCCTCATTCTATCGTGTACCTGCCTCACCTGTGACATCATCCCACAATGTGCTAAATTTAATTCTGGGCTTCAGGGCTTGTAGGAGTGCCTTACCTTGTTTTAAACTGCATGATATAACAGAAACAATATGCTAATCAGTATTCATTTTTGTTAAAATTTACTTGGATATTTAAAAACATTGCTATTAAAATTCTAAAGTTGATGCACTACTGCTACTACTACTACCTGTCTCGGATTAGTTTAGCGTTGAAGGCTTAGCAAATGGGTTTTGGTTTTTACAGGAAAGGCTGCCCTCTTCGGGTACCATGCTTAATGTTGGCGAAAGAATTTCTATAGAAAACGTAGAGTTAAAAACATCAGAAACTGGGCTGGCGACATGGCTCAGTGGTTAAGAGCACTGACTGCTCTTCCAGAGGTCCTGAGTTCAATTCCCAGCAACCACATGGTGCCTCACAACCATCTGTAATGGGATCTGATGCCCTCTTCTAGTGTGTCTGATGACAGTGTACTTATAATAAATACATAAACAAACAAACAAATAAATAAAAACATCAGAAACTATGGGATGAGGGAAGAGGCATTCTATGCCTAGTCTTAGCCAGTTCAAATTATTTTAGAAATGTGGAGGAATAGACTTTTTTCTATTTGTATTTAATAATATTACTTAATTCAAATTTTAAAAATTCCCCATTTGCTGGAGAGATATGACTCCTTGGCTCAGAGAATTGACTGCTCTTCCAGAGGATATGAAGTTGGTTCCCAGCACCTTTGTTACTGCCTGTAACTCCAGATCTGGGGGATCCGCACTGGCTCAATGGGCACCTGCTCTTGCATGCACATAGCACTCCCCCACAACACACACACACACACACACACACACACACACACACACAATTAAAAGTAATAAAATAGGCACTGGAGAGACGGCTCAGCAGTTATATGCACTGACTGCTCTTCCAAAGGACCTGGTCTCAATTCCTAGCACCTACATAAGGATCTTATGCTCTCTTCTGACCTTTTCAGACACCAGGCATGTTATCAGCACACAGACATACATTCAGGCACTTATATACACTTATATACATAAAATAAATGAATAAAATATTGTGAAAATTCCCATTTCTATTTATTTTGATACAAACAAAACAAAACAAAACAAAACAAAACAAAACAAACCCTGTAGGTTCCTCCCCTGGAAAGTGAAAGCTACAAGTACAGAATTGCTACATGGGGCATTCTTGACCTGCCATGACACCGCCGACGGAGACAGAGGCTGAATCTTTTTTATACTCGCAACAGCTTATGTAATCTTAAAAGAATTTTCAGAATTCTGTTTCTATTCAGAGAGGAAACATCTGCTCTGCTCTAAGATCTTAGCCAGCCTGACTCTGGTTAGACTGAATATTTAACACACACCTTCATGTAAATGTAAAAATGCAGTATATGGAAATGACTTAAGCAGAGATTACCAGGTAGTCAATGACTGCATCAAATTTAGTTGAAGTCATAGCAACTATAGCTTAAAAATAATTAGTAGATCTATTTTTAAATCTGTCATCATAATTTAGTTAAACAACATTTTCTTTTTTTTTTTACTTGTTTAGGATAATTATTGTAGCATTAGATTAAATGAAAATATTTATTTGATGTCCCTGTATCATCTTTGAAACAATAATTTATTTAAAAAATATTCTATTATTTGCAACTTCCAGATCTTGTGCACTTGAGGTTTATCAGAAACCCCTAGTGGTCAACTAGACATTTGAATTGGAATTTCTTTTTCTGTCGGAGACTCAGTTGTGTCAAGTAATGTTTTTCTGGAAACTGTCTTATGAGAGGATGTTTTGCTGAGAACAGGCAAGTGTTATTTTTCTGGAAGTTGTGGCTGAAAGGCATGGGCTATTTTGCTGGAGTGAGTGCTTGAGAGGCGCATGGTGTTTGGAAAGAGTACAGTCCAACAGACAGTGGATGATGATCTTGAGTTGGTTCATCTTGCAACTCATTGCTGGTCTTTAGGCTTCGCTGAGGCTGTTCTTGGATGACTACCCTCTTGCACTGATGTGCCTTTCTCCACTGATTTTTTACTTGTCATGACTTCATAGAGAGCAATGCACCAAAGAACTTGTGGTGGTATCGGGCTGCTTCTTGTCATTTCTGCTGACTCGTGCCGATCTGCAGAGCCTCCTGGTTTCTTCTGGACCAGCTGCTGCTGATTCCTGTTTGGTGTTTTGCTAGTAAACTGGACTGTTGACAATGAAGATTGGAATCGCCCTAGAGAACTATTTCTAAACACAACCACGGTTTCCGAGAAGGAAGGTTGAAATGTTGAAGAACCATAATTAAATTCAAGGTCTTGAAAAGTCTGAGCCTATAGACATTTGTGTTCTGAGCCTGCCACTGACCATTCAGGCCCACCCAGCCAGTAGTAGCTGGAGGAAAGGACTCGCCCCTCCCATCCCCCAACCATGGTCACCATAACAGCTATGCTGAGGAGGGAAGGGGGGCAAGGGAAGCAAAAACAGGTGCTGAGGTACGAAGAAAAATGAATCTGAATAAAGAGAGTTGGTGTTGAAAGAGGATGCACAATAGCGTGTTCCAGAAATCAAAGTCCTGGGAACCGACTGAAGCAATGTTTATTCACCTCAGATATAGAAGAAAACAGACCAAAGAAAACTCCCATCAAAGTCTACCTTGAAGAATCAATACGTTTATTAGCGTTACTTACATGAACCCAGGTGAGGAGTTAGTCCTCTGAACACGGGTGAAAGAATCCACATCACTGAAAACCCCGGGTCAGTCCAATCATCTCTGTCTTCACTGCTGGAGTCCCCTGCACGATGGGTAGCAGCTACCTCTCCAAGTCTTCTCTTCCCCAGCAGCTGTGCACTGCTTACTCACTTCGCTCAGGGACAGGCCCTGTAGTCTTTCTTTCAAGTTTATTGTGAGTTTTCTTCCTCCTGGAGCTTCTTCCCATTCCTCCACAAGGAAAGGCTTCAGTCTGGTGGGAAGATCTATACAGCAGCAGGAGTGCAAGGAGTCGTGTGCCACATTACAGAGAAAGCAAGCAGGAAGGTGTGGATCCATGCCTCAGGTGGTGGGTGGACAAATCTACAAGGCTGTAAGATAGCAATGTTGATGCCACCTGATGGCATCCAAGGTGAAGCCAGAAGTCAGAAGACGTAGGAAAAATCTTCAGAACATGTTGAAATCCTAAAAAAAAAAAAAATCAATAAAACAGAAACACCTAGTTCTTCAGGAAATGAAGAAATCTAGTCTGAAGATAGTGAAGATTGGTGATATGTAAGGCGTTGTACTCTGAGTTTCCCAAGAATTGTCTTACAGCTGGGATTTGGCTTTTAACTGTTAGAAATAGAACCCCATTCAACATGGTTATAGCTTGTTGAAACAAATGGATTTACTTTCATTCAAATGTGTTTATTATATTCCTTGAAAACTGAAGATTCCACATGACCCTAAGTGACATGTTGACATTTTGCTCTCTATATGTAATGTATTGTGGGAGTATAAAACATTATGATATACACAGTTCTAGGGGGAGCATCTTCTCATTGCATCCCTTATCTCTAATGGGTGATGTTTTACATCAATTATTCGCCTCCTAGTTGTCAGGGACTATAGTGAGCCTTCGAGCCAGCGCATCTGTTTGCAGAGACTTTATGGTCTAATTACCCAGATGTCCTGTTGGGAGCGCTCATCAGACTTAAGGGTGGCATAAATATACATTTGTAGCTAGAGCAAAAATAAGGTATTTTTCATATTTATGTAGCCAAGTGCATTTTAATATTTTACACATCTTTTTTATTATTTGTATTGTCATTGCTCTTCCCAAAACATTTTCAAAAGTGAGTAGCAATTAAAAAACATATGGCTTTTGTATTTTGTAGTGTGCGTGCTCACATGTATATGTGCGTGTGCGTGTGCATGTGCGTGTGCGTGTGCGTGTGCGTGTGCATACTTCAGAGCACTCGAGTCGGGTCGTGTCATCAGCCTCGTCAGATGGTGCCTTTACCCACAGAGCCAGCACCCTGGTCCATGGATAGCAGCTTCAGAGACTGAACTCTAGGTGATAAATAATTATCTTGATAATAGAAATATTGATATAACAGATGATAGTGTTTAATTTAAAATTTACTTTTCTATAGCCTATCGCCAAATAGAAATGAAGATGGGATGGAAAGACAAATAAATGTTCTAATATTTACATAAGAAGTATTTTCATTTTTTCATATAAAAAAGAAACCTTTTGGGGTTGGGGATTTAGCTCAGTGGTAGAGCGCTTGCCTAGCAAGCGCAAGGCCCTGAGTTCGGTCCCCAGCTCCGAAAAATAGAAAAAAGAAAAAGAAGAAAAAAAAAGAAACCTTTTAAGGATACATAAAATATTTCATGTTTCTTTTCATAATCACAGCACTCGAGGGACTGAGGCGAGATAATTGTTGTGATTTTGAGGCTAACTGCAGCTACATAGTGAGTACACACACACACACACACACACACATCATATAATATATATGATATATTAAAAGACATAATTTTCTTTCTCTAACAGTTAGCTTTTAAATCTATGCATATGTTTCTATGTCTGTAAGCATATGTTTCCCATGTATCCAGATGTCTGTGAAGGCCAGAAGAGAGCAGGAGCTCTCCTGGAATTGGAGCTACAGTTGGTTGGTTATAAGATTCCTGATGTGGGTGCTGGGAACTGAACTCAGATCCCCTAAAAGACTGTCATGTGCCCTTAATTGCTAAGTTATCTCTCTACCCAGGTGTATTTTCCTTTCAAAGCAATTCATCACAATTTCGTGCTTTATGAATAAATATAATAGATTAATGTCATAAATTCTACAAACTAAAAATCTGTTTTTATATCTTATGTTAGTTTGAAATTTTTGTAAAAGATTACAGCTATTTTCCTATTTCTTTTATGATCACCTGAAATTTTACGGGATCTGAGTGGAGAAATAGATTTTAGTTGGCTCAAAAATGGGTTCTGCTGCCTGCAAGATGACTCACTTACAAACTGCACCTGCCACCCACACTAGATGAGCTTGATTCCCAGAAGCTAAGGTAGACAACTGACCCTCACAGGCTGTCCCTGACTCTAACACACACACACACACACACACACACACACACACACTTCTCCAGGGAATTGCTGCCAAACCGGTTATCCAATACAGTGAAGTCACATACATACCAGTAACATTTTATCAGTTGAGCAGGTTGAATTTATATATTTAGGAATGTATATAAGAATATATATATTCATACATCCATATAAACAAAGGAAAAAGGACATGACTTGAGAGAGAGAGAGAAAGAGAGAGAAAAAGAGAGAGAGAGAGAGGACACAAGTAGGGTAGATGAGGTCATTTGGAGGAAGGAAAGGGGGAATGATGTCATGATGTTTTGGGTTTTTTTTGTTTTTTTTTTTTTTGGTTCTTTTTTTTTCGGAGCTGGGGACCAAACCCAGGGCCTTGCGCTTCCTAGGCAAGCGCTCTACCACTGAGCTAAATCCCCAACCCCGATGTCATGATGTTTTAATTTTTAATTTTGTACTCTTCACTCTTCATTGAAGAACAAAAAATGAGCAGCAGGAAATGGCATCCTAAAAGCTAAGACTGGAAGTGATTTTCAGGTCTTGTCTACACTGAGCCTTTCCTGTCTGTCTACTCTTTTCACAGCTGGGTAAACTGGGTTAAACGGTCACCTGATGTGTCATTTTTTTTCCTTTTCTTTTTTTTTCAGAGCTGGGGACCGAACCCAGGGCCTGTGCTTGCTAGGCAAGCACTGAGCTAAATCCCCAACCCCACCTGATGTGTCTTAAGTCACACTTGCAGCAATGAGTCAGATTGGCTAAACAGTTCCAGAGTCACTTTGGGGTCACCTTACTGGTTGAAGTCCTTAGTGGAGCTTTAGCCTGCCTTCTATCACTGGGTGGCTGGGAGGCGCTGTTGTACAGGAAAAGCATGGGGCGGGTGAGCTCTGGCTTTTGCCACTGGGTGGCAGATCGTGGCAAATTACCAGTGGTATAAATGGGAACAGTGACAGAGAGTCAGGAGCTTAGAAGAGATGCCCAGGGCTTGGATCATGGAGCTTGTAGGCATGGCCATCACTGTGAGTAGTATATTTTCTATTTTTTAAAAAATATTTATTTATTCATTCATTCATTCATTCATTCATTCATTCATTTATTGTATATGAGTACACTCTAGCTATCTCCAGGCACACCAGAAAAAGGCATCGGATCTCATTACAGATGGTTGTGAGCCACCATGTGGTTGTTGGGATTTGAACTCAGGACCTCTGGAAGAGCAGTCAGTGTTCTTAACCGCTGAGCCATCTCTCCATTCCCCAGAATTTATTTTCATTAGAAATAATGTGCTGTAGTGGTGTGTTTTTTATACTAACTATATATTTTATTAGTGGTCGATTTTATGCTTCTATGCATTTAATGCTCCTCTGCTAGTCATCTTCTTAACTTCTCATTGATGCTTTAATTCTCCATGTTTTCCCACATTCCCAGCAGAATATCTTTTGCCATAGGTGGCTCCTTTTGTATCTTCTGTTTCCCTCATTTTGAAACAAGAGGGAGAAACGGAACAAAGCTTTTACCTTCCACATGCTCATGAGCTGAAGAAAAAAAATACATCTTGACCCCCTCAAAGGAAAGTCTTTAGGTTAGAATTGTCTGCATTAGTCTCCTACAATGTAGACAGTACCACAGATAGACATAGTCCACAGTCCCCTAGTGTGTACTCAAAATATTGAACCTCGAAATGATTGTCGGGAGTTGAAAACTGGTGGGGGCACACATGGAGAGTAAATGACAGTAACATAAACATTTCCAAACAAGCAGATAAGAGGGGGAGAAAAAAATCTTTTGAATCCTCATTTCGTAAGTACACTTCAAACAGGCCGGAGAGTTCAGTTTTATTGAACTGGAGTCTGCTGAAATAAAATCACTCAAGAAAAACGTCCTAACAAATTGAATACAGCTGTGGAGAGAAATATTTGAAAATCTGCACAGGACAGGCTGTGAACTCAGAGATGTGCAGTCCATATACATTCAGCAAGATGAACATGTGCACGCGCAGAGAATTATTAAAACCAACCTGGGAAGGAATGAATGAATACTGGCAACGCGTGTCAACACCTTTGCCGCAAGGTCTAACTACACATACAGATATAGACACCGACAGGCAGAACTCGGTGGCTAATTCAAGGTGATGTGGAGCAAGACATGAGGAATGTTGTAGAAAAGGAATTCATGAGGAAAAAGAGTGTTAAAAAAATGAATAAGGGGCTGGAGAGATGGCTCAGAGGTTAAGAGCACTAGTTGCTCCTCCAGAGGTCCTGAGTTCAATTCCCAGCAACCACATGGTGGCTCACAACCATCTGTAATGAGGTCTGAAGACAGCTACAGTGTACTTATATATTAATAAATAAATAATCTTTAAAAAATGGATAGAAATAGTGATTTCCAGGGTAGTCACAAATGTATGCTCAGCACGAAAAAACTAGGTAAGATTTTAGTAAAGCACTATAGAGATTTATCCCTCTCTCCCTCTCTCCCTTGCACTCCCTCTCTCTACAGCCCAGGTTGGCTTCAACTCTGAATCTTCCTGCGCCAGCCCCCTAATGATAGGATATACATGTTTCTTTAGAATCACTTTACGGTATTTCAGGTTCTTCTAAAATTCTCCATACCTCACTTCTGGAGAGGTGGCTTAGTGGTTAAGGGCACTTGCTGCTCTAGAGGATTGGGATTCAGTTCCTTTTATCCAAATGGCAGATAGCAAAGCCTTCTGTAACTCTAGTTCCTGGAGTCCAGCACCCTCTTTTGGCCTCTCTAAGGCACTGCATACACACAGTATACACACAGTCTATGTACATACATGCAAGCAACACACTCATATACACAATTCATTAGTAAGTCTTTTAAAAATCTCTACATTCTTTAAAAAATGTTTGTTTGCTTTAAATGTGTGTGTGTGTGTGTGTGTGTGTGTGTGTGTGTGTGTGTGTGTGTGTGTTATTATGTGGGTATGTGCACATATGTGCAGGTGCCATCAGAGGACAGAGGCATCAGATCCCCTAGAGCTGGAGTTACAGGCAGCTTAGTGCCACCTGATCTGGGAGCCAAAAACTGAACTCAGACAGTTCATGTACTCTAACCACTGAGCCATCTCTCCAGTGCTCTTCATATGCTTTAATGTAGTCATCCTGTTGGAAACATACTCTAGAGAAATAAACTAAAAAGAAACAATATTAGTTATTGTACAAATATACCTGTCCTGTTTATAGTGTATGTAAGCATAAAGAAAAAATTTATCCCATCCAAAATACATGTGTGATACACACACACACACACACACACACACACACACACGCACACACACACACCAGCAGAATTCAAGAGAGTTCTCTAGTGGGCCGAGAGTCCATTGATAACAAGAGCAGTGTAGAGAGGAGAGGAAGCCCCTGCTGGATCTGCATAAAGGCTTCAGAGTGAAGCTCTGAGGTGAATGATTGGCCTGAAGCAGGAAACGACAGATTAGGTCCAGACAGACAGGTGGACTGGCACAATCTAGTAGGTCTCAACAGTTGGGCACTAAGTTGAATTCCAGGGACAGTCTGTGAGACTTTGGTCCTTGACCACACACCAGATGACAGGCTAGTAGGGGACCATGTCATCACAGAGCTGGGGGGTCTATCTCATTATGGGGTCCAGGCAAAGGAATTACACTCTTCCCTTGGTCTGGAGGGCTTGATAAGTTCTCAGGCCTGATTTCCCAATATTATTTAATATTTTCCTGTTCCTCTAGGGTTTTGGTTCACCTCAATAAACTTATATGGTTGTGGCAGGACATTTGACCGTATTGTGAACTTTGAGATTGTGTTTTAGGGTGGCTCAACCCTTTGCACCCACCTCTAATGCCTCTGGCTGGAATCCACACACACCCTTAGTACACACCTTTGATCACAAACAATTAAGGTAAAGTTAGTTGGTAAAAGGAGACACTCATGCTTGAAAGTGATGTGAAAGTGAGTGGCAGACAAAGTGACAAATCAGAGAAAGATTTGACAGAACAGAACAGAGAGGAAAGAAGGGTACTTAAGAGAGAGCAGCACAGAGAGAGAAGAGAAAGAAGTTTTACTAGGACAGTTGTGCAGAGATGGGTTACACAGAGAGAACAAGCCAGACACAGGTTAACAGAGAATGAGGCAGAGAATGAGAAGGAGCCAGAAGATTAGAACATATTGACAGAGTTAGTATGAGGCCAAGCAGAACAATTCAGAAGAAGCTGAGAGAAGCCAGATTGAATCAGTCAGCTTGGAAAGGCGCTTCAGTCAAAGCAGCTGAGTTGAAGCAGCCAGCCAGAGTTCAGAAAGAACAAGAAAGGGTAAGCTTATTCCACAGTAAGTCTCAGAGACTGAAAAACTTTAAGTTACTTCAGGAGAATAAAAGTTATTTTTACATAAGGTGGCTCCTTTGTACCCCTAGAAATAGGTCACGTATCAGCTTGTTCTGGGTGGAGAGTGTGTTCCTGATACAGTTTCTTGGTACTCAGAAAGCTGAGATCATCCTTCTGCCTCCTGTAAAATGGTTTCTCCTGATGCAAGGCACAGTCCAACAAACCACTGTTTTAGTAACTTAATAGTAGTTAATAGATAAGACAAAAAAAAAAAAGGTTGAACCTAACAGAGTAGTTGCCCTGAGAGTTATTAAATGTACTTGCCTGGGTGACTTTATTACCCATGTCTGAATAGTTGTCTGACTAACACTTGTGTACACAGAAGCTGAACATTTTGAGTCCGTGTGTCCGGTGTTAGATTTAAAGACCAAGAGGCATAGGTGGGTGGGTGTAGATGCTGTGGTTAATCACTTGTCTCTGCTTTTAGATCAATTCTCTGTCCTCTGCTGTTTTCTGCATTGCAAGGATCTTCATTTGCCAGACTTTTTGCTAACTGCTTCTTGGTAGGCTAGGTTCAGTCAAGGTCCCAGGCCCCCCATCCTGTGGTCTTGCACCCCCACCGCCACCCCATGACAGTTAGTTGAGGATTCCTGGCCTTGTCTTCTGCCCTGAGACTCTGACACCACCTCTGTGTTCTACTGACCTTCTCTTCCTGGGGAGACAGGGACCTTCTGCTTGCTAACCTCTGCATAGTCTCACAGCCCCCTGTTGAGTCTCAGTTCTTCTCATGTTTGAAGGGCAGCTTTGTCTGCTTTCTTCTCTAGATTGACACAAGGTTGGTTAATGGTGAACAGTAAAGACCATGGAAGTCATTGATCTTCAAATAACTTCTAAGTCTGAGTTACCTTGGAATACTCCTGTCCATTCGGAAAGCAATAATCTGCCCATCACATCCTCTCTGTCCTCCTAAACTCTCAGTGCACTTCATTCCCCAGGCATGAGTGGGTTGCTGGGAAATGCCCAAACCATTCAATTCTCCATCCTTTCCTTCTCCTTCCCCATTTCCCTCACCTTCTCTCCATCCTCTTCTCCCTCCCCTCTTCATCTTCCTCTTCCCTCTTTCTTTTTCCTCCCCTTCACCCTCCACCTCTTTCCCCTCCCACCCCTCATCATCTCTCCCACCCCCCTTTTCCACACTTCTGTGTACCAGTGCTGCAGACAACATTGAAATACACAGTGAGGAGGAGGTGAGAAATCCCCTACTCTCTACCTCAGTGGGACAGGCTCTAGTTCCATGAGCCACTCTTTCTACAGAAACCTGACAGGGGTAAAAGAAGGCCTCTGTAATTATTCATGAGTTTCATCTGTCAGAGCAGCTCACACCTGAGCTAGTAGATCCCGAGATCTAGAACCTCAGCTCAGTGTGTGACTTTGAGGCACTAAATCCCTCTAAGCCTTAGTTTTCTCTGCTGCACAGCATGTATTACATACAGTACTATTCAATGATGAAATGCTGAAGAATTACTGTGCATACTTCTATATGTAGTGTACACATAGAGCATATCGGGTAGGCATAATTCTGCATGTTTCATTCTGCATGTAATTACCGAGAACTTAACCACTAGCCATTTTGTTATCGGTCAACCAGGAGGTGGCTTAGATCTTAGAAGCAGCTTTCCTTTCCCCATGTGCTATTTTCAGTAGGTAGTGTCTCACTTAACGCTGGTGCCAAACTTACAAGCTGAGTAACGGGCTATTTATAGTTGGATTGCAGTATATAGCTAGTCACGTGACTGCTGAACTTTCTTCCTGGGCTCCTGGTCCCATTCTCTCCACCACTGATCCTGGAACATACCGTAGCTGACTCCATCTTCCTCTGGAAGCTTCCATGTCAGGCCAATGAAGTGAACAGCGATACAACCGTGTAGAACTCAGCTTCACTTGGTCCCTGGTATTAGGACTGATGACATCCTCCTCCTCATTTGCTGCAAGGGACACAGGTCATTGTTCAGTTTGTCCCCATGTAGCAGTGGACAGGAATTTAGTGGAAGAACTGTTAATAGGTTAGGAAGATCCAAAGGGCTGGGGGAGCATCAGCTTACAGGGGTTAAATGGAAGGAAGGACAATTGTGTTCCCACGCTGTTTCCTACCGTGGTCACAGCGTCTGTACAGGGAGGGAGCTGCTCAGCATGCCCAGGCTGCAGGGCTGCTTCCAAAGGGCCTGTTTCTCCTTATTCCCTCGTCCCTTGACCTTTTCCATGCTCTCTCTCTTCATGAACTGAAGCTGCAGCTCAACACCGAGTCTAATACCCATCTCCTTGACCTTTTCATGATAAATTTGAAGGGTACTGGCCCAGCACTTTCACATTCAGGCTTGTGTTCTTCCTTCGATTCTGTTTTGGGTCCAGCCTTTATCAACTGCTTAGGATTCCTTACCTAATGGAGAAAGAGACTGCCCACAGAAGTACATGCACCCCAGAGTATTTCAATCCTGGATGGTGTCTTGGGACAGCCACAGTGGGCTGGCAGTCTGGGATACTCAAAACTGTGAGATGTGTTGGTTTCCCATTTTGGTTGAGCAAAAACACTTTAGGAATGAACAGCCCATGATAAATGACTATAGACCAGCTCCGCAGTGATGAGGGTAGGCATTACTTACAAACGATGCATTTATGGGAAGTTAGAAAAATTCGTACCATATGGGAGGGTAGACCATTTGATTTTTAAGATATCATTTCTATTTTGAAAGAAACACTTTCATAGTTCATATGTCGGCTTATTTTGAGGCCAGTCTTTTGACTTAGGGGCAAGCATGCATCTAACAGGTAGCTGATCATAGGGAAGCGAAAACATCTCTCCTGGGCTGTTTTTCCTTATTGTGTTGCCTGCTCTATTTCAAAGAAAACACTAGAAAGTCAGCTCTCATGCCTCAGGAATGTGCAGGTTTTGGATTCACACAAATAGACTTGATGAAGTCTTAATGTTTAACAACTGTGTCTGTTCATTTAATTGGTTGACATTTTCTCCTTAAGCTTGTTGACATTTTTCTACATCAACTATATCGCTGAAGGTCATGGATCCAGTTTCTCTCTGGTCCTGACTGGATTATATGAAGCACAGCCAAGTTTACCTAAGACACTTTACTGTAGGAAGAAGTTTCTGAGGGAGGCAAAATGTGTTTCCTCCCAGTCAATCAATATGGCCAATCTGGGAATCAAGGACATAAAACAGCAGACTCACAGCCTTAAGTACGCAGATCTGCGATGTATACTTTATCTGCTTATTAACTGCCTCAATGTCTTTTGTATGAGCCCTGAATCTGGTGCTTCGGAGTTACTGGAAGGTGAGACATGGGTCCTCTGTGGAAAGGGCTTCCAGAGCTCAGCGAAAAGCAGTGGTGACTCCAAAAGGCAATTTGAAGTCACAAGACTTATGAACAAAGGTCCCTGGAGGTTCATGTGTATGTGTGTATGAACCTTGAACATACTTTCTTTGCCAAACATGGACATGGCCAATTTAGAAATCAATGGTGGGGGGAGGGGTGAGAATGGGAATCCAAACACATTCTATATAAATATGAATCTTAAATAAAAGTATTTTTAAAGCCAAATACACATGGTTGATCCAGTTCAGGGTTTTAGAAGAGCCGGCAGAGACTGGGGCTTTAGTCTAATATTTACCTTGTCACCTCAAAGTGGGTGTTGCCTGAGCCCAAGACAATGACCTTCTTTGTTGAGAAGAGCTCAGCCTTTGGGGAGTGCTTTCCAGTCAGAAGGAGTCAGTACTGTAAGGGAGTCTCATCCTTTACTCTGTGATGGATTCTCATCCCTGACTCTGTGATCGATTCTTACTCCTGAGCAGCATTACCTCAGCAGTGCTGGCAGAACCATCCTGTTTTCCATCTCTGAGACACCACTCAGTGTTAGGATCGGATTTAGAAATGCCTTATATTTTATGTAGGAAAGTAGAGGATATTTTTATCTGCACACCTGGCACCAGAATTCCTTTTAGGGAGACAGCTGACTTTATGGAGGAAAAAAAGAAAAGAAAGGAAAAGAAAAGAAAGGAAAAGAAAAGAAAGGAAAAGAAAAGAGAAGGAAAAAAGTTAGCACTTGAAATGGTGAGGAGGATGTCTTAAGTACATTTAACAATGGCAAAAAAAAAAAAAGTCATCATGATTTTAACTTCCCTGTGGAAAACAAAGGGGTACTTATTGGTTAATAATTGGTTGATAATCAAGGGATAATAATTGGTTTGGAGGAAGTAAAAAGAGGAAAGGAGAGGAGAGTCCAAGAAAGGGCAAGGGACAAGACAAACAAAAAACTGCATAGATCCTGCTCTCCCAGGGGCCTACGAAATGCCACGGCCGGGTCTTCTTTTTCTCATAGTGACAGAGTAGGCAAAGGGTACTGAATACTACACTGTGGCTTGGATCCATGAAAATGTATTTAAAATCAGAGTTGTGTCTCTGCTGCTTGGATGAACTGCTCGGGGATGGCTCTGGCGAGTCAGAGCTGCCCCACCTCTCACTGGAGTACCCTTTCCCATTGACGTTGAGCCTCACCTTGCCAAATGACATTTTCTGCCTGGTTACTAGGCGCGCACACATTAAATCCATATCCAGTGCAGGAAAAAGGAGAAAGAGGGAAAGGACACGTTTTTCCTGTTAAGAAAGTAAAATCTTTCTGAGAAACACCCCTGGCAATTGTATAACACAGCCTCCTTCAACACGGGGAGGAGAAGAAATAATTTACCTTGTCTGTTCATTTAAATGAGGGCAGACAGGGGAAGGTGTGATGTTGGGTAAGATCAGCTGATGGTGTGCTAGCTATCTGGGAAGTCAAGGTGGGAGAGGATCATCACATGATGTGAGAGGAATCGACTCGAAGAGTCTGGGCATGGCCATTTGGGATGGGAGAACTCTTGTCAAGAGCTTAGGGTTTCGTTGGGGATTTAGCTCAGTGGTAGAGCGCTTGCCTAGCAAGCGCAAGGCCCTGGGTTCAGTCCCCAGCTCCGGGAAAAAAAAAAAAAAAAGAGCTTAGGGTTTCCTCTGGGGCAGGACCCAGGGTAAGACAGGCCCGAAGAACATGATGTTTGTGGGTTATGCTGACCTGTATGTATTCATTAATTTTCTCCAATCCATCGTCATTATAGGCTCAATTTCCCATCAACTCTTCTTTAACTGCTAATATCTCCCAAGCCCTTCCTAAAACCCCCATGGCTGCTGTGTTTCTGAGTTCAGCTTTTCTCCTTTCTGTTCAGACTCATTAGGTTTCTGAGGTCTACCCATTGTTCCACAGTTATAAAAAACAGACAAACCACTTTCATGGAGAAGTAAGCATGGAGGTGCCAAACTGTAAACCTGGTTACTTTCAAAGTTGAGGCAGGAGTACAACACCTTCCTGGGGTAGACATTGAGTACAAAGCCAGCCTGGGCAATGTAGGGAGACACTGTCTCAAAATAAAAAAGAATGAGAGACTTGGGGCTATAGCTCAGTGGTAGAGCACTTACCACGTATGTGTGAGGCCATGGGCTCAGTTCTAAGTGTTAGAGAAAATATCTTGGATGGTGGTAAGTCACACACAGACTTGGTCATTGTAGAGTTGTCATTGTAATGGTCCTTCTTTTGCTTTTCATGGCTCTGTCCTTTAAGAGAGTTGTCCCTAAGCCTCAGTCCCTAACAGAGCAATCTATAGGATCTGTGGTAGAAAGAATTAGAATGATCCTCATAGGCTCATATGTTCAAATACTTGGTCCCCAGTTAGTGGAACTGTTTGGGAAGGAGTAGGAGGTAAGGTCTTGTTGGAGGAGGTGTGCCACTTCAGGGGTGGCTTCCAGATTTCAAAAGCCTGAACCAGTCTCTCTGTCTCTATTTCTGTCTCTGTCTCTCCCTTCCTCCCTCTCTCTGTCCCTCTCCCTCCCTCCCAGCACACTACCACTGAGCTAAATCCCCAACCCCTAAATTCTTTTTTTCTACAAGTTACCTGGGTTAAGGTGTCTCATCACAGCAATAGAAAAGTACCCGAGACAGTATCATTGGATTCTCAGGCATGAAAGGAAGTCCACTGTAACAATTTATGCACAAATCGCACAATGCAATAGATAAGTCACATCTGCCATTGTGAAACAAGAGACAGTGAAAAAAAAACACAAGTGAACATGAACCACAGACAGAGATGTGTTTAAGAACAGGCATCATGGGAAGATGGTTCTAGTATCCTGCTAACTGTAAAACAAAAAGGAGGGCTCCATATATGATCTGAGTTTTACATACACACACACACATACACACACACTTACATGTATATACATGCTTTCTCACGTATTCAAACATACACCTACTCATACAGAAAGAGAGAGAGAGAGAGAAAGAGAGAGAGAGAGAGAGAGAGAGAGAGAGAGAGAGAGAGAGAGAGGTGCTGAGGGGAAGGGAGGGAGGACACCACATTATGTTGCATCTTGGCTGCCAAACTTAGAGTTTAATATTCAGTGAGGTATGTCTCCACTATTTTGCTTAATCTACACAATAAACACATCTGCTGATATGTATCAAGGTCATAGTTACTTAGTATTAAAAGGAAACACAGTAAATCCAACCACTTCTGATCTTGTAAGATAGTATGTTTGTCCCTTCATCTATTGGTTTTCATACCTTGTGTGTGTTGCCCTCTTTTTAATGCTGTGAAAATGGAAGCATGTGCTCTGTCAAAGCAAAACACTCATATACATAAGGTAATTGAAAAATAACTTTAAAAACATCACCTTTCCTAAGTGGGTCAAGGCAACAAGCCTGTTCAGTGCTTAGTCATGTCTGATGCCTGAGGCACTGATGCTTAATGGGATTAAAAAGAAAGACTGACAGGGCTGGGGATTTAGCTCAGTGGTAGAGCGCTTACCTAGGAAGCGCAGGGCCCTGGGTTTGGTCCCCAGCTCCGAAAAAAGAACCAAAAAAAAAAAAAAAAAGAAAGAAAGAAAAAAAAGAAAGACTGACATTCACAACCACTGCCTCAAAAGAATAAAACATGTTGGACATACTAGATTATTTTGGAATTCAAAATGGTCCTGGCTTCTTCAAACTCCTTTTGGGTTCTTAGAATTGATTTCAGTGCCTTCAGCAGGCTAAGCACAGGTTCTGCCACTGGGCTACATCCCTAGCCCTTGATTGCTGTCTTATTTGGGATTTAAGATCCTGAATTCTGATATGACAAATTGGTGGCTCTGCTTCTTTCAAAATATTTCAAAGCAACCTGTTTAGCCACTCCAAGCTGCT
This sequence comes from Rattus norvegicus, assembly GCF_021556685.1. NCBI lineage: Eukaryota > Metazoa > Chordata > Mammalia > Rodentia > Muridae > Rattus > Rattus norvegicus. Next base: position 44,599,635 of record NC_141547.1, read on the forward strand.
CAGCTGGTGTCAGAAAGATTTTCAGAGTGTTCTCTCTCCAGACCTTCAGGCTATAGAACATGAAGTTCTTTCTCTATGCTTGTAAAAGCCTTTTATCTCAGTGTGAAGATGTCAGCTGTAGATGACATCAAATGTGATAGAAACAGACACAAAGCTAAGCACCCAGACAAACCATCACTGATCTAAGCTTCTTGAGGACACCAATGAGGGTGATCTTCTCTTCCTTCCTTGTCTTCATTTCCCCTCCTTACTTGGGGTTCCCATCAGTCAAAACAAAATCGTGGAGAGAAGCAGAAGCTGTTTGCCTTAAGATACACACAGATGAAAATGGATGGACTGGAGGTATTACTCCTCTCTCTTGAAGGAAAAGAAAAGCAAGCCAGATGATTTGAGTGTGCACCAGAGACCATCATTCCCTGGGGTTATGTCAGCTTCTCAATGCATGAGCATCAGAGTAGGTTTGGGTTGGTTTTGGTTTTTTTTTTTTTTTTTTTTTTTTTTAAAGATTTATTTATTTATTTTGTATATGAGTACACTGTAGCTGTCTTCAGACACACCAGAAGGGGACATCAGATCCCATTACGGATGGTTGTGAGCCACCATGTGGTTGCTGGGAATTGAACTCAGGACCTCTGGAAGAGCAATCGGTGCTCTTAACCACTGAGCCATCTCTCCAGCCCTGGTTTTGGTTTTTAATTTAACCAGATGGACAGTCTTCCTCTTCTATAGGTCCATGTATGGATAGCGGATTCTCCCCTAAGGCAATCTTCCATTTTCAAGAATGGATCTTGAAGAAACAGTAGAAGGGCAGAACAAGTCATCTGTCTCTGAAATGTATGGATAATATTAACTCAGAGGTTAGCGAAGAAAGTCCATGCATAGTAGCACATGAGAGTCATAGTAGCTAGGGAGTCATGGTTTAGGTCTGCCTTAGTTATTTTTTTTTACGATTTATTTATTCATTTTTTATATATAAGTACACTGTAGCTGTCTTCAGATACACCAGAAGAGGGCATCAGATCTCCTTACAGATGGTTGTGAGCCACCATGTGGTTGCTGGGAATTGAGCTCAGGACCTCTGGAAGAGCAGTCGGGTGCTCTTAACCGCTGAGCCATCTCTCCAGCCCGTTATTTTTTTTATTATTACTGTGAAGACACATCATAGCCAAGGCAAATTATAAAAGAAAGCTTTTAATTTGAGGATCATTGTTCCAGGGGGTAGTAGATCTATGACCATCATGGTGGGGAGCATGGCAGCAAACAGGTGGGCATGGCATTGGGGCAGTAGCTGAGAACTTACATTTGACTCACGTTACTGGATATTTGAACCTGTTTCTAGTTATGGTGTGGCTCAACCCTTAGCACACACCTTTAACCCTCTGGCTGGAATACATACACGGCCTTTGTACACACCTTTATCCCAAACAATGAAGATAAAGTTAGTTTGTAGAAAGAAGCAGCCATGTTTGAAAGTGATGTCTAATTGAGTGGCAAAGTGACACATCAAAGAAAGATTTGACAGACTAGAATATGCCCAACTCTTATTAGAGAGAGGAGAGGAAAGGGAAGCTACCTAAGAGAGAGCAGTCCAGAGAGAAAAGGAACAAATAAGAGTTTTACCAGAAGAGTTTTACAGAGACAGAGTGAAGAGAGAACAAACCAAACACAGGTAGAGACAGAATAAGCAAGAGATTAAGAAGGAGCCAGAAGGGGTTGGGGATTTAGCTCAGTGGTAGAGCGCTTACCTAGGAAGCGCAAGGCCCTGGGTTCGGCCCCCAGCTCCAAAAAAAAGAACCAAAAAAAAAAAAAATCATTTAAAAAAAAAAAAAAAGAAGGAGCCAGAAGATTAGAAGAGATTGCCAGAGTTAGTTTGAGGCCAGCATAGCAGTTTAGATGCCAAGAGAAAAGCCAGATTGAATAAGTCATATGAGAGAGGGGTTTGAACCAGAACAACCGAGAACCAGCCAGGCAGAGTTCAGAGAGAAGAAAGGGTGAGCTTACTCAGCAGCAGGTCTCAGAGGCTGAAAACATTCCAGGCCTAGATTAGATTGTACAAAGGCTAGAAGCTTCCAGGACTAGGCTAGGTTTGCAAATGGAGCCAGTAAACTTTCTAGACAACAGTTAAGACAGGAGAATAAAAGTTACTTTTATTGACTCAACAAGCATGAGGCAGAGACTAAGAATGATGTGGGCTTTAGAAACTTGAAAGTCCATCAACCAGAGATACACTGAGGCCACACCTCCTAATCCTTCCCAAACAGTTCCACCAACTGAGGGTCAAGCATTCAAATATATGGGCCTAAGAGGGCCATTCTTATTCAAACTACCACAAAGTTGCAGTCTGAGTGTGAAGGCTGGAGAGAGACCAGGAGCTGCTAAGTCTGCAGAGAATGGCACACCAGCTCAATGTCAGAGCACACATGCACCTTTTCCTCTGCTTAATTGGTCTATCTAAGGCCTTAGGGATTGAGGATGCTTAGTTTTTTTGTAGGAGACTCATTTAGTCTAAAACTAATTTCTTTCAGATACACAAAGAACTGTTTTATGAACCATCTGGTCAACCTTTAGCCCAACTAAGTGTTAAACCCAAAGGTTGAAAATTAGACCATTACCACAAGTTTTGAGCCAAATTTGAAGCAAGTTTTAATTAAATACTGGCCAGGATGATGGACTTTGGCCAGATCCATTACAGGATTACTAAAAGAATGGCAATGAGTCACATTTTTCAGTGGTTTATTAAGACAAACCCATAAGGCTATTGCATTTCCCACTAAGTCCAAGTCAGGGGCATGCATATACCCTGACATACTTCTTGCCTACACAAGTCCTGCCTACATCCAATCAGGAGCAAGCAGATACTTCCTGCCCATGTTCTTCCCACCTACATGTAATTAAACACATTTAGTACAGTTGGGTTAAACAAGCTGGTTTAGGGGAGTGAAAACATTTGGCTTGTTGTCTTCCATAAACAATATCCTCCAGCATTTCAGAAAGTATCAGTCCTTGGGCAAAGGGCTTACAAGTTAGAGGCAGTTTTTTGTTTGTTTGTTTGTTTGTTTTAATGGATCTCTTAGGCACAATAATTAAAACTTAAAACGTTGGAGATGGGGAGAAGTACAGAGGGTCAGGAATTTGAAAGGAGGAGAGTAACGGGGGAGGGGGACCTAGGGGTGGCCACTAGAAAATCCCAGATGCCAGGGACCCAAGAGGTTCCTAGGACCCGACAGAGAGGACATTAGCTGAAATACCCAAAAAAAGGGGAGAGAGAACCTAGAGACCATATCCAGTGGATAGGTACAGCCTCTGTTTGAGGGAAGGGGCCACCCACCCACCTCAAAAATATCAATCCAGAATTGCTCCTGTCAAAAGGAAATGCAGGGACAGAAAGTGAAGCGGTGACTGCCACACATGGGGATCCATCCCATCTGCTGACACCAAACACAGACACTATTGCTGATGCTAAGAAGTGCTTGCTGACAGGAACCTGGTATAGCTGTCCCCTGAGAAGCCCTGCCAGAGCCTGGTTAATACAGATGCGGATGCTCACAGCCAACCATCAGACTGAGCATGGGGACCCCAGTGGAGGAATTAGGGGAAGGACTGAAGAAGCTGAAGGTGTTTGCAACCCCATAGGAAGAACAACAATATCAACTAACAAGACCCCCACCACCACCCAGCTCCCAAGGACTAAACCACCAACCAGAGTACACATGAAAAAGTCCTTGGATCCGGATGCACATGTAGCAGAGGATGGCCTTATCTGACATCAATGGGAGGAGAAGCCCTTGGTCCTGTGGAGGCTCGATGCCCCAGTGTAGGGGAATGTTAGGGTGGTGAGGTGGGAGTGGGTGGGTGGGGGAGCACTCTCATAGCAGCACAGGGAGGGGGATGGGAGAGGGGGTTTGTGGAGAAGAAACTGGGAAGGGAAATAACATTTGACATGTCAATTAATAAACTAATCAAAAGAAAAAAAAGTAAAACATAATTTATAAACACTATGCTCTCTTGTAAAAATGGGTGTATGTAGAAACACTTGAAAAATGAACAGCTTATTTGCAGATGGGCTGTAATAGTTAAGCCTACCTAATCCTGTTTCTTGCTCTACTGGGTGAGACACAGACTACATTCCTGAGTCTGTCCCTGAAGTAGGCATTCTGGAGACAGCGCCCTCAGAAAATCCTCCACTTGTGACTTCTCTTCACATGTAAAGCCAGAAATCATAGATGGAGTCTAAGGCAGTGGTTCTCAGCCTTCCTAAATGCCACAACCCTTCAATACAGTTTGTCATGTTGTGGTGACCCCCAACCGTAAAACCATTTTCTTTAGTACTTCCTAACTATAATTTTGCTACTCTTATGGATGGCAACATAAATATAAGATATTTCCGATGCTTGGGCAACCCCTGTGAAAAGGGGTTTAGGGGTTCGACCCACCTCCAAACAGATCTCAGCTCACAGGTTGAGAACCACTGCAAGCCTGATGCCTCATGCAAGTAACAGCAGAGACACCAAGCAAATGAGGCTGCTCTGAGCCATGGCTGTGGAACAAAGTCTACCAGAGAGCTGAATGACAGAAATGCCCAAGTCCGACTATCTGACGGGAAAATGAAATGACAGTGATGGCCACGGTGGCTTCTCTGGCAGTGTATTAGTGCCAACGTCACATTGCCTGTGGCTATAACACATCCATGTTGACTTCCCACAGGGACCATGCTAGATGAGTGATGTCTATTGACATCTTAAAAGACAGTGTTCAGTCCATATTCCATAGTGGTGAGAACTACACAAGAAAACTGCTTTACTGGGTAAAGAGGAATAAGAGTACTTTATTTCATTTTTGTTTGATCAAAGGGACTTCTGAAGTTTACAGACACTGTCCAGTCATAGAATTAATTTACAATTTTGCTTAGTGGTTGAAATGTTGTTTTAACATTACTAAGATATTCAACTGCTTTCCATTTATTGAACTGATTTCATTAATTTATATAAAACATTTCCTGGTTGAAAACAGATTAAATTGCTTCTAATCAAGTTGGCTCTTAGCCTTCTGTTTTTCTTGCTTTTGTTATTTGTGAGTGATGACATCGTGGCTTAGCTTTTAACTGTTTCTAGATTATATGTATATATATATATGTATATATATATGTATGTATATATATATGTCACCTTGCTCTATCTAACATGTTTGTTTAATACTCTGAGTTAGGAAGAGTCAGTATTGTTCATCAATCACATTTATTCAATAAAATGGCTTGATAGTTCATGGGCAAACATGTTTTAGCAACTCAAGGTGATGTTATTTTGTAGTTTACAGATTGGTGGAATTCTATACAGGCTAACTCAGAAGTATCCATAGTTCTGTAGGGATAAATTGCTATTAGAAAGACGAGGCAAAGCCTCCCAGAAGGACCAGGAAATCTTCCCAGAGCAGGTATCCTTGAAATGTGAGCCAGGTGTTCACATGAGATGCTGTTCATGTGCAAGGTGGAGCTGGAATTAGGAATTGAGGAAGGGAGAAAGCAAGGTGTTCATTTGGAGTCTTATCCAATCTCTGCAGATGTAAGAGTCAGACTGGGTAAAAGTGATGACCCATTCTGTGTGTTCAGCTTTGTTCTAAGTCCTGCTAAATGGTAACTGTCATAGTTAAGGTTTTATTGCTATGAAGAGACAGCATGACCAAGGCAACTTTTATAAAAGTTTTAATGGGGGCTGGCTTACAGTTCGGAGGTTTTAGTCTATTACCATCATGGCAGGAAGCATGGAGGTGGCATGCAGGCAGATGTGGTGCCAGAGAGGTAGCTCAGAGTTCTTCTTCTGGATCAGCAGACAGCAGGAAGAAAGAGTGTCACTGGGCCTGGCTTAGGCTTCTAAAACTCTAAAGCCTACCCCTGCAGTGACATGGTTCCTCCAACAAGGCCACACGTCCTAAAGTCCCACTTCTGTGAGTCTATGGGGGCTATTTTCAAACCACCACAGTGACCCTCTGTCAGCACCAAAACAACCCACATCCTCAAGTATGAGGTAACCCACTTGGGCCTTGGCTTGAGGGTATGTGGGGAAGTGAAGGAGAAATAGCACTATTGAATAGTGTAGAAGAAGGAAAAACAAACAACAACAAAAAAAATCCACAGAATTTGATATGAAAAGAGTGTGACCAAAATGAAGTCCCTAAGGGAGTTGTGGCAGGATATTTGATTGCATTGTGAACCCCGAGATTGTGTTGTTTACTTGAAAAAGTCTGTTTCTAGTGGTGTGGTGGCTCAGCCCTTAGTACACTCCTTTACTCCCAAACAATAAAGGTAAATTAGTTTGCAGAAGGAAGCACCCACATTTGAGAGTGATGTCTAATTGAGTGGTGGACAAAGTGACAAATCAGAGAAAGGATATGCCCAACTTTCAAGAGAAGAGAGAGGAGAATTAAGCTACTTGAACAGTGCAGAAAAAGAGAGGCAGGTCGTTTTACCAGGAGAGTTGTACAGAGGCAGGTTGCAGAGAGACACAGGTGAAGACAGAATGAGCCAGAGAATGAGAAGGCGCCGGAAGGTTAGAACAGACTGCCAGAGTTACTGTGAGGCTAAAGAGGGCAATTCAGTCAGAAGCTGAAAGAAGCCAAGCGGAATCTTTCAGCTCAGAGAGAAGTTTTGAGCCACAACAGTGAAATAGAACCAGGCAGTCAGAGCTCAGAAAGAACAAGAAAGGGGGATCTTGTTCAGCAATAAGTCTCAGAGGTTGACAACAGCTAGGCCTAGATAAGATTGTACAGAATCTAGAAGCTTCCAGGACTAGGAACTAGGTTAGCAGACTGAGGCAGTAAACCTCGGAGACAATTACTACAGGCAAATAAAAGTTACTTTTACAGGTGTGAACAGAAAGGAAAACAGTCAAAGCAGGAACTGCGTGTAAACTAGAGACTTGTGAAGGAAAAAGAGAAGAAAATGACACTAGCAGAGGCTGGGGGCTTTTAAGTAGAAGGCTGTTAGCAAGAAGAGACAGGATGTAGCAGACTGTTTAAGACAGCAAGGGAAAGGAGCTTCACAAGTCTCTCATCCGCACTTTAAATTCCACTTCTGATTTCAACCAGATGTGACTTGAGTTGATTAATTAATTACTCCGCCACTCAGAGCTCAAGCATCATCCACCATCAAATGAAAATGACAAAAGGGCAGCAGCCCATGAGCTAGGCACTTCTCAAGGTTCCCCAGTCACTATCAGGATAAGCCACTTTCCCACAGTCAGTTCTCCCAACTGGCAATTCAGTGATGAGCTGCTTGGCAGTCAGGAGGGGGTGGGGTCATGTGACCAAGTTCTCACCAAGGGAATATAACGCTATGAAGGCCCACTGCAGCCTCTCCTAGAATAGCGCTCTGCCTCTGCCATGTTCTCTCCCTATCTGGATTCAGTGCAGGTCTAGGCTCTGTCATGGGGAAGGAGGCCAAGCCCCTGAACAAGAGCATGAAGCAGAGCTCTGAAGAGCCATGAGGATTCACCTCCACTTCAGGGATGGGACAGCAAAGATCTCCTGCCCCCTCTACCTGGTTAACTGCTGCAGCCTTTTCTTAGAACATCCCAGTTCTATCCTGGCCACTAGAACTCCCTTTGGACAGTCACAAACACCTCTCCTGTGTCAGGAGGATGGAGATACTACATTAGGATTAACATCTGTGGACTGGAGACGTGTACCAACATTAAGAGAATTTCCTGTTCTTCCAGAGAGCTGGAGTTTGGTTCCCAGCACTCACGTCAGGAAGCTCACAACTGCCTAACTCCAGCTCCAGGAGATTCACCATCCTCATCTAGCCTCCGTGGGTCCCTGCACACTCATACACACACACACACACACACACACACACACACACTCACACTCACATTTCTCACACTCATGAACGTGTACATTCACTCACACACACATACTCACGCATGAGCACACATGTGCACACACACATATGCACATAAAACTTGAGACTAAGATGTGAAAGATTTGCAGAAGAAATCTGGAAATTATTTCTTATCCTGACTTCACCTAATGAACTGAATGAGCCTACAACATACAAACTGGAGTGTGTGTGTGTGTGTGTGTGTGTGTGTGTGTGTGTGTGTGTGTATCTGCTATGAAAGATAATATACCAGATACTTTTCACTCCTAGGAATGCTCTTTCCTTTTTTGATAAGCTGTCTTTTTTTCCCAAAAGGAAACCACTTTTCCCAGCAATCTGTACCACCATTGATGTATTTATTTTACAGCTGACCCTGTGGAAAATCACTGCAGATTCTGTATATTTCCACTTTCCATAAAGTGAGGGTAATATTTTACTTTATATGAAGTCATAAAATAATTAGAACTGTTTTTCCAAACATAAAATGACATTATTCAATTTTCCATATACTCTCCCTCCTGGGGAAAAAAGCTGACAATTTCCCTATTGCTTTAAAGGATAGTTAGCGTATTAATATAAAACTGAGCTGTCCAGGGGAGGTGCCTGCCACTGACAGTTGTTATTCACAGTTCCCAGGAAGAGGGGAACATCATGCGACAGGATAGATTGGAACAGCAGAAGTACCACACTTAGTGAGGAGGTAGGGGGATGAAATGGGAGGAAATGGAAGGCCAGAAAGCAGCTTTCGTATTGGTTAGCTTATCAGCTTATTCTGTGGGCTCAACGGACCAAGTCCTTTGGTTTCTGTCCTAGGAATGACAAGGGCAACAGTAGTAATGGCTTGTTGTGGGAGAAGTCAGTAAAGCAAAGCCTCAAATGTCAAAACACCAGAATACAGAAATTATACAACGCAGATAATGCGCTTGGCTTCTTTGATGGCACTGAAAAAATACCTTTGCCTCAAAATTAAGCACTCAATAAATGTTGTTGTTGTTGTTGTTGTTGTTGTTGTTGTTGTTGTGATTTTTTGGCTTCTCATACCCCCTTACTCTATAGCCTGGACAGGCTATGGAGTCACTATGGAGTTGCTGGAACTCACCGTGTAGTTCAAGGTGGTGCCAAAGTTGAGGCAATCCTCTTGCCTCCAAAGTCCTGGCATTGCTTCTCACACCCTGCAGGTGAATGCCATTTTTTTTATTAAGTGTCAATTGTTCCTGATCAGGCAAAATGGCAAAAGACTAGTGCCACTGCATACATTTAACAACCAAGTTACAGAGATTGTACATATGCACAAACTGTGACAGGAGCATCACAGGTACCCAAATATCCATATAAAGGATACAGGCCAGGAGCTCTGCAGGTACCTTCACCTGGCTGCGATGATCCCGGGGAGACCCGGGGAAAGCTCATTCTAGATCTAAAGGAGGAGAGAGGACGTTGTACCTCAATTCAGCCCTCATAGGCCTGTGGCTTGCTTCATCTCTGCTCCCACCAGCTCCTAGCACAGAGCTCAGCACAAGCTGAGCTGTTTTGAAAGTCTTGGTTGAATGAAGATGAATTATGGAACCCAAAAATGGTAGGACCTGCCTATAAGCCCGGCACTTAGACTCAGGCAGGTGGATAGTGAGTGAGTTAAAGGTCAGCATGGGCTAGAGGAAGACCATGCAGAAAGGAGAGAGTGGGAGGAGGCAGGGATAGAGAAAAACAGACAGTGTTCAGGGTCTTTAAGGGGATGAGTGATTAAAGGATTTTAAAGTGACTGATTTGAATAACAAAGAAATGTGTTTGGCGGAGATTGTAGCCTTCCGTTCAGGAGAAGCAGACACTTGAGACAGTGAGTGTTTCTGGCAAGGCTAGGAGAGTCCTTGGAAGCTAAGGAGAGGCCAAAGAAAGAGAGGACTTGGTGGAACACCCTGGTTGGACATGCTGTATAAGAGGCTACCAGGAATCTCTTGAGTTAAAATTGATGATTGCATGTTTGGGAAACTCCCGGAGCTAAATATCAGATTTGGGACTGACTGCAACCCCAATCTGCTCCTACGTTCTTGCAGTTAGTGGCCTTCCTTTTGTTTGATGTGTTAATTAAAGAACTGCGGAGCAAATGGCTTTCCCAGAAATGAAGGTGAGTTTAGTTTAATCTATTATGAGCTTAGTGATAGAGCACAAATAAGACTCACTGTGGAATTATGTAAAAATATAACCAGGAACCATATGGCTTCCCAGGAATAGGTACAGATTGGCACTTGGAGAAACCACCTGAAGAATGCCTGTGCCAACTTGCTTCCCTACTTGCAAACACCCTTCAAGCAGAGCTGTGTGACACAGTGGGAAAAGCCTTTGACCACCAGTGACCTCCCTGGGTCCCAGTGAGACTGAGAATAGACCTTTGTAAAAGTCTTCCCAGCTCTCTGCCTCAGGGCTTTAAGAATTTAGGTTGCTGTGGACTCTGAGGCTGCTGACTCCAGGCTCCAGCGGGTGGGCGGGACAGTGCCAGGAAGACGTCCCTGTTTGCTATGCTGAAGGTGGCTTTGCATTTTTCTCCAGTCCTTCCCATCTGCTTAGCTCTGCATTTAGCTTTGGGGTTTGAGGGCCAGGTACTGGCCCTTGAGACTCTCCTAGTTAGAAGACTAGGGAGGAACTAGGAAAAGGACTGGGGGAGGGGAGGAGTCCTGCAAAACCAAAGATCTCTGAGTCAGTGTCTTCAAATGCAATGCCCACCTCCAGGGATGTTAGGAACTTACAGTGACAGCATCCTCTGAAACAAAAGTGTGCTCACACGGAGGCGCACTACTTGTGAAAAGTGGTGAGAGATGACTGGGCGGGATGCCTCCACGTTGCTATTTGTTGCACTGCCAACCGTGATGTGTGCACATAACAGCCTGCTGTCTTGGCCCACTGGCCACAGACTTGCAAAAGAAAGAAAAGGAAAGGAAAGGAAAAAAGTCAGGTTACAAATAGCTGGCTAAAGGCTCAAACAGGAATCCAGGTAGCTATAAAACAGGTTCATAACTGAGGTGAGAAAACTCTGTAAGCAATTGCTCTAAGGACCAAGGAAGGGGAGAGGTTAACAGGGTGAGCCTGCATCTGAGGCTCCTTGGGGTTAAGAGAGGAGGGAACGAAGGTAAGAAATACCCAGTAGGCACCTCCCTTTCCTTCTTTTCTTTCTTTTTAAAGAAACAAAGACTCAAGATTTTCTTCTTGGGTGTTTGGGCTGATTGTATCTTTGTTAAATATGACATCATAGGATGACGGACCTGCAAGGATTTGGCATTCTAAAGGCTTCAGTGACAAAGGTGCATAGTCTAAACAGGTGTTTGCGTTCTAAGGCATTCGAGGGAGGACCACTTGTTTCTTGTGAATAGGTCAGGTAGAATGTAGCATTGATCTGTGGAAGGCTGGCATTGCATGAATGCCTCTGGGTGTGCTGATGGATAAATGGATGAACAATTTGTGCGAGAAAACAGCTGCAGGTACTGACTGGATGTATGGGTTGTGAAATTAGAACCATATGGGGGTGAATCTTGGCTCAATGTGACAATGGATAAATGCGATGTTTCTAGAACCAAATAGCCAGTACGAGGTAGGTCTTGTGCAATGCCTGGTGAATGCGAAGGTGCTATTAGTTTATCTTCCTAAATCTCGACAACTATGCAAGTGGCAGTTTTCTTTGCATTTCTGACTAAGGTATAAAAGCAAGTACTAAGCAAACGAAGCAAAAAGGGAGTGAGGGACTGTGTTCCCTTCTTTTGCTGCTTCAGACCTTGTATTACTGTGAATAAGACAAATGCATGCATTTACAATTGAGAGGTCAGCTGTAGGAAACTCCTATACCCAGATGAAGAGGAGTGGTCGGTAGGGCTGTCTCCTCCTCAAGGTTCCAGAGAGAATCTGCTCTCTTGTCTCTTCTTTCTTGAGTCAGACCCCATCTCTACTATAGGCCCCAACATCCCCTTCCAAAGCCAGTGTGAAAACGGCTTGTCTGTGCTTTGGCTTCTGCTCTCACCCTCATGATTCCTCTCACACAGATTTATCAACTTCCTGCCTGTAACAACACCAGTCACCACATTGAGCCCTTGTGGATAACTCAGGTTCACCGCTGTCCCAAGAAACAATTTATTTTTTTCATCTCCAAAAAGTTCTTTTTGCCCTGGAAGTTCACATATTTACAGGTTCTGGAATTACTATGTGGACATCTTTGGTTAACGGTTATTTAGCCCATCACAGGTACTTAAGGAACTCAAAATGTGTTTTCAGGAAGAAAATATTTGAAAAGCAGGGAAGAGAGCATCAGTTGGCAGCTACCAAAATTTTAGCTAGCAATGCAGTAGAACGCAGTCATTGAGATAAGACCTACCTGAGAGTCCTCAAAGGTACAGACAATTTGAGTGGCTGCATCCCTTACCCTCACTGTCTTGTCTCTCAATTCCCATTTTCAATGTTGTGTGTTGGTAATTATATCCATTCTTTTTCTCTTTTTTTAAAAATTGAGCTAGAGCTTCACTATGTAGTCCAGGATAGCCTCAAACTCATGACTCCTCTTATGTTAGCCTCCCAGGTGCCGAGTACAGGTGTGCACCACCACACCAGGTCTTTCCCCCTCTCCTCTCTTTCTTTCCTGCATCATCATGCTGCCACAAGACCCGATTCCTGTGAATTTTTGTCATGAGGCTCTGCTGTGCTCTTGAACCAGAGTTTTGAGATTTTGGCTCAGTCTCTCCCCAGATCGATGCCCTTAGCACAGACACTTAGTCTCTCTGCATCTGAGACACCTTGTTTGAGTGCGTCCTTCGAGGGTTCAGATGTTAGTGGGCTCCACTGTGGTTGGTCATGCTGCATGGTGGGTGGGTGGGATCTTTAAGAGATGAGGCCTGGAGGGAGATGATTTCCATCTCCATTATCCTTAGAAAAGATTTATGCATTTGAGAGACCCAGTTAGTTCCCCACCAAAGTGAGTTTGTTACATATGTGCGCGCACAGACATGTGCATGTGTTTGTATGTATATATGTGACTACTGTTTCAGAGTCCCTCATGTTTCTTGTGTTTCTTTAGTGCCTTTGCCACACTGTAATACAGCAGAAAACCTTCACCAGGGGCTGAACTAATAGGGTTGCTTGGTGAACAACTTATAAGGACGAGTTATACGAATAGATGTAATGGCAGTTATCTCGAGGGTTTCTGCAAAATTCAACCATTTGAGAAAGCATCATTGTGGGGTATTCACCAGGGAAGACTGCTGGTTTAGGCCAATAGAAAGAGTTTATTAGCTGGCCACCAACTACACTGGTGCTCAGGATCCCAGTGTAGCCCTAAGACTTTCTCAGGGTTAGCTTTTAAGCACAAAAATTTTGTCTTGGTTGACATACTTCTGTTAACAAGAACAGTTAACCCAATGTGGAACTACGGAAGCTAAAAAGCAAGGTTAGTACATTTAGAAACTTTCCTGTAACTATGGACTTTGGTGGCGTGATGGTTATTCTGGGTAATCAACTTGACTGTATCTGGATTGAACTAGTTCAGCTAGAAATAGGAATAGAGCAATCTTATGAGATAAATGTTTCTAAGGCACAATGAGACACAGAGAATTCACAGAACTGACCAACATCATGTCGTTGGAAAGGACAGAACTGTGTCTAAACTTCTGTGTCTCTGGTTATGACAAAGAACCACAGAGTACATTTTACTGCCAACAATTAACATTCGAGTTTCTTGCTACTTATTTTCAAAAGTTGAGTGGTCAGAACACTTGTTTGTTTTTCTTAGAAAATAACCATAGTAAAAACAACAGTGGCAGAGCTTTTAACTTTGAGTGTGGCCCTTGCTTTCTGTTTTATGTGTCTGAAAGCATCCCCTGGATAGCCACCCAACCCCTGCTGCATGTGACAGGGCATGGAGCCAGGTTAAAATCCTGCTCTTCCCACCCTGAGGCCCTTGGCAGGTGGCCAGCCTAGTTCTATGTTCATACCCACTGTAGTTTCTGCTAGTCATGTGAAGGGCTGGGTGACTTAAGGACATGACCGCCGTGATTCATAGGAGAGAGAGTAAAACATTGGCTCACACACCAGTAGAGTGACACACCATAGCCACCCTCAGCACTGACCTGTGTTAAGGAGAGGTGCCTGTCAGACAATACCTCTTCTGAGGGAGAAGACCTACACCCTTTATTTGAATTGACATGGCTCTGAGATTATAGGGCTTGGCCGGCAGAAGGATTTTGAGGTAATAAAGAAAGGTGCCTCTGGGTAAGTCACATGCCAGGGCCCAGAACACAAGTTATGTTGTGGTTTGCCCTGACCTCTGTCAACTTCCGGTAATCACATACAGAGGCTAAGAACTTTAGGTAAGTTTGAGCCATATAGCTACCACCATGCTTATTGCTGTAGCCAATGACTACACCTACTTCAAAGGTTCCTGTGACGTAGGATTCAGTGATTTAACACAGGTACAGATCAGCATGGGGCCCAATCACGGTAACTCCTACCTAGTGTAAGCTACCAGATACAGTTACTTGGAAGCTGAGTCAGCATTTCTCCATCTCCTTCCAATCCCAATCCTACATTATCCTGTACTGCCTCTGCCATTCTTGAAATAATCCTGCACCCTCAAGGGAACATCCATCTCGACCAATAACCTCCCTCAAGGGAACATCCATCTCGACTAATAACCTCCCTCAAGGGAACAGCCATCTCGACCAATACTAAGCTGGCATGCATGCCACAGGCTCTGACACATACCTCTGGCAGTACAATGAGTGTTACTGATCGTGCTTGTTCAGACCAAAGCAGAACGAGTGAAACAAAGGAGTTGAGAGTGTTGTGGTTTAAAACGGATAGACGTTTACACTTTGGGATTGCTGCCAGTGTGTCTGGGGCCACAGGAGGAGAATCTGGAGAATCTCAGCCTTCACACTATCTCTTTAAGAAGATGCTTGTCTGTCCACCCCACCCTCTCCCCCCAGTTAAATGTGTCATGTGCCAAGACATGATCTCCAAACTTTAGATAACATTTTATTTATTTGTTTCATTACATTTTTTTTTTTTTGGTCTTGTGTTAGGATGTGGGAGTGGCTTGTGCAAACCACAGCTTGCTTGTGGAGCTCAGAGGACAACTTGTGAACATCAGCTCTCTTCTTCCACCACGTGGGTCCTGGGGATTAAGCTCAGGTCCACAAGTCTAGTCAGCAAAACATGTTTACCCACTGATCAATCTCACCACCACCCCATCCCCACCCCCAAACCATTTTCATAGTCTAAGTGCTAATCAATATGGAGGCTACCCCAGTCTCTCACTGCTATCATGAACTATCTGGGACAACTAAGTTCTAAGGAGAGAGCTGACTTAGCTCCAGTTTTGGAGGTTCAAAAGCTGGAAGCTGCATTAGCTCAGGCCTCACAGCAGCACTACAGCTGCTGGGTCCCTCACTGTGGGAGCTGGGAGAGCAGGAAACACTGGAAACAGTGCAGAGGGAGACTGAGACATATGGGGATTCCACAATCCCCCTTCAATGTCGAGTTTCCAAAGAAGGCCTGACTTCCAGGTGCACAGTACCTCTTAAAACTACCATCTAAATGGGACCCCCGTTGAAGGAATCAGAGAAAGGACTGAAAAAGCTTGAAGGGGCTTGAGACCCCATATGAACAACAATGCCAACCAACCAGATCTTCCAGGGACTAAGCCACTACCCAGACTATACATGGACTGACCCTGGGCTCCAACATCATAGGTAGCAATGAATAGCCTAGTAAGAGCACCAGTGGAAGGGGAAGCCCTGGGTCCTGCCAAGACTGAACCCCCAGTGAACATGATTGTTGGGGGGAGGGCGGTAATGGGGGGAGGATGGGGAGGGGAACAGCTATATAGAAGGGGAGGGGGAGGGGTTGGGAGATGTTTGCCTGGAAACCAGGAAAGGGAATAACAATTGAAATGTAAATAAGAAATACACAATTTAATAAAGATGGAAAAAAACCCCAAAACTACCATCTAGTAACCAAGTCTCCACACATGCAGGTTGGTCACATTCCCAACCCAAGCCTTTCAGTCACTTTCTCTCTTCGTTCTAACAAAAATAAATAATAAATAAATTCAAGACATCTGTGTCTGGAAAGTTTTTCTTATGGTGACTAGATCAAAATGCCTTGAGAGGCTGTTTTTACCCAGAAGTGTAGTCTGACTGTCTACAGCAGTCTCCTGTGCTGATTAGCATAGACAATAAATATTCATGAGGTAGAGGTGGCAACGAAGAAAACATCAATAATTGTTGATTGTTATTAGCCATAAATGGGGCTAACAAAATGAGTTTGTTTATTTATTTATTTATTTATTTATTTATTTATTTATTTATTTTTTGGTTCTTTTTTTCGGAGCTGGGGATCAAACCCAGGGCCTTGCGCTTCCTAGGCAAGTGCTCTACCACTGAGCTAAATCCCCAACCCCCAGAATGAGTTTATTATCTCCAAGAAATGGCATTAATGCTGATTACACACACACACCAACTGTGATGTGCATAGGAGACAAATTGTAGACTGCTTACACGTAATGAGTCTTTCTTTTGCCATGTTTTTGAATTTTTTATTTAAAAATCTCTGACACAGGAGTATTTGTGATGGAGGAAGTTGGCAACCATGTTGCATTCATTCTCCAGGGAGCATGGAGGCCAGAGCATCCCACCAGCAGCTGCATGGTGCAGAGGTGAGCCGTTCCTCGCTGCCACTGGCACTCCTGTCTCCACACAATGGGACTCATTGTCCCTCTGTTCAGGTTGGAGATGTCTTTGGAGACCAATTATCCCAGGAACAAATAGAACGATATAATATATCTGTTGTGTTTGATAAATAAGGGAATAGGTACCACTGAGTGCCCAAACTCTCCTTAGAATATTTGTTAAGATAAAGGGTAAGCAGCTACAACACGGACTCAACACAGACTCAACATGGACTGTTTTTAAAAGCTCGGAGGCTTCAGAGAGATACCTTTGCTCCTTCCAAACAAGCCAGGCCTTCCATGCTGGTAGAATGGTTCCGATACACATGCTTCCTCCAGGATCTGGTTTTCCCTCCCTCTTGGAGTTTGTGGATTAGCAATATATGTGGTTTATGGAATTATTTAAATGATGTTCACAAATGATGGTCTAGTGTGCCTGAAATGCTTGGACAATATCTTCTCTCTTCTTTGACAAACCATAACCTTGTCAAACTTAAGAAGCATCCTTAAAAATGTATATATGAAATTTGTCATTGAATGTCTCTTAGAAAGAATTAAATAACAAAGGACAACACACTTTGCATGAGATGCCAGCTTGCCCATGTCCCTGATCATGGAATATTTGGCTCTTACACATTTTCTAAAAATATCAGACTAGGTTTTATAGTCTGACGCACTATTTCAAGAGATTCCAATTTCCTACTTTGGACAAAGAAGTCTTGCTAACTGCAGCTCCTAACATACTGTGTGGGTGTCAGTGGTAATGGAAAATGACCGTCCATCGCCATGGTCACATGAATCTGTCCATCTCCTTCCTTGTACCTGCTCTATTGGCCTCCTTCAATGAGGAAGTATGTGTAAGGGTTGCAGGAACATTCTTTCTCTCTCTCCAAAGTGTAACTTCAAAATTTCAAATTTCCCATTGACACAACTTTATCTTTGAAGAAGGTAATTTTCTTAGTTAATAGAATAAAATGGCTTTTTCTAAAATAATCAAAGTTGAGCCAAGAGCTTTTCCAAGGGAAAAAAACCAATTCCCTCTGGTGGAGATGGGGTAGGGGGTAGGGGTAGGAGGTGGGGGGATGTGATATATTCAGTCTCCAATAGTAATAACATAGTTACTCAGCAATGCTGATCTGCAAGGAAGGCTGTGGAATGTAGTGTCTGACTGCCAATTCTATGCCTAAACAAGGGTCGCCCCCACCCAGAGAAAGAGAAAGCAATAAAAGAATTTGATTTCTCACCTAAGTGATCCAGTGAGATTCTATCTTGTTTTCTGCCATTCTTCCCCAGAGATGCTATTTCTGTTTCAAAAGTTTCCCTGAGCACAGTGAGACATTTCAGACAGACCAACATCTTAATGTCCTTCCCCTCCCCTCAGAACTATTGCCTCATAGCTGACAGGGCAAATCAAATCCTGCTACTAATGTCTGTCTCTCTTGAACACTGACTCCTTCTTGCCATGGAGCAAGTATTATAGCTAGCCATGGGTTTTGGATTTGTCAGTTGGCCCCAGGGGGTGTATGTGTATAGCTTATGTCGAGAATAGATCCATTGTTGACTGGTCAGCTGCAAGTGTCCTGTCAATTCTAGCACAGACAGCTCAGATCCTACATAGCACTGGGTGAGTTGAGAATTCGATCAAATTAATACTAGTTATTGTGTACCTAACTGTAATCAAGGCTTTATGTTTACTGCTATGTGTACATTGTTCTTCTATCTTCAAATATGTGTTATTAGATTATTTCCTAGGACTGCTTTTAAATAAATGACCCTGTATTCGACAGTATTCAAGAAGGAGCTCAAAATATAATAGGCAGCAGAGAATAATCAGTATTTGCTCAGTGGATCTAGAGATCTGTGGAATACATAAGAGCCCACTTTCATAGGGCGATGGAGTTCTTATGACAATAGGGGATGCAATCATTGAACAAACTGTGGCAATGATAACTGGTAGCCATCTCCAACTTTCTGTATCAGATGGATGGCTTTCTGGGTATCCTGAAATTCCTACGTGTGTGCCTTTCTGCACATTCCAATTGGCCTGAATAGAGATGGTGCCTGTGTAAAACAACCCTGATGGAATGGGCAGAGGCCATCCAAGATCTGCTGGATCCATTCAGAACCCCCTTGTGTGAACCCAATGGATCCAATACTCCTGGTCATGTGGGATCCATCTGTCCAGAAGTCATGTCCTGTGACCAGATAAGCTGGGTTATTGGATGTACTCAGTCTGGATAGAGCAGCCTGACATCTCTGACCTATGCCACTGAACTCACAGGCTATGTCTCTCCCTTATTACTGAGCTTCTTCATCTATTTTTCAGTCCTAGCCCAGGGCCTGAAAGCACCCACCTAGAAGCATTGCTTGGACTGTGAATGTTTTCTTCAGTCATAAATACTGCATGACCCATAGAAGAAGGCTTTGTACAGTGTGGCTAGGTCAGGGTCATGGTTTCTGGGTAGAACTTAGGCTGGATTTTAATCCTTAGCCTGTCCAGTGTGCCTTGCTTCTGTGCAGTGTTCATTCTGCACACCCCACACAGCAGCCTTTTCTGGGCCTGTGCCATCATTGCTGGCTCCTAGTGGGGCTTGAGCACAACCTGGAGGTATTTACTCAGCCTCCTTGAGTCTGATTTCTTCATCACTAACTAACATAGCACTTTTCAGAAGGAATTACCTCATGGGAATTTTATGAAAATGAAGCGGTCAGAAGATACAGATCAAGGGCTCTGTGGTCAGACTTTCATGGGTTGAAATCCCGGCTCTGTCATCTGTTAAGGGGTGTGGCTTTGAGCAGGTTACCAAGTCCTTTGAACCTCAGGTTTCTCATCTAGAGAGAGTAATGCTTACTCCCCAGGAGGAGGAAGATTAGATAAGGTGACAGATCTGAAATGCTCCCCCAAGGACCTGACTCAAATTCAATTTTTAGTGAGATTTGCTTTCATGTACAGCCCCTAGTATAACTCTTGATACAATGGGGGATCGAAAATGGTCATTTCCGACTGATAAAGGGATACAGAATAAATTGAAGCGGGGTGTTCAGTTCTGAGAGAGCATAGGTCTCTTTGGTGATACCCTTGTTCCCACTTCACAAGGCCAGGAGGCACTCTCAAACCTTAGCCTCAGCTGCCCTTGGGACCCTCGAGAGCCATCCAGTGCTCCACTCCAAGCAACTTCTTCAGAAATGAGCTAGGACCACATGACTGCTTGGAGTCACCTTTACCTTTACATGTAACATGTCGGAGGAGAGTGAGATTCCTACTCCCCTCCCCCTCCACACTCCTAGGAATCATGGGCAGCATTGTTTAAAGCTTAGGATATCATCCCGCTCCCACTGGACAACTTGACCTTCTTAGGCTTCCCTAGCTCCACCAAACTGAAGTGGAGTTGAACAATGGATAGGACAGAGCCCTGGTGCCATTGCTGAGATCCCAAGTCCAGCTGTACCTGAAGTTGCCTCTGAATGTGAAATTCCTGGTTATGCCATCCTTTTTCCTTCCTGACTGAAGCTATTTGAGCTAAACTTCTCTCATCTGCTACGAAAAGGGCCATCTCGGCTTTGTGCACACAGATATAGCAGTAAAGTAACAACGACTGAATGTCTAATGACTATCGGTGGCAAGACAAATGCTATGGAGATTTCCTGGAGACTGAGCCCTGTTTGGAGTAGATTGCCTGGAGCACTGCATTTATGCCTTGGAGTTGATGAGGAAGCCATGCTGCTTTTCTGTGCAAAACGACAAACTTCAGAATCATGGTTCAGATGTTCATTTCTAAGGAGGCAAATAGTCTGTCTTATGGTTTTCAAGTCACACCGACATTTCCTATCAAAGTTCTTTGGTCTTTATTATAATTACGTGGCAGTCAAAGCCAGTTAACGTAAGAAAATAATGACCAGCCTATAGAATCCTTCTAGTGTCAGGCCAGAAGGACTTTCTGGTCTTGCTGGCTTATTTACCATGTATGACTTTTGGTGACATTTGGCTCCTCACAGATCAAATATCCACTTCAAGGACAAAGGCACAAGAGCATCGAGAAAAAAATCTGAAGCCAGGTCTAAAGGTGATTCTAAAAGGCACACTTCTAGACTGACTTGTGCAGTTATGTTCTTGAAGGTGACGTTTGGGAACACAAATTATAGTATGCTGTTCATAAAAACATCAATTAGATTGTGTATATGCAGGGCTGGAGAGATGGCTCAGTGGTTAAGAACACTGACTGCTGTTCCAGCAGTCCTGAGCTCAAATCCCAGCAACCACATGGTGGCTCACAACCATGTGTAATGAGATCTGATGTCCTCTTATGGCATGTCTGAAGACAGCTACAGTGTACTTATATATAATAATTAAATAAATGTTAAGAAAAGATTGTGTACACACAAACTACTATTTGTTCTCTTAAGTGTGTAATGACAGGAAGGTCCTGGGACTCATGAGCTAAGGAATCGGTAGCTTCAGGTGTTTGGGGGTGTTCTAGCTCCTACATAAGTCCCTAGTTAGTTTAGTTAAAAAGAGGAAACTCGTCAAATTAACATGGTATCAGTTTCACAGTCAATGCACGTGACAGTTCTCTCATATCATGTGATATCTAGGCTGTGTTAGTCTTTCCTTAAAGCACTTGGTGGAAACAACTTAAGGAAAGCCATTTGGATAAGCCCAGAAACATAAGGTCAAGGCTGAGAAGAAAGCCATCTATGAAGGTGACCTGTGTGTGGGTGGACACTTTCAGGAAGTGACACTCTCAAACGAAAAGGTCGCAGGGATGATGTCAACCTCAATCACTCCTAGGGACCAAATTTGAAGGAGACATTTCCTGGCACAGATGATTATAATGATACTGCTTCCCCAGATTTTATGGGAATAATTTACAATACTCAAGAAGTTGAAAGATGCGTTCAATGTGTACCCACCACTTTTTCAACAAATCGACAGCATTTTTGACAATACTTTCCTTTGCTCGTCTGAATGTGTGTGTGTGCATTTTTATTTTCATGAAATGCTTGAAAATGAGTTTCAGATACTGAGATATTTTGTCCCTAGCTAGTTTAGTTAAAAAGAGGAAACTCTTTAAAATAACATGGTATCGGTATCACAGTCAATGCATGTGACAGTTCTCTAACACCGTCTAATATCTAGGCTGTATTAGTTACTTTCCTCATTGCTAGGACGAGCACCTAGGAAAGCAACCCCAGGAAGAGTTTATCTTGGCTTGCAGTTCCTGTGTACAGTCCATCACAGCGGGGGACTTCACGGCGGCAGGAACCTGAAGCATCTGGTCCTTCTGTGTCCTCAGTCAGGAATTAGAGGAGGTTGGGTGTTTGTGTTCTGAAAGCTGCCTCATTTCTATTCTGTCTGAGGCTTTAGGCCACGTGATGGCTGTGACCACATTTAAGGTGTTTCCACCTCCGTTTAGAGATGTGACCAGAGGTTTGTTTTCATGGTGATTTTAAGTCTCATCAAGTTAACAATTAAGATCAACTACTACAGCAATTCATACTCAAACATCTTTAGAAAATTCCCTGAACAACTTGATAGGCAATTATTTTCTTCTTTCCATCGATATAAAAGCTAAGCTAGGATCCGACTAAGCTGTCATATCTGGTTATGCATCTTTATTTTTAGGCTGAAATTAAAAGCAATACCACTTTTAATTCTCTCTTTGAGGAGGCCATGCCAGCTGTGACTCATCTGATTGTTCTCTCATGGTTCCTCTATCTTGCTCCTTTCTCTTCTCTTGGAAGTTAAGTCTGGAGATTTGGGGGGGGGAAAGGCTACATTTATTTGGTAAGAACATTTCGCTGGCGAATTTGTCTCCTTTGCATTGGATAGTATCAGGACTCACATAAGGCCAGGGTGTTCCACCATGACTAACACTGAATGTGATCAGTAGATTAAGGTAGTTTGCACCAGAACTTCCCATCAAAATTCTATTTATAGGGCTGGCGGGTCTCCTCAGCCCTAAAGGCACTTGCTGGGCATGCCTGATGACTTCAGTTTGATCCCCAGAACCTACGAGATGCTGAAAGCAGGAACATATTTAACAGAGTTGTCCTCTGACCACACAAATGCCCTGGCATGAGCATCCTTCCGTATTTGCACACAAGAACACTCGATAATAGTAATAATAATAATAATAATAATAATAACAACAACAATAATAATAATATACTAATTCTCCCCCCCTGCACCCTCCCTCCCACATACACTTTGCAATGAGAAATCTGTGGAGAATGCCCCACAGAGCACATGTCATTGTCCTCGGTGACCTCTGTGAGTGGTTAACTCTTAAGGACAGTGTTTCTGTCTAGCCCCTCAAGTCTTTATTCCACTCTTCTAAAGTACTGTCAACTCTCTTTCTTCTTGTGAGTCCTAGGTTCTAGTGTTCACAAGCCATTCTTTCAAAAACAGCTGGCTCTTGCTCAACGCAGTGAGAGAAGTTCTGCAAACGTGTGTAAACACTTCCTGTTGGGGACAGCTGGCCACAGTAGGTTGTGCTCTGTGAACCTCTTTTGCTCTGCACTATTGACAATATCAGAGCTTTTAGAACAACACAGTCTACTGTGGCCTTCACTGTTCTCCTGATATAGGGGCTTTCCACCCCGATTAAACACTTAAACCATGTAGGAAGCTTTCAACTTCAGTCCTAGTCCCAACCCATACCTAGAGGATCAGTAGTTAGGAGACTGTAGCCCAGAGTAGGTGTGTTCTAGATGATTTCTGGGTGACTCAACTGGGCAAGCCAGGGGGAGCCTATGATCAAGCAGCTACTTTAGAAAGAAAAGCTGACTATAGCCACACCACCAGGGCACCGTATATCTCCAGAATGATGACTGTAGAATTTCGCCTCACATGAGGACTGCTTGGTAAGCTTTTAAACTTCCGGAGGGCCAGGTGGCATCTGTACCAACCAAAAGGGTATGTCTGGGTACAAGGCAAGGCCCTGTCACCTCACCCCTCTTGCACCCTGTCTTAGCTCCCTGCCACTGCTATGACATTGTCAATAAGTCAGAGGTTTAAAATGACACAGGATGTCTGCAAACCAGACATACAAGACATACAAAACGGGTCTCACTGAACCAAAATCAAGGTATTAGCAGGGCTTGCCCGACTCTTCCAGCTTCCCTGCAGTGACTGGACCTCCAGAGTTAATGTTCCCCTTCTAGCTTTAGTCAACGGCAGTCAGTGGCTGGTCTCAAAATTTATCACTCTATCTCAGCTCCCTTCTCTTCTACTTGTAGAGAGTTTTGTGATTACATCGAGCACATCCAAATCATCCAAGAAAACAAGAGTTCTGTTGGGAAATAACTAATCTAACCTGCTGATGTTGAAATACCAACAATTTAGAGGTGCCTCTCCCCTATTCACTCATTGCTGCAGTGCTGGGAATCAAACCCAGAGTCTCATCCATCTACAGTATGGGCTTTATCTCCAAGCCACATCCTCAGCCTTAGAAAGCCATTACTTTGTCTAACATGCGGTGATGGTTAATATTGATTGGTAACTTGACGGGATCTAGGATCAACTAGAAGCAAACATCTGTGAGAACATTTCTAGATTGGTTTAATTGATGAGGTGGGGAGATCCACCTTAAACATGGGGCACCACCATTCCATGGGCTGCGAACAAGTAGTTCAGAGCTGAAAGGAAGAAGAAGGGAAGAAACAGTGTGTAGAAAACCACATGCTTCTTGGTTTTGCAATAGTGAGGTCCAGCTCTCTGCTTGTCAGCAGCCCTCATCCCTGCTACTGGATCCTGCTGTCCTGTGCTCAGAATGAATCTACCGGGTTGAAGGGTTGGCTCGACACTCAATGCCCTCTCTGTATCTTCACGTACCATTTGAGAAATCCTTGCATTACTAAAACTCTTCTCTGAGGCAGATACAAACAACACCATCCTTTTCTTTAAGGTCCCAATGACAAATGAAGACTAATCCACCAGAGTTCACCTTTGGAAATCAGTGAGTTTATTTGACTTCCTTCCAGAGCATAGATGAGGGACTACTTTTTTTTTTTTTTTTTGGTTCTTTTTTTCTGAGCTGGGGACCGAACCCAGGGCCTTGTGCTTCCTAGGTAAGCGCTCTACCACTGAGCTAAATCCCCAGCCCCGATGAGGGACTACTTAAAGAGGTGTTAATGGGTGTTCTTCCCCCAAGTAGGAATCACCTGGAAAGCTTTTACCCAGCAAGGATGAGGGCATTCCTATATCCACACATGGAGCCCCCTTCTTGTAGTCTTTTCTGGCCAACGTACACTCATCCCTCCCCCCAGTCCACATGTTGTTATTGCAGAGTGGTGTGCAGCAGAGTGGAGAGCAGCTGGAGACTCGGGTGAGGTCTCCTGACCACCCTCATTCCTCCATGAGGGAGCATAAACAGTTAACAAGCCCAGCTAGTGTGATCCTTTTGCAAGAGAGCACAGCTGAACTCCCCCAAATGGTGGAGTCCTGTGCCTGGGTCAGAGAACCGTCATTCACTGCAGATGACAGTGAGTGGAACCAGTGAGCACCTCTGGAAGTGCCAAAAGACAGATGTGAATTCTTGTTTTCCTCCTTCTACTTTGCCTCAAGTAATTCTAGGGACACTAAAGTTTAGCCCATGACTACCAAAACTGTGATGGTCAATTACTCTAATTCCTGTTTTCCCCTTAAATAACTGTTTTAGTGTTCTATTGCTGTGAAGAGATTCTAGAACTATGGAGAGATTCCATGACTATGGCAACTCTTATGAAAGAAAGCATTTAATTGGTGCTTGCTCACATTCAGATACTTAGTCCACTACGGTCATGGCTGGGAACATGGCAGTGCACATGCAGACGGTGCTGACAAGTACCTGAGTTCTACATCTGAGTCATGAGGCAGCAGAGAGAAAGGGAGAGAGGGAGAGAGGGAGAGAGGGAGAGAGGGAGAGAGAGGGAGAGAGATGGAGACAGAGAGACAGACACAGAGATTGGGCATGGCTTGGGCATTTTAAACCCCAAAGCCCACCTCCAACAAGGTCATAACTCCTAATCTTTATCAAGTAGTGCCACTTCCTAACAACCAAGCTTTTAAATCTATGAGTCACCACAGTAACAATATCATTTCTTTTAAAGCCCTCTTTTCTTGTGGGAGATGACAGAAAGCATATATTTAACCTGTATGTTAGATACGATGGGGCTACTCATGGACAATGGGCATGTGAGCCTTTAATGTCATCCCTGAAAGATGAGGTATTATAGGTAATAATGTAGAAATAGGTTTTCTTCTTAATGCTTTGAAAATTGATTCAGAAAAATGCTCTGAAGGCAGAGTCCTAATCTGTTTCAGAAACTCTCAATATTCATAAAGTGTGTAATCCATGCCTAGTGTTCAGTGGGCTGTGTGGGAAGGGTTGGATGTTGTTATTATAGGCCTCTAAATGCTTGGAATTAAAATCAGATCCACAACACACACACACACACACACACACACACACACACACACACACACACACATGTGTACACACACACCTATGCAGCTCGGGTCAGCTGTGGAGAGAGGGAAAGTGTGGGTGAGAATATTGCATATTCTCCATGATCGAGGAGCATGAAAGGCAAGATACACCTTGTACATCACCACAGTTAACTCTTGGAGCTAACCTCATGGAGTCAGTACCATCATGATCACTGGCCCAGAGGGAACCCTGAAGCCCAGAAAGCTATGCAAGACAATGAGTTAGTAATCGGCAGTGTGAACTCGGGCCATTTTCACTTCCCCAAGTCATTTGTCTTAAGGATGCGTCGTGCTCTCTTCTGAGATTTATAAGGCAACATATGTGCTGGGTAAGCAGAGGCTTTAACTATTCATAAAAGAGTATTATTGACCATAGTTAAGCTGGGTGACTGCTGGTATCCCTAAAGGCAACTATGCCATTGATCTTTTAGGTGATTATTAATAATTTCAGTCTTGGAATGGGGTAGAATAGATTATTGCATATATATTTTTTTCAAGGAAATAATGGATGGGGGCAGAAGTACAAGTGCATGATGAATATACCATGTGACAACTGTTGCATCAGCCACATCTTCAGCAGAGGCTACCCACAGAGGAAGAAGCCCGCTTGTGAGAGTATTGGAGCAGAGGGGTAGAGGGTCTGTAGACACTGCAGGAGAGCAAATGGCAGTTGCTCCGCAGTGTTGGGGGAGCATTTCAGATAGAGGGCACAGTGTGTTCAACCGCAGGGAGGTTTGAGTGAGCTCTGGGAATTACACATAGTGCAGAATTGCAAGCTCAGGAGCTTTGAAGATGAGTGGCAGAAAATGAATCAAATGCCAGAAGCCAAAAAGACGCTTACTGCTTATTTTTGGGATAAAAATACTAATTCTACAGCAATTTGATAGCACCAGATAAGAGATGACAGATAAGAGCAAAACCAAATTCATTAGTAGTTTAAATATTCATGGCTGGAAAACTTAGAGACGACCTTCATGTCCAGCAGTAGAGGATTGACCAGGTGTGCTTTGCATCTACACAAAGGAGAGACTAAGAGAAGCCAGTGGTCAGTTCGTGTAATTAGGGGAGCCTTCAGAGGTTCAAGCCTGGGGTTATGATGATGAGATCTAAAGGAATCAACAGCATGTGGTGTGCTGTGGGGCTAAGCGAGTCTGCAGGTGGCAAGAGGCTCAGCATTTCACTCAGAAGGGTGGGTGGCTCTGTGTCACCTCCAAGAGTTTTATCAGTCACGGTCTCTTGTTTCTCATTGGCAGAGACTCAGGCTTTCCAGTGACCACATCTGTGTTTCTACCCACCCACAGGAAGTCAGCATCTAGGTCTTGCTCAGGCCGAGCTCAGAAGTGCAGTGGGTAGATCTGTGCTGGAGAAGCACTGAGTATGAGATGAAGGGGGAGTCAGGAGAATGTGGATGACCATAAACTCTACAAAGATATATGAGCATCAGACATGACCACAGCAAACTCACAGGACTCTCTGTCCTGGCAAAAGTCACAGTGCCATGCAGACAATCACACAGATGTCATGGCAACTACACAGGCTAAGAAACTCAAGTCAGAATGAGCTCTTGCTGTGAGTGTATTTTAGTGCTAAAGAAGTTGTTTTTTTTTTTCTGGAAATTCCGCTGTCATTGTTGAGGTCGTTTTTCTGTGGTTTTGTTGGTTTTGATTTTTATAAACCTGACACAAGCTTGGGCCATTTAGGAATAGTGAACCTCAATTGAGAAAATTCCTCCAATAGATTAGTAAAGTCAATGGGTATTTTCTTGATTAATGATGTGGGTATATACACACAGTCACACACACACACACACACACACACACATACACACACACGCACACGCACACGTACATGCACACACACACATGTACATATATATGTTATATATAAAGCAGGAACAAAACAAATGACAACAACAAAACCAAAACCAAAAAGCAAGCAGAGTGAGTATTTTCTCCACCTCTGATTCAGTTCTTGCCTCTAGGTTCCTGCCCCACTTGAGTTCCTGCATTGGCATCCTTCAATGTCTTCCTATGATCATGATATGCAAGGCAAAGAACTCCTTTCCTCCCAAAGTCAACTGTGGTCATGGTCTCTAATACAGCAATCGTCAGCTAGCTAGAACAGCCCTAGTGGGGCAGGCCATGGGTTCTCATTGTTAAATCACGGAAGCTGTGAAGCACCAGCAAAGCTCTTCTATAAACGACAGACAGTAAATACTTCAGGTGCACCTAGCAGCCGGACTGTCTTTGTTACAATTATTCAACTCTGCTGTTGAGTCACAGAGGCCACTGCAGACAAACAGAAACAAATGAACAGGCCTGATTGGGCATTTTGGGATTCTCTTGGAAGTCCCCTGCAGAACTTTGAATTTTGTAACACATTATGTGTTGTGAAACCTTTTTCTTCTTTTGATACTTTTCTATCCAATATAGAACCAATTCTTGGGCTCTCAGGCAGTGGGGCCTTATCTGTCCTGAAGCTACCCTCTCTGATCCCTGGTTATAATGTTCTCATGTTAAACTTCCAGACAATCTTCATATAGAAGCCGCACACCTCTCCAACCTGTAGTTGACTCAAAGGTGAGAAGAAGCTGCAGTGGCTGCTTGGGCTTTGCAGTTCGTTCTTCTTTAACTTTGAAGATTTTCTGCCCATTCTTATTTGAGCTTGTCCAGCAGCATTGGGTGCTGTGTGGACTCCTAGCCTGCAGTGAAGGTCACAAAAAGAGGCTCCGTTTCTCCACGACTGCCGGCTAATCCGTTTCTGGATGTCAGAAGCACTTTCGTAAGCCTCGAACGGTGGCCATATGGAAAATCGTTATGTGCTCCTCAGAGCTTCTGTCGCTGCCATCTGTCTGCAACTTCCTGTGCGCTTTCTTTGGCGGGGGTTGGGGGTGGGGGGAGCCATCTATCAGAAGCGCTTGTATGAAACAAGTTTTGAAAGCCTAACCCAAAACAACAGTAGCCTCTCCACTTGGATGTAAACATGTTTAAAACAGATTAGTAATGATTTGTACTTAAAGGCGCAGTTGCAAACTACAAGTATGGAATGCAGACCATCTCCTGAGTCCACCCAGGTGCTTCCAGCTCTGTAAAAGCCCAAAGAAAAATCTTTACCATCTCCCACTTTCAGGACTCTCACACCCCAGGACCTTGCCCGTCTGCCTATGCTCTGCTTATATTCTCAAATATCCTGTCATCCAAATCATCTATCGTTGAATGAATTTATATTGGCTTGACCAAAAGGTCTGGCATCCACTTTGTAAGTCTATGTCACATTTCACGCAGTAGCAACGGCAAGATTTTGACTTAGTGAGGCGGGTGTTGTTGGCTGCGAAGACATGAGCTTTGCTATATTCTCTTTGTGGTCAAATAGGGAGAACTATGAGATCGGTGTTTATCCTACAACAGTGAATGAGACACCCATAGTAAGGCAGTTTTACATCTTCAGACACATGCATACTTTGATAGGATCACCAATTGAGGATGAAGGGCCTTGATTTCTGTGTGGGAAGGGCTTGGCTTAAATCTTCACTCTTTACAAACATTAAAGGAGTAAAACTTGTTGGCTACCAACATCGTCTACACTGACCAGGCATGTGGTCTATTCAAATCCGACCCCATACCTCAAAAAAATTAATGAAACCAAGGAAAGTGATATAAAGGACAAAACCCATGAGTGAAAACTCACAGACAGATCCAGCATTTGCTCAGCCATATGCATATTTATGACTCTCCGAAGTTAAGACGTTGGAGAACATATGTCTAAAAAACAAAGAAAGTATTGTTATAGGTGAACAAGTGAGCTCTTCATAGGAGGGGGTTGCACCTGGTGGGTGTAAGAATCTGGCTGAAGTCAAGTTAAACATGTAGATTCTTGTGCCTATACCAGATATTTTGTTGGGACAGATGTGGGATGAATAGTTAATAAACTCCTCAGGAGATTCTGATGTAAGTAGCTATTGGATCAGATATTGAGAACACCATCTTCTGGTTTGGTAGGAGAAGATAGGAAAGAAATGAATGATTTCCCACTAATTTTAGTTCCCCAGGTTTGCCTCCTGCCCTCTGTTAAGGTGGAGCTCAGGGGAACACCGTGAGGATGTGGGAAACCAGGGAAGAGATGAGGTCGACATGGGTGGAATAGGGTACCAGGGTGTGTTCTCTTTAGTGATGCTCATTTCAGAGCTCTTTGCGAGTTGGGGTACTTGTTAGGAAGGAAGCGAGTAATGGCTTATGCAAGGTTCATACTTGTTTCTCTCACTTGGAAACAAGATATGGAGATTAGTGTCAGAGAGTTGCAAAGTTGGCCCCATCTGCTTGCTAGGTCTCCAGGTCTCCATTGATCATCCCTAGGGTGTGACCCAAATGGCAATGCAGCACCCCAGTGTTCCGTGTTCACATTTTCCTGAGAAGGCAGAGAGAAGAAAAAGCCAAAGGAGAACCAGTTGCTCTTGAAGGAAGCTTTCTAAAAGTTTCCATACCTTGAGCTAGAGACATGTCTCAGCAGTTACGAATATTTGCTGCTCTTGCCAAGGCCTGGGCTTTGGCTCCCAGGATCTGTATAGGGTGGCTCTCAACTGTCTGCAACTCTAGTTCCAGGGGACCTCATCCCCTCTTCTGTGAGAGGTATAAACCCATGAGGTGCACATAACAATATGTACACACAGGTACACACGAAATTAAAATGATAGAATCTTTTTTTAAAGTTGTCATGCCTTTTTGCTAATATCTTACGAATCAAACTGAATAACCTTGGCTCCATTAGCTGCACAGAGATTCAGAAATACCTCTGTTACTCTGTAGACCACCATGTGCCAAGATCAAAATCAGCATTTCAATTAGTAAGGAATCAAGAAGGATGGACTCGGAGGCAGACAGCCAGTGGATTCTGGCCCAGGTGGGATCTGGGATTGGAAGACTGTTGCACTAGGCTGATTCCAGCTACTGCCTGCTGGTGAGACAACTACCCTTACAGGGTTGACGACCACAACTCAGGAGCTGCCTGGCCAGCTCTCTCAAGTCTGTAGTGTCTAAGTGCCCTCCAGCCTTATGAAGTCCATTCCTATCATAGCATGTGTCTAGTCTATTTGTCTATAGGAGACAGAGGGTCGGCCTTTTTTTTTCCCCAGTGAGATCCAAATTAAAACTACCCTTGGGACCTTTGGCTGGTAACTTGCTTTCGAAAGTTTTTGTTCTGGCATCCTAGAGGTGGTACTAATTCCTGGCAGCTGCTTCCCTCTGGAGCTCTTGACTTACCCAGTGACAAGTGGAAATTGATAATAAACCTTGGGTGAGACTCCCACATAAATTGTTTTGGGGAAAAAAATCTATCAAGGGTATGTTAAGGGTTAATGAAAGTATTTGAATTATTGAAATCAGGTCCGTGTACCTAAAATTTTAATTTAAAATTTCCTATTAGTAGGTGCTATGAATAATTAAAAATCCCCCATTTAATATGAGGGAAATTTCTCCCAGTGAGTTTTTTAATAAAACATCCAAACTATGAATATCGCAGTTCCTGCCTTCAAGTCTTCTTGATTAATATAGCTCATTAACCCTGGACGTCATATCCCTCAAAGCCCTGTCATTTCTCTTGAGAATCTTGTCTCCTCCTCCCCCCTCTTCTTCCTGATCCTCTTCCTTTGTGTGTATGCATGTGTGTGTGTGTGTGTGTGTGTGTGTATGTATGCACAGTGTGTGTGTATGCAATGTGTATGCGTATGCTCGTGTGTATGCACAGTATGTGTGTGCACTGTGTGTGTGTGTATGTATGCACAGTATGTGTGTGCACTGTGTGTGTGTGTATGTATGCACAGTGTGTGTGTATGCAATGTGTATGCATATGCTCGTGTGTATGCACAGTATGTGTGTGCACTGTGTGTGTGTATGAATGCACAGTATGTGTGTGCGCTGTGTGTGTGTGTATGCACAGTGTGTGTGTATGCAATGTGTATGCGTATACTCGTGTGTATGCACAGTATGTGTGTGCACTGTGTGTGTGTTTGTATGTATGCACAGTGTGTGTGTATGCAATGTGTATGCGTATGCTCGTGTGTATGCACAGTATGTGTGTGCACTGTGTGTGTGTGTGTATGCACAGTGTGTGTGTATGCAATGTGTATGCGTATGCTCGTGTGTATGCACAGTATATGTGTGCACTGTGTGTGTGTGTATGTGTGTGTGTGTGTGTGTGTGCTCCTGCCCAGGAGGTCAACATCTGGCATCTTCCTTCTTTAGTTGCTTTCCACCTTTCAGAGACGAGATAGCTCAATTAACTGGAAACTTGCCAATATGATCACACTCGCTGGTCAGAGTGCTTTTGGGAATCCTCCTGTCTCTGATTCTGCAATTCTGGGATTACAGGCACATGGGGCCTTACGAAGTTTTTTTAATTTATTTTTATGTTTTAATACAATGCTGAGGGAATGAACCCTGGCTCTTGTATTTGCATGGTAAGCACTTTACCGATCAAGATTGCCTCTCCAGCTCTCACTTCTTCTTTATATCAAATTTAAAAATCATGTCCCCCCCCCCAGTGACACACCTTCCTGTTATACATTAGTTGTGGCTGTGTGTGGGGTGAAGAACCCATGGTCTATTGATTCAACACAGGCACTCCTTTATGTGGCTATTGTCTTTCCTGGGTCCTCACTCTGGGTCATTAACATATGTTGCTCTCTAAATTCAGAGAATAGAAGCATCAGAAGGGAACTCCTGGGCAGCAGAGATGGTTCAGTCAGTAAACTGGTGATATTTGCCTGTAACCCCAGCACTGGGGAAGAAGAGACAATCAGATCTCTTGGGCTTACAGGTCATCCAACTTGGCCTATTTTGTGAGTTCCAGACCAGAGAAAAACATACACATGTGAACACACATGTACACAAATATGCCACACACACACACACACACACACACACACACACACACACATACACACACACACAGAGGAGTGTTCTTGTATCCACACACTCTTCCATGCCCTGTGTTCTCTGGTCTTTCCTGTTATAAGGACTGATTGTTTGGATCGGGTCATATCCCCATCAAAGACCATGTGTTAAAAGTTTCCAGCTCGGGTTGGGGATTTAGCTCAGTGGTAGAGCGTTTGCCTAGCAAACACAAGGCCCTGGGTTCGGTCCCTAGCTCTGGAAAAGAAGAAAAAAAGAAAAAAAAAAAGTTTCCAGCTCATCACCATTAGGAAGTTGTAAAACCCTTAAGAGGGAGAGTCTGTGGGGGTTGGGTCTTTGGGGAGTATGCTTTCAAAGAGGATTGTGGGACTCTGGCCTCCTCCTCTTTCTTTTCTGTTTCCAGTTGAAGGCCTTTGCTCTTCCATGTACCTCCAAGCGTGTGCTCATTCATCTCAGGTCCAATAGCAGCAGAACCAACCCTCCATGGAGTGAGACCCCCAAACTGAGTCAAAGCAAACCTTTCTTCTTCATAAGTTGACTATCACGAATATTTGTCATAGTACTGGGAAGCTGACTGACACACTGCCCATGCCAGCCCAAGTACCTGCAGCCCCTCCTGCCCTTTCTGGTTTATGGAAGAACTTCAGTCTAGGACCGAACAGTCACCCTTTCCTTCCAGACCACAAATCCTATCCATGTGCAGGGAGGTTACTTATCTATGATACAAAACACTTTCTTAATTGGCTCCACTTCCTCTCTAAGCACTGGACCTTTTTCTTCTGTCACTTTAAAGCAAAACCCCTGAAAAGAGTTCTGATCTTTAAAGTAAGTGTGTGAATACTACACCTTTGCCCATTTCATGAGCCTCTCTTGGCCTCTTGGCCTCTAGAAGTACCGCAGATTATCATCCCATGCCAACCCTCAGCTGTCTTTTCCAAAGCCAAGCTACTCCACCTGACCTCATGCAGTGCCTGACACAGACTGGGGGAGAATTTTCTAACTGGTGTTTTTCTGTGGCATTATCTTCCCTGGAGATTCATTCATACACCCAACTTTACTGCATTATGTTAGTTTTATCCCCCTTTTCCCCCATGGTGCTGCTGATGAAACTCAGGGCTTTGCACATGTTGGATGATTGTTCTTTTGCTAAGTTACATACTACATCCGTTGCTAGAACAAATACCTGAGATCAAAGGGAAGAGGCTCATGGACTTCAAAGGTTTAAGTACACTGATGCTCAGCTCAGCTTCAGTCACACTGAGAGGGAGAGAGAGGGGAAGGGGGAAGGGGAGGGGAGGGGGAAGGGGAGGGAGAGAGAACAAGAGGGAGGGAGCAAGGGAGAGAGAGAGAGACAACAAGAGGGACAAAGAGAGACCTCCTTCAAGAGCAAATTACAATGATTCCACTCCCTCCCTCCTTCTAGAGTCACCTCCAAAAGATTTCACTGTGTTCCAGTACTATATCAGGCTAGGGTCTAGGAACTCAATGCATCACCTTTGAAGCAATTCAAACATTTATCACAAACTGAAGCAATCCCTATCATCATCCCCGCTACTGTAATCTTCAGGGATTTACATTCTCCTTGTTTCTTTTGCTTACCCTAGGCTCTGTAAAGGCTTATGCTATATCTGCATGAGGAGCTTTCTGTGTTCAACCCTTCTCCAGGCTTAGGGTACTGCCTAGCACATACTAGGTGCTTATCAAACATATACTAAATCCTTCACCAGTTAAAAGGGTTTGGAAATGTCCATTTGTATAGCTGGCCCTCTAATCTAGATCTAGTAAGTTAAAGTATCTTTGGTTCCCACCAAACTTTAAAGGTTTGGGAGCATTCACCATGCCCACATGGAGAGTAATCTATAAAGTAATTTAGTTAAGAGCTTAAATTGTGCTGGATAGTTAACATGGGTTGAATCTTTTAAACCTCCCTGAATGCATTAAAGAGGATATTATTCATCTTTTACAGAAAAAGACAGAGGCTTTAGGAAAATCATGTCAACTGCCCAAGGATATTATTTATCTGGGAGGTGATATCTGACAGGCAGATTTGGGGACAATCAGTCTCAGTGGCTGAAAACGCAGTATTCCACATGCTGTTTACATTAGTCACTGCTAAGCAGATCTGCTCAGAAACCATCCAGGCAGCCACATTCTTACTGTCTCTGAATGTAGTTCCCATACACATGTATATGGTGTTAAGAATCTCAGAAAACTAGAAAGAAAGAGTTCCCCATGTTGCTTCTTCCACTCACGACTAAGCCTCTGTCCTAGTTTGCTTTCTGTTGCTATGATAAACACCACGACCAAAAACAACTCAGAAAGGAAATAAATGGTTTATTTAGCTTATACCATTCCCAATCCATCACTGAGGGAAGTCAAGGCAGGGACCACAAAGGAAGGCTGCTTAATGGCTTACATTCCATGGCTTGCTCAGTTTTCTTTCTCATATAACTCAGGACCACCTGCCCAGGGATGGCACTGCTCATACTTGGCTGGGCTATCCCACATCAACCATTATCAAGAAAATGCTTGGGGTTGGAGAGTCTGATGAGCAGTTAAGAGCATTATCTGTTCTTCCAGGGGTCCTGAGTTCAATTCCTAGCAACCAAATAGTGGCTTACAACCACCTATCCTGGGATCTGATGCCCTCTTCTGGCATACAGATAGGGCACTCATACATAAAACAAATAAATAAAGTCTTTAAAAGAAAGAAGGAAGGAAAATGCTCCACAGACTTGCCCACTGGACAATCTGATTGGGACCATGCCCAGTTGAAGCTCTCTCTTTCCAAGTGACTCTAGTTGGTGTCGAGTTGACAAAAACTAACCAGCACAGTTCCTATGCATGCAAATATGGACTTGGCTCCACAGATAGTGTTGATTGGCCAACCAGTATGAGAAATGCATGAGCATATTACTTTACCTTTCAGCAAGTTCCGCTCATTCAAATTGTGCTAGTTAATAAAAACCCAGCTCAAGTACAACCCTGGAGAGTAAGTCAAAAGCCAATGCTTTTTCCTCTGCACTGTAAGACTAACCTTGAACAAGATCTGCACCTCACTGTGGCTCCCACATTACACTGTCTGATATACAGGGCCTTGAATGTGTCTCTTTCTCAAAGGTAGACTGGAAAATGGCAAACAAGGACTGTGGTACCCAGGCATCTCCCCCAGCACTGACACCAAGCTGACTGGTATGTGAAGAATGAACTGCAGGTTCTCCTGTGGCCTTTATTCATTTTGTTCACTCAAAAAATGACCCCCAACTACTATCATAGTAGTTGATCTACATATAGGCAGGAAAGAGCTGGCTGCTTTCCAAAGAGAGCCTTTTTCTAGTGTGGAGGCAGACACTGAGAACACAGAAAATGGGGAATGCTCTGCAGAGACTTGAAGGACAGACATCAGCACAGTTAGGCTCTCCTTTGCATTAGGTGTTCAGTGTCAGTTTACTTTAAACATCATTGAATGATGTCTGAGCATGAGAAAGGAGCAACTTCCCTAAGAATGAGCCTCAGAAGTCCAGATGGAGGACCTCAATAAATAAGAAAGGAGCTGAGAGAATTAAAGCTGATAGAATAGCAACTGAGGCACAGTTCAGTGCTAGAGTGCTTGACCACAATCTATAAGGAGTTAAGCTTCATTCCAGTAAGTGCCTGTGAGTACATGTGTGTGATAACCATAGAGGAGACATGTAATAGCTGATATTTAAAGAACTGTCTGTCAAGAATAATAACTCTAGAGTACTGCATACCCTGTCTTGTGGTAAGGGTTGTATCGTTATTTTTTTTTTTTTTTTTTTTTTTTTTTTTTTTTTTTTGGAGCTGGGGACCGAACCCAGGGCCTTGCGCTTGCTAGGCAAGCGCTCTACCACTGAGCCAAATCCCCAACCCCTCGTTATTTTTATTTATCTATTTAAAGATAGGTATGGCCTAGATCTCACAGCCTTCCTGCCTCAACTTCCCCATTTATAGTCATGTTTCATGACAACTGGCATATCAGCATTTTCAAGAGAGATTCATCTGTGATGCATGATATCTGAGAACTAGCAGCTTATACAATAGCTAGTTTCTCTGCTAACAAGCCAAGGCCCTATCTGTAACCACAGAATAGGACCCAGCATATCTGTGATGCAGCCCACTACCCCAGATCTCATTCCACACAGTCTCTTCAGATTTCACTGAAGGGTGGGAGGTGTGGGGGGTGTTAGAATAGTTGAAGTTAATACAGACTCCCTTTATTATGCCTGAAATGTCACCAGGATAGATTACTAGTGTGAGATTCATTGCACTGTTTAAAAAGTCCTTTAATCATAGTTTAAAAGGCAATGAGCTATTAAACAGGAAGCAGCCCAAATATTCATGAGCCCTCTCTTTAGGTGATAACCTAAAGAGAAAAAAAGAATGGGGTTTTGACTGGATAGAAAAATATAAACACATTAAAAAAGAATTCGTTTGCTGTAGGGAGGGGACAACAGCTCGGGAAGTGCTGCAGAGCCTTCCCTCCTATGTAAATTCTGTTGTGGAATTGAAAGACCCCCGGAGCAGGGATACCCTCACTCAAGTCTCGGGGTGACGCGACCCCCCAAGAACTCACACAAGACCATCCTTACTGTAATCACATGAGGTTTATCGATAGGAACCAGTGCACTGGGGTCGAGACTCATATCCCACGCAGGGGCAGTGGAGTTCAACCACCAGTAGCTAAGAGAAGGGGAATTTAAAGGAAGAAACCACAACCCAAGGGAGTAGTGAGGGCCTCATTGGAAAATGTCAAGAATACCAGTGAAAAATCACAAGGAGGAGCTTCCTGTTTCTCAAGATTGTTTAACTTTATGGTCCTACTAGTTCCTGGGAGAAGCTTCCTGCTTCTCAAGATTGTTCTCTAAGATTTTAATCTAACTTTATGGTCAGCTAGTTCCTGGGAGAGAGGTGTCGAACCAGCCGATGTAATTAACCATTCTATGGTCCTAGAAGAAGCATGAGAGTACCTCACCTCAGAGTACCATTACATGAGAATTAGAGTTTCAACAATAAGAAGTGTTGAGGTTATGAAAATGTGTGGTCGGTTGCAAACCGTTGAGTACATATTGGGTTGTGTTTCAAATTAGACTTTGCCTTTTAAGTTGAAGAGAACCTTAGGGACCTGTAGCACACCACACACCCCAGCAAACAATGAATCATCCCTGTCACACAAAAGCAGTTGGTTAACACAGAATTCCAATTCAAACTTGTGCTTGCTGTGCTACACATTTATGATTCTGTGATCGTATTCAATGGCAGAGTGTTTGCTTAGTATGCCAAAGGCCCTGCAATATGCACACTTTTTTTTCCTGTCACTTATAAGTTATAAATATAAATGCTTGAACTGAAGGAGAAGACAATAATGACCGCCATTTTTTTCAAGTTAATGCCTAGAATATTCTAGGAAGATATCACGGTAAGAAAGCAAGATTTCAGTAGATGGGATGTTCTTGCAGACAGGGTACTAATTAGTTGCTGATAAATTGAACCTTTCTTTAAGTTCTATTTCTTTATTTGTTTGTTGAGATAGAGTCTCTCTGCAGCTCTGGCTGGCTTAGATCTAGTTGTGTAAACCAGACTGGCCATGAGCTCATAGGGACCCACCTGCTTCTGCCTCCTAATTGCTAGGATTAAATGTGTCACCACCCTGGCCAAATTCTCTATTTTTAAAGTACTCTTTGATAATTTTTTGATTATTCATATTTTACAAATTTCTAATAGTACAGAAAATAGAAAGAGAATCTCAGTGTTAGGAGAAATTTGATCAACTTTTGTTCCTGGTACCGAGGAGCTCTGCCACTAAGGAGATGGCTTACCACTTCCGAGACTCAATCTCTAAAATGAAAGTGATCTTGGTACTTATTAAAATGACATCATCAAGTTCCTGGAAAAGCCATGAGACAACTGGAATCCAACTGAGGGTTACTTTAATATCCATGAGTAACATGAATCAGAATGGATAGGAATAAATAAAATTATAGCCGTAGAATCAAAGAGCTTTCATCTTAGTGAGAAGATGCTGGAATATTTAAAATTTGAAAAATAAAAATGTTTAAAAGAGGTCAGTGTGAGGGGGGTTGCTTTTTCAAAAAGAAGTTTCCATCACGTTAATATATTGTCTCTGTGTGTATGTTCATGTGTGTCCATGCCACAACATTACATTGGTGAGAGTCAGTTCTCTCCGACAAAATGGATCCCATAGGTCAAATTCAAGTCATCAGGGTGAAAGAGCCTTTACTCTCTGAGCCATCTTGCCAGTCCAAGGCTTTCCTTGGGGTGTGGCTATGAGAATTGGATGCTATGTAAACTGAATCCAACCAAATGACATGGGACAGTTGATAAAGTGACTCCTACCAAATAAGTCGAGACAGTGCCCGTGCCTTCATGTGCCTGCCCCCACCCAGAACTGTGGAGTCGCAGGTCCAGAAACCCCAAATAGCATCAGAATTAGTGAAAAGAAAGAAAGAAAGAAAAAGAAAAAGAAAAAAATGGAAGGAGAATTTCTGTCCCATCTGGGTCCCCACCAACCAAGTCAACTATAACTTAAAGCAAACAAAAGAGCAACATCAAAAAATTAACCACTCTGTCCCTCCAGGTTATAAACAGTAGAGTCGTTTCTAGTGGCATCGCTCATCTTTGGGAAGCCTTAGGATGAAGAAGAGAAATGCCCAGGAGAATACAGTACTTCATCATAGTTCATATTCTATTCCTAATAGCACACTACCACAGACAGGATGAGTTAGAACAGAGAGGTTTACTTGGGATAATGATGCTGATCCAAAAGCCATATCTAATCACACCCATCTTCCAGGAAGATGCCTGAAGCAGCTCAGGGCATTATAAGTATGTCTCAGGGCTGGAGAGATGGCTCAGCGGTTAAGAGCACTGACTGCTCTTCCAGAGGTCCTGAGTTCAATTCCCAGCAACCACATGGTGGCTCACAACCATCTGTAATGGGATCTGATGCCCTCTTCTGGTGTGTCTGAGGACAGCAACAGTGCACTCATAACATAAAAAGAATAAATAATTTAAAAAAAAATAAGTATGTCTCAGACCCTGTCATCTTCTAGAGCTGCCAGGATTCAATTGCGGAATCCTCACCCTAGTGACCATATGATGTCCAAATCACCCGCTAAAGGCCCCAATTCTAAATATCATAGATTGAATTTCCACTCACTCAGTTCATCACAATGGGGATTCAATTCCAATGTGCTTCACAGTATTATAACATCAGAATGGAAGAATCAATTTATTATTTAGGAGGAAGACACTCACAACCTGGGCTCTATCTATCAGAGAGATTTCCTATGGTTCCCTGAAAGGAGTAAGAGCTTTAGCATTAGATTTGAATAAGCCTAGGATTCCACCTGGCCACCACTTCTTCCTTGAGCTGTGATCTGCCAACAGTTCTCAGAACCCTCTAGGACTCTGTTTTCCCCATTGCTTATGATCTCTATCTCATGGTATCATTGGGATTGCAATACAGGTGGAACATCAGTCAGGGACAAATGCTTGAAACACAGTGCTATATTTATTATGTTCCTGGAGTCTGTGGATCGAGAATTCAATAGTAGCACAGGAGAGACAGCTTCTGCACCATGTCTGTGTTGTGAGATGTAGTGACGGACACAGCTGAGGTATCTTGCTTCTTCAATGAGCCAATCAGCTAAGCAATGCACTTGGTTAAGGCTGTTGACTGGAACACTTGCATGGGTTCTCTCCATGTTGCTTGGGCTTCTTCAACAACAGGCAACCCCAAGAGAGCAAGAACTCCTTAATAGCAGTTCATGGCTATTAGCTAACATCAAAAGCTAACCTGGCACTTTAAAATACAGGCCCAAATTCTTGGCATGCCTTCTATCAAATATGAAGCTTTATAGTCTTCCTGGAAGACTCTAAAATCCTGTTATTGCCCATGAGTCAAACGCTTGGGGGAGGAGTGACAAAACGAGGGACCAGAAAGACTTGAACTGGTTAAGGTACGCACTGAAGACTCAAAGATTTGGGTTCTGGGTTCCTAATAGTTCTTGACTCATAATGACTCTTGGGTTGGTCTGTTCTTAATCCGCCCCTCCCATCCTATAGCTTCTGCCTTTTAGGCAGATCCTGCTTGGCTCTGGCCAGGAATGCTATTGGCAAGCTCTATTCCTATCCTGGTTCTCCACCTCTTGATCCACACAAACTCCCTTGCTCACCACTCTGACTCCCTTCTGTCTTCAGCCCAGACTCTCTGCTTTCTTCTGCATCCAAGGTAATGGGAAGGCAGGGAGCACTCGAAGGTACAGAAATGTGTGTGCAAATGTAGTGTGTTGAAGAGAGGACAGATTACTTAGCATTCCCAATAAGTTAGCACTAAATAAAACTATATATTTGCTTCATAAAACAAAATATATTGCCTGAAGACACCGAAAGATGAAAAAGAGTGCTATCAGATGCATATCCAAACCTGTTTATGCACAATAAATGTTTTTTAAAGATGTGTGTGAGGAAGGGCATTTCCTTAGGTAGGCCTGTTTGACCTTGAACTCACAGTCTGCCAGCCTCAGTCTCCCAAGTGCATTACTCACTCTTGCTTTCCTTCTCTCTGAAAGGTGTGACTAGTTATAATGTTAGCCTCTTAGCTCTAAAGTGTCATTCATTGTGTGGATTATTAAAAGACTCAACAGCTTCAAATGGCTCACATATTTCCCTATCTGACTACTAACCTACTATTTTCTGACTAGGGTAGAAGATAGTGAGAATGCAGCCAAAAAAAAAAAAAAAATCCATGGGCATTTGGCACCTGCCGCTGCCTCCTAGTCCTGGTCACCCTCAGCCTTCATGGCTCATTATAAGGTGGTTATAGGAGCTGGAGGGATGGATCAGCAGTTAAGAGCACTGGCTGCTCTGACAGGGGACCTGGGTTGGATTCTCAGCAGTCACAAGGCAGCTCACAAACATCTGCAACTCCAATTCCAATGCCTCTCCTGGCCTCCAAGGGTACCAGACTTACATGTGGCACAGACATTCACTTAAGATAAACCCTCATCACATACCATAAAATAAAAAGATTTGTTTTTTTTTAAAAAAAGATTATTTTTAGGGAGCTGAAACAGGAGGCATGCTGAAAATTTCAGACCAGTCAGGGCTACATAGTAAGACTCTTGTCTGAAAATTTTAATTTCTTCTTAAAAGATGAGTATTGCCCTGCCCCTAGAGGCTTTACAGGTGTGCCTGCTGTGTCACATGTGTGTCAGTAGGTGGCAGGGAGGTGAAAGACTATGTCTATGCTCAGTGTTCTAAGCTGTGAACCTTTGATTGATTAGTAGTCAAACATTCTCTGAAAAAAGGGGAGTCTGAGATGACTGCCAGTCTGGTACCAGGAGGCCTGGCCAGGAAGCTAATCTGAGACAACCACTAATCTGGTGCTGTGTTGGCCCAGATGGGCTCCCAGGTCAGGGAGCATGCCAGAGACTAGAAGAAGCCAGTCTGAGACCATGGGTCCCTGATGAGGAGCAAGCTGTAGAGGACCACAAGACCAGCGTCATGGGGCTCAGACAGGGAGATAGGAGGAAGCTAACCTGAAATGACTACCAGTCACTGATGCACAGGCCTGGGAGAGCAAACCATGAACGAGATGACCTTTGCCTGGTGCCATCACGCTCAAGTGGGTCATAGCACTCCTAAAAACACTTCTGAGATGATGTCAGACACTCAGAGACCCTGGGGTCCACTAAGAGGATCAAGGAAGTGGTGGAGAAATGGAAGAGAAAGAGAAACCGAAGGATGTGGGCACAGTGAAGAGCTGAAGAACTGGAGACTCAAGGGTAGTGAGGAACAGCCTGATGTGAGTAACTAGTGATGCTACCTGAGTCCTGACCTGTGCTGCTGCTTGGGGGCGGGGGTACATATGGATTTGTGGTCCCTGAAGCAGCAGGGTTCTGTTACCACCAAAGGCCAGGTGGACTTCCCTGGTCTTGGCTGCTGCCTGAGGACTGGTTGATGTCTATGGGTATGCAAAACTGGCTTCACCCCTTGTCTGGGCATCAAGGGAGAGCTGGCCCTGCCCCTAGCCAACTGTATTATTTGGGAGAGCAGTTTCCCCAACACACAAATTGTGGGAGTTTTGAGTGAGTCAGCCCCAAGGGTTGACTGGGAGAGCTGGACCTGCCACCCGTCGCTTTTGCAGTGACATGGATGACGAAGAGATACCCTCCCCTACCCCTTACGTCCTGTAGCAAATGGGAGATCTGGCTCTGAGATCATGAGAGCAGGAGAACTGACCCTGCCCCTCACCTGGGGAACACAGTAGAGCAAGCCCTAGGCATGGAGATTACAGGTGAGTCAGCCCCAAGGGTGTGATCTCAGGAGAACCAGTCTTGTCTCATATCTGCTATGTGGTAGCATGGACAAAGGAAAAATGCCCTCTTTCTGTCCCCTTCCCCTCATTACCTATGGCAGACAAGAGACCTGGCCCTGGGATTATGAGACCTGGTCCTGTCCCTCACCAGCTACAACACTTGAGAGAGCCATCCCTGGACCTTGTCTGGGTAGCAGGGTAGAGCTGGCCTTGGGTAGAACGGTTGCTGGTGAGCAGACCCCACTTGCATGAGAGTGCGAAAGTCAGTGGTTTGACCAACTCAGATACCTCTCATGCCCAGATCCAGGATTTTGAATTAGCCTACCCCATCATCTACCCCATCAATGAACTTCTAAAGGGCAATAAAATGCCAGTCCTACAGATCCAAAACTATAGGCTCTCTAAGACAAAGGAAAACAACAGGATATCCAAGAGGAGTCCTAGTGAGATTCCAGTATTGATAGAGTACTAGAAGCCACAGGCCTCATACTAGACCAATGAGTCATTGGAATGAACATTTGCAGATAAAGTGTGTAAAAGGGTATACTGTGGGACACACTGTTACACACTACAGTTTCCATGAGATTTTTTCCCCTCTGTTGTGGGG
The DNA here is from genome assembly GCF_021556685.1 of Rattus norvegicus. Lineage (NCBI taxonomy): Eukaryota > Metazoa > Chordata > Mammalia > Rodentia > Muridae > Rattus > Rattus norvegicus. The sequence goes on from NC_141547.1 coordinate 44,643,547, forward strand.
GAGGTTGCAAGGGTAGTGACGGGTATAGGGTAGGGAGAGATGAATTGGATTGGGGTGCATGTTGTGAAATTTACAAAGAACCAATAAAAAGGTTTTTGTTTTAGTTTTTAGGCAAGTATTTTTTACCTGAGACTATTAGGAGACAGAGTGGGCAAGTCCATAAACCAGCACCACACTTGAGGATCAGCCTAGCCCTCCCTGTCCCAGGGACTTTCATGTCACTGACTTAGTGATAGCCTAGAACTCAGCAGGAACTTTTTCTTTTATTCTTGTGCCATGTATCTGCTTTTACCTCCCAGCTTGCTAAGCGCTCACACTTTGAGTTCTCATTTTTCTTTAATTTTTGTAAGAATTATAAATTGAACTCCCTAAAGTCTACACACACCTGTGGACTTTTAGATGCAGTCTTTCTGTTTGAGGTTAGGTTTGCAGGGCTCTTTCCACACCCTTTTTTTTTTCCCTTTGGAAACCACACACTGAGCCAGAACGAAGCTGCTTGAGCACATCTCCCTAAACTGGACGAGTAGGAGAGTTACAGCAAGAAGGGTGAACTGGGATGAGGGCGGGGCAAAGCTGTTCAACTAAGCCTTGGAGTTCGTTCAGCTGAGGGGACCACACGGGCTGAAGACAAACACTTGCGTTGCTGGAGGACTTAGAGGAGCTGTATTTGTTGGAGTTAAAACAGATAGCAGAGACCTGGATGGAAAGGCACAGGAAGGAGAACCCTGAGAGTGTGTGGAGTTAGCAGAGTTAAGAGAAAAATGTACTAAGCTTGCCTGCAATCGCCACATAAATGTCTAGGGTCTGTTTTCTTTCTTTACTCTGGAACAATCTTGTTTGCAGAAAAGTTGTGAATTTATACAACATTTGGCACAAGTAATGAGTTTAGACTGTCATATTATTAATTATAAGCCTATGCTTCATTTACATTTTTCTCCCAAATCCCCTTTAATGCTCTCTTTTTGTTCAGAATCTATCTCGAGCACCACACTATGTTTAGCTGTCACATACCTTTAGAGTCCTTGGTTGTGCCTGTCTCTCTACTTCTTTGTGTTGTTCTTGCTGTTGCTTCTTGCTGTTGTGCATATATATAGTTGGGTGGGGTGTGCATGGGAAGTTCAAAGGTGAACTTTGCAGGATCAACTCTCTCAATTATAAATACCAGTGTGCTTCTTGAATGTTTATGTCATTCTGCGAGTTTATACATCATTATTACTTGACTTATTTTATTGCCCCAATTTGCTCTGTATTTGCTCTTAGAAGAGCCTTCCGTTGGTTCTCGTATCCATTTGATATCTCAACTATGTTCATGAGTTACAGCTTCCTTACTTTCTAGTGGCACTAAATACTCTGCAGTCATTTGCTTCAGTACTAGAATTAGCCAATGCTTTTTTTAAGATTTATTTATTTATTTATTTATTTATTTATTTATTTATTTATTTATTTATTTTTCGGAGCTGGGGACCGATCCCAGGGCCTTGTGCTTGCTAGGCAAGCGCTCTACCACTGAGCTAAATCCCCAACCCCCTAGCCAATGCTTCTAATTCTGTTGTTGGAAAGTATATTAAAAGCTGAGCTCTGGTTTCATGTGCTTGATAGTATCAGGATGCCAGTGTTTCTACAATCTCTCAGCTAACACATCATAGAGAGGCAGCTATGTCTACAAGCTCAACGAGGAGAAAACTGTATTCAGCTGCCTGCTGTGCTTTGAAAGCTCACTTTAGTTCATGCTGAAATTGAATTGCTGTTTCAAGAGTGTTGAGAGGTGATTGGGCCCTTATGGAAGGAATTGTTACTCTTACAGAAGGGCAATTTGGGGCCCCCATTTACCCACTCTCTCTGCCTTTACCACATAATGATACATCTAGCAGTCCTTTGCCAGGTGGCGCTCCTCCATATTGGACTTCAAAACCTCTGCAACTGTGAGCCAATCATTGGTTGGTTGTTAAGCACTCAACTTTGAACACTGTTTTGACAACATAGAGCAAACAAGATATTGCCCTGCAAAACTGAACATAAGTTCAAACTTGTTTTCTTGAGCTCTAGTCCATTCCCACATGGATGTTTCTATCCTCTTGTCCTGGACCATCTATGTCTGCCATCTAGCAGTGAGGAGCCAAGCATTGTTCATTCTTAGTGTGTACAAATAGTGACATTAGAATTTTAGGCCTAGTGGCAAATATCTGTCTTCTGTAGAATACAGTGTAGTTTCTTCTGTGGTGAGTCTCAGAGGCTTCTCATAAAGTACTTGGATCAGCAAATTATCCATATTCTGTAGGAAAATGCTTTCATATTTTTACAATATAGATATTTACACAGCTTTACTTCATTCCAGAGACTCCTCCTATGAAAATGATGTTTTAGGGGCTGGTGGGGTATCTCCTTGGATAAAGGCACTTACTCCAAAAGCTTGGGACAAAAATTCAATCTCACAAATATACAGAAAGTTGGTGTCTTAGCCAGGGTTTCTATTCCTGCATAAACATTATGACCAAGAAACAAGTTGGGGAGGAAAGGGTTTATTCAGCTTAAAAACTTCCACATTGCTGTTCATCACCAACGGAAGTCAGGACTGGAACTCAAGCAGGTCAGGAAGCAGGAGCTGATGCAGAGGCCATGGAGGGATGTCACTTACTGGCTTGTTTCCCCAGCTTGCTCAGCTTGCTTTCTTTTAGAACCCAGACCACCAGCCCAGGGACCGTGCCACCTACAATGGGCTGGGTCCTCCCCCTCTAGATCACTAGTTGAGAAAATGCCTTACAGCTGGGTCTCACAGAGGCATTTGCTCAACTGAGGCTTCTTTCTCTGTGATAACTTCAGCTTGTGTCAAGTTGACACACAAAACCAGCCAGTACAGTTGGGTAGAGAGAACGGATGCTACAAAGTTGTCCTCTGACCTCTACATACATGCTGTGGCATGTGGAATGTGGACCCATATGTATACTTCATGCACACACTAATACTAACATTATTTATGTTTCAGAAGTGCATGTACCCAGGTTGATTCTTTGTGCCGGTCCATGCTGGGAGTCTTGACAATTCGCAGTACCATGTGTCCACCAAGTGGATGGTTGCACTGGCCCAATAACCCTTCCTAAGCTTCACCTGTTCAGTTCCCTACTCCCCACCCCATGGTATGATTGCCCTTTTTGTTTTATGTTTGGTCAGATGTTTTTTCTTTTTTGTAACATATCCTAACTCTGTAGGCCAGCTACTTACTATATAGCCCAGGCTGACCTTGAATGCATGACTTCCTCTTGCTTTACTCCCCAAATACTATGATCATAGGTATGAGCCTAGACCAGCTCCACTAATGTTTGTGGTAGGCTTCTTTCTCTTTTTTTCTAGAAGATACAAGGGGAGTTGTATTGAAATGTGAGTATGACTGAGGAAAGAAACAGCAGCACTTTTGGGGCTCAGAGATGCGTGATCCATAACTATTGTGATCGTAATTACGTTATAAAACCATAATAGAATTCACTTATTTGGGATGGGGGTAGGGTCATTTTATGCCACACTGATTTTAAAAAACCTAAAAAAAAAACTTTCTGTGTGTTAGAGATGAAGAGGACAATGAAGAGTGAGGCAGTCCTGTTAAAGAGATTTATTTGGTTGCTTATTATTTTATGTGGATGTGTGTACTTGTGTGAATTTATGTGCAACACATGTATGCAGGGGCCCTCAGAGCCCAGAAGAGGGTATCAGATGCTATGAATCTGCAGTTACAGATGGTTGTGAGTAACCATGTGGGGATTGGGGACTGAACCTGAGTCTTCTGCAAGAGTGGTGAACACGGCTCCTAACTGCAATTCCAAGACAGACCTTTTAGAACATATATTTTATTTTCTGAGTAAAGAAAGGTTAAAAAATTCTAACAAGATTTATTTGCTGCTTAAGCCCCTGAGCAAGTTTGGGTTTGGAGATGTCTTAGAAAGATATCTGTATTAGTCAGGGTTCTCTAGAGTCACATGTATAGAATGTCTGTCTGTCTGCCTTTCTTTCTTTCTCTCTCTCTCTTTCTTTCTCTCTCTCTTCCTTCCTTCCTTTCTTTCTTTCTCTTTTTAATACAACTACCAGTCTGCACAAAATAACTTTAATACTCTGTGCCCAGACTAGCAGCATCTTGCACTGTGACATTCCTATATATACATAAGCATTTTATCTGAGCACAAATGTTAAAAGTAGAGTAATATAAGCAATTGCCTCTACAGAGGTAAACAGACACATAGGTTATTTCTCTTGAATCATTGCTGCATAGTAAATTGCAATTACATGCCAGTACCATGTTGCTGGTTGAGAAAACACTTTGAATTGTGAGGTATGGTAGCTCCTTGTAAGAGCAAAACATGTAAACCTGAATGTTTTGAGTGACTTTTTTTTTAGCTGCCATGAATGGGAAAGACAAAAGAATCACCCAGCACTCAAGACTCTAGAAACTTATTTTCCTAATAAAAATAAATAAAATTCTCAGCTATTTCCTACTATTTCCTTATCGGAGTGTTGTTGGATGGACAAAGATACTATAAAAACTGAAGTGAAGCTATGCTTTAGGGTTGTGGATTAAACCAGTTATTAAAAAAAAGATCCATCAGGTAACTGCTCATTTACTTTACATCAAGTTGACATCCTAATATATGCATCTCAATTTCATAATTCAACACTGCACTTAAATACTTCTAATCAACTTGAATTCCATAGTAATTAAACTATTAAAGACCTTATGTTTTATTACAGAGGACATGCTTAGCATTTTCTGACATTACTTCTAGACTCAGACTAAGTACAACCCCACACCCTTCAAGTGAATATTCCGCTCTATAAGCAGTTGAAAGTTGATAGCAAAGTTAGTGACCATTCGTACCACAGAGCTGGTACAACATCTAGTAGAGGAGAAACTCACATGAATCAGTTAAATAAGGAGAAGACTCCCTTCCTCACTTGTTTCTAGGATCTGTCTCAAACTTTCAGGGAGTAATGAAGTTCCCTATGTTTTGATAAAAATGTAGTTTTAATTATGACCCTAGCTTACATATTTAATGTTCAAAGTGGGTAAACATTTGTACATTATTCAAGTTGTCTAGAGAATAAATCATGATTGGATTAGTTTATCATAGTTGACTAACAAAACACCACTGGAAATGGAACCTAAGACAGCTAGGTATTAATGCAGAGGAAGAAAAGAAACTTGGAGGCTTCTTATGAAAGCCTTATGAAAGTTCTTATGAACTTCATCTGTCCATATCAACTGTGCTCAACATGACGGCAGTCCCTAGTGTCTGAGACTGTCTCCAGTATATCGGGCTGGATAGGCACTTTATATGAGAAGAAAAAATGACAGTGGTTAGAAAAATGGAAAATTACGAGCTACAAATGACTGTAAAAAACCTCTACTTTTGGACAGACTCCTGTTTAAAGAGAAACACATATTTTTATAGAACTTACTTTAAAAAGTTATTCAAATGTCTCATCTTGAAAAACCATTTTTTTAAAATGGAGATTGCTTTAATAAGCACACTTTCTGTTCAACAAGTCAGAGATTATGGGCTGACTCCAAGAGAGATCTTTGTTGACCTGTTGGCTGGTGGTGTGTATATGGGAATTTTTGAATACCCAATGTGATCTTGGCTCTATTAGACCACCATGCCTGTGACACAAGAGAATTAAAAACAATGCTGTTCGTTAAGCTAAAAGATAGGAGACGGGATGGGAAACCAGAAGAGGACAGAGGGCAAGAGAACAGTAACTCTGGTTCATATTCAGGCTCCTACTGTGAAGAACAAAGAGCCTTTCTATACTGTTAATGTCATAAGGTGTGAGCAAAGCAAGTAACTTAAGTGTAACCTGTTAACCGTGCACAGCGCCTCACCATACCCTGGAAGTGTGTGGGTATCATTCTCAACAGTAAAGCACCTCGAAAGAGGACCGAGAAACGTGAGCTATAAAGGAGCCGTGTTTGTGCTACCCTAAAGTCACCATATACGAATATGTTTAACATATATGTTAAAAACACTTCTACTGCACATTACACAACAGTAAAATGTTTTTTGTAGAACAATTTTTATACATATAGATAAAAACATGGAAAACTAGAGAACCATAAAATGACGTTGCTAGTGCAAATCATGGTGTAAATTTGAGTTACTTTAGGAGCAAGTTAAAACAGTAATTTACAATGCAGTGAAGCTACCCTCAAATTGCTTTCCCCAAGGGATACATCTTCAAAGCAAAGCTGTCAGCTGAACCTCACAGAAGTAATCCAACGTAAAGTAGAAGTAAGTGTCTTGTTCCAAATAATTCACTTTCGTCAAGCATCACAGATTTAATTTATGGTTCAAAAACAAGAAATCACAGAAAAAAAACGTTAATAGCTTTTCACTGCTTTATATACTAAGTTAGAAGTCATGAGGACTTGTTTGCTGATGCAAGGCACTTTTCTTTTGGGGTTTCATATTGAAGAAACAGTGCTACATTGGTTTGGTCTACTTTGAACCATTTTGGACAAGAGTTAGAAGAGCTAGGCAACTCTGAAAAGACCAAGTCTACATTTGGCTTAAACAGCAAAAAGAAAAATGTCATGTGGAAAATATAACACTATCCTTAATTTTGAGTATCTGGTTCTAAAAGTAAGACCCCTTTCTTTGTTCATTACAACTTTTTCTCATTTAGAATAAGGGGGACAATTGGAAAGGAAGTATTAACTGTATTAAATCACCAAAGTAGGTTAGTTGCTAAAGTTATGATTTAAAGACATGGGACCAAGAAGTTTAAGAAAATGGCAATCAAGTTACTAAATTATACTAAAAAATGTGGACAAGTTCTACATTTTGTTAATGTTTCTGTAAGAGGCTCCATCATAAAATTGAACTGTAAAATTACTTTAAATGTAATATATATATATAACACAAAATGAGTTTTTAGGAAATTTGATATAAATTATCCAAAACCTGTAAACAAATCCCCCTAACTTGTATTTTATTTAAAGTAATAACTTTATATCCTACAAATAAATTTCAAGTATAAAAGTGCACTATTGCAATAATACTTCTTTGCAAGCCCAAAATTCTTGGTTTATAATAAAACCATAGTTTGTTTGTTTGTTTTTTTTAAAAGTAAACCCATCACCCATCAGCGCCATCTACTGAAGAACTCCCACATCTTAACCTCTGTGCAATTAACAGTCTTCACCAGGTCAGTCATTCTGTGCAGTTGCCACTTGCCTGTTCCCAAAGTCATCATCTTCTTCACATGTTCTCTTCACACTAATTGTAGTACCAGAACGAACAGATAACGACCTTTCTACCTGGAGTGGTGACATCATCTGTATTGTTAATTTTGCTAAGTTGATGGCTTCATATTCCTGAAGTTGGTGGACAAATCCAGCATCAGGATTAATGCAAAATTTCCTTTCTTGGACATAAGCAAATGCATCTCTGTACTTCATCCCAAATGCCTACATGATGTACGCAATGACAAAGGCAGCACTTCTAGAGATACCTGCATTCCCATGGACAAGAACTTTCCCTCCATTTTGTAAGCTTCTGTCAATAAACTCTTTAGCCATAGGAAAAAAGCGTATTATGTTTTCAACTGGGTTATCAGCGATATCCAAGACTAAATATCTAAATAATTGTTGAAAGTTTGGTTTAATAAAGTTTGCTTCAATATTGTGCCATATGCAAATTATATGAGTTATGCCATGTTTCTGCAATATGGGTAGCTTGCTTTGCATAGCAGAAGAGTAGGTGCCTAAGAACAATCCAGGCAAAACTTCCTGCATCTCTCATCTCAAGGGTAAGTCCACTCCTCAGCATCATCTTTGCACTACGGGAGCGAGGGAAACTCAAGTTTTATGTCCTCCATGGTCCCAGGGCTCCAGCGGGTGGCTGCAGTGTGCCCCAGCCATCCCCCAGGCTGGCAGAGGCGACAAGGGAAGGAGGGCAGCAGATGGAGGCTGGCGCACATCTTGGGCTCACAGCAAGCACTCTAGGTGAACCAGAGGGCAGGGCAGTGCGCTGCTGGCAGCCATGCTGAGGCTGTCTCCTAGAATGTCTTTCTATATTGAGGAAATTTATTAAGATGATTTACACTCTGTAGTCCAATTTTCCAACAATGGTCAGCTGTGAATTGGAAGTCCAAGAATCTAGTAGTTGCTCAGTCCCATAAGGACTGGTTTCAGCTGGTCTTCTATAGGAATAGATTCCAACAGATGTACTGGCAAGTAAGTGCAAGTATCAAATAATTGCAAACCTCCCCTCTTCCAATGTCCTTTTGTAGTCTCCAGCAGAAGGTGTGGCCCAGATTAAAGGCGTCTACCCGCCCAGGCCTAGATCTGGGGCTTGTTTTGTCTCAGGCTGACCTTGAACTCAGATCTCCTTGCCTCAGTCTCCTGGGATTAAAGGGGTGTACTACCTTGCCTAGGCCTAAGCTTTTCATAGCCACTATGCCTCAAGATCTCCATGCCAAGACCCAGATCAGAAACTTATGTCTTCTAGCCTCAAGGTGGATCACAGGTGAGCTCTCCAATTCTAGATTGTAGTTTGTGTCAGATATAGTCAGGTTGACTACCAGGAACATCCGTTGCAATACCTAGAAGTGAATATACATTCATAGTGGTCTTTGACCTAAATGTTTGCCATGGTGAGGTCTCTCTTCCTAAGAACACCCTTGACCTCAAATGTTGCTTGAGCTCCCATCAGATTTTCTTCTCTCCCCTCTCCTTATCCCCGAAGTCAAGCCAGAATACTTGGCGCTTTCCAGTGGGCTCCAGACTCCAGCCCAGTGCCAACATGTACTTGACTGAGATCTCAGCCTCAGAGCTACTTACAGATCTGTCCTCTGTACTCTCTTTCAAGTGTTGCCTGAAGGACCATGAATGAAGTGGAAGAAAAGAAACAAACCTAGTCTACTTCTGGGATAACAAGGACCTTTGCTAGGAGTCAGCAGATGACCATGAGATAGAATGGTTTTCCTGTTCTTTCTCTGAAAATTCCCATACCCACCCCAGCCTCTGGACCCTCTGGGTCCAGTTTGCCACTCTGGCTGAGAGAGAAGCTGGGGTTTCAGCACACAAAAGAAACTGGTAACATTAGGATGGGCAGTCCATTTCCAGGAGCTAGAGACTCTCTTTAGTGTTTCCTATTTGTTGATGGGATGAGGCCCTGTTTACAGGGTCCTTTCTTACTAAACTGCAGTTTCTGGTCCTTGTGAACCATCGCCTGAGTTCCACAAAGGTCAGCACAAAACCTGATCATGAGTACTTTGTCCATTCCCTCATTGACTGACCATGTCCTTAGGGTAAGAGGTAAGGCTCTTACTCCTACCAGTTAGACAGACCCTCCACCAGGAGGGGGACCCTTCTTAATGACTCAGAGAGCATCTGTGTGTGGTTCTATTTCCTGTTGTCCTCTCATTTGCAGGAGATAATGTCAATCCCTTTCATCCTTGTCAGGTTCCTTGTCTTTAAGTCAGAATAATTCCAGCACCTTTTTAAAACCTTTAGAATACAAATATAGTAAATGCTCAAAAATATTTACTATTAAAGGTCTGGGGGTGTGGTTCAGTGGTAGAGACTTGCTTAGTTTGCTCTTAGTTTGACTCCCAGCAACAGGCAACATACAAATACACACATGTACACACATAAGAGAGGCAGTGTTATTAAGTAGTTAATATTATTAGTTGTTAAGTAGTATTTAGTGTTTGTTCTAGTCCCTTTCCATTCCTTATATAATTCACCATAACTTTGCAAGGTAGAAGTCATTTTGACTAGTAATTTAAGGATGTAGCAATGAATTATAGAAGTGTAGCAGCTTGCTCAAAGATACAAGATGAACAGAACTGGCATGGGGGTGGGGGGTAGTATTTTATTTTGTTTGGTTTGTTGGTTGGTTTTGAAACAGGGTCTAGAGGTGACTTTAAATCCTTGCCCTCAGCTATTCTCTGAGAATAGGTGTCACACAGAAGAGGACAAGTGTCTTTGGGAGGTTCTTGTCTCAAATGACTCCATTGTCATTAATAGAAACAGGATGGACGCATAGCCTTTCCTTAGCATGTTTGTGAGTCAGGTATAGAAGTTCTTTACACATGTGTGTGATGTATGTATGTCTGTAGTGGCTATTCCTGGTTGTCCACTTGACTATATCTGGAAAGAAGTACAATCCAGAATTGGAGGGCTCACTTTTGATCCTGATCTTGAGGGCGGGAGATACAAGTTTCTGACCTGGATCTTGGTATGGAGTTCTTGAGGCAAAGTGGCTATGAATCCCTGGAGACTAAGGCAAGGAGATCTCTGAGTTCAAGGTCACCTTCGACAAAACAAGTCCCAGACCCAGGTGTGGTAGTATACACCTTTAATCCCAAGCCTTCTGCTGGAGACTTATGTGAGGACATTGGAAGAAGGAAGAGTCTCTCTTTTGTGCCTGCCTGACTGCCTGCCTCTAGGAGCCACTGCTAGATCCTTGGACTTCCAGTCATAGCTGCTGCTGATCGTTGTTGGGAAGTTGGACTGCAGACTGTAAGAGACTACCCATAAGTTCTGTGACTCTAGAGAACCCTGACTAAGACAATGTCACACATGCATTTTTTTTTATCAGCTTGGGAATCACGAGTGCTAGACAAGCATTCTATCAATGAGCTACATCACACACACACACACACACACACACACACACACACACACACGCACATATGTGTGTTCAGCTTGATTAGGGGATAAAGAAGAAAATAAAAAATGATTAGGAATCAAAGTTATGTGTATTCCCATCGGTGTGAAACACTGTAGAAAAACACTAATAGAATTTTCCCATGGGGACTTTGATACATTTCTCAAAGATAATAAAATCCACTATAAATATTTCTGTTAATCCATTTAACTAAATGATCGTAATGTTAGACAATGAATGGATTCCTTTCGGGGTGGGGGAAGTTTCTGAGACAGGGTTTCTCTATGTAGCTCTGGCTGTCTGGGAACTTACTCTGTAAACCAGGTTGGCCTTAAACTCCCAAGTTCTGGGATTAAAGGCGTGCACCAGCACTGCCAGGCTCAATTGTAAGTATTTTACTGAAGGAAAGCAGATAAGCAATCAACCTGAGATGTGTTCTGGATGGGTTGTTGTTGTTGTTTTGATGAAGATGTTCTAGCATGAGTTTTAACTATCTCATATTCATTTTAATTGCTTTGTATTTTCTAAACCAAGAATGCACTACTTTTACTGTCACAAAAAAAATCATGATTATGCTGAACACTAACCTATACTCAAGCATTTACACATCTTGCCTCTTTGTAGCCTTTTAATAAGAATCTCTAGTTACATCATAATACATATCAATGACGAAGCACTTCTGTGAGATCTGGGACATCATCTGTTTATACCTCATTAGAATCCTTGGGGAAATTCTTGTCTTCCACCGGGAGCTGTGGAGAGCAGACAATGGACAAGCTGGCAGACTGTCATCCTGTCAGACAAACTGAAAAGTGCCTCTAGAGGTTGGCAGTGTTTCGTCCAGGAGCAAGCAGAGAGGCCAAGATCTGAGATGAATCCCAAGAAGACCGGATTTCTAGTTGAATAAGCAGATGTCTAGGCATGGCACAGAATGCGCACCCCAGTAGAAAATGAGTATTCAGAATTAGCCAATCCACAGCTGCCGTTGCATTCAATATGCAGTGTGTGACCTATTGCAGGGAAATTATTAAAACACAAAGGCAAAGAGTCATTTATTAAACATGTTTTCCTGGGATCCAGTATATGCTTATCTGTTGGGAAGGTTTCAGTTTAATTGTGATTGGCACAGTACAATCGAAGTTCCCTATTGTATCTAGATTGAAATATATTAATAAATCTGTACTCGCAGCAGAGATATGTCATACTTTGAGAAGTTTTCCTAAGATTTTAGCATTTGAAAAAACAGATATGAACTTCGTTTCCATTTCTGCTGTAACAAGAAAACCGATAGTTATTCATCTAACTCCTCAACCATAATACTTTTGGTTTTATGGCAATTACAGTACTTGCTACTTCCCAAGTCTCTGGGAATACTTTTGGTTTTATGGCAATTACAGTACTTGCTACTTCTCAAGTCTCTGGGACGCCTTGTTTACTCCGAATGAAGTGAGCATATAAATGAGTAATGCTTGTTTTGACTTACTATGTGAGAAGGTACAACCAAACCTAGACCCATCTGCTTCTGAACAGGCTTCTGGTAGAGAATAACTGAGTTAAAGCTATTATTACGTTTGTTTTTTTTTTTTTTTAATCTAGAAGGAATCCATTGCCTTTCTGGACAATGGAGACTGCGGTATACACAGATTTTGACGGGACTTAGTTTTGTGCTTAGCCTCAAATAACGCACATATTTCTCTGAGCACACAGGTTTATTTTTATAAGTAACGTGGAGGAGCCTGAACCAGGCACTAAATGGTAGGAAACTGCCAAGGGCAGCTGTGGCTCAGTGAGTCATATATTTTGAGCAGAGAACAGCCAGTAGCTCAGCACTTTCCCCGTTATTGATTATACTCTATTAGTGCTCCCAAGGGTCTCTCACCAATAATTGATGATGGGAAGGGATGGGCTGCCTTAGAATATGGGAATAATCTTATCAACCAATTTACAATATAGCCATGAATATCAGAACCAGAAACTCTTATATCATCAGAGGTACCGTTTGAATATTAATTTTTTTAAGGTGTGTATAACTTTAGAATGGGTGTTTAAAGGAAAAAAAGGTCCTTGGCACCTGGAAGACATTGAGACACAATGTAGTACCTTTCCCAAATCATGATACACTCCTCCCAGGCTGACGAGTGACACTGGCTGTGCTTGTGTGAAGATGAGGTAGACCCAGGGTCTGGCACCTTCCCCTTCAATGCAAGTCATGTTTGGGACTGCATGGGTGCTGGAACACATTCTGCAGCATATTAGAAACATCCTCTTCCCAAGTTCACAGTCCACACACTAAGATGGTCATATGAACGTGGTTTCTGAGGTTCTAACTACAAGGTGGTGACTCGGGGTCTCAAATTAGGACGTAGCAAGTTTAAGTCTATCAAGCTGGGGATTAGAGCCATTAATATGAGACTTACTTCAAGACATTATGCTCAGAAAGTAAAATGTCATCCAACATTTTGGTGTTGATAGGGAGAAATGGCAAGAACCATTTATCTTGGAAATAGACCATCACCATCACTCGCTGAAGCAAACATTGCCAGAACTTCACTTTGGTTTTAGACAGATCAAACACAAGTTACTTCCCATCCCAGAACTCAATGGAAACTTGCAGTCAAGGGTAAAGGCAGAGTATTCAATGTGTCCCAATTCTTTCTTTTTTTCTTTAATCAGGTCTTGATGTTGACAGGTTGGCCTGAAGTGCCCAATGCCCCTTCCTTAACTTTTTGAACACTGAGATCACAAGAACATGTCTTTTTAAGGTTATTCACTCATCTTAGTGATACCAACTAATAGACGTTAAAGACAACCCTTCTCTGTCTATCGTATGCTAGCACTGTTGAAAATGCTCTCCCATTATCAATTAGCTTATTGTTCAACTTTCTATCTCTACTCTCTTCTCAGATGTTGTCATCTCTGAAATGGGTTCATGGCTTCATTCAAATCCTTTTGTTTCCTCTACTGTTTTAGACTTTAAAGTCTAAATGCTGTGCCATAGCATGGTATTTTGGGTACGCCGACTCTGTTACCATTATATAAAATTAGGCAGAAGCCAGCATATAAAGAAGGTAGCCAAAGACAGCTCTCACCAGGATGCAGAGCACTGTTAGGTGATACTGGGTGATTTTGCAACAGCAGGGCAGTAGCTGCCACCTATTGCAATCTACCTCGTCACAGTACTCCTAGGAGTTTCAGTTAGGGTTTTCTAGACTATGTGTAGGGGTCACGATCTGGGGATATTGAGTCCTAAACCATTTATGTATCATCTTAGGTAGAAAAAAAGAAACCCTGTCATTGAGCACCTAACTACATTGGGGACCCAGCTAGGTATGGTGAGCTGGAGAGCGATGAAGTGCCCTCACTCGGTTCTATTGAGCTGGTCGCTAAACTGTCATACAAGTAAGAGGAAAATGCATAACTAGTGAGTGCTAAGGGGTTGTAGGAGCTTCCCAGGTAAACAGTGATTGAACTGAAGTCTAAAGAAAGATGGAACTCAGGTGGGCTTTAACTAGGTGAAGGGAAAGATGAAATCATACTAACAGCTGCAATCTTGGTGTTCAAAGGCTTTGTGGGAAGAGAAGGTGCGGTATGGCCCCAGTGTAGTAGAACATGGCCTTCACTGAGGTTGGAAAGGTAGACAGGAATGAAATCAGGCAGGGCCGAAGCAAAGGACTGGGTGTTTGTCCACGAAATGACAGAGAACTTCTGGAATGTATTAGTGAAGAAAGAGGGTTGGAAAATGATCAGATTTGTGGTTTCATGACTGTATATGTGTGTGTCTGTGTATGTGATTATGTGTGCATATGTGTATGTACATGTGTATGTGCTTGTATACATGTGTATGTGAAATGTATGTATGTGTTTGTATGAGCATGTATGTGTGTATAAATGCATGTATGTGTATGTGCATGTAAGTGTGTGCATGTGTGTATGTGTATATGTATGTGCTAGTTTATGTGTGTTTATGTATGTGTATGTGTGTGTATGTATGCATGTGTGTGTATGTGTGTGTGTGTGTGTGTGTGTGTGCGCACGCGCATGTTTACATGGACTCACCTCTGCATGCAGCATTTGGGAACCAAAAATAGAAACTGGTCATCTTCCTCTATTGATTTCTATGAATTTTTTTTAGATAGGAAATCTCCAAGAGCCTGGGGTTCTCGCCTTGGATGACGATGGCTAACCAGCGAGCATCTACCTCATTTCTAGCATGTGCCCACATTTTATGTGGATTTTGGGATTCTTGTTCTTGTATAACAAACACATTACCCAATGAGAAGTTTCCCAGCTCAGATTTGTGCTTTTCAAAGTTCCTCTAGTGCTAGTAAGTGGCAGAGCAGAGTGTGGGCCAGGTAAGGGCAGGCACTTGGAGTGAATCAGGGGGAAGTGCAAGTAGCTAGTGATGGCTTGACTAAGAGACATGGGTAAATATCTCAAACAAAAACAGAGAAACGCTACTTGGAAAGATCCAAAGTATCTCCATAAATACTTTCTTTTCAGCCCCTTAGACATTATAATTGTTGTTGATAGATCACTATTGCCTGAGAGAGAGAGAGAGAGAGAGAGAGAGAGAGAGAGAGAGAGAGAGGCAGAGAGAGGCAGAGAGAGAGAGAGAGAGAGAGAGAGAGAGAGAGAGAGAGAGAGAGAACTGTGGCTTCCAGAGATGGGTTAAGGGGTTAGTGATTAAGAGCACTTCTTGCTGCTCTTGCAAAAGACCTACATACAGTTTTGAGAACCTACATAGCAGTTTACAACCATCTGTAACTCCAGTTCCAAAGCAGTTGACATCCTCTTCCGGCCTCCACCAGCATCAGGCATGCACATGGCGAACATACATGCACACAGGCAAAATGTTCATACATATAAAAATAGTCTGTCTATCTATCATCTATCATCTATCTATCTATCTATCTATCTATCTATCTATCTATCTATCTATCTATCATCTCTATCTCATCTATCCTTCAGAGAATTTGGTCTGCAGCCAAATATGGCTGCTACCCATTACGTTAAGGACATTAAAGTTTGTATGAGTTGCTTTTCTTATTGCTATGACAAAAACTACTTAATGAAGAATTTACTTTTGCTCATAATTTGCCCACTGTGGGCGGTGCCACTTCTAAGCACGTGGTCCTGGGTGCTATAAGAAAGCAAAATGAGTAAGCTATGGGGAAGCCAGCTAGTAAACACCATCCCTGCATGGACTCTGTTTCAGCTCCTGCTTTGAATTCCTGCCCTGACTTTTTGGTGGACTGTATCAGAACATTGTAAGCTAAATAAGCCCTTTCCTATTCAAGTTGCTTTTGGTCATGGTGTTCTATCCCAGCAATGCAAAGCTAGCTAAGACAATGATCATCATTCTTTATCTTTTTGATGACATTTTTTAGTTATATACCTAGGAGGAGACTGATAATAAGGTTGTTTTTGTTTAGTATACATAACTAGATCCTTTGTAAGTTTTCCCAAGTGGTTTGACCAGTTTATCATTTACTAGCAGTTCTGAGATGATTTCTGTGATCCCTACATCACTGGTACTTCATATTCCCAATGGAATTCTAGCCATTCTGGTTATGGTATGTTTTAATTTGCATTTTTCTGATGAAATACTGTACTGGCTAGAATAGTTACAGGGCCCCTTTAGGCCTCCATGACAGCTTTTCATTTCTGCCCACTCCCCTGCCCAAACCGTTGTTATATCTTTTAGGTTTGGTTTGACAGCAAGGCACTTGTGATTGTGGACTTTCTGGTTATTTATTGCTGTATGACAAATGTCCCCAATGCTGTCATTCACATCAATGCAGTCTTTTTATTTTGCTTATGCACCTATACTTTGAGGAAGGCTCAGCAGGAAAGTCTTGTTCTGCACAGGCATCATTGGCTAGAAAGGCTCAACCAAGGGCAGGAATGTTAGCTCCCAAGGGACCTGGCCAGTTGTGCAACCAGCTGAGTTCAACAGCAGAAGCCTCAGTTCCTCTATTCCCAGGAATTTGTGTGGTTTTCCTTCTTTTCTTTTCTTTCCTTTCCTTTTCTTTCCTTTCCTTTTCTTTTCTTTCTTTCCTCCTTCCTTCCTTTCCTCCCCCTCCTCCTCTTCCCCCTCCTCCTCTTCCCCCTCCTTCTCTTCCCCCTCCTCCTCTTCCCCCTCCTCCTCCTCCTCCTCCTCCTCCTCCTCCTCCTCCTCCTCCTCCTCCTCTTCCTCCTCCTTCTTCTTCTTCTTCTTCTTCTTCTTCTTCTTCTTCTTCTTCTTCTTCTTCTTCATGTTTTTGATTTGGTGGTGGTGGTGTTTGTGTGTGGGGGGGATGGTGTGTCTGTATGTCTGTGTAAAGGTGCTCATGCAGGTGTATGGCATGATTATGTGTGCATATACATGGGAGGCCAAAGGACAACATTTGGTTTTACTCCTCAGCCGGTATCTATTCACCTTCTATCCCTCTTGTTTCTTTGAGACAGAGTCTTTCCTTGGCCTGGAGCTCTCCAAGAAGATTAGGCTTGCTTGCTAGTTAGTGAATTCCAGGGATATGTCTGATACTGGGTTTTAAATACATACCAGAATGCAGGTTTATTGTTGTTTTGTTTTGTTTGGGGTTCTGGACATTGAACTTAGGTCTTTGCGCTTACAAGGCAAACACTTTCATAATATGTTATCTCTTTAGCTCATACCTATAATACTTCACAACACGGAAGTATTGCCTTGAGTTCCAAGGCAAGTGACCCAAGAGAGCTATAAACTATAATCTTTGGCCATTTAGCACCAGACGTCATATAGTATTGCATCTGTCCCATCACATTAGTCAAAGTGGTCACCCAGTGAGTCCTGCCAGTGAAGGACATGAACTACACCTTTGGAAGAAACACTGGCAATGCGCTGAATGAGCTCATGAGTGGGAAGTTTCCTAGGCATCGCTTGAACAAACAGTACGCTGTGCTTTCCTTCTACACAGCTAATGGCATCTTATAGTCAGGAAACTGTTTTAAAATGTTTAATTAAGTTAAGTTTACTGATCCTTTTCTTCATGGTTAATCCTGGGTGTGTTGTGAATGATCTATCTGCTTGTGTAGACTTATAATATGATCTGATCTTATAAGGCACAGTCCTGACCATGCTCCTATAAGGCGGCTGGCATTTGCATATGAACCTCAGCTTTTATAGAGGAACTGGAAACAGAAGTAAAACAGTTGGTCCAGGGCTGACTCTCAAGGCCACAGTCTCTACCCTGACTACAACGGCATCCTGGCATGTGGCATGTACCATTTTTTCTAAGGGGTCTATGGTCACCAAGTTGACACCTATGACTCCTCTTGGGGCTCATTATCCTTCTGAAGGGGATACTCTGTCCTGACTTGGGTTATAGATCATCTTCTGAGAGGCACCAAGAGGAAGCTTTCAGATGACAAAAACAAAGGTCTGAACTCTAAGGGCTGTGTTGTGTTTATGTTCTTGTTGTCTTTATTGTTATTCTTTTTGGGGGCTTGTTTTGTTTTCAAAACAGCATAGAAACATAGAGTTTGGAATGTAGAAATATGTAGTCATGGCCGAGTGGTTAAGGCGATGGACTGGAATGTAGAAATACATATTTGCATCTTCAGTGGCCCTAAGAGTGGGATCTGGTTTGGGTATCAAATGTATACAGCTATATTTTAAGCATAACATCAGGGCTAGAAGGTAAGAGTAGAAAACCACCCGCTCCTGATTTTACCAGGTTGACGTGAGGATAAAATGAGCTAATAAACAGGAGTTCATGCCAAGAGCAGTGGAGGCAATGCCTCTCTCCCTCACTGAAAACAGCAAGGCCTGGCCAAGAGGCAAGTCAGCAGATGACACAGAGAGACATTCACCAACCAAAGCATAGTTCAAGAAAATTCTGTGGTCCAAATAATGTCATTATACACAAACACCTATATTTTAAACTAAATTGCACTACCAGGAATTAGGAAATCTGCCAGCTTTCTAGAGCCATCCCTTCCCTCACACAAACTACCAGGTTATTTGCATTAAGTGATTCATTTGTGGGTGGAAGAAGCCACTTAGCCTCTGCTACTTCTTTTTGCAGAGCTTCTGTTGAAATGAGAAAAAGCTAGGAAGTATGATGAAGTTGTCATTATTTTTGAAATAGGGTCTCTCTCTATAGTCCCACATATCCCGGAACTCACTATTGCTTTTTGAGAAGGGTCTACCTGGATAGCCCAGCCCGACCTCAAACTTGAGATCTTTTGCCCCAGCTCCCCAATACTGGGGTTCCAAGCATGCTCTACTCTGCCCATAGTGGATCAAGGTATTGTTAAGTGGCTGTCTTTTCCAGTTCAGAACAACTGTCTCCAGCAGTTATGACATACTGCAAGACAAATAGATTATTTTTAATATTTATGTTATTATTTCTAATTTTGTCTATATGTATAGGTATATGCATATGAATATGGCCCAGGAAGCCAGAGTCAACAATTTATCTACTGCTAGTGTTATGAGCAGTTATAAGGTTGTGTGCTGCCTTATGTGGGTACTATTTTTTGAACTTGGGTCTTCTATAAGAACAGTATGGACTCTTAATCAGTGACTCATCTTGCCAGTCCCAAATAGTTAATTTTTGGCTTCTTGCTTTATTTTAAGCAATGATATAGTAACATTTTATATAAGTTCAGCAATGCCTGAACTGCAAAATCAAAAAGATCCTAACATTAGAAGATTCACAAATTCTAATTATGTGGAAACCACAAAGCTGCTAATATTTATTGAGTGCTGCTTGTCTGGTATTTCTAAGCATTGAACGGGACTTGGTGGTCCTCATTGGTAGAGCACTTGTCTAACAGATGAAAGCTCTGGGTCTGATCTCCACTCAATTCCCCTAACAGTGCCATGGGGTTACATTTCCTACTCACAGATAGAGACAATAAGGGACAGGGAGAGATTGCCTCCAACGGGGCTGGATGCCAAAGCCTGTCCTTAGAACTTTACATTACAGTATCTTCCTGAAACACAGGATTAAATGTTAGAGCTAGCTTAGTCACGTCCAGCAACCAGAAACAGTCAAACAGAAAAAAAAAAAATGAAGCTTAAGAAAGATGTATATTTCTTGGGCTAAGGGACCATTCCAATTAACAATATAAATTCTTAACATCCAAATAAAGGAAACAAACAACAAGAAGAAAGACGAGAAGGAAGAAAGGAAGGAAAGAAGGAAGAGGAAGGAAGGAAGAAAGGAAGGAAGGAGGAGGCATACGTACTTCAAAAGACACTGGGAGCAATAGACTAGGTAGTATGCAGGAACAGTTGCACATGACTACTGTTGGACTAACAGTCAGTAAACAGGAGCTAATTCTAATATGCCTGTGAGCGCCTTTGAGAGGTAGCAGCTGTCTTGCTCGTTGTTTTATTGCTGTGAAGAAACACCATGATCATAGCAACTCTTATAAGAGAAAATATTTAATTGGGGCTGGATTACAGTTTCAGAGGTTTACTCCATTATCATCTTGGCCATGAGCAAGGCAGCAGGCAGGCAGACATGGTGCTGGGAAGCTGCTGAGAGTTCTAGATCTAGATCCACAGGCAGTGAGAAGAAAAAGTTGCTGGGCCTGACTTGTGCTTTTGAAACCTCAAAGTCCACTCCTAAACACACTTCCTCCAACAAGGTCACACTCCCTAATCCTTCCCATATAGTTCCAGTACCTGGGGACCAAGCATTCAAATATATGGGGTCATTCTCAAACCATTGCAGTAGCCTATGCTTCAGTGTAAGAGAGACACATTCAGCTTTCAGATAACTCCTTCTGTTCTTCAGGTGCATTTCCTTACTTTCTGAGTTACAGTTCTCTCATCTGTTAATTGGTTTACTGTGTTTCATTGAACTAAAGGGACTGTTAATTTTAATGTCATAATTTAAAAGGGAAAAGCAGCTTATGGAACTATAATGATGTCCTTTTTGATTGTAAGGAATGAAAGACATATTCATATCCCATCGGTAATAAAATGAACGAAGGAGCAGCTTAGTATCACTGAAGTATGAAGCCATAGATACCCTAAAGAGACCATTTTTGTATTGATTAAAGAAGAGATAGATAATATGTCTAATACCATGAAGAAAACACTTAAAATATTGAGTATTTTCTGTCTATTCCAATTAATTTCTTTTTCTAAAAATCTACATATTTGAAAAATACTATTATCACACTATTATATATGAGAAATATAAAATTAATGAGACATGTTATTGTTTGAAAAAACACAGGAGCTGTGCAAACAATTGAACATTGATCAATAAAGATGCGAAACTCCAGAAGAGCATTAAACTTCTCAGGGACGATATGGGTGTTTTATTGTGTGTATAGATGTGTACCACATAGATGGAAGGTGCTTGCAGAGGCCAGAAGGTGTTGGGTCTTCTGGAACTGACAGCAGACAATTGTGAGCTATCCTATGGGTGCTGGAAACCTGGCTCTTCTGTATGAGCAGCAAGTGTTCAGAGCCATTTCTCTATTCCCCTATTTATTTTTTTCTTAAAGATCTCTTTTTATTTGTGTGCATACACCAGTGTGTGTGTGTGTGTGTGTGTGTGTGTGTGTGTGTGTGTGTGCATGTGTATGTGTTTTGGTGTCTGAGGAGTCCAGAAGATAGTATTGTATCTCCAGGAGCTAAAGTTAGGGGTAGTTGTGGGTAGTGGTAGGTTCTCTGTAAAAGTAACTAACTGCTAATCCATCTCTCCCAATATAGTTACTATTAGGGGAACAAAAGAAACAGCATAAATTATATTTCTATACTAGTCATCATTTTAAAAAAATACACTAGAAAAAGACATTTTCAACCATCACAGAAAAATAAAATGCCATCAAAGAAAACTCACAAAGTTGAATAAGCCTTTAGAGAAGACTAAAAACTATATGAGAGGGGTTGGGGATTTAGCTCAGTGGTAGAGCGCTTGCTTGCCTAGCAAGCGCACAGCCCTGGGTTCGGTTCTCAGCTCTGAAAAAAAAAAAACCTATATGAGAAAGATCAAAATATTACTAAGCATATGGGAATACCTGAGAGGTCATGGGAAGGGAGACTATAACATGTAAAACCACCAGATTGCCCCATATTTCGTCTACAGAAAACTCTAATACTGACCAAGGTCTTTTGATGTGGAAACTTAAGGGCTCTTTGGAAAGTCAGTTGCATGGTATTTTGTTGGGGCAAACACATGAAGGAACATTTTGTTAAAGTAGACACAGTGTGAAAGGCTAAGGTAGACTTGTGAAGGACAGTTTTATTGAAGCAGACACAGGAGAGAGGATGTTCTGCTAAAGCAAGCACATGAAAGGACTTGTGATGAAAGATTCTTTGCTAATGAAATACAAGTATTGGTCCACCTTACATTGCGTAGTTGAGCTGCATTTGTTGGGATGCCATAGAGAGAAACACACCAAAAAAACTTCTGGTGGTGTGCTGCAGTTTCTTGCCACTTCTGAGAACTCGGGCTGATTGGATGCACATGCTGAGGCAAGGCAGTGTTGAGGCAAGAGCCGAGCTGAGGCAAGAGCCGAGCTGAGACAAGAACCATGCTGAGGCAAGACACATAGAACATGACTAGTTATGGATTGAATCATGTTCCCACTAAAGATTCATTGAAGTCCTAACTCCTAGGAGCTCAGAATGTGACCTTATTTGGAAATAGAGTCATTACGGACTTAATTAGCTAACATGAGGTTATAGTAGGGTAGGGTAGGCATTTAGCACTATATGACCTGGTGTTCTCATAAGGGGAGAAGAAACAGACCAAATCAAGGCATGCCTGAGGATAACAGAAGCTGGACGAGACAAGGATCCTCTGCTAAAGGCTTCAGAGGGGGCAGAACCCTCCAGATCTGTGAGACTAAAGAGGCCCGCTGTTCTGCCATTTGGCTACAGATATTCTAAGATGGCAGCCCAAAGTTTTAACACTGTTGATTCGGGAACTTTTATAACACTGTATATACAAAAACGGAAGTGACTTTGGGTATTCAGTAGACACATCAGGAATTCTGAAGTCTGTGACAGAAAGGGCCTGGATTCCCTTGGAGAGACAGCAGGTAGAAAGATGAGCCTTGGAGATTCTTGATGAAGACTTAGAAGAAAATGATGGACATGTCTGTGGCTATGCAGGAGAAAAACTGATTCTTCTTATAAGGTAGCAGAAGGCTGTGAGATCGGTTCTTGTACTGAGTGCAAGGCATACTATGTAAGGGGTGCAATTAACTGAGGAGACAGCCGTGTGAAGAATGGAAGGTCCCACCTGCTTTCTCTCTGTTCTTTACAGTAAAGTAAATGACAAAATGGACAAATTAGGGAACGGAGGAAAGGGGGATTAAGCACTTTATGTTCTGGAAAATTTTACTCTGTCCAGATATCCTATTGTGGGAACAGAAAGCTATGTGGTCAGAATAGTGTTTGCTGAAAAGATTAAGGTGTGACTCAGAGCCAATCAACCTGCTCAGTAGAAGCCAGAACAGAAACGCAATCACTCAGGAAAGATATAGGGAGACTCTGACGGCTCGGGTTCTACAGGAGACTGGCAAGGAGTCTGAGAATCCAGCAGATTGCTTCTGTCGTGGACTGAAAGGGACAGACACAACATAGAGGGATGTGAAGGAAGAATGCCTAGGCTGGAACCACGGTGCAGGACCCTGACTGAGAGGACTACCCCAGGTAGGCAGAACACTGAGCAACAGATGTCTGTTCTCAGGCCTTGGGCTATAAAATAAATTCTCCTGCTCAGAAGGAGAGGATGGGGTTGGGATAGGTATTCAGATTTTCCCAAGATTCATTCCATCTCAAACTACCTCAAAATATTGGCAAAACCTCATTCATCTTCAACAAATACACTTTCTTAAAAGTCTTTAAGGTGGCCTGGGCACGATGGTGCAAGCCTTTAATCCTAGCACTTGGAAGACAGGGACATGCCATCTCAATGAATCTGAGGCCGGTCTGGTCTACATAGTGAGTCCCATGACAGCAAGGGTCACAGAGATAGAGAGACCTTGACTAAAATGAACAATAATAATAAAACAATAAAAGAAGAATGTCTTTCGTGGCAATTAAAATCACCATGCCTTCTGTAAAGTAAAAATACCAGTTGCCTAGTTTTTTAGATATCATTTGTTTATTGCTAATTATCAAAACCAATCACCAAGCAAAATAATGGACAGAGGGGAGGTGCTGTAGGAAAGTACAATAATATTTAATGTGCTAATAATTAGACAGGGTGTAGATTGTTCATTTAAAGTGGTTTATCTTTTAAAATGCTGTTTGGTAAACCCAGGTGTGCTCAAATGTGTTTGACTTTCCCCACATTGTACTATCCAATATGGCAGCCACCAACTTCATTCAGTTTTAACTGAACATAAAGTAAATAAAATTTGACATTGCATTTCTTTCTCTCACTGGCCTTATTTCAGATGTTCAGTGGCCACCTGTGTGGCTAGTGGCTACATGTTAGTGTGGACAGACTGTTTCCATCCTCACAGAAGTATTTGGTAAGGGCTAGTCAGCAAGAACACTAGGCTATAACCCTACCCTCACCCCACTGTTTTTTCTTTTAATGTTTTATATTGAGACAGGGTCTTGTTACATTTTCAACCTGACATTGAACAAATTACTCTTGCCTCAGCCCTATTGTTAGTTGGAATCACTGACTTTAATACCAGGTCCAATAAGGTACACTTTTGAAGGATAAAAAGAAAGTGAATGGATTAAACAATGAGGCAGCCAAAATTTTTTATTCATTTGATAGTGTTTCCCAACATCATGAGATAAGCAACTCTGCCAATGTCCTGATTGTCCTCTTGCCTCAGAGCAGCCATGTTAAAGTACTTGAACACACTACAAACCAGAATCAGGAACATAGCTACCAACTGGTGGCTTGGCAATCTACCTCAGGGTCAGCTGATAAATTTAAAATTCTTATTCTAGAGCTGGAGAGATGGCTCAGTGGTTAAGAGCATTCACTGACTGCTTTTCCAGAGGTCCTGAGTTCAATTCCCAGCAACCATATGGTGGCTCATCTGTAACAGGATCTGATGTCCTCTTCTGGTGTGTCTAAAAACAGATATAGACAAAATAATAATTCTTTAAAATTCTTCTCTAATCTTGTCCATCGAGACAGTAATGGAGGCGGTTCACGTTTCGCATCACAGCAGCCCTGTTGGAACTCTAGCTCAGTTGGTAGAGTACTTGCCCAGCATCACAAGGCCTTAGGTCCAATCCCAGCACTGCATACACCAAAATGGTGCGTGGCTATAACAGAGGTGGAGGCAGGAGGATGAAGGTCAGGGCCTTCTCAGGTTACATAGTGAGGTCAGAGCAGCACAAATAGAACCTTGGATGCATGAGATTGTGTCTCAAAAAAAATTCTTTTAAGACAAAAAATATCAAACAACCATCCAATGTTTCCTCCCATGTAGCTGCCAACTGTTTAAGAAAGGTCCAGCCACAGATTTTCCCTGGCGGCATTTCTGTCTATTCCTCTTGGCCAGGATCAAACTGCTTTTTACTTTTGACAGTCCTCAGCTACAAGAGACTGGGAAACAAATAGTACAGGCACGGCCTGCAGATATCCGTTTTGAATATAAAGCTGGTAGGAAAGTTGCAGCTGATTGGCTCATGATGCTTCCAACTCAGAGGCCATGCCCAGCCCCTAGGAAGAAAGCATCTCTCACTTGTTCTTTTCTTCTTACCAGTTCTGAAGTCAGCACCCACAGCAGTGGCTTTCACTGTGGCCTTTTCACGCATGTGTGCTAGGATATTTCTCTAATTCATAACGTTTATCTCCTCAGTTCTTGACCTATTGATCTTGGCTTAGGTTGTCATCTAGGTTCACATAGACATCACGAGACTGCTGAATTCATTCACATCACAAAGAAAGTCAGATACTGGTACACACACTTATTGAATATGTAATGAATTCAGCACCAGGGAATGTGTTCACTGCCAACAAGATTGAGCCGGATGTAACCAGGCTTAATAGTTTTGACCTCTTGTTTTTCCAGAAACTAAGCTGACATGATACAGAGATGGTTCCATGAATGATTCCTGGGTGTGAGAGAATTGAGGGTCGCGGAAGAGGATTTAGATGGAATATGCTATATCTTTTTATTTTATTCTATCTATTTTGACATTGCTGGCCTACTGGTGATAACTGGACCCTTTAGAGACTACAGCAGCTTTTCCAGGATCCCTGAATCCCCTGGCTTCTCTGGCCCCTGAACCTCATACGACTGAGAGGGTAATGTGTCCACCATGGCAGCCATGGGTAACTTCAAGGGCAGCATCCCAGGACATAGGTTCAAGACAGCCTCAGTCTTAGCGTCTCTTCAGCAGCCCACCAGGAGCTGCTGTGTGGAGTGGAGTTACCCTTTTGTACGTCTTCCTGATTGTTGTTGTAACAAGTTACCGTAAACGCCTCAGTCAAAAGGTTCCAAATCCCTTACATTTGTATAAAGAACATGAAACAGTGGTCACCGCAGTAGAATCAAAGATGTGTGGCTTGCGGTTATTTCTGGCGGCGCGAGGATAAATTTGGATTTTGTGCCCTTTCCAGTTTCTAGAGTCCTTCTACATCCCTGGGGCGCGACTCCTTCCTTCATCTTTAAAGTCAGCAACACCGTCTCTCCGTGCCTTTCTGCCATTTAATCCTCCTGTGGCTTGGCTCGTCTCCGCCTTTCTACTTTAAACACCTTTTTGATCACAATGACCCAGCTCAGATAATATAGGGCATGTTCCTTTATTTTGAGTTGATTGGCAACTTCAATTCCTCTCTATTATGCTACCGCCCATGTTCGCAGGTTCCAGGGACCAGGACGGGGACAATTTTGGGTGCTCTTATCTACCACAGCAACCCAGATCCTTTCTTCCTGCAAAACGTCTTCCGTGAAGCCCATCCCATAGGTTTACCTGAGCAAAAATAATAATGCTGTTCCTGAAGTGTGTAAGATCTTGTCACTAACGTGTCGGAAGGGCGGCTTGTTTTTTTCCGGGGAGGTGGGGGTGGGGTGGGGTGGAGAAGATGGAGGAAGCCCTGGAGTTCACAGACGGTGGGAGGGGGAAAGAGGTGGCAGGATCTGATGTACTTGCTCTTTAAGTAGGTGGAGGACCGTCTTGTCTCCTAGTGTTAGGAGCAGTGGATATGGGGCGTGGGAGGGTGGTGGATGTGTCTCCGAGGAGGCATATTATTGGGCAGTTAGTCTGCTCCAAACTCCTTCCTGTACCGCTGAGCTCTGATGAGAGTAACATGGGCAAACTCTCTAACTTTTTCTTCTTTCCCTCACAGCTCTGTGAAACAAATGCAAAAGGCAAGGACCATAGGCTGGGCAATGAGGAACAGAAGGACTTAACAGGGAAGAAGAGAGAGAGAGAGAGAGAGACCAGGTTTCTCAGGGAAGCTTTGCATAGAGGGGGCTTCCCAGGGAATACTTGTTTTTTGTTTGTTTGTTTTCTTTTGCTTTGGTTGGATATTTTTTATTTGCATTTCAAATGTTATCCCCTTTCCTGGTTTTCCATCCATAAACACCCTATCCCCTCCCCCCTTCTTCTCTGAAGGTGTTCCCCCACCCATCCACCCACCCCTTCCCACCTCCCCTGACATTACCCTACACTGGGGGGTGGAGCCTTGGCAGGACCAAGGGCTTGTCCTCCTCAGGGAGTATTCTTGATCCTTGCCTCTGCACATTGGTGGGAAGGGCTGGGGCTGGGTACAGGAAGAATGTGAGTGGGATGTATTTGCCAGGGAGGCCTCAGTCTTTCCCTTAAGGCCGATCTGGAGCTGAGTGGCCCTTCCCAAATTGTCTAACTTTGGAAATGGATGTTCTCTGCCCCACCAATCCAATTAGCAGCTACTACCTAAGAGCAGCCTTGGGGTGGGGGCATGACCTTAGCTGAGTCATTTGGCCTTTGCTCAGGGCCTTTCTGGGGAGCCACACAGACAGTTTCAGTATTTTGGCTGGAGGAAGCAGCAGGTGGGTGGTGTACAACTGTCCACCCTAGTTGGTGGTAGCTGCTGAGGTGACATAGGCAGAGGAAAGGAAGGAGCTCTTAAATATGATCAGGGACTGAACTTTTCTCTGTTTAATTGTTTTATTTTTTGAGACAGTCTCTCTATGTAGTCCTGGCTGTAACTCACTCACTATTTAGGCTGACCTCGAACTCACAGAGATCTTCTGCCTCTGCCTCCCAATGCTGGGATTAAAGGTCTACACCACCACACTCAGCCCTTACTTTATTTTTTGATCCAGCATTGTCTTAGGGTTTTACTGCTGTGAAGTGTTGTTGTAAAATATAAAAAATAAAATGTTGTCTTTTATCCCCCACTAGGTCTGTCATTGCAGTGCCCCAAGATATCTGTTGGATATCTTAATTCTCTGTCAGCAAAGCCTCTCACCTGCTTTGCTCCACCCCATATCACACTGCCAAAGGCCTCTTCTCTGAGCCGTCAGCAATCTCTCTACCTATCTAGTTCCCAAGGCAGGTTTTCATGTCAGAAACACATATCTCAACTCTGTGGTGGCCCAGACAAGCCGCCTTACACTCCATTACACTTAAATCTACACATGAAAGAACACACAACACGATAACCTTTGACCCAATTGATAAGATATAATTGCCCAATTAAACATACAAAGCCCGGTACCATCCATCCCCTAAGAACATTAATAACAACCTGTAAATACACAGAGCAGAATCTTAACATCAGTCTCCATTGTCCTGCCATGACTTCTCTCCTTCTCCCCCTGTCTCCTCCTTCCTTTCCAGTCTCCTCTTCCTTCAAACTTCTCTCCCGCCCATCCTTCCTTCTCCAATGACAGGCCTCCTTCTATCTTGTACCTGCTCCCCACCTGTATTTTACAAATTCAATGGGGAGAAGGTTTTGGTGAAGTCACCTGATTCCAGAGTACTGACTAGGCAGCTGTCCTTGGGGCAGTGGAATTAGTATCAAAATACAGATAACTCCAGGGCAAACCACAACAGTGAAGACACACCATGGCCACAGCAACTCTCATAAAAGAAAAGTATCTGACTTGGGCTAGCTTACAGTTTCAGAAGTTTAGCCCATTATTATCATGGGAAACATGGTGGCACGCAGGCATGAAGTCATGGTACTGGAGAGGTAGCTGAGAGGTCTACATCTGGACCCTAGGCACTAGGAAGAGAAACTGTGAGCCGCTAGGCCTGGTTTTGAGCATGAGACCTTAAAGTTCACCCCTAATGACACACTTCCTCCAACAAACACATTTCTACTCCAACAAGGCCGCATCTCCTAATAGTGCAACTCCTTATGGGCCTATGCAGGCCAGTCTTTACTACTGCCACAGTAGTGCATCTTTTATGTGCCGCAGGCCTTGAGCTTGCTATGTCACCAAAGGCAATTTGAACAGAATTCTGCTCCTTGTGTCTCTACTTCCTGAGATCTAGGATAAGAGGGAGAATTGCCATGTCTGGTTTAAGTATTTTATGCAGTATGGGAGAGGGAACCAAGAGACTGGAGTCTTAGTACATGTCTAGAGTTGTTTGTTCAAGAATACCAGGAGTATTAGGGTTTCCTCTAAATTTTATCTATGAACATCTAAAGAAATAGACCCAGAGAATAAGTTTGCCACATAGTTTGGTGAAATAGCTGAGCCAAGCCCATGTCTCCATAACAAGATCTTGAGACAGCAGCATAATTTCATGGTGATAAATGTCTCCATTTTTGGTGCCAGTATTACAAGTCCTGCCACCTTTCTGGGGTTTGCTGATTGCACCCATAGCTAAAAAAAAATGCTAAATTTTACTTTAAGAAATTAAAAATAACGATTATAGGGCAATATTGAGGAGAAGACAAGAGGAGTTCATGTTATCACTCTGAGCCTTGGCAGTAAAGTGGTTCGTGTGGGTTTCTCAGCTACCCTGAGAAACTGGCGACTCTCATTCTCTGCTCTCTTAAACCTTCCACCTCATCGCCTTGCTCCCACATCTCACGAACTGCCAGATGTTTCACTTCTCTTTCTTCTCTGAGGCTGAGTCCTTCTGTTGTCTGAGTTCACCTGAAAAGTCACCCGGACCCCTTAGCTTTCAATAATGATAGAAAAGCTCCCTAGCTATCAGATTCCTTATAGGAAAATCCCTACTTCTATTCATCTTCCCTTTTGCTAAGCACAGGCACAGAGAATCACACAGCTGCTCAGATTGGCTCATGGAATACTGACAGGCTTCAGCCCGGATGTCAGCTCGATGATAGACAGTGGTGCCTGTTAGGCAGACCTCCCGTTACCTATAGTAGCTGTTTAAATCTTTATGGCTCTCAGCACTAACACTACCCAAAGACTATACATGGACTGATCCATGGCTCCAGCTGCATATGTAGCAGAGGATGGCCTTGTTTGGCACCAATGGAAGGAGAAGCCCTTGGTCCTGCCAAGGCTGGACCCCCCAGTGTAGGGGAATGTCCTGGTGGGGAGGTGGGAAGGGGGGTGGATGGGGAGGGGAACACCCTTATAGAAGAAGGTGAGGGAGAGGGATGTGGGCTTATGTCCGGGAATGGGAAAGGGAATAACATTTGAAATGTAAATAAAAAAATACCCAATAATAAAACCAAACCAAACCAAACCAAACAAAACAAAACAAATGACCATTCTTCATAGCTTCTTAGCTAGTTTAATAGCATACTATTGACCAATCTGGATAGATCTGCCCTGGTGGTCAAGGGATAGGGATTTCCAGGGTCCTAGAAGGAAGTGCGTGTGCTCACGTCTTTACTTCTGCCTTGAACTCTACATACATTGCATGTTGTTCTTTAACAGAATCTCAGTCGGTTTGATTTTACCAAGGAAGACTGGGGAGGCAGATGCTGGGGTGAAAACCAGTCGGCTCTGAGAGGCAGAGAAGGCACCCAGCTGACCTTCCTCCTCAACAGGTGTCCTAGAATGAATCCCTCTCAAGAAACCCCCTTTAACCTGAATGTCCCTCCCTTCCACTTCCCGTGCCTCTTCTTTCTACCAATCTTCCTATCACTCTCTGTTTGTTTGTTTGTTTGTTTTTTTTTAATAATCCTACGTTCACTTCCTGTGAACTGGTTCCTTGGTTCCTCCTGACTTATGGTTGACTTTATTCAATCCTGTTTACAATATTCCGGCAGAAAGCTCTTGCATTAAAGGTGTATGCTAAGGCTGAGCCACATCTCAACTAAAGCAAGTTTTCGCAGTAAACAACACAATCTCAGGGGTCAGAGTAAGATTAAATATCCTGCAACATATTAGCAGCCTACATTCCATGCTATCTCCTCCCTACTGCCCAAAGCAAAATGAAGCATCTTCAGACAGCAGGGGTAAAAGACAAGGATGCTTAGAGTATGGTTGACATAGGATCCAGTGCATGTGCACACATGTGTGCGCATGCTTGTGTAGGTGCTGTGTATGTGCAGATGGACCTATCTGAAGTCTCTTGATTCACAATGGGGTGGTGGTGGAAATCTAACAATGGTTGTTTTTCTGACCTCAAATGTATTTTGGAGATATGGTTACTTAGAGATGACAATTTGTGAGGCATTTGAAACTCTCCATTGTCTTTTAACCAGCTGTCATGCTCGGCTCTGACTGGGTCATTGCAGGCCTTTCTCTTCTCATCATGAGTGTGCACCAACCAATACTCACACATTCTTAGGCTGTGCGTCACCTTAACACCTTTCTTCCTTCACCAACTCCCGGACCACATTTCTGTCAAGACTCAGCTCAGGTTACAGCTTTTCCATGTACCTTTCTGAGTGTCCACTGGCAGACTAACTACACTACTTTGGAGTTTCTCTAGCTTGTTGATCCTCAACTGGGAGAACTTAGGTCTCCTATTCCTACTCCAGGAGCATCTGGTCACATCAGAGGCATTTTTGGGTATTACAACTGGTTTGGGGGCTGCTGGCATTTATTACATAAAGGCAGTGACATGTGTCTTTCATAGCACAGTACTAGCCAGCACACAGGTCCCTTGTGCTGAGAACCCTGCAGTCTAGCCAGCCTCTTACAGCCTATCATTTGGCATCCTTAGACTGTAGAATTATCTACAATCTAAGGTTGGGAGTCCTTGGAAATCATCCTGTTGCCCCTCCAGTTGTACAGGCAAGAACACTCATCCGGGAGTTGTTCAGTTCAAGGTGAGTCATTGTGACAGACTAGGAGCTAGAGAGATCTGTGACAGGCAGACAGATAGGGAAAGGGCCACAGAATAAAAAAGGCCTTGCCAGGGCTTTCTTTCTTCTGACTCATCAGTCTAGGCTGGTCCCATATGTTCAAAGCCTCAAGGCGTTTACCTGAAGTTGTGGGCCTGCCTTCTTTGTCTAAGCTGTCCAAACCAAAATTAGGAGAAGGGGACCCATCTTATGCCACCAGAAACATTTAAAACCCCAGTCCTCCATGGACAAAAATGACCGGGGTTGCTCTGCCAGTTCTCTCTCTCTCTCTCTCTCTCTCTCTCTCTCTCTCTCTCTCTCTCTCTTTCTCTCTCTCTCCTCTGTCTCTCTGTCTCCCCCTTGTAATAAAGTTTGTTACTCATTGTTGCCATGTTTAAGATTCTTCCTGCTCTTTGATCCTTTAATCAGCAGAGGAGATGAACCCAATGCAGAAAAGAATCCTAGCCAGGCTCCCTCTTGTGACCCTGGGGCCTTCGGCCTTTTCCATTTTCCATCTGGTTGTTTACTTTCTCCCAGCTAAATTTAGAAATTTCTATAAGCAATGCTCGGATCTTTTATTAATTTGCAGTAATTCTGTCCTTTAGCCTCCCACTCTCAGCATAGGCAATGCATATTTGTTGTAAGGTCAAAATTCCTAAATTTTTAAAAATACTATTTTACTCCCTTGCAGTTCTAATTAAAAAAAAAAAAAAAAAAAAAGACTGTAAACTTATTCCCTAGGTGTCATTCCTTACAAGGACATATGACTACATCTAATTCACAGAAAGGCAACATTCTACTGAGAATGTTCAGTGTTAATTAGCGTAAACACCAGTCACCAGAGACTCATGCATTTCTGTAATGAAAATGACCACTTAGCAGTGGAGAGGAAAACAAGAAAGGCTTCTACTAAGAAGAATGATTAACCAAATTCTCATGGAGAAAGTAGAAAAAACAATCAGCAAACCCCAGAAAGGACACAGCATTGTTTGTTTTTTCTGATAGATGACCCATTCCCACATTAAATCAATTCTTCTTTAAGAAAAAAAAAATGTGGGGTTGGGAATTTAGCTCAGTGGTAGAGCGCTTGCCTAGGAAGTGCAAGGCCCTGGGTTCGTTCGGTCCCCAGCTCCGAAAAGAAAAAAAGAAAAAAAAATGTATTTGATAGTGTTGGTTAGTTTTATGTCAAACTGACAAAGCTATAGTCATCTGAGAGGAGGGACCTCCTCCAGATGAGAAGGACCTCCCTGCTTAAGATAGCACTTTCAGGCAAGCTTATGGGCATTTTTCCCGTCCCCCTGGAGCTGGGGACCGAACCCAGGGCCTTGCGCTCGATAGGCAAGCGCTCTACCGCTGAGCTAAATCCCCAACCCCCTACTTATGGGCATTTTTGAAATTAGTGATTGATAGAGAAGGACCCAGCCATTGTGGGTGGTCTCACCCTGGTGTGGTGATTCTGGGTTCTTTAAGAAAGCAGGCTGAGCAAGCCATGAAAGCAAGCAAACAGCACTCCTGCATGGCCTCTGCATCATCAGCTCCTGCCCTCCGGGTTCCAGCCCTGTTTGAGTTCCTATCTGGACTTCCTTTGATGATGGACACGTGGAAGCACCAAATAAGCTCTTTTCTCCTCAAGTTGCTTTTGGCCATTGTGCTTTCGGCACGGTAATCATGGTGTTTTGAGAAATCTTGTCCTGGTGTGTTGGGGAAACTAGGCAATATTTACTCCTTTCCCTTTTTAAGACCCAATGATAAACCAGAGTTGGATTTAGCAAAACCATCCCTAAGGGGCAATAATGAGTTGATTGGGCTTACTAACAGGAACATGGTTGATCCCAAAGCAGCCATATTCATTTAGCATGGATATCGGCTTCACAGTACCTTGGCAGACCTTCATAGTTCTCTCACTCTTCCCCAACCTATATATACTAGCCCCTCTCTAAGAACCCAAGGCCAGGGGCAATTATGGCAGAATTTCATACATCTGATTGGACGTGAGAGCAGAATACTGGGCAAGGGTCCATTTGCCACCCCCTCTAATGTGGGAAACATTAACAGCCAAATTTGAAGCAAGCTTTATTAAATGCTGGTCAGAATGATGGGCGCTGGCCAGATTCCTCCCCAGGTTTCCCAGAGAATGGCCACAGTTCACATTAGTCAGGTAGGTGCATATTAAGGCAAAATCGACAAGGTTACATGCTTCCTGCCTTCATCTAAGGGATTTGGGGAGGGCAAGCATACATCCTGACTTATTTCCTGCCTACTTGTGATTAAGCACACTTGCCGCAGTTGGGGCAACCAAGCTTGTCTTCAGAAGTGATAACAGGCGGTTTGCTCTCTTCCATGAAGCACAGCCCCCAGCATTCCTGGAAGTTATCTGTCCTTTGGCAATTGGGGCTTACAGGTTAGAGGCATTTTTTTGTTTGTTTGTTTTATAGATCTCTTAAGCACAGTAGTTTTAACTTAAAAGCTAACTTCAGCCCTCCCATCAGTCTCGATGGTCTTTTGCAAGGACACACAGCTGAACTGGTGAAGATAGATATATGTTGTTTGGCTTGGAGGGGATAGTGCTGTAGAACATATAGAAAAAGAGCTTCAAAAAGCCCACTTCAAACGCGCATTGACAAATTAAGAGGAAGAAACTTTTTAATTGGAAAAGAAAGAGCTGAGAGACCAGTGTCCCACATTTCAGAGGTAGAACTGTGCGTGTGCAGGTTGGAAGCCCAGGATAGGGTGAGTGGATCTGAACCCTAGATGGGCCAGGCAGCACTCATATTCCTCTTTAATTTTGAATTTCTACAGCTCTGATGTGAGGTTTACTATGATACTTCCCCAAATCAAACATTGCTGTAAAAATGTAGGGAAATGATTACAGGGGGAAAAAAGCCTTCTCCACAGGTTCTTGGCAAGTCTGTGAGATGAACAAATGAAGGCTATTGTTAGGCTATTTCTAGACTTAATTTTGTTGTTGGAAAAACAAAACAAAACTGGGACCTCTTGACTTTGTAATGCCAATTTTATGAGGAATACAACCTTTTGCAAGACAGAAGGAACCTCAGGCACAGTTGGTCTTCACATTTAAAATAAAGCAGCATGATTTTAGATACCCATTGGTGAACATTCTTCAAGTAAACAAGTCTGTACGATTTGGGACTTGGGGCTGGAGAGGTCTGGCCGTCAAGAACACCTGTTGCTCATGCAGAGGAGCTGCCTCAGCCCCAGCACCCACTTGCAGCTCACAGCCAGCCACAAATAACTCCATTGTCAGGGGGAGCTGATTACTTTTCTGACCTCCACAGGCACCAGCACACACACACACACACACACACACACACACACATACACACACACACACACAGGAATAAGAAAATCTAATTTAAAAAAAGTCAGGACCTGAAAGCATAACTTCAATTTCATTTTATTTATTTCCTTTATTCTAGTCTTTTTTAAAAAAAATGTCCTTTCTTCCTCCCTCCCTCCCTCCCTCCCTCCCTCCTTCCCTCCCCCCTTTCCTAAAAGTTATTCAAATGCATGAATATGAGTATATGTAAAAATGACTAGGACAGCTATAGAGTGCTAAACGTTATCCAGAGTCTCAGGGTCTTAGCTTTCAACCTCAGCTGCCAGTAGATATGAGTTATCAGACATGACTCCTAACGCTCTCATCCTGAAAGTAAGAAGTTGTGGGTCGTTAACAGGGCATACCCCTAGTTTCGAGTACTACATTCTTATTTCTACAGAGCCACAAACAGACACCCAATTCAAATATGAAAATTTAATCAAAAGTTTAAAATCATTCATTTTTTAATAGTAAATTGACCTGTGAGGGAGAAAGTGTTCTACATTTGGAATAGATACCTGTGCACACATTTTGTTGCAGTCTGAATTTCAGAAAGAGTTGGTGTGATCAAGAAGGCTTGAGCGTGGTTTGGCGGTGTGGTGTGTTCTTGGAAATCTTGGGGATGTTTAACCAAACAGCCCCGCATGCATTTATACGAGCACATATTATCTGTAGAAAGACATTTCCACACATATGTATAATGTCCTTTGGTCACATTCCCACTCTGTAGACTGGTTCCTTTCTCCTCTCATGTCCTATTTTTCTCTGAATGTAGCTTCCACAAGAGAGAAAAACATTTGCAGTGTTTGGTTTTCTTATGGTTATTTTGTCTTCCCAATGTCTCTTTGTTTAACACAATGGTCTCCAGTTCCATCCACATTTCCTGCAAACAACATAAATTTGTTCTTCTTTATTCGGGGAAAGGTAATAAAAACAAAGTCATGCCCCTCCCCCAAGGGTTAAATAAGACAAAGCGCCATTAAAAAAATTGTAAAGAAGCTCCTTAGCAGAAATTCAAATTCCACCTGGGCCGGCACTTCTTGAAATCAAAATAGCTCAGGGTTGCCTCCCTGAGGAAAATTGCATCCCTTTTACAAGCTTTGTCACTTTAAACTAGCCAATCACATAATAACATGAGGTAGAGCTCTGAGCACTGAGTGAGGCACAGCACCCCTTTTGTTTAGGAATAAAAAAACCCAGCGGGGACAGCCACTGGGTGTGTTTGCCCGCTTGACCTGGCTTGGCTACAAACCCTTCTGCTGAGGCAAAAGTGTATTGCTAAAATACTTTGGATTGTGTGCACTTTCCTGGGACCCCAGGCCTATTTCTAGCACTTAGCTCTGCATTTTCAATAAATGATGCAGCTGGTTTGGCGACTGTTGATAATTTGTCCTTCGATTTCTAAGCCCAGGATTCTCTCCTTTAATAGTTAGATAACCATACGGTTGTTTGCCCTATTGCTTCCTTTTTAGGGTTTACTATTGCTCTGATGAAATACCAGGACCAAAACAACTTGGGGAGTGCCTTAGTCACTGTTCTATTGCTGTGAAGAGACACCATGTCCATGGCAACCCTTATAAAGGAAAACAATTAATTGGGGCTGGCCTACAGTTCAGAGTTTCAGTTCATTATCATCACGGTCAGAAGCATGGCAGAATGCAGACACTCGTGGTGTTGGAGAGGTAGCTGAGAGTTCTACATCAGATCCTCAGGCAGCCTTGAACCACTAGGCCTGGCTTGAGCTTCTGAGATATCAAACCCCAATCCCCAGTGAGACACTTCCTCCAACAAGGCCACACCTACTCCAACAAGGACACAACTTCTAATAGTGTCACTCTCTGTTGACCAAGCATTCAAACACATGAGTTATGGGAGCCAGTCCTATTCAAACCACCACACGGAGGAAAGGACTTGTTTGGCTTACACTTCCCCATTGCTGTTTATTACCAGAGGGAATTAAGCTGGGATCTCAAGCAGGGTAGGAACCTGGAGGCAGGAGCTGAAAAGGAGACCATAGAGGAGTGCTGGTTACTGGCTTGCTCCTCAAGGCTTGCTCAGCCTGCTTTCTTACAGAAACCACAATAGGCTGGGCCCTACCCATCAATCACTAATTAAGAAACATGTCCTCGGGCTTACCTACAACCTGATCTTTGGGAGACATTTTCCTAATTGACGAGAAGAGGTTCTCGGATGTCTCTAGTTTCTGTCCAGTTGACAGTTGAAAAAAAAAATCAAATCAAAACAAAACAAAAAACCCAGCCAGTACATCTTTGGTTTGCATTTCTTCTCAAGCTTTCTCTTCGATATAAAAGTAGAAAAGACTTTTCTTTTATGTTTGTCAGACTACAGGATGTGCCACAAACGGGGTACAGGACCCATAGTTCCTTCTTTGGCTTAAGGGTAGGGTCTCCGACATTCAGTCTCAGCTACCTGTAGTTTCTCTCTCTGGAAAACATCAGTGATGTTTGTAACAGAAGGGTGGAGGGTGTTAGAGAGGAGAAATAACTCCCCCTTGAAACTTAGAGGCCACCAGCCAGTCAGTCTACAGAAGGAGCTGAAGACTCACCCTCCATTCAACTCATATCCATCAAGATTGGGCTTTAAGGACCGCGTATATATATGTGTATGTGTGTGTGTGTGTGTGTGTGTGTGTGTGTGTGTGTGTGTAGTCTCCAGGGTTTAGTTAATATGAAGCTATTGGTTGGTTAAACTGAAGCTATTCAGAAAAAGGCTCATTCCCCTTTAACTTATGAATGCTTAGTGCGTGCTGTCCTTGAGCCAGGTGCTGAGATTAAAGCCATGAGCAAACACTGGAGATAATTATACTGAGCATGGTGGCCCAGGTAGCCCAGACATCGTGGGCTCACTTCCTGGCCCCTGAAATGGGGATAATACTCACCTTACAGGGCTGATGTGAGAACGTGAGGACAGAAATGACAGGACAATTTGAAGAACTGTTCCAGGTGAATGTTTGCAAGATGATTAAAACAAAACCCAATCACAACTCAAGCAAACAACCAATAAAACAAAAGCCCTGTAAGTTATTCCTGGAAGCGTGTGGGAATGTGTTCCTCAACAGAAGTAGTTTAGACAGAATGGTATGGGGACAATTAAAAGTTTTTCATCAATTATCCTTAATTTTCAAACAACCAAACATGACTTTGAACGTGGCATTCCTTCCTAGATCACTTAACCCAGGTTAATTAACTAGCTAAAGACTCCAGTAGAGAAAAAAAAAAACCATCCCGCCACTCTGAAACTGCCGGCCTTGGGAGTTTCAGACTCACCCTCTTGGGCTTCCTGCCCTAATTTCCCTGCCTTCCTCTTCCACGTCCGTCTCGTCCCAGGACCCCGGAGAAGGAGCAACCCGCCCCAGCCCGAGGCTCCCGCGCAGTCGCCACATCTCTGGGCAGGGTTAGCCCGCCCAACAGAGGAGGCGGAGAGTGTCAGCAGTGGGCGGGGCCACGGCTTAGGCGCGCATCAGACGCCGACCCAAGGGTTTTGAGGGGAAGGGGGAGTGACAGGAGAGGCGCGGCCTGGACTCCCGGGCAGGGTTGTGCGTGCGGAGGCGGGTCCAGGCTTTAGGGGACTCGGGTGCGGCGAGCAGGGGCGGGGCTTCCGCGCGGTGGGCGGGTCCTCGGCGGGGCCAGGCTGAGCGAGTAGGGGCTTCTCGGGGCCGAGCTTTTGCGCTCAATCGGCCGGACAGCCCTCGAGCTTCACCCTCTACCTGGGCTCGGGACGTCGAAGCCGGGGCGAGAAGGACAGAGGGACTCGGCGATGGCTCCGTGGGGACTCCTGGGGTCTGCTGTGCTTGCTGGTTCGGTGTTCGTGGGAGGCGCTGTGAGTTCGCCGCTGGTAGCCCCGGGTGAGTGCTTGGTCCGGGTCGGGATGCCTACTGAGTTGGGTCTGCGTACGGAAGGGAGCCAGGGGGTGGACTGGTCCGGACCGGTCGAGCCCACTGCCCCGCCGCGCCCTGAGTTGCGCACGCCCTGCTCTGCTACCGGATCAGGCTCTGAACATCTGGGTGTCCCGGGGTGGCCCGGGCCGGGTGCGGCGCGCAGCACTGCTCGAGTGCCTCCCCACCCGCCTGCCGGGATCCCGCCTTCCCTTCCCGTCACTTCTAAGAACGGCGGGATGTTGCTTTCCTGGGGTGCCTTCTCCCCAGCCGTGGACCCCTTTCTACTGTCCTGGTCCTCAAAGGCCTCACCGGCCGAAGATCTTTGACACCCGGGACCGGGTTCTGCCTTACAGCCTCTTTTCTCGCTTTATTTTCTTCTTTCCATTATATTAAAGCCTTGAACGTACCAGTCTTTGCAGGTGGTTATGGATTCTTTTAGTAAGTCGGGGTTTTCTCACTTCTCCCCATATATGCTGGTTAAATTAGGCCGGGAAAGAGGAAAGGACATCTATAATGTATACTGCTTTTTCTTTGTATCAAATCGCCCGTCATCACAAAAGGAAACTCTGGTCCGGGTGGAAGCCACCAGCCAAGACGCTGAGTGTTGTCTTCAACTAAGCCATCAGCGGGAGCTTCTAACTGAAATCTGAGAGGTCTACCTTTTACTTAAGGAAGCCTTTGCCTGGTGCTCCTGTTTTTATAAGACACACACCAGGGATTCTTAATAATTGTTTCCCCCTCTTAATTGCCACCTCACTGAAGTACGTTAAAAAAAAGTTAAGCCTTCCTGGCCATTTGGGGTTACCACAGGCTGATTCTTACGTCAGCAGGCTCTGCCAAGCTTGCCTTCAGGGGTGGCTCCTCTTCAGGCTCAAATAATAAGCAGCTGGGAAGCTTCCAACAGCGACTGCCTTCCTCTATAAAGTAAACGTCCTGCTCTTCTTTTCTGAGAACGTTCTAGTCACTTAGAGCTTTGAAACTGGCTTATCATTTGGCCTTAACTTTTCTTAGGAACCAGAACATGCTAGCAAGGATAGATAGAAAATGTGTCTCCTGAGTATTTATTAGCAGATCCACATTTCCTTCAGCCATCTACCTAGGGGAAAGGGAAGCTAGTGACAAGTTTTATTGGATGGGAGATGTTCCTGTGTGTTCTGTGTTTCTTTGCTGGGACTTGTCAGTACAAAATAGGTTCAAAGTAGATTGAGGGGTGCAGGTATT
Source organism: Rattus norvegicus (assembly GCF_021556685.1). Lineage (NCBI taxonomy): Eukaryota > Metazoa > Chordata > Mammalia > Rodentia > Muridae > Rattus > Rattus norvegicus. The sequence continues at coordinate 44,683,792 of NC_141547.1, forward strand.
GGGGTATCACTTGTTGCAGAGTTTGGAAATTAAAAAAAAAAAAGCTTAACCTGGGATCCAGATTGTTACAGTTTAGTAAGTGAGGCATGTAATCAGCCATCAGGAGAAATCCACTCCTAGAGTAGCTGTATGTTTTGCTGGGTTTCTGAACAACATCCGAGTCTGCAGTGTGACTGAAGAAAGTCCTACCTAGCCATGCTATTAGTAACCTTTTTGGGGTGAGAGTTAATGCTTAAAAAGAATGAAGTATGGAGGATGGCAAGGATAGAAGTTCAGATTTGCTAGCAGGCTTTGAGGCCTGTATCAAGAGCTTGGAACGGTGGACATCAATCTCTTGGGACTTGAAGCCCAGAAGTAGGAAGAAAGAGCTGGGAACTCATGTAGACAGCCCGTTTTGTGCCAGCCCGCTGTGTGCTTTAGGTGGGCGCTTCATGTGTATTTTAGAACTTATTCCTCATAACCCAAGATGTGTTTGTTTCTGTAGAGCGACTGAGGCTTGTCATTACCATAGGTATTGTATCAGTAAGCATTGGATAAGGAAAGGTGGGGGGTAGGGAGCAGAGTGTGAGAGAATGAGAATGCAGCCTGCCTGATTTTAAATTCATTTCTTTCTACTGTTGCCTCACTGCTTCCCAGACAAAATAGAGGCTAAGTCAACCTCAGCAGCCTGACTTAAATTGTAAGAGTTCTAAGATGCCCAGATGTCCCATCGTGAGCGTGTAGTAGTCATCTGAACCATACCATGGAGAAAGGACAGGGAACGTCACAGTGGGCGGCAGCCTCTTTCACTTCCCTTTTGTAAACCATCTAAAAAGTGGCATCGGACGCTATTGTGCAAGCACCAAAGATGCTTTTCCAGGTCTTGCCTTATTTATTTACTTAAGTTCTCTGGTGCCTCTTGCTTTCTTACCTTTCTTGTCAGTGGGCATAGCCCTTGAGTAGAGAGATGGTAAAACAGTTCCAGGACTGGTGCCGTGAGGGATGCACAGTCCCTAGGCTCTGTGGGCATCCATCTAGCCTCAGATTCCTCATTTAGATGTTGAAGATATGTTTGATTAAATTCTGGGTTCTCTTTTGGCTGGGTAGCTGCCAGGCTGAATTCCACATACTTCATAGACATTGAGCACAGTGTTTTGAACAAAAAAATAAATAAATAAGTAAAATAAAATCCTGTTTGGAGCTTGGGATTTCATGCTTACTCCAGATTTAAAGAGGAAATGAAAAATGTTTCCAGTGACTGTCATTTCTTTATCTCTTCTGTGTATTTTCTTTTTTTTCCCCCTAGTCCTTCAGAAAAGAATGAGGGAAGCTTTGGGAGGAGTTGGATTTGAATGTGAGAAGCCACAGTCCAGGTGATTCAAACAGAAAACTTTGATTTTTACTTTAAAAAAATGGTTTGGCTTTGATGTTGAAGTCTTATTGCATATTTGGCCATTTTAATGATAACATTTAGAATGACACACATTAAAAAAAATACTGTCATTTGAAAACATTTTGGTCTAAGTTTGAAGGCCTAAAATCAAAAGTTGCCATCACTGTACCATGGCTTCTGGGCTTCACATGCTCAGTAGAACACTCACCCTGCCTGCCTGCTGCCTGTCACGTTCAGGAACGCCTGGCTTCAATCCCTAAAGCCAATAAACAAACAAACAAACAACAAACAAATACAAAATAGAAAAAGAAAGGAAAAGAAACAAAAGCAAATTGTCATTAGTTTAACGTTAGTTTCTTAGAGTTGTCCAGTAACCTTTGTGGTTGTATTTTGGGAATTGGTAAAAACTTTAAAATTTCATTTTCTTTTATTTACATGTAAATGACATCTATGCAATTTTTGTCTTTACTCCGGGATTATAATATGTATCATTTATATGCCACATTTAATTAGATTTAATACTGTACAATCTTAATGTCTGTAAAATGTTGTACCCAGCAAGGAGTTTGGTAAAGGTTTGAGGCTACTAAGCCAAGAGAGTAAAAATCTGCTGTAAGAAGGCTGAGCCTGGTGGTGCACACTTTCAATTCCAGCACTCAGGAGGCAGAAGTAGGCTTATCTCTGTGAATATGAAGCAACCAGGTCCTTCAGGACGGCCTGGGTTATACAGAGAGACCCTGTCTCAACAAACAAGAGCAAACCAACAACAACAAGATCTGGTTAAGACTGAAGGACTAAAATTTAAAATTGAAAGTCAGCATTAGTGCAGCGGGGCTTCTATACTGTTTCGGGGAGGAGGAATCAGTGTTTATTACTACCTGTCCAATGACAGGCAGTGGTCTCTGTACACAGATCACTTCCTCTGTGTGATTCCACAGCACTGGTCCTGTGTTAATGGCTGGGAATGTAGACCCCCTGAGAAGTGGGAAGTTCCTCAGAGTTGCCTGAGCCTCACCAGTCTGTCTTATCTGCTCAGTTCTAAAATGCATTCCAAACCATTCTTTTTCCTCTTTGGAAAGAAAATTCTTTTCATTCTAAAATGTTTATGAGGAGTCACAGCGGCATGACTCCCTCTGCAGTGCTCTCGCTAGTTTGGAAAAGTTCCTCCTACAGTTTGTGTGGGAGGAAGGAGAGAGTTACCCTTGATCTCTTACCTAGAGGAACTTGCCTCAGTTTGCATTCCATTCTGATCTTTCTTCATGTCTTGACCTTGGGCAATATCTTAAACGTCGTGCAGTTTATTGGCCTTGGTCCCTTTTACCTTTGTCTTGAGGTCTCCCTTTCTGAAGCACTGCAAAGGTGTCTTCGGGTTCCTTCCCATAGCTTCACCTTGTTTCACCACACAGTGCCTCCTTTTCGGTATGCTGTAGTTGTCAGTGATTGGTTTTTGTTTTTTTTTCAGAGCTGGGGACCGAACCCAGGGCCTTGCACTTGCTAGGCAAGCGCTCTACCACTGAGCTAAATCCCCAACCCCGTCAGTGATTGTTTTAAAATTTAAATCATTTTAAGATTTAAATCATTGTTTCGGTGAACACCTTTGTCCCCAAGGCTTGGTCTAATAGCTGATTACTTGTATAGAAAATGGGTTCTTGGAAAAGCAATTTGGAGGTCAGTGTTGTTATATTGTGAGGCTGTTGATAACTCCTGGTTTGTACTACATTTTTTAAAAATTTCTTTATTTTATATATTTGAGTTCACAGTAGCTGTCTTCAGACACACCAGAAGAGGGCATCACATTACATATGCTTGTGAGCCACCATGTGGTTGCTGAGAATTGAACTCAGGACCTCTGGAAGAGTAGTCAGTGCTCTTAACCACTGAGCCATCTCTCCCGGCCCTGGTTTGTACTCTTACCACAGTGGTCTAAAGCACTCACTGCTATTTTTGTCCTGAAAATAAAAAGCAGCTGCTAGTTAGGCAAGTGTTGGTTCCGTATTTTAACTTGTTATCCTCTTGGTTCTTGTGAGATTGGTTATTTTTCTAATATCCTTTATCAGGTTGGTTTTCTTTGCCTAGAATCCAAGGCATTCGTACATTGCTGTAATCCTTTCTGGACATTTCTCAAATGCTAAATGCTCTGAAAGAAAAAATGAGGATTTTTGATATTCTCCAGTGGTGGTAACACACGGCCTGCCTGGGTGGGACTTGTTCAGGCTAGCGTTTGTTCTCACATAGGTTGAATATCCATGACTTCTGACTCTGACACATGTGCCTTGCTGCAGCCACCCAGCACATTTGACTTCCGACTGTGATATGGTGCATGCTGTGTGAACTCCTACCTTTCTGTGACCATGCATCTGCCTCCAGGCTTTTGGTTAAGGACTCGTGGTCTTGCATTTCCCTTCCCTGACTCATGTTTTCTCAGGTCTGTTGGGAGTCAAGCATAAGGATCCTATACAAACATCTAAAATATCCATGAAGAAAAAGCAGGGAGGGGCTGGAGAGGTGGCTCAGTAGTTAAGAGGTCCTGAGTTCAAATCCCAGCAACCACATGGTGGCTCACGGCCTTTTATAATGAGATCCGATGCCCTCTTCTGGTGTGTCTGAAGACAGCTACAGTGTACTTATGTATAATACATAAATAAATCTTAAAAAAAAAAAAAGAAAAAGACTAGTGAAGGAAGTAACTTTAAAAACAAAAGAGTGGTTGGCCTGAATTTGATTCCTAGCACCCACATAACCATCTGTAACTAGCTCCAGATGCAGGCATATGATGCCCTTTTCTGTCCTTCATGGGCCCAGGCCCAAACATAGTACATATGCATACGTTCAACCAGGCAAAACACTCACGCACTTAAACATTAAAATACATCCTGGAAATCTTATGGAGGTTTAGTAGCCAATGGAGACTTTAAAAGACAACCAAATGCCCACGAAGACAATAACCTCTATGCTGCAGAGCGCTGGAGAAGGAAGGGTGCCTGGACAACCCCAGTACAATCTAATAAAGACACTTGGATGGATGCAGCGAGGTTCTGCTGATGGGTAGCTCTATGAGTTCGATATAGTGGAACCTTGATGGTAAGTAGAGAGGTTAGGCTGGCTCTCTTCTCTGCCAGCTAGTGACACGGCTCTCTTTGTGAGAGGAAGAAATTGAATCCGACCAAGGAGCAGTTTGGAGATACCCCCAGGCACCCGAGTTCTTGGGGCCAGTCATCTTATCCGGAGACTCCCTGGCCAGCCTCCTTGAACTCAGGAGACCCAGTTTCCATTGCCAGTCACAATACCCCAAGGCCTCCAGCTTATTGTCTTTCCTCCTCTGGCACTGTCTGGAATCCCAAAAAAGAGACAATTCCCCAGCCTGGGTTCTTCTATTTCCTGTGTTAGTTGCCAGCCTTTCCCAGGAGCCCTCCCCTAGGATCCCTCACCTCGCTTGGTTTGCAAACTCTTGGGTATAACAACATTTCAACCACTAATAAAAGTGCTAGTTGTGCAGAGAAAACAAACCTTTAAACCACTTCTCCTACCTGTATTATGGAGGAGAAACAGCCTAGCTGCTTCATGTGGTTATTATCACATTTATGCAAGCTATTAAAGCAGGGGATGCTTGGCACGGTGTGTGCGGTGTAGGTGCTCAAGAGGTTTGTTTTATTGTTCGCTCATAGCCAGGCACTAACATTTCACATAAAAGAAGATGAAATGAAGTTCTTAACCACTCCAAAACTAGTCTTAAGCCTGTAACCCCAGCACTAGGAGGCTGAGACAGAGGATTTCTGTTAGTTCAAGGCCAGCCTGGGCTGCGTGGTGAGTTCTAAGTTAATCTGGGCTAAGTATGAAACTTTAAGCAAAACAACCAAAACAACTTGAACCAAAGCACTCCAGAAGTGTCCTTTCTAGTTCTCTGCCATTGCCAAGCACCCATTGACCTATACCACAGAGCTCTGGGCTCTGGTGTTGATGATGGAAGGGACAAGAGGGGGCTTCAAGGAAGAGGATTGGGTGGCATCTTCACCCTATGGGAGGGAGTAAGGGACAATGGGCTTGACTGTGTGGGTTCTCGTGGGAGGTAGAGGCAAAGCCACTGACAGTCATATTATTACTAGGAAGGAAAGAGAAGGAAGCCAGGAAACCGATACCTTTATAAAGATAGACAACGACACTTTTCTTTTGGAAGAACTTTGGGGAGTTCATCAGTGCAGCCAGCCAGTCTGTATTTGTAGGCTCAAAGACAAGTCTGCGTTTCCTTAGGACTTGATGTAGTTATCACGTTGAATGCTTTGGCTAGTGAAGGTCTAATTGGTTCCTGGGCTTCTCTTTACTCACAGGAACATATTTGGATGAAGTCAAATTTCATGAGAGGAAAGCAGAGTCTGTAGTAGGGGCTGGGAGGGTCTCTGGTAATGTCCTCAGAGTTTATTTAGTGGAGAGGAAACTGAGCTGGTACCACCACGATCAGGGCTTTGTACCTTCCTGTTGGAATGTCCTTTCGTTGACAAGGACCCACAGCTGTCCATCCTTGCTCCTGGCAGGTTTCCTCTGTCCATACCTGCTCCTCGTGTTCATGCTCAAAAGTTCCACTTCCCCAGCTCTCATGTGGGATGAACCTGACCTCAAAAGGGTGATGGCTATTGTAGGAGTGACTTTTGTTCTTAGTGACATGCCTTTAGAGTTGGTCATCTTGTTATTAGTCTCTTTGTTGTGCGTGTGGGAAAACAGCCCAAAAGGATTCTGTGGCTTGCAGGAGTCATGGGCAGCGCATCCTTAGCAGCCATTAGGGTGATATCATGTGTGGATCTTGTTCACTGGAATTGAATAGATTTTTTTTTTTTTTTTTTTTTTTTAGGTTTGCTTTGGTCAATCATCATCTTTTTTTTTTTTTTTTTTTTTAAAGATTTATTTATTATATAAGTACACTTGTAGCTGTTTTCAGACACACCAGAAGAGGGCATCAGATCTCATTACAGATGGTTGTGAGCTACCATGTGGTTCCTGGGATTTGAACTTAGGACCTCTGGAAGAGCAGTCAGTGCTCTTAATCACTGAGCTGTCTCTCCAGCCCTTGAATAGATTTTTAAAATGAGAATAAAGAGGCCAGACTTCATATTTCTCTCTCTCTGTCTCCTCTCATTCATTCTCTCTCTCTCTCTCTCCCTCCCCCACCCTGTCTCTCCAGGCCAGAGGAAGGTATTAGATCCCCTGGGCCTGGAGTTACATGCAGTGTGAGCTGGCTAACATGCGTCCTGGGGGTTGACCTCAGGTTCAGTTAAGGCATCTCTCCGGCCCGCCTTATTCTTTTTTTTTTTTTTTCCGCCTTATTCTTTATATTAGGGTGGAAAGTTACTCTTTGAAACATTTACTGTCAGATCTTAGCACTGAGTCTCCATTGCCTTCCCCTGGATTGATGACAGACTGTTGTCTATCAGCCCCTGTGGGATTCGTTTACCTTCAAAGGAGGCAGAACTAGACATGGAGAGAGGATGCCAGCAACAGGGAGACCGGGGGAAACAGAGACACTGAGAGGAAGTGTTAGTGAACATTTTCAGCATAAACTCCAAATCTATTCATGAACATCTTTTCAAAGGCACAGTCAGTTGTATTCTGCCACCAATGTCAGTTGTGTGCATATCATGTTTTAAATGTCACAACACATGAAGTATTTAAAATCATCTATTTCATGAGCATCTCAGTCTACTTTGTATTGCTATAACAAAATGCTTACCACTGGATAGTTGATAAAGACTACAAGGGCAGGCTGGGAAGTTCATGAGCATGCTGACATCTGTGTGGCTTCCGGAGAGGACCTCCGAGTTGCATTACAACATAGTAGAGGACATCATGTGGCAAGCCAGAGCATGCATGCCAGTTTGTCACTCTCTTTCTCTGTTTATAAAGTTGCTAATTGCCATGATGGAGCCTCACCTTCATTACCTCATCTATTCCCAATTACCTCTCAAAGGCCCCACCTCTGTATGCCACAAACATGGATCTTGGAATGAAGTCTCAACATAGTCAAACTATAGTAATAAATTCCTTTGATTGATAGAGAGGATGCCAGCAGCCAGAAGACCGGGGGGAAGTAAATATTAACAGAGCACCCAACAACACACAAGGCACAGAGGATGAAGTGATGTGAACAGGGTATGTGCAGCCCTTGCCCCATGGAGCTGTCATAGCACCCCAGTAAGGAAAGAGAGGCACAGGACCAGCGTATTTAACCTAGGGCTGGGAGTGGGGTGTGTGGAGAATCGAGAATCTAGGCAAGGTGGGGCAAGGTTTAAATTTCCACTGCTCAGCTATCAGCATTAGTTGAGTAAAAGGAACCAGTGGTTGCAGAAGAGTGATGTGTGTGACAGTTTGGTATGGTGTGTCCATGCTTACATTTGTAAGGCCTTAGGAGGCTGGAAACTTAATAGATGCCCCATTTAGAATGGACTAGCTTTAGATAAAGCCATTAGTGTGGTATCTTCATGAGCGGATCTTCATAGCGTTATAGATTTAAGAGACCGGAGGAAAGGCATGCAGAGTCCATGTCTCTGTCTCTGTGTATGTGGCTCACATGTGTGTGTGGTCTCTATTTCTCCATGTGAATCCTTGAACTACCCCGAGACTCTGCCAGCCAGAAGACCACCATTGGATGGGGTCTCTGGAGCGTCGAGAAGTGTGAACTAAGTAAACTTCTCCTTTAAAGTTACCCAGCCCAGTTGTGATATTGGCAGCTGACATGGGCTAATAGAGCAGGGAAGAGCAAGCTAAGCTGTGGCAATGCTTCTCAAACTTGGGTGTCCATCTGGAGGCCGGTCATGGCCTAGTTGGCGGGCGCCTCCCTGGAACAGCTAAGACAATATACAGCGGGCTCAAGATGAGAATGGAGAGTTTGCTTTTCTGTCACATTTCCTGTTGATGTTGACGAAGGATCAGAAGTGAGGAGTGGCTGTGGGGGAGGGGAGATGTGGGCTTACCCCTCTTTATTTGCTTCCCTCCCATTGTCTTGGGCTAGCCTATCCTGTCTTATATCCACACTTCCAGTTGAGATCAAGGATAATACTTAAGGAAACCTTTCCTGTGACTTCTCTCAGACTGTGTCCCCGAGGTGACCTGCATTCAGGTCAGGTATGCTGTATCTCTTCCATGGTATTTGGCCCTCACTTATAGGCATTTGCTTCCATGGTATGTTTCCTATTAACTAGAACTCTTCTTTGTGGTGACCAAGGAGAGGAGATGTGTTAAATATTTGATCACTTGAGCAAATTTGACTTTTGCAGTCGCTGTGGGGAGCAGGTCACTGGGGTTCTGTGGCATGGAGGGGACTGAGGTTTACAGAGAATATCAGGAAGGAGAAGATTTCTTGCTCATCACAGAGGAGGGGAAGCCAACGCTGGGTGGAAGTTCCTGGTCCTCAGCTATTCCTTGTATAATGAGAAGTCATTGGTGCTCTTCCCTGTCATCAGTCGAAGGATATTTGTCTGCTTTTCATTCTTGCTCCATCTACTTAAAGAGAAAACCAGAAAATCTTAGCAAGTGCTAAAGTAGATTTTTGTTGCTAGTCAAAAATAGTTAATTAACTAAGGAAGTCTCCGAATATTGCCTACCCTACCCCTTCTTAAAGACAGGGTCTCACTATGTAGCTTGTGCTGGCCTTGAACTCACCCTGAAGCCTAACCAGGCTTTAAATTTAGATTCTTGAGGCAGGAAAGATGGCTTACATGTTAAGAGCACCGGCTGCTTTTGCAGGACCCAGGTTCAGTTCCTAGCACCCACACTGGTTCACGATTATCTCTGATCCCAGTTCCGAGGAGCCTTCTGGCTTCCACAGGATTAGGCATGCACATGATGTGTAGGTATACAGACAAGTGAGACACTCATACACATAAAATGTAAGTTTGTAGTTCTCCTGCCTCATGAGTGCTGGAATTACAGGTGTGCCACCATTTGTGGCAATTAAATGAACATCTGATTGGGTTTCGAAATGTTTTTTTTCTGTCTGGGCATGGCGATGTTCACCTTTAATCACCTTTCAGGAGACAAAGGCAGATGGTTCTAGGCTAGCCTGCTCTACATAGGGAGCTCTAGGCCAGCCAGGGCTATATAGTGAGGCATCCCCTTCTCCCCCTGAAAGTTATGTTTTCTAAAATTTTGGCATGTTAGAGATACGAGGGAAGACAAATTGCTTTTAATTCACAAAAAGACACCAATCAGATAGACTACTGAGTGGTGGGAACTTTACAAAGAACCTATATGTCATATGCCACACACGTCACATGTCACGCAGAGTCGGAGAGGAAGACTTCCTTTTGGTTCTGATTGGCCGAGACACCCACTCTGAGCATCCACACAAACATAATGTGGCTTTCCGAGGTTCCTCTAAGGAGTGGAAGTTTGAAGCACTCCCTGGACTTCCTGTCTGGTAGTGTAAGGAGGGGGGAGGGGGATTTTCCACTATTCGTGGCCCTCCAGAGCTGGAAGTCCAGGCCCAGTCCTGTGAATTCTCCACATTATAGAAGCTGTGATTTCCTGGCATTGGAGAGGTGGCAGGTGACTAGCCAAAGACATTTTCCTTTGCATGTACGCGGTCTATGCCAGCATGGCCTGAATGCTTGCATTCCCTCCCCGGATCTTCTACTTTCTTGCCTCTGCTAAAAGCAAGATACTGAACAGTCACCAGGACAAAAGTCTGGTGTTTTCTCGGGCAGCGCCTAAAGTTGGGAGATTGAGCAGGAAAGTTGGGCTTTGCAGGAGAAATATTTCACAGCTGTATTTTCCAGGTGGGTGTCTAATAGTTGTTGCAGGTAATTGTGCACACAGCACACAGTTAATTAAAACATGGGTTTGTCTTATGTGAGATACTGCTGGTTAGCTACTGTGTAACGAGTGCATATGTAATTTAGTTTTTGTTCTGTGAAACTTACGGTGGAGACGTGTAGATAAGCCATGAATGGGAGTCCTTGTGGCGTAATGGAAAAGGGTTTTGGTGTAATCAGAACCACAGACTAAGTGCTGTGTGGGATCACAGAAGGAGACTTCTTTTTTGAAATGAAGGACAAAAAGAGCATGGCCTGAAACTGGGAATTGAAGTGATCCACAAGGGGAACCATACATACCAAGCCCCTGGAACAGCCTGGGCGAAGACACTGGAGCTAGGAGCAAAACAGTCATTGTAGCTCATGCGGAGCAGAACTCCTCAGTAAATGTATGGCGAGAAGCCCCTCAGGGGACACTTCGGTGAGGTTCCTGAGCTCTTGAAGGGCTTTATTGTGCAATATAAGGAAGCTCAGACTGGGGAGTGGAGGATAGAGGACCAGAGGATCCTAGGGAGTGTGCTGTGATGGAGGAGCCCCGACACTGGTAGGTTTAGGACTGGAGTTTGTGGCAGGTTCCGAACTGTCAGTGAAGTGCTGGGATGTTTTTCCTGTACCTTTGTAGGGTGGAGGTAGGAAGGGAGCAGAATGATGCTTGTTTTGGTTTTTTACCTGTCTCGGAGTCATCTGCAGCATCAAGGAAATAGTACCATCCTTTGTGAGGGAGACAAGTATAGTCTATATAATATAGTAGGTTTTATGTAACATGTACATAGGAAGAACCTTTCAGTTTAAGGAATCCAGGGAATGAGGATGATGCAGTCAGTGCTGTGGGTGGAGTCCTGACCATATGAGCGTCAAGGAACAGTCATGGTACCCAGTTGTCTCCTGTTATCACTCCTCCGAAATCATTCAAACCAGCTCACATACAGGATTTATTTTTGGAAGCCCATTGGACATTTGCATTTCTCATCCCTGCTGTTCAAGAGCACATGGTTTGCATCTCCTTCTGGGTTGGAGTGCTGTAGTGCTGTCACCTTTAGGGAAGTGTCCATAAGTAAAAGTCAGCATAGGGTGAGTTAAATCCCTAGCTTGGCCAAGGGCTTCATCTCTGTCCCTTCTTGCAGATCTGTTTCTCTGCTCCTCAGTGCCTTGTAATGTCACCGGACAGATCTGGAAGAAGGGCAGTGTGAGAATGGTCTCGCATATGTTGGTGTCTGTGTACTATGTCAACAGTCCTTATACAGATAGTAGACTCCATGCCTGGGATGGAATGGTAGGACTTGAGGAGGGAGGGGCAGAATGGCTGATGATTGGTTTTATCCATGCTGAGGCCCATGCTGAGGCAGTGCTGTGCCTGGAAGTACTGTTGAGTAGAGTTCTTGACATTGGTCAGCATAGTTGGTCTGTGCCTTTTATCTCTGGTGCAGATGTCTTTAAACCCTCTGAATTTACTAACCTAAGATAGGGAATGTAGATGTGTGAGTCTCTTTTGTGCATAAAGAGCCTCTTTGACCACACTTGAGATTTCGTTAGTGAGGTGACTACTGTAAGTGAGACCATACGTTGCTTCGGTATGGAGCTGATGATGGAAGGAACCAGCCATGTGGTGGAAAAGCTAGAACCTTCTGTCTTTTCCTTACTCTCTGGGGTTCAGTGACATCAGCCAATGATTGAGCCAGTCTGGCTTATTAGAACCTTGGTACCAGGGCATGGAGGGGGCTTCCAGGGGTGAACTCAGGGCTGTGCTGGCGGGTGGTGCCCCTGGAGGGGGTGTGGAAGCTGTCCTTCTTTCCTTTGCCTTCCCTTCCATTTGGCTGTCCTGGTTTATTATATCCTTCATAATATACTTGTGGTCATAGAAGCAGTTTATTGAAACTGAAGGGACATTGTAGAAACACTGAAATTTGTAGCCAAGAGTTATCCATGAGGCTGCCTTTGAAGGGAATATCTCTTTTTAAAAAAAAAAAGTTATTTATGTATATGACTACACTGTAGCTGTCTTCACACACACTAGAAGAGGACATCAGATCCTATAACAGATGGTTGTGAGTCACCATGTGGTTGCTGGGAATTGAACTCAGGACCTCAGGAAGATCAGTCAGTGAGTGCTCTTAACCACTGAGCCTGGGGAATAACTTTTAACTGGTGGGTCTACATTAACTCCAGGCTGATAGGGTCAGAGTTTAATTGAACCCTAGGATACCCAGTGGTGGTTAGGAAAAGGGAATAGTTGAATCTCTCTGGGAAGCCATTGGAGCCAACATTAAAACATGCCTGGAATCATCTCTGTAACCACACCTGTATTCTCTTTAGAGAAAAGCACAAAGACATTTACAGAGCAACAGGAAGGTGAAAATTATCAGGCCATTGCCTTACTGTTCAGATCCTTGCCTTACTGTATGTGAAAATGGAAAGGATGGATTCTTAGACCCTTGATTCCTGTGGTGCGGTTCAAAGGTCTCATAGCACTGTCTCTGCCTCCTGCCTACAGAAATATCTGGGATGTCACCATGGATGGTAGCTTTGGGCAGTCCCCATAGTGAGGGATTCTAGTCCTATATTCTGGTTTACCTCTGTAGGTTGAATACTACTGTTAGGTTGGACCATGTGAGAAATGCCAATATTCAACTATTCGCGCCTACAGTGGCAACAGGTTCATGTTTGAGCTAGTAGTAATAGAGTCTCCTTACTGATTCCCTCATTTGTTGTGAAAAGACTCCAGCTCTCCTGATTATCACTGACACAGTTTTTAGAAAATGTAAAGAAATAGAGAAAAAAAAAAACCCCTGATGTCAACGTTCTACTAATCGGAAGTGAATATTAACTAAATCGAGCAAGTGTTGTCAAATAGCAAGTATTTTTCTATGAATAAATTATTGTTTTTATATTTATATTTAAAATTTTTATTTATTGTATGTGTGTGTTCGTATGCGTGTGCACGCACTTGGGTGTTCACGTGCCACAGTGTAGGCATGGAGGGCAGAGGACAGCTTTCAGGTTTTTTCCTCTATTCAAGGCTTAACCCTGTGCGTTTTATTACCCATAGCAGGAAGAACTATAACAATGGCATTTTACTGAATGCCCACATCCTTCACTCCGGACCCAGAGACAGCAGACCATCAGGGCCTGGTGCCTCCTTGCCTCACCTCTACCACTTGTTAGACCTGCAACCTAGGACAAATCATTTTATGCCTGTAAAATGGGGTTTAAAATAATAGTTACTTCCCTGGATTATTGTCAAGGCTGAATGATGTGCTAATATCTAAATTATAGCTAATCCATGGTAGAGTAATGGTACAGATCCATGCCAGTATGTGACGAGTATAATGGATTTTTTTCTATGTATAAGTCGTTGCATATTTACTTACTTAATCTTTAAATTTTGGCTTTGTAGCTCAGGCTGTCCTGGAACTCACGGTCCTCCTGACTCCGTTCCTGTGTTCTGATATTAAAGTCCTGCCCTAGGCTTTCAGATCCCATCTGGGCGTCATGCTAAATGGTCTTCATACTGATTTTCCCTCACCTGGTGTTTTCCTGATGGCTCCGTTTCATCTTTCCAGCATGCTTTTCCCCATTTGATCTTCGTTTTTCCTCTTGGCCCTCCTTTACTTGGCTTTTTCCAGAGGTCGTTGAGGGGATTTCATATCAGGTGACTTCAGTGGGCTCAGAACCTTGAGGTTTCCTGGCTGTTCCTCTTCATTTCCTGGTTCCCAGGTTCCCAGAAGCCAGACAGACCCACGTGCTTGGCGTGTGGGAACACTGCTTGACTGAACCTGTGACTAATCAGAAAGCCCTCTGCTTAGGACTTTTTGTAGTTTTCTGTTGAATCGTTTTCCTGTTCCTGGAAGGAAGAGAAGCCTGGGCTGTGTGTGAATGTGATGTGAGAGCATGTGGGAGCCTGCCTGCCGTGGCTCTGCCTTTGCTCCGTGGCTCTGTGCTCTGTGGTTCTGCCTTGTGTGCTGTGGCTCTGTGCTCTGTGCCTCTGCCTTGTGGTTGGTGGCTCTGTGCTCCATGATTCTGTGCTCCGTGGCTCTGCCTTATGTGCTGTGACTCAGTGTTCTGTGGCTCTGTGCTCCATGGCTCTGCCTTGTGTGCTGTGGCTCAGTACTCTGTGACTCTGCCCTGTGCTCCGTGGCTCTCTGCTCCATGGCTCTGCCTTGGGCTCTGTAGCTCTGTGCTCCGTGGCTCTGTGCTCTGTGGCTCTGCCTTGTGCTCCGTGGCTCTGCCGTGTGTGCTATGGCTCTGTGCTCTGTGGCTCTGTGCTCCGTGGCTCTGCCTTGTGTGCTGTGGCTCTGCGCTCTGTGGCTCTGTGCTCCATGGCACTGCCTTGTGTGCTGTGGCTCTGCGCTCTGTGGCTCTGTGCTCCATGGCACTGCCTTGTGTGCTGTGGCTCAGTACTCTGTGGCTCTGGCCTGTGCTCCGTGGCTCTGTGCTCAGTGTTCCATGTTTCTGTCTGGCCACTTTGGCTCATAGCTTGCACTGCTAATTTTGAATCTACTTAGCCTGCAGAGTGCATGGCAGTGCCCATGGCTGCTGTTTTCTCACACAGAGGGCTGGTGTTTTCTGTACCTTACATGGAACAGCGTCCTCTCTAATCCCTTGGGTTCGTTGTCTTTCTGTGTATCTGGCTTTATATGATAGTAACTGCTGCTAACAGTCCTATCACTAACACTGAGCACACATTGGGATAAAGCCAAATTGATCTCATAGAATGCTCAGGAACATTTCAACCTCTGTCCACATTTTATGGACAAGGAAACTGAGGTACATAGATTTTTATCGACTTGCCCTGGGCTTTTAAAGTTTGGAGCCATTCTGAACATTGTGAAAACAAAGATTTGGTTTTTGCTTTGTCTCCTTGTCTTGCTAGGGAGTGCCTTTGGCTCAGAATCTCTGTCCCTGCTGTGGTGATCCAGGGTTCAGGTCTCTACCCAGCCATCCCTCAGAGACTGTTTCAGTACTACTTCTTCATTAGCTCCCTTTCTAAGATGGGTTTAATACTAGCTGATATCTGTTGGCAGGGTAAGTGGTAGAACATGTACTTAATATATGCAAGTCCTGGGATCCTTTACTACAGAACAAACCAAACAAACACTAACCAGATAAACAACCAAAAAAAAAAAAAAAGCCCCACAAAATAATAACTCTGGGCTAGGAAGATGGTTCATTCTGTAAGGTGCTCACTAAATAAGCACAGGGACCCTTAATGTGGATCCTTAGTGCTCACCTACATAAATGACCAGGCAACACATAACTGTGGTCCCATTGTGTGCGTGCGTGCGTGCGTGCGTGCGTGTGTGTAGGTGGAGACAGGGACCCTGGGGCAGGCTGGCTGACCATTCTAGCCAAGTGAATGAGCTTCAGTTCAGTGAGAGATCATGTCTCAAAAGATAAGGTGAAGAGCAATTGGAGAAGACACCTGATCTTGATCTCTGGCTTTCACAGACGTATACACACACATGCTTATACACTTGCACAGTGTACATGTTTAACAATAACATCTATCTCAGAGTTGTGGGCATTAAAGGGAATTAATGCAAGTAAAAATATTGACGTAGACACTGAAGTCAAGTTACTCTTGGCAGTTGCTGGCAGAGAACCTGAGCACCCCTGAGGCTTAGAGCCTAGAGATCACAGACCTTGGAACTGGGACTAGAATCTCTCTCCCCACCATAGGAAGCTCCCTTGTGAAGCTTTTGCCTACTCCCAACCCTTGCTTCCCTGTGTGTCTAGATTCTGCCGTATTCTGTGCTTGCTGTAAAGATTTGGCTGACCTCCCAACCCTGGCAGGGACGTTGTACACAGAAGCCAGGGGATCCAGCTCCCCGAGGCTTGATCCTCTCTCTTAGTCCCTCCCTGTCATCCCAGGAGAGTCACTGATTTTGTTCAGGAATACCCAATGCTTCCCCCCCCCCCCCCCCGAGGAAACAGGCCATCTGGGCCAGTCTTATGCTCCTGTTCTATGTTTTCTTCTGGCTCGCACTACTTGGCCTTCCTTCCGTAGCTTAAGTAATTTCCAGTGTAGTCTCTGTTGGCTTCTTGAGAGGGATATGAACAGATCTGTTAGGACCGCAGCCTTCTGAAAAGTGGGCAGTCGCCATTTGTGAGTTTACGTAAGCTTGGATTTAGTGTCCCTGTAGGAACCTGGCGAGTTGTAGAGAGCTGGAGTCCTGTGACCATTGAGTTGAAGGTCAGCTCCTGGAGCTGGCATAGCAGTGTACTGCTATTTGTAGACCTCTTTTGCATCCCGTAGACTGGAAACTCTCTGTTGGTGTTTGCTGTCTTTCAAGGGTTGTAGTTGCTCAGCTCTGAACATAACCTGCTCAGTTATGTCTTTGGGAATGTCTGGCATTTGGCCAATGGAGCCTAAGTACACCAGGCCCAAATAAGTTCTAAACGAAACTACCTGTCAAGTTAGAGTGGAATCCATAGGTGACCTGGAGCTCTTCTTAAGGAATGGCTCGGCTGTCACAAGCTGCATATCTCTGGGGTTCATGGTGACCCCATTGTGTCCCAGAAGCTGTGACTGTTCAGGGTGTCCTCATTGTGTCCTAGAAGCTGTGACTATTCAGGGTGTCCCCATTGTATCCCAGAAAGCTGTGACCCTCCACATGGCACTCAGAAGTGGTGACTTAAGTCAAGGGGTTCCTTTGATTTCTGTGCCTCATTAGTGTCTGGTTCAGTTGATTGTTGCTGGTGTGGTGAGTGGGTGGAGAAGGGGACAGGATGTCCCTTTCTATCATTGCTACAGTGATGCATGGAAGACTGATTTATTTACCAGATAGGATATTGGGTCATCATTCTGGCTAACTTCTTGCCCCTATGGAGTCTAGACCCAATTTCAAACGTGGGAAAGTGTTCAACAGCAGTGTGTTAATTGGGCGGGAACATTCATAGCTTACAGGCTGTTTCTAGCTAATGTGTATGATTACACTGTTCTTCCACCTTTCTTGCCCTTCCCTAGTCTCTTCCCTCCTAAAAGAGTTTTAAATGCCAGGCCATTACCATCGAGGGTCCAAGTCATGTCTGTAGCAGCCATAGATCCTAGTGCAGTAGTTTGCGACTAATGTGAACACCTAAATGGGCATGGCACTCATGTCAATAGATTAAACCAGGTCCTCCATTTTCTTTGTCCTTGTAATGGTTGTGGAGAAGTATATTAGGGTTGTGCTTCTGAATGACCTTTTGTTTTTCACAGTTATATTGGAGGTTTTAAGGTGTTCTTGTTTTTTCTTTTTTGTTTTTAGGAATGCTGTCAGTACAGTACCATTTACTCATAGCTAACGTCTCATTAAGATGATCTTTGCATTGAAGGAAGATGCATGTATGCGTGGATAATACATAGTGGGGTCACTTGGAGGGAGGTGCCGCTCAGCCACCAGAGAGGTACTGGGTGGCATGAACTGACTGGCTATAGGCCATCTTTGGGGTCAGTTGATAGAGGTTTAGCCCACCTGTTTTGTTTTGTTTTTGTTTGTTTGTTTGTTTGTTTTTAATGTGTATAGTAGTGCTTTGCCTGCCTGCCTGCATTTATACTATGTGTATTCAGTGTTCATGGAAGGCAAAAGAGGGCATTGGATCCCCTGGAACTGGAGTTACAGATGGCTGTGAGCTGCCATGTGGTTGCTGGGAACAAAACGTCTAAAAGAGCAGCAGGTGTCCCTAACCACGGAGCCACCTCTATGGTCCCAAACCACCTATTTTTATTTATTTATTTATTTTTTTTTAAAGAAACGTGTCAGAAATTAACTCAGAGACTACCTCCTCCTATGCATGTGTGTAATTTACGATTTGAAATATTCAGATAGGTTCACAGTAAAATTCTCCCTACACCCATTCTTCTGCCTCCCAGCCCTGTCCTAGAAGACAGACGGGGCTACCAAGAACTAGAGATTTAGTACATCCTCCCATGCATAGCATTGACAACAGATGAAGGTGAATGAGCAGGTGGGCAGGCAGGGCAGGGGAAGAGGACAGGGGAACAGGAAGAAAGAGAGATGCCCTTCCCTGCCCTGATGCCATTCGAGCATTGACCTTTGGCCTGACTTCACTGATGTGCCCTGCCTCTTGGGGTGCCTCTGGGACTCCTTACCTGCTCTGTTTTCGAGGCATGGTTGATTGCTTCCTGCCCTGGGTGCCAGAGCAGAAGTGTGGTAAGTCGACCATGTCCCTTTTCAGGCCTGGTGTGATCCGCCTCAGTTGTCTCCTGAATGCTAGCCATTGTTCGAGGTAGCCTGGAAGATTGCCAAGGAGTCCAGAACTTTAGCGGGTGACCTCTCCAGATGCCCTGGGATCTTGGAGTTAATCCCTTCCTGAGGAGTAGCTAGGGGCAAGGTCAACAACCGTTGTCTGTGGTCAGCCTTTCTGTCTCCTTAAAGGATTTGTTTGGTCATGGGGTTCTGTGGTGTTAAGATACGACCCTCCAGTGTTAGAGACTATTAGGGACTTTCTTAGACTCTAAAATTTTTCCCTCCACTTTAGTTTAAGTAGAAACTGGGGATGGTAAATATTTAGATTACTTTTTTTTTAAACTTTTTAAATATTAACGTCACTGCAGTTTCGGTCCTTTGAACGTGGGTGCGACCTGGGTTTGAACTGACTGCTTTGTTCCCAGCTTCCCTTCTGAACAGTGTTCCCTTTTGTCCAGCCAGGCTCAGTTGTCCATGAAGGGCTACTATTAAGTGCTCGACCTTCCTAGGTCCTTAGTACTTCCCTTCTCAATCCCCGTGGTATTCTTGAACACAGGCTGCAGAGAGACTGGGCTCAAAGCATCACTTCTGAGTAATGACTGGGAATTGTTATGCACTTCCCATCACAAATGATGTCTGCCTTAGTAATGCTGGGTTCCAGGGGTACAGCTGTAAGTCAGTGGTTCAGATCCTGACATTGCTGGGTCCCACAGGGTTTACTGAGGTGTCAGTCTAGGCTCTGCTGATGTCAAAGTGGTCTTTGCCGCCAAGTCAAGACTTTCTTTTTTGATGCTTATGAATTCTATAACCTCTGAGAGATTTTGACACAGTAAGTGGAGGTGAGAGGCTGTATGAACTGGGGTGGGATTCTGTTACCCAGGTGGGAGGATTCTGTAGGCGGTAGGTGCTCCTTGCTACCCCCCCGCCCCCATCACAGCCACTCTGTGCAGAGGGTGGGGCTCTGGCAGCTACTTAGCGGTGCAGAAGCCGATCCACAATGTTTAAGCACATTGATATTAATACTAACTCAAGTTGTTCTCCAGGGCCCACTGGGGCTCTCTTGTTCTCTCAGTCCTTTTTATATTCACTCATTTCTAAGCTTCTTGAATTTGAGTGAAAGTTGTATCTCAGCCCTGTCCCTGAGAGAGAGCAGGGCATAGTCATAGAGGCTCCATGATCTGTCTCCATAGATACTCAGAAATATTTGGGAGGAGGGGGGGGTCATTTCATTTTGCAGAGTTTGCTTTTAAGTCCCTATCATAGTATAGTAGTTGACTTTGACTATACTTCAACTACACTATCATAGTGTAGTAGTTGACTGACTATATAGTATACCACAGTGGGGGTGGGAATTGTCCGATTAGGGGACAATTGTTCATGGGGTTCCACACTGAATGTCATGAAGACTATGACAATGGTAAAGTAAATGTACAGTGACCAAAAATTAGTTTAAAATAAAATGTGCAGTGGACCTGAGGAGTTTCTGGCAGAGCTTGTCCATGCTGGATTCTGGGGCTTCTCTGTAGCCCTGGTTCTAAACCCACCACAAACATATTGTCTCATACATGTTGCTGCCCCATGATGCTGGTGGATGTTGCTTGAGACGCCCAGGCTCAGGCTGGAGACTGTTGTATGTTACAGATCGCTGCATTTCTCCTGTACATGTCCTCTGTAGAAGCACAGCGATGTAAATTTTGGAGGGATATTAGTCATTCCTCAGCGTGTAAGAATTCAGTTAATGTCTCTTTGGGATATAGTGTTAGAATTCTTTTAACAATTGCTGTTTGAGTTGCTGACTCAAGTTTCAGGAAAAAAAAAAAAAAGAATGAATTTTGCCTTAAAATTGGGACAGAAATCCCAACAGCTTCTGAAATGACTAAATGTACTTCAGTCATTTGGTACTGTATATTCACACAAATCAGGATTGTCAGTACTGATGATCATACAAATCAAAGTAGCTACAAATTCTGGAAAGCGTTGAAGATCTCCTTTGTCACATCGGACATTCAGCTGAGATTTAGTTCTTCATGTAAAAGTGGACGAGGGCATTGGTCTCATTAATATGCCAATTTGCTTCCCTTTAGCTGAGTGAGAAGATGGTATGTGTTTTAAAATATGATTTATTATGTAATCAAGTAGGTGTTTCACTTGTATATTCCTTGTTACATATGCACATACCAAGGGTTGCAGGTAAAAATGTGGCTGCAAGTGGTAACATTTTAAGAAGCTGCATACTGCCTGCTGTGTCTTAGGACTAGCTGGTAAGTTCCAGAACTATGGAGGCCCTGAGGGAGAAAATGGGTTGTTACAATTGTGGTTCAGTTTCAGGACTCATAGCCTTGCCAGGCTTTCTGTGTGTGTTTTTGTTTTGTTGTTTTGAGACAAGGCCCTGGCTAGCCTGGACCTTCCTTTGTAGATCAGGCTGGCCCCTGACTTACAGTGATGTCTCAGCTTCCCACATGCAGGGTTAAAGGTGATATCCCACCCAAACCAGGCCTCTTGCCAGTCTGAACCTGTTTCTTCTGTGAAATAAATAACTGTTAACATTTGCCTCATAGAGATTGACACTGAGATTGAGGACCCTTGGAGTTGTGGCTCTCCCTGTACAAGGTCTAATCACCTCTATTCATATTTGTGCAGTATAATGAGATCATAAGCTTGTACCCCAGGTCAGTACAGGTCAGTACAGGTCAGTACAGGTCAGTACAGGTTAGTACAGGTCAGTACAGGTCAATACAGGTCATTAATACAGATTATTACTACAGGTTTTACCCCAGAATGCTTTTGTCAGATTTCACTTTGCTGTGAAGTGAGTTGTAAGAGAACCGATGTTTGGCCTTGTACATGGAGGGTGGACTATTGTTGTTGTTGTTGTTTTTTTCTTTTTTTTAAGATTTATTTATTTCATGTATGTGAGTACACTGTGCTGTCTTCAGACACACCAGAAAAGGGCATCAGATCCTATTATAGATGGTTGTGAGCCACCATGTGGTTGCTGGGAATTGAACTCAGGACCTCTGGAAGAGCAGTCAGTGCTCTTATCCGCTGAGCCATCTCTCCAGCCCTGGACTATTGTTTTTATCAACAGTAGCGTGGACCCAGAGAATCATGGATGAGTTGGGGTGGAGAAAGCTGTCATCAAGAACACAGGCCACCTACCTGGCTGGCCGCGGCGGCAAAGGTGCACGAAAAAAATTCTTTCAGAGGGATGAGTGGCTGGGTACTTCAGTCACTTAACCTAGCTCTACTCAAGTAACCATTCTTGGACACAGCGATTGGAGTGTTAGATGGTAAGAACAACCATGTGTGCTGGGGACGGTCTCCTTCCCGTGCTCTGTTGCTGTTGAAGTACAGGAAACTCACACTTCTGAATGTATCCCAGTGCAGGGTAAACTGGAGACCGTATTGAGTGACTGACAGCTGCTTCCTCAGTGCTGCGATTGGCCAAAGCTGTGTTGGGACACTTGTCTGGCGTCTCAGGCTTTTGCTTTCTCTTCCCCATTATCTTCGAAGCCCTCTGGCTATGCCCTATGTCCTCTAGGAATGCCACTTCTGCCCCATTCTGTCTTTGCTTCCCTGACAGGTTGGAATGCAAATATAACTTGGAAGCGGACTACAATGGCTTTTGTCATTTTAGATTGACTTTAGTCATCCCCACCTTCCCCATCTCCACCCTGCTTCATCCTTTTTCCCTTCACATCTTCTTTTGTAATCTGTTCCACAGGCTCTTGGCCAAACACGGACACAGTGAGCCTCAGAGTACTGTGAATTAACTAAAGCCAGCCAGGCCTGGGGAGAAAACCCCAAACAATACTGATACAAGCCGGTCTTTGTTGGGCAGCATTTGTTAGTGGAAGGGGTCACCTTTTCAGTCAGGGCTGAGAAGGGCCAAGTTGTTCCATGGAGCTACAGATTCTTAGGGCGAGGCAGTGGTTTATTCTTGGAGACATGGCTAGGCTGTGGGAAGCCCAGCCTACAAAAGGTAGGCCATGACTTGGGAGTTGGGAGGATGGAGACTGGCAACAGAGCTGCAGTCCTAAATTTGGAAAACTGCTTTGTAGGTGACAAAATGGGTGGCAGTTTTCAAAACACACTCATGGACTGGAGAGTGGCTCGGTAGTTAAGAGCACTGACTGCTCTTCCAGAGGTCCTGAGTTCAAATCCCAGCAACCACATGGAACCATCTGTATTGGGATCCAGTGCCCTCTTCTGGTGTGTGTGAAGACAGCTACAGTGTACTCACATAAATTAAAAATAAATGAATAATAAATAAATGAATAAATAAATAAGTCTTACACATACATACATACACACACACACGTACACACAGGCATGCACGCACACACACACATACATTTTCTGGTGCCCTGATTGTAACCCAAGCTTTGAAAGTTGGGGAGCCATTTCTAGATTTAGTTGTTAAATAGTATCTGAGAGAGGATGTCATCCACCTGTTTCTTTGGCTCCTTTCACCAACTTTAGGATGTCTTGGGAAGAAAGAGCTCTTTTAGTTTGAGTGTTTGAGCATGTTCTCTATGTGGAAACCATCTTAAACTCAGCACTCCTTTTCCCCCCCTTTCCTTTAATATATTAGGGATGCTGCTGTAGTTTGAGTAGGTCCCATGCTAGGATGCAGCAGGAGAACTTTCTAGGTGGCACGAGTGGCAGGCGCCACTTGTTTGAATAGGCCACTAACATTGCTGATTTGAAAAGGCGGGCCTCATGGTGGAAGGCTAGCCTGTGCTACTTCTTGCTCAGTGAGATTCATTAGGTATGGTAGAGCCTTAGGTACTATTGCCATGAGGCAGGGCTATTCTTGGTGCTTGTGTTCCTGCACTTGAACTCCTTCCCTCTGTTTCCCACCAGAGTCAACCAGCAAAGGTTCTTGGGCTTGCTACCACCAGATCCTTGAGTCACAGTAAGCCTATTTTTTTCTACAAACAGCCTGATTTTGACTATTGAGCAGTAGTGACACATGCAAAGGACCCCATATTTTGTTTTTTTCTTTTGAAAGGGAAGAAAACATTCCAGAGAAAAGTTTCTTCCCTTCACCATTGTGACTCTCCTACTGTGCTTGCTCACACTGCCTTCCCGAGAGAGCAAAGCAAGCTCAGTCTCTCTGTCTCTTACCTGGGTGGTAACCTGCTGTCCATGGTCCCCCGGCAAACCACTGTCTGCAGCCAGCAGAGTTCTCCTTTGCTCTGTTGATTTTTTTCTTTATTCCATTTTTCCTCAGTGGGTTTTAGTTTTAGGTTTTGTTTTTATTTATTTTTATGTTTCTTTCTATTTAGTTTCTTGAGAAAGGGTTTCTCTATATAGGCCTGACTGTCCTGGAACTTGCACTGTAGACCAGGCTGGCCTTGAACTCAGAGATGCACTTGCTTCTGCCTTCTACTATTGGAATCAAAGGTGTGCGCCATCATGCCTGACTTAGTCTTAGGTTTTAAAAGAAAATACCAAGAAATGGAGTAGAATCCAGCCAGACAGAAGTTAAAAGATTTCACGCTGATCCCCAAAGTAGAAACGAAAGGTTTGTCTTGTGCTCAGGGAAGTGTGTATGACCTGATCTGCCTGTAGTCCTCGTAGATCTCTTCCTAACCTTTTCCTTTAGGTGACCTCCTTCCCTTCCTTTCTACCCTCCCTCTCCTTTCTCTGCAAGAATGCTTAATGTGTTCTTCCTCTCACCAAATTAATTGCATAGGATACTATTATCAGGATTTATTTATATCTCGTATAGTTGCTACTTTGTATTCTCTGTGTATCAACCATTCCCACCCGTCCCCCACCTTGTCTGCATTCTCTTTCTAGGGCTCTGACCACAGCAGTCCCTCCATAGCCTGGTTTTGCTCTTTGTGGTTTTAGTTACCATGATCAGCTGTGGTCCATAAATATTAAGTGGAAAATCACAGAAATGAAGCGTGCATACCCATTCAACTGCGCATCCTTCTGCCTAGTGCCAGAGCATCCTGTTCCTTCCTGCTTGGGACGTGAATTGTCCCTTTGTCCAGAGTGTCCATGCTGCTTGCTACCAACCTGCTAGTAGGTACCTTGGCCATCAGACTGACTGTACTTCAGTTCTTTTGTGTGCATTGACCTTAGTAATATCCCCAAAGTGCAAGAAGGACACAGCATGCATGGTGCTGGAACAGTAGCTTAGAGCTTTACATACAGCTCGACAAACAGACAGAGACAGAGACAGACAGATGGGGGTGGGGGTGGACTGGGCCAGGTGACCCACAGTGACACACTTCCTCTAACAAAGCCATACTTTCAAATCCTAAGCCTTTCACACAGTTCTACTCTCTAGTGACCAAGCTGTCAAATGTATGAGCATATGGGGGACACATTTTCATTCAGACACCACCACCATAGGGGACCTTCGTGCAGCTTTTATTCCAAATTTTAAAGTTACACTGCATCATCACAGGTAAGTACATATAGTAGATAGGAGATGGGTCCTCCTGGTGGTTTTAAGTGTCTACTGAGGGTCTTAGAGTAAATCCCCTGCAGATAAGTGGGGACTGCACACTTCATATAAGTGATGTCATATTTGTCCTGTGTGTTTGACTAAGTATAACATCCTCAAGGCTCATCCACGTTATCATATAGGGATACTTCCCTTCCCTTAGGGAGCTGAGCAGTGGCCAGTTATAATGTACACTGCCATCTCTTCATCCCTTTGTCCAAGAGGCACATATGTTACTTCCTTACCAGGGCTTTTGTGCACTGCACACAGAGAGAGATCCTCAAAGTCCTTATTTAAGTCTTTTGGATATAAACACAGTTGTAGGATTTTCGGGTCAAATGACAGTTCTAGTTTAAATTTTTTGTTTTTTGTTTTTATGACTCAGGCTGTCCTGGGACTCACTGGCATCTGCCCCCTGCTGCGACCACCACCCAGCTTTTTATTTTTATTTTATTATTTTGAGAATCTGTAGTGTTTTCCATCTTTCTCCTGCTTTAGTTTCTCTTGCAGCGCCTGCCACTTGTGCCATCTAGAAAGTTCTCCTGCTGCATCCTAGCATGGGACCACGGCTTCTTTTGCCAAGCTCTCTGTGGAGCAGGCTCAGTGTTGTTTCCTTCAGGGCATGCCCACATCTTCTAGGTCAGTGTTTTTCTTAGCCCATTTTGTGCCTGCATAGCAATGCTGTAGACTGCATAATGTGAAACCATATGCATTATTTGGTTTACAGAAGTCAAAGAGTGTGGTGTTAACATCTGGTGAGAACCTTCGTGTTGCATCTTGACCTGGTGGAAGGGTAGGGAGTGAAAGAACGTGCTGGGGGGCAGAGAAGGCGGTTAGAGATGAAACTTACCCTGCCACACAATTAACCAAAGTGATAACAAAACCACTCCTGTGGTAACTAACCCATCCCTGGATAATTAACTCTCATGATAACTAGTTCACTTCTGTGATAACTAATGTGCTCCCATGATAACTAACTGACTCCTAGATAACTAACACATTTCTGGGATAAGGGTATATCTAAAAGTTACTTTTTCATTGAATTGTTTAGGTAGGCCACAGTGGATTCTCTAGCCAATACTTTTCTTGTGAACTCTGGTAATCTGAAATGTCGATAAGCAAACAGAGCTTTCTGCGTTGGCCTGAACTTCTTTGATAGCACTTCCTATCTCTATGGTGTATGTGTTAATAGAGTTAGTCTCTTAGTGACTTCATGGTGTAGAACTTCTGCTTGCTATTGCTATATAACAGATTACCTCAAAACTTAGTGCCCTAAAAACAAGCATTGCTTGGTGTGAGGATCTACACTGCAGGCGTCTGCACAGCTCATCACAGAGCATCCCAGCATGCTCTGGCTATAGGATCCAGTTCCAAGTCAGCTTGTTTACTGGTTGGTAAATTGATGCCCGCTGCTGGTCTCTTTAAACAGACAGGTTGGGCTTCCATACAGCATGTGGCTGAGTGCCAAGAGCAAATGCCTAAAGATGCAGGAAATAGGAAGTGAGTTGCTTAAGGCCTGGGGTCTAGATACCAACTCTCAGCGAGTTCTGTTGGCTGACAAATCTCAGGTGAGATTCTTTTTTTTTTTTTTAAGATTTATTTATTTATTAATTATATATAAGTCACTGTCTTCAAACACACCTGAAGAGGGCATCAGATCTCAGTATAGATGGTTGTGAGCCACCATGTGGTTGCTGGGATTTGAACTCAGGACCTCTGGAAGAGCAGTCGGTGCTCTTAACTGCTGAGCCATCTCTCCAGCCCCTCAGGTGAGATTCTTAAGGAGAGGAGATGATGGCTCCACCTGTTCCTGAGAGTGGCATCAGAAATCTAGGGGTTGTTTTCAGCCCATCGAGGGTATACTCAGTACTTTGCTGGTTTAAGACAGCCTCTCTCTGGCCTTGGGCTTAAAGACTTCTGTCTCGGTGTCCTCTGTGCTAGGATTACGGGTGTGTACCACCATGCCCTGTCTGAGCTATAGTCACTCTGATTCCATTTATAGATGAGGAAACCAAACACTGAACATTGATATTTTGCTCACTAAAGATGAGATGTCTCCTCCTAAGTGGCTGAGCTGTTACACCCACCTGACAGAGCCTGAGCTTCTAAGTTTGTGCTTTAGAACATCTCGAGAATTGCCTGGCTCACAAATTGAGATTCCCACTATCTGCAGCTTTTCCATTACACCGCAGTTGAGATTAATAAGTGAATTAAGTGATTCTTATTTGCAAGTCACACTACTCTGCACATGCAGGCTAGATGCCAAGTGGACAGTGAAGGCTCACTCTCAACCACCTTGTTGGGAGCTGCTGTTTGACACCACAGCCCCCCCCCCCCCCCCGCTCATTCCTGCTTTCCACGGCTGATTGATCCGTACCTTCTGCCTGAGACAGGCAATGACTCTGAGGAAAGCTATTTGGTCTTCAGCTGCTCCTGTGACATAAAAACGGGTGGTAGAAGAAAGAAAGAAGGAAGGAAGGAAGGAAGGAAGGAAGGAAGAAAGGAAGGAAGCAAGCAAGCAAGCAGGTAGACCGGCAGGTTTACTCAGAACTGAAAAGTTAAATGTTTTAGGCTTTGTACATACATATCTATGTGTTATAGACACACAGCGCTTTTTATATACCTCTCTGCATTATTTAGTGATAGGAATACATTTTAAGAAATACTTCATCAGAGAACAGTGTGCTTCTATCTGCATTATTTAGTGATAGGAATACATTGTAAGAAATACTTCATCAGAGAACAGTGTGCTTATATAAATGTGTCTGGTGCAGCCTACTGTTACTTACATGACAGTTTGTTGACCTCAGGCTATAAAACCTATACAATATAATACCCCACCAGATCTTCTACACAATAGTCACCCAGTGGTGTTTGTGTGTCCACTTATAAAAGAGAACAGTAAAAAATGCAGTAGGAAGTTTTAAATTTCTTTATAATCTGTGAGGTCTTTTATATATACACTGCATTGTTTGGAAAGTCAAATGCAGTGAGGTAGGTGTGTGTGTGTGTGTGTGTGTGTGTGTGTGTGTGTGTGTGTATGTGTATTCTTGAATGAGAAATAAAAAGGATGCTGTCTCAAATTCTAGAGGTTACTTGATAAGGTAATGAGTGGAATCTTCTGCAAACTGGTGAAACCGGTAGTTTCCTTTACTGCTCGAAGATCATGGGTATTTCCGTGTAAGAAGAGAAGCAGCTTGTTGTCTCGTGGGCTCTGGTTATGCTACTCTTTGGAGACTGTTGACTGCTGTTATGGCCTGTGCTCATTTCATACCAGGTGTGAGAACAGCCACACTACATTCATCCTTTCTTAGCAATGTTGAGAAAGCATAAAGAACAGAGCTAAACGTCGCCGCCGCTGGTTTTCTGACTTCCGGGTTTCTTTTGCAGGGCAGGTGACTTGCAGGGGAGGTGACTCTACATAGAAGCTTCGTTTTTATCACGTCAGAAATCAGAGCCAAGACATCAAACCCAAATGCTGCATATTTTCCTTTACTTTGCACCCACCTGACCTTCTTTCACTGGCTACTTATTTTTCTGTGGTATTATCTAGTCAGAGAGAAATGGGGCAGAGGCTCTGCTCTGTAACCAGCAGCATCCTGAATTCTCTTCATCTTTTAGGCACCACTCAGGTAAAATCGATCTTGGCTCTGATGCAGAGAAGAGTTTCAAGACAAGTCAGTATGAAGCAGAGCCAGTTTTATTAGAAGAACGTTTTAGCAGGTTTCAGACAGGAGAGTGCAGATACAGACTTCTCACAGCCACCATTTGTCTTTACAATAGACACATACCATCTGCGTGGGTTTTCAAACTCATCAGAGTTGCACAGGAGGTTCTTGGGCAGGGCAGGGCTATTGACAGGATTATAACTAGTGAGGTAAAACTGTACATCATCAGATACTGGAAAGTTGGAGGAATCGCTGTACAAAGCCTTGTTTGGGATTCCCCAGAAAATAGGAGGGGCCTGAGAACTAGGGTCATATCCCTTCAGACCTCAAGTCTAGTTATTGTTATTTCAAAATAAAATTTTCTATCCTTTCTTCATTCATTCCTCCACCTATTCATCCTCCATCCATCCACTTACCCATCCATCCACTCATCTATTCACCCATCTATCCACTCATGCATCCATCCATCCATCCATCCATCCATCCATCCATCCATCCATCCATCCATCCACTCACCCATCCACTCATCCATCCATCCAACCATCTACTCATCCATCCATCCATCCATCCTTTCATCTAGCCATCCATCATCCTTCCTCTCACCCATCCATTCATCATCTGCCCGTCTGTCCATCTATCTATCCATCCATCCATCCTCCCATCCTCTATCCATCTCCATCCATCCGATCTGTATGTCAGCAGCCTACACGGCAATTGTTAGTTGTGCTAGTTCTTGCTTATCTCTCAGGAGGGGCTTCAATCAGCCTCTGGAGTGAGGGGCTCCTTTCTTCTCCATGTTGTCATAGTTTCCCCCATCTATCCACAGGTTTTCTCTGCAGTGTTTTCTCTCTTTCCCACCCACTTGTTATGATGGTGTGCCCAGGCTTTCTCTGTCTTACTTTCCAGAGGCCCTGTGACTGTTACACTGAGCCTTTCCTGGATGCCTCTGGAATAAGTTCATGTGATCGAGATCTGAAAGCAAACTTCTTTGTTTTAAGCCACACCCTCACCACAACTTCCCTTTTCTTGTGGATGGGTCCCCAGTGCTGTTGTCTCTCAGTGCATGTGAATTCCTTCCTTGTGACCTGATCTGGAGGCCTGATGCTAATGCTGTCCCTCTCCTCTCAGCTGCCAGCAGTGGCTCACCACACATCAGGCACACACAGTATCTGGTATTTAGCTCAGTGAGTGAACAAATGTACACAGGCTTCCAGTTTTACATTTGGACCTTGGAGCAGAAATCTGAGGCCATCCCTGGTTTTTCCTCTCTTTGTGCTGTGGTCATCTAAGTTCACTAAATTTTTCTAGAATGCAGGCCACACGAGGACAAGATGTTTGTCTATCTGGCTTGATGTGGTGCACTTGCGTCCCTGGCGTTTGCCAGGCAAGAGGGCAATCTTTTGCTACTGCAGAAATACTCGTGTGTGTTTGGCCCACAGCAATTGGTTTCGTCCTCATAGATGTGCAGATGCTGTTTTAGGGTGCTCCTTTCATACACAGAGGCATTTGGATGT
The DNA here is from genome assembly GCF_021556685.1 of Rattus norvegicus. NCBI lineage: Eukaryota > Metazoa > Chordata > Mammalia > Rodentia > Muridae > Rattus > Rattus norvegicus. The sequence goes on from NC_141547.1 coordinate 44,713,799, forward strand.
CAGATCGTTACTATTTGTCAGAGTGCTGCTAAAAGGTGGAGTTGGGCATCCACCCTGCAAATCGAGTCCTCACGCACAACTACTAAATAGTATGCTGTAATGATTCCTTAACACTCGCATGTGTGTTCTGTGCAGACCACTGTCCTAAAATCCTGTGCCTCCTAAATCCTCTGTTAAGAGATCTTGTATCAGGAGGTGGTCTTGGATTGTTGCCCAAGCCTGTGCTCTCACTTTTTGTCCCCATCTATTGGGATCCCCAGACCTGTTTTTAGCTTGTAGCTTTTGGAGCACAAAACTTTGATGCAATGGAAATGTTCCCAGAGCTTTGTCACAATTATCTAACACAGCCGTGTATGTCCCTCTCTGTAGACAACACTGGTAGCCGCACGTTACACTCTCGAGCAGAGACAACGCCGTCATTACCCACCAACAACCCTGGGAATGGACACCCAGAATACATCGCATATGTGCTTGTCCCTGTGTTCTTCGTCATGGGTCTTCTTGGTGTCCTCATCTGCCACTTACTTAAGAAGAAAGGCTATCGGTGTACAACAGAGGCGGAACAGGAAGTTGAAGAGGAAAAGGTGGAAAAGATAGGTAAATAACCTATACTTTTCTTTCTTTTTTTTTTTTTTTTTTCCTTTTTTTTCGGAGCTGGGGACCGAACCCAGGGCCTTGCGCTTGCTAGGCAAGCGCTCTACCACTGAGCTAAATCCCCAACCCCTACTTTTCTTTTTTTAATGGGTCAAGGAACAGGTTCTAAATAAAAAAAAAATCCTCATATATAATCCATTTTATTTATTTATTATTTTTATTGGATTTTTAAAATTTATATTTCAAATGTTATTCCTTTTTCTTCTTTATGAGAAGAACTATTTTCTGTAGCAACCAGAGTTTGAAATCTTGCCTGCATTTACTGAATACTTGCTGAGTGTTTATTTCAGAGTCTGGTAGCCTTGAGGCTGTCATTTGTGTGGTGTATATTTATTTCTAATTTTATTGCCACTTAATTTAATGAGGATGCTCTCTCCACCTTGAAGGGTTAATGTGAAACTTTGAGACAAGGTATTTTGATTGGCACTTACAGCCACTCATAAACCTAATCCTTGCTGTTACTTATTATGATTCTAATAAGAATGGTAGGAACACGAAACGGGTCTCATCAGGATTGTGGTGTCAGCATTACTGGAGGGGTTCTAGCTGAAGTCCGTGTGGCTGAACTCTATGTTGTTACATGAACAGATGTAGGCATAGTTCAGTAGAGCTGCAGCAGGAACCAGTGTTTCCATGTGACTGTGAGGGTGTTCATCTTTTTGGTCGTAAATCCCACCCACAGCATGTTTTCCTCACTGATATTCCTATCCAGTCATGCCTCAGGGCAGTTTCTTGATGAGCCCAGGGGCTAGCAGCTCACTCTTCATCCCTCTTAGCCCCCCTCAATGACATCTTTGCAGGGAGGTGACATTTGGAGTAGGTCACCCGCAGGGCCCGTGAGGGAAGGTTTCTCAGTCCTTGCCAGCTTGCTGGACTGTTGGTTTTTCCACCCCCACTGACCTTTGAGGCTGCGGAACATGGGTGAACATGATGAGTCACACTCAGCGAATGAGCAAACCAGCCCCAAGTGTTTGTCGACAGAGTGGGGCCTCCCCCTCTGTTCCTTCTAACCTACGCAGGTTAGCTCAGGCCTCAGCTTCCACTGTGACTGTCCAAACATCCGTAGGTCATGGTAGAGAAGCCTCCCTTGGGGTGCAGAGGACACTCTTGCAGGTACATGGGCGTGTCCTTGTCCTACTCTGTGCAGTGTCTCAATCCAGCCTCATTGTCTTGTCTTGCTAAATAAATTAAGCAGATCAGTTTCCAAATGGAGGCTTGCCCTTCTCCACCTGACGGTCACATAGACTACTAATGCTTGGTCCTCAGAGTAAACTGAGTCTGTAAATAGATAACCAGTGCCCTAATTTAGATACCTTGTTTAAAAGGAAAAGCGTTTGATAAACATGGATGAATATTTATTCAGTTGAAACTATAAATCAGTAGACCAACTGTATACAGCAAGTCTGTGATTAGACAAAACCTACGGATGATGGCATTTCTTTTAGTGAGCCTTCTCATCTCCCCGAAGGCCTTAAGGTAAGAAGGGGGATAAGAGGAAATGGAGCCAGATGCACATGTACTGTATTGTCACGCTAAGTGAGGAGACTTGATCTTGACAGATTGCTGGTCCATCCCACACCTTTTTCTTTTAATTTTTTTTTTTTTTTCAGAGCTGGGGACTGAATCCAGGGCCTTGCCCTTGCTAGGCAAGCGCTCTACCACTGAGCTAAATCCCCAACCCCTCTTTTACTTTTTAAATGAGTATTCTGCGCAGGAATTCAAAATGGCATTGGGAGGGTGGGGTTGAAGGATTAAAGCTAGATTTTAGCACTGTGTGAGGTACTTTCTAGAAGGTATTCAGTGAGGCCTTAGGCTCTAAGGTGAATGTCTAATTGACTTGTTGAGGATGACCGACCGATCCTAACACTGGCCTGGCCTCTTTCTCTCTTAGAGTTGAATGACAGTATAAATGAGAACAGTGACACCGTTGGGCAGATTGTCCACTATATTATGAAAAATGAAGGTAAGGATATCTTCGTGCTTTGGGGGCATTTCAGTGTTTTTAAAAATCTCCATAGAGCCAGAATTTAAATGGCTTCTCACTACTTTTATCCGAGCTCTGTAACACCTCAGCTTTTAGCGTTGTCCCAACAGGAGAGTTTGCCTCTGTGGTGTTGGTGGCTTCAGCACAGCAGAGGGCCAGGGAGTGGATAGCTTTTAGGCTGTGTTTCACGTGACTTTATAAAGCTTCAGTCTCCTCCTATAGATGGAGAGTTACATTACACAACCATGTGGAATAGCACCTTTGATGTGCTGGTTGTCATAAGGACTGATGTCTTACCACACTTAAGGACGTGAGTTTGATCCCCAGCATCCTGGTAAGAACTGGGGAGTGGCAGGAACTGCCTGTAACACTAACCCTGGGCGGATGGAGGCAGTGAGGTCCTGGAGGGCTCTGAGCAGCTGGTCTAGCCAGTTGGTGAGCTTCAGGTTCAGTGAGAGAGCTGGTCTCCAAATATGAGGAGAGTGATTGACACCCACACTGACCTCTTACCTCCATATATGCGCACATATAAATATACTCACACATAATAGACAGACAGACAGACAGACAGACAGACAGACACACACACACACACACACACACACACACACACACACACATACACACACACACACATTGCCAGTTTAACCATTCGGAAGCGGGAAGTTGAGAAGCATTCAAGTCCTTTCTAAGAGCTCCACGAGTGTCTGCATATTCCAGAACTTCCTCAACACCCCACTCTGAACAATGTAAGTTTCTCTTATTGTTCCTTCCTCCCCAAACTACTTGCAAAGCTGCTTTGCTTTTTGCGTCTATGGTTTGTCTCTTCTGCAATATCCAGTGTTGAATGAGGAAACTTTCAAGAGCTTAAGCATTAGGATTTAATGTCTTTTTTTTTTCCATATGTATTTTTGAGATAGGTTTTAAACTCGGTTTACAGCCAAGGATGGTCCTGAACTCCTGCTCAACCTCCCCGTACCTCCTAAATGTTGAGATTATAGGCATGCACCACTATGTCAGCCTTATGAAATATACTTTAAGTCCACTTTCTTTTTTCTTTTCTTTTTCTTTTTTCGGAGCTGGGGACCGAACCCAGGGCATTGCCCTTGCTAGGCAAGCGCTCTACCACTGAGCTAAATCCCCAACCCCTTAAGTCCACTTTCTAAGTGAAGGATTCAATTGTTACTAAGTAAGTTAGGGTCCTTGTTCTGACCGCTGGGGATGATCTTCATAGGATCCTGTTTTCTGTTGCTGTTACTGAGTCCCACAGGTTTGACAAGTTATAAAGAACAGACGTTTTATTAGCTCGTAATTCTAGAGGCTAACAATTCTAAGAGTGGGGCCAGAATCTGCCTGGCATCTGGAGAGGGCCTCCTGACCCAATCACCCCGAGGCCCCACCTCCAAATGCCATCATCGTGACTTAGGAGGATAGTGTTTCTGACACATGAGTGAATTTTAGGACACACCTGAACCAGAACAGACTCTTTGATCTTAGTAGTTTATATGGTTTGTGGAACTCCTTACCCCATTTGCTGGAATGCTATCGCGTCTTCTTCCGTCAGCGTTTGCCATCTTTCCATCACCAGCCTCTCTGTGGCACCTCTGTCCCCACAGCACTCAGCAAGAGCACACTTGGTCCTGACTAAGGTCTGCACCTGATTTCCAGCTGTGCTCTATGTCCTTAGCCCAGAGCTAGTGGTTTGAGCTGTGACCTTGCCTAGGTGTCAACACATCCATCTAAAGCCAGTGTTGCATTCAATTTATAGGTGAAGGAAGTGCTTTAGGTACACGTGGTTCGTGCCTTCTGTCGGTCCTGAACCTTGTGCCACGTTCAGCCTTGCGATGCCATTTCTTTCAATTTTGATAGTTTGCAAAAAACCAAAATGAATAAATGAACTTAGTAGAATGGTTTTTAGAATAAGAACAAAAAGACCAGAATCCTTGGGTTTGGGTCTGTTTTTGAGAGGTTCCCATCAGGGCATGGGATTTGGCAATACTGAATTCCAGCTCACTAGTTTATAGCATAGAATGTTTCCAGGTTGACTCTGAGGCTAAAATCCTCTACTGTATGGAACAAATACCTGTTATCCCGCCTTGTATTCCATAGTTAGCACAACTTCAAACTTTATTTCAATTTAGACTTCACTGAACTGACATTCTCTAGATTTGCAAATTATAACTGTACACTGAACTTTTTAAAAGAAATTAAAAAGGAATAAGATGAATCACATGCCCTCCATTAACATCTTTCCATGTTCACCCCCAAAGCACATAGTTTTAATCATTTGTATTAATTGATATATGAGCAGTTTTCTGCATTGTATTTTTAACTTGCCAGATGGGTAATTTAATTTGTCAGATATACTCTTGATTTTTTTTAAATGAAGTAAAATTGAGGTTTATTAGAATTTTAATATAGATTTAAGCCAGAAGGGGAACGAAGAATCCGGCTGAAGGAAAGAACAGTTGTATGTAGTTAGAATGATACGCTGGCTTCCCAAGGTGACCTTCTTGCTTAAGTTTTAAGATGTGTCTTTCATTTTAGAAGTCACTTTTAGCTTAGGCTGCTGTCCTGTGGATATAGTAGCTGATCTGCCGGGCAGGCACATTTTGTGGTGGTGTGCTGTCACACTGCATATTTCTTAAAGACTTTTTAAAATTTTTTGATCGATTTTGTGTGTGTGTGTGTGTGTGTGTGCGCGTGTGTGTGCGCGCGTGTGTGTGCGCGTGTGTGTGTGCGCGTGTGTTACGTGTGTGTCACTGTGCAGGCTTGGGAAGGCTAGAAAAGTTAGATCTCCCAGGAGCTGGAGTTGTAGGTGCTTGTGAGCCAATCATCATGGGTGCTGGGAATCTAATGACTTCTCTGCAAGAGTAGCATGTGCTCCAACCCCTGAGTCATCCCTGTAGCCTATCCTGTGCTTCCAATATAGGATGTGTGCAGATTTCCAACTCAAGCAGTTCTTCACCTCCGAGTGCCAGCTCCACGTACCATCTAATTCACCTGTAACTCTGCCAGGGAGTCAGTGTGGTCTCTCTCCAGCAAAGAGCTCCGTTTCACAAGGCTGCCCTGCTTCTTGTGACAGCTGTGCTCCTCTAACTTATACACTAAGAATCTGAGAATCCCCACAGTCCCTTCCTCTGGTTTCCTGATTTGCTAGAATGCCTCCCAGAAGGCCGGGATACTCTGTTACATTCAGTGGTTTGTTAAAGGGAACAACTAGAGGAGGAGCTGGCACTGGGAGCCAGGGGCAGGGACCCAAAGTTGCTGTCCTCTGATCACAGGGCCTCTCTGATTACTGGCCCCAGCCTGACTCACCTCATTATCTTAGACTTCAGTCTGATCTAGTGACTCTTTATGAATGACAAAAGACACTCCTATTTGACTCTGGAGATTTCACTCAGGGTTTTTAGAGCTCTTGGACACACCCACATACCTATTGGTTTTTTCTTCCTAATCCTGAGAACTGGAGTGTTATCTTTGAATTTACCTTTCTCTACAGAGCCAAACCCAGTGTGTTTGTGTGGTCCATGGGGGTTTTCTGGCATTATGTAGGACTTTGGAAACCATCAAGGACTAGTAAATTAATCTCACATTTTGTTGAATGGACTCTCATCATTTATAGGGAGTTGTTTTCTTGGGTCACTTTAATGATTTCCTTTTGAATGCTTATCACTATAAAATCTGTTACAGCCAGCAGGACATCTTTCCCTTTGTTGTTATTTTTTTTTCTCTTTTGCCAAGTTTGGTAAATTATGGGAAAGTACAAACTGTGTTTTATATAAGTCATATATGAGACTATACTTCTTTATTAGTCCATCTTCTGTTATTTATAATGGAATATACGGAGCTAGTGCTTTTTAAAAGCAGAATGCTTTGCTGTAGCTCACGGTTTGGGGGTGGAGGTCTACGATCAGGCATCCTCATTGATTTGGATTTCGGTGAGGGTCCACCTGGCTGGCTCACATCTTAGTGGATAGCAGCACCTTGGGAGCATTGGGGAAAATGCAATGGACACATGGCCACCAGGAAGCCAGAGAGAGAGAGAGAGAGAGAGACAGACACACAGAGAGAGACACAGAGAGAGAGACAGAGAGAGACAGAGACAGAGAGAGACAGAGAGAGAGAGAGAAAGAGAGAGACAGAGAGAGAGAGACAGAGACAGACAGAGACAGACAGACACAGAGAGAGAGACAGAGACTGAGAGAGAGACAGAGAGACAGACAGACACAGAGAGAGACAGAGAGACAGAGACAGAGAGACAGAGACAGAGACACAGAGAGACACAGAGAGACAGAGACAGAGACAGAGAGAGAGAGAGAGAGAGAGAGAGAGAGAGGCGCCTCTCCTTGAGGAGGCTAGGACTCAAATGCAGGGCTCTTGCATGTTAAGCTGAGCTACATCCTCAACCCTCTCCTTTTATACCAACCCTTTCCTGGGAACTAAGGGTAAGGGTGAGAGAGCGCTCTGAATTCTGAGGGCAGTGCTCCAGTATCCTAATCACCTTCACTGGATTCAAAGGTTTGGGCCATTCCCATAGCACCACCTCCTACATGGCCAGTGTGCTGTCATCGCGTACCAAACGTGAGGGAGAGTAGCATCAAAGGGGGCCAAGCCAAGGACAGCAATAACAACAGCACATACAGAAGCTGTAACGGGGACCAAGGTTTCAACACAGGAATCTTTGGGGGACCAAAGCGCATGGGAACCAAAGCAAGACTCCAACCTATTATCTGAAAGAAAAATCCTGAATTCTCATTATCAGTAAAGGGGAAAATGGCTTGTATCATACAAGATTATGAAATGTGTCAGAATCAATGTGTCTTTTTATTGTTGTTGTTGTATGGGTGGAGATAGTAGAGATCTAATTTAGGGCTTTTTTTTCTTAAATAACAATAACTTTTGGTTTTACAATAAAAACTTGGGTTTGGCAGCTCGTTTGGACACTCTCACAATTGTGAAGGACAAAAAAAAGTCCCTTTCTTAGGAAAGGGATGACGTGTGTAAATATTTCTTCAAAACACTGCCCCCGCCCCCATGGATTCCTAAAACTTGCAATGGGTTTGCAACGGGGTGGTGGTGTGATTCCCATGGTAGTGGGAACTGGAGATCATGGGGGAGCCCAAAACAAAATAAAACAAATCAAAATGACAACAAACTCATTCTTTTATATGTAAGGCAACAGATATGCCATAGGCTGTAAGTGGATATAAACTTTGGTACTGTATTTTGTGGGAAGATGGGTAGGGGAAAAAAACTGGAAGGGGCAAAAAGGAAGTGAGGTTGTGAAGCACACAGCACGTGAACCCTTGCCTCTCAACTCTCGCAGCAGCAGAATTAGAATGAGAGCTAATTGTCCTTCTCTGGGGATGTCATTTGATGTAAACTGTGCTGTGCTACCTGTCATTGGCCCACATGATAAATAGTAATTCCTTTATTCTTTCCTCTCTGGAGAATTTATTGTGGTTAGTCATGAGAATGGTGCTTTAAAAAAATCAATGGAAAAGGTTAGTAGTTGGTAATAGCATTTGGCCTTGACAATTAAATAGTCAAAAGAAGGTTGTCATTTACAGCAGCCTTTGACTGGCCACTCTGTAAGAAGTAGGAACATGGGTGTGGGTCGAGTCTAAGGACTTTGGGTTCAGTGTTGACAGCTTGCATCCTGGGGTTTTAAAGAATGAACACTGTAATTCTAAGTTAAGTTCTCCTATGCCATATAAATTTGAGAGCAGAGCAAAGGCTGTTAGCCAACTGGGAAGTAAACCTTCTCCTACCTTCCTCATCTGGACCTCTGGGAACTGAGAGGAGGAGTGACGTATTTCACCGACAGCTTTTCTAACATGACTGATTGCTCATTTACCTCATTTAATTCTCTTTTTTGTTTTTTCCTCAGCAAATGCAGACATTTTGAAAGCTATGGTAGCTGATAACAGCATGGTTGATGTTGAAAGGTGAGTGTCTCTCTTCCACTGGATAGAAATGGTTTTCATTTGTTGGGATTGATGCCCTTGGTGCTGTGCTCAGCTAGACCTGACCTCTAGCCTTGGGTACTATTGACATTGGGGTCAGGCAAGTCTTTGCTGAGAGCAATGACCGGTACAAGGTGTATTGCTGAACAGAGTCCCTCATCTCTGCTCACTGGATGACAGAACACTATCCCTCTCCTTCAAAGTGTGACAACCTAAAATGTCCCCACATACTGACATTTCCAGGAGAACATTACTCTGTGGCCCGAGCTTACAAGAATTGGGTCCAGAACACACTAGGTGTTGAGGGCAAGAGCTGAGGATTAGAAGATAAAACAGACAGAAAGCTGGAACAGGAGGAGCTCTCGGGTAAGCCAATGGCTTATGCCAAGTGAGTTTATTAAGAGGCACACCGTCTTAAACACAGCTTTAATGGGAGAAATGGGACACAGTGGAAAACTATCATATGAAGAGTGAAGTCAGCAGGAAGCCAATCAAACAGTGTTGCACGGGGACCCAGGATATTTCAAACGGTCCGCAGATGGAGCACACAGTGGCCATGGAGCTGACACCCATGGGAGAATTGTGTTGTCAGGATGAAGTCAGCTCCTCCAAGGCCCTTCCTCTAGGCCTTTCCTAGCTTTGCCAAGCTTATTCCTGGTTTGAGATAACCTTACATCAGGGCCTCAGGGAAAGCCTTGGATCAGCCTGGGTTTTGTGGTAAACAGTAGTGTTGGAGAGAGCAAGGTTACTGGTAAGAGTCCAAGAGCAGGTTCAGAGCTTGAGTGTGGTTGTGTCCTGCCTCTAGTGACTGCCTGCTGAAGGGGGAGTTAACTGAGGTCCAGATCCATTGCCTATAAACTACTGTGCTGACTTCGTTCAGTTATCACCAGGAATGCAGAGCACTTTGGCTCCTGCGAGACCTGTATGAACAGCAGTATGATAACCTGGCCAGTTTGGAATACCTGCTATCATCTGTTTTGGTGATAGGATCTGGTTGTTAGGCACCAGATTCCCCTGTAAGTAGTTACAGATATTTACATGTCTAGACAATTCTCACTTTCTCCAACTAGGAACATGGATGGGTATATGATATAGAGTTGGATAGAACGGGGCAGTCATAGATCTTTGCTCTGAAAGTTTTCAGCCGGTATGGCATAGAAATGGGCATGGAAGGCCTTTGAGAGGTACAGGTTGGAATTTTGGGCGTTCTGGGGACCAGAAGAAGGTCAACAAGAAAAAAAATGCTGCCTGTGCCAGGTGTTCCGGTGGTGCTGATGTGGACAGGTTCTGGAGACAGGCCACCTGGGAAATGATTCGGTGGCCAGAGATTATGCAAAATGTGACAGGAAGTTGAATTGGGATAGGGCGCCGTGCTGAAATAAGCAGGATCTTCTGCTTTGTATGTGGCCCCTGCAAAGTGCACCTAACACACCTTTATTGTGAATGTGTCTGTCAGATGGGCCGTGTCGTGTGTGCACATCAGAGAGGTCATGCCGAATACTGAGCCGTGTGCTCTAGAAGTTCTGGAGATGTAGTTTAGGACATAAAGACTGATGTCTCTTACCTTTGCCCATAGACATCTGGTGTTCAGTGCTCCTGGTAGCCTGAACTCAGTTGACTGTGGGCCCATTATTGGGCTCCATAATCACTGATATTTGTTGAGTGAATGCAGTTAGTGAGCTCAATTTTCTAATACATGGCGTCAAGCTAACATTTTTCCCAGGAGGTCCTACTGTGTGTTTGTATTTGGGCAGCTTTAAGGACCTTGCTAAAGAGTACATGAGAACTTATAGTTGTCGTTACTGTTTTGACTCCTTAGTTCGATCGAGCATAGCCTGGACTGCTTTTGAAGTGTGCTAGTCCACTGGATGCTGGTTTCTGCCATCCATCTGTGTGACTTTGGGGCTCTTGCTGCACATCTCAGCTATTAGGTATTGATCTCAGGTGGGGCAGAAGACTGACTCCTGGTCCGTCCAGCCCTGTGCTGTTTGGATCCCTGCTTTTTAGCATAGGATTGGTATGTGCTTTCTGAAAGTAACTGACATCTTGTATCTATAATTCTGCTCTATATATCTTAGTAGGTCTGACCAAATGTCTTCTAGGTTACCCGACTGGTCACCACCATCTCTGAAACACTGTGTGCGGCTGCAGGCATGAACATGGGGGGGCTCTACAATTTGACTTTCTAGGTTTGGATCTTAAAACCACTTAGGTGCTATTTATACTGGGAAAGATACTTTGCCTCTTTGAGCCTCAATGCCGTCATTTTTATGGTGAGGAAATTAATGCATATACCATAAAGATCCCTTAGGATTTATTAGATTAATTAATACACAGGACATTCTTAGGAGATGATTAGCTACTCTTCTGTTGTCAGCCATCTACTTTGAGTACCACTTTCTAAGTCTTAACCCAGAAGTGTTTTCTTTGATGTAATGGTCAGATTGGATCTACTATTCTAACCATTCTTTTTCTTCCCACAGTACATTCAGGGTGTCTTTCTTGGGGTTCAGGCAGACTCTTCTTGGCTATGGTGTGAGAAATCAGTGTGATTGTATGAGAAGGAGAATGGGAGTTTGGGTAGCTCACCCCGCAGCCCGACTGCTGTCATTGTTCCAATGAACAGCCAGCACATGGTCCTGAGCACTGAGCCAGGGCCACTTCACAGAGTTTACTTGTACAGTTGAAGGGGTTATTTCCTGCATCTCGGGGAACAACTACCTTCATTGGGGTTTCTTCTAAGTAGCCATTTTTTAACTTGTCTCCTTTTCTTCTCCACTTCAGCCCTGTCACTCCTAGCACACCAGGGAGCCCACCTGTGAGTCCGGGGCCCCTGTCACCAGGGGCCACCCCAGGGAAGCATGTCTGCGGACACCATCTTCACACAGTGGGAGGTGTTGTTGAACGGGACGTGTGCCAGCGCTGTAGGCACAAGCGATGGCACTTCATAAAACCTACCAACAAGACCAAAGAGAGCCGGCCTCGGCGACAAGGGGAGGTCACTGTCCTCTCTGTGGGCAGGTAAGGGGTCCTGATGCTGCTGGTGTGGGACCTGGTTGCTATGGTTACAGGTTTATCCTTAGCTTTTTATTTGGGGGTTAAATTCTCATGAGCCTGGCTTCTTAGATATGTCCTGGTTTGGATCCTGGCTGTTTCTGACAAACCAGAGAGCCCTTGATAGCTTATATAGAACAAGTATTAATTAAGGTGAGAAATTAATTACTCTCTATTTTTCTCTTGAGAATCTAAAACAGATGATCAGGTCAGTGTATGACATTTCACACAGCTATCCAGAGCCAGAGGCCCCATCTACTCCTGACTCTGTAGGTTTGTAAACAGAGAATTATGGCAGACACTGAAGGGGTTTTTGGTGAAAGCAACCTGGGGTGGTATGTACCATTTGGCTCCCATGCCACTGGTTCCGGCTGATCCCCTTGTCTTCACCAAAGTGCCAGGCAATCAGAAAGTGCCATGGTGCTGTGCATCAGAAATAGAGAACTACAGACTTGGTCTAGGACTTTCCAGTCTCTGTCATTTAAGATCCAAGCCAGATGCAGTGACTGCTTTCTTTGCGGTCACCTCTGCTGTCCCCTGGGTTCCTTAGTCCCAGAGCATCATTTCCTTGTGATCCACATGTGACGTGAAGATCCTGCCATTTGGTGGACATCTTAGTGAGACTTGGCACGAGCAGGTTTGCAGGGCACACTCTTGTGGTTTGAGGGTTTCTGCAGGAAGTACATGGTGTCGGTTGTGACACATTGAGAAAGGTCTCCCATGCAGGAATCAGATTGGGTAAATGCTGGGTTTAAATTAGGCCAAACCTCTAGGAAATGTTGCCTGGCCTTTGTTGTTTCTACCTTGATCCAGTCGCAGTACCACTACTTACAGACTATTCTGTCACTGCACCTCAGTTTCTCCCCTGCCCAAGGTGAAATGGCAGTCACAGCCACTTCTCAAGGCTTCTGTGAAAACTAAAAATGTCGACTCGAATAAAGGCTTTAGAGTAGTTTCGGGCTTATGAGCATCCAAGGAATATGGTCAGTTTTAAAAGTTCTTATTATAATTTTAATTCTGTTGAGTCTTGTTCTGTGTGACAGTGGCCCTCGGGATAAGGCCAAGGGCTGTTTGCCTCTACGGTAGAGCAGTATAACTCATGAGCAGACTCATCAAAAGGCAGAGTCATGGGAATTTATGAACGCAGTGAATGAGAACCCAAAGCCGTGTGGACAAAGCACACTCTGTTTCCCCCTGAAAAATATGCTGAAAATTCTCAGCTCAGCTCCAATATGCATTCTTCAGGGCTCAATGTCCACCCCCCTCTTAGACACTGGGGATGGTGGGTAATTGTTATGGCTGCTTTTCAGAATGATTGTCTACAGCTCTTCCAGGTTAACAGGAGACTCCTCCTCTATGTGGCTTGTGATCTCATTTTGGACAAGGCCATCACAATAAAAATGTGGTTACTAGAAGGCTCTGGGGGTTTGATGACACTGTTCTAGAAAGGCAGAGTGGATTGCCTTAATGAAATTCTCACACTTTATGAAATTCTCTTCTTTACTTATTTAATTGTTCTTCAATCTTGAGTGAAGGTTAATAAATTTGACCTTGAAAAGCAGAAACAACTTACAGTAGTGAAGCCACCCCTTGGCTCCTCTACCCATCAGTGTGGATTTGCTCAAGGCGGTTATGCGGTGGCCATCTTGGTTATGTCCGTCTGCGTTGTGGGTGGTTGGCTCTTTCTGTCGCCTAGTGTTCTGTGGTTAGTGGCCACGTTACCATTGGAAACCATAACTCTGAGGCCACAGAGCCATTCACTTTGTGTGCTCCATAAACTATTAGGGGTGTTGCACAAGGGTCTGCAGGGGAAAGTGCCCCTCTTGTCTGGTGGAGATTTTGTTGCTGTTCTTCCTTAACCTAAGCTTGTTTGATTTCCTCCAGGTGAATTTTGTTTTTTAAACCTACAGTTCCTGCTTAGAACTGGGAAAGCAAAGCCTAGTCACATCTCTTTTCTGTCCTTAGGTTCAGAGTCACAAAAGTAGAGCACAAGTCAAACCAGAAGGAGCGCAGAAGCTTGATGTCTGTCAGTGGGATTGAGAGTGTCAACGGGGATGTGCCTGTGACACCTGTGAAGAGGGAGCGAAGCGACACGGAGTAGATGGTAAGCTGTAGTTTTAGGGACATTGGGGCTGGAGTGTGACAGGATGGGTTTGGACAGCCCTCTGGAGGATGTTGGCCACACAGAAAATAAGAGGGCTTCCCTGAAACTGTTGGGATTGCGGGGCACTGAGTGCTCAGGATTTTGTGAATACTTGTCTGCCAGAGCCCCTTGTAAAGAGGGTTGGAGCATTACAGAGTGGCGGAGACTGGGACAGGAATCGGCCTTCTGGGAGAAGCATTACTTCAAGTCCCTAGAGTCATTCCACCAGCTTTGTACTCAAAAAAGGATAAAATCTAGAACTTTAGGATATACGACAAATAAAGGTTTAAAGGTTGGAAGCTTATTACATTCTTTAACTAACAGGAAGGAAAAAAAAAACAAAAGCCAAGTTGGAATGGTAGTTTAGGACTGTCTCAGCACTTGGGAGGCTGAGGCAGGAGGATTATGACTTTGAGACTGGCCAGTGTCAAACAAAAGAAAACAACAGAAGATGCTGTCTGGCAAAGGATAGTCATTCTTACCTTAAGTAAACTGTGTTTGAAAAATACTGGGACAAGCAGGAGGCTGTTTTGAATTGGAAAGCGCTCCCCTTTGGTTACTGTGTAGCCGCGGTTGGATTACTCCGCTGTACTCAGGAGGAGCATTGCTTTAGATACCCCAGAAACAATATTGCTCTTTGCACCAGCTGCCCTGGAGCACTCGGAAGACAAGGCGATGGCTTCTTTGTTTAGACATTTTAAAAGCTTCAGCTCAGCTGCTTTCCTGTAATGACTTCCTGTTGGCGTAGCTTTCCTCCGACTCCTTCTTCTTCCTGGCTTGAGTGTTTGTTGTCTTTATGCTTGTTATACGTAAAAGGGCAAGGCCCGGACTTCAGCGTGGTGGGGTTGAAGCATATAAAGAAAGTGAGGTCAGGCGCTTCCTTGACAGTAGAGTGGACTGGCCGAGCTGAGCCTAAGTCCTGGATCTGGCTGCCAGGTGCAGGACTCTGCCACTCTAACACTGAGGCTTAGGCCAGACGTGGCAGCCTTTTATGTCTCATTGGCACATGGAGACGACACTACCTGCCTTGGGGTGACAATAAGGTTTCTCTGAAATTGCAATGAAGCCCAGGACCTGGCACTTGCTGGACATGTTGGACAGTGCTGCTGGTATCCTGAGGTAATTTGTACTTGGTGGGTGAGGCTGAGTGCAGGGCACGAAGGTCACTGTTCTTGGTGCTTCTGTAATAGCTTTCAGGTTCAAAGGGCTGAAGACATTGTGGAAGTCACCTGGAGGAGGTGTGTTCCTTAACTCTAATGGAGGTACTGGCCGCTCTTTAGAGCTAGTTGCAGCAGGCTTATGTTGGGGAAGATCAGGCCCCTTCTAGTTTTAGGAGCTAAATAGAGGACGTTTGGGGATTTTTTTTGTTGTTGTTTTTGTTTGTTTGTTTTTTGAGACAAGAGTTTCTCAACTGTAGTTCATGCTGGCCCAGAACTTACCACATAGCCTGGGCTGACCTTGAACTTAGGAAAATCCTTTCTTAGCACCTAGGACTCCCAGGAGTACTAGGATTGCTGGTGCCAGCTACCTTACTTGGCTTAGGTGATTTCTTTAAAGCAAGGCTAAAAAGTTGTCTTCTCAGCTAAAAGGGACCTAGGAAAGAGGGTGAATGAGTGGATCATCCTGGATGAGGATCTGGTACATGGTGGATAGGTTATGTATCAGTCAGTGGTCACATCACTAGACAGAAGACTCAAGACTTGTACCCACATCTCTGAGTTGCAAGATAGAATGCTAGGTCTGACCCAGCCAGCCTGCGGTGATCCTTAGGAGGAAGCCTAAGTCCTGGCTGGCGAACATCTCTACCGAGCATTTTAGAACTGCAACGCACTCTGACACCTGCTAGGATTACATAATCAGGTTCTGTTAGAGGCACAGTAGTGTGAGCTCATTTGGGAATAAATAGTTCTTAACTGTCCATACCTCCTTTTTTATATAAAGGAAAGATATCAATGCAGAGATTCAAGGCAAGCGCCAAGGTAGTATCTGGGTTGAGTTGGCTCCCAGTGGAGGGTAGCCATACTGGTGTGTGCTGTCCTAATCAGTAAGAATTACCTCAAGAGTGGCTTCAAGAAGGAAACATATTCTCTCAGGCTCCAATTTACTGTAGTTAGTCTTGAAATAAAAAAAGAATTATTATGGAATTTAAAAAATTCAAAAGCAGACAGAATAATAGTTAAGTGTCTATAATCTGTGAAATCATTGAGTATCTCACTTGCAGGTGAAGTTCTGCTCAGAGTTTAAAAACTTGTTTGGAATTATGAGGAAATTGGAGTTTACAGTGGAACCCAGGGAGCCTGGCTTCAGTTGTCACAGACGTCAACCTGGTTCAAGAAAGACAGGTCTTAGGTTGTGTCTATGCTGAATTATATGGAGAATGAACCAAGTTAAAGAAGGAAATAGTAGTCATTGATCTTTAAAATACTACATATCCGTTAAGGTTTTCTTATGTTTCTGAAGAAAATTTGCTTGGGACAGTTGATTTGACTTGACTTTCACCCAAGAGAACCTGTAAGTTTTCATCTGGGCTGAAGTCTCTGGCCCAGGACTGAATCATAAGATCTGCAGTAAGTCGGAGCAGCAGCTGGGGGGGTGCACGCCTTTATTCCCTGTCCTCAGGAGACAGGCAGGCAGATCTGTGAGTCGGTGACCAGCCTCCTCTAGACAGTGTGTTCTAAGCCTGCTAGGGCTACATAGTTGAGACCCTGCCTTGGAGAGAGGGACATACATACTTTATATTAAGTAAAAGACTGATCTGTTTTTATGTAGTTGACGTAAATCTTTGAATTTGCTTTTTTTTTTTCTTAAAGGTATTGCTTTACTGCAGCAATTAATTTATTGTAGATGCTCTTAGTTATTGGGCTATTGGGTTCTTCTCCCTGTTCCCAATCCCTTCCCCCTCATTCCCCCCCACCCCCACAACAGAATCTATGCTTGCTGAAGTCAGTTTATTATATCCACAGGCAGCACCTTAGGATTCGTCCACGAGCCACTGAAAATCTTTTTAGAAGTCCTCTGTCTGTCTGCGAATGTTCACCTGCCTTCTCGTGCCACCATCCCCTAAATGATGCAGTACCATAAGTATTTGCATAGCATTTACTTGCATTTGGCATTATAAGTAATCTAAACGTGATTTAGAATTTACAGGTGGAAATGTGCACGTGATGTGCAAATATTCCGCCTTCTGATACAGAGGACTGGACACTCTCAGGTCTTGCTGTGTGCAGAGGTCCTTAGCTGACCCGTAGAGCTGCTAAGGGACCATCAGGTGTTCCAAATAGAACACATCAGATGGAGCAGGGTTGTTCTTTCTCTCTCTCTTTCCCTCTTCTAAAAACAAAATGCGTTTGTCCTCTCTCTCCCTGGCTCTCCCTCCCTGCCCCAGTGGTTTGAACTCCTTTTGTAGCTCATTCTGACTTACATTCTGCCTGGTTTATTTTGGCCGTGCCATCAAAATGGTTTCCTTTCCCCCCCACCCCCAGAAAGTGTGTTTTGATTTTCCTCTTAGAAGAATAAGCTTTTGTTCTTCAAAGTTAAATAAATGGAATTGCTTTCAGTCTCCAGATATCACAGCCTTGTCTTCGTTGTCGCTGGTCTCTGGCTTTCTGTAGAAATGATGCAGCGCCAGTTCTCTATGCGTGTCTCTGGGCTGTGTTCTCCCTTTCCCACTTTCTGATCGCCTCTGATTGAAAATGCTCACTTGGAAAGTAACACCACATCCATACATTTGTAATTTTAACCAGTTTTCAACTTTCATCCCTTTAAAAATTGTACTGAAGTATTTTTGTTGTATTTTGATTTTTTTTGCTCTTGAGTTGTTGCAGTTTTTTTTTATAGATTCTACGTATTATCTACCGTATAGTTACATATCTAACATATACATATCTAACATATATATGTATTCATATATATTATATATGGTAGAGTCCAACTCCACTGTGTGTCTGTCTGTGTGTCTGTCCTTTCTTCATTCCCTTGCCAGCCTTAGGCAGGGTTCTGAGACCCAAGCTGTGGGGGACATGACACTTTTATTTCAATATATATGTAATATTTTCCCTCACTCTGTGAGCTGCGCCTTCACCCCTGTCCCGTGGTTGTATGGAAGCGTCAGTGTTATGGAAGCTCACTTGTCTGCTCTTGCTTTTTTGGGTGTGATTCTTGGGGTCTCCACCTTGACTGTGTTATGAAATTTTACCTGTATATTTTTTCTAGTAGTTTTACAGTTAGAATTTTAAAATGAAAACAAGTCAATTATTAGGAATTTCTATTTTAATTTGTATTAAGTTTTGTTCTCTGGGAACTTCTGTGTATAATACATTCTGATTGCTCTCACCCCACTCTCTTTCCCCTTTCTTCACATAGAGACTTCTTTTTATTCTAAATTTTCTTACTGAGAATACTCTATTTTCGTTATTTACTTTTGGTGATTCAAAGCTTGATTTTAAACTGTATCCATTTACTTTAAATTGCATCGCTTAACTACTGATGACTGTAAGCAAACTGCTTAACCCCAACCCCTCCCCTTCTGTTCTGTTCCCCCTCTCCCCTCCCCTCCCCTCCCTCCCCCGTTTCCATCTTCTTCTCCTCCCCTCCCTCCCCTCTTCTCTCTTTCCCCCCTCCCCTCCCCTCCCCTCCTTTCCCCTCCCCTCTCCCCTCCCTTTCCATCCTCTCCTCTCCTCCCCTCCCCTCCTCTCCTCCTCTCCTCTCTTTCCCGCAGAGTTCTGCTGTGTACCTTTACTGGCCTGGTATCTACTATGAAGTCTAAGCTGTATTTGAATTCCCAGTGATCCTCCTGCCTCAGCCTTCCAAGAACTGGGATTTCGGGTATGCATCACCACACTTACACAACTGTGTCACTCTCATAGCCCAGGTTAGCCTTGAGCTATTGCTGTGTATCTAAGGCTGGTCTTCTTAGTTTAAATCTGCTGCCTCTGTGTCCTGGGTGCTGGGATTACAGGCATCCCTAATCTCTTATGAGATGAATGGTTGGTAGCTTAGCTGACAGGAATATGTGTAATGTTTTAAAAGTTTTATTTATTTTATGCAGACACACCAGAAGAGGGCATCAGATCCCATTACAGATGGTTGTGAGCCACCATGTGGTTGCTGGGATTTGAACTTAGGACCTCTGGAAGACCAGTCAGTGCTCTTAACCACTGAGCCATCTCTCCAGTCCTGTATGTGTAGTTCTTAAAGCAGTCCTTGGCACAGTTAGTATTACTAACTGTTCACTGCCGTCAAAATTAGTCCCGCTGTTCAGGGTGGCCTTTGTTAGTTACAAGGCTATTTCTTGAGTGCTGGGAATCAACTCTTTGTTTTATTTTTTTTTAATTTAACTTTTTAATCTTTGTGAATTTCACATCATGCACCCCAATTCCACTCACCTTCTGATCCCTTCCTTTGCCCTTGCAACTTCTTCCTCAAGAAAAATAAAATAAAACCAACCAAAAATATCTCATTGTGGAAACATTTGCAAGAAAAGAAGTGTGGACAAGAGAGTATATTTTGGGACACACTGTGGCACATGATAGCTTCTCTTCTCCTTAAGAATGAGACTGCTTTGGACTCTCAGGACACCCCAATATAATCCTTGACAAATCCCTCAGGAATTGGAGCCATTTTTGTCTGTGTTGAGGACTTAGAAATCACTGTGCCTTGTGGGGAATCAAAACCAAGAAGGAAGGCCGGGATGGGAAAGCTTTGCTGATTCAAGCTCTTTTGACTGCAAAGCTCTGGGGTGTGCAGTGCATCCTGTGTGCTTTGGGATGAGAGTCTGCTCTCCTGAGTGTGCTTAGCCAATCATAAGCCTGCATTCTTGACCTTCAGATGACCTCTCAGTGAGGGAGGCCTGCTCCTCCTTCCTTCCCTTCAGCTTGGTTGGCAAGTATCTAATAGAATACTTGGGTCTTCTCCTGTACTTGCCCTGCCCTTACATTCTTGGCATTGCTTCCTTTTCCTCCTCTCCTCTCCTCCCTCTCTCCTTCCCTCCCTCTCTCTCTTCCTTCTTTCTTCTTAAGTTTCAGGGCAAATGGGAGAGTCTTAATTTGATGGACTGGCTTCAGGCCTTATAGGGGCATTGGATAAACACTATAGAAGGAAAGTGCAGGACTGGAGAGATGGCTCAACGGTTAAGAACACTGTTTCAGAGGTCCTGAGTTCAATTCCCAACAACCATATGGTGGCTCACAACCATTTGTAATGAGATCTGATGCCCTCTTCTGGTGTCTGAAGACAGCTACAGTGTACTTATATATAATCTTTTTTAAAAAGTAAAATAAAAGGAAAATGCTTGGGAAAGGTCACTTTTTTGGTTTCAAGGGTAAAGCTGTGCCTTGTCTGTCATGCCATGTCTGGTATGCTGTATGTGGGAGGTCCAGCAATGATCTTTCGAGGGGAGAGGGAGGCAGTGCCTGTCTCGGTCCCACTGTGTGGAGAATACTCAGGCTTTGTTTTTGCATTTTTGATTTTTAAGAGCAGCTCAGGTTTCAAGTGTTCACAACACAGTACAGAATCTGCAAACTCAGTAGAACTGGAGGGGTGACTTGGTGGGTAAAGGTGTATACTGATAGCCCGAGTTTGATTTCCACAGGACCCCACATAGTGGAAGAGAGAACTGATGGCTACAAGTTAGCCTCTGACCTCCTCAAGTTCAAACTATTACATGTGCACACCCTCAAGCCTGCTCTCAAGTATAATAAAAAGAAACAACAAACAAACAAAAAAAATGAATGAAAGATACAAGTAAGGAAACAAGGCAAAAAAGAAAAAAGAAAAAAAAAACAAAACCACAACAAACAAACAAACCCAACCAAAAACCAACACCAAAGCAAAATAAAAAACAAGCTCAGAAATCTGAAACATATGGTCCCAACAACTACTTCAGATAAGAAACACTTTGCCTGTATTATATCAGGTGAGCTCTATTTAAATGGTAGTAAAAGAGCTAATGTTTCACACGCACGCACGCACGCACGCACGCACGCACGCACGCACGCACGCACGCACGCACGCACGCACGCACGCACGCACGCACGCACGCACGCACACAGTTTCCCTTAAGGCTCAGAGAGGCTAGGTTGATAGAACCTCATCCCATCCTTAGGTAGATGCTGACTGCAGCCAATCAGCTGCCCTCCAGCTCCTAAGGCACATGGCAGCCATAGCTAAGCTGCCAGAAGAATGATGCTATCCAGTCCTGTTATTCTGCATTAGCTCAGTGGAGACTGAAGCCAGAGGTGAGCTAAGACTGTTTGGTCCTCATTTCTCCATGGCCAGAGCCACACTAGATGTCAGCGGCAGACATTCCTCCTGAGTCTCCTTTCCCAAGGGCTGGAGAATTTGGTGTCCAGTTCTCAGCACTCGAGTAACCAGTGTTGCTGAGAATGTGCTTGCTAGCGGTGCATGACACATTTCAGGGGTTGCCTGAGACCCCCAGAGCAAGCAAAGCATCAGAAACTCTGGCTCTGTTAAGGCTTGATTTCTCTGGACATTGTTCAGAAAAGAAGTGAATAGACTTTGCAAGACTATTCACTAATGTCTGTTAGGTTTTTGTTTGTCTCTTATGTATTTTGATTTTGAGTAAAAGCATCTATAAGGGCTTTAAACCCCCTTCCTCTCCCCGCCCCCCACCCCCAGGATCCATATATAAATACTTGCTCATGATTAGTATTTAAAAGCTAAGGTTTTAATTATTTAAACTCCTCATCAAAATATGAGAGCTGTGTGTTATTGAAAATAGTGATCAATAAATATGAAAAATGCCCAATTTAGACTGGTCATGGTGGTGCACGGCAGCACACAGGATGACAGACACAGGAGGCAGACACAGATGCAGTTGACATCTTTGATTTCAAGGCCAGCCTGGTTTACATAGTGAGTTCCAGGCCGGCCAAGGCTACACAGTGAAACCCTGTTTGTGTGTTTGTATATGTATTGGGTTGGGTGGGAGGTGGGATCGAGAGCAGAGTCAGAGAGAGAGACAGACAGAAGGGAGGGGCACCCAACTTTGTTAATAATGAAGTTTAAAGGGCTTCAGTTTTGTCTTTTAACAATGTGACCCTGACAGTGTAAGCTCACATCCAAAAGGAGACTTCTGAGATTAAAGAGGACACTGTAGGTACATAACTAACATGGGTGAGCATAGCAGAATGAAACCTAGACAAGAGGTTGGGTTTTGTATGGACTTTTTGTTTATTTTGTGGGTTTTTTTTTTTAAGACTCTTACTCTATGGCCCAGATTGGCCTTGAACTTGTAAGCAATCCTCCTGCCTCTGAGTCCCTAATACTGGGATTATCAGCATGTGTCACCATGTGTGGGTACAAGCCAGTTTACATGGCCACTGGTTCAGAGGTAGAGGGAGATAAAGGCTGTCACAGAGATCTTTGTGGTGATACTCTAAAAATGGTGGACACTTAAAGGCGGACTCTGACCCAAGAGTCTCAGTTACAGATAACTCGAGGGAGTATAGAAACAGTATTGGAACCTATTCCTTTTAGCTTCCTTAATGTCAGCCACTGGAGAGAAGGTTAAACTTCAGTGGGGATTTAATGACTGAGCTCCACTGTATTCTTTGACAATGGTATTGTGCTGTCTTTAAAGTTAAGATAATTATATATAAGTTACAGATTTCAGAGAAGCACTGGTGACCTTTTCTTTTGCTTCCGATGAATCTTTAATGACTTAAGTTCATTTTTCCAGCCCGGTCTTGTTTTATGAGGGAAGTAGTTATATTTGGAATTCTGTGCACCAAAGTCTTGCTTAATCTCTCCTAGTTTGGGTATCCATTTGTCTAAGCCTGTATCACATTTCTCCCACAGAGAGAGGCAGCTTCTGAAGTGCAGGGATTGTTTCTGCAGATGGACACTTGGAGAGAGAGGAGGGCCACCCTCTACCCTCTGCCCATTCTTGTTGGGCTCTTGTGGCTTCTGTGCCAGACACATGAAGCTCTGATCTCTGTTGGCTGGTGTGGAAGGCATCTTTTAACACTGGTGTGAAGTGGTGAAGAAGAACTGATTCAGACTGGGTTTGTTTGTTAATAAGGATACAGTCTCTTTCCCATAAAATAAGGGATCAATTTAGTGTTGTTAAAACATAGCAAATGCACCCTTGGGGACTCCCAGAGACTGAACCACCAACCAAAGAGCAAGTGTGGGTTGGACCTAGGCCGCATACTAAGTAGTAAATGTACTAAGTAGTAACAACTGGAGCAGAGGCTGTCCCTGTCTCTGTCGAGAGGGAGGATGTGCCTAGTCCTGCAGTGGCTTGATGGGCCAGGGTGGGTTTATACCCAGGGCGACTTCCCCTTTCTCAGAATGGGGCTGGGGGAGTGGTTTTCTCAGAGGAGATGTAAGCTTTGGTCGGGATGTAAACTGAAGAAATAAATCAATGGGAAAAAAAAATCATACCAAATGCACTCCACACCTTTTTTTTTTTTTTTTTTTTTTTTTTTATTAACGAGTATTTCTTGTATACATTTCCAGTGTTATTCCCTTTCCCGGTTTCCGAGCAAACATCCCTTTCCCCCCTCCCCTTCTTTATGGGTGCTCCCCTCCCCACCCTCCCCCCATTGCCGCCCTCCCCCCAACAATCTAGCTCACTGGGGGTTCAGTCTTAGCAGGACCCAGGGCTTCCCCTTCCACTGGTGCTCTTACCAGGATATTCATTGCTACCTATGAGGTCAGAGTCCAGGGTCAGTCCATGTATAGTCTTTAGGTAATGGCTTAGTCCCTGGAAGCTCTGGTTGCTTGGCATTGTTGTACATATGGGGTCCAAAAAGCCCCTTCAAGCTCTTCCAGTTCTTTCTCTGATTCCTTCAATGGGGGTCCTATTCTCAGTTCAGCAGTTTGCTGCTGGCATTCGCCTCTGTATTTGCTGTATTCTGGCTGTGTCTCTCAGGAGCGATCTACATCCGGCTCCTGTTGGTCTGCACTTCTTTGCTTCATCCATCTTGTCTAATTGGATGGCTGTATATGTATGGGCCACATGTGGGGCAGGCTCTGAATGGGTGTTCCTTCAGTCTTTGTTTTAATCTTTGCCTCTCTCTTCCCTGCCAAGGGTACTCTTGTTCCCCTTTTAGAGAAGGAGTGAAGCATTCACATTTTGATCATCCGTCTTGAGTTTCATTTGTTCTAGGCATCTAGGGTAATTCAAGCATTTGGGCTAATAGCCACTTATCAATGGCACTCCACACTTTTTAGGTACCTCATTTCACCCACAGAAAGTAGGCCACAGTTGGACATTTGCACATTAACTTTTTGACATTGTGTGGTGTTGTTTACCAAACTTGTAATTGAGAATAGCGCAACTGAATTACCCAAAACAAGACAAAACACACTACCTTGATGTTTAAGGAGGTTTATGATTTGGTGATGGACTATCCATAGTTGTCCTTGGGTGCAGCTTCTAAGCCGTAGTGAGTGTGTGGTCCCCTCTCTAAATTGACACTATGATGAGACAGTGTTTACCTGCAAAGTCATGGCTGCCTTGCAGTTAGCAAAGACCAGATAGGTGTCTTCTCTTTGCTGTATAGTCCTGAGGTCTCGGTGTCTTCTCTTTGCTGTATAGTCCTGAGGTCTCGGTGTCTTCTCTTTGCTGTATAGTCCTGAGGTCTCGGAGCAGCAGTTTGGATTCTCCACATCCTTGAGCAGAGGTAACAGTGTACAGAGCGGTTTTTAAAACCAGCTTTAGAGCTGGCTGTTTAGAGCCCAGAACTGAATGCTGGTGGACAGCCTGCTGCTCATCTTCTTGCTGGAGGCTTTTGGCTGCTGGGTATCTTAATAAACACTGAGTATCAGTGTAGGGCAAAGCTCATTATCCTGAGGGATGGCAGAGGACAGCCATTTCAGCAGCTAGGACTCAAGAGCTGGGTTTGATTCTAGGCCTCTGATCTTATCCTTTTGTCTGCCCAACCTGGATCTTTAGTTCCCACCCCTGGAGGTTAGTGTATAAATCTGCTGTATGATCTTTTTTCTTTTCTTCCCCCCCCCCCTTTTTTTTGTTTGTTCTGAGACAAGGTCTCTGTGGCCCCAGTTGACCTTGAATGTGGCAGTCCTCCTGCCTCAGCTTCTTGACTCCTGGAATTACAAGCGGGCCCCCTCACTCTGATGGAATGTTGCATTCCAGGCCTGACCTCATTGTCTGGACTTTGTTAATACTTTCCGGACACAAAAAGTCACTTAAAGAGTAGCCATAAAACACCCCCAATGCACACTTTCTAAATAATGTCCTAAAACTCTTAACATAGTTTTTAACTCCTTTTTTGGGGGGGGGGGCATTTTTACATTTCTCTGCCAGGCCTCCTTATAGCCTTTTTTGTGCTAGAATGTTAACTGTTTACCGAGTCCCTCCTGAAAGCAACCTCGGACTGGACAGTGGCTTTCCCCGCTTACAAACCCACATGTCAGCTCCACAGAGACACCATTTGTTTCCTTAGAACTAAAAGCTTGATTTTTGCTGTTTTAGGGGAAAGTATTTCATTTCCATTTGGCTCTTGATCCAGTTCATCCTCTTTGGACCACTCTCCTCGGTGGCGAAGAATACTGGCTGCTCTTGGAGAGGAGCTGGGTTCAGTTCTCAGTGCAGTTCCTGTCCATCCTTAACTTCAGTTCCAGGGTCCATGGGAACCAGCTATGCATTGTGTGCACGAACATATATTTAGGCAAGCATTCATACGTATAAAATGTAAATACCTTTAAAATAGTGGGTACTGTTAGAGTGCATATCTCAAAGGGTAAATTTTTGTTCTCCCTCCCTTCTTCTCTCCCCTTCCATATATGGTACTTACTAGGGATTGAACCCAGGACCTTGCACACACTAGGGAAACCCTCTCCCTAGCTTCACCGCCCCCCCCAGCTTCACCCCCCCCAGCTTCACCCCCCCTTTTTTTAACCTTTCATTGGGTCTCATTAAGCTTCCCAGTTTGGTCTTGAACTCTCTGTGCAGCCTACACTAGCCTTGAGCTTGGAATCCCCTTCCTCAGCCTCCAGCTAGGATTGTCTGTCCCCAGATGAGGCTTGTAAATACTGTGTTCTTAAATTAGACGTGGCAGCTAACGTGTGTCAATCTTCCGTATTTCTGCAAGTTCTTCTCTCTTGCATGCATGTTTAAGTAATAAGTGGTGTCTTTAGAATTTCAGTCCTGCCCTTGGCTATCTCAGTCTTCAGGAACATAACAGGGTCTAAAGCTGAATGACAGGAGATATTTGGGACACAGAAAGCTATTTTATGGCTGAGTTATCACTCTGCAGCGTGTGACGAGACAGCACAGAAGCAGGGGTTAAGATCCTCTTTCCCTGGAGACGCCAACCAGGGGTTGCAGGCAGAGTGCATTTCTGCTACTATGGGAGCTCCTGTGAAAAGCTGCACCCCTTTAATAAATACAGTTCCTGATGTTGAGTGACCCCCCAACCGTAAAACTATAGTGCTGCTGCTTTATAGCTGTAATTTTGATACTATTATGATTCATAATGTATACATCTATGTTTCCCAAAGTGTTTTTGGGGTTGCGACCAAGATGTTGAGAGCCGCTGCTCTAGTGTTTTTTGGTGACAAGATCCTTTGCTTCTTCGGTGGTACTTGAATGTTCTTAGACTAGATTCTAAAAGGCCGGTGTGATGGGGGAGAGATGAGTTGGTGGGCAAGCTTGGGTGAGGAGGGGTCTCGATCAGCATGCGGTAGGCTTCCCCCTGTCATAGCTTTATTCTGTTTTCTCTTGCAGCAGCTGCTTTCTTGAAGAGATCTAAGAGACTCCGAACTTGTGTGATATGAAGTCGCCTAGGAAATGTTTTTATATATTTTATACAGTTTCTATCATGAAGTCAGTGGGCGTGCGGATCAAACCCAAAAGGGAATATTTTTGCTATACTGGACACAGAATTCAGTTTGCTTTGAAAGAAGTTTTGGGCTTAAAAGGTGCGATGAGAATTTTAGTTCAATTTCCGAGGAGGAAATAGCTCACTCTCTTGCACTTGTGGACTGTCCCTGGCCATCACGGTTCCTGGTTGCACATTCCTGGCTGTTCCCTGCACGGTTGGTTAGGAACAGTGGAACATTTACAGCCTGAGCTTGTGTTGGCATGCTCACATCTGTTACCGAACCCCAGACTCCATTTTAATGTTGGTGATAAGGTCTTCATGCGCACAGTAGGGCTGTTTCAGAAGACTCTTGCCTGCAAAGGGTCCTTGGAAACATCTTGTGCTCAGAAGTTGACCCCCCCCCAGGACGTCGTGGGATCAGGTGTAACCACAGGCCCCCTGCATTTCAGATTCCTGGACCAAGGATTCAGCACTGACACCTTCTTCCTTCCATCAACCCTCTCCTGTCCTTCTCCGGTCTCTTAGGAGATACAGAGACTGTTACTGCTTTTACTGAACTTCATCTACACAGTCGGCTCTTAGTCTAATTGAGTAAAAGGGAAAATAGTTTAAAGGCACTCTAAAAAGCTGTTTTGACAACCAAAGGCCAGAACAAAAACACTCCTGTCTTATGCAAACAAGCCCTTGCTGAGACCTCTGCTTGTTTAACTCGGGATCCTGCTGTCCATCTTCTAAGTGATGCTTAGTACTGGCTTCCGAAGTGCAAGGCTCCATGGGCTACAGAGTTCAGGGATAGCCTGGGTGACTGAGCCAGACCCTGTCTCACAACCAAAAAGTAAAAAGATGGGTGGGCTATCTCTCAGTGGTAGAGCACTTCTCGTCATGCTCAACCACTCTTAGAGGCTTCTTGCTCAGTAGGGCTAAAATGCCTGAAAGGTCTGGGATGGGAGTGAGGCAAGCTGTATGCCCTACTTCCATTGGTGTGATGCATTGAGTACTGGGTGTGGTTTTGTTTTTGTTTTTTTTTGTTTCTTTTTTTTTTTTTTTTAAATTTGGCTCTACAAAAATAAAATAGGAAAAAAAAAAGGATTTTAAAAAATATACCCCAGGGTATTTTTCTGTTTAAGAAAAAAAAAATTACTTGATTCTGTTTCTGGACACAAACTAACTTGTTTTTCCCTTAACACTTTATGTGAGTGGCAGACGCTGATATGAACCCACACTGGCAGCTAAGTGACTGGTGTGTGTGTTGTGTCTACAGAGCAGGGAAGCCAGTGTGGATGCCAGCTCCACTGTGGTCTAGGAAATAGAGTGTGTCTTCATGGGGATAATATTTGTGCAGCTAAGCCAATATTTTTACTTAAACAAAAAAACTATACATTTTGCAAAAAAAAAAAGGGGGGGTATTGTCCTTTAAATGGTGATGGGCTAGTATGTAAGATATCCTCCGGCTTTAATTATTTTTTAATTTTATTCAATGTAGAGCACTTTCTATAGCAATAAAAACAAAAATAAAGATATTTAAGATTGTATTTATATACCGAGAGTACATTTTAAGTATTTTCTGATACTTGAGCAGTTGCGTGACTGGCTTCCAGAGATGCCAAAAATTAAGCGCTCAGTAGATTCAATGCATAAGCTTTGTCCTGGCTTGTAGAGTCTGTTGAGAATTCTGAGTGTTCCCAGCGCAGTTGACGTTTAGGGTCCTTCCTCCTTCCTCCTCACTCAGAAGTGCTGAGGATCCTAGGCAAGTTCACTGTTCAACACTAATAATGGGTCGCTTCTTGGTGTAACAAATGAATTGGTTGTCACCTTGATGTAAAAATTTTGTAAAGGAAAATATTTGGTTTCCAGTATTTTTAACTGTCTGGTTTGTACTTTTTATGAATTTTGTACTACCAAAGCAGAATTAAAAATAAAAGCATTAAACCAGTGTGCGTGAATGAGCTGCATCTTACAGGGCTGGTTTCTTAAGTCTTGGCTTGTTGGATCATTGGGCTGGTTTCATTGGATTTCCCCTTTCATAGAACCTCTACCCTACCCCCCAACTGTTTTTCCTTTCTTGGATAATTTTAGACATTGTGAAATATAGTACAGAGTTTATGTGTTTCTCCCTCAGTCTGCCACTTTTAATGTTCAACATCTTACGTCACCATAGGAACATGGTCACTAAGACATCATCATTGGTCCAAGATTGATAAACTAGAACATGGGGATTCCCGCTGCCCTGAGTTTTCGCATCTCTGTAGACTGTTCACCAGTCTAGTCTCTTGATCACAACACTATAGTAAGTGTCAGCTCTATACAGTGTCCTTTGACTGGGCTGGGGAGCTGTTGCTCATAAACAGACAGGTTTTGTGTTGGTAAGGGTGATGTGTTTTCCATGTGTTTCAAATTAGGGAATCTAGAGTCTTGTGATTTCCAGTCAGTCGTTTGGTTGTCCTGTCCAGCAGGTTTCACTATGCTAAAGTCACTCTTTGTACCTTTGTCATGAAGAGGAAAGACCCTTGGGGATTAGGCCAATAACTTAACCTGTGCTTACATTTTCTTCTGCTGGCTCTACCATCCATTGGAGTTGGTGTCCCCAGGACTTCCATCAACAAGTCACCAAGAGCTTGTTGACTAGGGCAAGAGTGAGAAATGGAGTTTTCTCCAGGGTTTGGTCCATCCTATGCTCCAAGGAAGGTGTTGGTTAGAAAGTTCTCAGCATCTCCTGGTTCGAGGTTCTGCATCACTGAAGATCTGTGTCTTGAGATGCCCTTCTCTGTGTGTCCCTTCCCTCCTTTCAAGGCTATCTGTCCTTCAGCTTAGGGCCCACTGCAATCCATCGGAAGAACTCATCTTAACTTGGCTACATTTGCCAAGTTCCCAGCTCCAGGTAGGGTCACACGAGTCCTGTCCTAGGTGTTGAATTTTCATTATTAATGTGGGGTTGGAGGGGCAGGCAGAGCAAGGAAGCACAACTCCATTCCCTAGGGAATGTCACCTGTAATGAAAGCCCTCTCAAATTGTCATTTTGCCTTTGATGTAGCTCTCTCTCCTTCCCCCAGGTTCTTCTTCTTTTCATGTTCCTTGCCCCGGTGTTGTAGCAAATATTTAATCTCAATCTGGGGCTTCTACCCCGACTTTGACATTTCGTTCCCAGATAAAAGACACAATCGCTATGTTTACAATAAACCTTAAATAGCACCAGAGCTCGGCAGGTATCCACTCTCTGCTATTAAAATCTATTTCCTATTGATAACCCCGAGTTAGTCCTTACTATATTTCATCTCTTAACTCCATGGCCAGTCCTCAGGGCCATGCTTTCTTCACTGCTAACTTCTCTCTCCACCTTTTTCTTCCCTCTTTTTCTTCCAAAGCCACCAGGAACACCAAGTCCCCGCCTATCTCAGTTCTGCCCAGCTATTGGCTGTAGACATCTTCATTTACTAATCAGAAATAACTTGGGTCTATGTGGGGACTCTCTGGGACAACCAGGTCTCCCCCCAACACACACTTAAGCATTACAACACATAGCAACAGACCGCGCACCTCAACACCCCAGTCTCAGGACCAACTACTTCTCTAAGGGGTCCTAAGTAATTTTACTGGAGAATGGTATTTTTGGAATGAGGACACAGGCTGTGCTCATTGATATTGGGCGTGGCAGCCTCTGCCCTCTGTAGAGTAACCCATATCTAAGTGCACATGTTTGTGTTTCTGTGTGTTGAGTCCAAGCCCATATGATACCTCTGGCTCCGTACTTGCTCCATGGCATTCATTTTAACCTTATGTTATTTTCAACTTGAAGGAAATGCCACTCATTATATAATGACTTTTTGTTCCATGCAGGCATACATACACTTGGAAACTACCCCAGGAGAGCCGCCTGTACTAACAGAACATGTACTACACTCAACTCTTTTTGCTTCTGGGCTCTGGGTGTCTACAAAACTGGTTACTTGGGTCACACTTTGGAGTGTGTGCAGATATTAGTGCCACATAAGTCGAAGAAATGGAAAAGCTGACATAAGTTTTACCCCATGAAAAGTAGAAACCTGGAATGTGTGCACTAGGGAAGATCCTGGAAATTCCCTGGATTCCTCACTTCATAGCCAAAAGGGGTTACTTGGGGTGGCATGCTTTGTTTTGACTCAGACTTTCGGGGTATGCATGTGATGCAGATTAGGGGTGCCAGGACCTCATTTAGCTTTCATGTTTGTCAGTGTTGGGAATGTGGCAAACCATGGCCAGTCTGGCTGCCCTGGTCTCTGGTTTCAGGGGTGGAGAACTGTTCATGGTTTTGCATACTGCTGCATTTCCTTCTCAAGTCTATCTTGCTGGCCATCCTTGTGCTTACACTTCAGATTCTCACAACTTGGAGCCAAGTGTTTGCCTCTGAGCAGCCACCATATACTGAGATAGCACTTTGTCTCCCTCTTCTGGTTGGATTAGAAACTGCAGGGGATGGTCAGGCCATTTGTTGATGCAGTAATACTTGTCAGGCATTGGTGTGCAGAGACCCCATGATGTGTTGGCAGAACGAATAAATCTTTAAAAACTAAAGGATATCACTAGCTAGCTAATGTGAGTAAAAGAATAAGTTTGGGTTTTTTTTTCCTGATCTCCCCTGACCCCATCCGGTCGGTCTATCTTGTTTTTTCCCGTCAAATACTTCCTTACTGTATGAGTCACCTGTCCTGGTGAACTCAGGTGAAGGCAGGAATGACTGTTGAACTGTGGAGGAAACCGCAGGCCCTAAATGCTGTCATAGAAAGGGTGTGACTAAGCAGTTGGGACTCAGAGATAGCGTGACCTCCCATACAGAGTTGAGCCTTAGCTCTGTCATTTGTGTTGTATGTTGGGAGCCAGGCTCTTGGCTTCTTCGAGGTTTAGCATTTTCCTGAGCCACTGTTCGAGCTTTACTTGTTTGTTTACTTTTGTATGTGAATGTGTGGTGTGGTGTGTGTGTGTGTGTATGAGTGAGAAAGAGAGAGAGAGAGAGAGAGAGAGAGAGAGAGAGAGAGAGAGAGAGAGAGAGAGAGAGAGAACTGTGTGTGGCCCATGCATGTGTATGCCTGTGTTAATACTGAGAGTCTTAAATTTCTCCCTACTTTATTGGGGTCTCTTACTAAACCAGACATCACTGATTTCATTAGCCTAGCTATCCAGCTTGCTGTAGGGATCCCCCTGTGTGTTTTTAAGGAGTAGAAAATGCATGCAAAAACATGATGCCCGTCATAGTTGCCCATAAATTCCCAGAGGGCACCGCCATTTTAGTGGCTACTGGTGCCACTATTTTGTATGGCTATAAATAAAATAACCTGGGGTTGAATAGTTTAGAAGGATAAAAGGCTTAATTGGTCCCAAATGTGGGAGGTTAAGCTTAGCATCCACATTTAATGAAGCTCTTAATGGTCCCTGTACCACGCCAGGTGCACCATCACTGTAGTGGGAGGGTTTGTGAGACGAGCAGAGGAAGATTGGAGAAGAGGAAAAACTCCAGGGTGACCAGCTATCAGGGTAGCCAATGCAACCCCACAAGACACAATTCACTCCTTTATTCTGTCTCCAGATCTGATACTGTTACTTGAGAAATAAACAGGCTGTTGATGAGGGTGGAGCCTCCATAACCTGATGATCTCTTAAGGTCTCACCAGCCCTCAACCTGGTTACATGTCAATTAAGGAACAGTAAAAGATTCATTTTAACAAGCTACTCACTTCAGGGGCAATGTGACCTAAAAGTGTAAGTGGGCATGAGCCTCTGAGTGGGATAAATGTTCAAGAGAAGTGCCTCTGGGTTGTATTTTTAATGTTGGGTGATAACTGATGATGTGGGTGAGAAAGGGTTTGTCACTTTAGAGATGAATGTTGTCAGAAGTGGTTCGGAGCGCTTTCGTGTGTAGCAGCTAAGATTTAGTTACTAAGAAGATGTTGAATGTGACGTGTGAAAGTGAGCCAGTCACCTTAGCCAAGTGACCAGAAGACAGCTAATAGTGATGATTTACCAAGAGGTGGGCAGGCGAGAAGCACTTTGTGCCTCAGTGTGGTCTCGTGATACATGGGGAAGCCTGGCCATTGCCTCCGCTTTACACATGATGTGACTGGAGAGATGGATCTCAGTCTGCACCGGCAGGATTTGCTCACAGACACAACTGATGGAGAGGATTGCAGTCAATAGTTCAATCAATAGCCATCTATCCCAGCAAATGATTTTGAAGTAGTCTGTATATAGTTATTTCATCTTGCTACAAATAAGTCATAAATAAATAATTGATAGTTTAAATATGACATCCATTTTTGCTAGATTGTCACCTGGCTTATGGCTGATGTCATGAAAATCTTTATGAGTCTGGGACTCATGGATTTGCAAATTCATAGTTTAAACCTTTGGTTGCTCTTCAGTCATCAACGTTTTAGGCAGGGAGAGCATCTCAACTGGCCCCAGACCATACATCAACTCTCATGAACTTAAGAAATCCTCCTTGCATATATGTCTGAGGACTACGTTTATCCTTTTCTTTAGCTTTAGGAATATTATATTCTGATTATAACCTGGAGATCAAATGTATTTTTCTGGAGTTTTCTCTTTCCTCATCATCGCTCTTTTTTTGAGAAAGGATGTCATCTAAGCTCAGGCTGGCCCTAAACTAGCTATGTTGTTGGGGATGACCTTGAATTTTTAAATATTTATTTTTAAATTATTTGCATGTGTGTGCATCTGCATGTGATTATGTGCATGTGAGTGCTTTCTCCTATGGAGGCATCAGATCCCTTGGACCAGAACTTAGAGCTGTGAGCTGCGCTGATGTGTGTGCTGAGACCTGTGGAAGACCAGTGCACATTTTAACCACTAAGCCACCTCTACAGACCTGAGCTTGAAGTTTGGATCTTTCCTGCCTCAGTCTCTTGAGTGCTGGGATAACAAGTGTATACCGCATGGTTTTGTTCGATGCTTGGACTGGGACCTAGGGCTTTGCACATGCAAGAAAAGCACTTGACCAACCAAGCGACATCCCCACACTTTTCTTTTTCCCTGCCTCCTGTCCATCTGTCCTTCCATCCTTGCTTGCTTCCTTGCATTTGAGAAACAAATTATTAATTATATAACCCAGACTGGACTTGAACTCACAACCTTCCTGCCTCATTCTCTTGAGAGCTGGGATTTTGGATATGTACAATCATGCCCAGCTGTTAAGTTGTTATTTTATAATAATATACTCCTCATACCATTTTGCTTTCAAAGAATCAGGAAACTCCTTTCTTTGTTTTGTTTTATGTTTATGTTTATGTATGTGTCTATGCATCTGCCATGTATATGTGTCTGTGTGTCTGTCATGTATGTGTGCATGTGCCTGGGAAAGCTGGAAACCAGAAGATGGAGACAGACCCTCTGGAGCTGGAGTTACATTGGTAATCAGTGGCCCAATGTGGGTCCTGGGCTGTGGGTGCTGGGATGTGGGTGCTCTTCCTCTGGGAGAGTTGCAAGCACAAAACAGCAGGGTTCTAACTAAGCACTCTAATTAGCAGTCTGGAATGTGCAGTTTTGATAAGGGAAATAAGTGAAATTCTTTACCTGTTTTCTGGCCTTTAAGACCACATTTCGATCTAGTTTCATATTAACTATTCCCAAATGCCTGAAAGTGGCTCCCCAGCAGGCCCAGTGAAGGAACAGTGGCAGGTGGCTGGCATGGGATATGCATTTTCTAGTGTACTTGTGCTGAAGCCACAAGACAGGCGTGCGCGCGCACACATACACACGCACACACGGACGCACGCACGCACGCACGCACGCACGCACGCACGCACACACAAATGCTGCATATTCTGTCAATATTAACCCAGTTTTATTTATTTACAGAATGCTTTTAGAAATTCAAATTCATTTGCTCTTCTAAACCAGTGGTTTCCAACGTAGATTTCATAGGCCCCACTGGTATGGGGAGGAAACAGTCACTGTGATATTTTAATTATTGCTTCCTCTTACTATTGCTGTATGAAGTAGAAACCACACCAGAACAAGACATTTATTTATAACATGAGCGTGTGTGGGTGAGTGTGCAGTTCTTGATGATTAGTGTAAGGTCAACAAGGTGGCTACCACTGCCATCACCTCAATGTTGACAGGCAAGGCTAGGGACCCACCCACTCACGGTCCAGGAAGTCTCTAAGGTCTGCGGTCTAGAAATCCGTGTCCTTTCCCTCTCTTCCTTTTTAAAGGGAGCACAGGGCACACTCCCAGGCCACACTAAAACTGGAGAGGATCTGTCTTTAAGCTAGAAAATAGGAATGGTCTCTACTTTAGAGACCAGAAAACAGAGGCTCAGAAAAAGGAAGAAATTTAAACCTGTGGTTCATAGCAAGAGACACGGGGGACTCTAGGGGCAATGTGACTAAATCCCATGTGTGTGTGGGCAAAGGCTGCGGCATCAGGACTTCTGGACACCCGAACACCATGACACAGACAGGAGAGGGTTTTGGAGTCCCACCCTAACTGAGGAGATGCAGGCAACTGATGACTGCTGGTGTGACCATTTTTAGGTGAGGCTGTGTGGAGCCACTTTAAGTTGCCCAGTCTCCAATGGATGTCTCTCCGCCCATGCAAGTGAGGCAGTGCTAACTGGATTCATGGGTTATTTAAAACGAAGAAACGGGGTTGGGGATTTAGCTCAGTGGTAGAGCACTTGCCTAGCAAGCGCAAGGCCCTGGGTTCGGTCCTTAGCTCAAAAAAAAAAAAAAAAAAAAAAAAAGAAAGAAAGAAAGAAATAAAGAAAGCAAGCAAGCAAAAAAGAAGAAAAGGATGTGATGGTGGGAGGGGGAGGCTGGGGCTGGTGGCACACCACTTTAATCCCAGCACTCAGAAGGCAAAGGCAGGTGTATCTGTGAGTTCAAGGCCAGCTCTGTCCACAGGGTGAGATCATGATACCCAGGGCTATGTAGGGAAACCCTGTCTCAAAAAACACAAAAACAAAAAACAATAAAAAACACATGTATGTATGTATGTATGTATGTATATCAAACATGTATGACTTCAAATGAATAAATAAAAATTATTCTTTAAAAAAAAGGCTTGTGTGAACAGGAGTGGCTATGGTAGAGCCTGCCTCACCTGCTAGGGGGTACCAACAGTGACTAAGCCAGGCAAGTCATGAGTTCTTTGCTCATCCTCCTGTGTTTGGTGCTTCCTTGTGCATATAATGTCACATATTAGAACTGCTGCTGAGTTCCCAGGACTGACAACTTCCTTATGCTGAAATACGTACTGATGGGAGAGGCTGGAAGGGAGATGGGAAGATGGCAGGTGGCATCACTCATTCAGTGTGGACACGGTGGGTGCCATGCGAATCACCTACATTCCCTTCGTTGTTTTGAGGACCTGCCTTGCCGGTTACAATGATCTGCAACTATTTGCCCTGGCAACCAAGAAGTGACACTTGATTTCATAGATAGGATCATTCAGTTTCTACCAGTGAAAAGGTAAATGGAAGTCTTAGGTCAAGAAAGCAGTACATTGTAAACAATCAATCAATCAATCAATTGATCGATCTTGGGCTAGTGAGTGGGTTTAGCCAGGAAAGGCTCTTGCTGCCAATCCTGATGATCTAAGTTTCATTCCTGGGCTCCATTTAGTAGGAGAGAACTGATTCCCACAAGCCACCAGTTGTCCTCTGACCTCTATATGCATGTAACACACACACACACACACACACACACACACACACACACACACACACACACCTGTCCATAAAAAATCAAAACACTTAAAACTGAGACTTAACATGGTAAATTCCATGTGCTATAACTAACTCAGGATCGTAGAGACCTGTGTTGTCTGAGCGTGATCTCCGTTGGTGCTTCACAGTGAGTACACTTACAGAATGTTTGAAGGAGCTCCCTGTCTGCAGTGTCACCTATGTGGGACCACCTCACAGGAGTCGGAATGGGGGTGGGGTGGGGTAAAATGTGAATGGGCTAAGACTGTTTTATAAGAAAGGTTGTAATCTTTGGCTATCTGTTCACCTTCTCATTGCAGCTTTTTTGCAAAAGTGAATCCTTATAGTTAGAAAGTGAGAGAGTGAGTGAGAGAGCGAGAGAGCAAGAGAGCGAGGGAGAGAGAGAGAGAGAGAGAGAGAGAGAGAGAGAGAGAGAGAGAGAGAGAGAAAGCGAGAGAGAGAGCGCTCCAGTGTTGGGGAACTTAGCAGTTATTCCTAATGTGCTTATGCAGTGCAGGTGGGTGCTTCTGGGAAGGAAAGCCTTGTCTGCACCAACCCCTTCTTTCCCCAGGCCCTGTCTAATTTCCTTTTTGTATTCATTTTGGAGATGTGACAGAAGTTGGGATGGTAGCCGTCAAGACTTCCTTCTCCTGGACCAAAGGCCTAAGAATGATCCGTACTACATCAAGACTGTCCTTGGACCTCTCCAAACCTGTTAGTTGTTCCATAGGTTTGTGGGTTTGGAAGTTTCAATGTGGCAGAGACTGTAGGCTGCTCGCCTCAGAAATCAATATGTATTCTCTCTTATCTCCATGAATTATATCCCAAGTTGCTTTGGGAGACTCAAGTA
Organism: Rattus norvegicus; assembly: GCF_021556685.1. Lineage (NCBI taxonomy): Eukaryota > Metazoa > Chordata > Mammalia > Rodentia > Muridae > Rattus > Rattus norvegicus. The sequence goes on from NC_141547.1 coordinate 44,750,962, forward strand.
CACAGCTTGACTGATGTCTTCTGTTCTCTTTTCTATCCAGCTAGATCTGGCCAAGTGATGAGATGCTAACCAACCTGGTGTAAGTAGAAAGATGGGCCATACCACTTTAACACAGAAGTGCCATGACTGGCCCTTTCTGTTTCATTAAGGCAAATGAATGTCTACTTGTGTAAACTGAAGAAAACACCAATGGCCACCAACTATGTCTGGGACTCTCATATCAAGTTATTTGACAAGACACGGAGACACATATGCCGTGATGCTTTAATGAGAACCAGACATTTAATGACACAAATCCCTCCATGAATGGCTATGCTGTTCCAAAACACTCATGAACTTGAACCTAAAGCATGATGCTAGTTTTAAGTATTTTGGCTAGCCTCCCATATCCCAAAGGAGATTAAAAAGTAATAGTGTAAAAAAAATTAAGGTCAAGGTGTTCTCATAGCACAGCTGAGGACTAACCATTTGTTCACTGGTCAAATCTGCTCTACCCTGAAGGGCACTGAGTTTAACCTGATGTTCAACAAGTGGTTAGCTAATGGTTCCCTGGGTGACTGTCCCTGAAGTTAAGCTCTAGCACACAGTAGGCACTTTAAGTCAATAGTTACCTTTCTAGGTTGGGTGAAGTATTTGGCTCTCAAAAATAAGGTAAAGAAATACATTCGAACAGAATGGCCCATGTTTGTGTGCCCCTGGGATCAGGTGTGGGGATGTCAGGGCATTCTCATGCACATCTGCACAGATGCTCCCTCTTGGGGAGCTTCTGAGGCCAGCATGCAAGCCACTTAACTTCTGCACTTGTTGTGGTCATGGACATGAAGGCCCGCTCCTATTTTGATGCTAGCATTCTGAATGCATTCTGGGTACAACAAGCAGCATGGCACAGGTACTGGCAATGAGGAGATAATAGGTGTAAACGAGTGGTACAGCTGGTAAGGCTGCCGGGGGCATGCTGGCAGAGCGGGCACATGCTTCTCTCTATCTGCTCCCTGTGACTGCAGCTCACTTGCCTCATCTCGCCCCTCTCCTAATCGGCATCATCTGCATCTTCTCCTGCAGTAGCAGCTTCTAATGCTGCCAGGGCTTCTGCCACCTCAGCGTCCTCATCCACCACAGCACCCTCCTTGTTCCCGTTGTAGGTGTGGGGGTCTTCCCGCTCATTCCCAGGATCAGCCACTGGTGTAGGCTGAGTGGGATCCTCCTCTTTAAAGTAGACACTCAGAACTTCTGTTGTCCCTGCCTCATTCAGTGAGTCCCAGCTTCTCTTCAGAGAGAAGGGCATGCTCAAACCCTGCTGGCTCACCCTGGGGTGAATGCCTGGCAGAGGCTCCACTTCAGAGTGGTTTTCAAAAAGACAATCCTTTTCTTCAGGGTTTACATTGTCTACCTCAGGGCTCCAGACCTGGGGGTAATCTGGGGCTGGTATGTATGGGATATGATCTGCCACTGCCAAGGCTTCAGCAGGGGCTCTGGAGTCTCCATGTCCCACCATCTGGGTCCCTTCCAAGGTGGGCAGCATGCAGCTTTGCTTCCTGTAGTCCTCGCCTTCAAGGAAGGGTTGAGCCGGGTGGGCACTGTCTATGGTGGCTACCCAGGGGCTGCTGGCCCAGGAGACACTGTCAACCTGTTGGGGTCTGGGACTCCTGACAGACTGCAGAGTAGCAGTGGGTCTGATGCCGTTGACAATACCATGCTTCTCCACACAGGGTCTCTCTTCTGAGTCCTCCTGGGTTAGTGATCCTTGGCAAGGTAGACCAGTTGTACTGCCACTGCTGTCTGGTTTGCTCAGGCTACCACTATGCAGGGTGCTCCCAGGTACCTCGACCTCACTGTTCTGGGTGCCTTTTAGTCTGACAGTGTCATCCTCCTCCAACTTGCAGTTGTTTACTTCATTGACAAAACCAGGGGAGGGCACTTGAACTGGATCAAAGAGATAGCTAGGAACAAGAAGAGTAGACATCAATTAATTGTCATGGGGACAGAAGACCTGGCGAAGAAACTGGCTCCTGTGATTGTGTCTGAAAGAATAAGTCCATTTGGCACAAAAATCTTTGGCCATTGAAAAGAGCTGAAGAGACCTAGGAAGTCAGGTCATCAGCTGATCTGTTTTGCTTATGATTCACCTCCCTCAAATGTCACAAGCCAGGTGACTGGACTCTTGTCAGTGAGGTCACTATGTCACTTCAGGAGACCTCTACAACCTCACCTTGCCTCTTCAATATCTAGACCACATGTTTTCTAAACATGCCATATGGAGCCAAGTCTTCATGTCTTGGCATTGTGGGCCTAACCTGAGCTGGCTAGATGCACTGACTGCACCATGATTGAGTGTGTTACTTTTTAAGCAGCTGTCACAAGTATTGTCTTTACGATCTTATTTATTTCTATCGCTTTTGCTGTTGCTTTAGCATCTGCCTTTGGTCAAAACATTGGGCTCCATTATGATGCTTTCATACCTCTATATAATGGACTTTGACCATATCCATGCCCGTATCTTCTAGTGTCCCCCACCTCCACCTTCCTACTTGTCTCTTCCTAGAGCCCTCTTCTACTTTTGTGACTTATATTATAGTTCTGTTCTTAACAGGACTCCACAGAAAGTACAAATGCCTCTTGCAATATGTTCACTTTACCTTTGTATCATCTTACAACACCTGCACCCCATCTGGATTATTTTTTGTCACCATCTGGAAAAGAAAGAGTAAGAATTAGCCATGTTTGTGAGAAGGAAGTTTACTTTCCTTTCTTAGACACTTAAAATTAAGCATAAGACTTGGTCAAGGATAACGCATGAATCATGATGACAGAACCCCCTCATGTCTCTAAAGCCATGCATGGATTCGGGGTTCTCAAACATTGTTTACACTTCAGTCACATAAACCACTTTCCACACATGTAGGCTTCATATTCCAGCCCCATCTGCAGATGAGAAAAATCATGGTGGAATAATACCAGGGATCAAAGGGACCCATGATGTTTTAGTGACCCGTGACCTTTCTCAGAGGTCCCAGGAATCCTGCTCAGTAGCAGGAGGTATAAGAATCCCTAGAGGTCCTTTGTCACCTTCTTGGGTTTTAAGACAGTGTGGTTTGAATATGCTTGGCCCAAGGGAATGGCACTATTTGGAAATGTGGCCTTGTTGGAGCAAGTGTGTCGCTGTTGGTCTTTAAGACACTTCCTGGCTGCCTAGAGGTCAGCCTTCTCTTAGCTGCCTTCCTTCAGTACAAGAGGGAGAACTCTCAGCTCCTCCAAGTACCCTTTCTACCCTGGATACTGCCATGCTTCCCACCGTAGTGATAATGGACTGAACCTCTGAAACTATAAGCCAGCCTCACTCAAATGTTGTCCTTTATAAGAGATGCCTTCATTGTGGTGTCTCTTCACAGCAGTAAAACCCTAAGACAGACAGAAATAATCTGGATCTGAATGTCCGTCAAAAGCCCACGTGTTGAAAGTTTGGTCACCACCCTGTGGTACTACTGGGAGGTAGTGAGCCTTTTAGAAGGTGGAGCTTTGTAGGGGAATGCCAGGGTGGTGAGGTGGGGAATGGGAGCATCCTTATAGAAGAAGGAGGTGGGAGGAAGTGGGAAAGGGGATAACATTTGAAATGTAATACATAAAATAGCCAATAAAAAAAAAAAAGGTGGTGCTTTTAAGGGCTCATCATTAAGCCTCAGCCAATAGGGAAAACAGTCGCAGCTGCTATGAACTACAGGTTGGTTGGTTGGTTTGTTGGTTACAGGGGATTTGATTTATTGTGGTGATAAAATAGAACCCAACACCCAAGCAGTAAATAGAAAAGCTGCTTCCTAAAAGATATGCCCACCTGAACTCACGGAATCTGTGAATGGCCAAAGCAGCCATCAATCAAATATGGAGGTGATCAAGAACCTCAATATGGTTCTGGAGAGATGGCCCAGGGGTTAAGAGCACTGACTGCTCTTCTAGAGGTCCTGAGTTCAAATCCAAGCAGCCACAAGGTGGCTCACAACTACAGGATCTGATGCCCTCTTCTGGTGTGTCTGAAGACAGCTACAGTGTACTTATATATAATAAATAAATAAATATATCTTTTAAAATAAAAAGAACTTCAATATGGGAGGTTCTGAAGTCCAGTCCTTTGTGCCCCTAGGCCAAAGGTAGGAGGAGAATTGGTCCCAGTCATAAAGGAGCGCCAATGTGAGACAATATGACTAAAGATGCAAACAATATGATGAAAGATTCAGAAGCTGGAGTGAGGCGCAGGGCTGCACTTATATCCCTTGAGGAACAGGGACCACATTCACTCTTGGGAACTGGTTAGAAATAGGGCCCTTTAGTGTTTTTTAGTGTAGCCCACTGTGCAATTCTAAGAGCGCTGGCTCCTTGTTTGGAAACCCCAAGTTTGCAACAGCCTTTCCAGCAACATAGGAAGTGGTTATGCAACCCCCTTTACCCCAAGGACCAAATCCTTGGGACAGTGAACTTGCAGGTCCCCTTGGCCACATAGTCATTTCTCTGCCTTTTCCCTCTTGACTATCTTTCATTTGTCTCCCTGGCAGTTGCTACTAACGGACATGTCACAGATTTGTTTCTGATCCATTTCAGGATGGAGTCAGTTCTCTGAGCTTTTGTGTGTGTGTGTGTGTGTGTGTGTGTGTGTGTGTGTGTGTGTGTGTGTTTTAAAAAGATGCATGCCTTATGCCCACAAAACATGCAATACAGTTGCCATGACACAGGCATTTAGCAACACCAAGAAGTAGCTGGTTGTAGAATGGGACCAAATGGTACAGGTCTGTCAACTATGACATCAACTGCAAAACATATATAGACCTGAGTACAGCAACACTGCGGAGAAAGAAAGGATTGGAGGATTAAACAGCAGCACATAAACTCCAGTACATGCAGTGGATTTTGGGATTGCTCACCTAGCCCCAGCTCCTCTTTCTGCCTCACTTTCTCCTCTAACTCATAGATCAAATGGAGAAATAGTTTAGGTTAAGAAGTACCTTGTACATTTCCCCCCTCCTCCTGCCCCTCCTTTCCTTCCTTCTTTCCTTTTCCATTTCAGGACTGGCTCTGAAATCCTGACCAGCAATAAATACCTTTGTTTACATTGGAATCTTGTTTTAAAATAGAAAACCAGGCCAGAGGGCAAGGGGGACTCGAAGCATTTAAGGACAGACTGCAGACAGTTCTATAACTGAAGCACTGTGGAATATTATCAGTGAGTAGGTAGGTGAGCTCTTGGAGCTCTAGTTGGGCGGCTAGAAGGGAGGAGGAAAGAAGCCAAGGGGGGCAGTTGGTCAACAACTTCCATGATACTTCCCAGTGTCCTAGAGGCTGCTGGGGTCCTAGGGACCCATTACCTGATGAAGCTTGAGATCTTCTGCTGGTCTCAGACCACAGAGCAAATTGCTTAGAAACACAAGGATGGTTGGGATTTAACATTCCTCCTCTGAAACAGGCAGCACAAAGCAGGCAGCAGATAAGGCCTGGGGATTGGATCCTTCATTTGCTTATGTGTTTCCTGCAATCTTGAGGCTCCCTTCTTCTCTTCCAGGGAAAGAGGGACCACACTGCTCTCCTAAACCCTTCAATTACAGGCTATGTGAGTAGCTCTTTCCTCCATATGGTTAGTTTCCTGTCTTTCTCCCATACCAACTCCCTCAGGGTCTACTTCCTGTCTTTCCTTCAGGTCCAGTCCCATACCTGAGAGCAATGCTTTGAGTCAGGTACCAGCCTGAGCGGTGGGACTTTCTTCCTGGTTCAGGTCCTGCCCTCTTTTTCCACTCTGATTTCCTTTCCTGATGACATTTCTTTCTCCACCAGCTCCAATGTCCAAGGTTGTGTGACCCCCACAGGTGAAAAGGGTAGGGACCAATGTGCTCTGCACCACCACCACTCTACGCCCGCACACACCCATATTTGCAATTATTCTTCCTTATGTATCAGATCAGGTTCAATTCACTCCCCATGTCTACATCAATATCCCATCCATATCTTGCCTGGAGCAGGTGAAAGGGGAACATCCTTCCTCTCATAATACACAGAAGTAGAAAAATACCCAGCCCTTGAAGGAAGACTGAGTTCTGAAGGAGCAGGCTACCTGCCTTCCTCCTGCTTGTCTTTTGGAAGCAGCTGCCTGACTTTCAGTGGGAGTTTTTGATGGCTAAGGGGAATCGAAATGTGCTTTGTCTTTGGAGTGATATAAACGCCAACAGGGAAGCAAAGGGCACATTTTTTGCAGCCAGGGTTTGGTTTACACAGGGGAAAAACAAACACCATTAGGATGGCCGAGTCTACACACTGCTGGCGCCACCTGCTCCTGGACTCCCACATGCTGCTTGACTCTGCCTCAGTTTTGTGTTGACGTTAAAAAGCCCGGTGTTTGAAGACGGTCATGACCACATTAGTTAGTGGTGACATCTCCAGGCAAGAAAAGCCTGTTTTACAATGGGGACGAGGGTGGGGGGTGGGGGGGATGGTGGTGGAGGGGGTTGGGGGGAGAGGTGTTGGGGATGGGGTGGGGAGGAGGTGTAGAGAGAATGTTGGAAGTTTTTAGTAGAGAGGTTGACAGCATTCACCATGGTAATTACTGAGGTGTAAGAGCTGGTGTTGAGAGTGATTGCATGGAGCCAGGGTTTTATTGGCCAAGTCCAGAGATATGGGAATAACAGGACTAGCAAGGGTTTTAGCTCACCAAGGAAAACATGAGTGACAAGACACAGTGAAAGGAGTGCAGAAGGGAAGGGGCAGCTCTGTCACCACAGAGGAGACCAGCCAACAAATATACATGGACCTAGAAAGATCACCATTTGGTACACCTTATAGTAATGATAATGGATCCAGGTAAGACTCACTGATGGAGGCCCGGGGAACAAGAGGCTAGAGAGAGTGAAAGGACCAGATGATGTGGAGCAAGGCTGTACCATCACGCCTGAATTTAAGCTTTCCTTCACCTAGAACTTGCTCTTTCCCAGGCTGGTGTAGAACTCAAGAGACCTGCTTGTCTTTGCCTCCTGGGATTAAAGGACCTAAATTTAGCTGGGTGGAACCTTTCCCTAAGGTCACCACTCCCTTAATTCAATTTAATGTCCTTGAGCACAGGATTCAGTTCCATTTCACTTCCCTTAATATTCAAGTCACATATTTTATATTTTTCCTTTCTCAGCTTTCTATACTTATTCAAAATACTCTTCATGAGTCTTAGCCAGAGAACAAAGTCTATGACAGGTATTTTTGAGACTTTTCTCAATGCAATTAATCTGAGTCTCTTCACCTTAGCCGCAGGTTGACAAGGGCAAAAAGGCAGTCAGGTTCTTCACCAAAATACTACAAAAACAGCCTTTAGGTTGGCACAGTTCAAATCACTCATAGCAATAAAGTCTTCCATATTCCTACTAGAATGGTTCATTAAGTCCCACTTAAAACATTCCATGGCTTTCCAAATCCAAAGTCCCCAAATCCACGTTCTGCCAAACAAAAGCGGGCCTATCACAGCAATACCCCAGTCCTTGGTACCAACCTCAGTCTTAGTTAGGGTTTTACTGCTGTGAACAGACACCATGACCAAGGCAACTCTTGTAAGGACAACATTTAATTTAAGGACCTGGCTTACAGGTTTAGAGGTTCAGTCCATTATCATCAAGGCAGGAGCATGGTAGCATCCAGGCAGGCATGGTACAGGAGGAGTTGAGTGGAGTTGAGAGTTCTAAATCTTCATCTGAAGGCTGCTAGCAGAATACTAACTTCCAGGCAGCTAGGATGAGGGTCTTAGAGCCCACGCTCACAGTGACACACCTATTCCAACAAGGCCACACCTCCAAATAGTGCCACTCCCTGGGGCCAGGCATATTCAGAGCATGACAACAAGTGATAGAACCCATGCTGTGGGATGCTTTTGAAAACCTATAATGGAGAGGACCGCCTTTATTATCAGGAGTTTTGTGCATCAGTGCTGTACTATGAGGTTGTACAGCCAGGTGTAGGTTATGCCTGCGTGTCAGAAGTTGGGGTCCTAGCCACAACTCTATATCCAGATGCAGAAGGGCAGTTTCTTCTCTCCAGTCTTGTCTACAACAGGAACTATGGCATCAAAGCTCTCTTCCAGATCTCAGCATCAAGATGTGACAGTGGGAGAGGAGAACCACCCTACAACACCATCTGCCTGGGGCTTGCTTTGGCTTACAGGTCATCTTGTCAAAGCTGAAGAGTAATCCTGATGGCATCTCTTCTACCCTGCCCTGGGGAACTTGCTCAAACTTGCAAAAGAGCCCACAAGCTTGTGGGAGAGGCTACCAAGGTCCACTGGGTTCCAAGTCATAGTCCTGATGCAATGGAGATGAGTTTTGTTCCAGTGCTCTCTCCTCCATAACCCAGTTCTCCATCTCACTCCCTAAAGCTCTGGTACTTTGATTCAGGTTTCTACAACCAGGGCCACAGAACATGAAGATAAGGACAGAGATGCAACAAGCAGAGTTGTTGGAAGGAGACAGAGTCTCAGATTAAGGAAACCTTCTTGCAGGGTCATCTGATGGACCCTCTTCTTGTGGTGGACCTTGGGGAGAGTGCTGAGTGAGTATTGGTGAAGCCATACTTAGTGTGGGGTGTGGCAGGGCTGTTCACCTGAGAGGCTGTCTAAAGCACACTGTGATGCTTCCACTTTCAGAACTCAAGAGACACAGGCCAGGTCCTGATCCCCGACTTTACTGCCTTGGACTTGACAGAACCCTTGACACATGCAAGCTGCATGTGGAGACACGTTCCTTTCAAATACTGTGATAGCACCACTTATGTGTCTCTTACTGTTGTCTTTACGCTACTAAATGACAGTCATTTTGACAGATCTTAAAAACATTTCCCTTGGTCTTCTCTTTGACATATGATGCCACCCCCTTCCGATCTAGTAATCAGCCTATATCTTTAAGACATAGGTCTTGGGTCTGGATCTGGGGAAGAATTCATAGTTAAGAGCCCTTACTGTTCTCACAGAAAGCCTAACTTCAGTTCTAAGCAACTGCCTACTGTTTAACCCCAACGTTACACAATCTGATGTCTCTGGGTTCTATGGGCACATGGCCCGTATTTACACAGACACATATACATAAGTAAAAATGAAATGGTAGATGTTTGATAAGCCATTGGCAGAATAAATATCGGGCAGCATCTTTACTTCTGCCGCGTTCACCAAGCCTCTTGTGTGCACCAGGCACTGTGCTAGGTTCTGAGCATACAATGGCATTGTGAGTGCTCCCTGGGAAACCTTAGTCTCTCAGGCTCTCCCTTTCTGTCCTCCCTCTCTCCTATACTGTGTCTGGGGAGGGGGGTGGGTGTATTAGTCAGGGTTCTCTAGAGTGACAGGACTTATGGAATGTCTCTAAATATTAAGGGGAATTATTGGAATGACTTAACAGTCCGCTGTCCAATTAACCCAACAACAGGCAGCTGTAAATGGGAAGTCCAAGGATCTGGTAGTTGCTCAGTCCCGGAAGGCTGGGTGTTTTCAGCGGATTTTCTGCATTACTTGGAATCCTGAAGAAGTAGATTCCAACAGATTTGCTGGAGGTAAGTGCAAGCAGGTGAAGAAGAGTGAGTCTTCCTTCTTCCATTGTCCTTATGTAGGCCTCCAGCAGAAGGTGTGGCTAGACTAAAGGTGTGTAGATTTGGAATTTGCTGTCCAAGGCTGGCCTTGAACTCAGAGGTCGGCTTGCCTCAGTCTTGGGGGACTAAAGGCGTGTACTACCTTGCCTTGGCCTAAGCTGTCCATGGTCACCATGCCTCAGAGAGGTATGTATATAGGATGGGATTGGGTAAGAAGCGTGGAGTGCTGTGAAATTTCTATAGACACAGAGAAGACTCATCCCACCACACTAGTCGTTTAATAAGTGAACAATTTAGGTCAGAGGGGAGCTGTACTTGCATTTCCTCCACTTAGGAAACCTGCAACTCCCAGCAACTTTCTAATGTCACCCATCTAATCAGCAAGCCAGGAAGAGTAATAGTTCTCCCTATTGGGGCTCCTATGAATGTTCAATGATGAAAATGTAAGCCATCTCCTATCATGCCTGCGTACCCACCGTTTGTGCTCATAAATAAACACTGCAGAGGATGAAGAGGAGATTTCGGGTGGTCAGAGAGGCGGCTGTTCTTCCAGTGGACTGAGTTCGGTTCCTCCCAACATGTCAGATGGCTCACAGCTACCTGTAACTAACTTGGGGGATTTGATGCTCTCTTCTGGCCTCTGCTGGTACCTACATCCATGTACGCATGCCCACACACATACGTGAAATTTAAAATAAAATGTAATAAACACTGCAGTTGATGTGTGAGTGTCTACTATCCATCTGGTATTGGTTCGGGGACTTTCTTGTTTTAATTCTTTTCCACTTTACAGTGAGCCTTTCCAGGGTCAACAGATGCTATACAAGTTGGTGAGATAGAGTGGCCATTATTAAAGAAGCAGTTATTGCTTTAGCCATAACCACTTCCTGTTATCTATTTTGGAAGGTTGTGGGCTTCCTACACCTTCTCCCCAGGTTGTTGGTTTTGCAAAGTGTAATTTGCTTTTTCTCTTGATTTGAATTGTCCAGCTGTTATTTCACCGACCTACAGCCAGGTGGCAGTATATAGTGGTTATTAATAGTTTAGAAAAAAACCCCAGGAAAGCACCAGAATCAGGTGCAAGTAGTGCAGGTGCTAGCCATGGTAAGGTTTGCCAACAAGGAACATGGTGGATAGCCCAGGCACATCTAGTGGCCATGGTACAATGACTCTTTGCAGCTCTTGTCAGGTAAGAGTTTATTTCTTCCTCTATGGAGACCGTGGTGGGGGTGAAAAGGCTTTTACATTCTACACAGGTCCCTATTTCACACAAAGCTGCTCATGAAACCCTGAAGGGGGAGAGTTTGGATTTTCCTTTGCCATCTATTTCTGTGGCAGAGGCTGAGGAAAGAAGGAGCTTGTGAAGTGCGGAGGGTTCAAGGCCCTCTCAGGTTCTGCATCGCTACCAGTGCGGCTCCCCTCAAGCTGGGCTTCAAAATTTTTGTTCATTTTTTAAAGAGTGGTTCTTTCTTTTGTTTTGACATGGTCTTACTCTGTAGCCCAGGCTGGCCTTGAACTTGCAAACCTCCTGCCTCTGTCTTCCAAGTAGTGAGGGTACATATATTTTTTACCATGCCTGTATACACTCTGTAACCCCCTTCCTTCCTTCTTTCTTCCTTCCTTCCTTCCTTCCTTCCTTCCTTCCTTCCTTCCTTCCTTCTTTCCTTCCTCCCCTCCCTCCCTCCCTCCCTCCCTCCCTCCCTCCCTCCCTCCTTCCTTCTTTTCTTTTCTCTTTCTTTCCTCCCTCCTTCCCTCCTCTTTCCCTTCGTCCCTCCTTCCTCCACTCCCTTTCCTATTGGGAGAAGGTGGAGAGGGTAGGGTTTCATGTATTTCAGGCTGGCCTCAACCTCATCTTATAGCCAAGGATGATCTTATACCTCTGATCCTTCTGACTTCATCTCCAGAGTACTGGAATCATAGGTTTGTATCAGCATATCTAGTCTTATGTAGTGCTAAGTATCAAATCCAGAGCTCTCTGTATGCCAGAGAGGCACTCCACCGACTGTTACATCCCCAGTTCATTTTCTTTATTTTTTTCTCCATCTTTACTAAATCGGGTGTTTCTTATTTACATTACAATTGTTTTCCCTTTCCTGGTTTCCAGACCAACATCCCCCTAACCCCTCCCTCGAACCTTCTATATGGGTGTTCCACTCCCCATCCTCCCCCCATTACCGCCCTTCCCCCAAGAGTCCCATTCATGGGGAGGGTCCAGCCTTGGCAGGGCCAAGGGCTTCCCCTTTCACTGGTGCTCTTACTAGGCTATTCATTGCTACCTATGCAGTTGGAGTCCAGGGTCAGTCCATGTATAGTCTTTGGGTAGTGGTCTTAGTCCCTGGAAGCCCTGGTTGGTTGACATTGTTGTTCATATTGGGTCTCAAGCCCCTTCAAGCTCTTCCAGTCCTTTCTCTGATTCCTTCAACAGGGGGTCCCGTTCTCAATTCAGTGGTTTGCTGCTGGCATTCGCCTCTGTATTTCCTGTATTCTGGCTGTGTCTCTCAGGAGCGATCTACATCCAGTTCCTGTCATCCTGCACTTCTTTGATCATCCATCTTATCTAGTTTGGTGGCTGTATATGTATGGGCCACATGTGGGGCAGGCTCTGAATGGGTGTTCCTTCAGTCTCTATTCTAAACTTTGCCTCCCTATTCCCTCCCAAGGGTATTCTTGTTTCCCTTTTAAAGAAGGAGTGAAGCATTTGTATTTTGGTCATCCTTCTTGAGTTTCATGTGTTCTGTGCATCTCGGGTAATTCAAGCATTTGGGCTAATATCCACTTATCAATGAGTGAATACCATGTGTGTTTTCCTGTGATCGGTTACCTCACTCAGGATGATATTTTCCAGTTCCATCCATTTGCCTATGAATTTCATAAAGTCATTGTCTTTAATAGCTGAGTGGTATTCCATTGTGTAGATGTACCACATTTTTGGTATCCATTCCTCTGTTGAAGGGCATCTGGGTTCTTTCCAGCTTCTGGCTATTACAAATAAGGCTGCGATGAACATAGTGGAGCACGTGTCTTTGTTATATGTTGGGGCATCTTTTGGGTATATAGCTTGGTCCTTAGGTAGTTCAATGTCCAATTTTCTGTGGAACCTCCAGATTTATTTCCAGAATGGTTGTCCCAGTCTGCAATCCCACCAACAATAGAGGAGTGTTCCTCTTTTCCACATCCTCGCCAGCACCTGCTGTCACCGGAGTTTTTGATCTTAGCCATTCTCACTGGTGTGAGGTGAAATCTCAGGGTTGTTTTGATTTGCATTTCCCTTATGACTAAAGATGTTGAACATTTCTTTAGGTGTTTCTCAGCCATTCGGGATTCCTCAGCTGTAAATTCGTTGTTTAGCTCTGAACCCCATTTTTTTTTTTTACATTTCTTTTTTTTTTTTTTATTAACTTGAGTATTTTCCGGGCAAACATCCCCCTCCCCCCTCCCCTTCCTTATGGGTGTTCCCCTCCCAACCCTCCCCCCATTGCCGCCCTCCCCCCATAGTCTAGTTCACTGGGGGTTCAGTCTTAGCAGGACCCAGGGCTTCCCCTTCCACTGGTGCTCTTACTAGGATATTCATTGCTACCTATGGGGTCAGAGTCCAGGGTCAGTCCATGTATAGTCTTTAGGTACTGGCTTAGTCCCTGGAAGCTCTGGTTGCTTGACATTTCTGAACCCCATTTTTAATAGGGTTATTTGTCTCCCTGCAGTCTAACTTCGTGAGTTCTTTGTATATTTTGGATAGGAGCCCCCTATCAGTTGTAGGATTGGTAAAGATCTTTTCCCAATCTGTTGGTTGCCATTTTGTCCTAACAATAGTGTCCTTTGCCTTACAAAAGCTTTGCAGTTTTATGAGATCCCATTTGTCAATTCTTTTTTTTTTTTTTTTTTTGGTTCTTTTTTTTTTTTTTCGGAGCTGGGGACCGAACCCAGGGCCTTGCGCTTCCTAGGCAAGCGCTCTGCCACTGAGCCAAATCCCCAACCCCCATTTGTCAATTCTTAATCTTAGAGCATAGCCATTGGTGTTTTGTTCAGGAAATTTTCTCTAGTGCCCATGGGTTCGAGATGCTTCCCCACTTTTTCTTCTATTAGTTTGAGTGTATCTGGTTTGATGTGGAGGTCCTTGATCCACTTGGACTTAAGCTTTGTACAGGGTGATAAGAATGGATTGATCTGCATTCTTCTACATGCTGACCTCCAGTTGAACCAGCACCATTTCTTGAAAATGCTATCCTTTTTCCATTGGATGATTTTGGCTCCTTTGTCAAAAATCAAGAGACCATAGGTGTGTGGGTTCATTTCTGGGTCTTCAATTCTATTCCACTGGTCTATCTGTCTTGTCTCTGTACCAATATCATACAGTTTTTATCACTATTGCTCTGTAATACTGCTTGAGTTCAGGGATAGTGATTCCCCCTGAAGTCCTTTTATTGTTGAGGATAGTTTTAGCTATCCTGGGTTTTTTGTTATTCCAGATGAATTTGCAAATTGTCCTGTCTAACTCTTTGAAGAATTGGATTGGTATTTTGATGGGGATTGCATTGAATCTGTAGTTCGTTTTTGGTAAAATGGCCATTTTTACTATATTAATCCTGCCAATCCATGAGCATGGGAGATCTTTCCATCTTCTGAGATCTTCTTCAATTTCTTTCTTCAGAGGCTTGACGTTCTTACCATACAGATCTTTCACTTGCTTGGTTAAAGTCACACCGAGGTACTTTATATTATTTGGGACTATTATGAAGGGTGTCATTTCCCTAATTTCATTCTTGGCTTGTTTCTCTTTTGTGTAGAGGAAGGCTACTGATTTATTTGAGTTAATTTTATACCAGCCACTTTGCTGAAGGTGTTTATCAAGTTTAGTAGTTCACTGGTGGAACTTTTGGGATCACTTAAATATACTATCATATCATCTGCAAATAGTGATATTTTGACTTCTTCCTTTCCAATCTGTATCCCTTTGATCTCCTTTTGTTTTCTGATTGCTCTGGCTAGGACTTCAAGAACTATATTGAATAAGTAGGGAGAGAGTGGGCAGCCTTGTCTAGCCCCTGATTTTAGTGGGATTGCTTCAAGTTTCTCTCCATTTAGTTTAATATTAGCTACTGGTTTGCTGTATATGGCTGTTACTATGATTAGGTATGGACCTTGAATTCCTATTCTTTCCAGGACTTTTATCACGAAGGGGTGTTGAATTTTGTCAAATGCTTTCTCAGCATCTAATGAAATGATCATGTGGTCTTTATCTTTCAGTTTGTTTATATAGTGGATTACATTGATGATTTTCCATATATTAAACCATCCCTGCATGCCTGGGATGAAGCCTACTTAATCATGATGGATGATTGTTTTGATGTGCTCTTGGATTCGGTTTGCCAGAATTTTATTAAGTATTTTTGCGTTGATATTCATAAGGAAAATTGGTCTGAAGTTCTCTTTCTTTGTTGGGTCTTTGTGTGGTTTAGGTATAAGAGTAATTGTGGCTTCATAGAAGGAATTCGGTAGCGCTCCATCTGTTTCAATTTTGTGGAATAGTTTGGATAGTATTGGTATGAGGTCTTCTATGAAGGTTTGACAGAATTCTGCACTGAACCCTTTTGAACCTGGGTTCTTTTTGGTTGTGAGACTTTTAATGACTGCTTCTATTTCTTTAGGGGTTATGGGGTTGTTTAAATGGTTTATCTGTTCCTGATTTAACTTCGGTACCTGGTATCTGTCTAGGAAATTGTCCATTTCCTGAAGATTTTCACGTTTTTTTGAATATAGGCTTTTGTAGTAGGATCTGATGACTTTTTGAATTTCCTCTGATTCTGTTGTTATGTGTCCCTTTCCATTTCTGATTTTGTTAATTTGGACACACTCTCTCTGTTCTCTGGTTAGTCTGGCTAAGGGTTTATCTATCTTGTTGATTTTCTTAAAGAACCAGCTTTTGGTTCTGTTGATTCTTTGTATGTTCCTTTTTGTTTCTACTTGGTTGATTTCAGCTGTGAGTTTGATTATTTCCTGCCTTCTACTCCTCCTGGGTGTATTTGCTTCTTTTTGTTCTAGAGCTTTTAGGTGTGCTGTCAAGCTGCTGATATATGCTCTCTCTTGTTTCTTTCTGCAGGCACTCAGAGCTATGAGTTTTCCTCTTAGCACAGCTTTTGTTGTGTCCCATAAGTTTGGGTATGTTGTACCTTCATTTTCATTACATTCTAAGAAGTCTTTAATTTCTTTATTTCTTCCTCGACCAGGTTATCATTGAGTAGAGCATTGTTCAACTTCCATGTATATGTGGATGTTCTTTCCTTATTGTTATTGAAGACCAGCTTTAGCCCGTGGTGGTCTGATAGGACGCATGGAATTATTTCTCTCTTTCTATATCTGTTGAGGCCTCTTTTATGACCGATTATATGGTCAATTTTGGAGAAAGTAACATGAGGTGGTGTTTTAGGATAGAATGTTCTATAAATATCTGTTAAGTCCATTTGGTTCATAACTTCTGTTAGTCTGTCTATGTCTCTGTTTAGTTTCTGTTTCCATGATCTGTCCATTGATGAGAGTGGGGTGTTGAAATCTCCTACTCTTATTGTGTGGGGTACAATGTGTGCTTTGAACTTAGTAAGGTTTCTTTTATGTACGTAGGTGCCCTTTTATTTGGAGCATAGATATGTAGGATTGAGAGTTCATCTTGGTGGATTTTTCCTTTGATGAATATGAAGTGTCCTTCCTTATCTTTTGTGATGACTTTTGGTTGAAATCGATTTTATTTGATATTAGAATGGCTACCGCAGCTTGCTTTTTCAACCATTTGCTTGGAAAGTTGTTTTCTAGCCTTTTACTTTGATGTAGTGTCTGTCTTTGTCTCTGAGGTGTGTTTCCTGTAGGCAACAAAATGCTGGGTCCTCATTACCTATCCAGTTTGTTAATCTGTGTCTTTTTATTGGGGAATTGAGTCCATTGATGTTGAGATATATTAAGGAATAGTGATTGTTGCGTCCTGTTATGTACGTATTTGGAGGTGAGATTATGTTTGTGTGCTTTTCTTCTCTTTGTGTTGTTGCAAAACGATTAGTTTCTTGCTTTTTCTAGGGTGTGGCTTGCCTCCTTGTGTTGGGCTTTACCATTTATTATCCTTTGTAGGGCTGGATTTGTAGAAAGATATTGTGTAAATTTGGTTTTGTCATGGAATATCTTGGTTTCTCCATCTATGTTAATTGAGAGTTTTGCTGGATACAGTAACCTGGGCTGGCATTTGTGTTCCCTTAGGGTCTGTATGACATTTGTCCAGTATCTTCTGGCTTTCATAGTCTCTGGTGAGAAGTCTGGTGTAATTCTGATAGGTCTGCCTTTATATGTTACTTGACTTTTTTCCCTTACTGCTTTTAATATTCTTTCTTTGTTTTGTGCATTTGGTGTTTTGTATGGGAGGAGTTTATTTTTTTGGTCCAATCTATTTGGAGTTCTATAGGCTTCTTGTATGTTTATGGACATCTCTTTCTTTAGGTTAAAGAAGTTTTCTTCTATGATTTTGTTGAAAATATTTACTGGGCCTTTGAGTTGGGAGTCTTCACTTTCTTCTATACCTATTATCCTTAGGTTTGATCTTCTCATTGTGTCCTGGATTTCCTGTATGTTTTGGGCCTGTAGTTTTTTCCATTTTGTATTATCTTTGACAGTTGTGTTGATGATTTCTATGGAATCTTCTGCCCCTGAGATTCTCTCTTCTATCTCTTGTATTCTCTTGGTGATGCTTGTATCCATGACTCCTTGCCTCTTCCTTTGGTTTTCTATATCCAGGGTTGTCTCCCTTTATGCTTTCTTTATTGCTTCTATTTCCATTTTTAATTCCTTTACCTGTTTGATTGTGTTTTCCTGTAAGTCTTTCAGGGATTTTTGTGTTTCCTCTCTTCAGGCTTCTGCTTGTTTATTTGTGTTTTCCTGCATTTCTCTAAGGGAGTTCTTTATTTCTTTCTTGAAGTCCTCCATCATCATGATAAAATGTGATTTTAAAGCTAGATCTTGCTTTTCTGGTGTGTTTGGATATTCAGTGTTTGCTTTTGTGGGAGAGTGGACTCTGATGATGTCATGCAGTCTTGGTTTCTGTTGCTTGGGTTCCTGCACTTGCCTCTCGTCATCAGGTTGTCTCTGGTGTTACCTTGTTTGGCTATTTTTGACAGTGGCTAGACCATCCTATAGGCCTGTGTGTCAGGAGTGCTGTAGACCTGTTTTCCTGTTTTCTTTCAGTTACTTATGGGGACAGAGTGCTCTGCTTTCAGGCGTATAGTCGTTCCTGTCTACTAGTCTTCAGCTGTTCCTGTGGGTGTGTGTCCTGAGTGCACCAGGCAGGTCACTTGGAGCAGAAAAGTTGGTCTTACCTCTGGTCATGGGTCTGTTGTTGCTCCTCAGGGGCTGCATTTCAGCTCTCCGTGAGGGCAGCAACCAGAAGAGCCTGCACCACCTTCTCCAGGGTTCCTGTGCACAGGGGGCCCAAATTGTGCTAGGCATTTTCCTCTAGAGTCATAAATGTGGGCAGAGAGTAGTCTTCTCTGGCTTCCCAGGCATGTCGACCCCTCTGAAGGTCTAGCTCTCGCTCCCATGGGATTTGGGTGCAGGGAGCTGTTTGACCAGGTTCCTTTAGATCGGGGCGAGGTCTGGACTGCAGCGCTCCTGTAGCTTGAATCCCCAGTTCGTTTTCTAATTTATATGTGGCCTATTACTCCAGGCTGTGGCATGTAATGAGTAAGAAATGAAAAGAACCATGTGCCTAAAATGTGGTATTCATTTAAAGAGCATGCTCTGTCATGGTCGGTTTGCTCTTGGATTTGCCCTTCCTTTGCCCGGCTATTTTTCCAGGAACTTTATCCCTGCAGCTCTCTTGCCTTTAGATTCCATCAGTGGGCTGGACTAGAGAACAAAGAGCAGAGACATCAGGGATCCATCTCTTCCCCTCTCTTCCTTAGACAGACTCCTGTCCATCTTGGAAGCAATTGTGTTCTCTGCGGCTTTCGATGGCCAACAGTTTGCACTGGAGCCCTTCATGTTGACTTCCATCTCTCATCATGGAGTACTGTCTTAGCACTAGAGGTTGCCAAAAATTTGTATAAATGCTCCTGGGTGGTATAAATGCTCCTGTGGCCCTCTTAGACCTTGCCTTTGTTCAGTGTCACCTAGCTGCTCATCCACTTCTTTAAACTGTTCTTTGTAACAAACAGCAACCCATTAATCTCTCAGTTCTGCAAGCCAGGGCACCTTTCAACTTTGATTTATGGCTGCTTGGCCACACGTTCAGGGTCCGGGTTTGTAACCAGCATATGGAATGGGGACAGTCTCGTGGTTTTGGCCCTTAACCTGCAGCATCTGGTGCGACCTGTGGCAGCTAGAGCAGGAAGTTAGTTGGACTGTGTTACACATAGCTGGAGTGCAGAGGTGGAGAACTGCTCAATGTGCAAAAACTATGCAATTACCTCAGTAGTGAGGTATTCTGGGAGAGATCAGAGAGGACAGAAAGCAGTGTGTTGTTTCTTAATGGGCTTAGAAGAGGAGGATGGGTTCTTAAAGTGAGGTACGAAAGATGGTCTGCTGTTAGAGTCTAGGCAGTGGGCTCTGAAGTAGGTTGTTGGAAGCTGGGTGGCCTGGAGTTCATCACAGATCCTCCCTTAATCTCAAAGTGGGAGAAAGAAAGAGTAATATCCAACCTTGTAAGGCTGTTCTGAGGATGACTTCATACAAACATACAAGAAGCCTGTGGTGGTGGTTTGAATAAGAATGGCCCCATAGAGTCAAATATTTAAATGTATGGCTATTAAGAAGTGGTACTACTTAAGAGGGATTAGGAGGTGTAGCTTTGGAGTAGGTGTGGCCTTGTCAGAAAGCATGACACTTAGAGTGGGCACTGGGGTTTCGAAAGCTCAAGCCAGGCGCAGGGTCTCACTCTTCTGCTACCCATGGATCAGATGTAGAACTGTCAGCTACCTTTCCAGCACCCTGCCTGCCTGCATGTTGCCATGCTTCCTGCCATAATGATAATGGACTGAGCCTCTGAAACTGTAAGCCAGCCCCAATTAGTTTCTTTCATAAGCGTTTTCATAGCCATGGTGCCTTTTCACAGCAATAGGACACTGAGTAAGACACCTGGCAAAGTGTGCTTGGCAGGTGAGTTCTTGATATATGCTAGCTCTTGCCATGTTTGTTGTCATTGAGAGAACACCCTCAAGAGCTGGGTGCTTAGGTACTGAAGAGAAATAAGTGATATTTCTACTATGCCCACCCCAAAACCACAGGGGACCTGGGGTATGTCTCCAACACAGCTCGTTTTAGTAAACAGCTTTATCTGAGAGATGGCAGGAACCATGGGGGAGTCCATTTGGAAAAAGCCAGCTCCTACAAACAATGAAGAAACCGCATGGAGAGAAGCTTAGGTAAAGTCTTAAAGGCTACAAAGATACAATGATACATAGCAATGCTTGGGATAAATGAAGGGTCATCTCTGGAGTCCTGTAATGACTAATGTGACCCAAAGTGTGTCCTTGAAATGAACTTGCTGAAGCCCTTAGCCACTGTGATTGCATTGGGAGACACGGCTTCTAGAATTCAATGAGTTCTTAAGAATAGTGATGTAATCTGAAAGGACTGGAGGCCTTTCTGAAAGTATGGGGGAGCGGGGAGAGAGAAAGAGGGTCCCCATCCATCTTTGAACATCTGTGTGAGGTCAGGATGAGGCTGCCAGCCACAAGCCTGAACTCTGCATCTCCATTGGAAGCTGTGGAAGAATACATTTCTGATGTCTAAGCTACCCACTTGATAACAGTTTGCTCTGTCAATCAGAGATGATTAATATAGTACTCAAGTCAAAAAAAGCCTTCAAGATGAGACATTCCACCCACATCCTTAATTTTATAAATCTGTTTGCAGACCCAAGACAGAAGCATGGTTAAAGGTCAAGATAAGAATTGGATTTCTGGGGTTGGGGATTTAGCTCAGTGGTAGAGCGCTTGCCTAGGAAGTGCAAGGCCCTGGGTTCGATCCCCAGCTCCGGAAAAAAAGAACCAAAAAAAAAAAAAAAAAAAAGAATTGGATTTCTAAGATGTCCCTGTGTGTTCAGTGTTTCTAAATTATAGTAAAAATAATTTTTCAATTGAAAATAATGAATGTGGTTCTGGGATCTACGTGCCTTCCAGATCGAAGATCCTAGGACACAGGGAGAGGCCTCTGCTGCTTGTTGAGGGGTTCACAGGCCATCCCTGCAATGTTATGTTTCCTGAGCACCTGAGTCCTGAACTTGATATGAGGGACCAAAGAGACTTATAGTCCAGCAAGGGAGAAAAGTGTAAAGATAGATGGCCAGATAGAGGGATCAATCTATGAGTTTGAGGCTAACCTGGAGTAAGGCCCTGTCTTTTACAGACAACGAGAACAAAACAAACAAAAACCCAAACTAAAACAAAACAAAAAAAAATCAATACCCCCAAACTGTAAAAACAAACAAACAAACAAAAACTTTAGATGACCAATAAAGTACTAGAAGCACTGGACAGAGATAGGCAAAGAACTCCTAAGATCCCTCAGGAGTTCAGAAGACTTCTCCGTGGAGATTTGACATCCGTTGGTACTGGTGAATCCTCCCATCTTCTCTGCCCTGCCTCCCTCCCTCTCTCCATTCCTCTAATCCTTTGCGACAGAGTCTTGTTATTGATCCCTGTCTAGCCTCGAGCTCATGCCAGTCTCCTGCCTCAGCCTCCTGCCAGGATTACAGATGTGGCACCAGGCCTGACTCTTTCTTTGACACACTCTTTCCTACCACGGCCATTTCTTCTGTCAGGTTCTCGGGCATGCTGATCTCTTTGTTACTGGATTACTACACTATTTTTGAGTCTGTCTTCTCTCTGTTCATGCCTCTTTCCTGACTTATCACCCACACAGAAGCCATAGGTCCATTCAGAGCACAACTCTGAACAGCTATTTTCACAGTTCCACCTACAACCTTCCCAGAGACGCCCAGAGCCTTAGGATATTTAATACCATGCAATCCTAAATACGCCAAGTTTACATAGTGCTTCTTATATACCAGTGGATAACTGAAATTTTATAGCTACACTTGATTCTCATATTCTGTGGTCCACAGTTTTTGAATGTTGCTCACTTGTTAAAATTTATTAGTAACTCAAACACTAGTTCTTATCGGATGCTGTATGGCACCCGCAGAGCAGCAAGAATGAGAACCATCTGACATTGATGTTTCTAGCTGAGCTCACACAAGGCAGTTTTCTGTTTCCTTGGCTGAATTATTGTTCTCTATAAGTGCATTCTCTACTGTTCATTTTGTATTCCTTTGTTTGATCCGTTCACTGTTTAAAGCCCCCAGGCACAGCACGGAGGTGCTGCCCTGGGGCTCTGAGTTAAGGAAAGCT
Organism: Rattus norvegicus; assembly: GCF_021556685.1. Taxonomy (NCBI): domain Eukaryota; kingdom Metazoa; phylum Chordata; class Mammalia; order Rodentia; family Muridae; genus Rattus; species Rattus norvegicus. The sequence continues at coordinate 44,772,927 of NC_141547.1, forward strand.
GAGGTATGTATACCTCATGGAGGAAACAGATGTAACAAGTAAGTTTCATCTTGGAGTGGGCAGCAGTGCTGCTAGCCTCTAACAATGAACGATGCTAGCTTAAATGATGAATTAGCCACATTTTCAAATGAGGTGTTTTGAAAGAGAAACAATAAAACAAGGCGAGCTCCCGAAAACATGCTGGGAGACCTAAGTGCTGGGAGACCTACAGGGACCTGGAACAATGGTTTGGAATCCATGAAGTCCAAGTTTACAGCAACTTACAAAGAGCACAGAACTCTAGTGAGCTGTAAGCTCTGACTTTAAACTAAGAGCCTTGCAGAGTTAAGGACGCCCACCCCGATGCTTACAACCTTCTAGGGCACCATTGCTGTCTCTTTCCCTGGCCATACAGCTTTCTTCAAATCTTTCCTGATCTTGTCATCGGCTATTTGCTTTGTTGTTTCATCTTGCTATTCAGTTTAGACACCTATTATCACATCTGCGTAGGACTGTCCCTAGTTTTGTTTTTTTGTTTTTTTGGGGTTTTTTTTTTTTGCATAAACTTAAACTGGTTTTACTTGATTAGTTATTAGATTAGAGGCCCTGGGGGCTGAGGTGTCTAACCCTGCTAGAGAGAAGCAACCAGAACCAGTTACACGACACTATTGAGCATGAGAAACCTGGTGGACTAAGAGAAGGAGGCCTGAGCTCATTATTTCGAGCCCACAGTTGATGGAATGGTCCAGGAGGTAGCTATGATTAGAGATTGAAATGTAGATGAAAGAGGTGCCCGGAGTGCCGCAAGGACTTGTTTGGGCCCACAGAATTGAATAATGCTGAGCAGCTAGGAGGCCAGGTCCTTATCCCGTCACACTGGGTGACAGGAAGGTTAGACAGGCAGATGATGTGGATCTGGAAGAATGAAAAACCTCTGCAGAGATGGACAGCATGATGGCCTAGAGTGTGCCAGAACAACAAGGATAACGGATGTACCATGGCTGAGATACATGGAGTAGGGAAGCACCAGGCTGGGGCCCTGGAGCTAAAATGCAGGGGATGGTCCTGCAAGTTAGTTGGTAAGGGAGCCAGGGAGGAGAGTCAGAAATAAATGCAAGGAAAGCAAGGTGGGTCGCTTGAGTTTTCTTCTCTGCGACAAATAACCAGGAGATTATTCCAAAGAAGGGAAGACTTATTGTCTCAGTCCTTGTCTCAGTCCAAGCCTAGCTGATTCACTGTTCTGGGCCTGAGGTGAGGCAGAATAGCATGGCTACGGAATCATGTACCAAAGAGCAACCAGGAAGTAGGGGATGGTGGAGAGTGGGATGGTGAGGGGGTGGGGCAGAGAACACACTTTAGTGACTAAGGACATGCCCCATTGACCTACTTCCTGTTGCTAGGAGTTTCCTACCAAACTCTTTAGGATCTCCCCAAATACCTCCATCCCAGTGGTCCCAAGCCTCCAACACAGAAACCTGAGGGTTTCATAATAGAGGGAATAACCCAGGACCTGGTCTCTCAACTGACTGATACACTGGAGTCACCTGGGTCCTGGGCATTATGGGTAGTTTCTGATATAGGAGTCTGGGTTGAGGCCTAAATAAAATGTGCTCCTGACAAATTCCCAAGAGTCAGAGGCTACAGTAGTGCTGGAATGACACCTTAGAACCAGTGTGCTGGTGGGGTGTGAACGTCACTGGAGATATCCCAAGGTCCTTGGGAAACTGGAAATCTTTCAGTGTGAAGATTTGGTTGCTTTGTTGTCTCATCACACACATTCTCGATTTTCTTCCCAACAATAAAATGAAAAGGCAATCACAAGGAGCTGGAGAAGTGAGCGGGCAAGAAGTGAGCATGAAGTGTGCTGCTGCCAAGGCAGAGGACCTGAGTTCAACTCTCATGGGGTAGAGAAGAGTACTGATCCCCACAAGATGTCTTTTGATTTCTACACAGGGGCACACACACACACACACACACACACACACACACACACACACACCACACACCATAGACACACATAGACACACACACCCACCACACACACACACACACACACCACACACCATAGACACACACACACACCACACACCATAGACACACACAGACACACACACACCACACAGACACACACACAGAGACACATACAGAGACAGACACACACAGTAAAATAACATTAAAATAACAACAAACTCCACAAAAAACTTAAAATAAATAAATCACATAATTGAACTGAAATCTGAATGAGACAGAAAGAAACGGATTTTGGGTCTTGCTCTGCCTACTGGTTTAGATATTACTGGAAACAAAAGAGAATTTCTATCCTGTGTGATATAAAATTTAGCCAAAAGTGGAAAGGACAGACCACCCCACAAAGCACAAAATGCTGGCTTACCTGCTGGGGAGCTTGTCCATTAGACTTCTCTGGGTGTTAAACTGCTCTTCCTGAAACAACAAAGTGGAAACCTGAGGGATACAGTTGCCTCATTTTCACAGTGGGACTGCAAAATGCCCAAGGAGGCATTTCCTGAGGGGCACAGGACAGTGATGTTGCTGTGGGGGTTTTGGCCTGAAACAGTGGACCCAGGCAGGCAAGAGGCCTGAGGTTTGTTAGGCCTGACTTGGCAGCCCAGCTCCAGGCACTTAGCAATCAATTAACAATTAACCAACAGCTCAGTGTTCCCATTTATAAAATGAGATTGTAATGAGATTTAAATGGCATAACATGTAAACTGTTCATTACACACTGGGTATGCTGGATTTGTTAACGCTATCTACATTTGACGGTCTGAATGCTCGGGTTCCCTTCAGAATTTAGATCTTCAAAACAATCCTCTGGGTCGTGGTGTCAAGGTGGGGCCTTTGGGAAGTGAGTGGATCATGGGGGCAGGGTCCCTATAAAGATGCCCTAGGGCTCTTGACCCTTCACCAAGCAAGATCACAATGAAAAGATCTAGGAACTGAGCAGAAACCACTCTGTCAGGGACTGGATCTTAGACTTCCCTATCTCCGGAACTGTGAGACTGGGTTTCTATTGTTTATAAATCACGCAGTCTAGGGTGTTTTGTTATAGTAGCTTGGACATTTAACACATTTGTGGGTAGTGTTAATGACCACTGCATAGCAATATGCCTCCACACTAATGAATATAGAGGCTGGCAGGAAGGAGACATTAAACAAATTTGCTCCTTGGAGACATATCAAGCAATGCTTCAACTAGTAAAAGTATAACTGTTGGTATTTTGTCTAAGCTCCACCCCCCCCACAGCTACCTGGCAATAGCCAGGTATGCTCAGCCCCACAGTTACCTGGCAACAGCCAGCTGTGCCTGACTATAAAGGGGGCTGTTTGCCCCCTCCTCTCCCTCTTGCTCTTCTCTTGCCCTTACTCTTCTCTGCTCTTGTGTCCTCTTTGTCCCTGTCCCTTCTCTCCCCATTCCCTCCTTTTCTCCACGTGCTCATGGCTGGCCTTTTTTTCTCCCCTCTTCTACTCTTCTTCTCTCATTAAACCTCTCCAGTGGAACCATGTTAGCTTCGTGTGCTTTGTCCAGGTGCGAGTTGAGATTTAAACCCCAACAATAACCATTCAATAAAGTACGCAATTTAGAAACTATCTTTGCTGATAATGAAAATGATGTGCAGAATTTAGAAGGTGAAGCAGTGCTCAGATTTTACTTCTCTGAGTAGCAGAATACTCCACTATATACAGACACATGTTCAATACACAATTTTATTCTACTCCCAAGAACTAACGAGATAAAGAACTCTGACATACAATACTGGGTGATTACATACATTCAGTGATTCAATTCCACATTCTGTTAGCCATGTATTTTCTTTTTTTAAATTTTCATACATCTGTATTTTTTATTTTTTCATTTTTTATTTGCATTTCAAATGTTATCCCTTTTTCAGGTCCTCCCTCCCTGAAACCCACTATTTCCCCCTGCTTCTATGAAGGTGCTCCCCCACCAATCCACTACTCCCTCCCACCTCCCCGTCCTGACATTTTCCTACACTGGGGCATTAAGCTTTGACAGGATTGAGGACCTCTCCTCCCATTGATGCCCAAAAAGACCATCCTCTGCTACATATGTGCTGGAGCCATAGGTCCATCCCTGTGTACTCTTGGGATTGTGGGTTAGTCCCTAGGAGCTCTGAGGGGTCTGTTTGGTTGATATTGTTGTTCTTATGAGGTTCAAACCCCTTTAGCTCCTTCAATCCTTTCTCTAATCCTCCACTGGGGACCCCATTCTCAGTTCAATGGTTGGCTTCAAGCATTCGCCTCTGTATTTGTCTGCCTCTGCCAGAGCCTCTCAGGAGACAGCTATATCAGATCCCTGTCAGCATGCACTTCTTGGCATCTACAATATTGTCTGGGTTTGGTGGTTGTATGTATATGGGCTGGATCTCCAGGTGGGAAAGTCTCTGGATGGCCTTTCCTTTAGTCTTTGCTCCACACTTTGTCTCCATATTTCCTCCTGTGAGTATTTTGTTCCCCCTTTTAAGAAGGACTGAAGCGGGAAGTCCCACACCCGCGGATCCCGGCCCGCAGCAGCTCTCTGCTCCCAGACCCGGTGAGAGAGAGACCCAACCGCCTGGTCAGGTGGGCACTCCTGAGGCTGCAGAGCGGAAGAGACCACAACACTGCTCACACCTGCCCACTTCCCTGGCCCAAGAGGAAACTGTATAAGGCCTCTGGGCTCCCGTGGGGGAGGGCCCAGGAGCGGCAGGACACCTGCCTGAGACACCGCCGGAACCTGAAAGAAACAGACCGGATAAACAGTTCTCTGCACCCAAATCCCGTGGGAGGGAGAGCTAAACCTTCAGAGAGGCAGACAAGCCTGGGAAACCAGAAGAGACTGCTCCCTGCACACACATCTCGGACGCCAGAGGAAAAAGCCAAAGACCATCTGGAACCCTGGTGCACTGAAGCTCCCGGAAGGGGCGGCACAGGTCTTCCTGGTTGCTGCCGCTGCAGAGAGCCCCTGGGCAGCACCCCACGAGCGAACTTGAGCCTCGGGACCACAGGTAAGACCAAATTTTCTGCTGCAAGAAAGCTGCTTGGTGAACTCAAGACACAGGCCCACAGGAACAGCTGAAGACCTGTAGAGAGGAAAAACTACACGCCCGAAAGCAGAACACTCTGTCCCCATAACTGACTGAAAGAAAACAGGAAAACAGGTCTACAGCACTCCTGACACACAGGCTTATAGGACAGTCTAGCCACTGTCAGAAATAGCAGAACAAAGTAACACTAGAGATAATCTGATGGCGAGAGGCAAGCGCAGGAACCCAAGCAACAGAAACCAAGACTACATGCCATCATCGGAGCCCAATTCTCCCACCAAAACAAACATGGAATATCCAAACACACCAGAAAAGCAAGATCTAGTTTCAAAATCATATTTGATCATGATGCTGGAGGACTTCAAGAAAGACATGAACACACTTAGGGAAACACAGGAAAACATTAATAAACAAGTAGAAGCCTACAGAGAGGAATCGCAAAAATCCCTGAAAGAATTCCAGGAAAACACAATCAAACAGTTGAAGGAATTAAAAATGGAAATAGAAGCAATCAAGAAAGAACACATGGAAACAACCCTGGATATAGAAAACCAAAAGAAGAGACAAGGAGCTGTAGATACAAGCTTCACCAACAGAATACAAGAGATGGAAGAGAGAATCTCAGGAGCAGAAGATTCCATAGAAATCATTGACTCAACTGTCAAAGATAATGTAAAGCGGAAAAAGCTACTGGTCCAAAACATACAGGAAATCCAGGACTCAATGAGAAGATCAAACCTAAGGATAATAGGTATAGAAGAGAGTGAAGACTCCCAGCTCAAAGGACCAGTAAATATCTTCAACAAAATCATAGAAGAAAACTTCCCTAACCGAAAAAAAGAGATACCCATAGACATACAAGAAGCCTACAGAACTCCAAATAGATTGGACCAGAAAAGAAACACCTCCCGTCACATAATAGTCAAAACACCAAACGCACAAAATAAAGAAAGAATATTAAAAGCAGTAAGGGAAAAAGGTCAAGTAACATATAAAGGGAGACCTATCAGAATCACACCAGACTTCTCGCCAGAAACTATGAAGGCCAGAAGATCCTGGACTGATGTCATACAGACCCTAAGAGAACACAAATGCCAGCCCAGGTTACTGTATCCAGCAAAACTCTCAATTAACATTGAGGGAGAAACCAAGATATTCCATGACAAAACCAAATTTACACAATATCTTTCTACAAATCCAGCACTACAAAGGATAATAAATGGTAAAGCCCAACATAAGGAGGCAAGCTATACCCTAGAAGAAGCAAGAAACTAATCGTCTTGGCAACAAAACAAAGAGAATGAAAGCACACAAACATAACCTCACATCCAAATATGAATATAAAGGGAAACAATAATCACTATTCCTTAATATCTCTCAATATCAACGGCCTCAACTCCCCAATAAAAAGACATAGATTAACAAACTGGATACGCAACGAGGACCCTGCATTCTGCTGCCTACAGGAAACACACCTCAGAGACAAAGACAGACACTACCTCAGAGTGAAAGGCTGGAAAACAACTTTCCAAGCAAATGGTCAGAAGAAGCAAGCTGGAGTAGCCATTCTAATATCAAATAAAATCAATTTCCAACTAAAAGTCATCAAAAAAGATAAGGAAGGACACTTCATATTCATCAAAGGAAAAATCCACCAAGATGAACTCTCAATCCTAAATATCTATGCCCCAAATACAAGGGCACCTACATACGTAAAAGAAACCTTACTAAAGCTCAAAACACACATTGCACCTCACACAATAATAGTGGGAGATTTCAACACCCCACTCTCATCAATGGACAGATCATGGAAACAGAAATTAAACAGTGATGTCGACAGACTAAGAGAAGTCATGAGCCAAATGGACTTAACGGATATTTATAGAACATTCTATCCTAAAGCAAAAGGATATACCTTCTTCTCAGCTCCTCATGGTACTTTCTCCAAAATTGACCATATAATTGGTCAAAAAACGGGCCTCAACAGGTACAGAAAGATAGAAATAATCCCATGCGTGCTATCGGACCACCACGGCCTAAAACTGGTCTTCAATAACAATAAGGGAAGAATGCCCACATATACGTGGAAATTGAACAATGCTCTACTCAATGATAACCTGGTCAAGGAAGAAATAAAGAAAGAAATTAAAAACTTTTTAGAATTTAATGAAAATGAAGATACAACATACTCAAACTTATGGGACACAATGAAAGCTGTGCTAAGAGGAAAACTCATAGCGCTGAGTGCCTGCAGAAAGAAACAGGAAAGAGCATATGTCAGCAGCTTGACAGCACACCTAAAAGCTCTAGAACAAAAAGAAGCAAATACACCCAGGAGGAGTAGAAGGCAGGAAATAATCAAACTCAGAGCTGAAATCAACCAAGTAGAAACAAAAAGGACCATAGAAAGAATCAACAGAACCAAAAGTTGGTTCTTTGAGAAAATCAACAAGATAGATAAACCCTTAGCCAAACTAACGAGAGGACACAGAGAGTGCGTCCAAATTAACAAAATCAGAAATGAAAAGGGAGACATAACTACAGATTCAGAGGAAATTCAAAAAATCATCAGATCTTACTATAAAAACCTATATTCAACAAAATTTGAAAATCTTCAGGAAATGGACAATTTCCTAGACAGATACCAGGTATCGAAGTTAAATCAGGAACAGATAAACCAGTTAAACAACCCCATAACTCCTAAGGAAATAGAAGCAGTCATTAAAGGTCTCCCAACCAAAAAGAGCCCAGGTCCAGACGGGTTTAGTGCAGAATTCTATCAAACCTTCATAGAAGACCTCATACCAATATTATCCAAACTATTCCACAAAATTGAAACAGATGGAGCCCTACCGAATTCCTTCTACGAAGCCACAATTACTCTTATACCTAAACCACACAAAGACACAACAAAGAAAGAGAACTTCAGACCAATTTCCCTTATGAATATCGACGCAAAAATACTCAATAAAATTCTGGCAAACCGAATTCAAGAGCACATCAAAACAATCATCCACCATGATCAAGTAGGCTTCATCCCAGGCATGCAGGGATGGTTTAATATACGGAAAACCATCAACGTGATCCATTATATAAACAAACTGAAAGAACAGAACCACATGATCATTTCATTAGATGCTGAGAAAGCATTTGACAAAATTCAACACCCCTTCATGATAAAAGTCCTGGAAAGAATAGGAATTCAAGGCCCATACCTAAACATAGTAAAAGCCATATACAGCAAACCAGTTGCTAACATTAAACTAAATGGAGAGAAACTTGAAGCAATCCCACTAAAATCAGGGACTAGACAAGGCTGCCCACTCTCTCCCTACTTATTCAATATACTTCTTGAAGTTCTAGCCAGAGCAATCAGACAACAAAAGGAGATCAAAGGGATACAGATCGGAAAAGAAGAGGTCAAAATATCACTATTTGCAGATGACATGATAGTATATTTAAGTGATCCCAAAAGTTCCACCAGAGAACTACTAAAGCTGATAAACAACTTCAGCAAAGTGGCTGGGTATAAAATTAACTCAAATAAATCAGTTGCCTTCCTCTATACAAAAGAGAAACAAGCCGAGAAAGAAATTAGGGAAACGACACCCTTCATAATAGACCCAAATAATATAAAGTACCTCGGTGTGACTTTAACCAAGCAAGTAAAAGATCTGTATAATAAGAACTTCAAGACACTGAGGAAAGAAATTGAAGAAGACCTCAGAAGATGGAAAGATCTCCCATGCTCATGGATTGGCAGGATTAATATAGTAAAAATGGCCATTTTACCAAAAGCAATCTACAGATTCAATGCAATCCCCATCAAAATACCAATCCAATTCTTCAAAGAGTTAGACAGAACAATTTGCAAATTCATCTGGAATAACAAAAAACCCAGGATAGCTAAAACTATCCTCAACAATAAAAGGACTTCAGGGGGAATCACTATCCCTGAACTCAAGCAGTATTACAGAGCAATAGTGATAAAAACTGCATGGTATTGGTACAGAGACAGACAGATAGACCAATGGAATAGAATTGAAGACCCAGAAATGAACCCACACACCTATGGTCACTTGATTTTTGACAAAGGAGCCAAAACCATCCAATGGAAAAAAGATAGCATTTTCAGCAAATGGTGCTGGTTCAACTGGAGGGCAACATGTAGAAGAATGCAGATCGATCCATGCTTATCACCCTGTACAAAGCTTAAGTCCAAGTGGATCAAGGACCTCCACATCAAACCAGACACACTCAAACTAATAGAAGAAAAACTAGGGAAGCATCTGGAACACATGGGCACTGGAAAAAATTTCCTGAACAAAACACCAATGGCTTATGCTCTAAGATCAAGAATCGACAAATGGGATCTCATAAAACTGCAAAGCTTCTGTAAGGCAAAGGACACTGTGGTTAGGACAAAACGGCAACCAACAGATTGGGAAAAGATCTTTACCAATCCTACAACAGATAGCGGCCTTATATCCAAAATATACAAAGAACTCAAGAAGTTAGACCGCAGGGAAACAAATAACCCTATTAAAAAATGGGGTTCAGAGCTAAACAAAGAATTCACAGCTGAGGAATGCCGAATGGCTGAGAAACACCTAAAGAAATGTTCAACATCTTTAGTCATAAGGGAAATGCAAATCAAAACAACCCTGAGATTTCACCTCACACCAGTGCGATTGGCTAAGATCAAAAACTCAGGTGACAGCAGATGCTGGCGAGGATGTGGAGAAAGAGGAACACTCCTCCATTGTTGGTGGGATTGCAGACTGGTAAAACCATTCTGGAAATCAGTCTGGAGGTTCCTCAGAAAATTGGACATTGAACTGCCTGAGGATCCAGCTATACCTCTCTTGGGCATATACCCAAAAGATGCCTCAACATATAAAAGAGACACGTGCTCCACTATGTTCATCGCAGCCTTATTTATAATAGCCAGAAGCTGGAAAGAACCCAGATGCCCTTCAACAGAGGAATGGATACAGAAAATGTGGTACATCTACACAATGGAATATTACTCAGCTATCAAAAACAACGAGTTTATGAAATTCGTAGGCAAATGGTTGGAACTGGAAAATATCATCCTGAGTGAGCTAACCCAATCACAGAAAGACATACATGGTATGCACTCATTGATAAGTGGCTATTAGCCCAAATGCTTGAATTACCCTAGATCCCTAGAACAAACGAAACTCAAGACGGATGATCAAAATGTGAATGCTTCACTCCTTCTTTAAATGAGGAAAAAGAATACCCTTGGCAGGGAAGGGAGAGGCAAAGATTAAAACAGAGACTGAAGGAACACCCATTCAGAGCCTGCCCCACATGTGGCCCATACATATACAGCCACCCAATTAGACAAGATGGATGAAGCAAAGAAGTGCAGACCGACAGGAGCCGGATGTAGATCGCTCCTGAGAGACACAGCCAGAATACAGCAAATACAGAGGCGAATGCCAGCAGCAAACCACTGAACTGAGAATAGGTCCCCCGTTGAAGGAATCAGAGAAAGAACTGGAAGAGCTTGAAGGGGCTCGAGACCCCAAAAGTACAACAATGTCAAGCAACCAGAGCTTCCAGGGACTAAGCCACTACCTAAAGACTATACATGGACTGACCCTGGACTCTGACCCCATAGGTAGCAATGAATATCCTAGTAAGAGCACCAGTGGAAGGGGAAGCCCTAGGTCCTGCTAAGACTGAACCCCCAGTGAACTGGTCTATGGGGGGAGGGCGGCAATGGGGGGAGGGTTGGGAGGGGAACACCCATAAGGAAGGGGAGGGGGGAGGGGGATGTTTGCCCAGAAACCGGGAAAGGGAATAACACTCGAAATGTATATAAGAAATACTCAAGTTAATAAAAAAAAAAAAAAAAAAAAAAAGAAGGACTGAAGCATCCATAGTTTAGTCGTCCTTCTTCTTGCGCTTCATGTGGTCTGTGGACTGTATCTTGTGTAATTCGAGCTTTTGGGCTAATATCCATTTATCAGTGAGTGCATACCATATATGATGTTTTGTGACTGGGTTACCTCACTCAGGATGATAATTTCTAGTTCCATCCATTTGCCTATGAATTTCATGATGTCATTGTTTTTAAAAGCTGAGTAGTACTCCATTGTGTAGATGTACCACATTTTCTGTATCCATTTCTCTGTTGAAGGGCATCTGGGTTCTTTCCAGCTTCTGGCTATTATAAATAAGGCTGCTATGAACATAGTGGAGCATGTATTTTCACCCAGTATTCATTTTTATTATCCATATTTCTTTAAACATTGAAAACATTAATTGAACATCCCTAGTCCCATTGTTCTTAATTTTCACTACACTGCTAATTATCTATCATCAGTATTATGAATACTTAAGGACAATATGAGCCAGGTGAACTGCACGTAGTCAGGGAGCAAGCAAGTGGGGAGAGCAAGGGGACAAGAAAGCTTATAAGTTACTCAGATGGTGATAGCAGCAGTGCGCAAGTAACGCCGGCCATATCCTGGGGAGGCGCTACACTGAGGGCTGGGCAGTTCTGAGAGGTTGACTGTACCTGAGTCGGGCAGATGGGAAACCAGTGTGGGCCAGTTCTGACCCAAGGCCTTTAGGCAGAGCAGTAGCGTGACAAAAGGGAAAAAACGGAAGCCAGAGGTGCTGTTTACTAAGCCAACAAAGAATTCTTAATTCCTGCTCATTGTGCCAGGTACCAGGAAGCTGCGGTACCTGCTGTGTGGCTTACCCAATAGAGTGACAGCCTCCAGGGAGGTGGGATGGATATTCTGCATTCCTGATGTTTAAAGAGCAAGTCAGTGAGGAGCCTGAGGGGCCAAGGGTTTACTTGGAGGTCTGCTATACACCAGGAAGAAAGACTGAAGGAAGGAAGACACCTGTACATGGGTGGAGTGAAAGGCTTGGGGCAAAAGAAGTAAAAGGAACAGTGCAAATATTTGAGAAAGGAGGCCTCTGCAAGAGTTCAGTGCTGGGGACCCTGATCTTATTCCCTGGTGTGGTATCTCAGAAGAATTGATGATGCCATGTTTCTGTTTTGAAAAAGATACTGAACTATCCATCGGAGGCGGCTCTTCAATGCCCACACATGTACAGTGAGATGTTACTGAGTCAGGCACGTACTATGGAAGGTCAATAGGTCACTCTCCTTGACCCACTACAGAGTCCATCACAGGGTGGGTAGACAGATCTTAGAAGCTGAGACAGAGCTTCATGAGAAATAACTGGATTCAGGAGAATACGTGGCAGGTGTGCTTCTGTCTGAGTGGAGGACGGACCCTTGGAAAGAGCACGTTAAACTACACGGTTTGGTAGTTAAGAGTGCTTACTGCTCTTCCAGAAGACCTGGGTTGGGTTTCCAGCACCCACAATGGGGATCTCACTATCACCTGTAACTTCAGCTTTAGGTGATCTATCTTCTGGCTTCCAGGGGCATCCTACACACCAGGAATCTATGTGCACACAACTCACATGAGTAAAAACTAAAGCTAAAAAAAGTTTTAAGCCAGGACCCAATGCATGGGTGGTACCAGTCTTATAAAGCACAGTTTTCATCGAGCCCTTCCTGGGCAGAAAGTCCGAGTGACACTGCAGTGCCTCTCAAGTCATGATGACCCTTTAAGGCCTCCACTATGCAACATTCCTGGTTTCCCCCAATTATCTTGGAAACTCTGATTCTATTTCCAGTCAGCCTGATAGTTTTGCTGTTTCAACCACACCCATACTATCCTGCCTCCAAGTCTTTATGCATATTATTTCCTTCAGGACCTCCTTGCCCATCAATACTTTGAAAACTTCCCTTTACGTTTCAATGCATAAAGCTTAAAGTTAAAACATTAATAAGTAAGCTGAAGCCTAGTGATGTAGATTATTCGCAAAGTGCTGTCCAGTCAGAATGTTCTAGAGCTACACAGTCCAATACGGTAATTGTGGGCCACGTGTACTTATTTTAATTTAAATGACTGAGAATTAAATACATTAGGCGCTTCATTCCCCAATAGAATATTCCCTCCCAGAATATTTTAGGACATTAAGCCCTATGAGGTATCATGTCCCTCGTCTGTTGGTAAGCAGTTTCGTATTGCTTGGCATTCCCCAGTTACTGTCCACAGAATAGAATGTGCATTGTGCTGATTAGTTCTCAGGTGGAGCCTCCCCCACCTCCACCTGTGAGGGGCACCTCTCACTCCCACCCTCGAGACCACTGGCTCCCTATGGGTGTATTGGGGAGGCAGCTAGTAAGTTAGTTTGCACATCTTTGAAATGGCATTTTCATTTGGAAAGACTGGTCTAGACCTACATCCAGAAAGTTGCACGGAGTATATTCCCCAACATCTCTGTGCCTTTGCTCCTTCAGCTGAGGTATACGGATCAGGGTGACTCAGGATTGGCAGGTGATCAGGTACAAATATTGCAGTGGCCATTCTTGTTGCTGCTCCTTGCTGGCATGCATGAGGAGGCGGGTCTACCAGAACCCCTCCTGTAGAAGAGCGGTGGTACTCCTTACTTCTCCTGCTCATTACTACCCGATTTTCTGCTTTTTTGTTTGTTTGTTTGCCATTACCAGAAAGCTCAAGTACCTGTAACAGAAAGGGACATTTCTGCTTAAACAAAGGTTGAAGAGGAAGTTCGGAATGTTCGGAACCCTGGGCATGCCAGACGCATGCATAGGTCACTTCTCATCATTCCATAAGCTCTCCCCATGAGGCCTGGGGGGAGTGGAAGGATGTGAGATTGTGCCTGGAGAAGGGTTCTGGGTGGTGAAAGGGAGGTTGGGTAGGATACAAATATAGAAGATGGGCTCAGGTTAGGTGAGGAGGGGATTTGAACGTTGTGCCAAAGCCAGGCCATGAGATTGGCAGTGTATAACTGGTGGCACCGTGCTGTCTCTGGTGGGCCTGCCAGAGGTGAACTGAGCCAGCCGTGACTTAATTGTAGATTGGTTTCTGCCTCAGTTTGTATCACAAAGTAGACAGTCTTCTTTCTATAACCTTCTGTTCTCTTCATGAGAAGGAAACCAATTCCTTTCCAAAAGGCATTAAATTCTGAACATGATAAGCCGGAGTTGGCACCAGCGCTTTTCCTTGTAATTGGCAAACACATTCAGATTGGGCTTCTGTTTTCCTTTGATGGCCTCCCACCCCCAACTCTACGAAAGGCCAGCATCTGAACAGCAAGAAAAGAGCTCATGCAGGGTTCCTTTCTCCCAACAAGCTCTGCAAGCTTTGCAACATCTTCCTTGGATACGGTTCAGCTGGGGGCCTTCCCTGTCTTCTCAGAGGAATTCCTCATCCTCACAGAGAGCCTTTGTTGTCCAGGGTTATGCGAAGCTAACCATTTGCTTGCTTTGCACAAGGAAGTATCTTTTCATTGTGTGAAGTCATGATCAAAGAGGAGTGTGAGAGCAAGCAGGAGAACAAAGTGGCGATTTACATCTAGAATTGCTGCAGAGAAAAGAGAAGCCTTGTTCCTAGAGCAAAGCTCACACATCCCAACGTGGAGCGTGATTTTTACTCATCTACGGATGGACTTCATTTTTAGAATGTACTTATTTAAGTTAGGTTTGTCTGCACCGTGTGCATGCAATGCCTGCAGAGGCCAGGGGAGGGCGTCAGATCCCCTGGAACTGGAGTTACAGATGGTTGTGAGGTACCAGGTGTGTGGGAATCAAATCCCCGTCCTCTGCAAGGGCAGCAGGTACTCTTAACTGCTGAGCAGTTTCTGATGGGTTTATACAGTTTAGTCCTTAGTATTTGTGTAACTGGATTTTCTGTTTTCCTCTGTCCATGTGTGTGGTATGACTGTATGTTTGTATATGCATGTGTGTGAATGTACGCACGCGTGTGTGAATTATGTGTGTGTGTGTGTATGTGCATGAATGTGAGGCTAGAGGCTTATATCGGTTCCTCTTCTACCTACCATTCTTCATTTCTCTTTGGAACAAGGTCTCTTTTTTTTTTTCTTTTCTTTTTTTCGGAGCTGGGGACTGAACCCAGGACCTTCGCTTGCTAGGCAAGCACTCTACCACTGAGCTAAATCCCCAACCCTGGAACAAGATCTCTTGTTGCTGGGCTTCCTGATTGGCTAGGCCAGCTATCCTCAGACCACCAGGATTTCTACCTGCTCACTCCTTTGGCTTCCTCCAGTGACATATCTATCTCACATACATATTTACAAATATGTATATATAGTACATATACACATGCATAAATATGTACACGCATAAATATATATATGCATACAGTATATACTTACATGCATATATATGCACACCCACATATATGTGTGTGTGTGTATGTGTGTGTGTGTGTGTGTGTGTGTGTGTACAAAATTCTCTGTCTTCACAAACATCTTAAACCTTGTCATAGGTCTTAAAAACTGGTTTGACCTGGGGAGATGGCTCAGTGGTTAAGAGCACTGACTGCTCTTCCAGAGGTCCTGAGTTCAAATCCCAGCAACCACATGGTGGCTCACAGTCATCTGTAATGAGATCTGATGCCCTCTTCTGGTGTGTCTGAAGACAGCGACAGTGTACTCAAATATAATAAATAAATCTTTAAAAAACAAAACAAAACTGGTTTGACTTACATGGCAACATTTTGTTTAAAAAAAGAGTCTATTATATATCTATATACTTATAGATATATTGTAACCTATATGCATGTAAACCAGATAGACACACATACAAATATGCCCCCCCCACACACCCCATAAGCACACAAAGTTTTGGGAAAAGCAGAAAAACTCAGCTTTAGTCCCATCAAGCTAACCTTGTCTTATGTGCCCAGTTCTCTCCCTATGGTACATTAAGTAATTTTTGTGATGCTATGACCAAAATACTCGAGAGAACAAGTATAGAGAAGATGGCTTTAGTTTGGCTTACAGTTTCAGGGGCTCAGTCTCTGGATGCCTGATTGGAGCATCCCGTTGTTGATGTATAAGAGAGGCTGATCTACTCAGAATGGATGAAGAGTAAGGACTGGACTGAGGGCCTAGTGTAACTTCTAAGTCACCTCCTGTGACCTACTTCCAACTAGACCCTACCTCCTGAAATTTCCAGAATATTTCAAAATTAAAGCCACCGGCTGGGACCAAGCATTTAGCACACAAGCCTGTGTGGGAAGAGGATTTCATATTCAAGTCATAACATGGTATGGCTTATGTCCAATTTCAGGTCAGCTTTATATAACACATAGGTAACTTTATGTTCTCCCTCTCCACCCCATTCAACATGGTACATTTGTACTTTTCCATAACAGTATGTGACAGCTCTCATCATATACAAACGATTCCATGGGTGACCTCCAGATGGTTTATTAACCATTATTCTCTAGACCGTGATAGTTTTGAAAGTTTCCATTTTTGGTAAAGTTCTTCTAGCTTTCGAGTCCAAGTCTATATATATGTAAATATTATATGTATTTGATGTGTCTTCACAGGACATGAAAGCAGAACGACTTAGAGAAGAGATTCCTGGGAATGGGGAGAGACAAGGAAGGGCAGGGTGTGTGTGCAAATATGATCGAAGCACATTACATATATGTATGAAAATGTCATAACAAAGCCCACTATATATAATTAATACATGCTAACAAAACATGAAAGATTTCTATATCTGTATGCTTCATCTTAGATGCTATAGTGGGGGAGCACAGAAACAAACAAACAAAAATCCCACCTTGTCCCTCCCCACTGCAGCAAAATTCCTAGAAACCAAAACTTTCCTTTTAGCATCCTTTGTGATGAATTACATAAACATGGCTGTCCTAATAAAGATCCCCACACAATGGGAATATTTAACCCCTCCGCCCCAAAGCCAACCAAATGAAAACCTTCTGCCTGATTGCCTAGAGGAAGTCATGCACTGTAAGTACTCTCCACTCAGTCCGGCAAGCTAGATACTTCACTAAGGGAACCAAGAGCTTTGCATGCAAGGTTGTCTCCATTAGTACAGGTCATCCTTGAGTCAAATACGACTTGCTCAGGTAGTATTTTTATCCCTTCCTCTTAAGAATTCAACTCCCATGACAGGAAAGCAATTTCCCAGAAAATATTGCACAGATTTCTCTCCTCCCTCTCCCTGACTTCTCTCTTTTCTCTTTCTCATCCCTCTCTTTCATTTAATAACAAATACTGCATTTTCGTAAGTTAAAACTGGGAAGGAGGGAAATTCTCAAAGTTCTGCAGGTCAGCGAATTTACTTATTTGTATGGGAGAAGCAACCAAATAGCTCCATCTTATGTGGTGTGGAATGTGGTGTGAAAACACAGTTTGTGGGAACCATCCTAAATGAATTAAAGCAGACAAGTAACTCAGTCTATAAAAAGCATAGCGGCCCGCAGATCACAAGGGCATCTTTAGAGAGTGGTTCAGGGTGGAGACCAACTGAATCTAGGAACTGATAAGGTCTTAGTTTTAATTCCCTCTAAACTAAGTAAACAGATGAACAGCTAAAATTACTACATTTTAATACTTGATGTCTTCTTAGCTGGACACACGAATTTGTGAAGTGTATCAGGTTACTGCTCTTCATGAGAAAATCCTATTCCCTAAGCCAGAGTCCGGTGGGTATGAATTATGTCATCTTCACGTTAGGTGTGGACATGCACAGTGCAGTGGAGCAGCAGCCTTTCTGCAACCTGCTTTTGGACTGTTCATAGATTTTTCTTTTGACAGTATTTGCTCCTTTTTAAAAAGAAAAAAAAAAGGTTTATTTATTTATTATGTATACAATGTTCTACCTGCATGTATGCCTACACACCAGAAGAGGGCACCAGACCTCATTACAAATGGTTGTGAGCTACCATGTGGTTGCTGGGAATTGAACTCAGGACCTCTGGAAGAACAGCCAGTGCTCTTAACCGCTGAGCCATCTCTCTAGTTCCAGACAGTGTTTGCTCTTGATAGAGGAAGCATATAGAAAGTTCCATACCAGAACAGCCAACATAACATTTTCTTATCCCCTACTGTCCCCCAAGTAGGATCAAAAGTCACTTGCTATTTCAACAGTATTCAGAGTGATGCTATTGGAAAGGGTTTCACTCTGTGGTTCAGGCAGGTATAAAGTTTGCAAAGAATTATACCTTACAGGCAGCGCTGTGCAGGCCAGTGTTTAACAGCTGGTTTGACAGAAAAACAAAGATCTTTACTATAAATAAGAAGCACAAAGCACATGGCATAGAAATACTAATAAATACGCTTTTACAAAGTAAACTGGGGCTGAGGAGGTGCTCGGGTAAGAGCACTTCCTATGCAAATATGAGGACCTGAGTCTAGATGCACATGCATACAAACCCAGGCATGGCCATGTGTGTAACCCCATATATATATATCACACACAACTGATGTACATACATATATATCATATACATCACATGCAACTGATGTACTCTTCCTAGAATGATCGGAAGGGGTTTTGTCACACAGTCAACCTATGACCTCAACTGACAGAATAGGTGTACTTCTGATATGAATGCAACTTGATGATCCCATTTAAGAGTACAGAAGAAAGAGAAAGGATGGCCACATCTGGCTGGAAACGTCACTTGTTCGTTGATAACACGAGCGAATCTTTGCTAGGTCAGATCAGTTTTGAAAATCAGAAGAAAAAAATTTTCATGCAACTTTTGTTGTTTTCCTCATACAATGGCAATAGATTCAAAAAGCTGTTTTCTTCATTACCTTCCTAATCACAGACAGGCAACAAAACAACAACAACAACAACTAAAAAAAATATATCAACTATGATCCTAGTTCACAGTTTTAGTGTAAATGCTTCCAGGTGGCTGGTTTGAAACTCGTCACCCCAGGGCCCTGAAGGAAAAGTTTAAATGCCACACAGAGCATCCCATCCTGGAGGACTGTCCCGTACAGGGTCAAAACACACAAATCCCCTTAAGAGAAATGGTAAAACATTTCAGAAATGATATTTTCAGTATTTACCAACTTTTCTCCCGATATAATGTATTTAATTCTACTTTAAACAATCCCGTTGTGAGTGTTATTAAAATCCCAATAAGTGGTTGACATACCAGAATGCTGCAGCCAGTCTGGGCTAGCTGTGGCACAAGCTGTCTGGATTTTGTGCTTGAAGCACTTCTCAGGCAATTTTCCCCCAGCCACAGGCTGCTAACCTCCCATTAACAGTCACCTTAAGGCCTGGCTACCCCTGCTGTGAGTTAATCAGTCTCAAGAGGGCAGGATATTCCCAAGAGAATTTTAGCAGTTACTGAGAAGCACTCAGGGAAACCAACTCTAGATCATGTTACCACAGTTAGTGAAAAGCACGAGTGTGTGTGTGTGTGTGTGTGTGTGTGTGTGTGTGTGTGTGTGTGTGTGTGTATGTAGGGGATCCGATAACTAGGTCATGTGACCCCTCAGAGGTGCTCAGCTGACTTTCCTGGAGAATGGTGAGAATATAGTTCCTGAGACAGCCATAGGGTAGAAGTGATACAAAGATGCTGGCATAGTGCCTCAGATGTAGCCCATGCTCAGAAACTAAACATTCAGTATGGCGACCACACGAAAGAAAATACAAGATTCCAATGCTGGTTGCAGGAGGGACAGTTGGGGATCCACTTCCTCTCTCACAGCCCAGACCTGCTTCACTGATGGATGAGTCCAAGGAAAGCCCGGAACATGGAGTTTCACAGCTGGCTCACAGGATCACTGTTCATCTCTTTCTTTCTCCGAGAGTGACCAGGTATAGGTGAGCTTCCCGTACAGACCCAAAGGCTAACTTCCCAGGATCGGTATTTTAAGTAGGGAAAAAGGGATGCCCATTAGATGCTGGAAGTGGAGAAGTTTCAGTTGAAGGACTGGAGAGGTGGTTAATAAGCACTGACCTCTGTAACTTCAGGTCCGGGATGTCTGACTCCCTCGTCTGACCACGAGGCGATCATACATACCCAGGCACACAGGAATGTACATAGTTTTTTTTTTTTTTTTTTTTAAATCTTAGAAAAAGGATTCAGTCTCTTCCTGTGTACTCAGCACAGACAATAGGGTCCAAATTAGATTTAAAAAAAAAGAAAAAACTAAAGAGTTCTGAAACTTTCAATAGTATCCTGTGCTACATATATTTTAATCTTTAATATGGGGATGGTAGACTTTTTTTTTTTTGGATCCTTTCTTATTTCAATTTTCTTTTTTATTGATAGCACATGTTTAAAGAACAAGGAAAAACAATGGAAAACCAGAAAAAGGCTTACATTAGATTTTAATATGTAAAGTTAGGGTAACATCTTTCTCATAGGTTTGCTGTGTCATGGGATAAGTCAGGGCCGGTGGTAGGCAGCCCACACATCTTTTCTCCTTTAAATCAACTCGAGGTTAATTGGATTGAAACACAGATGAGAAGGCCAGAGGCCAGCATTTCCTGTCAGGCACCTGAAGCAATGAGTTGATTCCTTTTCTCTTTTCTAGGACATACTCTACTCTTCTAAGTAAGAATAAACAACAGTCAAAGCAGCCCACCTACAGTTGTTACTAACCATAAAGCTCAAGGAAATGAGATACCCGAAGTCCTCTCTGTCCTTTATATGTGTATGTATGTATATATATTATATATTATATGTGTGTACACATATGTATTATATATATATATATATATATATATATATGTAACACACACACATGCTTATTTGTTGATTTTTTTATTCAGGAATGACCAGGAGTCACTGAGAAGCCACAGTTTCAGCAAATTGTACACCAGGAGTCTACCTGAGTATTTGGACAAACAAACAAATAAAACAAGTTAACTGTATGTATGCCAGTGTACAATCATGTGGATTGGGAAAGAAAATATGAAGGATGAAATCATGTGACTTTCAAAGCTAGAAATATTAAAAAAGGTGCTAATGATCAGAACTCACAGTATCTAGATCTGAATGTTTCTATGACACATTCTTAGAGACGGTTCACTATGATTTCAGGGAACGTTGCAGAATTTAGCTGAGGAGCATTTAAGCATATAGAAACATAAAATGCTGTTAAATTTAGCTCCTGTCAGATTTGGTGTTTTTAGTTCAATCTGTTTTATCACCAAATTGTATTATATATATATGTATATACATACATATATATATACACATATATATACATATAATATATACATATAATATATATATGCTGATTTGGGGGACTAGAAAATATTGTAAATTGAAAAAGAAAGTGATAAAATATAGTCAAATTGTCAAAGTTTAAGCTCTCATTATAAACACTGAACTAGATCACTAAAATTGATTTTTAAAAACATAGTAATAAAACATGCTCATGCACACACATGCAGGGGTGTGTGTGTGTGTGCACTGTACCATTGTAGGCATGTAAAGGTCAGAGGGCAACCTCACTTGTTGGTCTTCCCCTTGTCTGAGACAATGTCTCTGGTTTGCTCCTAGGTATGTCATGGGAGATGGCCTGTGTGCTTCTTGGGATTCCCCCGTGTCTGCCTCCTGTTTCCATTTATATGGATGGGAATACAGACATATGCTACTGCTACCTTCCTGGCTTCTGGGGATTCAAACTCAGGTGGTCATACCTATGTGGCAAGCATTTTATCCACTTAGCCATCTCTACAGTCCATAGGCTTTTAGGTTATTGAAATACTTCAGAACTAATAGTAAATATTTAATACCAAGGACAAAATATTTTAGACAGTAGTGCTACAGGTCTTGATGTTTAAGAAAGGATTTATTGAGTACCAACTCCAAACTTATTTTGAACATCAACTTGATGATAACGAAACAGGAATAACGGGGCACTCACTGGATTCTCATTAGCAACTCCGTCTCCCATCAGCCCCCACTGTACACGTTATCTGAGCTCATTCACAGGTCTCTTTTGTTTACTCTCTGATTGTGTGGCCATATGGTACATATACAAATTTTAGGATCAATAGTCTCTCATCAAGATGGTACACCCAGAGGTGGTTGATTAAATGATAACACAGACATCCACTGATTAAGTTATGAATTAATGAATGACAGAAATGGCTTTCCATTTATGAAATTAAGCTCTTACCTATAGGGAATTGAGTTTAGGAAATAGGTTCTACTGGTGGGATTCAGGATGTGGTTGGTTTTTGGACCTTCTAAGAAGATGGATTAAGCATCTTGTGGAATTATACCTAGAGTAGTCAGTGTGTGGCTGGAGGCTGCATTCCTGGTCCTGTGACCTCTCAGTAGATGACAGGGTCTGCTACCAGATGCTGCATGCAGACAGTAATAGAATCCTCTGTCTGGAATAGAGTCGTGCTGACTTAAACACAAGAGTGATCCAGACCCACATTCTTGGATTCAACTAACTGGAACCCAAAGTCCCCTGCTCCAACTGTCTATACTAAACAGGAAAGATTTTTTTTTTTTTTTGGCAACCTCTAAACAGCACATTCTAGCAAATACTCACATTGTACTTACAGTGGATTAGGTCTCACAAGGAATCTAGAGATGATGACTTAGTATATGGGAAGATGCTCATAGATTACATGTAAATGCCATTTTATGTGAGGGACTTAACCACCAATCCTGTGCACGTACTAAGGATGACTTCATCTTCTCTGCCAGATAAAGATCGGGGAACCTAGAACAATAAAGACTTGAGACTTCTGGTTTACTCAACCAAGTCAAGTGTCAACAGTCACGTGGCTATTTGATCAAGGCCAAGACTGTACTACACATTACACTAGGTCTTTAGAGCATTGAAAACTCAGAAGTAAGTTGTATAACGCCCAGATTGCTATAGTCATGGGGAAGCTGAGGGAAGTGAGAGGCAGTCACACTGTGACAGGGCCCTTAGCTGGGGTGTGGTGAAACCTCAGGCCACTTTTCCCTCACATGTATTTTCAGTCCGTGTTAGCAACAAGCAAACCGAGCACTTCACTGTGTGTGTAAACTAAAATTGGAAATCTTTATTGTTCTCAGTTGTTTCTGAATTCAAACGAAAGTGTGGAATGAGACTCATCTGAAAGTCATTTCTGATGAAAATGAACCTTCAACACAACCTCTGTCTCTTGTATAAAATATATTATTGTATTTTTATGACCACAAGTTCTTATTGGACAATTCCTCACATGGAAACCTGGATGTTTTCGAGAATGTGCTGAGGCATCATATTAAAATGTAGGCGAGTCAGCTTTAGAGGTGGCCTCAGCTTCTGCTTTTCAACAAACTCTCCAGAGACTCCCGTGCAGCTGGTCCAGAAGAGTAAGGATTCGGAGCAGTGGTTCTCAACCTTTCTAATGCTACAACCCTTCATGTTGTAGTGATGCCCCAATCATAAAATTATTTCACTGCTACTTCTTAGCTGTAATTTTGCTGCTGTTACTGACAGGAATGTAAATATCTGATGTGCAGGACATCTGATATGTGAACCCTGTGAAGGGCTTGTTTAACCCCCAAAAGGGGTCATGACTCTCAGGTTGAGAACTGTTGGCTTAGAAGATATTTTAGCACTAGGTGCTTGCATAGTGCTCTGCTCAAAAGGAACTGTCTATAGGCAAAGACTTTCTCCACATGAACAAGTACAAAATGAATAAAATTACATTGTTTTTCTATTTCTTTATTATGTACATAGAGATTGGTAACTTGAAAAGACAACTCATCTCCCTCCTTCCCTCTCTCCTTCCCTCCCTCCCTCCCTCCTTCCTTCCTTCCTTCCTTCCTTCCTTCCTTCCTTCCTCCCTTCCTTCCTTCCTTCCTTCTTTCCTTCTTTCCTTCCTTCCTTCCTTCTTATTTTTTAGGACAGCTTTCTCTGTGTAGCTCTGGCTATCCTGGAACTAGCTTTGTAGACCAGACTGGCCTGGAACTCAGAGATCTGCCCACCTTTACTTCCCAAATGTTTCTGAGTGCTGCGATTAAAGGCTGGCAAAAAGACATTTTTGCTTTCTGATAAAAAATGATGGTGGAATCATAGTTAATATTAATGGTTTCATTTTGGGCTTAGCTACCAAGGCAAGATTTTGACACAGTTGAAATGAACTCAGCAGAGATTGTTAAATCTTGCTCAGAAGAACACTTAACCAGAAAAGAAAAATTCATAGTTCATTTTCATAAATATTTTTATTTTAACCTTGGGTTACAGTAAGACCCATGGTTATTATTAAATTACTTTATAAACGTACAAAATATCTTTTGACCTTCGTTTCTATTTTGCAAATGAACAGAAGAGTAATTTTTAAACTGAGACCGGGGAGCCAAAGCTGTATTTTCCTTACAATTTTAGTTAGTAACAATCAGCATTTAATGTGTGTGTGTGTGTGTGTGTGGTGTGTGGTTTGTGTGTGGTGTGTGGTGTGTGGTGTGTGGTGTGTGGTGTGTGTGTGTGTATGTGTGTGGTGTATGTGTGTGGTGTGTGGTGTGTGGTGTGTGGTGTGTGTGTGTGTATGTGTGTGGTGTATGTGTGTGGTGTGTGGTGTGTGGTGTGTGGTGTGTGTGTGTGTATGTGTGTGGTGTATGTGTGTGGTGTGTATGGTGTGTGTGTGTGGTGTGTGGTGTGTGTGTGTGTGTGTGTGGTGTGTGGTTTGTGTGTGGTGTGTAGTGTGTGTGTGTATGTGTGTGGTGTATGTGTGTGGTGTGTATGGTGTGTGTGTGTGTGTGTGTGTGTGTATAATGAGGACATAGGAGAACCTTGCTGTAGAGTTGCAGTATGCTGTTAGTGATGCCCCAAATGATTTCTATTCTAATGATTCTTCTTTCAACTGAGGTGTGGGGTCTTTGTCTCCCTCCACAAACTTGGGTGGAACTTTGGGAGTGTTTCAGCTAGTAAGATGACAGTCTCTATGTGAGGCTCCTGCTGACTGGGTGGCTCTAAAGCAAAGAGAATTATCTTTTACTGTTCTGAGGGTTAGAAGTAGAAGATAGGAGTGTCATACGAGTCCAGTCTGGTTAAGGGACATTTCCAAGATGTCAGATGTCTGTGTCTGTGTTGGGAAGAGGAAAAGGAGAGAGTATTGAAGGCTGCACATGCTCTCTCTGAAATCACTGTTAGTTGACTTCAGTGTTAGGGCCCGAGAGCATCTGAGTGGATTTCACATTCACCTAATTATCTGTCGAAGGGCCTGCTTTCTAGTACCTAATCACCAAGAGTTAGGAGTTCAGGCATTTTGAAGGGGGGACCACAGCACTGGCAAATGCCACAGGAAGTACTTTCTGAAGTCAGGTCATAAAAATGCCTTGTATTTCTACTTTCCTTCTTAGAAACTAAGGAGTGCCTGGAAAGCATGTGACTTGCACACAGCCCCAACAGCCTCCATGGCTGGCTAGCACAAGAATACTACCAGAGTGATAGAACATCAGACAAAGTTCTCCAGTCCCATCCTAGGGCTTGTCAGCCCTACCTGAACTATAGACATTTGAGTGAGTTTTGTTCTAAAGCAAACAACTGTTAAAGTAGTAGTTTATTGTAGAGCAGGTGAACTCAAAACAGATAATTAAAATGACATTTTTATTATAAAAATTAAAAGTACATTTATTTGGTGTGTGTGTGTATGGGTGTGTGTGTGTGTGTATGGGGGTGTGTGCATGCACAAGCTATATTGTGCATGTGGAGATCAGAGGACACCCAGAGGGGAGTCAGTTCTTTCTTTCCACCATGTAGCTTCCAGATTGAACTCAGGAAGGACATCAGGTGTGTTGTCAAGTTCCTTAATCTGCTGAGTCATCATGCCAGGCAATAGAATGTACAACTAATAAGAATCTGTTTTAGGTTTAGGCATGAGTGTGTACCTACAGTATTGGTGTGTGTTCTCTATCTGGTGGTGGTAGTACTGGTGGTGAGGTTCTCAATCAGAGTCACAGGATTATTGGATCAAAGGGTGACATTCAAAAGCCCCTCCTCCAACTATGTCCAAGGGATACAGCAGTAAAATAGAATCCGATATCTTGAGCCAGCAAATTTTGTGGTTGTGTGTTTTCCCTCTAAAGCTCTGCTGAAATTTAACTGCCAGTGTGACGATTTTTGGGGCAGGATGGGGCTTTCAGGTGAAACCCATACTGTTATGAAAACTCAGTTCCTTTTTCACTCTCTCCTGCCCTTCACCTATTGGCCACGGGAGGTTCTACCCAGAAGGTTCTGTTAGATGCCACTCTCTCGATCTTGAACTTTTCAGTCTCAAGAACAGTGTGTGAGTAATGTTCTCTTCGTGATAAATTATCCACTCTGGTATTCTGCTTTAGAAGTACAGAATAGATTGAGCCTGAAAACTGAGGCAGAGTGATGTTCAAATGGCAGATGTGTGAAGGCACTGAAGATGAAGAGGGCAATGGGTAGAGGCTGGAAGAAGTTAGAGGGTCTTCCTCGAAAGAGCCTAGATTGCTCTAAATGGAGTGTGAGGGTGATGCTGGCCAGGGACTGAGAGAGCCTGAGAAGGCTTAGACGTGGCTTAACTGACTGTATTAGAACGCTTACAGAAATGTGAATGGGAAAGGCCATGCCAAGGAGATCTCAGGCGGAAACGAGGAAGGCTCTGGAAACTGGAGCATCCTTGTTACATTGTGGCAAAGAAAGGAGCTGGATTGTGTCATGCCCCAGGGCTCCGCAGAAGCAGAACACAGCGTGACAACGGCACATGCCAGCAGGAAAGCATGCAAGGTTCTGTGTGGCTTCTTCAGACGGCACACAGTAAACTGTGAGGCGAAATTGCTTTGAGATGGAGTTTATCATTAGAAGGAAACCGGAAGGTTGAGATTTGAGGGATTATTGGGCTGCCCTGTGGAGAAAATGGAAACACTCGTTTGGGAGAGGAAAACTGAGGATGTAGTCTTGGCACCATTTGAGAAAGGAAATTACTGTTGATGGAGAAAAAAATAAGCCAGAGGCCATCCCTCCACATTCCTCCAGAATTGCATAAATGACTGTGAAGGGACATCAGAGTCCTGTGCTACTCTCCCCATCACTGGCCTAGACGGGGGAAACAGGAAGAGAGGCCTTAAACACCCTGGGTACAAGGCCTTACATCTCTGCTCTGTAGTCACCCTAGCAGTGGCTCCAGCCAGCCCATGGGAAGCCTCCCAGCTGGAAGGCACAGGGCTATGACCTCTGGCGGCATCCACGTGGCAAACAGAATGCTCTGAGACCATCCTTCTTATTAAATGGTGTACGGGATAGCCCGGGGACCCTGGCAGAGACTAGTTACATTAATAGTGCTAGTTCATTAGCGTTCTGCTTCCTGGGGTGACACTGACCCAGGAACATGAAGCTACCAGAATACAACAGCTATAGGAAGTAACCTCCACACCAGAAAGGTGCTGTGTGGGTGGAGGCCAGCTATGGGTGGTGGTGGTGAAGCTTCAGGCAGCCTCTGGCCTCTGAGTCTGGCAGATGAGACATGTTATTAAGGGTTATTCTTAAGATTCTTAAGATTCAGTGTTGTTTCCTGTCTCTCTCTCTCCTACTATCTGCTCCCCTGCCTCAGACCTCTTACTCCAGTGTTCCTCTAGATTTCTCCCTTCTGAAACAGTGAAGCCCAACCTGCATTTGTGCCACCTATGTTGTTTGAAAGCACAGACCTGTTTTCATTCTACAGACTCATAGCTTTCAAGATTTGCCTCAGGATAAATTTTACCATGCAATTCGCCCACATCTCGTTCAGAGAAGACTCTAGACTTTTGAGTTGATGCTGGAGCCAGTTAAGACCTACAACCATAAAAAATGAATGAAGGTATTTTGCAGGTGAGAAGGATATGCATTTTATGGCCTCCTTGAAAATTCATGTTGAAACTTAACTGTCATTCTAACACTTAGGAGTTGCAGCCTTAAAGATGTGAGTGGGTGGGTGCTATATCCTTATGAATTGGACTTCAGTGTTAAAAGGGTGACTGGCCTGAACAGCCCCATGTCTTCTTTGCCTTTCTGCTTTCTGTCAAGAGATAAAAAGGAAAGATCCCCTTCCCGTAGATGCCTGCTCTAAGCTTCTTGATATTAGACTACCCACATTGCAAAACCTTTAGTCAGTAAGTTTGACTTAATTCTAAGTCACCCGTCTCAGGTGTTCTCTCAGCACTGGACAGAGAGAAACATCCCATTTAATAGGTTGCTGACTACTGTCTGCTCTAACGCAGTCATTTGACCGGTGGGTTCTCAGCTCTGATGGGATGGACAATGAACCTGCATCTCTCTAGCCTTCAGTCAGTAAATATGGGTCAACAGCACATTTTCTTCAAGAGTCCATCCTACCATCTCCACGTCTTCTGGCTCTACCTCTATACTAAGCCTGAATAAAGTGAAGTGACACACTCAGTATCTAAATTTAACAAACTGTTCTTAACAGTCTCTGAATTATTATGTACTGCATATCTGTGATCCTTTCAGTAACACTCAGTGTGGCTGTACTTAAAGATGTACCTTTAATTGAGGTAACTAAGGTTAAACTAGGTCATATGGATGAGGCTCTGACTTAATAAGATTAGTGTCTCATAAACCCAGAATGCTTGTACCAAGAAGAGGCCATATGAAGGCAGCAAGGTTGGGCCATCTGAAGGCTAGGAAAAAAGGCTTCCTCAGAGACCAAACCATACCAGAACTGTGATCGTGGACATCCCAGCCTCTGGATATATAAGGAAATAACTTTCTGTACTTAAGTCATGCAATCCTTGGTATTGCTTATGGCAACCCAAGCAGACTCCTTGATGTCTTTTAACAACGAAGAGCAGCGGAGCAGAGGTAGATTGGAAGTTCTGCTGAGTTTTGAAGTCAGGTGTTAGCACTGACAAGCGCACTGTAAGCCAAAGGAATTTAGTCTCATAGCATCTCTGTGTGACAATCAAAAGATCTCCACTGAATATTCTGGACTCATCAACAGTTCTAAGACCATACTAGAACACCCCATCAGGGGCGTCCTTCGGGAAGTTACCCACACTGCTTCCTGGCATGTATGCCTTTCACTTCCTCATCTGCTTCCTCCTCTATATAAAACTCTGGCTTGCTGACCTTCGGCCTGTGCCTATCAGAACTTTTGTTAATGAGACCTAGGACCTGGGTAGAGAAGGATCTGACTTCCTTGGTCAACTTCTGCAGTAGGAGGAGACTTGAATTTTAGTGTCTTAATGACAGTCTTAATGACTATAATGTCTGGGTTCACCTCACACTACAGAGAATTCTTTTCCTCAAAATGCTAATTGCACCCTACTGAGAAAACAGCAGTAAAATACCTGGGAGATAACGAATGTAGTATTCACTTTATTCATACCCACAATGGAATTATTATTTTCAAAATAACATTGGAAGCTTGACAGTTACCGCAAGTTAGAATAAATAGCTATGTATTCTTGGATCCCTGCATGGATATATATTGACAAATACCATCCTTATTTGCTTATTTATTTTTCTTATTTTCATGTGTATTAGTAGAATCCCAAGTAAATGCAGTGGACTGAACATGGTAATTGATTTTAGCCTTCTCCTAAATCTTAGTCAAGTTAGTACGAGATGTGTGTGTGTGTGTGTGTGTGTGTGTGTGTGTGTGTGTGCACGTGCACTCTGTTTGAATTTTTTCTTTTTACAGTAAGTAGCTTGTGGAAGCCATTAAAAGAAGGAACAACTTGTTTTTCCTCATGGTTTCAGGGGTTTCCAGTCAGGGCTGCTTGGCTTTGTAGTGAGGCAGACACTGTGGAGGACAAAGCTATTCCTGAGATGGCAGACCAGAAGGAAAAGAACTACGAAGAGGTGGGGACAGGTGGGTTTCCAGGATGAGACAGTGACTTCCTTCCTTCTACTGTGCCCTCAATTTTCTAGTTTTCCACTCATTCCCAATATACTATCATAAAATGAATCCATTACAGCATTCAATCATTCATTCATTCCTTTGGTTCCCTCAGTATGCAGATAGGTTTTTATAATCTGATCCAGGAGCTGGGACCAAACCTTTTGAGGGACACTTTGTATCTAAATGATAATCCTCTCTCATTCTGTCTGTCCATCTGTCTGTCTGTCCGTCTGTCTGTCTGTCTCTTTCTCCATAAAACAGGGGAAGATGACAACAGTATTTTTGGAAGACAGAGGTGTGTAGGTAAGTGGTACTCACTCAGTGGACCTTAGAAGAGTGAACTAGATCATGGAGAGGGTGCCACAGAGATGCTCAAATGCTCTGCAATTGCTTCAGGTGGTGGAATCCAAACGTAGGTGGTTGATCAGTGTTTAAGAGCAGTAGACACACTTCTGTTTCCTTTCCTGTAAGCCACTGGTGACGATACTTCCTCCAACCTAGCAGATGTCTGCAAGATTATCTTTTTTTTTCCTTTATTAACTTGAGTATTTCTTATTTACATTTTGATTGTTATTCCCTTTTCTGGTTTCTGGGCCAACATCCCCCTAGCCCCTCCCTTTCTATATGGGTGTTCCCCTCCCCACCCTCCCCCCATTACTGCCCTCCCCCTAACAATCACGTTCACTGGGGGTTCATTCTTGGCAGGAACAAGGGCTTCCCCTTCCACTGGTGCTCTTACTAGGATATCCATTGCTACCTATGGGGTCAGAGTCCAGGGTCAGTCCATGTATAGTATTTAGGTAGTGGCTTAGTCCCTGGAAGCTCTGGTTGCTTGACATTGTTGTACTTTTGGGGTCTCGAGCCCCTTCAAGCTCTTCCAGTTCTTTCTCTGATTCCTTCAACAGGGGTCCCGTTCTCAGTTCAGTGGTTTGCTGCTGGCATTCGCCTATGTATTTCCTGTATTCTGGCTCTGTCTCTCAGGAGAGATCTACATCTGGTTCCCATCAGCCTGCACTTCTTTGCTTCATCCATCTTGTCTAATTGGGTGGCTGTATATGTATGGGCCACATGTGGGGCAGGCTCTGAATGGGTGTTCCTTCTGTCTCTGTTTTAATCTTTGCCTCCCTATTCCCTGCCAAGAGTATTCTTGTTCCCCTTTTAAAGAAGGAGTGAAGCATTCGCATTTTGATCATCTGTCTTGAGTTTCATGTGTTCTGTGCATCTAGGGCAATTCAAGCATTTGGGCTAATAGACACTTATCAATGAGTGCGTACCATGTGTGTTTTTCTGTGATTGGGTTACCTCACTCAGGATGATATTTTCCAGTTCCCTCCATTTGCCTATGAATTTCATAGAGGCATTGTTTTTGATAGCTGAGTAATATTCTTGTGTAGATGTACCACATTTTCTGTATTCATTCCTCTGTTGAAGGGCATCTGGGTTCTTTCCAGCTTAGAGCTAATCTGAAAGGCCTCTGAAGTGGGGCCTCTACCAGCAGTATTGAAGCTCAGATACTGCTTTCTGTTACCTGGAAAAACTTTATTTAATGATTTGTGTGTGTGTGTGTGTGTGTGTGTGTGTGTGTGTGTGTGTGTGTGTGTAGAGGGTGGGGATTGAGGATTGAACCTAGGGCCTAGTACATGCCAGGTCATGTCTACTCTGGGACTTTAGTCCCAGATTCCCATTCACTTAAAACAAAAAAATTTTTTAAAAGCTAGGATGTCAGTAAGTTGCCTGAGGCTGTCTGTGAACTCACTCTATAACCTAGACCAGCTTGGAATGGTCTATAACCATCCTGCTGCCTCAGCACTGGGAGCAAAATAATCTGAAAACAGAAAGGGTTTACTTTGGCTCTCGGTTTACGCCCATAGGTGGTGGGTTCCACTGCTTTGGGTTTAACATGAGGCTGGATCTAACAGCACTGGGAATGTGTGATAGAGAGCGAGGTCGCTCATCTTGTGGCAGCCAGGAAGTCAAGAAGTCGATGGGGAGTAAGGATCTGGAGACAAGATGGAATCTCTGAAGGTATCTGAGCTGTATCTTCTAATCAGCCCCACTTTCCAACAGCCCATTCAGAATGAAGCCCCTCAATGGATTCATCTGAGAAGGTTGAGTAGCTACAGGATGAATCCATCCATCTCATCAGTGCCACCCACTGGAGACCTAGCGTCTAACATAAAACCCTTGGAATAGCTAATATTCAACCTGGGACGGGAAGATTCAGTCAATGCATGGCACGCAGCACCCGAGGTTCCTCTCCTTTTCTTCCCACATAGCCCTTCTAGACATGACATTCAGACCTTTGTCCTCTAGGCAAGAGTGTGGGAGAGCTTTCTTAGGTATCTGACTGACCCGGGAAGAAAGCTCTGACAATGCCCATACTTCATGTTCCTGACACCCAGCTTAGCTAGGACATAAGAGCAAACGTCACCATGGTTAAGCATGATGGCACCCTGAGCAGACAACACTCTCCTACTTCCTAAAACATTCAAGGCTTTGTAACTTCCTACCACAGCTGCTCTATCAATGAAGTGGAAAGGCATGGTGAGCTCAGATGAGATGCCTAGGTTCTTTTTTTCTCTTCATTAAAGATGTTTTATAAGCATTTATTTTATGTGAATGGGTGTTCTTCACATATGTATGTCTGTATACCATGCATATGCCTGATTCCTGCAAATGCCAGAAAAAGCCAAGGGAATTAGAGTTAGACATGATTGTGAACCACTATGTGGGTGCTGGGAATCAAACCCAGGTCCTCTGGTAGAGCCACAGTGTCCTAACCCACTGAGTCATCTTTCCTGTGTTCTCAATTTTTACCTCCATATACTACTTAGGAAGCTACTGCCAGATGTAGTTCATGAAAAAAGAGAGGGAAAGCCAAGGAAACTATAATGTTACAGTGTAGTGCCTCTTCTATAACTCCTGTGAAGTGGAATTCTCACTGTCAAGGAAGAGGAGGAAGAACTGATCAGTGTCTCTATTCTTTTGAATGATCGGCTGTGAGAATGGGTTCCTTATGAGAGTGGATTTGTTGCAAGGGCAGCTGGTCTGATTTTCTGTCTTGTCCTTGCTTGCTCATTGCCTGCCTTTGTTTTGATGCAGCTCAGACACCCTCATCTGATAATGGTGCCCCGCTTTTGGACTTCTAAGCTCCCAGAGCCATGGCATGTGGCAAACACACTTCTGGTGTTCATAAATTTCCAACCAGGTAGTCTGTTATAGCTGTAGAAAATGTCCTAGAACACAGGAGGTCTAGAAATAGGAACTGTAACAGGGAAACTTGCAAAAGGAGAGAGGGTGACAGGAGATCTCAGAGACAAGTAGGATGGACCCATAGAGGAGACAGGAAACAAAGGGACTCTGACCATCCTGAACAACATCTGTTGTTTAGACTACAGACAAAATACATATTCCAGTATCCAATGAAAATGATCTGCATTTTAAAACACATGCAAGAAAACAGACAATAGCTTTCCAAATAGGGTCAAAAGCATTACTCCAGGCTGTGATGGCAAGCAAGGAAGAAAAATAATAATTTACAATATGCCTCATCTTACAATCTTACCTACAGTCATAAATGCCCATAGTGTAGACAGAAACCACTCTCATTGTGTTCACGAGAGTGAATTTCACATGGCATGGACAGAGCTTAACAAAAGATGTCCTTACCTCCCACAGGGGACAGTGAGCAGATGGTCCCCTAAACAACCAGGAGGCAGAATTCTATACCGTGTAGCAAAGCACTAGAGCTAAGTGGCAAGAGACTTTAGGGCCAATGTAATGGATCAGCAGGTAAAGGTACTTGCCACCAAGCCTGATGTGCTGAGTTTAGTCAGGTCCAACACACTGGAAAGAC
Source organism: Rattus norvegicus (assembly GCF_021556685.1). NCBI lineage: Eukaryota > Metazoa > Chordata > Mammalia > Rodentia > Muridae > Rattus > Rattus norvegicus. The sequence goes on from NC_141547.1 coordinate 44,806,534, forward strand.
GGAACTTATCCCCTCACGTTGATCCATACAGTCTGCTACAATGCACATACGACACACTTATGCCCACATAAAAACATACATAAATACAATTAATTTTTTCAAAGAAGCACTGTATAATTTATAGATTCTTTTTATCCTAAGATGTACAGTGTACAGCTATAGAACACAGTGTATTTTAGTATGTGACTGATTAAATTTATTAGAAATTATTTCAAATGTAATAATATAGAGATGGGTTAAAAAATGAAGAAAGATAGCATAGTTGGTAAATTTCTTGTTTCACAAGCAAAAGAACCTGTGTTTGATCCCCAGAACTCATGTGAAAAGAGCCGTGGATGGTGCACAGTTGTAATCTCAGCTCCGGGGAGGCAGAGACAGGCAGAGCCCTGGGAGGCAGTGCTCTCTGGCCAGCCAGCCTGGCCTAATCAGGCCAGTGAGAATCTTTGTCTCGGCCACAGCATTAGCATCAGCTACATGGTGCCTGAGGAATGACAGTAGAGTAGTCTTTTGGTTTCCACATATGCATGCACATAAGTGTACATACATGACATAGACACATGCACACATATGAACACATAAGAACAGCTCTTGTTAAAGGTGAATCTGTGATCTCAGTAAATCATTTTGGATATGTTCAGTCTCCTTTTTCCTGAATGAACCGACTTGAACTAGGTAGTTTCTCAGGCCCTTTGACCTCTACGTGTCTGTCTGGTTCTTGTATTTGTTTATGTGCCTGTCCTTTTGAACACAAACACACAGAAATCCCCTAAAGGAGAGAATTCGTTAATGACTTTGACGGTTAAAACTGAGTGTCCATTAAAGACAGAGTCCAAACTTAACATCTCCTTAGTGGTGGAGAAGCACGTGAGGCTACATTTCTGGCTGCCTCTGTCCACATGAGAGGAAGTGCAGGCAGAGGCCAAAGTTCCACGCTGCTTAGACTCTGGCCTGTGAGGTAAGCAGTGCTGGCCAGAAAGTTAATAATTATCTATCTCCTGAGTTCAGCTCTGCTGAGAACTTCATAGGAAACTGAAAGAAAAGAAAATACCACAAAAGCTGGTGGGAATCTTCAGGAAGCCACTCCTGGCAGCACAAGCAGGCTACCACAGTAGTTTTAGCACACACCAAAAACAAGGTTGAGCTGTCTTTACTAACTCAGTGCTGGAGTGGGTAGATAGAGGTGGGCAGGAGCTCTGGATTAAAGGTGAAAATGGGGATTTTCCCAGTTCAGACCATTATTTGCAACATTTGAGATTTGGGTCGGTCAGTTAGCATAGTGCTCCCTACCCATCAACTGCAGATAATCCATTGCATATGCTTATGAGGGTGATGAATTAATTTCAGAACACTGAAATGGGAGCTTTGCTATAATTTTCCTAAAGACAGAAGCAAAGCACAGCTTCACTCACAGGGGCCTTGAGCTGCTTCATGGCACCACCTTTCTTTGCCATGTTTTCTTTTGAAAATTATGTAACTCAGTTATCGATAGCTACAAGGAGAGAATTCGCTTGGCAAATCGGTCCAGTCCATTTCCAAAAGGTCAAGGGACACATTGTGCTGAATATCTCAATCTCATTGGGTGTGATTTCAAGTTGCATTAGATGGATCTGATGCTAAACCTTTCCTTTGCATGCCAGTTTCCATTGGCACTCCGGACTTAGTGGAAAATTTATGCTGCTGCCAAGTCAAGGAGTCCAACTGTTGACTTAGAGACACACTTTCATTCACAGGACTTCGACAAAATCTGGCACCCAGTAAATGTTCAATTGCAAATGCAAAAGAAGTTGGCATGTCACTTCTGCAAAATCTATGACCATGCCTCATAGCGACTCACATCAGCCAAGAATGCAGTTTCTTTCTCACATTCCTCCTTCACTTATATGAAATGATTTGTAGTTAAATCACATGTGTAATCTACATTCAAAAAATAATAAAACAGTAAGGGCTACTATCTTGGGAATTCATTATTCAGTATTCAGAGGCGGTGAGTTCCTTCCCCCTTAATTTCTTAAAATCTAGGACAAAGACATAACAATGACATCAAACAAACATTTTCTGACCTATAACCAAAATAAGCTTATTATAGTAGGAATCTAGGGCAGGAGAAGAATGGGTTTTCTTCTCCTTTATGTGCTTAACACGGTATTGCTAGTACAGTCACAATGCATTTACTTATCTTTTAAAAGAGGTTCATTTTTATTTATATATGCCTATATGCCTGTGTATAGGTTTGTACACATTTGAATGCAGGTACCCACGGAGGTCAGAAGAAGGTGCTGGATCCCTGGAGTTGTCTGCTGCTAGACATGGGTGCTAGGAACCAAACTCAGGTCTGAAGAGCAGTGTGTGCTAAGCCATCTCTCCAGTTCTGCATTTACTTACCTTGTATAACTGAGATGTTCTTTTTTTTTTTATTAACTTGAGTATTTCTTATATACATTTCGAGTGTTATTCCCTTTCCCGGTTTCCGGGCAAACATCCCCCTCCCGCCTCCCCTTTCTTATCAGTGTTCCCCTCCCCATCCTACCCCCATTGCCGCCCTCCCCCCAACAATCTAGTTAACTGAGATGTTCTATCAGTCAAGTGTCACTCCCCTTCCCCCCTCAGTTCCTTACCCCTCTGTTCTCACCACTCTTTCTGTATCTGTGACTTTGAGGGTTTTGCTATCTCATGTAAAAGGAAACAAACAAACTTTGATATTCCTTATTTCACTTAACACATCTTTGGTGTCACTCACAGGGGCCTTGGGCTGCTTCATGGCACCACCATTCTTTGCCATGTTTTCTTTTGAAAATTATGTAACTCAGTTATCAATAGCTACAAGGAGAGAATTCGCATGGCAAATTCATTCCAGACCATTTCCAAAAGGTCAAGGGACACATACCAGGACAAATGGCAGGAACCCCTTCTTTCTAGGACTGCACACCATATCTTCCTTATCTGTTTTTCTACTGATGAACACTCTGGCTGTTCCCTCACTTGGCTATTATGAATGAACATAACACAGGAGTGCGATTATACTACCCAGATATGTATATTCCAGTTCTTTAGGATAGATCCTTCTAAGGCATTCTTGGGTTATGTAGCAGTTCCACATTTAATTCTCTCTCTACTGTTCCCTATCAACAGCTACTCAAGAGCTTTGATTTCTATGTTAGTTACTTTGTGTAGCTGTGACCAAACTTCCTGAGATGAAATACTTTTTTCTTTTTTGCATTCTAATCCTAGGTTTAATCAACAGTTCTTTCACTCTGTGCAAGTATACAACCTTATTTAAAATGCTACAAAGTTATAAAACTCAAAACAAATTTTATAATATTGACTGTACAATAAAAGCAAAAAGAGGCAGTGCACACATTGCCAAGGTTAACCTGTGATATCACCATGAATGATGGTGACAATGGGGCTGGGCTAGGTTTCTTGAGGACCCTGTAGAACTGGGTCTTTTCAGGGGGCATGGTCAGGCCAATAGAACAGTGGCTTGGTCCTTTCCACTAGTATGACACAGCAACAGCAAGGTCTTGACCAAGTTGTCTGACTGGTCCTAGGTAATCTGTGGAAATCGGTGTGCTGCCATATGTTCCTGTTGGCTCTGCTACCAAACAGACTATCAAGAACTGAAGGGGTGAACTTTCTAGCCAGAAAACTACAGGGTACCTCTATGGGAACAGCCCTGAATCAACTGTACCTCTCTCTACAAGCCAGAACTCTCCTGCAGAGGAAATATCTCAAGTGCTATCTTCAAACTCTACCCTGGAAAGGGATCCTTCCTTACAGATCCTTGTTTGGCTAAGGAAAAGGACAAAACTTGAGTGTGGGGAAGATAAGTTTCAGAGGTACAAATCAATGTCCCTGCTTATTGGGAAAAGTTGAAGCTGGATGGGTTCCTGTGGCAGCCAAAAGATCAGGACCTCCTATGCATAGGGGACCTGTGTCTTGGGGATTGAGACCTTCTCCTCATCCGTGGGGGTGACCTACACCATGTGGGAAGTGGCAGAAGCTTTCTCCTTGATGGGCTGAATCACTGAGGCAGTGGCTGAGGACAGGGTGCCAACAGAGCAGTAGCAGTGATCTCTTGGCCATCCATGTGTTTCAGTGCCTTCTCTGCTTCATCTGGATTCCAAATTCCACATATGCATAGCCTTTGGATAGATGAGTATGCATCCATTCTACAGGAATGCCAATCATTTTAATTTTTCCGTAAGTAGAAACTATTTCCATGATCTAAGATATAGTTATTTCCCATCCCACTGTGATATTTAGGGGAGACTTATTTGGGCTCACAGTTTGAATGGCTACAGTCTATCGCTGTGAAAAAGGCATGACTCTGGGAGATAAAGTGGCAAATGTTTCCCATTCCTTGTTATAGTTCTGACCAAGGCATAGAGTTTGAGTGGAGGTGTGAGCCTTCAAGCCCCGCTTCTACAGTCTTGTATTTGTGAGCTAAGCCCCGTATCCAAACAGTTTAAAGTCTCCAAGACAGCACCACTGGCTGAAAAATAGATGTTCAAACATTTGAGCCTGTGGAGGACATTTCACATTCAAATGCTAACATAGAGCAAAGGTTTATTTTGGCTCACGGTTTCAGAGCTGTCAGGAGACCGGAAGTGGTGTGGCAGGAAGAGCTGCTTGTATGGTGGCAGTAAGGAAGTAGAGAGGAGGTGAGGAAAAGATATAGTCCCAAAGGACATGTCAAATGATTTTGTTTCCTCCCAAATATTGAGAGCCTCCAAAAAATAGTGTCACTAGCATCTGATATAAGAGCCCATGGGAGATATTTTACATTCAAGCAATGACACCCACATCCTCTCCAACACTTACTATTGATTGCCTTTTTTGTAATCACCATCTTAAAGGTTTGAGGTGACATCAGGGTCATGCTGTGCAATACTGGCTGGTCTGATACTTGTTATGTCACTGGGGCTAATCTGGAACTGGTGGCAATCCTCTTGCCTTAGTCTCCTCCGTGGCAGCATTAAAGCCATGTGGCATTATGTCCATTTCATTCTGGTTTTGATTTGACTTTCTCTGATCGTCCCTGGTGTTGAGAACCTTTCCACATACTTGTTTTGTGTCACTTATATTCTTTTGAAAAATGTCTACTAGAGTCGTTCATGCAATTTAACATCTGATTATTTGCTCTTTACTGTGGCATGTTCCTTGTGTGTTTTGAATCTTGTCCTCTGACCAGATATATGTCTGCAAGTGTTAACAATGACCCAAAACTTCATATATATTCCATAGGTTCTCTTCTTACTTTGGCTGCTTGACTGTGAAGAAGCTTAAGGATGACACAGCCCTCTGTCTTTATTTTTGATGTTTGTCTTCAGATTGTTTGGTTAGGTTGATAGAAAGGGAGGAGTTCAAGAGAGGTGAAAGATATAATGGCCACTCATGCAAAATTTGCTGGCTGGGAGAAGAGGACAGAAAAGGACTGATGGACCTTGGAGAGGACATGACTGAGGAATGACATGCCTGCAGTTCCCTGTCATCATCCACTTTTCCCAGTGTGATGATGTTCCCACCCCTTCTCGGGTCCAGACCATTGCGGGCAAGATGAGAATGGTGGGGCCGAGGAGGAAGATGCTCTGCTGTTTCTGCTGCCAAGTTTTGGAAAGGTATGCTGGGTTTTTGTTTTGTGGATGTCAAAAAACAGCAAGCAAGGCATTGCTCTGCATATGTAACTCCATTAGGCATGGTTTGACTATGGGGTCACCATCCATGTCTCCTACCAGGTAATACCTGCTCTGGCAATGTTCATGGAACCAAGAGGACCAATGAGCATCCTAGGCCCCTTCTGTTCCAACTAGGTAAAAGGAGGTGCTTCCCTAAGAGAGTCAGCTCTGTGGATGTGGTCAATGTTAGCAAGCTGATATTTCAGCCCTCCAGAGGATATTACACACATTTCACTCTTAATATTTAATTTAATTAATTAATTTTCAGTTTGTTTGAAATAGCTGAAATTTTTTTTCTTTTTGTATTTGTTTGTTTTTGGTAAGTAGACCCTGACAGTAAAGGACATATATTCTTTCTTTTGGACATATATGTGCATATGCCACAAATGAGTGTAGAGGTCGGAAGACAATTTAAGGTGTTGGCCATGCCTTCCACCTTGGATGGAGCAAGGTCTCTTGTTTCCTGATATATATACCATATATCATACATTATATAATATATGTATATATAATATCACACACACACACACACACACACACACACACACACACACACACACACACACGAGGGAGGGAGGGAGGGAGGGAGGGAGAAAGAGAGAAAGCTGTCCCTAGAGATTCTTGTCTCTACCTCATAGGAACAATGGATTTACAGACAGTGGGTTCTGGGGATTAAAATTCGGGACTTCCTGTGTGCACTTTACCCACTAGGTCTTCTCCTCATCTCCAAGGGTATATTCTTGGAGCTAGAGTTTGAAAGGAAAAAAGTTCAGGTACAACTATGAATACTGCTAAGAACAATAATTATTGTAATTATTGGCGTTGCTATTTCCTCAGGTTTTTATTTGGAATTATAACATGCAGGGCACATTAACAATGACCCAAAACTTCATATGTAGAATTTAATCACTGAACCAAAATGATTATCTCCATTTTCAGTAACTGCTTACTAAACTTAACATTCTCTTCCACTTCGAATGTATGTATAAAAACTACACTATCACCAAAAGTTCCTGCGGCTTCCTGCAGTAGAAAGAACACATTGCATATGATGCTAGAGTTGTAGCACATTTCAAATATTTTTAATGCTCATAAACAATATTCTGAACTTGAATGGACTTGCAGGTTGCTTCTCCAAGAAAAATCTGAACCCAGCAGCCCAAAGGATGCAAGGTACTGAGCAGTGTTGTGAGCCAACAATTTTGGCTTCTGGACATTTCCACAAGAAGAAATGAAGATGTATCTACATAAAGACTTAAACAGGGTCATTACAAGCAAACTGATTCATAATGTCCCCCACCTGGAAACACACCAAATGTCCATCAACAGTAGTAAACTTGGCATCATAATATATCCACACCACGAAATGTAATGGAGCAATAAAACAACCACTACTGATCCATGTAGCAACATGATGAAATTCTAAAGGACGCTGAGTAAAAGTAGCTTCACAGAAACTGGGACATACCACGTGATTTGTTTCTATAAACTTTCCAGCAGGATACATTTAAAACATCAGAAAAGTGACTGACTTCATGGTGCTGGGGACAAGAATGGACTGGGATGGGGAACAAGGGATTTCAAATTATAATTATATTGTTCATGTATTTGAGGGAAATGCACCCATACACAGTTGTGCACAGCTGTCAAAACTCACCAAATGGAATGATTAGTTTGTACATGTCCCTGTATGTAAATTATGCCTCAGGAAGAGGGAAAAGGGTAGAAGAAGAGAAGAAGAAAGAGGACAAGAGAAAGAAGATAACCATAAAATACAAACCAAATTAGCAGTTAACGTGATGCATATTGAAGTGTTTAAGGGTGAAGCTAAACGAGGCTGCCATTATCCTCTGAAATGTGTACTGGATTTTAAAAAGATGTCCTAATGGAGAAAGGATTGGTTGTGAATAGACTTGTAACTGAGAAAACATGAAACGTTCATTAAGATATCTAACAGGAAGGACTGGAGGGCAGCCTGAGCCATAAAGCACTTGCTTTGCAAGCAGGAGGACCTGAGTTCAATCCCCATAACCCACATAAAATAAAGCTTTGAAAGTGGATGTAATCCTAGAACTGGGGATGTAGAGACAGATGAATCCCTGTGACTCATGGCCCAGCCGGTAAGCCTAGCCTACTTGCAGTATCTCAGGCCTGCAGAGAGACTCTGCATCCAAAGAAGGTGGATGTTGATGACACACACACATGCACACACACGCACACACACGCACACACACACACACACACACACACAGATGCATATACACAAGCTTGTGAGGACTTGTGATTGTCCTCTAATCTTCACGTGAACAGATACCCCCAAATGCACATGTACACACAGACACAGACACACACACACACACACACACACACACACACACACAAGCTTGTAGCAATGTCTAGCTGGTAGGTTTGGCCCATATATAATTCTTTCATTTATTCATGGCTTGGAACATTTGTACTAGATTAATCTTTTCATTTTGAGGAACAATGTTTTAGGTTAATCTCTCCCTCTCTTTTTTCTTTTGAAGCATTCCAATAATCTATATGTCAAGAAAGCTACTTTGAAACGTGCAAAGTATTTCTTGTTTTATTTTTATTTTATGTTCATTGGTGTTTTGCCTACACATACATATGTTTGTGTGAAGGCATCAGACCCCCTCAAACTGGAATTACAGATAGTTGTCAGCTGCAGTGATTATATTGAGACTTGAACCCGGGTATTTTGGAAGATCAGACAGTGGTCTTAACTTAACCCCTGAGCATCTCTGTCCCAAGTATTTCTCAAGAACCCCATACTTGTTAAACACACAGGTCTCAGTGTCATACAGAGTATCTTCATCTTGGCAGTAAACATCACTTATGCCCACTGCAGACTACACATTTCAGGCTGTGTCAGGCATGTCCTGGTGACTTTATGCCTGCTGTAATGAAATAAAAAAACAAGGCCTCATACTTCTCTTTAACAAAAGGCTCAGGTTGTGTTCTGCAGAACTTGCAGACAGCCAAGAACTAGAACAAGCTGGAATTCAAGAAGAAGATGGTGTCTCTAAGGGTAATTCTTTTTAATAGATTATATCACTCAAATATGCTGTGAAGGTATGAGGACTCATGTGTGTATATGTGTGAGTGTGTGTATGTGTGTGTGTGCCTGACTCTGTGTGAGGTATGTGTGTATTTGTATGTGTCTATATGAATATGGATTTATGTATCTGTGTGTTGTAGGTATCTATGTGTGTATGTGTATCTCCGTGTCTGCATGAATATGCCAGTGAGTTTGTAAATGTGTCACAGCTTGTCTGTGTGTTTGTATGTGAGTATCTATATTTGTGAATGTTGTGAATGGCTGTGTCTGTGCGCATGTACATATGCCTACATGAATGTGTGTGTGTTTACACGAACATGTGTGTGGGTGGGGAGAGAGAGAGAGAGAGAGAGAGAGAGAGAGAGAGAGAGAGAGAGTGTGTTAGGGAGAAGGAAGTGAAGCTGGAGAAGAAGAATATGTTTTAGAAAGAGGACACACACAAAAGGAACCGTAGCTTTATACAGGCTCCACACAGAAGCTGGCTCCTTTTCGTTTTTCACTTTCTCAAGACCATGTTTGATGCAATATGATACTGTCCCTGGCACAAGGGTGTGACAAAGACTGAGAGAACTTGGCACCTTCTGCTCTTTTGTGGCTTTCCTTTCTCAATAAACCTTTGAAAGAGTGTTTGAGAGGCTGGGTTGTTCCTGCTGACCTAGGTGTTCCTTGCTCAGTGGAATGATTAAACATCTCTGAATGTCAATAAATAAGGAGTCCAGGGCAGCTTTCTGTACTCTAGTTCCCTGGAGGCTGCTTGGTGGCTTGCCTGGGATTGATTTGGTTTTGTGTGAAACTCATGGCTAAACAATGTAATTAGGAGTCTGTGGGAGAAGGAGGGAGGCGGCAGTGGAGGTATCTCCATCTAAAAACAAGCATGAGGGGCTCTGAATGTCAGCTAAACACTGATAACACAACACATGCTAAGGTAGCAGGTACTGGATTTGAACTAGTGATCTCAGGAGCTATGATGGCAGTTCTAGGAAGAATGAGTTCTGTAAATGATCTCCTGTCCCTTACTATCTGTGGGGAAGGTTCTAGGATGTTTAATGACACCGGAAGCCCTGGATGCCCTTCATCCTGATTTGGTGAAATATTTGCTTAGGATACATGCACATTTGCCTATGTGCCTGTGTGCCTGTGTGTGCATGTGTGCATGTGTATTGCTGTGCTAGGGCTCACACTCAGGGACATGAATAAAGTAAGCATTATATAGTTTGTTATGCTATAATGCTGAGAATAGAGACAAAAAAGTGTCTATAAATGTTTCATATATACACTATTCTGTCTTTGAATATTCTGAGCCAGAGATGTGGGGGGCTGATGAAAACAGTGGAAAAAGCTATTAGCTTCTCCCAATTGAGGATATTTATCTCTGACTAAGGAGTCTGTGCTATCAAGAAAGATCACAGTCCAAATCAGATTCGTACAATAATGTCTATCTACTGGCTATTTCCAGAATAATCATAATGGCACTGGACTGGCTCCAAGAACCTCATGTGGATCAAGGCCACTGAAGTGAATCCTCTGTGCTGTTTTGAGGACAGAATCATGGTTTCCTCTATGGTCTACAGGTTCAATCTATATGCATCTTTTGCTTGTCACATTCAAACAGGACAGTGGGAAGCTCATAAAATCTAGCAGTAGTCAAAATCTATAAGTCAGGAGATAGACTCTTAGATATGATAGGATTTAGAAAACAAAATTAAAAATAAAACAAACAAAAAACAAAAAACTCAAGCTACTATTTCTTTCTTTAACATAAAATTTATACAACGAGCAAAGAGCCAGGGAGTTTTCGTGGGCTTTTGACTCAATGAAAAGATGAGGACATTTAAAGGCATGGCTGAAATCAGAACTACATGAAATCTGAAGATGCATTTTTGGGCCAGTGAAGAATGCAGAATATTAAATAGCGTGCAACATAAATAGCCATACTTTGGGTGAGTTTTATGACTGACTGGTATAGTACAGCCATTCTGTCTTGACTACCTATCTGTGTTCCTATAGGCTTACTCCTAAATCAAACCCCTCAAAACCAAATGGTTTTTATTGTTGTTGTTGTTGTTGTTTCAGCCTTTGGATGTGGGTGGGGTGTGGACTGTTAGTAATAACACCTGTCACAGGCAGGTTTCTACCTCTGGAGTTCTTATGGGCTGAATTGTGTCCTCTCAAAATTCCTACTAATCTAATCTAATTTCTTGGGAGTATGGCTTATCTTTTCTGACCCTCAGGCTCTAGTCCACTCCCCTGGTGAGCTGTTAAGAGGTGGAAACTTAATCTAGTATGGTGTTTGCACCTTTGGGAGGTGACTCAGGCTAGACAAAGTCATTGGGTGGAGTCCAGTGACTGAATACAATTGATATTATAAGAAGAGATAGAAAGATCAGAGAACCTGGATCAGTGGTTCTCAACCTTTCTAATGCTGTGACCCTTTAATATAGTTCCTCATGTTATGGTGACCCTGAACCATAAAATTACTCTTGTTGCTACTTCGTAACTGTGTCTTTGCTATTGTTATGATATTTGTGTTTTCTGAGGGTCTTAGATGACCCCTGTGAAAGAGTTGTTCAATTCCCTCAAAAGGGTCCTGACCCACAGGTGAGAGTCATTAACATGAATTCTTTCCATCCTCCTGCACATACATTTTCTGCCTCTCTTCATGTGCCATGTGACTGATATCTTGAATCTCTGTTTACAAGACATTTCCAGATGCAGACCCTCAATCTTGGGCTGTATACCAAATACACTTTTTTTAAATAGCTGACCTACCGAATCTGTATTATCAGCAACATAAAACTGGCCCATACACTTAACAGGACAGGACTTGGAGACAGAGCCTTTATAGAGGTGAGAAAGGTAAAAAAAAGATGGCTAAGGTATCCAATCTAATGTCCTCTGTAAGGAGAACAGGACACAGACAACACCCAAGGTCAAAGGACCCAAGGTAATAATGCAGTAACAGAGGCTGTCTGCAAGCCCAAGAGGTGGGGCCTCAAGACAAAGCAAACCCTTGACTTCCTGCCTCCACATCTGTGAGGGCAGAAGTAGCTTTGCTTGAGCCTGTGTCATTTGGCTATGGCAGCCCTTGAAGATTAACCTGGGGGTTTAAAGAATGTGAGTCATGTTTGGTGTTGCTCATAAAAAAAAAAAACAAAAAACAAAAAACAAAACAAAACAAAACAAAACAAAAAACCGTAGGCTGACTCTGACTCGCCCCAGGAAGTTAGTCTCTGTTACCACAGAAATCAAGGGGGATTCGAGTTCAGATAAGTTCGAGCAATACTGGATTAGATAATGAGCCTGGTCTCTGTTGTAAGATTTCCCAGAGTCCATAATATGTGCATGAAGGTACCATTAGTAAGGTTCATCCAACCTAGTGCCATCTGCTCCAACTCTCTGGCTCCTATTCTATGTCTGTAACCCACTGCAAACTACTGAACCTTTCCTAATGTTTAGGGGAAAGTGTGTGTGTGTGTGTGTGTGTGTGTGTGTGTGTGTGTGTGTGTGTGTGTGTGTGTGTGTAGGTCAGAGACAATCCACGAGCATCAGATCTCTCTTTCTACCATGTATGTCCAGGGTACCCAGATGACCTTAAGTCATCAGCGCCTTTACCTGTTAAGTACTCTCTAGCATCTCCAAATACATTTTGAATTCTTTCACTTCTGTACATACTGCTTTTGAAATCTGGACTACGTTAAGCATGTTCAACATTTTTATTTCCTAGACATGTCTTGAATTAGTTCACTGCTTTCTACTGAGCTCCCATGAAGCCCTGGACACAGCCTTGTTTAGTCTGCCTTAGGCGATGCCTTTCTGATGGGTCTGTTCCCTACTCTTATTGGGTATTATCCAATCACTTACCTCTGAACAGATGTAGTAATCTCTCCTCCAAGCACTTGATTATGTCAGATGGAAGGAAATGGTCCATTAGCTTCCCATTGCCTCAATGGGAGGAGAGGTGACTTCTACCTTGTCTCTGCGCTTACCTTCGACTACCTTTCCACTCTGCTCCAGTCTCAAGAAGTTTCTTTTAGACACACATTGTTTTGCTCTGGCCTACCATGGAGCTTTGACTCCTACTGTTCTTTCTTCCTGGTTAACTTCTGCTAGTTTCCTCAGGGCATGACTGACTTTAATTTCTTAGTAGGTCAAATCCTGTCTCCCACTGCATTGAAAATGTACATTTTTTGTGTTATTATTCAGTTAATCTCTCAGAGCCATCCTTGACAAAAATCTCTCCAAGGTTGTAGGCCATCTTTGGAGAGACTACCTAGTCTAATAATTCATTGCTTTGAGTTAGGAAAGACATAATACCTGAAGCACAGTGTAAATATAATTTTTTTTAACAAGGAAAGAAAGTGAACAGGATCAAACAGGAAAGGTTAGCTATAGTTGTTTGCTATAATTACCCTATGAAACAACCCAGCTCTCAAAGTAAATATAAAAAGAATATGATGTTGGGTCTAAGCTCTAGAAATATCTTTGGGCATTTGCTTCTTAAAAATTTTTTTTTAAATCAAAAAATGATTTTGAAAAATTTCAGCCCATAGAGGACTTGGAAGACAGTGAAGAGCTATACATCCTAGCTGACCTGTGGAACGTTCAGTCAAACTCGAGATATCTATCTGGTCTCCAGGCCTGACGTTGCTGTGGATGGTACAGTTCTAACTGTTGCATCAGAAAGGTCAAAGATGAACTAATTAGCTCTCTAAGGCCCAGGTTTCAGGATGGAAGGCCAGCCATGTGTATTGGCAAACAACAAACCTAGATGCATTTGGGGTTTGACCTCTGTCAGCTACTGTGTGTGGCATAAAAGCATCTATAGAATGTACTTTTAAAGACCTATAACCACAGATTATGCCTCTGAGTGAAGGAATGATCAGTGATAAAAATTACATATATATATATATATATATATATGTATATATATATATATATATATATATGGTTTGAATTGGGAAAGGCCAAATGAGTTGAGACAGTTGAGGAGTTTAGATTTCTTGGTATTCTTTGTTATGTACTTGGGTTGTCGATACTAACAGCAGATGCTCTCAATTAGTTTCCTTGTCAAAAAGACTACCTGTAGAATATATATATATATATATATATATATATATATACATACATACATACACACACACACACACACACACACACACATATATTAGAAATCAGCATTTCTGTTTTGAAGAAACAGAAGTGGAAAGGGTCCTCATTCCTTATCTAAGTTATATTTACAACTATTTTCGTCCCTTACTGGGACAATCCAAAACTAGGGAACATGTTTGTTCCTTTAAAGGTCAATCTTAGTCTGACAGAATTAAGCCAAGTAGCTAATCCATTTATTTTTCCTTAACAAAGAAAAGGCTCCCTTCTCCTGACTCAGCAGGACAGATACATCTGAAGAATTGCCTTTACAGAGTATGAGTCCCAGTGAACCAGCTCCAAGCTAGGGAAATTGGAACTAGATAATCAAAAGATCATAGGAAGAAAATGCCATGCTAATGATGGGTCAGGGTAGGGGAGGTCACTGATGGTATTGTAAACAAATTGAGTGTTTTCTAAATGGCTGTGCTTTTAAAAGAGACGTTAATCCCAGCACTTGGGAGGCAGAGGCCATCCTAGTCTACACAGCAAGTTCCAGAAAAACTTAGGGTTAGGTCCTGTCTAAAAATCAAATCCACATGAAAATGGATCTGAAGAAAGTTGAGTTCTTCAGTGTCAGGGCTCATTCGGAGATCGCTCTGGGAAGGAGTAGTTCTGTGTAGTTGGTGGGAGAACATATTTCCCCAAGCCCCGAGATCCAAATGAGATTTTCTGCCTTGGAGTGACAGACCTGAGGATTATTTGTGTCTGATAACTCGTGCTTCGAACTCATGCTTTCCTTTTCCCTGATGTGTACATATTAGTTTCGTGATCACCCCGCACCCCCCAGAACAAAACAAAACAAAACAAAAACCCCTAAAATTCATTGTTGCTGTGCTTGTTTTCACGCTTGGTGAAACTGCTTCTGCAGGCCAGGGAGATCCTTCAACAAAAGCATCATGACTGGAATGGAGTAAGTAAACTGATTAAAAGTTATTGACACGACTGGAAAACAATTAAGCTTAGAAGGTGACTTTTTCTTAGAAGTGCCTATCCCTTAGTTTTTGGGGATGGTTGTATTGGGCTGTGACTCCCGTATTGCCAGCATTTTGAAATCATTCTATATTCAGTTTTACAACCACCACCACAGTCAATTTTAGAACCTCATATTTTATTTGTGTTTCCCTTAAACCTCCCTTTCCATCTGTTTCCATATGGGGTATAATGTAATCCAAAATGGCTTTGAACTCCCTATGGAGTTGAGGATGGTCTTGAACTTCTGATCCTCCTGCCTTTACCATACCCCCCACGCCGCCACCCCCAACCAAGTGCTGGTTCCCAGATGTGCATCACCTTGCCCAGTTTATGTGCTGTGGATTGGAGCCCTCCTGGGCCTCTTGCATGCTAGGTAGACACTCAGCCACCTACAAACCCAAACATAGATGACTTCCATTGCCTTCCAAAGGTTTTCCATATCCCTTACCTTCAACCATCAGCTTCTAAACCTTCTATTCTCTACTCCTAGGTCACTGATCTAAATTAGAATCGCACAATATGGCGTTTCTTGTCTGGTTTCTTTCACTTAGCACAATGCTTCCAAGGCTTGTCCATGGTGTCACACACATCAGTCTTTTGTCCCTTTTTATGACTTACAGTCTACTGTACAGCTGTGTCTACTCTATTTTTCTAGTCATCAGTCAGTGAGCAATGCTGCTATGAACATTTGTATATAATGTGGACATAGGTTTCTCCTTTTCTTAGGTGTTCACCTGGACATAGAGTTGCTAGGCAATATAATAGTCCTATATTTAAATGGCTTTTCTTCAACGTGGGTAAACCTTTTCCCATTCCCAGTAGCTGAGTCTGGGGCTTCTATTTTCTCCCTTTTGCACCAACACTCATCACTGACATTATTTTGTTTGAAGCCATCCTAATAGGTGCTCTCATGAGGTAGTTTATGTCATTATTTTTTAAAATTGTATCTCAATTACAAAAGTCAGAGTCCTGTACTGATTCTCGTGTTCTAGGCCATCTGCCTCCCTGTCTATGTGTCCGCACATCACAATTCTTTTCTTTTTCAGAACCCCCACACTCCCTTTGTGAGAGAAGCCCTCACTGTATAGCCCCTCAGCTGACTGTGTAGACCAGGCTGGCCTTCAACTCACATCTGCCCCAGGATGCTGGGATTAAGGGCATGTCTTACCACCCCGGGCTTACAGCACAATTCCTATTGCCATTTCACAGACTAGGAAATGGGCATTCAAAGGTTAGTGAAGCTCTAGAGCTAAGATTTGAACCCAGGGAGGAACTGAAATCCCTGTTTCAGTGTCGTCTGCATACCTGCATGCATAAGACAATTGAGACAGGAAAAGGAATCAATTTAGGCATTTTTTCATGTGTATGTGTTCATGCATGTGTTCATGTGTGCTGGTGCATACATGCATGGAGACAGGAAGATAATCTCAGGTGTTAATTCTCAGGAGCCGTAGCCCTCATTTCATGAGATGGGGGGGGTGGTCTTTCCATGATCTGGAGTTTGTCAATTAGGCTTGGCTTGCTGGCTAGCAAATCCTCAGGGATCCATCACTCTCTTCCTCCCCAGCCTTAGGATTTTAAGTGTTTGCCACCACGACTGGCTTTTTCATGTGGGTCCTGAGATTGAATTTAGGTCCTTGTGCTTGCCCAGAAACCACTTTACTGAGCGAGCTATTCCTCAGTATCCACCCACAAATGAGTAAATTTAATGTATCTTGCACAATGATGCCCAAGCGTTCCACCTCCGGTTCGTCCACCTCGGGTTCATTGGTTCAGGTAAAGAGTTTCCATTCCCTTTTAGAAATGCAAACATTTACTGTCCTCGGTTTTTATGGTGACAAATTGATTGGGAGTATGCTAAACTTCTTTGGCTTTTGGTCCCTACACTTGCAAGAGCAAAGTGAGTTCCTTTTGAGAACAGTGCTTTATTTGCTTTGGGGGTGATTTTCCATCTCATGCAAAATAGTGCTTTCTTTTCCATCCTGTAGTTAAGGAAAGGATATTTTGCAATAATAAAGCCATTTTAAATTTTGGCAACAGTCACAGGCAATTCTGGAAATCATGCATGCTGCAGTTAAACCTTTAGTAAAAGGCTCTACCCACTGGAACACCTTTCTAGAAACCTAGTCACAGCCATGTATCTACACGGAGATCTTACATTATTTAGGCTCATTCCAATTTGCCATTTGTATACATGACTCAAGTAAATAGAAGAGTGCAAAAAACTGCTCTTTTAAGTACTAATCTGTGGGGAATGGTATGTTTTTATATGTAATTTCCTGAATGCAAAAATCCCTCCTACATAAAGACTCTAAGACATAAGCAAGTTTTAAAGAGGGCACAATTAATTTAGAAAGGAGATGCGTAAACCACAATGTCCATTATTCTAAAATGTTTATTCTGAGCAAAGGATTCTTGTTATCTCAAAGCTTGAACTTGGCAGTCTGTATCGAAAGGGCCCTTTCTCCACGGCTTGGGGTGGGTGGAGATATGGGTGGGTGGACTTCGATAAGATAGCGGTCTAGTATTTACTACTTTTATTAATTTTGAGCTAGGCTTGTACTCAGCAGGGAAAAAGCAAAGGGGACCATTGTTTCTATGAACTGTACAAAGAAGAGGGAAGGAGGAAATGTTTCAAGGATTTCTCAACCCTTTCTTGAAAGACGCTCTTGTGGTCGTACTTCCTCTAAGGGCACATTTCTGTGTCTAGCTTGGCTGAAACACAGCCTTCTTGGGTTAGCAGATTGTGGTTGATACAGAAGGGTTCTTCCCTAGATATCAGTAGGTAAATTGGGTAAATTAGTGATGGTATTGATTTTTTAAATGATGGAGCTTTGGAGTTTTGTTCAGTGTGGGGATGCAAAGTAAGGACTTCTATATCAGGAAATTTAAAAAAATTGACTAAATGTATAATTTCTGAGTATCTAAATATATCCTGTTCTTCAAAGGGGTATCAGTAGTACCTCTGCCAGGAGATAATCGCCAGTTAGAGGAAATGGGACCTACCATGACAGCAGTTCCTCTGAGGTTAGGCCAGGACACAAGAACAGACCAAGGATGCTTCTGGCAACACACAGACCCTGAATTTGTTCCATCATGGGTTTGGTCTTCCTGAACAGCTGGCTTGACCTCCCATGAAGTTAACATACAAATACCTATTCCCACCCAAGTATCTGGCATTCGTAGCTTTTGCATGCTAACTATTGCTCTCTGGACAAAAACAACTTGAGCCACTTCCAACATAGAAGTTTCATTTATTCTCAACCACACATTTATGTCATAGCCTACTTTATTTGAGTTTCATTTTATCTGTTGAGTTTTTGAGTACTGGCTGTTGTTAGGTAATGATATCCAAAGAGAGAAAGAAAAGGAGTCCTGGCCCTTGTTTCTGGTCAAAAGAAAAACAAAACAATACATTAAAACCCAATAAAATAACCCCAAAACTCAAAAACCCCAAACTTCAAACACAAACACAAACCAAACTCAAACCACAAAAACAGAACAATAACTTGATGATGTCATCCACAGAATCAGGAAGAAGAGCACACACAGCAGCCACATAGGCTCAATTTCCTGTGAGTGGACTTGGTTAGGGTCTGGATCTGGAGGCAGATCTGCTGTGAAAGCAGCCAATAAGAATGCTTTATAGGGCTGTGGAGTGCACTGGACCGGGGACAAGCATTTGTGGTTATATGCATATAAGCTGTGTCAGTGCACACACTTGGACATTTGCAGAAGTGGGTGGGTCAGGATGCTAGAAAAGGGGGAAGATGCATAGGGTGCAGGGCCCATTATCCCACTTTGTAGTTATTTAAGGGTTTTGTTTTTATTTATTTTTTAAAAAGATTTATTTATTTATTTTGTGTATGTGAGTACACTGTCGATATCTTCAGACACACCAGAAGAGGGCATCAAATCCCATTACAGATGGTTGTGAGCCACCATGTGGTTGCTGGGAATTGAACTCAGGATCTCTGCAAGAACAGTCAGTGTTCTCAACCACTGAGCCATCTCTCCAGCCCAAGGGTTTTGTTTTTAATTAAGGCAGAGTCTCAGTCTATGGATAGCTCAGGCTGGCTTCAAACCCAGGATCCTCCTGACTCAACCTTCTAAAGGCTGTGTTTCCTGGTATACACTACCATTCCTTTGGCAAATCACCATTCAACAGCAGACATTTTAGACTATTTACAAAGTAGGCGTGGGAGTGCCAGACTGTAACTGTAGCATTTGGGTGATCCAGTCATTCAGGCTGGGTTTGAGGTCAGCTTGGGCTACATAACAAGAATCCATTAACTCTGTATTTTCCAAATAATCTTTGATTTTTCCTTTTAATTATTTCAGATTTGAGACCAACAAACATCCCCTCCCTCTGGGATTATTCTACAAAAGATTCAAACGCATGGAATACTTTAGTTTTCTTAAACATTTCAACATAGTATTGAGTAGTAAAATTGTCAACATTTTCATCTTCAAAATTTAAAGTCTAATCCATCACTCAACAACATTTTAGATCATAACAAAATCATTAACACAATACCTTAAATATCATGAATATTTAAAATATCAAAAGACTTTCCCATGAACTCATCTAAAAGTATACCCTGTGTTTTATTTGGTTGATCAAATTTATAGTTCACAGTGAAAATTATCTTGTGGGGAAAATTTTTGCTGTTTCCAGAATGTTGGGGTTATTTTCATAAGCCAGAGTAATCAGGGAGTTGGGATTCAGTTTTCCTCATATATACTTGGTTGAGCAGGGGCCCTAGTAACTTGGAGAGGGGGAACTTTATATGGTTCTGGCTGAAGTCTGACCGTGAGCTACGATCAGGGAAAATTTTGCACAGTGTGAAGAACTGATTGAATGAACATCCAGATGCTAAGAGAGAACGAGAAGTGTGGAGCTAGGAAGAGCAGTTTCTCAGCAGCATCAAACCAGGTACTCGCACAGGCAAATGCTCTACAGCTGGGTCCCAGCTTCAGGTCCTAATTTTGATTTAGGACCAAAAGAGTCTGTTTGAGCTCAAATCCCACCATGGAGAAGGAAGCTGTGCACATCATATTCTGTCTGGCTGTGAGCTGCTGGTAACAGCTGCTGGGAGAAGGAGAAGCAGTTTTCTCTAAGAGTGGAGGTACTGGCCAGTCTACTGCATACACACTCAAGAATAGTGGGGTAGTACAATCTTCTCTTGAAGGATTCAAAAAAAAAAAAAAAGAAAAAGAAAAAAGAAAAAAAAAAAGAACACGAAGTTGGGAGTGGGAACTGGGGAGGAGTTGGGAGAGGGGCATGGATATGATTAAAACACTATGAAGCTCTCAAAGACTAAAACAAAAATATAAAAAGATGAGAAACAAGTGAAGAGGAAGCCAAAACAGTCTAAGTTAGAAGTTATGGTCATTCCGGATTTAATTTTTTCCCTTAAAAAGACGTATGTGTGTTTCTTGAGAGTTAATCCCTATGTTGTGTTTTGTTGTTATTTGCTGGAGTTTAGAAACTCAGGAGAGAGAGAGAGTTGGGGGACTTTATTCTAGAGAATGGGGGAATGCAGTAAAAACCCACACAGAAAAGGTCTATCATTTTGTTTGTTTGTTTGTTTGTTTGTTTTGTTTTGTTTTGTTTTTTAACCTTTTTCGAGATTTATTCATGGGGCAGAGTGGAGGGAAGGTAGTAGGAATGATACAGGAGTGGATACACTGTGGACCTTGTAAGGTAGAGGGTTGTGGCTGCTAAGCCTAGAGACCCAAATGTGGCCAGTTCTGAAGAGGACAGATATGGGAGAGAGTGCTAATCTGCCTCCCACTCCCCTCAACTCCCAGTAAAAGGACATTTCATAGCAATCACTGACCAGAGAAGAGCCCCTGGTTATCAATGAAAGAAACCAGGCCAAAGGACTGGATAGTGACTGGCATCTCTTATTAGAAACTGGGTTCCTGGTCTCCTCTGCTTTTCAGAATTTAAATATTTATGGTCAGTTTTTCCACCTCTTTCCACACTCAAAGCTTCCTCATTCCTCCCCCTTGAGCACATGCTTCTCTGAGAAGTCCCACCCCCTTCCTTCCTGGCATACAGTGACCCCTCGGGCTCTAATAACCTCTTTCATCGTTCACTACTCGAAGCACAAATTGCATTCTATTTTGAGGGTGACTCAAAGTTCTCTGTCCCAGGAGACTGTATTAGCCTAGTGAGGAATACAAAGACTGTTTACTTCTATGTCAGAGTCAGCAGAGCACAAGGCCTAGGTAGCTAGTGCTCAGGAAATGGGAAGTCTGCGTTAGGGTACTGGTAACTCAAAATAACCAGGAGGCTGACAGCCCCGGGGCTGTTTACACTTTCAGTTCCCACAGGACAGCCTATACAGCCTGAGTAAGAAAACAAAGGAAACAGTGGCTGAAGAGAGTATTCTTTTCTAATAAATGCTTGAGTTTTATCCAATTAGGGAAAGTAAACTAATCAAACCACACCCCAGTAATTGGTCATTACCAATCACATTATTTCTGTACTTCTGTTTTGATCTCAGCCAATAAAACCCTTTACGGAACTGGGGGATTGGGGGCAGGTGTATAGCTCAGTTGGTAGAGCGCTTGCTAATAACTGGCTACCTTGTGAGCTGTTGCCTCATTCTTTGCTCCCAATAGACTTTGTTGAAATGATCTTCTAAAGTTTTAGTTCTACAAATGTCACATACACAATGTAGATGAAGAGTATTCAAGAACTTTAGTTTGCAAACTGAAATTCTGTGTTTGAACTCCTCAGTGAAGTTTCAGGAGGGCTAATGTATGCAACATATAAGAAATGTTTAATACATATTTGTTAAGCGAATAAGAATTTCTCACAAGTCGGAATTTTTATTTTTTTAGGGTTCCTTCAAACTTCGCTAAGTGCTTTATAAAGAAAGTCCTTGACTAAGGTGGCTCCACAATGATTTATAATGACAACATTCAGCCACTGACTCTGGCAGGTTCATGCTATTAAAGGTTCCCGGGTACATCTCCTCTAGGACCTGACTCTTAGGTATGAAATGTGCTGCCAAGTTCGGAGCAAAACCTTCTTTACTTCTTATTTGCAAGCATTTAAAACAAACATGCAGCACCAATGAATTAGCTGCCACCTTTTTAGAGAGCAAGTAATTTGCGAGCATATGAAGATTAGTATCGTCCAGTAGGCAAATATTTTTCCCATGTGCCACCCAAAGCAAACAAATGAAAACAGAAGCATTGGGAACTATTATAAAATATAGTCAGATTTAAAGGTACAGTGGCCTCTTTCCTGCCCACTGCACTTTCACTGAAAAGATCTGTTTCTTTTTTTTTTTTCTATTTTTTTTTTCCGGAGCTGGGGATCGAACCCAGGGCCTTGCGCTTGCTAGGCAAGCGCTCTACCACTGAGCCAAATCCCCAACCCCAAAAGATCTGTTTCTTGATCTTTCCCAGATGAGACTAGCAAGAGCACACTGCTTTCTTTTACATTATGAGGTGATTGGTTGGCTCCTCCCCCCGCCCCCTTTATTTCTTAACTCTCAAACCATTATAAAACACCACCAACAAATTGGACAGAAGGAAGTTGCTTGTTTGTAGATTGCAAATATTAAGAAATACAAGGCAGCCCACACGATCGAGGCACAAACATGTTTGTTCTCTTTCATGGAAAATTCAATTTTTGTTTATTTCTTTTGTGTGTGTGCACATGCAGAGACTAGATAGAGGTTCTCCTCAACCTCTTACCACCTTGTTATTTGAGGTAGTCTCTCTCTCTCTCTCTCTCTCTCTCTCTCTCTCTCTCTCTCTGACCCTGGAACTCGACATTTTGGCTAGCCTTGAGGGCTAGTAAGCTCTTGGGCCACCAAGGTCTGCACAGCGAAATCCTGGGCTTGTGGTAATGTGTTGCTGTACCAACTTTCACTTGAGTGCTGGGGATCTAAACTCATGCTCGAGAAGCAAGTACTTTGCTCACTGAGTCATGCCTTCAGCTCTAGAAATTGCATTCTCTAGTGCGATAGCCTTAGTAACCATTAAAACATTCCAAAGACGCCTAGCCATAGGCAATTCGTCTCCTAAAGCCGCACAACACAGCAATGTCTTTGAAATGCTTGTAAGGTTTTATGTGTTCGGAAGAGACTATCATCACTGCTCTTGTGATAAGTCAAGGTCATGGGCTTCTGTTGACATGGAAGGGCAAGTGACAGATAGTCGTTATCTTGAAGTCTTAAGGCAGACTGGTTCCAAAAGTGTATTCTGTTGCCCATCTGACAGGGTTTTAATTTTTTGAGAAAATTCAGTTATATCAAGACTCCCTCACAGGCTGACAGTTTTGGCCCTGTTTGGACACAGCTGAAAAGAATAACAAGAAACATCACCCCGGGCTGGAGAAATGGCTCAGGGGTTAAGAGCACCGACTGTTCTTCCAGAAGTCCTGAGTTCAATTCCCAGCAACCACATGTGGCTCACAATCATCTGTAATGGGATCTGATGCCCTCTTCTGGTGTGTCTGAGGACAGAGGCAGTGTATTTATATTAAATAAATAAATAAATAAATAAATAAATAAATAAATAAATCTTAAAAAAAAAAAAGAAACATCACCTCTTTAAAGCACTTTTACAGTACTTTTGCCCCTCCACAGGACACCTGGCCTGGGTGATTACATACATATATAGTAATATATGTGTGTATGTGTATGCAAATTTACACACACACACACACACACACACACACACACACACACACACACACACAAATTCTCCTACTAATGCCTTGGTCCCAACAATCTCAGCATCTTCTAATTCCTTACTATTATTGATATTTTTCTGACTGTGAGAGGTGTTGCATTCAACTCCTCCTTCCTGTTCTATTTGAGAAGGGTTCTATAAGTGGAAGGGTTGTACTCTCCCTTCACTCTCCTCTGGACCACACAGCCTGGATATGAGGTTATTCAAGAAGCATTCAGTAGCTTTATAAGGAATAGAGTTTCTGGGGTTGGGGATTTGGCTCAGTGGTAGAGCGCTTGCCTAGCAAGCGCAAGGCCCTGGGTTCGGTCCCCAGCTCCAAAAAAAAAAAAAAAAAAAAAAAAAAAAAAGAATAGAGTTTCTGTGTTTGTGAGGAGAAAATCAATTAAAAAAAGGCAAACCTGTAACTGAGCAGGGTTGAGGTGTCGGGGGGGATCTGTGTCAAAATACTAGTTTACCCAAGTTGAAGACTAATCAGTTAGGCTCCTTGTTTTTGTATCCCTCCAACTTTGTGGTTCATTATGTAGGTGTATACGTTCAGGAAACATCGCAGCCCACAGCTCACATGAGGTCAACAATAGCAGAAACAAAAACGGGGTTGAGAGCATTTGAACTAAAATTCATACACACATATGAGCATGAGTGGGTATTCATTGTAAAGACTAAGGCAGATGGCCACATTAAAAACACGGAAATGTTTAGGATATGGAAAAATGTTCCCTTGAAATAAATTAATACTACACTGAAAACGTGCTCAGCAAATTTGTAAAGCGGGAGCAAGTGCAAGTTTCTGAAGGACAGTGGCTCATTTACTTGATGTGATGAGCACCAGACGCCAGGTGGAACTAAACAGAAACAAAAGTGCTCTGATTAGCTTCAGGGGAGGAGGAAAAAAGAGCCTGGCCCTGGAGGTGAGAGAGCAAACAGGGACCTGGCAATGCCTCAGTCTTTACCCTCCCCCACCTAGCTGCCGCTCTCTCAGCAGATGACCCTAGCTGATTTCTGGGAGGAGCTCTGAGTCTGTGGATGATGACCTAGCAGCATTCACTTGCCTGAATCCCTCAGAGCGAGGGCTGGAGCTCTGAAATAGGGTTGCAGACTGCAGCCGGGCCAGTTGGGCTGTGTTTCTGTAAGTTAAACACTAAGGCCCAAAACACACTGTGAAAAGGGCCCTGAAAGTCAGAGGAGACCAGCTCTGACAGCTACAGGAGATGCCCAAGTTATTAACAAATTAAAGATATGTCTTAAGCAGCAATGCAGTTTCCTTTAGGGACTTTAGGTTATTGTATGTGCTGCAGAGGGAGTGTACCTACCTGAGGGTAGACACGCCTTTACATCAAAGGCGGGTTTTCCTTTCCCCGGATAACTAATTAGAAGAGAGTCCCTAGCTTTCTTATTGTGTGTAAACACCCCACCCCCCCACACACCAGAGAGAGAGAGAAAGAGAGAGAGAGAGAGAGAGAGAGAGAGAGAGAGAGAGAGAATATATGCCCATGAATTAAATTGGGAGTCATATGTATTCACATAATAAGCCAAATGGAATCTTTATTTTTCTGGAATTGTAGGCTTCCTGGCTCTGAAATCTTACTAATGTGTATGTGTCGGTCTAATGAGCACCTTATACCATGTTAAACATCACACTGACTCTGAGCTCCAGCCGATCCCTTTCTGGAGGAGAAAACAAGTTCAGTTACTTGTCAGACTAATAAAAGCCATGTTATTTCAGATACTGGGATAGTTCTAAGAGGGAATTGGGTTTGTAGGATAAAAACCAGAGACTCTAGGTCAATTTACCTGGGTTCTAGAATTGAGTCTGGGCTTATCTGTGGCTACCCAAACCATGAACTCTAGTGAACCTTGGTTTCTTTGTCTTTGGGGGATACTGAACCAAAGGAACGCTAAAGCCCTGCTTGGACTAAATATTCTAGAAGGAATGAGATCTGGGTTCAGAAGAGAGCACAGTCCCTTTGGGAAAGAGGGACAGAAGTCTCCATAGCAGAAGTGAGAGAGCAGGCTCAATTTCTGCTGAGTCTGTTTTCTGATTACAAATGGCAGGCAAGAACTGCAGAGTCCAGAATGCAGAAATGGCTTACACAGATTTTGACCTCCACTCTTATCTGTTCGGAATTTATTCTTCATGATATTTTCCCTCAACTTCTTGCATAATCATTATGTTATTAAAATGAAACTGTCTTCAACAAAAATTTAAAATTCAAGACTATCCTAGACCTCTTCAATGAGGTCATTGCACGGGTGTCCATCTGCTTTTAGCCAGTGCAGAGTGTCACATGGCACCTCAGAATTTAATTTACCTGGTACTTACTGATGATGTGACTGGTTCTGAATACAACCAAACTCCATGTGAATGCAGGTCCTAGTATTTAGCCATGAAACCTGCACTGGTTGGTTTTGTGTGTCAACTTGACACAAGCTGGAGTTATCACAGAGAAAGGAGCCTCCCTTGAGAAAATGCCTCTATGAGATCCAGCTATAAGGCATTTTCTCAATTAGTGATCAAGGGGTAGGACCCAGCCCATTGTGGGTGATGCCATCCCTGGGCTGGTGGTCTTGAGTTCTATAAGAAAGCAAGCTGAGCAAGCCAGGGGAAGCAAGCCAGTAAGTGACATCCCTCCATGGCCTCTACATCAGCTCCTGCTTCCTGACCTGCTTGAGATCCAGTCCTGACTTCCTTTGGTGATGAACAGCGATGTGGAATTGTAAGCTTGAATAAACCCTTTCCTCCCCAACTTGCTTTCTGGTCATGATGTTTGTGCAGGAGTAGGAACCCTGAATAAGACACCCAACGAATGCTTCCAACCAATAGCCACACCCTGCAACCTCACTTTCCACCACAGGAGCCCACTTACTTCTAAGCTCTATTCAACTAGAAAGTTAACAACATCTTTGTGTGTGCATGTATGGAGGCCAGAGGTCAACCCCAATGTCACTCCTTAGGTGACATATCTACTTTTTGAGAAGATCTCCCACCATTCTGCAACTCACCAAGTAGGCTAGAATGGCTGACCAGTAAGTCCCAGGGATCTGTCTGTCTCTACTTCCTATTCATTGGGATTACAAGTGCACACTACCACATTCTACTTTTCCAAGTGGATTACAGGATTTGAATTCATGTCCTTGTGCTTCTAAGACAGGCACTTTGCCAACTGGACCAACACCTCAATCTCATCAGATCTCTTCTCGTTCCCAAGTCCTTGTCTTCTTGTTTCTTATATTCCAGATAGCTGCATATCTTACTACACTCCAGTTCCAAACCTTGACACTTTCTCACTGACCCATACTGTCTTATCACCCAGGAAGTGCTTTTAGATGCGTGGGCATAGATAATTTGGGATTTGGGAGTGTGTTCCCAACCTATACTTTAGGATGTAGATTTAGCTCCATCCTCTAGAGACCACTAGGAAGAATGTTATCAGGGGTCTGGAACCCAGGGGTGGCTTGTCGGATCTGTTCATTGTTTTCTCTCCGACCAGCACAAAGCACTTTATGAATTAGAAATGGATGTGAGTAGTTGGTTAGCTTTGCTGAAGTGAGTGTGGCCTGGTTGGCAGCAGTGTGGAGCTGCTTCCATACCTTCATTATGGCAACTTAGGGGTGTCCTTCCTGGCAGCTCTTCGTGCTCATGCCTGAAAAATGCCTCAGCAATAGTGAGCCTCTAGTTCAAAGGACTCTTTCTGCTTAAACCCTTACATGAGCTTACCCTCTCATCATTAGCCTCTGGTGAACCTGCCACACAACCTGTGAGTGGAGAAATCAAGGCAGGAGGGACTCCATGAGCGCCCGGAACAGGATGCCCATCTGTGTTCCTTGCTATTCAGATCCCACATTGTAATGCAAGACTGCAGTGAATCCGGAGAAAGGAGAACTTTCCCACCATGTGGACCTAAATGCCAGAGGTCTCAACATCCACCAAGAACAGCTAAGAACTCAGAAAGCCTAGATTGGTGGAGGTCAGTTGGTAGCACCTGTCCTGGAAGGTCAAGCTTCTAATGTACTGTTGATGTTTCCTGGACACATCCAGCCTTGGGCCTTCTGAACACATGATTTGTTCTCCTACCTCTGGAGCTCCTTGACTGGTGGGTCATTTTTCCCCTTCCTACTCAACAGCCCCCTCTTCAGGAAGGCTGCTCCTGCCTCTCCTCAGCCACTTCACCCTGCTGTTCTCAGGCCCTGCGGCTTCCTCATTCAGATTATCACCCTAGCCTGTAGCACCATATGTTTTCATAGTTATGGATTGATCCTGTCTCCTAGGTGACTGTCCTCGCCTAGATTGATCAACTTTATATTCCCAACACTTGGCATAGAGCCTGCTCAATTAAAAAAAAAAAAGACTTTTATTCAGCAAGACTAGGAAAACAACCAATGGTTGGTTAGGCAAACAAACAAAAACAAAAAAAACCCAAACTACTTTTTATAATGCTGGGTTCACCAGCTCGAAAGCGCCACCCTCCGCAGTTAGAATGCAATGATGTTCTTTTAAAAAATCCAACCGAACAGAAACACAAAGAATATATAAAACACCCTAAGTGAGACCATGCCCCTCTCTTTTAAATGCTGTAAGTGCCAGCTTATTATGGAGGTCTGTCATAAAAACGTGAGTATTGAGAGAAGGTAGCTTTCCTGAGCTCTGGAGCCTCCCCAGATCACCATTTTCTTTCCTGTCAGTGCTGACACAGCTGGAAAGTCAGGCCAGTTTTCTCAAGAAACATCTTCACTTTCCTTCCCCACAGTAGAGCCTTGGTACCCACACAGGTGCAAACATGGAGTCATCGCTAGAGGCACTGAAAACTATCCTTGGACAGGTA
This sequence comes from Rattus norvegicus, assembly GCF_021556685.1. Taxonomy (NCBI): domain Eukaryota; kingdom Metazoa; phylum Chordata; class Mammalia; order Rodentia; family Muridae; genus Rattus; species Rattus norvegicus. The sequence continues at coordinate 44,834,952 of NC_141547.1, forward strand.
TTTGAGTAGGGAATTTCACGATTCAGAAATATACGTTATTAGAAACAAAGGGAGGTTCCTCATGTTCAAGCTTGAGAGTTTGTGCTGTTTCCTGGTGTGGCTTTATAAAGAGGTGAAAGGAAGGTGAGCTGAGACACTTTGAGCTTGACAGTCCTTCCATCCTCTCCTTCCAGCCCAGACTCAAAATGCTGCTCTGGTCTAAACAGCTCATAGAATTCCGGAAAACCAAGGTCATAGGTGCTAAGGCTCAGCTACATCAAGCTCTGTCTTGGGCTGCAGTCTAGGAAGACACTCCTTGCTGGAAGTAGTCAGTGTCCTGGTGTTATATAAATTAGGGGACTGGGATCCAGGACTCTCAGGAGAAATTCCTGAAGTCCCATAACAAACAGCAGGATGAACCTTCAGTTCAGCCTCTTCTGGGGTAGCCAGGCCTGATTCAGCCAGTCACATCTGAGACTCAAGGAAGAATCGAGGTGGAATAAATTCTTAGTGATGGAAGAAAACGCCAGCCCCCTTGAGGCCCCCAGTTTCTTTCAAGGGCTCATAAATGAAAAGAGGGCACACAGGAATGAGCAGAAAGGGGACGTCACTTCCACTGTGCACACTGTGGTCTTGAAAGGCACCCCAGTGGTAAATTCACTAGCTTTTGTTTACTTTTGGTCTATCTGGCTCATGCTGAGGGGTTGAAGAATGGTGCTTATGAAGGGTTTCAATTTTGGTTGTATCACCCTCCAAAGTCACTTGGGCTTGTTTGCTTCTTTCCTCCCCCGCTTTCTCTCTCTTTTATTTGATTACATAAAATTAACACTCCTTTTGCCCCCATCCTGGAATGGAGGCAGGATATTATTAAAACAACCCTCTAGCTCGCTCCACTCCAGTGAGCTGTGACTTTGATACTTTCCTGTTTTCAGGTGCACCACCCCAGAACCACTGCTGGGTCTTGGCTTTGCTTCAGGAAACATTGGTCTTCCCCCTCTGTTGACAACTAGCATCTTACAAGGCAAAATCTGACCTCACAGTGAGCCTGTGAATGAGGCCTCCAGTGGAGGACTAGGGTGGGCTCAGCCTGGGCTAGGACAGATCTCTGGATCTTTTATTATATCCATACTTAGAACACTTGTTCCTTCACCCAAACCAAATCCCAGTGCCGATCATAAAACTTGCCCTGTCAAGTTTAAAAGGGACCAGAGATAAATTGTATTCTGTGAACCTAATCTTGTCTGGTCAATTATTTCTGTTTTATGATTCTCTTTAGAAGTGACTAGAGCTTTAAATGCATTTTGTGACATGCCAGGTGGCTAGCAAACCAGGATTCAAATTTAGGTCACCTTAACTTTAAAGATGACCTCTCTCAGCTACCTCCCATTGCTCATCTGTGGTGGAAAAAATCACCAGGAAGCCACCCCAGGATGGGACAGCTCTGAAAGTACCTGTCAGAATACAACAGTCTTGGGGTAGAGACCTGAGTCTTAGCCCCAGGCTTGGGCACATCCTAGAACTTTCCTCTTATCTGTTTCAGGCTTTTTCTTACCTACAGAGAGAATGATTGGGGGTCCCTGAAGGTCCCTTCTAGTCATGGTCATTCACGATTCTCTCACCTGTGGACATTTGTGAAGCCTCAGCAGAGTTACGTAAGAAAGACTTAGAGGTCAGGCACAGTGTCCTGTGCTTTTAATCGTAGACTCAAGGGACAGAACCAGGCGCTCATCTGTGAGTTCCAGCCCACCTTGATCTACAGAAACAAGCTTTAGGCCAGCTGGAGATATACAGTGAGACCTTTTCTCAAGTAGAAAAATAGAAAATAAAAAGAAAGAAACAAGACTTAAAAACATAAATGATGTGAGGAAAATTGAGATAATCATAGAACATATTCTTTTCCATTCTGTACTCCTGGCTCCTAGTCCTTCTTTACTGAGCTGCGTTGATAATGCAGGTATCCGATTTCTCCTGAGTCTAAGTCTTGCTGCTTTAGTACATATACATTATGTGCCCATACATATACATTAAAGTATATGCTCTTTAAGGATGTAGTCCTATTTGGTTTTGTTTTAAACACATGAGCATTCTTAAAGCTCTTAAGCACAATGCTGGGAGCTGGGAGACTGACAGCCCACAGAGGCAGTGTTGCATGGGAGTTTCAAGTCAGGTCTAAGACCCAAGGCTGACTCCACCACTCAACAGCTGTGTCCTTTGCCTGACTCTGACTCTGACTAGTCTGGGTCTTGGCCTCCTTACCTATAAAATAGGAATTCTGCCTTAGCTATAAGCACCAGAAATTCGCTGTGTTATGTGAAGTGTAGGGCTGCTACCAAAGGCTTTTAAAGTGGCCACAGTTATCCACACCTTCTTGAATCCATGTAGTTTTTATTGTTTTTATTTTAAAGTGTGACTCTGTAGCCCCTCCCACTAAAGAGTTAGGTGTATTTTACCATCTGCCGAATCATAACCGGGCCCCTCACTTGCCTTTAAAGCACATTTTTGGGGGGAAAAGTGAGTTGGATCAGTTGAGCTGAGAGCCTTGACTCTCCCTCCAGACACAGTATGGTCTCAGCAGTCACCAAGGCTGTGAACCACTGAACTCAGGCTTAGTCGCTCCCCAGGCGACTCAGTTGTCAGCTAAGACTCAGAGCAGTACCACAGTGGTGAGCACAGATACATGAAAGAGCTTGGACAGACTCATCCAGCTGAACTCAGCCCAAACTGCTGACAGGATCATAAATGCAACCAACAGGGGTTATTTGGGGTCATGATGTTTGTTACAGACATGTGTTGTGTTAATAATCTTTGGGTCATTTATTACACATTTGTTATAGATAGCTAACGCTGTATAGACAAGCAACTTTTCAATGAGCAGAGGTTAGTTGTATTTTAGGGCAAAGGTCAACTGAAAATGAAATGTCTGTGTACTGAAAATTCATGCTAGTTAGTGACTAGCAGGGAGAACTAAGGAGCAGAATCACAGATTCTAATCTAGTGGGCAGCTATGTGAACTTCTATATATTCTTTGACAATGTCTGATATAGCTGCCATTTTCCTCCTCTATAAATGACTCTCTGTTTTTATTAAAATCACTATTGTCAAAAGTACTTATTTATGAAAAGTCAGTTCTCAACTCAATTTGATAATAACACCTGTATTGATAGTTTAATCACAGACAAACTTCCCTGTACTTCTTTTGCTGGCTCACAGCAGGTTGTGAGTAAAACATTTCATTGTTATCGCAATAGCCATACATTGAGGCAGTAGGGTGGAATCTCTGTGTGGACTATGAACTCAAATAGCTAAGCCCATCAGAGATCAGAGAGGAATCAACATCGCATCATGACAATGATTTACAGGTGAAAGTCAACTTCGTTCATTCATTTCTAGGTTGCAGTACATGTTTGGGAGATGCGAGATTGCTGGCAATCTCGTCCTTAAACAAGACAGATACTGTTTTATAGCTCTAGACTCAACCCATGGGTTGAAACCCTCTTCGGGGGTCACACAGCAGATATCCTGCATATCAAGTATTTACCTTATGATTCTTAACAATAGCAAACTTACGGCTATGAAAGAAAATAATTTTATGGTTGGGAATCACCACAACGTGAGGAACTCTATTAAAGAGTCAGAGCATTAGGAAGGTTGAGAACTACTGATTTAGCCAAATCTTTGCGTTTACTGCACACAAATGGCCAATTTAGGAATTCAGTTATTAGATGGGGTATGGGTGTTGTAGAAAACAGTAAAACAAAAAGAAAATTTGAAATTCTTTTCTGGAGCAATCTTCTCTGGGGCTAATGAACAGTGAATGATTTTTTTTAAAAATCAAAAGTGTACAGCAACACACATTGCACATAGCTTGCAGTCAACCACCGAGAGATCCTCCCCTCTAGCATGGAATGGTTTTCATAGACAATAGTATTCCTCCAAACACCATCTGTTCTCTTTGTGACACACAGCATATCATGCTCAGCCCAACTTGTGGAGTCAGGAGACTTCTATTCCAGCAGGAATTTAAGGTACACCATAGAGAGTATCTATGAGGCAACAGTTCTCTTTGATTTTGCCTTAACATCTCAAAAGTCTACATAAAGAAGCAATACGTTGCTAAATGTGAGAATCATTATCATTCTTTTATGAAATGCCTTTGGTCTGTGATGGAAAGGAGCTATGTGGGGTGCAACCTAACTGTAGTAAGTATGGCTTATGTTAATCAACTGGAAAGAAAAAAGAAACCCTAAGGGATTGGAAATGGCGTGTAAGCTAATTCAAGGACCAGCGTCACTAAAACGTTCTTGCAGTTAAGACTGTAAATGCCATTTGCTTCCCTGACTATCCTTTGAATTGATTCACTTCTCCAGCTCCTCTTCTGTGAATTGGGCAGCAGCTACCTTCAGCTAGGTCTGTGGACTCCCCCTTTCCATCTCTCTCGCCTTAGCCAGAGTAAACCTTTGAGAATAACTATGTGCCTTGCTCCAAACCCTTCAAAGGTTTCTCCCAAGACTAGATTCTTGAGGCTGCAGCTGTCTGTGTCGCTGGCACTCAGCCAATTGCTTGGAGTCAATGGGTTCACACGCACGTGGTCTCCAAGGCTAGGTCAGAGTTCATTTGGTTTTAGAGAGCCGCTTGGGCTGAATGAATAGAGCTCACGGCTCGTGATAAAATCTCGGACTCCACATTTCTCTGATCTTAGGTGACACTGTGGCTCGGTAGTGTCTAGGGTTTCTGACAACTTTAAACCATAGGTTAAGCTATTTAATTGTCTGCTTTGGAAGCGCATTCACAGTTTAGTATTTTAAATATTTTAAGACAGGCTCATTTTGATGCTCTATTGTCTTTCTGAAGATCCCAGTCTCTGTGGGACCATGGTGTTCATAGGAGAAAACGTGAGAAGACAACTGATTGGATTTTTAGTTTGTTCTCTTCAGTATTCAAGAAATAAGCAGAGTAAGCAATTTCAGCTCCAGGCCTGTGTAGCTCTGCGGGTTAAGGACAGGCACTAAAAAGACCATGACTGGTCTCCCCATCTGACCTGCAGACCGTGAGTTCTCCACCTCTGTCTCCCCCTACGATGGTCCAGTCAGCTCTTTCTTTTTTGAATTATTGAGAGCATTTATCTGCAACCAGACAACCACTCAAAATTAGAAATGAAATAGGTTCTTTAAGCAAGAACCCAAACGAGCCCAATCAGGGTCCCAGGGAAACTGTATAAGTGTATAGACATATAAGACACTGTCTAGGGAGAGAAAACTAGCTCTGAGGAGGCTACAACTCAGTTACTAAAAAAGCCAGAGTCCTTAATAAGAAACATGGGCAATTGTCTCCTGGGGCACCTCTACCAGGGGGCTCTGAGAGGAAGAGGTCAGCACTGGCTTTGCCCTGGGCTGAGACTGGCTCCTGGTCCCAGCATTGAGAACACAGTTTTCAGGTTCTGGGAAGGGCTGGATCAGAAGTTAGGGAATCTTTCCATTTTTAAGGAACAATAACCAAGTTTGTTTGTTCGTTTGTTTCGTTTTAAATTCCAGGTCTGCAAAATTTCTTTGGAATATCATGAACACGGGCCACATTTATCTTTAGAAATTATTAGATATCAAAACCTTCATGGGTAATGAGTCCCAGGGAGCATGACATAAACATTTACTTGTAGAATAAGGGAAGGAACAGGATTAAAAAAACAAAAAACCAAAACAGGGCAGAGTTGGCGAACAGGAGAAATGAACCACAAATCACCTTCCTATGTCTGCCACCTCTCTTTCTCCCTAGTGAGTCTTGGAGCTGTTTACTGAATCTTCATACTTTCCTAAAACACAAATACCCCAGAACTCTCCTAAGTGATGGAAACTCCATATTGTTATAGAGATCTGTCCTGGGACAAGGATTTTTTACCAAAGAGGCTAGCAAGGTGTTTCAGAGACACTGGTGTTCAGAGGAGAGATCTACCATCTCCTCTTTAAAATAGTAGTAACTGGAAAATTACACGGGAGGAAAGAAACTCTGGCAAATATAGAACCTACTTACCGCCTTAAAAAAATAACTACTATTCTCATTCACCGTTACAAGGCTTTCTTTTCTCCAGCGATATTCTTCACCATAACTGAGTTACAGCCACCCATAGGCCACCACCAACAAACACTCGCGCACAAACAGTGACAGAAGCTTCTCCTGGAACACCCACTCCCTCTATATTCATTGCACAAATGTCTATACCACAATGGGAAATAAAACATTCTGAGTCAATGGAGATGGAGTTATTTTGTTTTGCGTTTAGGGTTAATTATGGTTCTGGGAGGGGGTAAAAGCCCCACTAATATCTGCCTGGTATTACTGGAAAATTTATTGGTAATTTTATAAATATATATAAAAAATCTCACCTCATCAGGGCTGTCCTAGGCTACAAAGACCCAGGTGATTGACCTGGTAGATACTTGTCTATTAAATATTTACAGCTTGCGACCATTTAGTTCTTTCCCTTTGGCGTCCACTTTCCTAGTCCCAGGCTCTTGTGGAGCACCAGAGCGTCGCGGTCCCTCCATGCACCCTTGCCATCACCGAGACCCAATTCCAGAACCCAAGGGCATTTCAAAGAAGGGCAGGGGCGGCCAAATTCCCGTCCCGTTATAGTAGTTATTCAATAAAAGCCCCCAGAAGCTTAAATATGGTGACCCCGAGAGACAGGCAGATGGGAAAATCTCTTGGAATTTGTCCAGTTTAAGTTCCCAGGCGCAGCAGAGAGCTCATGAATTGGGTTTTTAAAAAATGAGCTTAAAAACAAACCATTTTACACAACCAGCACCGGCGCCTTTACTTTGGAAACCTGTTCCTTGTCGCCACTCTTCCCGCGCCTAGGTTGAATTCCGTGACTTCTCCCGAAGTCATCAAACCACCGGTTTGCCTCGCGTCTTTCCTCCCCGCGTCTCCCTTAGAGAAGGGGACCCGAAGAGCAAAGCGGGGACTCCCACCTAGCACCAGCCCTCTTCCTCCCGGAGGAGCCCGGCGCCGGCCCGGACGCTACTTACCTGAGGCGGGGCGGTGGCTCCAGAATCGCGGCGCCCATGGCTTCGCGGGCCTCGGGCGTCCGCGCTGGGACACCGGAGTGGGTCAGCGCCGCCCGGAGCCTGTCGCGTTGCAGCCCCAACCCGGGCTGCGGTCATTGGGCCGGCGCGTCACGTGGGCGGGGAGCGGGCGAGCCTCCTAGGCAGGGGTAACCCTTTACCTGCGCCTTGGCCCGGGTGCGCAGGCTATAGGGACAAGGGGACGTCCGGTGATCTATGCTTGAGTGAATGGTTAGCGAGCCAGACAGCATAGTTGCTTGATCGAGCCCACAGGGCTTGTCGCCTGCTCGGTAGCTAGACAAACTGCACAGACGCCGCTACGACGGTCATTCCCAGGGACTACAAACTTGCCTGCGCCCCAAAGGCCATAGTGGGACAAGAGAAAGAACTCCAGCTCCAGACCCCTTCCCTTGGAGTGTCAGGATGTGGGACACTTCATCCAACACACTTTACCTACGAAGGGTGGAGAACCGATGCCGAGAATCTTAAATCTTCTGAAAGATTTAAGATTTTGGTCTTCGGTCCACCGGGCCCAGAAACTGTGGAGTTTGCCAGGAAAATGTGTTGAGCAATTCCGCCATCTAGCGTACTTGCTTTCCTCTCCAGGCTCAAGGCTTGCAGGGAAAGGATTAAAAGGCAATGCTGGAGAAGCAAGGACTTCCTTCCCAAAGACCCAAGGCCCTCATTTCTTCAAGAGTGTTTTGAGTTTCACATGTCCGCTGTCTTCACAGGTATTTGCCATACTCTATGGGAGACCACTCAGAGGTTTTCGGCCCTTTTTAGTGCTAAAATAGCCTTGCACTTTCAAAGGTAGATTTACAAGGGAAATCATACATTGTTGAATGTCATTTATTGATTTGAAGAAAAAAATTTCTTGTCACAGTAAGTGACTCTCAGGTTCAATTTTCAGCCTTGTCAGAAATTTCATGAGATAGTTTATTTATATATTAATTTATATATTAATTAGTTTTTAATTTATATATTAATTAGTTTTTTCTGATCAAAAAAGACTTTGGAATTTGTCTTGGGCTTTAAGAGTCATTGGGGAGAAACTTTGAGGTTCATCTCAGTCATAAAAAGAGGAGGGTAAGAAACTTGATAGTGCCTTTAGTTTTATTTTTAATATTGGATTTTTAAAGTTTTATTTTTTAAAGTAATTGCTTTGTTGAGAACCACACACACAATTTCATCTGATTGTTGTTTACTTTACTGACGCTTTCTCTTGCTGCTATGCTAAAAGATAGCTCTGGGGAGGTGTGTATGGGAATTCTCAGATCAAAGAGGGGTGTGTGTGTGTGTGTGTGTGTGTGTGTGTGTGTGTGTAAAGTTATCTGGAGGTTCCCCTAGGTCTTGCTCACTCACCTGGGAATTTGTGAATGGCACTAGTGGTTGGCCATTTCCTGCTCCACCCACAAGAGGAAGGACTATTCCCTTTTACATGTACCCAGAGAACTTATTTTCTTCCTATTTTGATGCTGTGTCTGGAATTCTAGAAGGCAATAACTATTTTATTTACTTCTGTGTTCTTGGTGGAGTGTGTGATTAGGTGAATGGCTTGCTGACTGAGTTCTTCAGCTACTTCTGTATACTGGAGAGAAGGAAAAAAACCAAACGGGCATCTCTAGTAACATCTCTAGTAATGATCTAGAGATCGTTAGTAAACTAGCTGAATCTCTCACCTGCAAACTAGTAAAGATCTTAGAAGTTACTGTCATCAAATGACTACTGGGCACTGAATGCTTTATTTTGATGGACTTTGAGAAAGCTAACCAAGATGCTGGTGATGTCCTGGAATTAAGTCCATGGTCTTTACTTCTCAGCTTTTCACCTATAAATGTGGAATAATAATAGTACCAAACTCCTGAGGCTGTGGTGTAGATGCCATGGCTTTGTGTCTAGAAAGCTCCTGGAGTAGTTCTAGTGCACCTTCTGCAACTGGTCAATTTGAATAATTACTGGTAAGTGACATCTTCCACATCTGGCCAATCTCAGTGGTGAAAAGTCAGTAGCACTCAATTTAAGTAGCTCATCTTTTATTCATACAAATGATACATACACAAGACTGTATATTGTTTGAACACTGAAATAATTGTCTAGTGTAACAACTCTGTAACAAAATTTTAACTAAATGTAACATTTACGAAAATATAAATCTCTGATTGGGAAGTTCATCCCAACAATACAAAGTTTACATAAAAACATTCAATACGAGCTATCAGTTGCAAACATGTTAGGAAAAAAAAACATTCAAGTCACTTGTTACAACTCTAGTGGTTTTTACACAGAACACTCACACACTACATGTAATTCACCTAGGCATTTAATTCTTAGAAATGTATGGCATGGATGTTCAGTTGATAATGACAGGAATAAGAATGTGTTGACTAAAGAGCTAAAAGTATGGACTCCAGATCATGTGTATATAGATCTTAACCCTCCAAGGGCTCTCACCTACAGGCTGGTGGCTAAACTAGGAGGAACACACTGAAAAAAGGTGTTTCACCATGGAGAAGGTTGTTGATATCTGAACAACACCTTCGAATGCTTACATGTTAAATCCTTTCACCAGTGGAACACAACTGGATTCTCTACGAGTTTAGATAATTTTCCTTTTCCCAATGTATCAGCAATCAAGATGGCACTGTGTAATGTTTTTCTCTTATTACTCCCTGGCATCCCCGTCAGGTTTACAGGCTCTAGCAGAACCTGTCATCTTCTTCATTTTGCAGTCCACAAAAGCAATACACTTGGTGAGGCTAGAGGTCAGGCTATAGGTGTGTGCCGAGTCCCAAGCAGAGCCAGGATGAAAATAAGCTGGTTCTTTGTTCAAGGTTCTGATTTAAGTACGTTTCACTTTGAGAGAAAAATCAAACCAATCACGACCACCTGATCCCCTTGGGAGGTCTTCCAGGACATGCCAAGTGAAGGACTCGGAAGGAAGAAATTCACCTTCACCTTCTGAGATGTATTTTCCTTCAAATTGGTGAAGTCATTTATTTTTTAAATATGCCATTTCATAGTTTCAACTTTGAAATTGGTAAGACTGGGAAAGTCCTCAGTCTGGGAGCGTAAGAGATGAAGAAGTGTACACATGGTGTGTGGAAGTAAGAAAGTGATCACAAACAGGGATCATAGGAACCTTTGGACCCTTAAGATATATGGAATATTTTAGCACGGAGACAGGCATATTCAGTTTGTCCCAGAGTATTTGGTCTTTATCTGCATTTTACACAGGAGAGAGGCATAACGAGAATAAGGCAATATCACCAGTGTTTCAGAGACGGCGTGTTTAAAAAGTTTGCTTTCTATTAAGATACTGCAGGGGTCTGGGAAACATTAGGCTCCCTAACAACTAACTGAAGAGTATGGACTCTTGTTAGTACAATGAAGGGAATAAACAGATGTTTTGATCAAACTTGTAATGCCCTTTCCATAATTCTTTATACTCAGCACAAATAATGCAACTCAAGAAAATGTGTGAAAAGATTGTGGTTTCTTAGTAAGTCAGGTTCTTTTGCAACCCATGAAAGAAACAGTTTAAAAATTATATATCCCATTGCACAGAAACCCTTGCATGCAGTCATTGTGAATGTGTTTTAATGAAGACTGACTCTCCACGGTCAGTAGCCCTGTGATAGTGGTAGTTAGTTCATGTCCCAGTCTGTTGACCATCTCACACGTTTTGTGTGCTGTCCTGGGAAACTGAAACACATCTGGACATCTTTCTTACACAATTTTGCACCATTAGACCTCTTGTGTTTACACAGTTGTCAAGATCGAGAAACGTAAAGAGATATTAAGGCTGCATTTTGCTGTCATACCCCCCACTCAGAGTCAAACAGTTCTCTGCCATCATGATTTCAACTGGCTTCTGTAGAACTAATTCTAGTCCAACTGGTCTACCTATAACTCTAGCTTCTCTCATCTGAATCAATGTGGTGAGTTGTGCTGATTCTTGTTATACAGCAAATTGAAGAAATTTTATTCTCTCTCTTCTAGGGGAAATGGCCATTTCACCATCCTTTCTGGGAGTTCTCTATTTTACAAATACATTTGGACAAAAAGATGGCACCCAAGTTGAGTCTTATAGTTCTGTTTCCTTTCATGAGGATATTAGTAAACTAGGAATTCCAGCATCTTTCTGGCTTTTAAGAAACATACAGCTCATCATTTGTGTGCAGAAGATGCACTTTGCTTCCTTCGGCTATACATGGATTATGTACTTCAGCTGAGTAGGATAAATATCGTGTCAGTTATCTGATGTGTAGCTGTGGCTCCTAGATTCTAGGGCAGCACACACTCTGTCATAACAAGAGTTGTGTTTCTTGGAGGGTGTTGCCTCATTGGATTCAGAGGAGTCACTCACGGTAATGGGGCTGTCTCTTGCAAAGACCTCAGTGGACTCTCGCCATAAGCAATCTACAGACACTTTAAAGGAGTAACTGTTCGACTTTGGCCTGGATGTCTGCGTTGCATTGCTGAAAATCTGTCTGCTATTCGATGTGGCAATTTTGATCTTCAGGGCAGCATCTACCCTATCCACAACTGTGTATATCCCTATACTCCCATCATCAAAGCCAACGATGATGTTCAGGTGTCTCTGAGAAAGAGCCAGAAAAGTTGGTGTTTTATATAGTGAGCAAGCACCGATGTTTTTGCCATCAGCTAGTCTCATCACAATTAAGCTAGATACTGTATCGTTTTCCTCCTCCTCCTCCCCATTCTGGAAACAAATGTACACCAGGTAGCGACCATCTCGAGAGAGCCTCTGCCTCCAGATGACTCCAGAGGCATGAACCACCCGTAGTTTTCCACTGTGTAAATCCAGCACATTAATATTTTCATCTCCCCGGGATATAATGCCTAGCTTCCCATTGGGAGAAATTTCAAAATCCTCCAGGTTTTTCAGGAAGTTGCTTGGAAGCTGCACGCGGCGACAGATCACTTCATCAGTTAGGCTCCAGAGGTTCACGGTCTCAGCTGACGTGATGAACACGATGATGTCAGGGCAGTCGGGGATCAACTTAAAATTCACGATGGTGATCCCATCTTCACAACAGAATTTCTTAGTGATACTGCCTGTCCAAAGGCTGACGGCCAGCACTTTGCTTTTCGTCATTCCTACCACGAAGGTGTTTGCAGAGGTAATGAAAGCATTCTGCAAAGTGGTTAAGATGTTACAGACCCTGTGTCCTGTGGCCAACCTCCAAACCCTGGAGGCATTTTCCTCACAAAGAGAGACCACAAACTGGTCATTATGGGTGATCAGCAGCTGAGATATCCTCTGCCCATTAATTCGGAAGAGGTTTTCCCCACTGCTGGTGTGCCAGACGTACTGGCTACTTTTGTCGTCTGAAGTCACCATTATGTCCCCAGCGGATGTCAACACACAGTGTTCGACTATTCCTTCATGCTTAAAAACCGCTTCAATGAACCCACTGCTGAAGTTCCATTTATGAACACAGTCAGAGCCATCGAGAGAGTAAATGATTTCCCCCCTGGCAGGCAACACCAGACTCTGGATGGGTTTCCCAGTTTTATCGATATTGGACATAGCTGTGATTATATCTATATCCCAAATGGAAAGAACGCCACTGGTTGATAAAGACAGTAGCATATTGTGGTGACTAGATTTTACCAGCTTAACGATGGTACCTGAGATTTCCTTCAAGCTTGCCATGCACTGTCCTGTGTCCCGCCTCCAGAAGAATACTGCTGGGGTGTTCTCCATGGTTGCAATGATACAGTCTCCATTTTTGGATAGCACGGCAGATATAAATCGTTCATTGTGCCTGGCTCGGAATTTTTCAGCTACCTTCCACATGCCAGTGTCTAAGAGCTCAATGCTGAGAGCTTTACAGATCAGAATCGCACTTTGGTCCTCTGAAAGCTCAATGCTCACCACTTCGCTGTCTTCCTTCCGACAGTCAAAGTCTTCAGTCAGCTGGGGGCTGGATATGTCCTCTGTATTCCAAACGGAGAGGCTTCCCTCACTGTCAATCATGACCATCTCTTGAGCTGTGTCCAAGATGAGAAGAAACTTTACAAAACCACCTGAAAATTCTGATGTCACTGTACATATTTTTTCTCCACTCCCTAAGTGGAAAATGGTGGTATTGTTAAGGTACTGGCCACAGAAAGCATACACCCCATCTAGGGAGCATTGGACGCATGTCACCTCATACCAGCAGTGGAACTGGTAAAGGGGCCATCCATAGAGCAAATCAATGACAGTGACATCTTTGCTGGCCTCTAGCCATGCAAGGGCATGGTTGATGGAGAGTGTAAATCCATTGATGTAGGTGGGGCTGCTTCCATGCTTGGTCCCTTTGATTTCCACCTCAGACAGGAGACAGGAATTGACATTGTCATAAATCAGCAAGGTGTTGTTTGTTGTAGCAACCACAAGGTACTTCTCATCACTGGTGAGCTTCATGCCTAGGATAACAGACTGGGCTGTAGTGATTTGCCGGAGTAGCTGGCGAGTTTCTACATCCCAGGTGCTGATGGAACCGTTTTCTAGAGCTGTGAGAACAGTGCTTGGGTTACAGGTAGGGAGGATCTCTGTGACATGTAGGTGGCTGGATGCTAAGGGGAGACGCTCAGGGCTGTATGTCACGTCCATGGACGAATGGAGAGGAACAATGGAGCAGTATTTGGGTCCATCTTTGTCACATTCTAAAAGAAGGTGCCTAAGTTTGGGCAGGGAACTCACAACAGGCAGCAGCCGTTGCTGAAGCTCTGCTGAAAGGGAGCCTGGAAACGTAATGACCTTGTTTCTGATGCCACGGAGTGTGCTGGCCAGGAACTTCAGCTCCTTTTCCTGTGAGTAGTTGTAAGCCAGTTCTATGTCTGCAAGCACTTTGTCAAACTGGCCAATTTTGATCATGGTGTAAAGCCAGCTGAAGTTCATGATGATTCCATAAAGTAGGTCATCGGTTTTCCCACACCTGGTCAGGTGATACAAGAGCTCAGACATTTTCCGGTGATTGACAAAAAAGATGTCAGGCTCTAGTGGGTTACACTGGAAAACCCAGGGTTGGTCAGGGGCCTGCCTGTCAAAGGATGCTTGCTCTATGAAGTGCTTTTCTTCCTCAAGCAGACTTCTGTTCTCTAAGTCGAGGCAGCCATTCAAGTAGGGGTCTTCCAGGCAGAAAGCTTTCCTCCTGCCTCCTGACCACACCCCTAGAAAGTAATCTGCCAGGATTGTGTGCATCTCACGGAGGTTGCTGTCTTCTTGTAGATACAGCTTCTGAGCTATGAGCTGCAGGTGTCTGTTGGCCCAGACTAAGAGTGTGACATTCTTCACGTGCCTTTCTATTAAGTAGCCATTGAGACCCTCCTTGAGCCTTGCAATATACAGGTAAGGTACTCTTAGGGGATTGCTAGGTCTGGTGTTCTCAATGAGTTCATTCATAACACTGTTATCCAGAGCTAACACATCCTCCAGTTCCATTTCACTCAAACCCATTTTGGCCATGGTGATGTAACCCAGAGCCCTGGAGACCAGTTTCTGACCACACTTCTTCTCTAAGGACCAGAATAACTGCTCTATACTTTCATGGACAGTCACACAGAGGGAGGATTCATTGACGTCTTTGTGGGATCTCCAGTGTCTCACCTCTCTGAAAGTTAGGTTCACAAACATAGGCAGCGTGCACTTGGAGAATGCATTATTCACATAAATCTGCTGGCCTGACGTGACCTTCCTTTTGACCCTCAGCAACTGGTGTTTGAGGACCTGACTGCACATCTTTCTGTCCCGGGGAATCAGCTCAATGTAGTTGTCTTCTTCATGGATAAGGCACCTTAGTTTCTGCAGGATCCCATGTTTGTTAGGCAGTGTGGAGAGGATGATCCGAACAAACCGGGGAAGATGAGCAGGTAGCCACCAGAGCTTCCTAGCCTCATCAGTCTCTGAGAGCTGCTCTAGGGCATCGAATATTATCACCAGAGGTCTTTGAAGCGAAGACTCATTCAACAGGTTTATAAATAAGTCTCGAAGGTCGTGGATCTTCTTAGGAAAGCTTTGAACCAGACACCGGTAGTTGACTGCCAGTTGTTCACAGACACTGAGAAGAAGTGTCCTCAGATCAATACTCATGTCTGTTGTTCCTAGAAATCTCACAATGACAACTGGGTCAGAGTCTGGCCCTGTGTCTTCATGTAGCCAGCCATAAGCCTAAAACATACAAGCAGAGTTTAGAACATCGCTGTGCTGTGCCTTTCCGCAACTATGATCAACGAACTTCCCCTCAAGAGCTCAGCCTAACACCATCCTTGCAGATAAAAAGCCCTGATCCAATAAATGCACAAGCTGCCTGGGAAGGTGAAAGTGTTGCTACAAAACTCATGAACATATCTGTAGGTGGGACTCACAGGCAGCAATAGTACTTCTTAACCGTATTTGTTTGCGTTCTAAAAACAGACTTCAATTACCATAAACCTGGGTCCATTGTCTGATTTTCTTTTCATCTAAATCCCTAACTTTTGGTAGTTGTTAGCACACAGTATATAATTAGTGTCTCTTTAATAGCTAACTTAAGTAATAATTTATAAATTGCATAGAGTAAATGTTTTCATTAACTGAGAACATAAAGTTCCATATGTGGATGGCCAATTTTCAATTAATTAGAATATAACAAAATATTCACCACCAGTATTATATTGAATAGAATTTTTTGTAACCCAGTTGTATTTTTGTGATTCTACAGGGTCATCATTGTGATAATTATTTCCATCATAAAAATCTCTATAATTTGAGATGAGAGATAGCTCTCAGTTAAGAGTGACTACTCTTGGGGTTGGGGATTTAGCTCAGTGGTAGAGCACTTGCCTAGCAAGCACAAGGCCCTGGGTTCGGTCCCCAGCTCCGAAAAAAAGAAAAGAAAAAAAAAGAGTGACTACTCTCAGTTTGTAGCACCCACATCAGTTGGCTCACAGCTGTCTGTCACAGCTCCAGGAGACTGATATTCCTTTGCCCTCTAAGGATATTTGCACTCAAGTTCTCATACCCATACACAGCACACACAATTAAGGATAAAAATAAATCATTACAAAGCTACATAATTCTGGTTGTAAGAGGTTAGTTAATTGCTGTGCTTTCAAATAGTCCACTGTGTAGGCATGTGGCCATCATTTAATATGATCGCTCTGAAGGACACATGGCTTGAGAGTGATACTTAATAAGAGAGGAAAGCAGAGCTTCCAGGGACTAAGCCACTACCTAAAGACTATACATGGACTGACCCTGGACTCTGACCTCATAGGTAGCAGTGAATATCCTAGTAAGAGCACCAGTGGAAGGGGAAGCCCTGGGTCCTGCTAAGACTGAATCCCCAGTGAACTAGATTGTTGGGGGGGGTGGTAATGGGGGAAGGATGGGGAGGGGAACACCCATAAAGAAGGGGAGGGGGGAGGGGGATGTTTGCCCGGAAACCGGGAAAGGGAATAACACTCGAAATGTATATAAGAAATACTCAAGTTAAAAAAAAATAAGAGAGGAAAGCGAAGCTCAGGCTAGATCACTAAATAGCTTCAAGCTAAACAGTCATTAGAAACAAAACTGAAGTAGAGCCATATCTCACTTTCATTCTATATGCCCTTCCCTTCTCCTCCTTCCCTTTTTCCCTTTCCCTTCTCCCTTCCCTCTCTGTTTCTTCCCTTCCTTGATAAGGGAATAAGGCATACATGGATCAGCAAAATTCACTATATATTTTTTTTTTTTGTGGTCGAAGAGTGAAAGTTGAGAAGGAATATGATCAAAGTGCAAAAGAGCCCCATGGAGTACTGTAGGGAGATTAGAGCCTTTCAGCTGCTCTCTTACGAAGAATGCTCTTCAGAAAATAAGAGAATAGCCCACAAATTCTATTATTTACTCTATGTAGATCTTTTTCTATAAATTACAAAGCTAGGATCTTTGAGGTAGTTCAGAGTAAAGAAAAAGAAAGTAAGATTCAAGGTCTATGGATATGAGTGGGATAAATGGCATAGCACCAGTTTTCTGCTACTTAGTTTTGATGTTGAAAGCTGCATTTAGGGACAATAGCAATGCCACGCGCTGACACTCCACTAGTGGCTGACCAGAACCCAAAACACAGTCTGTTTGGGCTGATATTGATGGCTCATATGCTGAGGCTGCTGTCTATGTTCTCTGTGGGGACAGCCCTATAGTTGTGAGCCAGACTCATCAGACAAGCATGAGATACCTATTGGAAACAAGGACAGTAGACAGTGAAACTTGTTGCTGACACATTCGCCAGTAGAGACAGACGGTGAGAAGGGGACAAAGAAGCAGGCAAGCAAAACCCTGGACTGTGTGTATTCAGATACACACAACTGAACCAGATCTCCAGAAGACAGCCTAGTCATCATTAAAGATCAGCTTTGTATGACTAGCATCCTGCAGAGTAGAGATGCTTCTCTGTATGCACACATTAGCCTGTATCATGCAGTCTGTGACCTGGCATGTGCATGGAGACATACCACATGGATCTTCTGCTCCATCAGTTCAACAATATTTGTTTCTTGTAGGAGGAAGGGAAGCCCTATCAAACTTCTTACACATTCCTCACTCTGTCATCAGTTTGCTTGTGAGAAATAATCCTGCAGTTTGAAGATTCAACCAGAGTTTAAAGTTTCTCTCCTTCTCTCTACCTTCCCCTCTATTCTGATAGAACATGGTGCCTGAAGTCAGCTTTCTTCTTGTCTTGTGCTTAATTAACTAAAGAAGCGGTTCATCTTCTAACACAAGCACAGGAAGCAGCTGAACATGATGAACTAAAACATGGCCAATTAGGTTAAGAATTATTTATATACCTGATTCTCATCTGTAAATTTGCTCTGGTACCAAATTCCCACAAGAGATGCAATGACGCCAACCCTGCTTTTGTACTCAGGGCAGCCAATTTGATATTGTCCAGCACATGACAGATGACAGGACTATTCAGAGAGTTAGAGAAGGCTCTGCTAGACAGTACACAGAGGAACAACATAACAGTTCTAAGTGATCATCAGACTAGTAGAAGCTGCTCTACTTTAACGCCAGTGTAAAGGAAATTAAAATGGTTCAGTACAGTTTAGGCTGACAGGCAAGATAGTAGATATTACATTTTAAAAATGAGGTCACAGAGTTGTTATCCTAGCCTGGTTCTGAGGGCCAAAGAGTACCTGGGTATTTCCCATGAACCCAATGTGAAGCTTCAAGAAGAGGGAGATGGTAAGGCTTGGTGCTTTCCTTGTCCTTGGAACTTGCTGGGCTGAGGAGATGATCTTACCCCAAAGACTCTAGAAGTTTGTTAATGGACGTCTAAGAAGTGATAAAGCAATGAGCAAGAAAAAAAATGCAATGCCCTGCATTTAGGTAGCTGTGGTGAGATGCGATCAGTGGGTCAAGGCTTGGGGGTACAGGAGGAGAAGAAACTTCTGGAAATGATGGGGAGGGCTCAGAAGGGATGGTGGACAGCTTTTAGTGTTTCCTAAAAGTTTGGTGCTCACTCACAGCAGCTTGGGTCATTTCCAGTATGATTTACCTTCCTAGAACCACCACACTACAACTCAGTAGGGATTATAATGTGGGGTTAGGAAACGAGGGAGGAGAAATGCTATGTCAATAAAGGCATTCATGTTCTCATATCCACAGTGGGATGCTTGACTGTGGTAGGCCTCAGATGAAGGAGAAAAATATAGACAAAAGTGTTATCACCGTAGACAGGACATGCTTGTTGTTGTACTGAAACTGATTTATTGACTAGAGAAACTGACTAGACGACTTTTTGCTTGACAGGGATGAGACAGGTTTACAAGAATTGGGTCCCCCTTTCATCCTAAGGAGGTGGATGATAAGGAGTCACAATAGAAAGTGGTTTTATAGTCATGTCCCATGTATACTGTTCTCACAGCACATCTGTTATGCCAACAGAAAGAAACACAGAAGCAGCCATCCCAGAAAGTCTAGTTATAATTCAGATAGCAAGCACAGAAAATGAAAATTGAATTTGAACAAGTTATTATTTTCCCCAAAGGGTCACAAATATTTCTACAGAGAATGGAAAGTGTAGATTTATTTATTTATTTATTTATTTATTTATTTATTTATTTATTTATTTTTACCTTTTTTGCTACTTCAGCTAGCAGTAGAGTCTTCCCAGTGCATGGTCCCCCATACACAATGAGAGGATTGATATGCCCGGTTTTGCTTGGAAGGATGTATTTATGCAAGATGTTTAGCGATTCACATTTGTATTCATAGAAGGAGGCGTATGTTTTACATAGTGAAGAGTGCTGCAGGATTTCATCATACAGCGTATCAGTCTCTGTGTCAAAGTTCTGCTGGACTGTCGCCTGAATTATATCAATCATGTCTTCATAAAATTGCTTACCAAGTCCTTCTATGTAATGGTTCTCTATCTCTTGGGAATAGCCCAGTTTCATGTCACAGTGAGTGACAGACGTGTACACTCTCAGATTAGAGGATGCGACGATGGTAGGAATGAATTCATCCCTGAGTTTTATCAGCTTCTCTTGAGCTTCTGGGTCACGGATGATTCTTGGGTCCGTTCCGGTTATGTCCATGTATTTTCCCATCTCTGGGATTTTCACGAAGCGTTCGATGTTAGCAATCTTCCTGATGTAGCATACACACTTCTTCAGGAATGCTGGAGTTTGCTTGCCCAGAGCAAAGTCAAACTCATCCTCGATAGCTGGAAGAAGATGAGACAGGGTTTATTGCCTTGAGTGAAGGAACCATGTGTCCAAATTCCCAATATATAGCTCTAAACCACTTTGAGGGAAGTTTTTTGGCTTATACTTTGTAGAGATGCAACTTGGGGGTCTTTTCTTAAGTTAGCATTGGTCTTTCCCTAAGCATGTAGGACCTAGAAGAATAGATTCTTTTTGTAAATTATTTTATTTCCCTCATCATGGAAAGGAAAAGTTGAAAACCAGATTGATAAGGCAAGCATGCAGGCTCCATGGTGATGAGTTTTAAGATGTAAGTTTAATTTCCCTCTCTAGCTAGCTTCAGAAGTTAGGAGCTTTTTCCTAAATAATGACCTTTTCTGGGACTCTTGTGATAATAGTTTTTCCCACAATGACAGCCATCAGTCAAGACTTTTGACTTTATAAAAATGGATAAGCGTATGGCTACAGGGTGTCTGTAGACTGCCGTGAGCTTGGTGCCTCTTACACAGTGTTTGAGCCAGCCACTGTGGTTAAGGGAGCAGGCCACTGTGCTTATATAACATTTGTTTGATTTCCTTTCACAGGAGATAGATAAGAGAAGTTGTGAGGAACTTAGACATCAGGGACTACAGAGGAAGAAGCTTCTGGCCCATCTGTCTTCCAGCCTCTGGGGAAAGTGCTGGTGAGCACTTTGGATCGGATACTGCATGCTGACATGATCGGGAAGAAAAGGGAAGGATCCACCTGTGCTGTCCACAGACAACGTATCACCGATTCCCAGAGATAGACACCACCACTTGGACTTTCAGAGAGAGGCTCACTGTAACTGTCTGGTATTATTGTCAAATCTGTGGAAGGAGGGTGCTAACTGGGAATTTCTGAGCGAAAGACGGGATGCAGATAAATCACAGTAGAAAAAAATCCATCTAGGCCTGACTTGGGGGAAGAAAGCAGGCTGTTCACAGAGTGCCACCAAGTTTAGTATTTTCAAAGGAAACTTAAAATAAGACTCAACTTCCTGATGGCTTGCATCTAGGAGTTACCAAATTGATTTATAGCTTTAAAAAAACTATTTAAAATGTGTGTATTCAGTGATTGAGGGTCAAGTGCTTTTGGGGTTTTTACACCTGATTTTTGTTCTGTAACTGTAAAAGCTTCATGATACTGATGCCACATTGGAACATGGTCGCCAGAGCACCCAGGACAGCGATCTGGAAGTGCAATTACTATTATATTTCATTAACAATTTTTTTATTGTGAACTTTAAAAAGAAATTCTATCCTTCAGGTCCTGGCTTTCCTACAGTTTCTGACAGATTTCCCTTGCCTATCTGTGGAAGGTTTCAAACTAGTTGGTAATGAGGAGTGTGCTTGCCTGGTTGTGCGTGTGTGTGTGTGTGTGTGTGTATGTGTGTGTGTGTGTGTGTGTGTGTGTGTGTGTGTGTTTGCTATTTTAATATAGTGTTAAGTCCTGGAACATCTTTCTACAGTTCCTACCCTCCTCCCTGGCTTCCCATGTCACACCTAAGGTCGTTACACAGCCATCTTTGTCCCTGTTGTCATCCTCCTCAAACCTGACTGTTTTGCTGTTCATGAAGTTCCCAGAATAAAGCCTTGTCTGTGTTGAGCTTTCTAAGAGAATGATTGATGGGTTAGGTTGCTGTGATTTTGGAGAACTGGAATGTTGCAGGTCCAGAGCTTTTAGCCCCATTAACAGCCACTTACTGCATACCTCGGCTTTGCCCAAACATCTTTTCAGCTATCAGGAAAGATCTCTTCTGGAACGTACATACAATCTCAGCCTGAGGGTCCCCTGATTTACAGTGGAAGAATGTTGTCAGGCAACATTTAATGCCTATAGCAGGGAATTCCCAGCTGTGCTGTAACCCACCTACTTGATGTTCCTATCAATGTATTTGAAAATGCCTCGATCTATTGCTTTCTTTTGTAACTATAAAAGCTTCAGGAAACTGCGACCATGTTATACATTTGAAGTAGCCAGAACCTGTGCTCCCAGGCTATGGCAATTTGTGTTTGGCTCCAGAATAAACCCCCATTTCCTTGGCTGAGAGATGTGGTTATATTTGACACCCTGTCTAGTCCCTCTGAGGGAATCTAACCAGTTGGTCCCACTGCCTGCAATCTCCGCCTTAGAGAGTAAAGGTACTGCTAACTCTGATTCTTTCCATCTTCCATTTAAAAAAATCACCTGTCTATACAAGATCCCCAGCCTCCCTCCTCAGCCACTACTTTTTTTTTATAAATATGTTTTATTCAAGTTACAAATTATTTAATTTCTGAAATGATCTTGCTTATTTATTTCTTGGTAATCATGTCTCTGCCTCCATGAAATCAGTTTCCAGGAGAACAGAAACCTCCCATATCCATTACTATCTTCCCTGAGTTTGCCTCAGAGTTGACCAGGATAGGTCCCCACACATTTGCTAGGAGACAAAGAGGGACTGATGTGCTCCACTGAGACAGAATGGCGGAGCCTTGACTAGTATATCCAGCCACCTCTACTAACTTCTTCTAAAATCACATTTGCTAGATTAAGGAAAGGATTTCCCATTAGTTGACACTTGCCTTTCTGGGATGTAGAAGCATTTATCAATTCAAATGTGCACGGTACCAAATGGGATTAAATTTAAAGACTCCCAGGAGGGAAGCCATGCATGCTTCTAGTTTTTATCCATTTCTGAATGTTCTGAAAACACACGGAAATTACCTGAGAACAGGTACCTCTTAGCCTGGCTGAGCTTCATTTTCCCCTGTTCATGCAGCAGTTTGGTAGCAGCTTTAAATATTGTTTTGATTTCATCCGATATTTCTTGCCATGGCCTCTCATGTTCACCCGTGGCAGAAGGCTGTGTCTAGGAAAAGGTGAAAGTGGGGAGTTAATCTCAAAAATCATGAAGGACAAATCGGTATTTAAGAGCAAGATTGGTATATGCCAATGCTATGAAAGTCGGTGTCTCCAGTGCCACACTTCATCCTTTTTTCTCCAATAGTCCAGGAGTAAGAAATCATCCCCAGATTACAGGTGAATTTACCCTGGTTACATCAAGGCATGATGCAGGTTTGTTTCCTGGGCTTGGCTACAGTTGCTATTGGTTATTTATCTGCCAGGACTTTGATTCCCATTTCTCTTGGCAATGTTGGGACATGAGATGTAATAGAAGGTGGTCCCCAAAATGCCATCCTTGGAAGATATTAATGTCATTTTTATTGGGCCTTAGGTAGTTCTTGAGGGACTAGGTTCTTATGAAAAGGATCACCCCAGTCTTTGAAGCTCTCTGGTTTATTGTCTCACCATGAGATTTCTTCTGCATGAGTTCCTACTGTCATTTTCTTTTTCTTTCTTTTTTTTTTTGGTTCTTTTTTTCGGAGCTGGGGATCGAACCCAGGGCCTTGTGCTTCCTGAGCTAAATCCCCAACCCCCCTACTGTCATAATATGGTCAAGAAGACTCTTATTAGGGCCTGAGGAGATGGAGGTGTCCGCCTTGGATTTTCAAAGTCCCAAACTGTGAGTTAAAGGAAATTCTTTCCTTAGAAAGCAGCCAGGCTATTTACCATAGAGTTCCCTCTTGCATTTTGATCTTAAATATCATGACAATATAATCTTTATAGTGTCCTCTGAAAAAGTGAGAGGGAAGCTAAAGAGGAGGCATTTCTGTGTCACCATATATCTTTGGATTTTGCTTCATTTTTTTATCATAATCATTTAAGAAAGAAAGTGGCAAAATTGTTTAACAGGAAGGAAATATTTATATAGTCTTGGAACATGTATAAAGTCTTATTCATGCCTTTATTTATTTAACATTGATTATGAATGATTTATACATAACTTTGAACATTTGGAGAATGATTTACATCTCCCTGGAGGGTCATAGAAATAAGTGGAGATAAAGAAAACAAACAATAAAATAGTCACATAGAAACAAGTGTCCCCAGACCACTGTATGAAATAGCTTTGTGGTTTCACCCTCTATCCTGTCTAAATTTACTCTTATATGCTTTGGGTTTACTCTAACAGCCCTATCCAAAAGAACATTATTGTTACAGATATGTTAAGTAATGGTAGTGTGTATGTAAGGAAATCAATGACTTTGACATGATTTCATCAGCACGAAGAGGATATCAGAAAGACAAACGTAAGAATGAAGACCGTGACTCATCTATCATCATTTTCTTCTTGAAGCTGTCTGGGTACCAGATACACCAAGGATGCTCTATAGGAAAGACAGATGGATATCAGTTTTTAAAAAACCCATCTAAACAGTTAAATGATCAACCAGAACCGTCTGCCCTTCTTTTCCCTTCACTAAGTTTTGAAAGACATATAATAGATATACTAAGGTCAGGAGAAACCTAAACCAATTTACCCTATGATTCTACACAAAGTACAAGTACACAAACTGTTGAGTGTTCAAGGAGAACTATCAAAAGTGTACTAAAATGTACAACAAAGAGTCCATAAAAATAGTGAAGCATGGTTTTTCAAAGGATACATAAAACAATGCACAAACAACACACACAAACAAAACTTTCATAAAATAAAACCTAACTGTTGGATTTGGAAATCAACAGAGTAGAAACTGCTGAAGAAAACATCAGTGAACTGGAGTAAAGACCTGAAGTACTTTTATGGAAGAGGAGAGCAAATTGATACCCTGGGGAAGAATGGAGATACGGAGACAGACCTAGACTGTCTAGTGGAAACTTGATTGAGGAACCAACAGGGAAATGTAAATGGCTTCAGTTTGCTTCCTGTTGCTGTTATAATCACCATGACCAAAGCAACTTAGGAGAGGAAAGGGCTGGATTGGTTTATAGGTCCAGGTTACAAACTGTTATCGAGGGAAGTTAAGATGAATCTCAAGCAGGAACTGAGGAATGCTGCTCATTGACTTGTTCCCTGGCTTATGCTCAGCTTGCTTTCTTATATGTCCAGGGATCACTTGCCTTGGATGGTACTGCACACAGTGTGCTGGGGCCTCCAGCATCAATTAAAACAATGCTGCACAGACATGCACAAAGGACAATCTGATGGAGGCCTTTATTTCATTGAGTTTCCTTCTTTCAAGTGTCATTGGGTTAAGCCAGGTTGACAATAAGAACTAACCAGGACAGGAGGTAGTAGAAAATACATTGGTAAAATAATGGTGGAATGATTTTGAGAATTAATAGGATATGTGAATTTATACATTACAGGCATATAATCTGATCGGCATATGCCAACCAGAGCTAATGAAATCATAATGTCTTCGGATCCCCTGAGAGCGTTTGCAACTGATCACTCTCATAGTGTAATTTACAGTCTACTCCAGACAGAAGGAAAATCACCTTAGAGCGAAAGGCAGAGAAGACAAACTTACTGAGTTCTTGTTGGTTCTTGGCACCTCTAGTCTGGGTCTGAGGTAATAGGCTGCTGGCACCGAGTTCTCGTCCCGACAGTACCAATCTTCCAGTAACTTGGTCTCCAGTTTTGCCTCTACAGCAGCATCCAGAATCATTTCAAACTCTGAAGCTTCAACTTGCCCCGGTATTCGAATGTTCCCGTACTTCTCACCTAGGAGCCCCTGTGTGTCAGCCAGACAGTTTACACCTACAGCACGCTGACACCCAGCGAATGTCAGTAAACAGTAAGACACATTGTTAAGTCCGTTCTTTCTAATCACCGCAGTGCATATTGGATTTCATAAGTAAAATTAAACCAGCTATAATTATAAGAAGTTACTCAATATACTGAGAAATTAGTTTACATATTCTGTCAGACATGACAAGTTCAAAAGGTTTATAGCAAATTCTTTGAGGTTTATATAGCAAAACAAGAGCTGTTTTATTCTGAGATTTGTTTCTGGCTACGAAAAATGCTGAACCTTAAAAAATTCTAAACATGCAAACCCTCCAACACAGGAGTTGCACTACTCAGAATGATGGTGTGACCTTCAGCCCTGGATCCCCACAGCCAGGGAGGACACAAGGCGGTGTGGCTGGGCACAGCACTAGTACTAGCCCCACTGAAATGATTCAGGTATGTACACTGAAAACCAGCCCCTATTAAATTGGCAAAAAGCTCCACAGGAATCCAAGCAAACAAAACAATACAAAAAATAAACAAAAAACCTCCCAAATCCCCAAAACAACCCCCCCAAATCATAGTGTTCTATGAAGGCAAAGCAATAATAACCACATGGTGCAAATCAAATGGACAGGAAAAATTTCCCTGAGCTCTAAGACTTGCCCACAAGACTAGAGAGTGGTCCATCACAGTGTATACTGTCATCCAGAATACTTCTTAAAATGTAGATTCCTAAGTCCCTACTGAAACTTAAAACATCACAGGGGAACATGGGAGAAAGTCCAGGAATTTGCATATTATTATTGTTATTATTATAGCAAAGCTAGAGTTTATTAAGAGGAGACTAATGTAAATTTAAATTTAAGCACAGGCAGTAGGACACACACACACACACACGCAGGCACACACACACAGACACAGAGAGAGAGAGAGAGAGAGAGAGAGAGAGAGAGAGAGAGAGAGAGAGAGAGAGAGAGAAATTTTTAAGGGGAGAATGGCAGCATACACCCTGGAGTAGGTGCAGGTTTCTCTAGATAGCCTGTCTACAACTTGCATTTTAAAGTGAGGTTTCAAGTGAATCTCAGTTTCAAGGAGCTGTGCTTGTGTGCACTGTGGATATTAATGGTCTCATGAACGATGTTTGGCAGGCACTGAAGCAGAAGAACTAGGAACAGAATGGATCATTACAAAAATCGAAATCTATTTAAAAATAATTGTTTCTTTGAGCAGAGCACCTGGCACCAAACAATATAGTTATTTGATCGATGTAGTAATGCTATGCATGCTATAAAGATGACTAAAGGAAAAATTTCCTAATTCACTTCTAATAATAAGCATATATCGGGCACCTACTACATGGCAGTAACATAGAACTTTATAGAAGGAATAGAATGCTGGATAGGTCTAAAGCTATTTATTGGATTGTTCTGCCTTTGTCCTTTTCATCCATTGATTTTTCCTTTAGGTGGAACACTCATAAATCATGACTTGATTATTTTTTGAGAATCTAAGTCAAGAGTCTACCTTAGTTTTATTATTTGAGAGATGGTAAAAAAAAAAAAGAAATTTGCTGATACATTTTTGAGGAAGACTTTTTGGATCCTTTGTATTTATAGGTCTAATGTAACACACACATGTTGTTTGCAAAACATGAGTTTTTATCAGGGATGGAGAGTGTTGGTTTAGAAAGTGTCAACCTGACACAGTTGCCAAGTCTAACTATCGATCAATAGGTCAGAACAGGATGAGGAAGCCACACTGCATCCCGAGCCTTGTAACTCTCTATGACAAGATGGAGTCCCAGTGAGACCCTTTCTGGATTGAGCAGTATTGACTATAGCCATGAATGACCTTGAGGTGGGTGCAGACACAATGGCAGAGTGTCAGCCTGTCTGCCCACTGTCTCCTTCCACCACTGAAGGAGAAACAGATTTTCTACATCCTTCTGGGTGCAAACACCAAGTTTGCTTTGTCTAGATAAACATTTGCTGAGGAATTGAGGGACTTCGTGTCATTTTGTGTTTTTATTATAAATAAATGTGCCTGGATCCTGTGACAGAAAAAAATGCATAGGAACAAAATAAGTTTTAATTTTTCACTGAATTGCTTAAGCAGTCTGTCCATATACACGAGAGCATAAACATCATTTTTTTCCTTCACATAGAACTCCATAATCACGTCTCTCTCCAACCTTACCACATGTGGAATGTATGTTGGTTCATTCTTAAACAGTGAAGGTAACTTTATAAGCTAGTGGGAAGCAAGAATTTGATTGCTCAAATACAATCTAGAGAGTCAAGGACAAAAAGAAGTATAAAAAGAACTGAGCATGTATTGTTGGTGTAGTTTTGGCACAAGCAATATACCTTGCCGGGGGGGGGGGTGGCTGGAGAGATGGCTCAGTGGTTAAGACCACTGGATGCTCTTCCAGAGGTCCTGAGTTCAAATCCCAGCAACCACATGGTAGCTCACGACCATCTGTAATGGGATCTGATACCCTCTTCTGGTGTGTCTGAAGACAGCTACAGTGTACTTCTATATAATAAATAAATAAATAAATCTTTAGGAATACATCTTGATGCTTTGGCACATGTTAGAGATGGTGATTACACAACACTGTAGTGCATCAGATGCCATTAGATTATCTGCTTTACAACGGCTCCTTTAAAAATATTTTTATCGCAGACCCTGTGAGAGAGAGACCCAACCGCCTGGTCAGGTGGGCACTCCTGAGGCTGCAGAGAGGAAGAGACCACCAACACTGCTCACCCCTGCCCACATCCCTGGCCCAAGAGGAAACTGTATAAGGCCTCTGGGCTCCCGTGGGGGAGGGCCCAGGAGCGGCAGGACCCCTGCCAGAGACACCGCCGGACCCTGAAGGAAACAGACCGGATAAACAGTTCTCTGCACCCAAATCCCGTGGGAGGGAGAGCTAAACCTTCAGAGAGGCAGACAAGCCTGGGAAACCAGAAGAGACTGCTCTCTGCACATACATCTCGGACGCCAGAGGAAAAAGCCAAAGACCATCTGGAACCCTGGTGCACTGAAGCTCCCGGAAGGGGCGGCACAGGTCTTCCTGGTTGCTGCCGCTGCAGAGAGCCCGTGGGCAGCACCCCACGAGCGAACTTGAGCCTCGGGACCACAGGTAAGACCAACTTTTCTGCTGCAAGAAAGCTGCCTGGTGAACTCAAGACACGCCCACAGGAACAGCTGAAGACCTGTAGAGAGGAAAAACTACACGCCCGAAAGCAGAACACTCTGTTCCCATAACTGACTGAAAGAAAACAGGAAAACAGGTCTACAGCACTCCTGACACACAGGCTTATAGGACAGTCTAGCCACTGTCAGAAATAGCAGAACAAAGTAACACTAGAGATAATCTGATGGCAAGAGGCAAGCGCAGGAACCCAAGCAACAGAAACCAAGACTACTTGGCATCATCGGAGCCCAATTCTCCCACCAAAATAAACATGGAATATCCAAACACACCAGAAAAGCAAGATCTAGTTTCAAAATCATATTTGATCATGATGCTGGAGGACTTCAAGAAAGATGTGAAGAACTCCCTTAGGGAAACACAGGAAAACATTAATAAACAAGTAGAAGCCTACAGAGAGGAATCGCAAAAATCCCTGAAAGAATTCCAGGAAAACACAATCAAACAGTTGAAGGAATTAAAAATGGAAATAGAAGCAATCAAGAAAGAACACATGGAAACAACCCTGGATATAGAAAACCAAAAGAAGAGACAAGGAGCTGTAGATACAAGCTTCACCAACAGAATACAAGAGATGGAAGAGAGAATCTCAGGAGCAGAAGATTCCATAGAAATCATTGACTCAACTGTCAAAGATAATGTAAAGCAGAAAAAGCTACTGGTCCAAAACATACAGGAAATCCAGGACTCAATGAGAAGATCAAACCTAAGGATAATAGGTATAGAAGAGAGTGAAGACTCCCAGCTCAAAGGACCAGTAAATATCTTCAACAAAATCATAGAAGAAAACTTCCCTAATCTAAAAAAAGAGATACCCATAGGCATACAAGAGGCCTACAGAACTCCAAATAGATTGGACCAGAAAAGAAACACCTCCCGTCACATAATAGTCAAAACACCAAATGCACAAAATAAAGAAAGAATATTAAAAGCAGTAAGGGAAAAAGGTCAAGTAACATATAAAGGCAGACCTATCAGAATCACACCAGACTTCTCGCCAGAAACTATGAAGGCCAGAAGATCCTGGACTGATGTCATACAGACCCTAAGAGAACACAAATGCCAGCCCAGGTTACTGTATCCTGCAAAACTCTCAATTAACATAGATGGAGAAACCAAGATATTCCATGACAAAACCAAATTTACACAATATCTTTCTACAAATCCAGCACTACAAAGGATAATAAACGGTAAAGCCCAACATAAGGAGGCAAGCTATAACCTAGAAGAAGCAAGAAACTAATCGTCTTGGCAACAAAACAAAGAGAATGAAAGCACACAAACATAACCTCACATCCAAATATGAATATAACGGGAAGCAATAATCACTATTCCTTAATATCTCTCAACATCAATGGCCTCAACTCCCCAATAAAAAGACATAGATTAACAAACTGGATACGCAACGAGGACCCTGCATTCTGCTGCCTACAGGAAACACACCTCAGAGACAAAGACAGACATTACCTCAGAGTGAAAGGCTGGAAAACAATTTTCCAAGCAAATGGTCAGAAGAAGCAAGCTGGAGTAGCCATTCTAATATCAAATAAAATCAATTTTCAATTAAAAGTCATCAAAAAAGATAAGGAAGGACACTTCATATTCATCAAAGGAAAAATCCACCAAGATGAATTCTCAATCCTAAATATCTATGCCCCAAATACAAGGGCACCTACATACATAAAAGAAACCTTACTAAAGCTCAAAACACACATTGCACCTCACACAATAATAGTGGGAGATTTCAACACCCCACTCTCATCAATGGACAGATCATGGAAACAGAAATTGAACAGTGATGTCGACAGACTAAGAGAAGTCATGAGCCAAATGGACTTAACGGATATTTATAGAACATTCTATCCTAAAGCAAAAGGATATCCCTTCTTCTCAGCTCCTCATGGTACTTTCTCCAAAATTGACCATATAATTGGTCAAAAAACGGGCCTCAACAGGTACAGAAAGATAGAAATAATCCCATGCGTGCTATCGGACCACCACGGCCTAAAACTGGTCTTCAATAACAATCAAGGAAGAATGCCCACATATACTTGGAAATTGAACAATGCTCTACTCAATGATAACCTGGTCAAGGAAGAAATGAAGAAAGAAATTAAAAACTTTTTAGAATTTAATGAAAATGAAGGTACAACATACCCAAACTTATGGGACACAATGAAAGCTGTGCTAAGAGGAAAACTCATAGCGCTGAGTGCCTGCAGAAAGAAACAGGAAAGAGCATATGTCAGCAGCTTGACAGCACACCTAAAAGCTCTAGAACAAAAAGAAGCACATACACCCAGGAGGAGTAGAAGGCAGGAAATAATCAAACTCAGAGCTGAAATCAACCAAGTAGAAACAAAAAGGACCATAGAAAGAATCAACAGAACCAAAAGTTGGTTCTTTGAGAAAATCAACAAGATAGATAAACCCTTAGCCAGACTAACGAGAGGACACAGAGAGTGCGTCCAAATTAACAAAATCAGAAATGAAAAGGGAGACATAACAACAGATTCAGAGGAAATTCAAAAAATCATCAGATCTTACTATAAAAACCTATATTCAACAAAACTTGAAAATCTTCAGGAAATGGACAATTTCCTAGACAGATACCAGGTACCGAAGTTAAATCAGGAACAGATAAACCAGTTAAACAACCCCATAACTCCTAAGGAAATAGAAGCAGTCATTAAAGGTCTCCCAACCAAAAAGAGCCCAGGTCCAGACGGGTTTAGTGCAGAATTCTACCAAACCTTTATAGAAGACCTCATACCAATATTATCCAAACTATTCCACAAAATTGAGACAGATGGATCACTACCGAATACCTTCTACGAAGCCACAATTACTCTTATACCTAAACCACACAAAGACACAAGAAAGAAAGAGAACTTCAGACCAATTTCCCTTATGAATGTCGATGCAAAAATACTCAACAAAATTCTGGCAAACCGAATCCAAGAGCACATCAAAACAATCATCCACCATGACCAAGTAGGCTTCATCCCAGGCATGCAGGGATGGTTTAATATACGGAAAACCATCAACGTGATCCATTATATAAACAAACTGAAAGAACAAAACCACATGATCATTTCATTAGACGCTGAGAAAGCATTTGACAAAATTCAACACCCCTTCATGATAAAAGTCCTGGAGAGAATAGGAATTCAAGGCCTATACCTGAACATAGTAAAAGCCATATACAGCAAACCAGTTGCTAACATTAAACTAAATGGAGAGAAACTCGAAGCAATCCCACTAAAATCAGGGACTAGACAAGGCTGCCCACTCTCTCCCTACTTATTCAATATAGTTCTTGAAGTTCTAGCCAGAGCAATCAGACAACAAAAGGAGGTCAAGGGGATACAGATCGGAAAAGAAGAAGTCAAAATATCACTGTTTGCAGATGATATGATAGTGTATTTAAGTGATCCCAAAAGTTCCACCAGAGAACTACTAAAGCTGATAAACAACTTCAGCAAAGTGGCTGGGTATAAAATTAACTCAAATAAATCAGTAGCCTTCCTCTACACAAAAGAGAAACAAGCCGAGAAAGAAATTAGGGAAACGACACCCTTCATAATAGACCCAAATAATATAAAGTACCTCGGTGTGACTTTAACCAAGCAAGTAAAAGATCTGTACAATAAGAACTACAAGACACTGAAGAAGGAAATTGAAGAAGACCTCAGAAGATGGAAAGATCTCCCATGTCATGGATTGGCAGGATTAATATAGTAAAAATGGCCATTTTACCAAAAGCAATCTACAGATTCAATGCAATCCCCATCAAAATACCAATCCAATTCTTCAAAGAGTTAGACAGAACAATTTGCAAATTCATCTGGAATAACAAAAAACCCAGGATAGCTAAAGCTATCCTCAACAATAAAAGGACTTCAGGGGGAATCACTATCCCTGAACTCAAGCAGTATTACAGAGCAATAGTGATAAAAACTGCGTGGTATTGGTACAGAGACAGACAGATAGACCAATGGAATAGAATTGAAGACCCAGAAATGAACCCACACGCCTATGGTCACTTGATTTTTGACAAAGGATCCAAAACCATCAAATGGCAAAAAGATAGCATTTTCAGCAAATGGTGCTGGTTCAACTGGAGGTCAACATGTAGAAGAATGCAGATCGATCCATGCTTATCACCCTGTACAAAGCTTAAGTCCAAGTGGATCAAGGACCTCCACATCAAACCAGACACACTCAAACTAATAGAAGAAAAACTAGGGAAGCATCTGGAACACATGGGCACTGGAAAAAATTTCCTAAACAAAACACCAATGGCTTACGCTCTAAGATCAAGAATCGACAAATGGGATCTCATAAAACTACAAAGCTTCTGTAAGGCAAAGGACACGGTGGTTAGGACAAAACGGCAACCAACAGATTGGGAAAAGATCTTTACCAATCCTACAACAGATAGAGGCCTTATATCCAAAATATACAAAGAACTCAAGAAGTTAGACCGCAGGGAAACAAATAACCCTATTAAAAATGGGGTTCAGAGCTAAACAAAGAATTCACAGCTGAGGAATGCCGAATGGCTGAGAAAAACCTAAAGAAATGTTCAACATCTTTAGTCATAAGGGAAATGCAAATCAAAACAACCCTGAGATTTCACCTCACACCAGTGAGAATGGCTAAGATCAAAAACTCAGGGGACAACAGATGCTGGCGAGGATGTGGAGGAAGAGGAACACTCCTCCATTGTTGGTGGGATTGCAAACTGGTACAACCATTCTGGAAATCAGTTTGGAGAATCCTCAGAAAATTGGACATTGAACTGCCTGAGGATCCAGCTATACCTCTCTTGGGCATATACCCAAAAGATGCCCCAACATATAAAAAAGACACATGCTCCACTATGTTCATTGCAGCCTTATTTATAATAGCCAGAAGCTGGAAAGAACCCAGATGCCCTTCAACAGAGGAATGGATACAGAAAATGTGGTACATCTACACAATGGAATATTACTCAGCTATCAAAAACAACGACTTTATGAAATTCGTAGGCAAATGGTTGGAACTGGAAAACATCATCCTGAGTGAGCTAACCCAATCACAGAAAGTCATACATATCACTCATTGATAAGTGGCTATTAGCCCAAATGCTTGAATTACCCTAGATGCCTAGAGCAAATGAAACTCAAGACGGATGATCAAAATGTGAATGCTTCACTCCTTCTTTAAAAGGGGAACAAGAATACCCTTGGCAGGGAAGAGAGAGGCAAAGATTAAAACAGAGACTGAAGGAACACCCATTCAGAGTCTGCCCCACATGTGGCCCATACATATATAGCCACCCAATTAGACAAGATGGATGAAGCAAAGAAGTGCAGACCGGCAGGAGCCGGATGTAGATCGCTCCTGAGAGACACAGCCAGAATACAGCAAATACAGAGGCGAATGCCAGCAGCAAACCACTGAACTGAGAATAGGACCCCCGTTGAAGGAATCAGAGAAAGAACTGGAAGAGCTTGAAGGGGCTCGAGACTCCATATGTACAACAATGCCAAGCAACCAGAGCTTTCAGGGACTAAGCCCCTACCCAAAGACTATACATGGACTGACCCTGGACTCTGACCTCATAGGTAGCAATGCATATCCTAGTAAGAGCACCAGTGGAAGGGGAAGCCCTGGGTCCTGCCAAGAATGAACCCCCAGTGAACTAGACTGGTGGGGGGAGGGCGGCAATGGGGGGAGGGTTGGGAGGGGAACACCCATAAGGAAGGGGAGGGGGGAGGGGGATGTTTGCCCGGATACCGGGAAAGGGAATAACACTTGAAATGTATATAAGAAATACTCAAGTTAATAAAAAAAACAAAAAAAAAACAAAAAAAATATTTTTATCTTATTACTTGAACAATGGATATGCATTACACATGTTCCTGGTTCTAGTGGAGGCCAGAAGGGGCTTTGGATCCCCTTTAAGTGAAACTATAGGTGGCTATGAGTAACCATGTGAGTGTAGGGTACTGAACTTTGAGCCTCTAGAAGAGCAGCAAGTGCTGTTAACTGCTGAGCCATCTCGCCAGCACGCTGAACTGGCTCATTTTATGCTATGTGAATATCCTTATAGGTATGAAAACAAAGAAAGAAATACTTCCCAGATATTGTGCTCTTCCTAACTGTGAACTCCAATGCACAAAGGCTCTGCTTTCCTTCCTCTCTTCCCTGCTGGTACAGAAACATCTAACCCATGGCTTTCAAAGGCTTAGAGATAACATTTTCTTTCCTCTCCATTGATTTTTCTGTTCCGTTGGGCAAATATTGATCTCCCCTCCCCCGGGTCTGTATGTAAGTTAGCTCTGTCCTGGCTTGTGCACTTTCGGGGTTGGGCCTGGTGTGAGGGTATACAGTATTTTACTGTAGCAGGCAGTAGGATGACTGAAGTATCCTTGAAGGGTTTGATGAACTGCGTGTCTGTAAAGGGACTCATTATGGGGTTAAGGGTGTCATTCTTTATAGGGAGGGAGCAGGTGTTCCCTGGGCTGCAGTATCTGAGCCATCAGTCATGGGAGCAGCAGGAACAGAGAAGAGAGGTCTCTAGCCTATCCCCACCTCAGTGCTAGCAGAAACACATATTCTATAAATGCTATTTCCAGACTCAATTCATTGGTAAGACAAACCATCTCCTCCATAAGCTTCTCTTTTCCTTATTAGGAGTAATATTCCCACTTTAAGTATGACTTTCTGTTCAGGTAGTCTCATTAGTGCAATCTGCACTAGTGTAGATCCTGCAATCTATGTAGACTGCTGAAAAGGATCCCCAGGGTTTACAGAACATGTCTGCCCCAGGCCAGTTCTCTAGGAAGACATGGTAGTCAGTACTTGCATAGGGGACTTTAAATTTAACAACTCCATTCTGAGAAGGGAGAGCATGCCTAAATGTGGATGAACAGAACACACACACACACACACACACACACACACACACACACACACACACACAACTTTATTCTGTTTCTCTGGAGAATTGTGACTAGTACAGGTTTGTGCGAAAGTGGTAATGAGTTGGGAAGAAATAACAATTGACTAAAATTACTTACAAACTAAATCATGTCCACATTAAAGACAATCTAGATGGAACCTAATTAAAAGGTTAAATTGTTATCACAGTCCCTATTATTTTTCTATTGCCATGCTAAAACATCATGATTAAGGCAACTTATAAGAGAACACATTTAATTTGAGGCTTACACATCAGGAGGCTTAGAGTCACGACCATCATGGTAGGGAGCATGGCAACAGCTAGGCAGGCACAGTGCTGAAGCAGAAGCTGAGAGCTTACATCTTTAGACACAACCACTAGTTAGAGAAAGCTGACTGCAAATGGTGTTGGCTTTTGAAACCTCAAAGTCCACCCCTAGTGACATACCTCTTCCAACAAGACATTATCTCCTAATCCTTCCTGAAAAGTTCCACCAGCTAGGGACCAAGTATTCCCACACATGAGCTGACCAACGTCATTAGGATTCAAACTACCACAGGCACTGATCAATGTAAGGAAAATATCTTGAAAGTTGCCCATAGATCTATTATTAAAAATATACTCATTTTGTAGATTTGTTATTAATTATGTATATGTATAGATATCTGTATGGGGTTATGTGTTGTGAGTACAGGTGTCAGCAGAGGCCAGAGATGTCAGATTTCCAGGAGCCATTGTGAGTTCCTGACATGGGTTCAGGGATCCAAATGTGGGTTTTTTGCAAGGGCAGTACAAATCTTTAATG
The DNA here is from genome assembly GCF_021556685.1 of Rattus norvegicus. NCBI lineage: Eukaryota > Metazoa > Chordata > Mammalia > Rodentia > Muridae > Rattus > Rattus norvegicus. The sequence goes on from NC_141547.1 coordinate 44,871,228, forward strand.
ACTGAGCCATCCCTCCAAGTTCCCTGGAGATATAAATTTCACATGTAGAAATGTCTTATTTATTTAGTATAGCAAAATACCTTTCAAAAACCATTTAAGGAAAGAAGGGTTTATTTGAGCTTATGGTTTGGGAGTATAATCCACATGGCAGGCAGGATGTGTCAGTGAGGATGGCTCTGACTATGAATCCAGGAGCATGGGGCATTTGCTCACAGTATGTTTAGTCAGGAAGTAGAAAGACTTGAACACTGGTATTCAGCTCATTTTCTTCCATCCCCTTTTCCAATTGGTTTAGAAGCCCAGTCCCTGGGATGGTGTCGCCACATACAGGTTGGGCCTTGGATCCTTAGTAAAACCTCTTTGCAAACTCTTATGGACATGCCAAGAGGATTTGCTTCTAAATTCTTCAGGCTGGTAACAAAGATTAACTGTGTTGAGAACGGATGGTACTAGATAGACTTAGTACACGCTTTACATAGTTTTCACTTCGAAGTATCCAGTCATCCATGTAACTGGTAAGGTATGTGCTCTTGGTAGTTATAATGATTAGATATTGGCTGTCACTATCCATAGCAAAAAATTCACTTCTCACATTTTTTTAACTTCATGTATCAAATGCAGTTACCTGAAATAAGATAGATACAAAGAACTCACATGTCCTATGAGCGAAGCAGGCATAAAGCACAAAATGAACTGGAGAGTGTCAAAGTGAGATGACACATTTGATAGTACAGCATGATAGGAGTGAAGACAAGACTAAATGATTTGCCAACACATTTGACAGAGCAGAATAATTAAAATAGTGCTCCACAAAAGGTTCTTTACAACTAACAATTCTTAGCTTTCTCAGAATCACAGCATAGCCCTCTTTCTTGAAGTTGACACTTATCAGTTAATTATGGTTATTAAATTTACACACTGCAGCCCACTGCTGAACAATTTTTATCAGTAATAATTTTGCTATGTCTTGCTTGTTGAAGGGTGCTTTTGTCTGAAAGGGAGCTTCATTAATTGGAAAGTGCTGAAAACAGTCAGTCCTTACTCTTGAGAGAATCAGGACAAGGGCAGTGGCAACACAGTGGAAGAACTGGCCAAGAGAACCATGTGGGGTAGAGCCAAGGCAATGTTCATAGTGCTACAGTACAGATCACAACCCTAACCTTAGCCATTGAGAACTGCAGAATTTGTAAGGATGAATGAACCCCCAAAGCCCAGAGAAAGATAATGGATATAAAAGTTTTTGAGAGATAGTGGGGATATATCAGAAGTCTGTGTATTCAAATGTACCCAGGAAGCAGCTAGGAATGTGGATGTGTAGGTAAGACAAGGAATCTGGCTAGAAAAGTAGTCTTGGAAGCAAGAAAGCATTTATTCAATAAATAATAACCTTGGAGGTGTTTAGTTGTTATAGTTTTCTCAGGGCTCCCTAATCTGAACACTGAAGTCTCAGGACTCTCTTTAGATCCTGGCATACCAGGGCAATTGGTCATGCTAACCTGACTGCTATGATCCCTCTCTTTTTGCAATATCAATACACATGCAGATTAGAGAGTCCACAGTCATGACAGGGGAATAACAGCATAGATACAGGTCCCATAGCTAGCAATTTCTATGGTGGACACAGAGGAAGAGTGGAATGGTCTCATAGAAGACAAGAGAAGAAACAACTTCTGAAAAAACAATTGAGGCAGAACTGTAATAAAGAAATAGAAAAATGGACCTAGGCTGTAAGTAAGCCACTCACGTAAGCCAAACCAAATTCCAGTGAGCAAGAAAAATAATACTGATCACCTGTAGTCACAACTGTGGTTGTGAATTACTGCAAAGAAAAACACTGGTAAGATAGGGTCATTTTGATGATCAAGTTTACTGAGGAACATAGCAAGAATACCTAGAGGTTTCCAGGCAACAGGAAAGGGGGGTATACAAGGAGAGAGTGCTAATAAAAATGGGTACAGCCACATTGAGCTTGTAATTTGGCAGGCACTATACACTTCTATTTTTGCAAATTCATCTTACTGCTTGCTGCATACAGATTTGTGCACAAAATCTTTAGATCACTGCTAGCTTATATCATGGCTTTACTCTATAAGAGCTTTGATTTACTACTCATATTCTAATGAGAAGACTGGGAGTAAATTTCTCACTGTAATTATAAATCATAGAGTGTGTGGGGCAGAATTTTGTAGCTTTCTAATTTGTGGGAAATTAAGCATTAAAGAAACAAAATAAAGAACAAGAAAACCAAAACAATAAAAAGACAACAATACAAACGAATGAATAGATTGACTGTGTCTCCATAGACTAGTTTGCTAATTCAACATATTGCAACATATTCAAACGATTTTTTAAAAACTAAAACAAACAAAATTTTGGAGGTGGGAAAAAGGGTCTCTGTGATGGCTAATTTGAGTTGTTGACACAATAATTCTGTGAAGAGTGTCTCAGGGAGGAATTTCCAAATCAGGTTGGCTTGTGGGTATGTCTGTTGGGAACTATCTTGATTCTGTTAGTTGAAACCTGTCCACTGTGGGTGGGACCATTCCCTAGGCAGGGGATCCTGAACTCTAAAAGAGTAAAGAAAATGAGTGGAGCACAAGCATGTGCACATTAATTTGTTCCTATCTGCTTCCTGACTATGGATGCAATGTGATAATTGTCTTGAACTCCTGCTACTATGACTTCCTACAATGATGACTTTCTACAAATATAACTCCAATTGTGAATGAAAAATTAGCTGTTTCCTCAGTTGCTTTTGTTGGGATATAGAAAATATATGACAGTCTTAAGTAGCCTAGGTTAGCCTTGAATTTATAACATAGCCAAGAATGACCTTTATAACAGGGGTACTAGGATTATAGGTTTGGATCACTAATGGCCTGTTTATGTGGTGGTAGGGATCCAGAGCCCCATACATGCTAGAGGCAAGCACTTTTCTAACTGAATTACATCTCCAGTTCATACTTGCTACATATTTAGATTCTTCTAAGATTCTATTTCTTCTATAAGTCATATCATACTATGTCTTCATTAAACGAGCAGTTAGGAAATGTATCTCATCACTAGAAGTAACTGATTATTCATATTATACAGGTATGGTGTATATATATATTCCAGCTATGGCACACTATGCTTTCTTCAGTCTGCTCTCCTTGGGGGTCTGAAGATCCCACTAGGATGCTGCACTGCTCTCAACATTCTATATATATATATGTATATATATATATATATATGAATTTTATTCACATAAAGAAGCCAAGTTTGTACAAATACACACAAAAGAGTAAGCACTCAGATGCATCTACCAGGGGAGTGCTCTGACTTGCTCTAAACACCAGGCACATGGGGAGAACCTAGGAGAGGGAATACCTATTGCTGGAAACCTAACTCAGCTGCAACAGAAGAAATATCTGGAAAAGGATTGGGAAGTCTGAAACCAAAAGATTTTCAACACTCACCCTCCTCCCACATCCCATAGGATCACAAGAAAACAAGGAGAGCTGAGCAGAGGAAAGCACCTCTGCAACTCATGGGCACAGGTGCAGAGGAGGGTAAGAGACCTTAAAGATGAAAGATCAGAAAGTATCATATCCCTACCCACACTATTACCCTTTAGAACAAGGGTAACTAACAAGACCCCTGGAAGAACATAGCAGAACATCCTAACGGGATCTTCAGACCCCAGGGAGAACAGACTGGAGAAAGCATAGAGTGCTGAGAGATTCTCAACACACCACCCAGGCCATAGTTTGCAGGAGCAGCTGCATGGATCATGGTTGATAGGAAGTTGGTGAATATATATTCCAAACTGTCTTTTATGCCTAACTTACATACTGTCTCTTAAGGAGAAGATATTGGGTATAGGTCAACTCATAAACTGTGGTACCAACAGTGGTTGAAGCAAAAGCTCTTTGCAGAGAGACTTTTGACAAGCTGCTTAACCTCTCTACAGTGCAATGTGCTGATTACAGCAGAGTCAGGCTAAGGGTTGTAATGTCTATTTAACAGCATTGATATAAATAAGAGACTCAGAGTTAAGGCTGACACAAATACTCTGTAGGGCCTGGCTCTTTGCATTATTGATGAATTTGTCAATAATTTAGCATTGTATAATACCTTGATTTAATTCTTTTGTACATTGTTTTTGTTCTATAAATGTCAAGCCATGAGCTGTCATCTTGCCCACTGTCATTGTGTTGACTTCTAGCAGTCTTCTATTATAAATCTGAACACGTCCTGGGAACCTCAACATACCAGCTTCCATAGAGTTAGAGATTGAGTATTAATGGACAGTTGAGAAGGTGAGATTCAGTGCTCTAGTATAATTACCTCTAGAATTTAGAGGTGATTTATTGGGCTGGAGAGATGGCTTAGTAGCTAAGCCACTGTCTGTTTTTTCAGAGGACCCAGGTTCAATTCCTAGTATATACATGGTAGCTCACGGCTGTCTGTCACTCCAGCTCCAAGGGATCTAACACCAACATCATATACAATGAAAATGAATAAGTCATTTAGAGGCCACTTATCCTTGTTGTACATGTAGGGTGTTATTTTATTTATTTATTTTTTTAATGTTTGTTCCAAGGATGCAATCTCATGTCCTCCTGTTTGCAGGCTCTTAGTCACTGACCTGTCTCCCTTGTCCCAAGTTTATTTATTAAAATCTTATATATAAGAAGATGGCTTGGTTGGTACAGTGCTTGCTGTATAACCATGAGAACTTGAGTTCAGTCCCCAGAACTTATGGGAAACCTGGTATGGGCCAGCAAGATAGGTTTAGCTGGCAACATTCTGGTCTTTTCCCCCATCACTAGGACTATGTAACTTGATAAAACACACCTCAGGAAGAATTTTAACTTTAAGAAGTGCTTAATAATGTCATATTATACTCACCAGAACCAACTATCATCACTTAATCAAATTCCACATTCAGGCCATATTTCGATTTTACCAGATCTTTGAGACCCAGAGCAAGTTGCCATGTATCCTTCCCTGTTTGCATGCCTCTTGGATTCACTGGCTTTGCTCCTCTACCCTCCCTCTCACATCAGTGGTTGGTTGGAGTAGCAGATGATCTTGTTGACAAGATTTTCCATAGTGAGGGCCAGTAGCACTGTTGTCCTTTGGGGATTTGGCAGGAATGCACATTTTCTCCTCAAGCTCTAAACAGACCTACTCAGGTAGAAACTCTAGGATTGGGGCCTTGTGATTTCTGTTTAGCAATCTCCCAGAATCCCTAAGTTGAGAGTCATGGTCATCCTGGGCTTTCCCATGAAGATCTGGCCAATCCTAATTTCAAGTATCTTCTTCCACTAACATTCAGAAACTGATAGCTTTACTCTATTCAGGTTCAGGTGGGCTTTCTTGGTTTTCTACCTCCCACTTCCTTTGGGCCTCATGAGTGCTAGGCAAGACTTGTATTACCAAGCTACACCACAGCCCTCTTTTATATGTGTTTATTTTGAGGAAGGATGTCATTAGATTATCTACACTGGCCTTAAACTCTACTCAATTCCAGGTAGGCCCTGAAAGCACAATCCTCCTGCTTCAACCTCCCACAGTAGTCAGTTCAGGCCTGGACCACTGTACCTGGCTGAGCTAAGTTTTGTTGAGGCTGTATTTTCCCATTGTATTAACTTGAAAGCATATATGTTATATTGAAACTGTTCACCATTCTCAGTAGGCACCAGCTACAAGCCTATTCGCCCAAGAGTTTTCCCATCACTGATGAAATTATCTGAACTCACTGTTATCTTTGGGCTGGGGGCTAATTTTCTATTAAAATTCACTGAACCCAAGAACCATTTTCAATTTTTTTTTCACCCTTGGGCTGCATCACCCAAGAATAACTTTCAATTTTTTTTCCTCCCTGAGGCTGTACCCAGGAATTATTTTCTATTCCTCCCTCCACCTCTACCATGTGGGCTTGCTGTGGCTTATTTTGGATTTAAGACAACCACCACAGTATATTTACAGTATAAGAGCAATATGATTTCACATAAATTCTATTTACAAATGTATAAAATTTGGAGTACTTTTGATAACCCTTAGGAAGAACTAAGTAGCCTGGAAACCACTTATTTAATTAGGGAAGAGATCACAATGGAATTTAGAATCAGTTCTGGCTCTGGGCCAAGTACAGTTTACCCATGACTTCTGTTGAATCAGTCTGTTCAGCTCAACACTATTTGTTGTGTCTGTTTCTCAATCCCCCAGTCTATCATTGATAACATAACTATAATATATTCCCATAAACCTGACAGGATGCTAAATTATTCTGAGATGAAGGCTGTCAGAACACCAAGGTCCCCAGTAGATCTCACACTACAATTCATGAGGTAGAGCAATGGCTCCCAAACCCTTTGAGCCAGAGCTACAGAATGGAACTCATTTTGGGTTGCAACCAAAATGAGGGTTCATACACACATTCAAACACATAAATACATACACATAAGAAGTGAAAGTGTTGACTCCAGGCTTACAGAATCAAAAGTTCTGGGGCAGAGGCCCAGCAATCAGTTTCTCCCAGAGATTAACGTGTTCTCTGCTACTAACATGTTTCTTTGTTTGTCCTGTTCTGTTCTATCCCATTTTATTAAAAATTTCAACATAACTGGTGGCAACGTCACAGGGCCTTATCTCTTGATGAAGAGCTAAAAGCAATTATCAATGGCCAAGAGAAGGAAAATTAGTCTTTCCCAGGGATGGTAATTCGAAGTGGTTAGGCAATATCAAGTGGTCAGTCCTTGAAACATATATGTGTGGGTAACCCTGAATGGACTCAACAGGTTGTACATATGTGTGTATGTGTATGTATGTATGCATGTATTTATATGTATAGATAATAGCAATGTTAAAAAAGAAAAGGGCATGAACTTGTGAATGAATGGGAGGGTAAGATGGAGGACACGTAAGGTGGACATATGTAATTATATATATTTTAAAGAATGATTTATCTTATTCTATGTATATGAGTATGCTGTAGCTATCATCAGACACCCCAGAAGAGAACACTAGATCTCATTACAGGTGGTTGTGAGCTACCATGTGGTTGTTGGGAACTGAACTCAGGTCCTCAAGAAGAGCAGTCAGTGCTCTTAACCACTGAGTCATCTCTCCAGCTTGCAATTTTATTTTAATTAAATAAAAAAAGATTCTGGTGACAATCTACTGGCCAGAATGATTCCGTACTAGACTGCATAATGAACTGTCCTGTGCTGGATAAAAAAGATTTCATGTTCAAAAATGTGTAACCTTTCAGAGAAAACCTTCTCTCACAGAGATCTACAGTCACTCCGCTCAGATTGCTTCTCCCTTACAATTCTGAAGGTTGCAAACAAGTATTTCTTTGATCACAGCCACACAGATAATGCACTGGGAGAGAGTGATGTGATCATAGTATGGGCTCATGGAGGTAGAGGGCCATTGATCTGAGCGAAAGGCCCCCACAAGGCTTCACACTGTAGACAGAATTGTAGGTTGATGTTATCATGCAGGTGAGGGTTCGCACAAGTTAGATTGAAAGGTAGAAGTTTTAAGATAGCCCCCCCCTAGACAAAAGTTTAGAGCAGAAGAAAGAAACTGGTTGGGCCCTGGAACTGCAATTACACCAGCGAGTTCGACAACTCTCTCCCAGGAACTAGCTGACCATAAAGTTAGATTAAACTCTTAGAGAACAATCTTGAGAAGCAGGAAGCTTCTCCCAGGAACTGAAGGACCATAAAGTTAAACAATCTTGAGAAACAGGAAGCTTCTCCTTGTGATTTTTCACTGGTATTCTCGACATTTTCCAATGATGCCTTCCCTACCCCCTTGGGTTGTGGTTTCTTCCTTTAAATTCCCCTACTCTTAGCTACTGGTGGTCGAACTCCTCTGTCCCCGTGTGGGATACGAGTCTCGATCCCAATGCACTGGTTCGTATCAATAAACCTCGTGTAAATTGCAGCAAGGATGGTCTTACGTGAGTTCTTAGGGGGTCGTGTCATCCTGAGACTTGAGTGAGGGTCTCCCTGCTCTGGGGGTCTTTCAAGATCAAGGCCATGATCGGACAGTAAAAGAATAAGGCAGGGACAAAGTTTTTGTAGGGAGGGAGAGAAGAAGGAAGGAGAGTCAAAATGGAGACTGAGAAGGATAGTTGGGATGAATTTCTGCTGACCAATTTTCCTTATCTAGGTGGGTGGTTTATATCCTTAGCAATTGGTTGTAAGTTTATTGTATGGATGCATTGTACATTGAGTATTTAATATATAAATTATTTGGTTGTTGGGTTACAGTTTGTTGAGTCTTGATGTTACCGGGTAGCTGGGACCAGGGTTCCCAGCTGGCCAGGACTGGCCAGGGTGACTAGCAATGGGAGCAGAGAGACTGCTGGAGCTAGAAGATAGCTAGACTAATGTGGTGTGGTGCCTCACTGAAGTCAGCTGCCACTGAGAGGTTAGTTCTATGTCGGGACCGGTTGTCCAAACTAAGCAAAGCTAAAGCCCTGCCCTGAGCAGATTCCTGAGAAGGGCTTCACCTTTTCAAAGAACTTGTCCCCGGAAGACTGTTGCCTTAGTGTCTAGGAGAATATCTTGCAGTTTAATGATTTACCTTATGTCCTTGGGCACTTCCCAGTACTCTCCCGCCCTAAGCTTCAGTTACTGCTTCAATTCCTGCTTCAGAGCTTTAAATGCTGTACATTCCTCTCAATAAATGAGACCTTGACAACAGAACCTTGCTTGGTCTCCTTCTTTTCTCCCCCGCCTCAAGTAGCGCCTCTTTGGGACCCTGAATAACTGGACCTGCTGGACGGGTCAGTTCTATATGGCCCTACAGTGCCAGAACTAACACCAGTGAATGACTGCCTGGGTCCAAGAGTAGCAGGGGCCCAGTGAGGAGTGGTGATGTGTGGGAACCAGTTGTGCCCTTTCTAATACTACCAAAACACAGAATGCCATACATCTATTTGTGAATAACTATAGTTAACTGTGGTGATGCAGGTTTGGTGGGAAAGAAGAGAGGCACATAGACAGCCAGGAAAGACAAAGAGCATGTTGGAGTCAGTGAGGTGTCACACTGTCTTTAGGGAAATGGACTCAACAGAAGGAAGAGTAGGGAAAGAAGCAGAACTTGAAGGGGTCTCAACTAAATGAGCCCTGCAAGGGTGGGTTCAGAATGGAGATAGACCTTTTAGGTGAGATCAGTAGCCTAGCAAAACTTCACAGTTGAGAAATAGGAGGTCCCTTTGATAAACAGCTAGAAACCTGGCAAAATGATAACATACTGCTTTTCTCAGCAAATCATAGCATATTCAAAGCTGAGGTGGAATCTTTGGTGAATGTCTATGCGTTCCCCAGCACAAAGACTCAGCAAACTGGGTTCAATGAAGGGTTCATTGAGATTTCCTCAAGTAAAGATAAGTAGGAGACAAGAGATACTAGCTAATTCTCTCATTCCTCAATAAAGGGGGAAACAACAAAAGCACTGGTATGTTTGAATGTGTTTTGTCTTCACTAAAACTCATGCTGATGGATGATTTCCAATGTAATGGCACCGAGAGATGGAGGAACCTCTGAAAGGTGTTTGGATTATGAGGGTAACAACTCTTGAAAGGCGTCATGCCCATCTGCTGATGATTATATACAAAAGAGGGACTTCAGGCTCCTGAACCAGAAGGCTCACATAATCACACCTTTAAGCATAACTATAGGAAATCGGAACAAAACCAAAGCAACCTAGAGCTATTGTTCTTCAGGGAAAGGCATAATCCTTCCTATTGTCACTTCAAGAATTGTGATTAACTGTTTTCATAGTCCACCATGTTTATAATGCTCTAATGGCCACAAAGAAAAACACTCTGTGGGGGCTTCTATGAAATGCCCATTTGTCAAAAGCAAGCATGCAAGGAAGTTGGTTGAAGTGATTGAGCATTCTTAGCTAGCTTCTTAAACTTTGGAAACCATCAGGACTGTTGAAATGGTCCTTCCAAGTGAATTGATGATGATGGAGAATTCTTCCATTTGGGGAAGAAAATAAATGCCACCACTCCAATTTTCTGACTATGGATGAGCAATTCCTTCCCACTGGGGGTTGGTTAACAGCTAAAGGAAAGTGGGAAAAATCTGTGCTGAATGAACCTGAAGACCCAAAACACAACCCAGAAAGGGACTTTTCTCTGCTAGGGACTGCTAGGGAAATTGAGCTACTAGCTTTGGGTTTTGTCAGAGCCTCCTGGGTCCCCTGCAGTGTTTAACACCCCTAGTCAGACCCTTCTGGGTCCCTTACAGGGTTTGACCCCTGCTGAGCCCTGCTGATGCATGTGGAAGCCTTTTGTTCCTAACAAAGGAACAGCCTGGCCTGGACACAACTGGTCAATTTTTTCCTGTCTTTTGTCTTCCCAATCTTTTGTTTTTGAGATTTAAGCTGGTCTTCCTGGATTTCTCCCCAGTAAATTGGGGGCAAGTATTCGGTCTTTTGTTACTGAAGTCTTGAGCCGAGTTTCCCACTGTGCTTCCTAGATTTTTTTCCACCTGGTCAACATGGGGTATATATTCGGAAAATAAAGCTGCAGAATGGGCATTCTTTCTTAACACGAATAACCCGTGTGTATGTGTGTGTGTGTGTGTGTGTGTGTGTGTGTGTGTGTGTGTTTTAATCCCACAGGCTTATGCCCAGTTCTCGGTGCTGTGTCAGTGTGGGCATTGACAGGGTTTCTTCATTTCTTGTACAGGACAGATAGCAACATGTTTGGAGATGAACACTGGGAATATTAGAATGCATGGGAAGCAAACCAGTGAAGAACTTTAAGAGAAGTCATTTGTCAACATGTGTCTGTTGAGACTCAATTTCCAAGGTTTCAAGTTTTGAGATGATTGAAGATAGAGATTTGATCACTGTGCTTTGTTTCAGTGACCCCATTTCTTGTGGATTTAAAAGGTCGGGGTGGGGGGGTCCAAAGAAATGTGTCTGGAAGCTTGAGAGTGGCTATCCTGAGGCAGGCATGCTCAAAGACAAAGTAGGTCCTACCTGAACATTTCTGGCACAGTTGTCCTCTAGCCCCACCAAGCCCAGGGCATTTGCTTCCATAGATCCAGGGCCTCTCCACTTCTAAGCAAGGGAAGCAAGAATGTGTGCTACAGATCATAGTGAATGACTAAGGGAATTACATTTATTCTTAGTGTATCTGGGTGACAGCAGAGGAAACCCAGAATTGAGCATGATAGATTTCAACTCCTGCTTGGGGGAGGACAGTTTGGAGACTCGGGGTATCATTACATGGGTGGTTATGTGGCTGTACATATGTCTTATGACAACTATAGTTACCTATCCTGGGCCCATACAAGACTAGAACTCTCCACAATAAATCCAGGAATGAGGAGGGCCACAGACCTCATGTCTTTGATTGTTAAACCACTACTGAGCCTACCAGGCTCCAATGAATAGCATCAATCACATGGTCATACAGATATGTCTGGTTAATTTCAGAAGGTCATGGACAAAAAATGATTATGCATGAACCATGAACGAGAGAGAGAGAGAGAGAGAGAGAGAGAGAGAGAGAGAGAGAGAGAGATATTTGTGCAAGAGTGGGGAATTGACAGCATGTGGCTGGGAGGTAGGGTTGAGAATGATTAGTATGTACTACTCACATGTGGAAAATTGATTAAAAACAAATCGAATTAATAAAAATATGTTTAACTTGATAGAGACATTTGGAATTTAAAAAAATATGGAAAATGTAGAATAGGCTGAGAAGACGAAGTGAACTCCAGACATGATGTTCTTTTGGGAGCACGTGGCTGGATGAATCCAGGTCTTCTGCTGTGACCCAGACTTGAGGATGGCTGGGGATGCTTAACCAGCTGGTGCCACAACTTCAATTGCCCAGAAAATCAAAATGTGACTCAAGAGTAAAGACTGAGTATTTCATGAATGGGCGGGTGGGAGGGAGACTTATTAAAGACAAAAACTTTCTATCGATCTTTCAAAGGTGGACATCTACATTGTTTCTAAACCCACAACTGAAAAGCACAGCAAAAAAACAAACAAACAAAAAACAAAACAAACAAACAAACAAAAAACAACAACAACAAAAAACCAACCAAACAAAAAAACAAACAAACAAAAAAACAAACAAAAAAACCCCCACAAAAAACAAAAAAACAAAATAACAACGAAAAACAAAAAGAAAAAAACCAAAATACCCCAAAACAAAACAAAACAAAACAAAAAACCCCCCCAAAACAGATTCCTTTGACAGTTCAGCCACTTCCCATTAGCAAGTACCAAGGTTCCTTTTGATTATGTTATGAGAGGTAGTAAATTTACTAGTTTTTCTTCATCTTGACACCCAGGATGCCCTGAGTTAAACTTTCTGCTCTTGTCCTGAAGAGTTAAATTTTACAAAGTCCGGATCTGGAGCCACCCCCTCCCCTTCCCTCACTCCCTGAGGATGGGTCATCCCCCTGCTGAGTGAGATGAGTCACCCTACCCACATTGCTGAGATGCTAGATTGCACGTATGCTTTGCTGATGTAACTCCGCGCCAAAAGTAACTGTGCACCATTTGAATCAGCCAATTGTGTGTAACCGAGCGAAATCCCCTGGCTTTCCCTATATAAACCCCTGCCTTTCGAGGCTCATGGTCGGCTCCTCTATCTCCTACGTGAGATACGTGTCGGCCTGAGATCTCGTTAATGAAACTACCTCTTGCTGTTACATCAAGATCGGCTACTCGTGTTTCCTGGGGCACGCCATCCCGAGACTGGAGCGAGAGTCTCCCCAATTTGGGGTTCTTTCAGTCCAAGCACATGGTTTGAATGCATTTCTGAGACAGTCCTTTGCCTTCGACATCTTGTAGCTTAGCTAGTAAGCTTTTGCCTACTTTAGTGTCAATTAATAAAACAAACAAACAAAAAAACCAAAAAAAAAAAAAAAAAAAAACCCCACAAAATCTGAATCTCCAGACGTGGTGTTCCTTTGGGAGGGTGCCTTGGTAAAGAACATGGCTTTTGAAAACAACCTGAAGCCCATCCACAGTGGCTGGGTGACCCTGGCTGGGTTCCAGCCTCTCTCAGTGCCAGGTTTTACCAGCAGTGGCTTTAGTACCTCACTAATCTTTCAAGGTTTATGAGGATTACCAATCCTTTGACTGGAGTAGTCTGAACAATGCCTTGCTCATAGAAAACATCTAGTAAATGTGAACTCTTTTAATTAGAAACAGTGACAATGAAACTGTGCCATTTGCTCAATTATGGAATTAAACTCGGGAGTGCCTCCATCATGGGCTGTGCTTTTGAGGAAAAGGAAGTCTGGCTTCAATTAGGAATTAATTGGGAAGATAGGCTTCCACCAAATGGATGTTGGTGATGAACAACGATCATCATGTGGCTGATATACAACCTGGAGGCAGTGGACAAGAGAGCAACAAAAATAAGCAATACAGTGGTGGGGAAGGCACTGTCCCCACTGTAACATGTTGCTAGGACAAGCATCTGGTAAAGCATGCTGGAGAACCACCATTTCTTTGAACAACAGTTAATGAAAATACTCTGTACTTCTAGGGAGCCACAGGCAGTGAGAAGAACCCTGCAAATGTCAGGGAATTGGTAACAAGGGCTCAGAAATCACTCTCTCTCTAACACAGATACATTATTCCTGTGACCAAAGATGGGTCTGGGTGGTACCCGAGGAGATTCTGGGTTTGAGCATAATAGATTTAATTCCCAATTTGGGGAGGGCACCTTGGAGACCCCTTCTACAATCAGACAGACAGTGCATGTGACTGTATAAAATTCTTATCATTTCTACGTGTTGTTACCCTGGGGCAGCTCTGACTTATTCACCAAGTCCTGAGAAACACCCCAGGTACCGAGAAACGGATCCTGTTCATGATGGATGGAGTCTGCTGACTGCCTGAGGTAAACCACAGTGAGCCGAGCAGGTCTTCGGGAGAGCCCATGTGAAATGCTAAACATGGTTGTGAACTTCAAGGCTCCTCTGAGGGAAAAAATGAGATCTATACATCCATGTATTTAAGAATTTTTCTAAAAATCTTGCTAATGTGAATAATGGGCTTTGGGAATAGAGAAGTCAGGTGTTGGGGACCAGACTGCCGGACTAAGCAAAGCTACTGCCCTGCCCTAAGCAGATTCCTGAGAAGGGCTTGACCTTTTCAAAGAAAGAACACGTCCCGGGAAGACTGTTGCCTCTTTGTCTAAGGAGGGTATCTTGCAGTTTAATGATTCACCTTATGGTCCTTGGGAACTTCCCAGTATTTCCCCCACCCTAAGCTTCAGTTCCTGCTTCAATTCCTGCTTCAGACCTTTAAATGCTGTACATTCCTCTCAATAAACAGACCTTGACAAGGACACTGCTTGGTCTTGCTCCTCTTTCTCGCCCGTTCTTCCGCAGGTATGGGTCTCCCTCGGCCCCCACTGGCGGGGGCAGTCAGGGGGTGAGTGGCTTGTTCAGAAGGTATGTAAAGGCAGACACCACTTATCCTTGGGGACCTCAGTCTGTTTGTCTCCCCAAGCCTCAGCTGATGTATGAGGTTCATGTCATGCAGGGTAGTGTGCAGAATGCCAAGTCTATTGTGTTCTAAACAGCACCTTCACAGAGATGACTGCACTATAGTTGGATCAAATATTTGGGTGATTTTTTCAGTACTTAAAAAACGAAATTAGAGACAGAATCAAGGTCTTCACCTTGCATAAAACTAAACACCACAGGATTTTGGTAATAGATCAGGATTTTTGCAGGGAGCAAGGGAACTTGGGCCTTGTGACATGATGGAAGGGTTGCCCTGGATAAAATCTCCAACCCTATTCTTAGTATTGTCTTCTCCATCCCCCACATCAATCCAGTTTAACAGGAGATGAGACATTTTAATGGGACTTTGGTGGCGGTGGTGGTGTGTGGGTGTGTGGCTGGAGGTCTTTTGCTTTCTTCTTTTCCCAAATGGAATGACCTTCCCTCCAACTCTAATTCCACCAAAGGAGAGTCTTCCTGTGGAGACTAAGGAGAAGCTTACTAGATGAGTGGAAGAAATCAGAGAATCATCTCACGAATGCTGGGGTGGGTGGGCATGGGTAATGTGGAGGTGGTGCTGAGTGGAAAGGAGATTGGGTGGTAAAGCAGATTTCTGGAGAACCCCAGATATAGCCCCAGGATCTCTAGAAGGCTCTGTGACTCTAGAGACCATGTGAGGGCAGTGGTCTGAGGACAGCTCCCTCCTAAACAGGCCTGGTAAGCACTTGCACACTGGGTAATCTGGTGACTAGTGACCTGCATGGTAAGGCGCATGGGAAATGTGAGTTTCCCATGGGCTTAGGACCTGAGTATTCAGACAAACTGCTCTGACAAGTAGTCCAGGCATTTTTCTCTTTTAAGCTTGAGGACAATTTTATTAGAGTTTAAAAGACAAATCCCTGGGCAGGCAAGCTATAAATCTTCACAGCTGTCTGAGAAGGGATATGGTGGAAGCAGCTCTGTCATTAGAGTTAAACAGCACTGGAGGTCAGTTCTATAGCAGACGAGCCATATGGTTAGGAGGGGACCTTAAAAGAAAGAGTGAAAACCCCCAAGAACCAGCCAAAGCATACTTAGGACAAGGGATGACTTCTAGGGCCCCACATTGCTGGTTAAGTGCTGTACCTCTGAGCTCCAGCTCCAGCTCTCCATTTTTGATGGGACTTCCTCTAAGAAGGCTGCCAGCCAGGGCTGGGGAGCCCACCAGTGAATGAAAACGAGGTGAGGGGTAGGATAGAGGCGTGGACTTGGGGTAGAAGTTCCAATGAAGACAGAAGAGAACACTGCTTTTGTCAAAATGGAGACTTCCCATATGATGAGTACAAGATGGCAGGTGATTGACTAAGGCTCTTAAAGTGTCCGCTCCTTTCCCTCAGTCCCCCTCCCCTCTCCCTTTGATTGATCTGAAGGCCGAGGGTCTGCAGCCCAGGAATTGGATGAAGGAAAACCTAAGAATTGACCAGGCCTGTGTATTAGGGCAGGTCTGAGATCCTGTCCCCAGGAGAGACAACTTTCAGGTAGATGTAGGGGAGGATAATTTGAGATAGCTTGGAATTTCTGGTCCATGAAAAAAGGTTATGGTGGGTCTTCTCTGAGAGAGATGCTAATGTCGGGGAAGGAACCCAGGGAAGTATGTTTATAGGTAATGATACAAGTCCACCCACCCCTTACATGAGTTACCTCCACCAGGATGCCAGTTAAACAAATTTAAAAAGAGAGTTCCCTTTGGGTTCTGTATTGGGCAGCCACCACCCTTACAGTCTCAAACAAACTTTATCTGTCTACAAAGGCCAGGAAAAGGAGCTGGGGTCAGGGAAGAATTAAAGTGGAGGCTTCACCGGAGCAGCACAGGCTGCTTTGCATAATGTTTTGAGGAAATGAGCCCATCAAGGCAGACCTGGCTGTCACTCCCAGGTCCACACTTAGGTCCTTACTATCCTTGTTCCCAGGATTAGCTTTCTGGTAAGGGAAGGAGAAAAATGAATTGATGATGATGGCGGAACACTCAGTACAGTGCTCTGACTAGTACACGGCCCTGCTATTAATTAATGGGAGAAGTTCGTACCCGGGGTTCCGGGGTTATGACCATTCTCAAAAAAAAAAGTTCATTTCTGCCATAGAGATGCTTTACCAGCTTGTACGGATCATTAATTGGTTTTTCTTCATTATAGTGAGCCTGCTACCTATCAAGTAGCTTATTTCTCTCCAATGTGTTTGCTCTCCCTGTTGTGACATCTTGTTTAATCACGTGAAAACAAGGCATAGGATACGGAAAATATTAGTAGGGAGGAGTCTCCTGATGAAGGCAGACCCTGATTCAGTAACCACGAGGAGAGATCGGACACTCGCTCAAGTAATGTAAGTGAAAGGACAGACGGCATTGGGAGGATTAGAACTACCTTTAAAGGCTGCCACTCTAGCACAGCGCGCCTCTCCCTCTCACATCACATTTATTTTCTTTTCATCAGAGGATGTTTGAAAGGGATAATACTCATGTTTGAAGGACTATTCTTTTCATCGTTCTTTCCCAAAGTAATAAATTAATGTCTGCCTAGAGGAATCACATTAGCTCAAAGCAGCCCTAGGCATGGATCTGACTTTTATGGAGACATAAGACCTGACCTGAGATCCAGATGTTGGTAAGAGGGAAAACCGCAGGAGGAATAGGAGCTCACAAAGTCCTGGCTATGTTAGGAGCTGTGAGGAGTGCAGACAAAGGGAAGTTAGGGAGCCAGCACCCCCAGACTCAAGCTAGTGAAGTGCTAGCTGCTTTGCAGAAGAGAGCCTTTTAATAAAGAGATTAAAATGCATTGACCCCCTACTAAGAGGTGGGTCTCACCTCTGGGGTGGTATTCATATTCACTTTGTGTTTTTATATATGCTGGCATTATTTTCTCTGAACATTTTCAAGCTATAACCTCTATTGAGAGATAGTTATTGTTTAACCAAGTTATGTTTTGGATAATAATAGAGTTCAGGAAATAACAAAAGACTTTGATTTTAAAAATTAAGATGGCTGAAATCCCTGGAGGATGGGTTTGGAGATTGTGCATTGTGGCCCACAGTTTCCTTTGGAGAATTCCTGATAGAGAAATGTTATGACCAAAGGCCAGCTCAATGAAGGTTGCTTACGGCCCCGAAAGGCAGTTTTCTGTGAATCCCGTCCTAGCTGATTATAATCAGGGTCAGTGTTCTTTTTCCAGGGATGTTTGCTACTAGCCTGCAGTGGCCCTTTTGTTTTCTAAGAAACAAGGCCAACCTTCTTGGTCAGCCTTTCTCACTTCTGACGGTTCTGTGGGCTGCAGCCAATGGCCAATGGTTCCAGAAAGGGAAACCAGTGCCTGCTCTCTTGGGCTGGTCACTTACGGATGGCTGGAGATACTTTTATGGCACACTGAGAATGGGGTCAGGATGAGTCCACAAGTTCACAGCCAGTCTAGCACTAGAGAGGGGCGGGGAGGGGAGAGAGAGAGAGAAAGACAGAGAGACAGACAGAGAGACAGAGACACACAGTGAGATAGAGAGGGGGAGAGGGAGGGGGAGGGGGAGAGGGGAAAGAGAGACTGGCTTGGTTCTTGGCTAGTTGTATTGAAAGAATAAAAAAATGCAGCTAAGAAGTCAGAAGTTTAAAAAAGCCCTAAATACCTCAAATTCCAGACCCTGCCCTCTACCTGTACTAGCTGACCATAAAGTTAGATTAAAATCTTAGTGAATAATCTTGAGTAACAGGAAGCTCCTCCCAGGAACTGATGGACCATAAAGTAAACAATCTTGAGAAACAGGAAGCTCCTCCTGGTGATTTTTCATTAGTATTCTCGACACTTTCCAATGACACCATCCCTGCCCCTCGGGTTGTGGTTTCTCTCTTTAAATACCCTTTCTCCCAGCCTTCGGGGTCGAACTCCACTGCCCCTGCGTGGGATATGAGTCTGGACCCCAGTGCACTGGTTCCTATCAATAAACCTCATGTTTATTATAGCAAGGACGGTCTCACGTGAGTTCTTGGGGGGGGTCGCATCATCCCGAGACTTGAGTGAGGGTCTCCCCACTCTGGGGGTCTTTCAGTATTTGTACACACCCAGCAGTTGGGAGCCAGAGGCAGGTAGATCAGTATGAGCTCAAGGCCAGCTTGGTATACACAGTGAGACTCTTTCTCAAACAAACAAACAAACAAACAAACAACCAAACCAAACCAACAACAATGAAAGAAATGTTGGCAGCTGCCCCTGGTGGAGACAAGCGGACAGTGCTAAGGTAAATAAGGTGCCTACCACTGAGATGCTTGCTGAGCATCCTCCTGAGTGCAAAGCTCTGGGAGAGCATTTACTGTGAAAGCTAAGCTCTAGATTACAGAACTGACATCACAGTCCAGGTCCAGGACACAGCCGACTGTCCCTGCTTCTTTCTTGTTACCCCATCCTGGCTTAAGAAACTAGCTAGGCATGGTCACTGTGCTCTTGACCGTGGATGTGACTAGTTCCTTCAGGTTCCTGCTGCCTCGACTTCTCTTCAGTGATGGGCCTTGACCTGGACATACATATAAAACATAAACCATCTCTCCTCTCAGTTGCATTTCCCCTCAGCCCCGCTCCCTCACATCTAGGGGATGCCTGAAAGCTCAGGAGAACTGGCCTCTTTATGTGTTGCTTCTTCATGTGCATACATGCCTGTGATGAAGTTTAATTCGAAGATTAGGCACAGCAAGGGAATAACAACCAGATAAGATGGTTATAAGGGTTATAATAATATACTGTAATGAAAGTTACATGAACATGGCCTTTCTTTTAAAGAACAAAAAAACAAAAAAACAAAAAACCAAACTAAACAAAACAAAAACCAGGATGGGTATGAATATTTTCTATGCTACGAGCAAGTAGAGGGTTACTGAGCGTTCTTGCTGCTCTGGCTGTGCTGTTGTTTGGATGTTGTTGTTTGTTCTTTCCACTGTGAGATGACACATATTTCCTCTCAGCAGACAGCAGAGTCCTTCAGCATGGATACCAAGTTACTAACTTATCATGTTTTTAGGCTGTGGGATTTTGAATGGCCCTTACTAATGTTTTCCTAGTTGTTGGGAAGTGACAATGCACAAATGCAGTTTGTGATCGAATAAGTGACAGTGGTGAGAGTGATCTCACTGTACTCAGGGATGGAATAGTAAACGCCCCTAGCTATACACTGGGAAATAAACAAAGAGGAGCCAGCACGCTTACACAGAGTCTGACTTCTAGTTAACTGCAAGTGAAAAGCCTGCCCACTAAGTTCCATAAAATTGCTTCACTTAAACACTAAAGAGGACATATTATTGGTGCAGAGAGTAGCCTGTCACCACACAGTAGCATTTTCTCATCCTTCCCTTTCAAAGTGCCTTCCAACGAATGAGATGACATATGTGTGGAATCTAAATGAGTACTGACAGGTTTTGAAATGATCGTCAAAGTCATTCATGAAGATTTTCCATTGATGACCAGTAAGATTTCTAGTGTGTGATTTAAACTGAGAGGTGGTCATCACCTCTCACGTCTTTTCTAGTTCAAAATGTTGGTGGCTTTAGGACACAGTAATTATCTGAGTAGGCTCTAAAACCGTGACACCCGTGTCACATCTCTGGTCCAGCAAACCAGAATCTCTGAAGGAGGGGCCAAATGGGTCTGGGAATGCCAACGTTCCACTCAGATGAAGCCCTCCGATGTGCCTGCGACTCACTGAGCTACACAGTGATGTGGTGAGTGTTTCAAAGATTACCCACTCTCTAAACAAACCTTACATCACATCCTACATACTCACACATGCATTTAGTATATTTCAATAAAGTCTTCTTGTGGAATCTGTCTGTCTCTTTCTATCCCTCCTTCCCTCCTCTTTCTCTCTTTCCCCTCTCCCTTCACCTTTCACCCCACATTTAAATTCATGACCCACAAATTGAAAAGTACTGCTTAGCCACAGGTTATGTTTTGATCATTGGCCACTAGATGGCGCTCTCACATTTGGGGAATGAAAGTGTAAGTCTGGATTTTTGAATAAATCTAAAACTAAACATAGATTGGATTCGGTGTTAATTTTACGTCCAGACAAGGAGTCACTTATGTTACAAGAAAAGGCACACGGTCTTTGGAAAGGAGAGAATTTTGGGAAGAGTAGTGACCACAGTCCGGGCTGGTTCTTCTCTGATTCACACACGAGGAAAGCATTACGTCCTTTTTGTATCTGGGGAAAATGAAAATGAGGCTCAGGAAGGTTGAGTAAATGTAAGACACTCAGAGAAGGGTAGACATTGCCGCTGTGGAGGTGGCAGGAGGGCGGGGGGGGGGGATGAACCGTAAGTTCCAAAAGGATGGAGGCAGAGCTTAAAATCCCAGTGCCTTGGGCCTGGCTTCTAGTTGTGTGCTAAGAGTGAAGGCTCATCTTACTGATATGATGTAGAAGGTGAAGACACATTTTCTCACCCTTCCCCACAGATGTAAGATTCAAAATATGAACATGTAAAGAAAAAGGAAAGAAATGTAGGAGAAGACAGAGACAAAGAGGCTTGAGACCATGGCTTTTATGAGAATGGTTTTTGTTTCATTTAAAGTAGAACTCCCCCCCCCACCCCCAATCCCCGAGTCTCAACATGGAAAGGGTGCATTCAGTGGTTACAGGGCCACACAGCCACTTCAGTCCCTCTCTTGGTCAAGTGCCTCTTGCTCAGTGAGGTATGTCTTGATCATTTGCAGTACCATTCCTGTCCGTGTTTCAGGAATCGAGGCTGGGCTGTTCAATCTCAAGGATGCTGTGGATGCTAAGGGTCCATATACAAAGAAGGTAAAATATCTCTGTTGAGTACCTTTTACTGGGCTAGGGAGATGGCTTGGCAGGTAAGAGAACTGGCTGCTTTCCCAGACCACCCACGTGGTGGCTCAGAACCCTCTGTAATTCCAGTTTCAAGAAGATTCAATGCTGTCTCCTGGCCTCCACAGACAACACATGCATGTGGTCTACAAACATGTTTGTAGGCAAAACAAATGTGTAAAACAAGTAAACAGATTTTTATTACATCTCTCTCTATCTCTCTCATATCTATCTATCTATCTATCTATCTATCTATCTATCTATCTATCTATCTATCTATCTATCTATCTGCATGTATGTGTGGGATGGCATGCCAGTGCATGTATGTGGAAGTCAGAGAATAATCCACAGTTCTCTTTTCCCATCATACACCTCCTGGGGATTGAACTCAGGTCTAGAGGTCAGCACCTTCACCCACTGAGCCATCTCACCAATCCTCAGTTTTTATCTGTAGGTAACAGTGGCACATTTTTTTTTGAATGGGGAGGGGTTTAAATGTAAAATACTATTAAATTAATTACATCTTTTAAAATGTGTACTCTAGAAAAGATGTAAATGTCTTGTGTGCCTCATTGTCATGTTTCTATTGGCTGGGCAGAGCTAGGATAATGTGCCAGTTCTCCCTTGAATAAAACAATCAATGATAGTTCGTCTACTGAATTGGGAAAGACAGTGCAAATGCATGCTTAAGGATGAAAATAAAGGTTCTGGTCAGGATCGCAATGTTGGAGGTGCTTGCCAATATCCAAGCAGAGACAGACCAAAGCAGAGTTATGAGCTGGGATGGCGTGTTCAGGTGGCATTACCTGTTGACAATAGCTACATTAGAACATGAGGAGACTCTAGAAAGTCTGTATTTAGGGAGAGACTGAGGTTAAACATTAGACCACCATTCAGAAGCAAGGCAGCAAGAGTTTCAGATGTTTTAGAAACCACACATTCAATTATCAATCTGGGGAAATATCTGTTAAGTTTATATGGTTTTATATCAAAGTATGTCATTGTGAAATTCATATAGTGATGGTTTATTTATGCTTGGCCCAGGGAGTGGCACTACTAGAAGGTGTGGCCCTGTTGGAGTAGGTGTGGCCTTGTTGGAGTAGGTGTGACACTGTGGATATGGTCTTTAAGACCCTCATCCTAGCTGCCTGGAAGTCAATCTTCTGCTAGCAGCCTTCAGATGATGTGGAACTCTCAGCTCCTCCTGCACCATGCCTGTCTAGATGCTGCCTTGATGATACTGGACTGAATCTCTGAACCTGTAAACCACCCCCAATTAAATGTTGTCCTTATAAGAGTTGCCTTGTTCATGGTGTCTGTTCACAGCAGCAAAACTCTAAGATACGTGTTTTAGTTTTTCTTGTATGTGAACCCCATTTTATTTTTATTTCAATCGTATCTTAGGAAGGCTTCCTCAGTTCTATATAAACAGCACAGTTAAGCTGCAGAAAATCCCTAGAAAGCTTTCTTCACACAGAAGATGACAAAACTGAGGATGGTGAGCAAGTACCACAGATAAACCTCAGCAAATCCCTTCACATCAGACATCAAGAGAAGACATAAACCTCTCGAAATCCAGTGTGGTGATCTCTGTGGCAACCGTGTGGATGGGGCAAAGAGGAGACAAGTGGAGGTTTCCACAGAGTTTTAAAGCTCATTTAATCCCAAACTAAGTGTTTCTTAATAGGACTCTGTTCTAAGACCACACTGACAAGTGACATATGGCTGAGAGCTTGCACTGTGTGGTCAGGTATGTCTGTGTTAGTGAATGTACTGAGAGTTCCTGATATGTGGCACATACTTGGTAGCCTGTGTGTGTGTGTGTGTGTGTGTGTGGTGTGTGTGTGTGTGTGTGTGTGTGTGTGTGTGTGTGTATTAATGCCCCTTCTTCCAACTTTGTGAAGTGTATGGACTATTATAATTTTTTGCTCAATGTATTCTCAACTTTGTAGCTATTCTGATAGTTGTCAACATTTTAAATAAAATTAGATATTTTCGCCACATTCTCTCTGGTTAGTTTATGATAGATCATTATATCATTGGAAACATTATACAAGAGCTGTTTCTCTGTGTCCCACCTTTGATCTCATGACACAGATATAGTTTCATATGGTGATGGACCTTCACTTAGTGGCAGGAATTTTATTCCTGGTTGTTTCCATGTGGAGGGAACTTATTTAAAGTAATACTTCCAGTTTCTTCAGTTTTTTTCTTAAAAATGTTTGAGATTTTATTAATTTAATTTTATGCATCTGGGTGTTTTGTATGCATGTACGACTGTGTACCACATGTGCGCAGTGCCTGGGGAGGCCAGAAGAGGGCATCTTGTCTTGTGGCACTGGAGTTACAGGTGGTTTTGAGTCCTCACATAGGTGCTGGGACCTGTACCCTGATCCTGTGGATGGGTAGCCAGGGTTCTCAATGCTGAGCTATGTCTAGCCCTCTTGGGCACTTTCCAATCAATTGTTTTCAAGTAGAGGAATCAAACTCTAAAGCATTAGGTTCTCAACCTGTGGATCTCCACCCCTTTGGGGTCTTAGCACCCTTTCACAAAGGTCACCTAAGACCATCAAGAAACATAGATATTTTCATTACAATTCATAACAGTAGCAAAACTACAGTTATGAAGCAGGAACAAAATTCTTTTCTGGTATGTGTGTGGGAATGTCACCAAACATGGTGAGCTGTATTAAAAAGTTATTAGGAAGGTTGAGAACCTGCTCTATGGTTTTACTATTAGCTTTTAACCAGTGTGTCTGATCAGGCATCAGTCCCTGGCAAGTGTGAAACCTGTCAGATTTTTTTTTTCCCTTCTGATTGATGATAGCTTTGTCTACAAGTCAGTGGCCACGAACCAACTAGGAGTAGGCAGGGCTCCAGTTGTCTGCCTTAGAAGAATATTGAAATTGAGTCCAAGATGTGCAAAGCAAACTCCAGCACACTTTTGGGTAAAGGACTTTTAGACAGCATCGAGGTGATTGACCTTCACCATTGTTTCTCAGCCCTGCCTGCTGCAAAGCAGGTTTTGCCAACTTCCATGAGCACAGTGTTCTTTTTTAATTTAATTTAATTTAATTTTTTTATATTTATTAACTTGAGCATTTCTTATTTACATTTTGATTGTTATTCCCCTTCTCAGTTTCCGGGCCAATATCCCCCTAACCCCTCCACCTCCCCTTCTATATGGGCTTCCCATCCCCATCCTCCCCACATTACCGCCCTCCCCCCAACAATCACGTTCACTGGGGGTTCAGTCTTGGCAGGAACAAGGGCTTCCCCTTCCACTGGTGCTCTTACTAGGCTATTCATTGCTACCTATGATGTTGGAGCCCAGGGTTAGTCCATGTATAGTCTTTGGGTAGTAGCTTAGTCCCTGGAAGCTCAGGTTGGTTGGCATTGTTGTTCATATGGGGTCTCGAACCCCTTCAAGCTCTTCCAGTCTTTTCTCTGATTCCTTCAATGGGGGTCCCTTTCTCAGTTCAGTAGATTGCTGCTGGCATTTGCCTATGTAATTGCTGTATTCTGGGTGTGCCTCTCAGGAGAGATCTACATCTAGTTCCTGTCAGCCTGCACTTCTTTGCTTCATCCATCTTATCTAATTTGGTATATGTATGGGCCACATGTGGAGCAGGCTCTGAATGGGTGTTCCTTCTGCCTCTGTTCTAAACTTTGCCTCCCTATTCCCTTCCAAGGGTACTCTTGTTCCTCTTTTAAAGAAGGAGTGAAGCATTCGCATTTTGGTCATCCTTCTTGAGTTTCATGTGTTCTGTGCATCTAGAGTAATTCAAGCATTTGGGCTAATATCCACTTATCAATGAGTGCATACCATGTGTGTTTTTCTGTGATTGGGTTACCTCACTCAGGATGATATTTTCCAGTTCCATCTATTTGCCTATGAATTTCACAAAGTCATTATTTTTGATAGCTGAGTAATATTCCACTGTGTAGATGTACCACATTTCTGTATCCATTCCTCTGTTGAAGAGCATCTGGGTTCTTTCCAGCTTCTGGCTATTATAAATAAGGCTGCTATGAAGATAGTGGAGCAGATGTCTTTGTTATATGTTGGGGCATCTTTTGGGTATATACCTAAGAGAAGTATAACTGGGTCCTCAGGTAGTTCAATGTCCAATTTTCTGAGGAACCTCCAGACTGATTTCCAGAATGGTTGTACCAGTCTGCAATCTCACCAACAATGGAGGAGTGTACCTCTTTCTCCACATCCTCGCAAGCATTTGCTGTCACCTGAGTTTTTGATCTTAGCCATTCTGACTGGTATGAGGTAGATTCTCAGGGTTGTTTGGATTTGCATTTCCCTTATGACTAAAGATGTTGAACATTTCTTTAGGTGTTTCTCAGCCATTCGGCATTCCTCAGCTGTGAATTTTTGTTTAGCTCTGAACCCCATTTTTTAATAGGGTTATTTGTCTCCCTATGGTCTAACTTCTTGAATTCTTTGTATATTTTGGATATAAGCCCTCTATCAGTTGTAGGATTGGGAAAGATCTTTTC
Organism: Rattus norvegicus; assembly: GCF_021556685.1. NCBI lineage: Eukaryota > Metazoa > Chordata > Mammalia > Rodentia > Muridae > Rattus > Rattus norvegicus. Next base: position 44,897,078 of record NC_141547.1, read on the forward strand.
CCAATCTGTTGGTTGCCATTTTGTCCTAACAACAGTGTCCTTTGCCTTACAGAAGCTTTGCAGTTTTATGAGATCCCATTTTTCCCGTTTATTTGTTTTGTTCAGGAAATTGTCTCCAGTGCCCAAGTGTTCTAGATGCTTCCCCACTTTTTCTTCTATTAGTTTGAATGTATCTGGTTTGATGTGGAGGTCCTTGATCCACTTGGACTTAAGCTTTGTACAGGGTGATAAGCATGGATTGATATGCATTCTTCTACATGTTGACCTCCAGTTGAACCAGCACCATTTGCTGAAAATGCTATCTTTTTTCCATTGGATGGTTTTGGCTCCTTTGTCAAAAATCAAGTGACCATAGGTGTGTGGGTTCATTTCTGGGTCTTCAATTCTATTCCACTGGTCTATTTTTCTGTCTCTGTACCAATACCATGCAGTTTTTAATCAGAATTGCTCTGTAATACTGCTTGAGTTCAGGGATAGTGATTCCCCCAGAAGTCCTTTTTTTGTTGAGGATAGTTTTAGGTATCCTGGGTTTTTTGTTATTCCAGATGAATTTGCAAATTGTTCTGTCTAACTCTCTGAAGAATTGGATTGGAATTTTGATGGGGATTGCATTGAATCTGTAGATTGCATTTGGTAAAATGGCAATTTTTACTATATTAATCCTGCCAATCCATGAGCATGGGAGATCTTTCCATCTTCTGAGGTCTTCTTCAATTTCTTTCTTCAGAGGCTTGAACTTCTTATCATACATACCTTCTATTTGCTTGGTTAAAGTCACACCGAGGTATTTTGTATTATTTGGGACTATTATGAAGGGTGTCGTTTCCCTAATTTCTTTCTCAGCTTGTTTCTCTTTTGTGTAGAGGAAGGCTACTGATTTATTTGAGTTAATTTTATACCCAGCCACTTTGCTGAAGTTGTTTATCAGCTTTAGTAGTTCTTTGGTGGAACTTTTGGGATCACTTAAATATACTATCATATCATCTGCAAATAGTGATATTTTGACTTCTCCTTTTCCAATCTGTATCCCCTTCGTCTCCTTTTGTTGTCTGATTGCTCTGGCTAGGACTTCGACTATATTGAATAAGTAGGGAGAGAGTCGGCAACCTTGTCTAGTCCCTGATTTTAGTGGGATTGCTTCAAGTTTCTCTCCATTTAGTTTAATGTTAGCAACTGGTTTGCTGTATATGGCTTTTACTATGTTTAGGTATGGGCCTTGAATTCCTATTCTTTCCAGGACTTTTATCATGAAGGGGTGTTGAATTTTGTCAAATACTTTCTCAGCATCTGATGAAATGATCATGTGGTTTTGTTCTTTCAGTTTGTTTATATAATGGATTACGTTGATGGATTTCTGTATATTAAACCATCCCTGCATGCCTGGGATGAAGCCTACTTGATCATGGTGGATGATTGTTTTGATGTGCTCTTGGGTTTGGTTTGCCAGAATTTTATTGACTATTTTTGTGTCAATATTCATAAGGGAAATTGGTCTGAAGTTCTCTTTCTTTGTTGGGTCTTTGTGTGCTTTAGGTATAAGAGTAATTGTGGCTTCATAGAAGGAATTCTGTAGTGCTCCATCTGTTTCAATTTTGTGGAATAGTTTGGATAGTATTGGTAGGAGGTCTTCTATGAAGGTCTGATATAATTCTGCACTGAACCCATCTTTTTGGTTGGGAGACCTTTAATGACTGCTTCCATTTCGTGAGGAGTTATGGGGTTGTTTAAATGGTTTATCTGTTCCTGATTTAACTTTGGTACCTGCTATCTGTCCAGAAAATTGTCCATTTCCTCCAGATTTTCAAGTTTTGTTGAATATAGGCTTTTGTAGTAGGATCTGACGATTTTTTTTAATTTCCTCTGATTCTGTAGTTATGTCTCCCTTTTCATTTCTGATTTTGTTAATTTGGACACTCTCTTTGTTCTCTGGTTAGTCTGGGTAAGGGTTTATCTATCTAGTTGATTTTCTCAAAGAAACAGCTTTTGATTCTGTTGATTCTGATGCATTATTGGTACATGGGTCATGGATGTGATCTTTGTAGTGTTGCCTAAGTAACCTTTTACCTATAATTTTGCTTCTATGACATCCTCTATTTTTCAGATTCTTCAATGACATTTTATTATTATTGAAAAATTGTGTAAGTTCCTTTCTCTAGGTATCTTAAAATTTCTTTTATAGAGTTTAGTTTTGTGTTTGCGCGCGCGCGCGTGTGTGTGTGTGTGTGTGTGTATACATGCTTTGGATATGAAGAATAGAAAACTATTTGTGGAAGTCAGTTATTGTTTACCATAAGCCCAGGGGTTTGAATTCAGGTCATAAGTTTCTGTGCAAGTGGCACTACTGTTGAGCCATCCTGCTGGCCTTGTCTAGGAATCTTTGGTTACTGCTTCTGACCATTGTGTTTTTCTTTCTTCTGTAGAATTACCTGCATTTCTGCTGTGTTTAGCTTGTTTCTTATTTTCCACTTCTTCCTGAATTCCAAGAAACTTCCTGGTGTCTAGTCTCTGTACCTTTGGCCTTGACATGCACGAGAGAAACCATTCTAACTAAGTATGTTAGTTACTAGCATACACACTTATGTTTAAAGAAAAAGATCAAGGCACATTGACTTAGAGACCTCCAGATGTTGAAATAAATGCGTCTCAATACAGCACAAACAAAAGCTCAGTGAAGACAAATTGAGAAGCCACATTATAGCATGTGACTCAGTAAACCCCAGCGGTATACTACTTGGGTTCATGTGCTAATTCTTATTAGCTATGTACTGACAAGAGTCAGAAGTACTTTTTCCCCCTTAGTTACTTTATTTCAATGCTGGCTATTACAACAGTAACTTGTTCAAAAGTTATTGGAATAAATGAATAATCAAAATGAAGTATTCATAATATGGTTCAAATAAATGTTCCATTCATTATTTTTTTGTGTAAAAACATGAAAATCCTCAAAACTTTAATTGTAAGAAGCTGGCATTCTTTTTAAATGAAGGATTCAGAGGAATTAAGTGTGCTTAGTTTTCATATAGTGTTGAGGTAGAATAATAAATGTATTAAGTAAAATAAGATACAAATGAAAAGCTATTTAAATGCACAATTATCCAGGCAAAACTTTAATTTAAGCTAACAGTGGTTTTAAGATTCCATAGTTCCATATTTTAGTATATTCTATATAATAATGGCATTCCTAATTGCCTTATTAAAATGCATCATATTTCAAGAGCAGAAATGACCTGTTGATTTGTTAAAATTTATGTGCAATATTTTTTCTTACTTTATGACTATCATACCATGATTACTAATCTATTTAACTATAAAAGGAAAGTTTTAAAATACAAAAGACTTGCCATTGTAAGAATTTATTTCTTTGCCCCAAGGAAACTTTTAATACAATATTGTTCTGAACTTCAGGGAAACTCAGAGAAACTGCATATACATTTTACATTTTATCTACTGGGGCAAAGAAGCAGATAACACTAAATTCTTTCCATCCTTCTGTGATATCAAAATGAGGAGCGAGTGGAGCAGACTGGTACCACATAGAAATATGGGCCTGCTTCTGTCCCCATAGTCACCATAGACCTGGGTTATGCAAGAAAAGTGAGAAAAAGGAGGCTCACTCCTTTCCTTAACTTCCTGAGAAACTTCAACAGAGTTAATTTGAACAAGGGAAGGGTTGTATATTGTGCCAGATGAAATTCATGGGAATAACCTTCTGGTTTTGGAACGTCATCAAATCAACCAGTTATACTGGTCATACTTCAGAGAAGATTAGAAAATAAATCAATAAAAAGTAAAGCTGTACTTATTGATTGCAATGTCTTCTCTCTCTCTCTCTCTCTCTCTCTCTCTCTCTCTGTGTGTGTGTGTGTATGTGTGTGTGTGTGTTTGTGTGTGTGTGTGTGTGTGTGTGTGAGAGAGAGAGAGAGAGAGAGAGAGAGAGAGAGAGAGAGAGAGAGAGAGAGAGAGAGAATTTGTCTTCACTAAATTTGTGCTTCTGGGTTATTCTACTATGTTGTGTAGTGGTTATGTAGCCAGAGCTGTGTGTTATCAAGACCTTGAGTATGGCTTACACTGTATAGGGTCCACCATTAAAGACTGGTGGACTAAAATGGGTTATCCCTTGAATTTAATCAGTGGCAGGTTCATCCCAGATAATGTAGTTATAAAAACTAAGTTAAATCCAAAGTTAGCTTGAAATTTTTATAGTTAGGCTTTGGCCTCATTATTCCTCCTGTCTTGAAGAAATGAGGTATGGAGACAGATATGATGACTAACAGAGACTCTTCTAAAGCTTATCTCATCTGCTACATTATGGAGGAAGCTGAGTCTAGTACTTCACTGAGCCTGCCACAGTCAATTAAGATACAATTGCTTCCCTGCTGATGGTTAATCAGGGTCACCTCGGTATTTATAACTGATTCAAGTTGGAAGCCAATTAATGTCTATTTTCACATGAACATAATCCAGACTCTTTCAAATGCTTATTCAGCTATCTCTTTTAAGGATGACAAAAATCTATGAGCCTGGTATAATTTGGGGTAAGGAATTAGAAATATTCAGAAATTCAAGTTGCTTTGAACTGTTCAGTTCAGATCCACAGAGTGGCTGTGCAGGTGCCTTAGGATGTCTCACATTGAATCTAGAAAGAAATAGGGATCCATTTGCATTTCTACAGTTACATCTGCACAACCAGTGTGCTATTGAAAGAGGCAAGAAAAGAATCAGAGGGACTTCTTAGTACTTTGGGGACTCTACGGAGAGCCCTAAATAAAGGGCTGTAGAGTTGGGAAGTCTCACAACCCCTCTCCTTCATCTGCACACTTTCCCCAGGATGAGGCTGCTTGCTCTGACATTCATCTTCAGCTTTTTCTTCACATTGAACCATTGGAGTAGATGAACAAAATTATTTCTTCCCTGGAGTTTTAAAGAAGAACAGCGAAAACCAATACTGTACCCATGTGCTAATGTGGCTCAACATTTATTCTTGGTCTGGGGAATAAAGGACAGAGATACAATGCTTTCTGAGTGTCCATAATCCCACAGAGGAGAGTGATAAATATACATATTGCTCTGATGTCATTGTCAACTTCACGGGGCTGTAAAATCACCTAGGAGATACACCTCTGGGCATGTCCTGAAAGGTTTAAGTGAGGAAGAAGGATCCATCCATGTCCCAGCATCCTGAACTGAATAAAAATGGAAAAAATGAAAAACAATAAAACAATCCTCAGACTGTGTTAGGAATACCTCATGGGTTTTATACTTCATGAAGAAGCTAGCAGAGATCCAGCATTTATCTCTCTTGGTTTTCCCATTGCAGACACAATATGAACAGCTGCAGCTACTACATGTTTACACTGTCATGTCTTCTGCTGCTATGACAGACTATTTCTTCTAAAAGTGCAAGGCAGAAGAAACCCTTCCATCTGAAAGAGACAGAGTTGGGGCCAATCTGGGGCCAGTGGGAAAATTCCCACCACAAACCTCTGAGCACAAGGACCCCTCCCTTCCAGGAAGAAAAAAGCTGGTTTAGTTCTTAGAATAGCTACAAGCCAAACTGTCACACAGAGCTACCTGACTCCCAACTCAAAGTCCTGAATGGTACACTGAATCGTTCTGAAAGTCATTTCGATCCACCAAATGCACATAATACTCTGCTTAGTTACCACTGTGCAAATTCTGCCTCAAATTGTTTGAATTTTGCACCAATTGTTTGCAAGGTATGTAACTCTCTATTACAGTCTGCTCAGGGTTGTCTCCCTTTGAAGTGGGATGACTCTGATATGTCGGAATGATTAAACTCCTCTTGCTTTTGCATTGATCACAGTCTCCATGGGTCTCATTCAAGAGGTCCTGGAGGAGGTTCAATTCGGACCTGACACATCTTCACATTGTTTCTGTCAGGTGTTTTACCATAGCAATAAGAAATTACAACAGGGGGGGTTGGGGATTTAACTCAGTGGTAGAGCGCTTGCCTAGCAAGCACAAGGCCCTGGGTTCGGTCCCCAGTTCCTAAAAAAAGAAAAAAAAAAGAAATTACAACAGGAACCAAAGGGAAAGAACCCAATCCATGAACTGGAACTAGAGGGAGAGAGCAAGGCTCTAAAGATCAGTTTCACTTTCCTCTCAGTTTAGAGAATTATGAAGAGAACTCTGTGGGAGCAGTAAGGAATCCTACATGTGTTTCCTGTCAGATAATATAGACTTCACTTTCAGCAAATGATTATATTATATGATTTTCAACAGCAACACATGACATCACACATGCTTTGGTGTTGTGAGGATGGGATGGAGAAAAGAGCTAATCACCAACGTGTTAGCATGATCACCTTGACTCACCCTTAGCTTCTCAACCCCAGACTTAAATTCTCACTGGGTCTCTAGGAAATGTCTCTCATCTGTGCCTGCCTCTATTTCAGCTCATGCCATTCCATGAGATCTTCCCCTTGACTTAGGACATTAGTCATGTTCCCAGTTAGGACTTTCACCTCCAGCTTTCCCACTTTACTGATATCCTCTGTTCTGTTCACAAATTGAGGCTGAAATTTCCTTAGGTGTTGTGCCAGTGTGGATGAGAAATGGCCCTATAGGCTCAGGCATTTGAATTCTTAGTCACCAGTAGGTGGCACTGTCAGGGGAGGTTTAGGAGATATGGCCTTGGAGGAAATCTATCCCTGGGAATGGGCTTTGAGAGTTCATAGCCTCACCTCACCCTACTTTTGGCACACTCTTTCTGCTTCTTGTTTGCTGTTGGAGGGTGTGCTCTTTCTCTTGCCATGCCTGCTGCTTTCTGTCATGACTTCCTGTCATGACAGGTTCTTATCCCTCTGGAGCCTAAGCCCAATACATTCTTTCTTCTGTAAATTGTTTCCATCACAGGGGTTTATCAGACCAGCAGAAAGATAACCAACTTGGCCAGTAGCCTGAAACTACATTTCTTGTCTCATGTTCCAAAGTGCTATGTATTCTGCATCTATCCAGAAACTTCTGGTCTCTGGGGAGTCAATACCTCCTTTCTTCTGCTCCACATCTGGACTTTGCTCTTAGTCTTTTCAGTATCACATCAAGGACTGGTTCTTCCAGGAAATTCTCTGAACCATAGAGTAGAATACATCTTTAATATCTACTTTTTAATCATAGCATTAGTATAACACTGCATTATTCTACTAACTCCTTGCATGCCCCCTCCACACTTAGCCAGTGCTTAAGAGGACTTAACTAGTGGGCTGCTAGGTCAGAGAACTTGACAGAGTCTTTTTGAATGAACAACTGTGTTTTTCTAGAATCATATAGAAAATGGACCTCTGGTTGGTTGACTGATGTATTGTAAGGAGATATCAGGGAAGTGCTGGGAAGTAGGGCATGTTTTTGTATGTTTTTGTAATTCAAGTTTCTGGCAGTGTCTAGTACAGGTTTTTGAAGCTTCAGGTTTTTCTGCTCACAGAAATTAAATGGAAACATCCAAGTTTATTATGAAATGTAATAGTCGACTCAAATAATCTTAATAAAGCCATGGTCAATGTAGCTTCAATTTCTACTAGAGAAAGGTATTTTTTTCAGACAAGTGATTATTTTTTATTTTTAATTTTTTGTGATTTATGGATTACTTTATTACTTATAGTATACCTCAGAAGTATCTCATCTTTGATTGAGAGAAAATAAAATGTTAATGAGATTTAAGCACTCTCTCAGACATCCTCACTTATAATTATGCATTGTGTATATAAAAAAGATGCCAACATTCACACATAGAATGCTCAAGGATAATCTTGCATAGCATAGATTTTCATCTGCCTGTAAATTTAAAAGGAATCTTGCTAAATCACAATGCATTTCCTAAACAACAGGGCAGACTGAAATCTGTTCACTTCTTTTCTTACTACTGCATACATTTTTATGATAAGTTGGAAGAGAAATATGCAGGGTTAAAAGAAAGACACGCTCGAACAATTTATACAGAGAACAAAAATGCAGCATGTAGAAAAATTATGTTAGACACTGATTTTTTTTTATTAACTTGAGTATTTCTTATATACATTTCAAGTGTTATTCCCTTTCCCGGTTTCCGGGCAAACATCCCCCTCCCTCCTCCCCTTCCTTATGGGTGTTCCCCTCCCAACCCTCCCCCCACTGCTGCCCTCCCCCCAAAAGTCTAGTTCACTGGGGGTTCAGTCTTAGCAGGACCCAGGGCTTCTCCTTCCACTGGTGCTCATTTTTTTTTTTTTTGGTTCTTTTTTTCAGAGCTGGGGACCGAACCCAGGGCCTTGCACTTCCTAGGTAAGCACTCTACCACTGAGCTAAACCCCCAGACCCTCCACTGGTGCTCTTACTAGGATATTCATTGCTACCTATGAGGTCAGAGTCCAGGGTTAGTCCATGTATAGTCTTTAGGTAGTGGCTTAGTCCCTGGAAGCTCTGGTTGCTTGGCATTGTTGTACATATGGGGTCTTGAGCCCCTTCAAGCTCTTCCAGTTCTTTCTCTGATTCCTTCAACGGGGGTCCTATTCTCAGTTCAGTGGTTTGCTGCTGGCATTCGCCTCTGTATTTGCTGTATTCTGGCTGTGTCTCTCAGGAGCGATCTACATCCGGCTCCTGTCGGTCTGCACTAATTTGCTTCATCAATCTTGTCTAATTGGGTGGCTGTATATGTATGGGCCACATGTGGGGCAGGCTCTGAATGGGTGTTCCTTCAGTCTCTGTTTTAATCTTTGCCTCTCTCTTCCCTGCCAAGAGTATTCTTGTTCCCCTTTTAAAGAAGGAGTGAAGCATTCACATTTTGATCATCCATCTTGAGTTTCATTTGTTCTAGGCATCTAGGGTAATTCAAGCATTTGGGCTAATAGCCACTTATCAATGAGTGCATACCATGTATGTCTTTCTGTGATTGGGTTAGCTCACTCAGGATGATATTTTCCAGTTCCAACCATTTGCCTATGAATTTCATAAAGTCGTTGTTTTTGATAGCTGAGTAATATTCCATTGTGTAGATGTACCACATTTTCTGTATCCATTCCTCTGTTGAAGGGCATCTGGGTTCTTTCCAGCTTCTGGCTATTATAAATAAGGCTGCGATGAACATAGTGGAGCACGTGTCTTTTTTATATATTGGGGCATCTTTTGGGTATATGCCCAAGAGAGGTATAGCTGGATCCTCAGGCAGTTCAATGTCCAATTTTCTGAGGAACCTCCAGACTGATTTCCAGAATGGTTGTACCAGTCTGCAATCCCACCAACAATGGAGGAGTGTTCCTTTTTCTCCGCATCCTTGCCAGCATCTGCTGTCACCTGAGTTTTTGATCTTAGCCATTCTCACTGGTGTGAGGTGAAATCTCAGTGTTGTTTTGATTTGCATTTCCATTATCACTAAAGATGTTGAACATTTCTTTAGGTGTTTCTCAGCCATTCGGTATTCCTCAGCTGTGAATTGTTTGTTTAGCTCTGAACCCCATTTTATAATAGGGTTATTTGTCTCCCTGCGGTCTAACTTCTTGAGTTCTTTGTATATTTTGGATATAAGGCCTCTATCTGTTGTAGGATTGGTAAAGATCTTTTCCCAATCTGTTGGTTGCCATTTTATCCTAACAATAGTGTCCTTTGCCTTACAGAAGCTTTGCAGTTTTATGAGATCCCATTTGTCGATGCTTGATCTTAGAGCATAAGCCATTGGTGTTTTGTTCAGGAATATTTTTCCAGTGCCCATGTGTTTCAGATGCTTCCCTAGTTTTTCTTCTATTAGTTTGAGTGTGTCTGGTTTGATGTGGAGATCCTTGATCCACTTGGACTTAAGCTTCGTACAGGGTGATAAGCATGGATCGAACTGTATTCTTCTACATGTTGCCCTCCAGTTGAACCAGCACCATTTGCTGAAAATGCTATCTTTTTTCCATGGGATGGTTTTGGCTCCTTTGTCAAAAATCAAGTGACCATAGGTGTGTGGGTTCATTTCTGGGTCTTCAATTCTATTCCATTGGTCTATCTGTCTGTCTCTGTACCAATACCATGCAGTTTTTATCACTATTGCTCTGTAATACTGCTTGAGTTCAGGGATAGTGATTCCCCCTGAAGTCCTTTTATTGTTGAGAATAGTTTTAGCTATCCTGGGTTTTTTGTTATTCCAGATGAATTTGCAAATTGTTCTGTCTAACTCTTTGAAGAATTGGATTGTAATTTTGATGGGGATTGCATTGAATCTGTAGATCGCTTTTGGTAAAATGGCCATTTTTACTCTATTAATCCTGCCAATCCATGAGCATGGGAGATCTTTCCATCTTCTGAGGTCTTCTTCAATTTCTTTCTTCAGTGTCTTGAAGTTCTTACTGTACAGATCTTTTACTTGCTTGGTTAAAGTCACACCGAGGTACTTTATATTATTTGGGTCTATTATGAAGGGTGTCGTTTCCCTAATTTCTTTCTCGGCTTGTTTCTCTTTTGTGTAGAGGAAGGCTACTGATTTATTTGAGTTAATTTTATACCCAGCCACTTTGCTGAAGTTGTTTATCAGCTTTAGTAGTTCTCTGGTGGAACTTTTGGGATCACTTAAATATACTATCATATCATCTGCAAATAGTGATATTTTGACTTCTTCTTTTTCGATCTGTATCCCCTTGACCTCCTTTTGTTGTCTGATTGCTCTGGCTAGAACTTCAAGAACTATATTGAATAAGTAGGGAGAGAGTGGGCAGCCTCGTCTAGTCCCTGATTTTAGTGGGATTGCTTCAAGTTTCTCTCCATTTAGTTTAATGTTAGCAACTGGTTTGCTGTATATGGCTTTTACTATGTTTAGGTATGGGCCTTGAATTCCTATTCTTTACAGGACTTTTATCATGAAGGGGTGTTGAATTTTGTCAAATGCTTTCTCAGCATCTAATGAAATGATCATGTGGTTCTGTTCTTTCAGTTTGTTTATATAATGGATCACGTTGATGGTTTTCTGTATATTAAACCATCCCCGCATGCCTGGGATGAAGCCTACTTGATCATGGTGGATGATTGTTTTGATGTGCTCTTGGATTCGGTTTGCCAGAATTTTATTGAGTATTTTTGCGTCGATATTCATAAGGGAAATTGGTCTGAAGTTCTCTTTCTTTGTTGGGTCTTTGTGTGGTTTAGGTATAAGAGTAGTTGTGGCTTCATAGAAGGAATTCGGTAGTGATCCATCTGTTTCAATTTTGTGGAATAGTTTGGATAATATTGGTATGAGGTCTTCTATGAAGTTTTGATAGAATTCTGCACTAAACCCGTCTGGACCTGGGCTCTTTTTGGTTGGGAGACCTTTAATGACTGCTTCTATTTCCTTAGGAGTTATGGGGTTGTTTAACTGGTTTATCTGTTCCTGATTTAAGTTCGGTACCTGGTATCTGTCTAGGAAATTGTCCATTTCCTGTAGATTTTCAAGTTTTGTTGAATATAGGCTTTTATAGTAAGATCTGACGATTTTTTGAATTTCCTCTGAATCTGTAGTTATGTCTCCCTTTTCATTTCTGATTTTGTTAATTTGGACACACTCTCTGTGTCCTCTCATTAGTCTGGCTAAGGGTTTATCTATCTTGTTGATTTTCTCAAAGAACCAACTTTTGGTTCTGTTGATTCTTTCTATGGTCCTTTTTGTTTCTACTTGGTTGATTTCAGCTCTGAGTTTGATTATTTCCTGCCTTCTACTCCTCCTGGGTGTATTTGCTTCTTTTTGTTCTAGAGCTTTTAGGTGTGCTGTCAAGCTGCTGACATATGCTCTTTCTGCAGGCACTCAGTGCTATGAGTTTTCCTCTTAGCACAGCTTTCATTGTGTCCCATAAGTTTGGGTACGTTGTACCTTCATTTTCATTAAATTCTAAAAAGTCTTTAATTTCTTTCTTTATTTCTTCCTTGACCAGGTTATCATTGAGTAGAGCATTGTTCAATTTCCACGTATATGTGGGCATTCTTCCCTTATTGTCATTGAAGACCTGTTTTAGGCCGTGGTGGTCCGATAGCACGCATGGGATTATTTCTATCTTTCTGTACCTGTTGAGGCCCGTTTTTTGACCAATTATATGGTCAATTTTGGAGAAAGTACCATGAGGAGCTGAGAAGAAGGTATATCCTTTTGCTTTAGGATAGAATGTTCTATAAATATCCGTTAAGTCCATTTGGCTCATGACTTCTCTTAGTCTGTCTACGTCTCTGTTTAATTTCTGTTTCCATGATCTGTCCATTGATGAGAGTGGGGTGTTGAAATCCTCTACTAAGCCGGATGTAGATCACTCCTGAGAGACACAGCCAGAATACAGCAAATATAGAGGCGAATGCCAGCAGCAAACCACTGAACTGAGAATAGGACCCCCATTGAAGGAATCAGAGAAACAACTGGAAGAGCTTGAAGGGGCTCGAGACCCCATATGTACAACAATGCCAAGCAACCAGAGCTTCCAGGGACTAAGCCACTACCTAAAGACTATACATGGACTAACCCTGGACTCTGACCTCATAGTTAGCAGTGAATATCCTAGTAAGAGCACCAGTGGAAGGGAAGCCCTGTGTCCTGCTAAGACTGAACCCCCAGTGAACTAGACTGTGGGGGGGAGGGCAGCAGTGGGGGGACGGTTGGGAGGGGAACACCCATAAGGAAGGGGAGGGGGGAGGGGGATGTTTGCCCGGAAACCGGGAAAGGGAATAACACTTGAAATGTATATAAGAAATACTCAAGTTAATAAAAAAAAAAAAAGAAAAAAAAAAGAAATCTCCTACTATTATTGTGTGCGGTGTAATGTGTGTTTTGAGCTTCAGTAAGGTTTCTTTTACGGATGAAGGTGCCCTTGTATTTGGGGCATAGATATTTAGGATTGAGAGTTCATCTTGGTTAATTTTTCCTTTGATGAATATGAAGTGTCCTTCCTTATCTTTTTTGATGACTTTTAGTTGAAAATTGATTTTATCTGATATTAGAATGGCTACTCCAGCTTGGTTGTTCCGACCATTTGCTTGGAAAGTTGTTTTCCAGCCTTTCACTCTGAGGTAGTGTCTGTCTTTGTCTCTGAGGTGTTTTTCCTGTAGGCATCAGAATGCAGGGTCCTTGTTGCATATCCAGTTTGTTAATCTATGTCTTTTTATTGGGGAGTTGAGGCCATTGATGTTGAGAGATATTAAGGAATAGTGATTATTGCTTCCTGTTATATTCATATTTGGATGTGAGGTTATGTATGTGTGCTTTCATTCTCTTTGTTTTGTTGCCAAGACGATTAGTTTCTTGCTTCTTCTAGGGTATAGCTTGCCTCCTTATGTTGGGCTTTACTATTTATTATCCTTTGTAGTGCTGGATTTGTAGAAAGATATTGTGTAAATTTGGTTTTGTCATGGAATATCTTGGTTTCTCCATCTATGTTAATTGACAGTTTTGCAGGATACAGTAACCTGGGCTGGCATTTGTGTTCTCTTAGGGTCTGTATGACATCAGTCCATGATCTTCTGGCCTTCATAGTTTCTGGCGAAAAGTCTGGTGTGATTCTGATAGGTCTGCCTTTATATGTTACTTGACCTTTTTCTCTTACTGCTTTTAATATTCTTTCTTTATTTTGTGCATTTGGTGTTTTGACTATTATGTGACGGGAGGTGTTTCTTTTCTGGTCCAATCTATTTGGAGTTCTGTAGGCTTCTTGTATGCCTATGCGTATCTCTTCTTTTAGGTTAGGGAAGTTTTCTTCTATGATTTTGTTGAAGATATTTACTGGTCCTTTGAGCTGGGAGTCTTCACTCTCTTCTATATGTATTATCCTTAGGTTTGATCTTCTCATTGAGTCCTGGGTTTCTTGTATGTTTTGGACCAGTAGCTTTTTCTGCTTTACATTATCTTTGACAGTTGAGTCAATGATTTCTATGGAATCTTCTGCTCCTGAGATTCTCTCTTCCATCTCTTGTATTCTGAAGCTTGTATCTACAGCTCCTTGTCTCTTCTTTTGGTTTTCTATATCCAGGGTTGTTTCCATGTGTTCTTTCTTGATTGCTTCTATTTCCATTTTTAATTCCTTCAACTGTTTGATTGTGTTTTCCTGGAATTCTTTCAGGGATTTTTGTGTCTCCTCTCTATGGCTTTCTACTTGTTTATTTATGTTTTCCTGGAATTCTTTCAGGCATTTTTGCGATTCCTCTCTGTAGGCTTCTACTTGTTCTCTAAGGGAGTTCTTCACGTCTTTCTTGAAGTCCTCCAGCATCATGATCAAATATGATTTTGAAACTAGATCTTGCTTTTCTGGTGTGTTTGTATATTCCATGTTTGTTTTGATGGGAGAATTGGGCTCTGATGATGCCCTGTAGTCTTGGTTTCTGTTGCTTGGGTTCCTGCGCTTGCCTCTCGCCATCAGATTATCTCTAGTGTTACTTTGTTCTGCTATTTCTGACAGTGGCTAGACTGCCTTATAAGCCTGTGTGTCAGGAGTCCTGTAGACCTGTTTTCCAGTTTTCTTTCAGCCTGTTATGGGGACAGAGTGTTCTGCTTTCGGGCGTGTAGTTTTTTCTCTCTACAGGTCTTCAGCTGTTCCTGTGGGCCTGTGTCTTGAGTTCACCAGGCAGGTCTCTTGTAGCAGAAAAGTTGGTCTTACCTGTGGTCCCGAGGCTCAAGTTTGCTCGCGGGGTGCTGCCCACGAGCTCTGTGGGGTGGCAGCAACCAGGAAGATCTGCGCCGCCGTTTCCGGGAGCTTCAGTGCACCAGGGTTCCAGATGGCGTTTGGTGTTTTCCTCTGGCATCCGAGATGTGTGTGCAGAGTGCAGTCTCTTCTGGTTTCCCAGGCATGTCTGCCTCTCTGAAGGTTTAGCTCTCCCTCCCACAGAATTTGGGTGCAGAGAACTGTTTATCCGGTCTGTTTCCTTCAGTTTCCGGTGGTGTCTCAGATGCAGCGGTCCTGCCGCTCCTGGGCCCTCCCCCACGGGAACCCAGAGGCCTTATACAGTTTCCTCTTGGGCCAGGGATGTGGGCAGGGGTGGGCAGTGTTGGTGGTCTCTTCCGCTCTGCAGCCTCAGGAGTGCCCACCTGACCAGGCGGCGGGGTCTCTCTCCCACAGGGTCTGGGAGCAGAGAGCTGCTGTGGGCTGGGATCTGCAGGTGTGGGATTCCCGGTAAACACAGGAGGTGCCCAGTCCTAGAGGAATTCTGCTTTTGTGTGTCCCGAGTTCACCAGGCAGGTCTCTTGCAGCAGAAAAGTTGGTTTTACCTGTGGTCCCGAGGCTCAAGTTCGCTCGTGGGGTGCTGCCCACGAGCTCTCTGCGGCGGCAGCAACCAGGAAGATCCAGACTAGTGATTATTTTGTCTGAATCATTCAACTGTCTGGGAGAAAACCATGGAGGAAGCTGAAATGGGACAGTATGATAAACTTCCTACATATCTGTAGAGGAAGAAGCAGCAGATTGCTGAAAGTGGACGTGGGCTATGAACCTACACATAGTCTCATTAAGTCATTAGGAACTTGGAGTAGGAAGATGTTAAATGTTAAGATACTTTGGTGTTAAAGAGACTTTGGTTAGGACTAGGAAAATGGCCCAGTGGATAAGATGCTTGCCTAGTAAACATGAAGTCTGAAATTTGAATATTCAGATCCCATACAAATGCCAGGCACGGAGGTTGTCTTAGGGTTTCTTTTTTTTTCTTTTTTTCAGTTACTACTGTACTTTATTGTGTTCAACCAAATCACCATGTTACAAAAATAGCAAGCTGCCATAATAAAAAATAAGGTTCCTCTATCCAGCACCAGATAGCATCATTTTACTTTCAAGCCTAGAAATTGCACACTTGTATATAAACCAACCGAAGATGAGGATTGAGAGTTCATCTTGGTGGATTTTTCCTTTGATGAATATGAAGTGTCCTTCCTTATCTTTTTTGATGACTTTTAATTGAAAATTGATTTTATTTGATATTAGAATGGCTACTCCAGCTTGCTTCTTCTGACCTTTTGCTTGGAAAGTTGTTTTCTAGCCTTTCACTCTGAGGTAGTGTCTGTCTTTGTCTCTGAGGTGTGTTTCCTGTAGGCAGCAGAATGCAGGGTCCTCATTGCATATCCAGTTTGTTAATCTATGTCTTTTTATTGGGGAGTTGAGGCCATTGATGTTGAGAGATATTAAGGAATAGTGATTATTGCTTCCTGTTATATTCATATTTGGATGTGAGGTTATGTTTGTGTGCTTTCATTCTCTTTGTTTTGTTGCCAAGACGATTAGTTTCTTGCTTCTTCTAGGGTATAGCTTGCCTCCTTATGTTGGGCTTTACTATTTATTATCCTTTGTAGTGCTGGATTTGTAGAAAGATATTGTGTAAATTTGGTTTTGTCATGGAATATCTTGGTTTCTCCATCTATGTTAATTGAGAGTTTTGCAGGATACAGTAACCTGGGCTGGCATTTGTGTTCTCTTAGGGTCTGTATGACATCTGTCCAGGATCTTCTGGCCTTCATAGTTTCTGGCGAAAAGTCTGGTGTGATCCTGATAGGTCTGCCTTTATATGTTACTTGACCTTTTTCCCTTACTGCTTTTAATATTCTTTCTTTATTTTGTGCATTTGGTGTTTTGACTATTATGTGACGGGAGGTGTTTCTTTTCTGGTCCAATCTATTTGGAGTTCTGTAGGCTTCTTGTATGCCTATGGGTATCTCTTCTTTTAGGTTAGGGAAGTTTTCTTCTATGATTTTGTTGAAGATATTTACTGGTCCTTTGAGCTGGGAGTCTTCACTCTCTTCTATACCTATTATCCTTAGGTTTGATCTTCTCATTAAGTCCTGGATTTCCTGTATGTTTTGGACCAGTAGCTTTTTCTGCTTTACATTATCTTTGACAGTTGAGTCAATGATTTCTATGGAATCTTCTGCTCCTGAGATTCTCTCTTCCATCTCTTGTATTCTGTTGGTGAAGCTTGTATCTACAGCTCCTTGTCTTTTCTTTTGATTTTCTATGTCCAGGGTTGTTTCCATGTGTTCTTTCTTGATTGCTTCTATTTCCGTTTTTAATTCCTTCAACTGTTTGATTGTGTTTTCCTGGAATTCTTTCAGGGATTTTTGTGTCTCCTCTCTATGGCTTTCTACTTGTTTATTTATGTTTTCCTGGAATTCTTTCAGGCATTTTTGCAATTCCTCTCTGTAGGCTTCTACTTGTTCTCTAAGGGAGTTCTCCACGTCTTTCTTGAAGTCCTCCAGCATCATGATCAAATACGATTTTGAAACTAGATCTTGCTTTTCTGGTGTGTTTGGATATTCTATGTTTATTTTGGTGGGAGAATTGGGCTCCGATGATGCCAAGTAGTCTTGGTTTCTGTTGCTTGGGTTCCTGCGCTTGCCTCTTGCCATCAGATTATCTCTAGTGTTACTTTGTTCTGCTATTTCTGACAGTGGCTAGACTGCCCTATAAGCCTGTGTGTCAGGAGTGCTGTAGACCTGTTTTCCTGTTTTCTTTCAGCCAGTTATGGGGACAGAGTGTTCTGCTTTCGGGCGTGTAGTTTTTCCTCTCTACAGGTCTTCAGCTGTTCCTGTGGGCCTGTGTCTTGAGTTCACCAGGCAGGTTTCTTGCAGGGGAAATTTGGGCCTACCTGTGGTTCCAAGGCTCAAGTTTGCTCGTGGGGTACTGCCTAAGTCCTCTCCGAGGCGGCAGCAAACGGGAAGATCTGCGCTGCTCTTTCTGGGAGCCTCCGTGCACCAGGGTTCCAGATGGCGTTTGGTGTTTTCCTCTGGCGTCTGGATGTGCACAGAGTGCAGTCTCTTCTGGTTTCCCAGGCGTGTCTGCCTCTCTGAAGGTTCAGCTCTCCCTCCCACGGTATTTGGGTGCAGAGAACTGTTTATCCGGTCTGTTTCCTTCAGGTTCCGGCAGTGTCTCAGGTGCAGGGGTCCTGCCGCTCCTGGGCCCTCCTCTACGGGAACCCAGAGGCCTTATACAGTTGCCTCTTGGGCCAGGGATGTGGGCAGGGGTGGGCAGTGTTGGTGGTCTCCTCTGCTCTGCAGCCTCAGGAGTGCCCACCTGACCTGGCAGTGAGGTCTCTCTCTCACGGGGTTTGGGAGCAGAGAGCTGCTGCGGGCCGGGATCTGCTGTCTTAGGGTTTCTATTCCTGCAGAAAACGTCATGACCAAGAAGCAAGTTGGGGAGGAAAGGGTTTATTCAACTTACACTTCCACATTGCTGTTCATCACCAAAGGAAGTCAGGACTGGAACTCACACAGGGTAGGAATCTGGAGGCAGAAGCTGATGCAGAGGCCATGGAGGGCTGCTGCTTACTGGATTGATTCCCTTGATTTGCTCAGCTTGCTTTCTTATAGAACCCAGGACTGCCAGCCCAGGGATGGAACCACCCATAATGGGCCCTCCCACCCTTGATCATTAATTGAGAAAATGCCTTACAGGTGCATCTCATGGAGGCATTTCCTTAAGGGAGGCTCCTTTCTCTGTGATAACTTCAGCTTGTGTCAAGTTGACACACAAAATCAGCCAGTATCTGTAATTCTGGGTTCCGAGAAAAGATTGTGTTTCAAAGAATAAGATGGATAGTGATAACAAAAGATTCATGGCAACAGCCTTGTTCAGGTTTCTGCGTGTACGCACACCTGCACACATGTGGACCCAAATACAAGTGTATATGTAAACACACACACACACACACACACACACACACACACACACACACACTGCATAAATAAGAGACCTAGTTGTGGGAGCTGGAGAGATAGCTAAATTGAAAGTGCCTGCTGGGCAAATATGAGGCCATGAGTTTGATTCCCAGAACCCACATAAAAGTTGGGTGTCTAAGGGTTTCTATTGTGATAAACATCGTGCACCAAAACATTCTGGAGATGAATGGGTTTGTTTTGTCTTACATTTCTAGGCAGTAGTTCATATGCACCATAGCACCACAGAAACCTGGAGGCAGGGACAGAAGCAGAGGCCACAGAGGGGTGCTGCTTACTGCTTTGCCCCTCAAAGCTTACTCAACTGGCTTTCTTATAGCACCCAGGACCAGCAGCCCAGGAATGGCACTACCCACACTGAGTTTTGCCCTCCCACAGCAACCATCAGTCAGAAAAACAGACTATGTCTGTGCCTGTGGGGCAATCTGGTGGGGCACTTTCTCAACTGTGGTTCCCTCACTTGAAATGACTATGATTTGTGTCAGGTTGACATAAAATGAACTGTCACACTGGGTGTACAGGAGACTCCATGGGATTTTATGGACAGCTTAAAATACATAAATTTAAAAGAATCCAGAGAAATTATGCCTAGCAAAGTAACATGTTACATATATTTTATAATTTTCAAAGAGAGAAGAATGAATTATACCCCACCAACACCATTTGTTTATTGTGTATGTATGTGTACTCTATAGCTTGCATGTGGGGGGGATGCCACAGGACAACTTTCAGGAGTTGGATATATCCTTCTACCATGTGGCTCCTGGGAATCAAGCTCAGGTTGAAAACAACTGCACTTACCTGAGATATCTTGCCATCCGCTGTTAAGACATTTTTACAATGATAATTTACTATGTAAACTATAAATTAATGGAAGTTGCTGTGATATTTCTACACATGCATACATAGTAAGACAATTATATTATCTATTCTTTTATGCTATCTCTATTATTCTCCTTCAAGAACAGTAATGAACTCTTTCTACTTTCAAACACTCTCCCCTTTCCCCCTTGTATTTTTAAACTTTTATGAACAAAAATGAATTAGGTTTATTTTTCTGCATCTCAGTTCACTCAACATAATGTCCAATGAGCTACTCATCTTGTTGCAACTGGCAAGAGTCTTATTCTTCTGTGTGACTGAGTAATAGTTGTTGATGTTTGTTTTATTACTGTGTATGGTAATGTCAATACCGGTCCCCAAGGTCAGATGCTATGTGACATTACTCCTTAATTTAAAACTATTGGTTGAATAATGATGCTGACAGCCTATAGCTGGGCAGAAGAGAAGTAGGTGGGGTTTTGGTTCTTGGGCTTGGGGTCTGAGGAAGACCACAAGAGAAGAGAGAAAAGTTGGAGAGAAGAGAGATGCCTTGGGGTAAATGATCATTGAGAATTGGCCATGAGGGTTGGCCAGTTTGACTAAGAGTGGCCCAGATGGAATATGGCAAGTCATATTTCATGGTTATTGGCAGGGAAGTAGACATAGTAGCATAGAGGGTAGATACCTGCCCAGTGTTAGTGCTGATTAAGACTTATCATTAAATATAGAAGTTTCATGTCTTTTATCTGAGAACTGAATGATCAAAGGTGGGTAGAAACCCATGATCGAGATTAAGAAAATTACTACAACAAATAGTCCATTGTATGTACTTGTGCATGATATATATGTGTATAGACACACACATAGCATGACACATGTATGGAGGCCAGGGGACAGCTATGTGGAGTTAGGCTTGTGCAGCAAGAGTTTTGATGACAGACTAAGTTATCTCACTGGTACTTAATAAGTATGTCTTTTATATGTTGAGTCTACTTCAGGCAGATGTTTACTCAAGAATGGCCAGATGCAATGAAAGCTTTGCCAGTAGTTAAGAATTCTCCTAACTGGTATCTGTGATTGAACTCCCTTGCTGTTTTCCATAGTAGCTGGACCTACTTACTTTCCCACCAACAGTATTTAAAGTTCCTTCACCCCACACTGATACCAGCTTTGATAAGTTTTAAATTTACTTTTGATAATAGACATTTTAAATGAAATAAGATGAAATTTTATCGTAGACTTGATTTGTACCTACAGGTGGATAAAATGCTAAGTCTTTGTATTTATTTATTATGCATGACAACATTTTCTTTTAAGAGATATCTTTTGACATCATTTAACATTTTATTTGGGTTACCTTTATTTTAAACCAAATTCTGACTGATAATCCTGTATCAGATTAATAGCAGGGAAATATGCTTCTCCTATTCTGTAATAGTCTCTTCTGAATTATTTTCTTTCGCTGTGCAGAAACTTTTAATTTGATATAATTTCATTGCCATTCTTGCTGATTTCCTATGTAACTTTTGTTTTGCTTGTTTACCTAATTTTTGCTTTTAAGATGTAATGAGTAACCATGGACCTTGTGAACTACACACTCAGCATGGGAATAAACACGCCTTTTATCAGTAACATCTTTAAAGAGAAAGATGTTCCATATGGCATAATTGCTCACTATACATGAAATCACAGTCTGCTAATAGGGATTGTAAACCTTTACACTGTACAGAAACTCAGATTTGTATTAGCAGATTGAGCCTCATAATACAACTTTAAAGTTGGTTCTTTCTATTATTGTCTCCTCATTTTTATGGAGTTAACTGAGCATAGAGAGGCCTCTCCTCACTTGTATGAGCCAGAAATGAAACCACAGGGCCTTTGGGGCTGTTTCCCCTTTTACTCATTATGCAGATTCTGTCTGCTTCAGCACTGATGTCTGTTCTCTACTGTGTCTCCTGAATTAATCTCAGAGGTCAGGATCAGCACCCCAATTCTAGCCTCTTGTACTCTTTGTAATAAAACCCTATAAAAAATAACGATCTATTAGTAGCCTAGTCTGCATATCAATGGACATAAAATTCAGAGTCAAGCACATTTAGTGTTTCAGCCCAGTGCCCCTGGGGACTCCTGATTATTCCAAATGAAAGCTTTGCCTGGCTCTGGAATTTTTTTGTATTGAACGTAAGATAGCATCTGTGAATCATTCTTCATTCAACAATGGCAAATTTTCTTACAAAACCTTTAGCCTTCAGGGAACTATCATGTTAAGCTTCATATCCTGCAGGGGCACCAGCATTTGTGAAAATATCTAAAGGCAAGGAAACTGTGGCTCATGAGTGACACAAATGAGCTGTCACCACTTAGTTACCATAGTTACAACAGGAAAAGCTAGGAGATGTACTCTCCCCTATAAACACCAAGACTAGCCTTGTGTAATTTAGGATCATTAGGGTAAATAATCTTCTACCTAACTGCAGGGCTTCCTCATGGCGGCTATGAGGTTAGATGTGTAACAAGGAGATAGATGAAGGAAGGGTGAACGATGTTGATGATGTCCTGCCAGTCAACCTTTACTCTTAGAACCTGCCACAATTATTCATTCCTTAAATTATTCATTCTTCCACTAACGTGCTATTGAAATGAATAGCTACAAGTGATTTTTCAAGGATCTGCACATCAAACTAGGTATACTCAAATTAATAGAAGAAAAAGTAGGAAAGCATCTAGAACAGTTGGGCACTGGAGACAATTTCCTGAACAAAACACCAATGGCTTATGCTGTAAGATCAAGAATCGACAAATAGGATCTCATAAAACTGCAAGGCTTCTGTAAGGCAAAGGACACTGTTAGGACAAAATGGCAACCAACAGATTGGGAAAAGATCTTTACCAATCCTACAACAGATAGAGGCCTTATATCCAAAATATACAAAGAATTCAAGAAGTTAGACTGCAGGGAGACAAATAACCCTATTAAAAAATGGAGTTCAGAGCTAAACAAAGAATTCACAGCTGAGGAATGCCGAATGGCTGAGAAACACCTAAAGAAATGTTTGACATATTTAGTGATGATGGAAATGCAAATCAAAACAACCCTGAGATTTCACCTCACACCAGTGAGAAAGGCTAAGATCAAAAACTCAGGTGACAGCAAATGCTTGCGAGGATGTGGAGAAAGAAGAACACTCCTCCATTGTTGGTGGGATTGCAGACTGATACAATTCTCGAAATCAGTCTGGAGATTGCTCAGAAAATTGGATATTGAACTACCTGAGGACCCAGCTATACTTCTTTTAGGTATATGCCCAAAGGATGCCCCAACCTATAACAAGACACGTGCTCCACTATGTTCATAGCAGCCTTATTTATAATAGCCAGAAGCTGGAAAGAACCCAGATGCCCTTCAACAGAGGAATGGATACAGAAAATGTGGCACATTTAAACAATGGAATATTACTCAGCTATCCAAAACAATGACTTTATGAAATTCATAGGCAAATGGATGGTACTGGAAAATATCATCCTGAGTGATGTAACCCAATCACAGAAAAACACACATGGTATGTACTCATTGATAAGTGGCTATTAGCCCATATGCTTGAAGTGCCCTAGATGCACAGAATACATGAAACTCAAGAGGGATGACCAAAATGCGAATGCTTCACTCCTTCTTTAAAAGGGGAAGAAGAATACCCTTGGCAGGGAATAGGGAGGCAAAGTTTAGAACAGAGGCAGAAGGAACACCCATTCAGAGCCTGCTCCACATGTGGCCCATACATATACAGCCACCAAACTAGATTAGATGGATGAAGCAAAGAAGTGCAGGCCGACAGTAACTGGATGTAGATCTCTCCTGAGAGACACACCCAGAATACATCAAATACATAGGAGAATGCCAGCAGCAAACCACTGTTCTGAGAACGGGACCCCTGTTGAAGGAATCAGAGAAAGGACTGAAAGAGCTTGAAGGGGCTTGAGACTCCATATGAACAACAATGCCAACCAATCAGAGCTTCCAGGGACTAAGCCACTACCCAAAGACTATACATGGACTGACCCTGGGCTCCAACCTCATAGGTAGCAATGAATATCCTAGTAAGAGCACCAGTGGAAGGGGAAGCCCTTGGTCCTGCCAAGACTGAACCCCCAGTGAACGTGATTGTTGTGGAGAGGGCAGTAATGGGGGGAGGATAGGGAGGGGAACCCCATATAGAAGGGGAGTTGGAGGAGTTAGGGGGATGTTGGCCCTGAAACCGGGAAAGGGAATAACAATCAAAATGTAAATAAGAAATACTCAAATTAATAACAATTAAAAAAAAAAAGAAAATGACACCTGAATCGTCATGAGGTATATATGATGGTTGACTTCTCCAATCTAGCCTTGTGACCATCAAGGGATTTAATCTGACCTGTGTTTTGGGGCTTGGATTTCTCTCCCATCTCCCCTGCTTTAGCGTATCTCGTTGTATTATTTACTTTGAGGATAGCTAATATTAGGTACTTTACTATTGTGAAAAACACCATGACCAAAAGCAACTTAAGAAAGCAAACTTATTTGATGTCTGGTTACAGAAGGATGAGGATGTATCATGGTGGGGAATCATGGCAATGAGCAGCAGAGATGACAGTAGAAGGAAGCTGTGGGCCTTCATTTTAATCACTGAAACAATGAACTGGAAGTTGGTCAAGGCTCTAAACCCTCAAAGTTTGAGCCTAGTGACATATTTCCTTTAGTAAGCCTCTATTCATTAAGAGTTGGATGACAACCCCAACCAGCCCAACCAGCTGGGGACCATGGGAGTTTTTGGGGAACACTTCTCATTGAAACCACAACAGTGGTGTAGCTGGTGATACACTCCAGACAGACATTTTTCCAAGACTGAGGTCACTGATACACTCCAGACAGATCTTCACCCTAAACTTAAGTCACTGTTATCATCTATCTATTCTGCAAATCCCTAAACCAGGTATGTTTCTCCTGTGCATTAAAGTCTGTGTGTCCCAGTTCTACTCTGGACCCACAGTAAGATGGTTCTTAAAAGATCAGTAGGATCATTTTCCCCCAATTTGTTCAACACATTTCTTTGACTTCCTTTGTCACTCAGAGTAAAAGTGGAATATTTATTCTCTTAATACTATTTTCTTTATGAGATTGATGGTTCCTAATTATACTGAGCACAAGGATGCACAATACTTTTAAAAATAAATTTAAAGGTCCCTCATTCCTGTATCTTCCTCCTTTGCTCCCATTCTTCCAGGCACAGTGGCCTGCTTGCTGTGCCCTGAACATGCCAAGGACATGCCTGAGAGCCACCCCTTGAAGATCTCTAATCTACAATATCAGCCTGGTTCTTTCTCACCCCATTTTCCTTTCATGGTCTCCCATTGATATCATAATCTCTCCTCTTTCTGAGTATTTCCTCTATTGTGCTGATCACTATCTGACATGTTATTATATTTAGGTTTTTGCTTGCCCCTTTCTACTTCTAGCCACATAAAGATACATGCTTCAAGAGGGTGGGGAATCTTATTGTCTTAGCTCATTGATAAGTTTGAATCAAGAGAATCTGGCACCCCAAAGACACTACCACATACCTTACCCTGGCACATGTCCAATATTAACAACAGCCCCTGAAACATACAAACCTTAATTCAATTCATTGTCTTTGGTAAGAACTTTCCCACCAGCCAGTCAGGTCTGAAATCACTGCAGGGTCTAGTATGTATATCTGAATGAGTATGGATAGACAAACTAACATTAAAAACTCTCTTATAGAAATACTGTGGTAGTTTGAGTGAGAATGGTCCTCTCAGGCTCATATGTTTGAATGCTTGGTCTCAGTTGGTGGAACAGTTTGGGAAGGATTAAGAGGTGTGGCTTTTTGAAGGGGTGTGGCCTTGCTGGAGGAAGTGTGTCACTTGGGGGCTCTGAGAGAGGAATACTTTTTGAGGTTTCAAAACCCCATTCATTCTATATTTGGCTCTCACTCTGCCTTGTGTTATCATCTCAAAGTGTAAGCTCCCAACTACTTCTCCAGGACATGTCTGCCTTCCTGCTGCCATATTTCCCACCATGATGGTTATGTCTCAGAGCATCCTGTTTCAGCTCCCATGGATGACTAGACATGTTTTGGATTCAAGATACGGCTTTCTTATACAAGGTGTGGAAGTGATTTTGTACATTCACCCACTAAAGAACTGATCTCCTTATACCACTACCACAGTGCTTACATAGAGGAGGATGCCCTCTTCAGAACAGCACACTTAGCTAATAGTGATGCTCTTCATGAAAAGACTTTGTTGACATGTTTGACGCTTGTAGTGAACCTCAGTCTGGAAATCACTGTAGACACAAATTCATGAGGTACCATTTCCTGTTGGGTTTGACTAGCATGTTTGGTTGACTTTACGAAATCTTTCAGCCATTGTATTTAAAGAAATATTGGGGGAATAAAAAGATACTGTAACAGTCTAAATCATGCAGCTAGACAGGGGAAGCTATGTTAGTTATGGCAGGACTGAGAGAGCCATCCTTATTGCTGATTGCAAGCTGGATAGCCAGTCAACTCCAGTCATTCTAGCCATGAATATTTCAACAATTTCACCATTCATCTGTAACATTCCTTGTGAAAAGCTGGAGAGATATTTTTCCCTTTTACATGTGTAGATAAGAAGACAGTTAAATTTCTTTAAAATAAATATTTAAGAAATCTTCCTCTTGGAACAAACAAAAACAAACAAACAACAATAAAACGAAACCCAGAAACCTAACCCCCACCAATGAGCACACATTTGAACATTCTCATGACTGAATAGAAGAAAGCATTAGTGTTTTTATACCCACAACAAAACATGGACCTGCAGAACTTTTCAAGCACTCCTCCAGCAGCTTCATGCGCATCTTCTGCAGCTCGGGGCTGTCCCATTCATCTTCCTCAACTCCCCAGTACAGATCTATGACCTGCGGAAAAATGGATGAAGCAGTGTTAATTCCCCTGCAAGGAAATTAAATTTACCTGTGGACTTTAGTCTTGCTCACAATGTCAAGTTAATGGCACTGTCCACTTTTCTCTCTGTAGCATGGGTTTCCTTGGTGGATGGGTACTGGGGGGGTGCGGTGAGCACTGATTTTCAAGTTCTATCTAAAGAGACATGTCTTTACTCCATGATGGTTTGGGAATGAGCACTGAATTTTTTATTTTGTTTCTGATATAGGAATCACACAAGCCTGGAGAAAAGGAAATGTTAAATGTCAAAGGTTTTGTAGTGTAGCATTTAATTACATTACACTAGCAAAAATGATTGTATCTGGGATAAGTTTACCACATTGCTTTTGAAAAAAATCACACTGTAAGTTATTATGTACTGTGAATACTGATATAAGAAGAGAGCCAGATCTGTCACTAAATACCCATGTTTCTTTAGAAAAGAAAAAAAGAACCCCCCCCTTTCCTGTTAATACCACACTTTATTCCAGAGGATAGATATTTTGACTACATCTGTTTTATCTGGGAACAATTTGGCTTTCATCAATACATATCTGAAGAACCTTGTTGGAAAACAGAAAGGTATGCTGTACTGAGAGAGGAAGATAATGGGGGCCTCTATGTCCTGACTTCAAACACTCCTTGGGAAGGTTCTGTTAGTCTGAAACAACTTTCAGAAGTCAGTTCATCAGCAGGGGGATCCTGTTCCCTTTACTCAGCACTATCTGCATAAAGCAACTGTTTCTGCCTGAGGCTTTGAAGGTTTTTGCTTTTCCTTCCCTTCTGCTCTCCCCACATCAGGGAAAAGAAACTTCCTGCCTCTCTTACAGGCCCTGACATGGGCTTGGGTGAGGGGTAAACAGAAGGGGAGTCCTCTGTGATACAAGCAGATTCCAGAGATTTTGTGTGCTCCCTGGTTTTTGGCTGTGGTTCCCACATTAGTTGTGTTTCTAGTAGACATCTGACATCATGAATTTGAGGTTTTAAGTTAAAGACAGTATTTCTCTAATAAATATTTCCATGAGGAAAGGGCAGGGGAGTGACCTGGTTCACTGGTGAAGAGTGCTTGCTGTTCAGTTGTGAGGAACACAGAATTAGGATCCCAGTGTCCATGCTGGTGGACTGCAGTATCTATAACTGCATTTCCAAAGCCCACACAGACAATAAATCTCCTAAAACTACTTCCACAGAGTCCATTCCAGGACTTCCAGCCTATCTGAAAACTCTCCCATTGATTTGAGGAACACTATTTAAACTACATTGTAAGGTTTAACCACACATTAGTAAGGAGGGAAGTGATAGTTGGCAAGGACATAATAATTCTACTGATTAATTGGAGAATCACTAGCTGGAATGATTTAAAATTAATGATGAACAAATGAAAATGCAATATTCAGTTTCTCAAGGGCTCCCTGGTTCTGTAACTGCTGACTCGTAGGCTGGACAGTGGAGAAACAGCATATGCTTGTCACTGAGTTCCAAAGAACAGAGCTGTGTGCTTTTGAGTTTCAGGAGGGCACAGAAGTCATCTATGAAGAAAATCCAACAGAAAGGGCAGTAAAGTTAGTAATTTGGTAAGTAATTTGAACTGTGCGACTTAGAAAAGTTCCCCCTTTTTAGACATTTTGATTTCTGTTGCCAAAAATCCAGTATGTATGTCTGTATGTCTGTATATATATATATATATATATATATTATATATATATATATTATATATATATGTGTGTGTGTGTGTGTGTTAAAACAGGATATTTCAACAAATGTATTTCTTTTTAAAATTTATTTATTTGATTATTTTGAGTGTATGAGCATTCTGCCTGCTTATACGTTTGTGCACCACATGCATGTCTAGTGCCCACAGAAAGGTCAGAAGAGGGTGCTGAACTCCCTGGGATTGGAGTTAGTAGATACTTGTTAGCTGCCAATGTGGGTGTGGAAATTGAATGTGGGTCCTCTGCAAGAACAACAAGTGCTCTTAATTCTTGAGCCAACTCTTTAGCCTCGAAAACAGGACATTTCCATCCGTCAGTCAATAAAGCATCAAACACACTCAAATCCATTGCTGTGTGAATGCACTCTTGTTTGTGTACTGTACAACAGAACAGTTGCACATAGACTTGGTCTTTCTCTTCTTAACTGACACTGGCTGGATGTGAAACCATGCTCTATGGGACAACATTACAGTGAATGACAGACCACATAAGGATGTATATGCCATAAAATAACTAGCAAGAAAACCCTTGAAAATGGTGACAAATGAGAAAGGGCAGCATTTGTTAATGGCACATAGGTCAAGAAGGAAATCACAAGTGAAATAAAGATTTAGGCAAATGAAAAAGAAGATATAGCATGTCAAAGTTATGGGAGGAAGTCAGAGTAGCATCAAGACAAGAGCATTGTAGTTAAAAGGAACTACATTAAAAAATTTAAAATAAAAAACTAGGGAAGCATCTGGAACACATGGGCACTGGAAAAAATTTCCTGAACAAAACACCAATGGCTTATGCTCTAAGATCAAGAATCGACAAATGGGATCTCATAAAACTGCAAAGCTTCTGTAAGGCAAAGGACACTGTGGTTAGGACAAAACGGCAACCAACAGATTGGGAAAAGATCTTTACCAATCCTACAACAGATAGAGGCCTTATATCCAAAATATACAAAGAACTCAAGAAGTTAGACCGCAGGGAAACAAATAACCCTATTAAAAATGGGGTTCAGAGCTAAACAAAGAATTCAGAGCTGAGGAATGCCGAATGGCTGAGAAACACCTAAAGAAATGTTCAGCATCTTTAGTCATAAGGGAAATGCAAATCAAAACAACCCTGAGATTTCACCTCACACCAGTGAGAATGGCTAAGATCAAAAACTCAGGTGACAGCAGATGCTGGCGAGGATGCGGAGAAAGAGGAACACTCCTCCATTGTTGGTGGGATTGCAGACTGGTAAAACCATTCTGGAAATCAGTCTGGAGGTTCCTCAGAAAATTGGACATTGAACTGCCTGAGGATCCAGCTATACCTCTCTTGGGCATATACCCAAAAGATGCCTCAACATATAAAAGAGACACGTGCTCCACTATGTTCATCGCAGCCTTATTTATAATAGCCAGAAACTGGAAAGAACCCAGATGCCCTTCAACAGAGGAATGGATACAGAAAATGTGGTACATCTACACAATGGAATACTACTCAGCTATCAAAAACAACGAGTTTATGAAATTCGTAGGCAAATGGTTGGAACTGGAAAATATCATCCTGAGTGAGCTAACCCACTCACAGAAAGACATACATGGTATGCACTCATTGATAAGTGGCTATTAGCCCAAATGCTTGAATTACCCTAGATCCCTAGAACAAACGAAACTCAAGACGGATGATCAAAATGTGAATGCTTCACTCCTTCTTTAAATGAGGAAAAAGAATACCCTTGGCAGGGAAGGGAGAGGCAAAGATTAAAACAGAGACTGTAGGAACACCCATTCAGAGCCTGCCCCACATGTGGCCCATACATATACAGCCACCCAATTAGACAAGATGGATGAAGCAAAGAAGTGCAGACTGACAGGAGCCGGATGTAGATCGCTCCTGAGAGACACAGCCAGAATACAGCAAATACAGAGGCGATTGCCAGCAGCAAACCACTGAACTGAGAATAGGACCCCCGTTGAAGGAATCAGAGAAAGAACTGGAAGAGCTTGAAGGGGCTCGAGACCCCATATGTACAACAATGCCAAGCAACCATAGCTTCCAGGGACTAAGCCACTACCTAAAGACTATACATGGACTGACCCTGGACTCTGACCTCATAGGTAGCAATGAATATCCTAGTAAGAGCACCAGTGGAAGGGGAAGCCCTGGGTCCTGGCTAAGACTGAACCCCCAGTGAACTAGACTGTTGGGGGGAGGGCGGCAATGGGGGGAGGGTTGGGAGGGGAACACCCATAAGGAAGGGGGGAGAGGGGGATGTTTGCCCGGAAACCGGGAAAGGGAATAACACTCGAAATGTATATAAGAAATACTCAAGTTAATAAAAAAAATTTAAAATCGGGGTTGGGGATTTAGCTCAGTGGTAGAGAGCTTGCCTGGTTCGGTCCCCAGCTCCGAAAAATAGAAAAAAGAAAAAAAATTAAAATCACTGACTGAAAAAAAAAAAAAAAGGAAGAGCAACCAAGAACAGTGTAACCAATCAAAAAGCGAGAAGTAGCAGCTCATCGTGGAAATGTATAAGCTAGAAAAAGGTAGGAACCGACAAAACAAAGCTTCATTGAAAAGGTTAACAAAATGACATTTTAGAGACAATTAAAATGATGTTAAAGGAAAGAGTCAATTATTACCTGCTCTAGAGGAATAGTGAGCACTAAGGAATATACCAGAAACATCTGACTGTGTGCCACTAAGTTAACTGAGGTGACTGGAAATTTGCCAACAAGACACAAATTAGCAGAGCTGACTCAAGACAAAACACACAATCTATAGGCATCTTTAAGAAGAGATCAGACGGCCATTCAGAGCCTGCCCCACATGTAGCCACCAAAACTAGATAAGATTGATGAAGCTAAAAAGTGCATGCTGAAAGGGACAGGATATAGATCTCTCCTGAGAGACACATCCAGATCATGTCCAATAAGGAGGTCAATGCTAGCAGCAAATCACTGAACTGAGAACAGGACCCTGTTTAGGGGAATTAGAAGAAGGACTGAAAGAGCTGAAGGGGCTTGCAACCCTATAAGAACAACAATGCCAACCAAGCAGAGCTTTCATGAATAAACCAGGACTGACCCAGGGCTTCAACTGCATATGTAGCAGAGAATAGCCTTGTTGGGGCATCAGTGGAAGGGGAAGCCCTTGGTCCTGCCAAGGTTGGACCCCCAGTGCAGGGGAATGCTGGTAAAGGAGGTGGATGGGGGGAACACCCGTATGGGGGAGGGGGTGGGGATGTGAACTTATGGACAGGAAACTGGGAAAGGGAATACCATTTGAAATGTAAGTAAAGAAATACATCTAATAAAAAATTAAAAAAGAGGAGATCGCACAGTAAATGACACATTAAATATTGCTGGAAGAGAAGGCACAGCACCAGATGGACGTGTTGGCAATGTCTGTCAAAGACTTAAAGAAGAATTAATATCAGTTCTTTATAAACACTTCCAAAAACTTGAAGGAGAAAGGACCCTCTCCTAAGCACAGTATGAATTAGGTACAAAAACTATACAAAAAATTCCCCAGGAAGTTATGTATTGATATAATTTTTATGACTATAAGGCAAGAATCCTCAATGAAATATTAGTCCAATCTAGTTGTATAGAAATATAGAAATAGGATTAAACAAGACAATCAAGTAAAATTTGCTTGGAATTCAAGGTTGGTTAAAATGTTAGACAAACTGGCTAATATAATATGTTGTAGTAATAGAAAATAGGACAACATTTACATGATCATCTCAACAGACAGAGAAAGAACTGACAGAATTGAGCGCCATTTCATGATAAAAGTACCTAAAATGTAGAAACAGAAACAGACATTCTCTTAACCAGATGAAACACACATCTACTCAACACTGTACTGGAGATTCAACTAGGATCGTTAGAAAAGAAATAAGTACATATATAAGGCATATTTTTGTATAATAAAATACTGAGGAATCTGCTAAAATGTGAGTGTGGGTGTGCCATGGTATTTGTGTGGAGAATCAGTGGCAAATTTGTGGAGTCCTTTCTCTCCTGCCACCTCCATGTGGGCTCCAGAGATCAAATGCAGGTTGCTAAGCTTGCCCAGCAAGAGCCTCAACATGCTGAGCCCTCTTGCTGACCACTTAATTATTGTTACAGGTACTGGCAATCACATACTGTATATATGACCCGAAAGTAGAAGCAAAGCTACTTAGGGGGTAGAAAGCACTGATGGGGGAGGGCTGGAGGAGAAAGGGAGGATGGGAGCATATGGCAGAGAATGTTCAAACAGATCAGGGTAATAATCTTAGGAAACTCAATGCTATGTACAGTAAATACATGCCAGTGAAACCAAGAAGAGGCAGCAAGGATGTGGAAATAACAACACACAGAAGGAAGTTGTAAGTCAAACATCGAGAGCACGTGGAGAATGTCGTTGACTCCATAATAATAGAAAAATAACACTTAAGTATGGGAAGAGTACCTGAGTAGTTTCTTTTCCAAAGAGTACATACACATTTTCATAGTCATAAAAAGATACTCTGTATTATTTATTATTATTATTCACATCACAAGTCAAAGCAAGGTCAGATCATAATTATGTATACACCCAGGTGTCTGTAATGAAAAAGGTTGAAGGTGAGGAGAGACCAGACCCTCTATGCATTCTAGATGGCTCAAACACTGGGAAGGGTCTAGCAGTTACTGAAGTGCTCAAACAGGGTTAACACATGACCCAGCAATAGTACCCAGAGAAACAAGCCCAAGAATAATGACCACATGTTTCCACGAAAACTTATGCTTGGATGCTAGTAGGGACCTTTAGTATTCCTAGCAGCTGGGGACAACCAGCATTCCACCAGGTGATCAGTAGGCAACACGTGAGGTAATGAGATATGATTACAGGCTACAATGCAGGTGAAGTTTGCAAGTCTTAACTAAAAGAGGCCAGTTGCAAAGAGCTACAGATTATACAGTTCTGCTTAAGTGAGCAGTCTGCACATAATGATAGAACATGAAGTAGTGTGGTTCCTTAGTGCAAGTCGGGAGGGGGAAGAGGTGGGTTTCTGTTACGAGCACAGGGTTTCTTTTGGGTTGAAAAAATGTTCTAAATTTGATTTTTCTAATTACCATATACCTGTGAATATACAAGACACCCCAATTGAGTCATACAGCTTAAGACTGAATCTCAATGAAGCTGGATTCTTTGTACATCTATTCATATTGTGATTTTATAATGTTTTTATATTTCCTGACCATAGAGTACATGGGTACAAGAATAATGGATGTTTATTTACACCAAGTACTGGAATAGTAAAGGCAACCATCAGGATCTAAGTAAGTAGGTACAGACTAAATGACCGCAATAAAAATTTCAAACAGGGTTCTTTTCATTCATCTAGTGCATTGTGGAAGGCAGAGCATCCCATGACTTACCTGCCACATTGTCTTTTGTCAATCATCCTTTTGTCTTTTGTGTTTGCATCAATCATCCTTACGCTTTGGTTACTGTTAGCCTCTTGTTGGTGACTGGTACCCTCTTCCAGCCCTTCTTCATAAACTGTCCTTTTCTCTTCTTTTCTTTTCTTTTCTTTTCTTTTCTTTTCTTTTCTTTTCTTTTCTTTTCTTTTCTTTCCTTTTTCTTCCTTTTTTTTAAACACTTCAGTAGCTTTGTTTAAATATTCTCCTGCCCCCAATTTTTCTCCATTAAACTGCTCTTTCTGTATGTCTTTATGGGAATTAAGTGATGAGAAAGGATAAAATCAAGCAACCTCAAAGACGGGGACAGAGTAAATACATGAAGCATTGAACTTATGCAATGCAAAACTCCATTTTGGGCAAATAGATGTGCCATCTATCTACATGATCAATAACTGGTAAAAAACAGCTTGGAACGAAAGTGCTCAACAAGACAAGATTTATTACACACTTAAAAAAAATTAAGTTTAACTTTGAGAGTGATGCCTGGGCAGAGCATCTCCCATGATGCTCTTTGCTGTGTGTTGGACTACAATCCTGTCAACAGCACATTTTCTGTGCCTTTATTTATTGTGCCATTTAAGGAGAAAGCTTAGAGAAGCAATCTGACTTTTATCTTTTTTTAAAAACCTAAAACCATCTCATTTTTTTTAAGTTCTTAGGGATGCTGATTTATCCTGCTAATTATAATGTGCTCAATTGATCTGAAAGCAAAATAATCAACCAAGAAAGCCCTAATAAATCCTCCCCAGCAATAAGACGGAATTTGTTTTTCCGTCCGTTTTTGTTTGCCAACCTCACAAGACTATCAAGCAACATGTAAGAAATAGTTACTAACCTAACATTTCAGCTTCTATCTATCTTCCAGAAAATTTGAATTTGAATTGATAATGCTCTAGTACTATCTCTTATTTGAAAAAAGCCTTTGGGTGTGGGAGGAAGATTGTGGGAGGGGGTGACTGGGAAGGAGGCAGTGAGCAGGATACAATGTGAATAAGAAAAAAAAAAGACTAAAAACAAAACCAAAACAAAAAGAAATCACAGGTGGCTGGGGATTTAGGCTTAATGGCAGAGTGACTACTGCCTCCAGCACACAAAGTCTTGCATTTAATACCTAGCTCCACAGAAGTGAAAAGTAATAAAATAGTTTTTTAAAAGGAAAAGAAAAAAAATAAAAAGAAAAGAAGACCTTTGAGGAAATGTTGACCAAAATGTTTCCTTGATAAAACTCTCCACATTATAGAACCTTATCTGGATATAAAACACCAAAGTCAGAAAG
Source organism: Rattus norvegicus (assembly GCF_021556685.1). Lineage (NCBI taxonomy): Eukaryota > Metazoa > Chordata > Mammalia > Rodentia > Muridae > Rattus > Rattus norvegicus. The sequence continues at coordinate 44,931,937 of NC_141547.1, forward strand.
TCTATGTCTGATATAATTTGTGTATGGTGTTAAATGTGCATGTGAGTGTGGATGTGTGGGCGTGCATGCCTGTGCATGGCTGGAGACCAGTGGAGGAATTTCCTTGGCTTATTCCCTTGAGACAAGGTCACACCGAACTTGGAGGCTGGGTGGGGGGAGGAGGGGCTGAAGGCTGGCAGCTGGTAAGCCTTCTTTATTTTCCTGTCTCTGCCTATTACCAGCACAGAAATTACAGGTATGCTTGTAACTACACTCAGCATTTTGTTTGGGTGCTGGGGTCTCAACTCAGGTCTTAATCCTTTGACTTACCCACTGAGCCATTGTTCCCATCCCTACATTATACATACATTATTTACACATTCATTTATTTATTTAAACAAATCCTATACTGAATCGAGAGCTGTTAGTTATTGTAGTGGCTCTTTATTGCTTAAGGCACTTTCTCCTTAGGAATGATGTCCTTTCACCCTTAAAAATAATCTTATCACATTTTAGTTAGTTTGGGTTAAAAAATGGATTTCTCTAGCTTTCATTATCGCCATCCCCCCACCCCGCCCAACTTTTAGGGATATCATTTTAAGAACTCCAATATCTCAGGAAATAATTACAGAATTTGGCAAATGAGAGCACATGAAATTAAAAAAACCTTCTGCCTAGCAGAGGAAACAAACGGCAGCGTGAACAGACATTGCAGAGAATAGGAGAAAACTGTTGCCAACTGTACATCAGATGGGGGATAATGCTTGAATCTATAAAGTTCTGGAAAACTATAGATCATCCTACCAATGAGTGAGTAAATGAAGCAGATTTTTCTCAAAAGCAGAGATGCAAATGATCAATAACAATGCCTGTTATCAAAGAAACCAGTGACAAATGCAAGTGAGGGTGTGAGCAAAGGGGACCATGTGGGCATTGTCTCTGGGAATTAAATTTTTTGTCACCAGCCTGGAAATCAGTATGGTGGTTCCTCAGACACTGAAAACAGAATTAGAGCAAGATCCAGTCATAGGAATCTAACAGAAGCTTGGTGGGCGCATCGTCCCAAAATAAGAAAGATGGAATTTATATCCTAGGCTCATAGCGAGGATTAAGCAAATCAATAGTAAACTCTACATAAATTTCAAGTTCTCCAAATTTGCCCATGAGAATGTTTCTTTTTCCTTCAACTTTTTTCCCTCCAGCAGATCATCTTCCTCTACCCGTTTTTTTAAAAAGAATTCAGCTTAAGTAGGCCTTTCTGAAAATGCTGGACAATAAGAACACTGACCACTTCCCCTCCTGCCCCCACCCCGTGCCTCCATGATGCATGCCAACAGCACCTGCATCTCCTTGGCAGTAAGCGTCACATGGGTCAGTGCCAGCTCATGACTACATACTTTGTGAGACTCAGCAACCTTGGGTCAGAGACTGTTCAACACTGGCACTGCTAGTCTCATACCTCTTCCTGAGGCAGTGTGCTATCACTAAATGTCTCAGTTACTTGTTTTGTTGCTGTGACAAAAAACAAGAACAAGAACAAAAACAAAACAAAACAGCCCCCCCCCCCCAAATCATGGTCGAAATGTCATGGCAGCAGGAGCTTCTGAGACAGCTGTTCACAATGACGTAGTCAGCAAATAGAGAGATGAATACTGGTGCTCAGTAGGCTTCCTCCTTTTTATTTGGTCCAGGACTGCAGCCTAGAGGATGGGTCCACCCACAGTGAAGGGGGATCTTCTCATGTTAATTTACCTACTTTAGATTATTCTTCACAGACATGTCCAAACATTTGTCTCCCAAAGAATTTTAGCTTCTTTCAGTTTATTAATTTGAACAATATTGATCATCATAGTAGCTATCTGAAAGCTATGTGGACAGGGCTCTGAGGTTCCCAAACAAGCCTGATTCATAAGATCAAGAGTAGACATCAGCAAGGACGTGATACACAAATACATGTGATTGACCTTAAAGGACAGCTACATAGCTTCTACTCCAAAGAGGGTTGGAGGAACTTTTTAGTACACATGAAAGTGATGCAAAGACAAGAACTGTGCTGTATCCTGCTTGTGCATAGACACTAAGATTATGACATAAACTTCTGTAGTCAGAAGGACTTAAGGACCAGATAGAGGAAATGCTTTACTCTATAGGTAAGTGAATAAGTTAACTACATCTCAGTGGTCTCTACCTAATTATGGACAAAGCAAATCTTTCATACAAGTTATCTTTTTAGTTTTTGAACATTTGTTAAACTGTCTCCCCCTCCCTCCTGAGAAAACAGGAAAAGTAATAATGGAAAACTTAAGTACTGTGAGTTTAGGATTTACAGAAGGCTTTTTGTTGAGTGTATTCAACCGAGACACTTAAATGTCACCTGAAAATTGAGGACTGTTTCTCATTCTGCTTACCAAAGGACAAATTCTCTTGGGTGGTTTCCACTGCTGGGGGGTAATTGAGACAGTCACAGTTAGCAGAAATTAAGGCTTAGTAGAGAATAATGCTCTACTAAATCCCGAATCTCCCCCAATGCTTCCACTCTACATTTAGGAGAAATATTAAGAAGATCAACCCTGAGCACAAGCTAAAATGAGGAATAATATTGTGTAAGAAGTCAGGTTTGGTTATTCAGAGGAGCCACTGCATGCTGTGAAAATTGTGATTAAATCAAAACAATGAAGGTCATGTCCACACTCTCCTTCTCCCTTGCCTGCTGTCATCCTTATTTATTTTCACTCTCATAATCTGGCTCTCACAGGGATGGGAGATGGATGATGTAACATGCTTATACTCCCAGGGAGTATCAGCTTGGGAAAGCCTGCCTAGGCTCTGATGGGCAGCACTGAAATGCGAAGTGACTAAACAAATTAGACCTCTGGCCTGAGTGAAGTGATGCGATCCAATGAAGAGCTGTTCATTTCCCGGTAGACAGAGGCATCCATTAGATAAATAGAGAAGAGAGAAAGGTGATTAGTTGACAAGGTGCAGGCGAGACCAAGGGTACCATAACAGAGTGTGTCAGTTACAAAGCCTACAAGGTATGTTGGTAACTTAGGGGACAAAAAAAAATCTTGGGATGCCCGAGCAGGCAGAAATGAAGAACACATGGAGAAACAATGTGGGAACCCATGTTCTTGCAACCAAAATAAAAATATAATATATAATAAAATAGGTTAGTGGAACATACATGAAATGAAAGAACAAAGGGGAGGGGGATATTAGGAGCTGCTAAGTTTTGAGTGATCAGGAGATCAGGGATCAGAGGGTGAGGGAAATGAGAGGGGGGTAGATACACAACATTAAGGATGTATGAAGAAGTCTTGTGAAACTCAGTGAGTCTCTAAGCCAATTAAAGCATAATAAAAGAAGAAGTTTGAGCAGGGATATCTGGCACGCGCAAACAACGCTGCTTGCTTCCAGAAGACATGGGTTATTATATGAAGATGTCACCCCAAACAAGACAGGTTTCTGCTCTGGATCTGTACTGCTCCCCATGACTAGATTTGGCCCCATTGCTAAGGAAACCACCCACTGTTGTTGTAGAGTGTAGAGAATCAACTTTTGGATGGACCAGGGAACTCTTCCTGCTGGTCATTGGTAAGTCTCCTATGATTCAGTGGCTAGCTCCATACACACTAGCATATGGGTAACATGAGCTGCATCTAATGGGTTATTTACAAAAGATGTAAAGTTTGGAAGGAGATAAGATATGTGGAAGGTAAGGTGGGAATGGAGAGAGAGAGCTGGGAGAGGGGGTTTGGGGGTGACCCTGACCAAGATGCACCAAAAAAAATGTTATACATGGATTTTTTAAAAAAAGTTAGGCATATAATTTTATAATTAAAAGAAATCAAGAAAAGAGGTGTAGAAGAGACTGGCTTGATGGGGTATGAGGACTTTGGTGAGGTAATGCAAAGGGAAAACAGTAAGCATCTGCAACGCCATGCTAATCTGAGGTTCACAAAATTTAATCCAGCCTGAGACTATGATGTACATAGCTCTACACATACATAGCTTATTTATTTTGCTTAAACCCAGTTTTGGCTTCCTGCCCATCAGAATAAAAAGGGTTGTTAGTTAAGTTAAACTGTAGTTAAGGATGATATATTCATGGAGCCTTTGTGGCAAGTCTTGGTTTTTCCATTGCTTATGAAGATGACCTCACATCCTGAAGGGAGAAAAGGGAGTTCTTGGGCACTGGATGCCAAGTGCATGAGGAAGCAACACAGGAATCTATGCTCTTGCAACCAAAATTGTTGTAGACAGTCAGGGCTGTGTTTGGGGAAAGGGAAACCATGAACTGGTGTTTTCCTGTCAGCTAGATAGCAGCTGCTGTTCCTCAGCTGACCAACCCCCACTTCCCTTTCCCTGGATAGAGAGCCTCCATTGTATCGTGCTCCATGTACCCTACTCATCCACCCCAGGTCTTTTGTGTGGTTCTTTTTCCTGCCCAAAGCATTGGTAGTAGCTTTCTATAGTGATAGATATGATTTGACATATCATAGTTAGAGGGCGTCTATGTGGATAGAGTTTGACTATACAGCTTTTGGTCATGTTGACTAAGAAGTTGGTGTCCCAGTTGCAAGTGCAGAGTGTTATGAGGTAATCTCTTTCTAGTGTCCTTTGTAGAGAACAGAGCAAACATCCCTAAGAATTATTATCTACCTGCTTAGTTTTGCTTATCAAATTCAGAGCACACTCACCTTCTGAAGCAGAGCTCACAGAAAGGAAATGGGGGCATGTCTGCTGACTCTGATCCCCATCTCCTCCCATTCCTTCAACAGCCATGTTGGTAAGGTCTAAATCTGCCCTTTAAAAGAAAATAACAAACCCCCACCTCTTTCTCTATAAATTAGAGCTCCAGAGAGAGGTAGAATCTCACAACTAGCCAATGTGCTGAAGAAATGGATCAGAAGAATTGAATAAATGTTAAAGTTTGAGTGTAGGAAATTTATCCTCACTATGACTGCTGTTGGGAGGAGAATTTTGAGAGATGTGTAGGTCGTGAAGCCTCCACTGCTCTGGGTATATTAAAGCTTTAAAAGGGCACTGGCAGAGGGGGAAAGTGGCCTTTCTGCCCTTCCACTGCCCAGCCTGTAGTACATCGTGCTTCTCTTTCCCAGAGGATACAGATACCAAGATGCCATGTTGGAGACAGAGGCTGCACCCTTATGAGGAAGCAACCTATTGGTATCTTGCTTTGTTTTTTCCAGACTATGCGACTGTTCTATTTTTGATAAATTAGTCTCAGGTGTTCTGTTACATGAGCACAGACTACCACAGTCTTTGTCTTGCTGCATCATCTCTTCTTGTATGTAATGCAATAAATGCTTTCTGAACTCAACTCTCCTTCTGCACCTGATAGAACTAATGCACTCCTTAAAGTCATGGTTCTCAACCCGTGGGTTGTAATCTCTTCAGGGGCAGTTGAACAAACCTTTCAGAGGGTCACCTAAGACCACCAGAAAACACAAAATATTTTCTATTGTGATTCACAACGTAGCACACAATTACAGTAATGAAGTAGCTAAAATAATTTTATGGTTGGGGGGTTATCACAACATAAGGGACTGTATTACAGGCTACAGCATTAAAAAGGTTGAGGGCCACTGTCTTAGAGTAGCAGATGCCTTGGGATAACTAGAGTAAAAATCTTTTATGATACTCAGAAAGCCAAGAGAAGAACATATGCCCTTTCTTTGTATTTGCTTCCTGGTGGAAGAATGAAGAGTATGAAAGACAAGGAAGTTAGCATTGCTCCAGTGTAAGGATGGGCCAGCATTTATTTCCATTTAATTTGCACAATAATTCTGGAAGTTAGGACTGACTCATTCACTTATGCAAGTCTTAGCCGCAGGTCAAATGGCAAGCAATGTGCCTAGAATACAGGGCTGGGAACCTACAGATTTGACATGTCAACTTTTGTATATCTGCAATAAAAACTCATGCTTTTGCTACTGTACTTCGTAAATGATGTAACAGGCTGTACTGAACAGAAGGATCAATGCAGGCTGTTCTGGTATTATGTGTCTCAACAACAAAGAAATGTACTGTCAGTTCAAAGATGCCACACCATTTATTTGTATCTTCAATTCAAATTTCAAATGTAATAAATGTGTAAAGCCCTGCCTCTGAGAATCAATGAAATCTGGTAAGTATTGTTTCAAAGAAGATTGTTTCAATAGCTGTGAGCAATCTAGACAAGAGCAACAAGATATAAAGACAGAGAGAGGTCACAATAAAGAACCCTGTTAGACTTTCACATCCAAGCAAGGCAGAGACTTTTGAAATGGAAAGAAGATGAATTTCTAGGAGCTCCACAGCAGATGACTCAAAGGGAGCACTGGCAGCTTGGAGCTAGGCTTAGAAGGGTGGAGGAATGAACTTACTCTGAGCCAGGAGTTTATGTTTTAAAGAGTGGTAAATAGTAGCAGCTGGAAAACAGGGTAAAGAAAAAGTATGAGTTCTGTTTTAAGATACTAACATTCAAAGCAGAAAGGTCCTCATGCAACTATGGAAGGCAGGTCTGTAGATGCTGAGAAAGGAAATACCATGCTGACAAAAGCTTAAGTAGATAAGGTTTGAACTACCTTTTGAGGAAAGAAAGCCACAGAGAGGAAAGATCTAGATAGACCTGTGCTCTTAGAGGCAGCCTGGAATGATGGAACCACCAGGGATGAACATCCATTTGTGTCTTTGAGTGTCAGCACAATGCCATCTAGGGGAAGAAACACAGGTGTGGAGATACCAGCAAGAACTCCTTGCTAGCAGAAGCTGGTTCCACTCTTATTATTTCCCAGCTCTTCTGGGAAGCCAGCTGGTTCCATGAAGTGAAAGAAAAGGGCTGGAGCTAACATACCAGGAGTTCTCAATGGGAGAACAAGTCAGGGCCCCTAAAGGCAAAGGCATGGGGAAAATTACTTCGACAGAAGTATTTAGTAAAATTGCAAAGGGCAGGAAAATAGACAGAGGGATATCAACTTAAGATATAGAAATAAGAGGGATTAGGGTGGCCGTCAGGTGCCTTTTTTTGACTTGAGACAATTTAAACATTAATCCCCTAGGCCTCTGACTTGCTAAGCTCTAGTCTTTTTGCATCCCGTTCCATAGCCAGCAAGTCAAGACAGAACAGCAACTTTGAAATAATAAAATGATTAATAAGTAAGAAAAAAGAAAGTTGAATTAACTACATCAATCACTTCAGATAACATATTCTATCAAGGCAATGACCAAAAAGAATGAGGGAATTTTAAATTACTATTTTGGCTGGTGGACAATTATTTTCTTTATACTTTTCTGGGTACTTAACATGTATAAATGAACTCCGTTTCTTCTGGCTCATCTATCTAATTGCTGTCTTTGCTGTTGTCAGCTGAAAGCTTGTCACTGGGCATCCAGCCTTCTTCCTGTCAGGATGATCACTCCAGGAGCTCATTACCATCCAGAACTGCACTGCCCCACCCGGAAGCTCTATTGTCTACTTGTATCTGTCCACTGGCTGAAAAGAGGCTGGTTAAAATTTGGATGTGTTTCCCACATAAACTATAATACTATAACAAGATGAAAACAGATTGTAAAATATACTATAAACACTTTTTTTACATTGATGGTATGTTTTGGATATATTGATTTCAATTGTAATATTAAATACATTATCAGGGATATGGGAAAATTTTCAGCTGTATTTATGACCTGCATGGGTGATTGCTGTTTTCTATACCTCTCCAGAGATTCTACAGCATCTCATTTTTTAATTAATATATTCAGTCCAACCAACCAGCATTTATTGTACAGCCACTATGTGGCAGATATTATAAGAGATGCTGATAATAGAAAGATATAATAATACAGTTGCTGGCTTCTGAGAACTCCGACTTAGTGGAGGAGAGAAATTAAAAATGATTAAAGTGTTATATGCAATACTCTGTTAAAGACCAGGAATGAGACACTATATACCCCTAAGGAAGAATGTTCTCTGTTTCTTTTTTTTTTTTTTTATTAACTTGAGTATTTCTTATATACATTTCGAGTGTTATTCCCTTTCCCGGTTTCCGGGCAAACATCCCCCTCCCCCCTCCCCTTCCTTATGGGTGTTCCCCTCCCAACCCTCCCCCCATTGCCGCCCTCCCCCCATAGACTAGTTCACTGGGGGTTCAGTCTTAGGAGGACCCAGGGCTTCCCCTTCCACTGGTGCTCTTACTAGGATATTCATTGCTACCTATGGGGTCAGAGTCCAGGGTCAGTCCATGTATAGTCTTTAGGTAGTGGCTTAGTCCCTGGAAGCTCTGATTGCTTGGCATTGTTGTACTTTTGGGGTCTCGAGCCCCTTCAAGCTCTTCCAGTTCTTTCTCTGATTCCTTCAATAGGGGACCTATTCTCAGTTCAGTGGTTTGCTGCTGGCATTCGCCTCTGTATTTGCTGTATTCTGGCTGTGTCTCTCAGGAGAGATCTACATCCGGCTCCTGTTGGTCTGCACTTCTTTGCTTCATCCATCTTGTCTAATTGGGTGGCTGTAAATGTATGGGCCACATGTGGGGCAGGCTCTGAATGGGTGTTCCTTCAGTCTCTGTTTTAATCTTTGCCTCTCCCTTCCCTGCCAAGGGTATTCTTTTTCCTCATTTAAAGAAGGAGTGAAGCATTCACATTTTGATCATCCGTTTTGAGTTTCGTTTGTTCTAGGGATCTAGGGTAATTCAAGCATTTGGGCTAATAGCCACTTATCAATGAGTGCATACCATGTATGTCTTTCTGTGATTGGGTTAGCTCACTCAGGATGATATTTTCCAGTTCCAACCATTTGCCTACGAATTTCATAAACTCGTTGTTTTTGAAAGCTGAGTAATATTCCATTGTGTAGATGTACCACATTTTCTGTATCCATTCCTCTGTTGAAGGGCATCTGGGTTCTTTCCATTTTCTGGCTATTATAAATAAGGCTGCGATGAACATAGTGGAGCACGTGTCTCTTTTATATGTTGAGGCATCTTTTGGGTATATGCCCAAGAGAGGTATAGCTGGATCCTCAGGCAGTTCAATGTCCAATTTTCTGAGGAACCTCCAGACTGATTTCCAGAATGGTTTTACCAGTCTGCAATCCCACCAACAATGGAGGAGTGTTCCTCTTTCTCCACATCCTCGCCAGCATCTGCTGTCACCTGAGTTTTTGATCTTAGCCATTCTCACTGGTGTGAGGTGAAATCTCAGGGTTGTTTTGATTTGCATTTCCCTTATGACTAAAGATGTTGAACATTTCTTTAGGTGTTTCTCAGCCTCGGCATTCCTCAGCTGTGAATTCTTTGTTTAGCTCTGAACCCCATTTTTTAATAGGGTTATTTGTTTCCCTGCAGTCTAACTTCTTGAGTTCTTTGTATATTTTGGATATAAGGCCTCTATCTGTTGTAGGATTGGTAAAGATCTTTTCCCAATCTGTTGGTTGCCATTTTGTCCTAACCACAGTGTCCTTTGCCTTACAGAAGCTTTGCAGTTTTATGAGATCCCATTTGTCGATTCTTGATCTTAGAGCATAAGCCATTGGTGTTTTGTTCAGGAAATTTTTTCCTGTGGCCATGTGTTCCAGATGCTTCCCTAGTTTTTCTTCTCTTAGTTTGAGTGTGTCTGGTTTGATGTGGAGGTCCTTGATCCACTTGGATTTAAGCTTTGTACAGGGTGATAAGCATGGATCGATCTGCATTCTTCTACATGTTGCCCTCCAGTTGAACCAGCACCATTTGCTGAAAATGCTATCTTTTTTCCATGGGATGGTTTTGGCTCCTTTGTCAAAAATCAAGTGACCATAGGTGTGTGGGTTCATTATGGGTCTTCAATTCTATTCCATTGGTCTATCTGTCTGTCTCTGTACCAATACCATGCAGTTTTTATCACTATTGCTCTGTAATACTGCTTGAGTTCAGGGATAGTGATTCCCCCTGAAGTCCTTTTATTGTTGAGGATAGCTTTAGCTATCCTGGGTTTTTTGTTATTCCAGATGAATTTGCAAATTGTTCTGTCTAACTCTTTGAAGAATTGGATTGGTATTTTGATGGGGATTGCATTGAATCTGTAGATTGCTTTTGGTAAAATGGCCATTTTTACTATATTAATCCTGCCAATCCATGAGCATGGGAGATCTTTCCATCTTCTGAGGTCTTCTTCAATTTCTTTCCTCAGTGTCTTGAAGTTCTTATTGTACAGATCTTTTACTTGCTTGGTTAAAGTCACACCGAGGTACTTTATATTATTTGGGTCTATTATGAAGGGTGTCGTTTCTCTAATTTCTTTCTCGGCTTGTTTCTCTTTTGTATAGAGGAAGGCAACTGATTTATTTGAGTTAATTTTATACCCAGCCACTTTGCTGAAGTTGTTTATCAGCTTTAGTAGTTCTCTGGTGGAACTTTTGGGATCACTTAAATATACTATCATGTCATCTGCAAATAGTGATATTTTGACCTCTTCTTTTCCGATCTGTATCCCCTTGATTTCCTTTTGTTGTCTGATTGCTCTGGCTAGAACTTCAAGAACTATATTGAATAAGTAGGGAGAGAGTGGGCAGCCTTGTCTAGTCCCTGATTTTAGTGGGATTGCTTCAAGTTTCTCTCCATTTAGTTTAATGTTAGCAACTGGTTTGCTGTATATGGCTTTTACTATGTTTAGGTATGGGCCTTGAATTCCTATTCTTTCCAGGACTTTTATCATGAAGGGGTGTTGAATTTTGTCAAATGCTTTCTCAGCATCTAATGAAATGATCATGTGGTTCTGTTCTTTCAGTTTGTTTATATAATGGATCACGTTGATGGTTTTCTGTATATTAAACCATCCCTGCATGCCTGGGATGAAGCCTACTTGATCATGGTGGATGATTGTTTTGATGTGCTCTTGAATTCGGTTTGCCAGAATTTTATTGAGTATTTTTGCGTCGATATTCATAAGGGAAATTGGTCTGAAGTTCTCTTTCTTTGTTGGGTCTTTGTGTGGTTTAGGTATAAGAGTAATTGTGGCTTCGTAGAAGGAATTCGGTAGTGATCCATCTGTTTCAATTTTGTGGAATAGTTTGGATAATATTGGTATGAGGTCTTCTATGAAGGTTTGATAGAATTCTGCACTAAACCCGTCTGGACCTGGGCTCTTTTTGGTTGGGAGACCTTTAATGACTGCTTCTATTTCCTTAGGAGTTATGGGGTTGTTTAACTGGTTTATCTGTTCCTGATTTAACTTCGATACCTGGTATCTGTCTAGGAAATTGTCCATTTCCTGAAGATTTTCAAATTTTGTTGAATATAGGTTTTTATAGTAAGATCTGATGATCTTTTGAATTTCCTCTGAATCTGTAGTTATGTCTCCCTTTTCATTTCTGATTTTGTTAATTTGGACACACTCTCTGTGTCCTCTCGTTAGTCTGGCTAAGGGTTTATCTATCTTGTTGATTTTCTCAAAGAACCAACTTTTGGTTCTGTTGATTCTTTCTATGGTCCTTTTTGTTTCTACTTGGTTGATTTCAGCTCTGAGTTTGATTATTTCCTGCCTTCTACTCCTTCTGGGTGTATTTGCTTCTTTTTGTTCTAGAGCTTTTAGGTATGCTGTCAAGCTGCTGACATATGCTCTTTCCTGTTTCTTTCTGCAGGCACTCAGCGCTATGAGTTTTCCTCTTAGCACAGCTTTCATTGTGTCCCATAAGTTTGAGTATGTTGTATCTTCATTTTCATTAAATTCTAAAAAGTTTTTAATTTCTTTCTTTATTTCTTCCTTGACCAGGTTATCATTGAGTAGAGCATTGTTCAATTTCCACGTATATGTGGGCATTCTTCCCTTATTGTTATTGAAGACCAGTTTTAGGCCGTGGTGGTCGGATAGCACGCATGGGATTATTTCTATCTTTCTGTACCTGTTGAGGCCCGTTTTTTGACCAATTATATGGTCAATTTTGGAGAAAGTACCATGAGGAGCTGAGAAGAAGGTATATCCTTTTGCTTTAGGATAGAATGTTCTATAAATATCCGTTAAGTCCATTTGGCTCATGACTTCTCTTAGTCTGTCGACATCACTGTTTAATTTCTGTTTCCATGATCTGTCCATTGATGAGAGTGGGGTGTTGAAATCTCCCACTATTATTGTGTGAGGTGCAATGTGTGTTTTGAGCTTCAGTAAGGTTTCTTTCACGTATGTAGGTGCCCTTGTATTTGGGGCATAGATATTTAGGATTGAGAGTTCATCTTGGTGGATTTTTCCTTTGATGAATATAAAGTGTCCTTCCTTATCTTTTTTGATGACTTTTAGTTGGAAATTGATTTTATTTGATATTAGAATGGCTACTCCAGCTTGCTTCTTCTGACCATTTGCTTGGAAAGTTGTTTTCCAGCCTTTCACTCTGAGGTAGTGTCTGTCTTTGTCTCTGAGGTGTGTTTCCTGTAGGCAGCAGAATGCAGGGTCCTCGTTGCATATCCAGTTTGTTAATCTATGTCTTTTTATTGGGGAGTTGAGGCCATTGATATTGAGAGATATTAAGGAATAGTGATTATTGTTTCCCTTTATATTCATATTTGGATGTGAGGTTATGTTTGTGTGCTTTCATTCTCTTTGTTTTGTTGCCAAGACGATTAGTTTCTTGCTTCTTCTAGGGTATAGCTTGCCTCCTTATGTTGGGCTTTACCATTTATTATCCTTTGTAGTGCTGGATTTGTGGAAAGATATTGTGTAAATTTGGTTTTGTCATGGAATATCTTGGTTTCTCCATCAATGTTAATTGAGAGTTTTGCTGGATACAGTAACCTGGGCTGGCATTTGTGTTCTCTAGGGTCTGTATGACATCAGTCCAGGATCTTCTGGCCTTCATAGTTTCTGGCGAGAAGTCTGGTGTGATTCTGATAGGTCTCCCTTTATATGTTACTTGACCTTTTTCCCTTACTGCTTTTAATATTCTTTCTTTATTTTGTGCGTTTGGTGTTTTGGCAATTATGTGACGGGAGGTGTTTCTTTTCTGGTCCAATCTATTTGGAGTTCTGTAGGCTTCTTGTATGTCTATGGGTATCTCTTTTTTTAGGTTAGGGAAGTTTTCTTCTATGATTTTGTTGAAGATATTTACTGGTCCTTTGAGCTGGGAGTCTTCACTCTCTTCTATACCTATTATCCTTAGGTTTGATCTTCTCATTGAGTCCTGGATTTCCTGTATGTTTTGGACCAGTAGCTTTTTCCGCTTTACATTATCTTTGACAGTTGAGTCAATGATTTCTATGGAATCTTCTGCTCCTGAGATTCTCTCTTCCATCTCTTGTATTCTGTTGGTGAAGCTTGTATCTACAGCTCCTTGTCTCTTCTTTTGGTTTTCTATATCCAGGGTTGTTTCCATGTGTTCTTTCTTGATTGCTTCTATTTCCATTTTTAATTCCTTCAACTGTTTGATTGTGTTTTCCTGGAATTCTTTCAGGGATTTTTGTGTCTCCTCTCTATGGGCTTCTACTTTTTTATTTATGTTTTCCTGGAATTCTTTCAGGGATTTTTGTGATTCTTCTCTGTAGGCTTCTACTTGTTCTCTAAGCGAGTTCTTCATGTCTTTCTTGAAGTCCTCCAGCATCATGATCAAATATGATTTTGAAACTAGATCTTGCTTTTCTGGTGTGTTTGGATATTCCGTGTTTGCTTTGGTGGGAGAATTGGGCTCCGATGATGCCATGCAGTCTTGGTTTCTGTTGCTTGTGTTCCTGTGCTTGCCTCTCGCCATCAGATTATCTCTAGTGTTAGTTTGTTCTGCTATTTCTGACAGTGGCTAGACTGTCGTATAAGCCTGTGTGTCAGGAGTGCTGTAGACCTGTTTTCCTCTCTTTCAGTCAGTTTTGGGGACAGAGTGTTCTGCTTTCGGGCGTGTAGTTTTTCCTCTCTACAGGTCTTCAGCTGTTCCTGTGGGCCTGTGTCTTGAGTTCACCAGGCAGCTTTCTTGCAGCAGAAAATTTGGTCTTACCTGTGGTCCTGAGGCTCAAGTTCGCTCATGGGGTGCTGCCCACGGGCTCTCTGCAGCGGCAGCAACCAGGAAGACCTGTGCCGCCCCTTCCGGGAGCTTCAGTGCACCAGAGTTCCAGATGGTCTTTGGCTTTTTCCTCTGGCGTCCGAGATGTGTGTGCAGGGAGCAGTCTCTTCTGGTTTCCCAGGCTTGTCTGCCTCTCTGAAGGTTTAGCTCTCCCTCCCACGGGATTTGGGTGCAGAGAACTGTTTATCCGGTCTGTTTCTTTCAGGTTCCGGCGGTGTCTCAGGCGCAGTGGTCCTGCCGCTCCTGGGCCCTCCCCCACGCGAGCCCAGAGGCCTTATACAGTTTCCTCTTGGGCCAGGGATGTGGGCAGGGGTGAGCAGTGTTGGTGGTCTCTTCCGCTCTGCAGCCTCAGGAGTGCCCACCTGACCAGGCGGTTGGGTCTCTCTCTCACCAGGTCTGGGAGCAGAGAGCTGCTGAGGGCCGGGATCCGCGGGTGTGGGACTTCCGGTAAACACAGAACGTGCCCGGTCCTAGAGAAATTCTGCTTCCGTGTGTCCCAAGCTCACCAGGCAGCTTTCTTGCAGCAGAAATTTTGGTCTTACCTGTGGTCCCGAGGCTCAGGTTCGCTCGTGGGGTGCTGCCCAGGGGCTCTCTGCTGCGGCAGCAACCAGGAAGACCTGTGCCGCCCCTTCCGGGAGCTTCAGTGCACCAGGGTTCCAGATGGTCTTTGGCTTTTTCCTCTGGCGTCTGAGATGTGTGTGCAGGGAGCAGTCTCTTCTGGTTTCCCAGGCTTGTCTGCCTCTCTTAAGGTTTAGCTCTCCCTCCCACGGGATTTGGGTGCAGAGAACTGTTTATCCGGTCTGTTTCTTTCAGGTTCCGGCGGTGTCTCAGGCGCAGGGGTCCTGCCGCTCCTGGGCCCTCCCCCACGGGAGCCCAGAGGCCTTATACAGATTCCTCTTGGGCCAGGGATGTGGGCAGGGGTGAGCAGTGTTGGTGGTCTCTTCCGCTCTGCAGCCTCAGGAGTGCCCACCTGACCAGGCGGTTGGGTCTCTCTCTCACCGGGTCTGGGAGCAGAGAGCTGCTGCCCATTATTTACATCTTATGCATGTATTTGTATGTGTGGGTGTGCTCACACACATGTCACGTGCTTGTGTGGCAGTCAGAGGATTTCTCGGGGAAACTACTCCTTTCCTTCCATTATGTAGTTTCTGGGGATCCAGCTCAGTTGTCAGCCTTGATGGTAAGTACCTTTAGTCACTGAGGCATCTCTCTGAACCTTTCTAAAATTCCAAGTCCTTGATCACGTTCCATCAGGTCCCATGTGATCGACTTGTATGTCTTCTAGAATTAGTCCCTTGCTCCCTCTATGCATTTGTGTCCTTCTCACTGTTTGTAGAATATTCTAAGCGTTCCCTTTCCCTTCTTGAGCCTCCTTTCTTGTTCCCCATGTCTGGGCTCCTCCTCCAGACATCTGCATGATTTGCTTTGTCGCTCTCTGAAGATATTTGCTTAAATATCATCTTGTCAGCAAATCCTTCCTGGCCACCTGGTCTCCCTTAACTCCCTAAAGCCATCTTCATTTCTCATACACTTTCCACTCAATAAGATGCATTTATCCTCCTTGGAATTTGCTTATCACCTGCCTTCCTCAACAGCATTGCTCCTTCTATGAAGAGGGCTTCTGAGAGTTCCCACTTCTCCGTTCCTGTATTTCTAGCATTTAGAATGTCAGCCAGTGTGAGTCCAGTGTTCTTTATATTCCTTTTGAATGAATTCAATGAATGATTATTGTGTAGAGGTTTAGAAGATCCCAGGAGAGGATATGTGTCATATCTTGTCAGGGTCTGGTGATCAGAGAAGTTTTTAAGGTGGTGAAGTTTACACTGTTATGCTGCAAATTCTTGCTAAGTCTTACTGATAACAGGCATCATCCTAGGATGAGGGGTGTAGCTGCCATGGGGATAGGTTAGTGCTTCATACTGTGAAATTTAGATCCCAGTGAGAAAGGGTAAGAAATACAATCTGTAAGAAAACATCTGACAATGGCACACACTATCCAAAGAGTTAAAATAATGTGACAATAAAGTGGCATGTGGGGTTGACTTTAGGTCCCAAGGTACATGCCCCTAGGAAGTGGAGCACATTGGAATAATTAGAAAATATTGCCCTGAAGAGGAAGGAGTAAGTACTCATGGCAAGAAAACAGCCAGGGCCAATTTAAAGGGGGCAGGGTTCAAGGTTTAAGAGCTAAAAGTGACACATATAGTCACAGCCAGATAGATAGATAGATAGATAGATAGATAGATAGATAGACAGACAGATAGATGGATAGATAGATAGGATAAGTAGGTAGATAGATAGATAAATAGATAGATAGACCGATAGATGGATAGATAGATAGAGATGGATAGATAGATAGATATCTGAGATTAGATATGAAGAGACCTAAGAATGAGCAGGTTCCAGAAGGCAATGATGGGGAGGAAGAACCAGCCAAGAAAGAAGAGTAGTTGGGAGAGAACCAGAGCCCATGAAAACAGCATCTTAAACAAAGGCCAACTAGAAGCAAAAGAGGCTTTCATGCCACAGGGGTGCTGACCTTTGTTTCCCATGGGTTTATCGCACAACTGAGGATGTAATCTTGAGTACTATGGATGAGCCAGTTTCTCATGAAGCCCCTGGGAGCACATATAATTGCAGTTGAGGAAAGAGAACTGTTGCCTAGAAAATCCATCTTCCAGGAGATGTATAATTAACTGCCCACAGAGGTACCACAAGGTACATTCTTGGAAGATTCAGATAACATGCATTTGGGCTTCTGTTATGCTGGCAGCTGGCAAGCAAATACTACTTGGCACATTTTGCTTTAGTCTCAGCATCATCTCACATGGACCCCATCTCCATGGCTACTTTGGATGCTGCCCTTGAGCAAGAGCAGGTAAATGCACTTGGGATCATGTTTGTTTCTGTGATCATTTATGTGTACGCTGCTACCTAGCACCTCATGGAGGGGAATTCTGACACTCTTGTCTATGCTGACCTCTTTTGGAGTGTTCCTCTGGCTACTTCAGCCTTTATCCATGGTTATCTTCAATTTTCAAAAAAACACCTTTAACACTTCTATTTCCTTCCTTTTGCTAATCTCCGTTGATGTCTCGTTTTGTGACGTGTGTTCTATACTCAACACCTTCCTTCCTCTGCTGACAGAGATGATGCACAATGAACTCAAAACCACAACTAACATGCCAAGACACTTTTCTCTCCCTACAGTAATTGAGTCCCCAAGGAATGTCCAAGTCCTTGGGAATCTTGACAGGTTGGGAGTTTGTAACAATTGGGGAGCTGTTATCTTTACAGCCAGGATCCCCAGAGAAGGCACTGCTGAAATGTCAAAGAATTTAATTTAGGTTTCCATTTATCAAGGAAATGGTGATGTATGAGTAACTGTTCAGCGTGTTTCATAATGGCCCACTGCTGACTGACAATGTGTATCAAGATTGGAGCCATTTAGAGGTGATTACTTCCTAAACCGTATTTGAAATCATCATGAGGTGTACTGAGATAAACTATTTATCCAGGATGCAACAAATGGAGGGTGAAATTGTCTTCCTCCCACAATGGTGAATGATGCGCTATTCTACCATGAAGTCTAATTTCATATTCATCACCTGACACATAAACATGGAGTTGAGAACACCTGACAGTTAAGATTTCCATGGTAAATGAGGCTCAAAAGTTCTGAATAAATAGTACTATTTGCTTTAGAAGCTACCAACTTTAGATGTTGGATGTCCAAGATACATTTAGCATTTTTTCCTATCATATGGCAAAATAAATAAAATTGCTGGGTTTGGTGAACTTTAATAATGATGTGGGTGGTTACTGTTTTTGCAGGACCAACACACATACACGGGGGTGGGGAAGCTTGGGACAGGTACACCACTGCAATCCTTAGGGAAGAAGACATCCCATTTACAGATAGGATAAGAGAACGAGAGGGTTGTTCACCCTCTGAAAGGAAGGACTGCAAAAAGCTAGTCCCGACTTGAGTTGTAATACGTTTCTGTTGGCCACAGCCTAAGCCTGAAGTTTTAGCAACTTTCAGCTTTTTGGTATAGAATAGAGACGAAGAAAATTAAAATAAATATGGTTTGAAGAAAAATATGACAAACACTAGGCAGAGTCTAAGAAACAGAAGCAAATATGAAATCATCAAAATTATCTAAGGTATTTGCATTTCTCATGTATGCATTTCTTTTTCCATATTTAAAGACATAAAGACTATCTGGAGCTTAAAAACTGTCTTTTGTAGTGCCCATGTTGTGATGGAAAGCAAGGTGTGTATTACCTGAAATTCCAACCCATAGTTTTCTCTGCAGAATTCTCGAAGTTTTGGATACACAGTTTCTCTTAGTGCCTGCCGTTCTGCTCCTGTATCTGTAACAGAAAACAAACATGTGCCAAATGAGTATGCCAAGGAGTAACTAATAATATAAATGTAATCAAACTGGGGTGCTCAGTTGTGAACTGATGTGATCTTTGGCTGCTAGGCTAATTCCACAGGCATCCATCCACTCGGTCTGTGAAAAAAAATTCATCCATGGATGAATGACAGCTTCAACTGGCAGCTGTGTGTGACCAGTGAGGCTGAGAATTTACAGTTGATTGTTCATGCCCACGTAGGTGTTTATACCAAACTTTTCCACATCCATGCTCCACTGTTTTTGGAGGAAGGAGAAGGAAGTACTTTTGGCCTATCGGATATTTGAGCTTCATATATCACAAGCATTTAAAAATATACAGGTTGGGGTTGGGGATTTAGCTCAGTGGTAGAGTGCTTGCCTAGCAAGCACAAGGCCCTGGGTTCGGTCCCCAGCTCCGAAAAAAAAGAAAAGAAAAAAAAATATACAGGTTGATTGGTTCAGTTACACCCATCTGGACTATACTATTGTTTTCTATAATGTCCAGAAATAATCCAGCATTTTTTACAAAGTGAGATGCAGCATCCACATACTCAGCACAATAAATAGGAATAATTATCACTAAACTACTCCTGGAAAGCACTAATCCCAACTATCAGAGCCCACTGTCTGTGGAGTCACTGGACCAGTAGTTCAACAGATGGCATCCTCCACCCTGGACTTAGGGATGCCATGTTGTATATCAGAAGCAGGAGCTGTTTTTATAAATGCTCTATCACGTAAGAGTTCTGAAATAAAATATTTTTATTCCAGTTATTAGAAATGCAAGAAGTAACAGAGAACCCAAAACAGAACTCCATAAGCATTATGTATTTAATTTTAAACATTTTGAAGAGGAGGGGGCGGAGTATCAAAGCTCTCTGTGTTGCTAGTGCCAAAATTCTGCCATGAGTGGTGACATTCTTGAGATTATGGCTGCCAAGAGTTTGTTGTCTAGCTGACTTCAGTAAACATGAGAACCACAGTGTTCAGGAACTAGGTTAATGGGCTATCTCACGAAAACTATATTATCTGAGAGTACCTCAATTCCAGCTACAATACAAAATATCTGCACATCTCATTTATAACGAAGATAATAACTTAAAAGAATAAATATCCTTGTTATTCTCCAGCACATCTGTCCATGAAAATTCAGCCATATGCTGCTCTGACCTACCGTATTTTCCTACTGTTCTCAAGCCTATTTTGAGAAGCAAATATTCAATCACGGGTCTAAAGTGCAGCTGTAGCTCTGTAGCACGGCAGACGCTGGTGTTTACAGGGAAGCCAGAACCAGAGGAATACAAGGATTTCAGATAATTTGAGACCTGGGAAAATAGAGTCTTTTCCTACCTTAGAGGCAATGTGGTCCAGAGCCTAATGGGGAAGAGAACGTAGGAGGACCATGCTGAG
Organism: Rattus norvegicus; assembly: GCF_021556685.1. Lineage (NCBI taxonomy): Eukaryota > Metazoa > Chordata > Mammalia > Rodentia > Muridae > Rattus > Rattus norvegicus. The sequence goes on from NC_141547.1 coordinate 44,951,740, forward strand.
CCAACCCTGTGGTGCCACAGTGTTGCTAGAGACAATATATTGATCTTTTGTATGATCTATATAATCTTGGGATCAGATACCCACTCTCCCTTGGCCTATTTTAAAAGCTGAAAACATTGACTTTATTATAAAGCTGATAATAGTCAATATCTCTGAAAAACCTTAGCCGATTTTAAAAATCAAAGTACTGAAAGGTCATTAAAAAATAAATACCAACTGGGAATGGGGGCCTATACTTGTAATCCCTGCAGTTGAGAGGCCGAAGTGAGTGGATCTCTGTGAGCTCAAGACCAGCATGATCTTTCCTCACAGTGAGTTCTAGGACACCTGGGATGACAAAGAAAGATGCTGTTTCCCAAATTAAAACATAAACAAATGGTACAGTGCATGGAAGTTTGGAGCTATGTTAAATAGGGATCGTTGTCTTAAAATTTGAAAATTGATGTTTGATACATGGAAATAACTATAGTATAATATGAGGAACATGGAACACTCTTATTGTTAATTCTTATTATCCAGTGCTAAGATTTTAATATACCATAGCCAGGAGGAAAAGAGTAGTGTAGGACCTACTCATTAACATTTCTAGGGTTGGGGATTTAGCTCAGCGGTAGAGCACTTGCCTAGCAACTGCAAGGCCCTGGGTTCGGTCCCCAGCTCCAAAAAAAAAGAAAAAACAACAACAACAACAACAACATTTCTTTAGTGTTTATGATAGTATATCAAGTACTTCTGTGTGCATTATCTTAAGTAATTTCTAATGAGGACTCTATGAAAAAGTAACATTATATGTATGTTTTCCTGTGCTTAATTAAAAGAATACAAATGGCAGAAGTGTTGAGAAAGGTGCCACATGTTAGATACCTCTAGGTAGCCAAACTCAGACAAGTTCAGGCAGCCACACCAGGGGTTAGTTTGTTACAATAGCAGAAATAGACACAAGAGAAAACTGTGAATATAGCCTATGCAATAAGTTATGTTATGGTTAAGGGATGTGTGAAATAAAAATTGTTAAAGTTAGAGTTAATCTAGAGACCATTCTTACCATGAATAAGGCCCTGGTTTCAACCTCAGTCCCTCCAACAACAACAGTAAAAAAATATCATTTATAGGACTACTTTCTCCTCTGGAGTCAGCAGGTCTAAATCCAAGCAGAAAGTGGTTATTATCCCTGTAACTATAATACCACTGTGGCACCAGTGGGCATATCTTGCTTGTTATGTTGGCATTACAAACTATAAGCATTTTAGAGTTTGGGAGGGATGTTGATGACTCTTCTCCTCCAACAGCCTGCATAGCACTAGCCTAGGGAAGAGTCTGTCACTGTTGTCTTGGTATATAGACATGATATCACACTGCCATCTAACATTTTCTGTTTATGCACCTGGATTAGTACAGCTCTCAGCCTTGGCCAGAGAAGCTTCCTTTTCTAGTGCAAATAGTTAATGTAGGGATTTCTAATGGGTGAAAGTGCTGGGGAGAAGTGGTTGTTGAGTTTGTGGTCCTCAACAGCACATATACACATCATCTTCTTTTTTTTTTTTTTTTTTCTTTTCTTTTTTTCGGAGCTGGAGACTGAACCCAGGGTCTTGCGCTTGCTAGGCAAGCGCTCTACCACTGAGCTAAATCCCCAACCCCTACACATCATCTTCTATAAGACTTGGGGACATCAGAGAGGGAAGAAAGAGTGCTAGACTCAGAGTTCAGGAAGGGGGGGCAATGAAATGATTATTTTCTTGGCATAATATGACTATTGTACTTATGAGATCAGAGTGCCAGTATCTACCTGCCCATCTGAGACTGGAGTGGTGTCTCAGTGGTTAAGAGCACTTGTTAGTCTTGTAGAACTCCTATGTTTGATTCCCAAGATTCACATGGTTGGTCACAACTGCCCATAACTCAATTTCTAGGGGATCTAGTGACCTCTTCTAACCTCTGTGGGCACCATGCATATATGTGGTACACATACAGACATGTAGGCAACATAATCAGATATATAAAAAAGATTGGGCCCAACATCATTCTATCACAGATTCGGGAGGGACTCACGAGGTTCCACCCATCTCAAGAAACTTTAAGCAGGTAATGTTTGTGCGTGTGTGTGTGTGTGTGTGTGTGTGTGTGTGTGTGTGTGTGTGTATGTGTGAATGTGCATTTGTGTGAATGTTTATGTGATATCCCTTAGTGGTAGCCATTGATACATTTCCCTTGATCAAGAAAATAATCTCCCATCCTTGCTCAGGAAGGCAACCCCAATCAAATACAGTGGGCCATAAACAAATGAAAAAGCCACAATGACAGGAATGAAATGAGAAAAAGAAGAGGTTTGGTGAGAAAAAGAAAGGGAGAGTGAGGAGAAGACAATGGTGGGGACAATGATCAAAGTCAATATATATGTATGCAGTAAGGTTGGGAAAGAATGGAAAATTCTTTTGCCTTTAGAATAGAAGCTGAGCTCTTTCTCATCTGGACTGTGCCAATTCCATATTAGAATTCTCCCAACCTATTTACCACAGGCTCTCCAGACTGATCTTTCCAAGTGTAGCTCAGATCACATGTAGGAATCTACACTCCCTTGGTTGAATACACACACTTTCTCTCTTGCCATATGTTTATCTTTCAATCCTTCCTCTGTTTGTTCCACCCCAGTGCTGGCCTTCACTGTTCCTGAGTTAGACTCCCACACCAGATCTTTGTTTCTGTTGTGACCTGATATGCCTGGTCCTGAGATCAGCTCATGACCCCATACTGTTATTTCAGTGCCAGCTTCAATGGTATCCCCTCAGAGAGAGCACTGACTGCAGAAGCCATGAAGACATCTACTATCGTGTACTTCTTTTCCCAGTACTTGTTCCTGTGCTCCTGCAGGAATGTATGCTCCAGGGACTTTTATTTGCTTCATTCCCTTGCTAGCTCTTCAGTGATTATGAGTGAATGAAAGATCCACCAGTAGTAAAGTAAGTTGATGGGCACTGTGACCCCGCAACTAACCCCAGAACCAGAATGGCTTCCTGGGGGTACTGCTTTACTGTTCTTCGCTGGACTAGTGTAAAAATAAGAGAATGGGAAATTAGGTGAAGTACATGGTGGAATTTAAATATTTGATGTTGCTAGGTAAATGAACAAGTTGAGATACTGATTTCCTTTTCTGATTTGTGAGTTTCTGGTGGGTTACGAATGAATTTTCACTAAGCTATTTTGAATCTTTCTAAATATGTGAAGGAAGTGTGCAACTGAATCTAACAGACATTTCACACTCTTCTATCACCAAATGACTCAATTTTCCTATATTTATGTTAATATATGATGACTGAATCTGAAAATGGAAAAGCAATTAAGATAGGATGGATTAATTATGAGGGTTGATAGATAAGCTGGTTTAATTAAATAAAAAAGCCCTGATTCACACCAACAGCAAATCTGGAAGGTTAGTAATTAAAATTATTTGAATGTCACAGACAGGAAAAATGAACTCACAGAATCTTACATATCAACAGGGACCTCAAAGAGGCAAGGTACTTTTATTTTTTTTTTTCATATATTGTCACTGGGTTTGTTAGACCTCTATTCAGATCCTCAATTCTCTGAAAAGCTACACTTATACTATGACTCCAATAACTATTAGGATTTGAGAAACTGCTTCCTAAATAGTTTCTGGGTGATGTGGGAGCTAATGGAGGCTCATGGGCAGTGTCCGAATTACCCACAAGAAGTACATTAGTGCAGAGAATTATTAACTAAGTCTATGATCTTTGGAACTTGCTGATTTTACCCCAGGAGTTGAGATTAGTTCCAAGGTTTATTGAGTGCTGAAAAGACCATGCTGGACACTTCCGGTTTTTAGCTGGAGCCAGAACCTCGCTGATCCCCACCCACAGCCTACAGCTCTCTGCTCCCAAACCCTGTGTGAGAGAGAGCTCACCACCTGGACAGGTGGGCACTCTTGAGACTGCAGAGCAGGAGAGACCACCAATACTGCCCACGCCTGCACACATCCCTGGTCCAAGAGGAAACTGTATAGGGCCTCTGGGAACCAGAAGATAGGGGCACTCAAGCAGCAGGTCCCCTGCAGTCCAGACACCGCCCAGAACTGAAGAGTCCCGGTCAACAGCTCCCTGCACCCAAATCCCTTAGGAGGGAGAGCTAAACCTTCAGAGGGTAAAACACCCCGGGGAAGCCAGAAGAGACTACCCTCTGCCCACATTTCTGACTCCAGAGGAAAACACCTAACACTATCTGGGACCCCGGTGCACAGGGGCCCCAGGAAAAGGTGGCACAGGCCCTCCTGGTTGTCGCCCTCACAAAGAGCTCAAAAGCAGCCCCCCAGGAGCAACTTCAGCTGTGGGACCACGGGTAAGACCAACTTTTCTGTTCCAAGGGATCTGCCTGGTAGAGTCAGGACAAAAGCCCACAGGAACAGCTGAAGACCAGTAGACAGGAACGACTACACACCTGAAAGTGGAACACTCTGTTCCCATAACTGGCTGAAAGAAAACAGGAAAACAGGTCTACAGCACTCCTGACACACAGGCCTATAAGACAGTCTAGCCACTGTCAGAAATAGCAGAACAAGGTAACACCAGAGACAACCTGATGGCGAGAGGCAAGTGCAGGAACCCAAGAAACAGAAACTAAGACTACATGGCATCATCAGAGCCCAATTTTCCCATCAAAGCAAACACTGAATATCCGAACACACCAGAAAAGCAAGATCTAGATTTAAAATCACAATTGATCACGATGATGGAGGACTTCAAGAAAGACATAAAGAACTCCCTTAGAGAAATGCAGGAAAACATAAATAAACAAGTAGAAGCCTATGGAGAGGAATCACAAAAATCCCTGAAAGAATTCCAGGAAAACACAATCAAACAGGTGAAGGAATTAAAAATGGAAATAGAAGCAATAAAGAAAGAACAAAGGGAGACAACCCTGGATATAGAAAACCAAAGGGAAGAAAAGGAGCCAGAGATACAAGTATCGCCAACAGAATACAAGAGATAGAGAAGAGAATCTCAGGAGCAGAAGATTCCATAGAAATCATAGACACAACTGTCAAAGATAATGTACAACAGAAAAAGCTACTGGTCTGAAACATACAGGAAACCCAGGACTCAATGAGAAGATCAAACCTAAGGATAATAGGTATAGAAGAGAGTGAAGACTTCCAGCTCAAAGGACCAGTAAATATCTTCAACAAAATCATAGAAGAAAACTTCCCTAACCTAAAGAAAGAGATGCCCATAAACATACAAGAAGCCTACAGAACTGCAAATAGATTGGACCAGAAAAGAAACTCCTCCCATCACATAATAGTCAAAACACCAAATGCACAAAATAAAGAAAGAATATTAAAAGTACTAAGGGAAAAAGGTCAAGTAACATATAAAGGCAGACCCATCAAAATCACACCAGACTTCTCGCCAGAGACTATGAAAGCCAGAAGATCCTGGACAGATGTCATACAGACCCTAAGAGAACACAAATGCCAGCCCAGGTTACTGTATCGTGCAAAACTCTGAATTAACATAGATGGAGAAACCAAGATATTTCATGACAAAACCAAATTTACACAATATCTTTCTACAAATCCAGCACTACAAAAGGTAATAAATGGTAAAGCCCAACATAAGGAGGCGAGCTACACCCTAGAAAAAGCAAGAAACTAATCGTCTTGGCAACAAAACAAAGAGAAGAAAAGCACACAAACATAACCTCACATCCAAATATGAATATAACAGGAAGCAATAATCACTATTCCTTAATATCTCTCAATATCAATGGTGTCAACTCCCCAATAAAAAGATATAGATTAACAAACTGAATATGCAATGAGGACCCTGCATTCTGCTGCCTACAGGAAACACACCTCAGAGACAAAGACAGACCTTAGAGTGAAAGGCTGAAAAACAACTTTCCAAGCAGATGGTCTGAAGAAGCAAACTGGAGTAGCCGTTCTAATATCGAATAAAATAGATTTTCAACTAAAAGTCATCAAAAAAGATAAGGAAGGACACTTCATATTCATCAAAGGCAAAATCCACCACGATAAACTCTCAATCCTAAATATCTGTGCTCCAAATAACAGGGCACCTACATACATAAAAGAAACCTTACTAAAGCTCAAAGCACATATTGCACCTCACACAATAATAGTAGGAGATTTCAACACCCCACTCTCATCAATGGACAGATCATGGAAACAGAAATTAAACAGAGGCGTAGACAGGCTAAGAGAAGTCAGGAACCAAATGGACTTTACCGATAGAACATTCTCTCCTAAAACAAAAGGATATACCTTCTTCTCACCACCTCATGGTACTTTCTCCAAAATTCACCATAAAATTGGTCATAAAACAGGCCTTCACAGATACAGAAAGATAGAAATAATCCCATGTGTCCTATCAGACCACCACGTTTTAAAGCTGGTCTTCAATAATAATAAGGGAAGAATGCCCACATATACATGGAAGTTGAACAATGCTGTATTCAATGATAATCTGGTCAAGGAAGAAATAAAGAAAGAAATTAAAGACTTCTTAGAATTTAATGAAAATGAAGGTACAACGTACCCAAACTTATGGGACACAATGAAAGCTGTGCTAAGAGGAAAACTCATAGCTCTGAGTGCCTGCAGAAAGAAACAGGAGAGAGCATATATCAGCAGCTTGACAGTACACCTAAAAGCTCTAGAACAAAAAGAAGCAGATACATCCAGGAGGAGTACAAGGCAGGAAATAATCAAACTCCGAGCAGAAATCAACCAAGTAGAAACCAAAAGGACTATACAAAGAATCAACAGAACCAAAAAAAAAAAAAAAGAATCAACAGAACCAAAACTTGGTTTTTGAGAAAATCAACAGGATAGATAAACCCTTAGCCAGACTAATGAGAGCACACAGAGACTGTGTCCAAATTAACAAAATCAGAAATGAAAAGGGAGACATAACTACAGAATCAGAGGAAATTAAAAAAATCATCAGATCTTACAACAAAAGAATATATTATACAAAAGTTGAAAATCTGCAGGAAATGGACAATTTCCTAGACAGATACCAGGTACCAAAGTTAAATCAGGAATAGATAAACCATTTAAACTACCCCATAACTCCTAAGGAAATAGAAGCAGTCATTTAAGGTCTCCCAACCAAAAAGAGCCCATGTCCAGATGGGTTCAGTGCAGAATTCTATCAGACCTTCATAGAAGATCTCATACCAATAGTATCCAAACTATTCCACAAACTTGAAACAGATGGAACTCTTCCGAATTCCTTCTATGAAGCTACAATTACTCTTATACCTAAACCACACACAGACCCAACAAAGAAAGAGAACTTCAGACCAATTTCCCTCATGAATATCGACACAAAAATATTCAATAAAATTCTTGCAAACCAAATTCAAGAGCACATCTAAACAATAATCCATCATGATCAAGTAGGCTTCATCCCAGGCATGAGGACGGATTAATATACGGAAAACCATCAACCTGATCCATTATATAATCAAACTGAAAGAACAATACCACATGATCATTTCGTTAGATGCTGAGAAAGTATTTGACAAAATTCAACACCCCTTCATGTTAAAAGTCCTGGAAAGAATAAGAATTCAAGGCCCATACCTAAACATAGTAAAAGCCGTATATAGCAAACCAGTAGCTAACATTAAACTAAATGGAGAGAAACTTGAAGCAATCCCACTAAAATCATGTACTAGACAAGGCTGCCCACTCTCTCCCTACTTATTCAGTATACTTCTCGAAGTTCTAGTCAGAGTAATCAGACAACAAAAGGAGGTCAAAGGGATATAGATTGGCAATGAAGAAGTCAAAATATCACTATTTGCAGATGATATGATAGTATATTTAAGTGATCCCAAAAGTTCCACCAGAGAACTACTAAAGCTGATAAACACCTTCAGCAAAGTGGCTGGGTATAAAATTAACTCAAATAAATCATTAGACTTCCTCTGCACAAAGAGAAACAAGCCGAGAAAGAAATTAGGGAAACAACACCCTTCATAATAGTCCCAAATAACACAAAATTCCTTGGTGTGACTTTAACCAAACAAGTAAAAGCTCTGTACGATAAGAAGTTCAAGTCTCTGAAGAAAGAAATTGAAGAAGACCTCAGAAGATGGAAAGATCTCCCATGCTCATGGATTGGCAGGATTAATAGAGTAAAAATGGCCATTTAACCAAAAGCGATCTACAGATTCAATGCAATCCCCATCAAAATCCTAATCTAATTCTTCAGAGAGTTAGACAGAAAAATTTGCAAATTCATTTGGAATAACAAAAACCCAGGATAGCTAAAACTATTCTCGACAATAAAAGGACTTCTGGGGGAATCACTATCCCTGAACTCAAGCAGTATTACAGAGCAATATTGATAAAAACTGAATGGTATTGTTACAGAGATAGATAGATAGACCAGTGGAATAGAATTGAAGACCCAGAAATGAATCCACACACCTATGGTCACTTGATTTTTGACAAAGGAGCCAAAACCATCCCATGGAAAAAAGATAACATTTTCTGCAAATGGTGCTGGTTCAACTGGAGGTCAACATGTAGAAGAATGCAGATCGATCCATGCTTATCACCCTGTACAAAGCTTAAATCCAAGTGGATCAAGGACCTCTACATTAAAGCAGATACATGGAAACTAATAGAAGAAAAAATGGGGAAGCATCTCGAACACATGGGCACTGGAGAAAATTTCCTGAACCGAACACCAATGGCTTATGCTCTAAGATCAAGAATCGACAAATGGAATCTCATAAAACTGCAAAGCTTCTGTAAGGCAAAGGACACTGTTGTTTGGAGAAAACGGCAACCAACATTGGGAAAAGATCTTGTCCAATTCTACAACTGATAGAGGGCTTATATCCAAAATATACAAAGAACCCAAGAAGTTAGATTGCAGGGAGACAAATAACCCTATTAAAAAATGGGGTTCAGAGCTAAACAAAGAATTCACAGCTGAGGAATGTCGAATGGCTGAGAAACGCCTAAAGAAATGTTCAACATCTTTAGTCATAAGGGAAATGCAAATCAAAACAACCTTGAGATTTCACCTCACACCAGTGAGAATGGCTAAGATCAAAAACTCAGGTGACAGCAGATGCTGGCTAGGATGTGGAGAAAGAGGAACATTCTTCCATTGTTGGTGGGATTGCAGACTGTTACAACAATTCTCGAAATCATTCTGGAGGTTCCTCAGAAAATTGGACATTGAACTACCTGAGGACCCAGCTATACCTCTCTTTTGTATATACCTAAAAGATGCCCCAACATATAACAAAGACACATTCTCCACTATTCATAGCAGCCTTATTTATAATAGCCAGAAGCTGGAAAGAACCCAGATGCCCTTCCACAGAGGGATGGATACAGAAAATATGGTACATCTACGCAATGGAATATTACTCAGCTCTCAAAAACAATGAGTTTATGAAATTCATAGGCAAATGGATCATAGTGGAAAATATCATCCTGAGTGATGTAACCCAATCACAGAAAAACACACATGGTATGCACTCATTGATAAGTGGCTATTAGCCCAAATGCTTGAAGTGCCCTAGATGCGCAGAGCACATGAAACTCAAGAGGGATGACCAAAATGCGATTGCTTCACTCCTTCTTTAAAAGGGGAACAACAATATCCTTGGCAGGGAATAGGGAGGCAAAGTTTAAAACAGAGGCAGAAGGAACACCCATTCAGAGCCTGCTCCACATGTGGCCCATACATATACAGCCACCAAACTAGATAAATGGACGAAGCAAAGAAGTGCAGGCTGACAGGAACTGGATGTAGATCTCTCCTGAGAGACACAGCCAGAATACAGCAAATACATAGGCGAATGCCAGCAGCAAACCACTGAACTGCGAAGGGGAGCCCTGTTGAAGGAATCAGAGAAAGGACTGGAAGAGCTTGAAGGGGTTCGAGACCCCATATGAACAACAATGCCAACCAACCTGGGCTTCCAGGGACTAAGCACTACCGAAAGACTATACATGGAGTGACCCTGGGCTCCAACCTCATAGGTAACAATGAATAGCCTAGTAAGAGCACCAATGGAAGGGGAAACCCTTGGTCTTGCCATGACTGTACCCCCAGTGAACGTGATTGTTGGGGGGAGGACTATAATGGGGGGAGGATTGGGAGGGGAACACCTATATAGAAGGGGAGCGGGAGGGCTTAGGGGGATGTTGGCCTGGTACCTGGGACAGGGAATAACAATGGAAATGTAAATAAGAAATACCCAAGTTAATAAAGATGAAAAAAAAAAAAGAAAAAGAAAAAAAGAAAAAGAAAAAAAGAAAAGACCATGCTGGATGAGAACTTCACATAGTGCCTGCTTCACCAAGACCTGAGTCTAAGGGCATTAGATCAAGTTATTTTTTCCAACGTTGCCTGAGTGCCGAATATCTGTTTATGATGCATCACACTTCCTGATCCAAGAGTGACCTGGCTCTAACATTTCTGGGTGTGAGGATTCTACCACTGCATCACTAATACTTTCCTAGCCCTAAGCTTCTGTACATAGCTTGTCACTTGGATTGTATCCTAGCTTTTTAGTCAGTGACTCTTTATATAATTTTACACAGCTGTTGGAACTGTTATTTCTTATGCATTAGCTTTCTCAAGTACTGTTTCTTCTTGATGGCCTTCTGATAAGTCCTTTGTACCCAATCAGTCACTAAGCCTCTCCTGTCCCACTGTTAACACAATGTGTCAATTTTGTGCCATAAATGTCTTCTGAATGTGATCCATTTCTCCCTCTTTCAACCTGAAGTGTCCAAAGCCTGTTCGTGTAAACTGTCACCCGCCTTTCATACATCACTTTCTGATGCAGTGTAAAATAATAAGAGTTAAAGTTTAAGAGGAAAAAACAAACAAACAATAGTTTGATCATCAAGGACCTTGGTGAGCATCAGTGGTCTAGAGGCAGAAGATTCAGTTGCTTAGCAGTCAGAAATACGTCTTCTCATTGACTTAAATCTTCTATTACAATTTACATGTGTCTTCTAGACACATTTTTATGCTACTTGACCTGGAGTTCTGTTCTCCCACAAGCCACTTTCTCCACTCAGAAGTGTGGATCTATTGCACACACTCTCTTTGTGTGGCTAGCTCTTATAAATAGCAGTCAAAGACAACACTGTTACTCCTTGCAAGAGTCAGACAGACCTTCTCCACGATACCCACTCTGTTCACTCTTGTATGACATCACTTACTGATCTCTTGTAATTTATTATAATTAATATTTTTAGTTAATTCCTCCACTAAACTGTGAATTCAAAGGCAGGGAGTTTCTCGTATACTCTCAGATTATGGCAAGTAAGGCAGATTTCAAGGATAATCAATATTTGACAAATAATGACACAAATAAATTTTATTATAATAAGACTATTAAAACAAATTAATTTTACGAAATTTTAGCACAGATCAAAATCCCATGTTATTTCTAATTAATATTAGGTTACAGTGATGGTATCATTAATCATTTGTGAATCTGGGCTGATAAGACAAAGTAGATGGTACTATGACTCCATGAGGAGTACAGGGGTATCCTCTTTCTAATAAGTGATAACTGCACTTGACAGAGTTATCAAACCAGTTTCAAATTTGGTAATTCGACAAAAGAAACACCTACAAGCTGAAAGGAAGAAACATTAGGCACAGAATGGTTTAGTCCCTGGGAGCGCTGGGAGTTCTGGTTAGTTGGTATTGTTGTTCTATATGAATCTGTGTATAGAACTCAGATGGAGTATCTATATGTTTTAAGGAATATAGAACTGCTGTGTTTTAGACAGTGTTTCCACACAGGCTCTTGTGTGAAAGGTTTTGTTCCTAATTGAAGACTTATTAATATAACATACAACTGTTTGCCATCTATAAGAGATGAACTTTGGGTTCAAAAAACACAAGTTGAAAGTAAAATTAGCTCTTTTCTCTTCTTTTTCTCGCCCCTTCCCCTTGTCTTGTTCTCCCATTAAATCTCTCTATGTGGAAAAAAAGAAAGGAAACTAAATGGAAAAGATGCCTGATGTTCAGATCTAAGAGCGGATTGGACTGTCTGAACCTGAAGTGGAAATCTCTGATTTCCTCGGAGACTCCGTGGTGTCATGTGTTTGTGTTTGTGTTTGTGTTTTTTTGTTTTTTAGTGGATATTTTTTAAAATTTACATTTCAAATGTTAGCCCCTTTCCTGGTTTCACCTTCGGAAACTCCCTATCCCACCCCATTTCTTCTTGCTTCTCTGAGGGTGCTCCCCTCCACCCACACCCTCCCACCTTACCACCCTGGCATTCCCCTACACTGGGGAATTGAGCCTTCATAGGACCAAGGGGCTCTCCTCTCATTGATGCCAGACAAAGCCATCTTCTGCTACATATGTGGCTGGAGTCATGGGTCTGCTCCATGTGTACTCTTTGGTTTAGTCCCTGGGAGCTCTGGGAGGTCTGGTTGGTTGGTATTGTTGTTCTTCCTATTGGGTTGCAAACCCCTTTAGCTCCTTCATTGCTTTCTCTAAATCCTCCATTGGGAACCCTGTTCTCAGTCCAATGGCTAGCTCTGTATTTGTCAGGCTGGTGGAGTCTCAGATGACAGCTATATCAGGCTCCTGTCAGCATGTACTTCTTGGTATTCGAAATAATATCTGGGTTTGGTGACTGTATGTGGGATGGATCCCTGGAAGCTGTCTTTTGAGAGTATGTTTTGCTGAGGCAGACACTTGAGCAGTTGTATGATGTTTGGAAAGAGTACAAGTAGAACTCAAGAGTGAATGACACTCTTGCATTGATTCACTTTGCAAAGTTTTGCTTGTCTTTGCTGACAGTGCTCTTGCATTGGTTTGCCTTGCAACATTTTTTTGGTCTTCACTGATCTTCACTTGTGACTTTGTTAGAGAAATGCACCAAAAAGCTTCTTGAGGTATCCTGGCTGCTTTTTGCTGCTTCTTGGACCCATGCCAATTTGGCGGAGCCTCATGGTTTCTTTTGGCTCGAGCTGCTGCTACTGATGCATGTTTGGTATTTGCCAATTGGTCTGGACTGTCACTACTGATTTGTGTTTGATGTTTTGTAATAGACTGCTGATATCCTGATAGCGAAGTTTGTAATTGACCCAAAGAACTACTTCTAAACACACTGTATCCTATTAACCATCTTTCTCACCTACCCTTGTTTGGAGGACTAGAAGAGAAGTTGAAGCATTTAAGAACCCCTATTAAAGTAGGTTGCAAAGGATTGCCCTATCTGGCATCAATGGGACATGGGTACCTTGGTCCTGTGGGAGCTTGATGCCCCAGCGTAGGGGAATGCTAGGGCAGTGAGGTGGGAGTGGCTGGGTGGGAGGGGGAGCATCCTCATAGAAGCAGGGGGGAGGGGACATGGGATGGGGGTTTGTGGAGGGAACAACAGGAAGGGAGATAACATTTGAAATGTATATAAATAAAATAACCAATCCCCCCCCCCAATAAAGTAGGGTTTGAAAAGTCTAGGCCTACACGGACCATTAAAACAGGCTTTGATAAATACTACTAGAGATAAAAGGATCTGTGACTTAGTAACCATACTGTATATACATTTGCAGAGAGAATTTGAAAATATCTAAGCTATAAAAACTAGGCTCAGTAGGTAAAGGGGCTTGTAGCCAAGTCAGCTGACCTGAAGTTGATATCCTAATGCCAACATATAGGAAGGAGAACTGACTCTGTAGAGTTGACCTCTGACCTTCACACACACATGCTGTGACAGCAGTAGAAGCGTGTGTGTGTGTGTGTGTGTGTGTGTGTGTGTGTGTGTGTATTAAAAGTGAATTTAAAAAACTTAAAAGTATAAAGCAAAAATCTGAAGAATTAAGAGAAGAAACTAATGTTTTGATAACAGTCTGGTAGCTTGGTAACTTCAATGTCTGACTCTTAATAGTTGGTGACAAAAACTGAATTAAGAGTCAACATGGCTAGAGAAGATTAGTGTCATTGTATCCAGAAATGTGACCTGACATTTGTAGACGATTATGAAGCAACTGGCACTCATGTAATCCAGAAGATACTCAAGGACAGCATATTCCTGTCTGGTACGCACAGATCATTTCCCATGGTGCCCATATGCTACATCACAAACAAGCCTCATAAATTTAACAGTATTGAAATCACAGAAAGTACATCCTCCAAGCATAATTAAATTAGAAATTAACAGCTCAGACTCTGGGGAAAGTTGGAAATTAAACAAAAACACTTCTTACATGCCAATAAACTTTTGAAGTAATTTTTTTTCTTTTCTTTCTTTTTTTTTCAGAGCTGGGGACCGAACCCAGTACCTTGCACTTGCTAGGCAAGCGCTCTACCACTGAGCTAAATCCCCAATCCCTTGAAGTACTTGATATTAGTACCCACAAGTCAAAGAGAGAAGCACACGATAAGCTCCACATTTTGAACTCAGTGAAATGGAAGTGTACACCAAAGGTTATGAAAAGCAGAGAAAATAATGTTCAGAGAATAAAAAATTAGAACTTTGAACTACACCAGAAATGTAAAATCTAGAATCAGTAATGTTGGTGTGCATCTTAGGAAGTATAAAAAAGAAAGCAAACTGGCTCAAAGCTGAAAGAGTGGTAGATCAGGGAAACAAGACAGAGATGATGTGATGTGGCTTATAAGGTGATATCTTAGGTTTACTATTGCTGTGATAAAACATGGTCATCCAATCCAGCTGGGGAGGAAAGGGTTTATTTAATTATCCAAGGAAGTCAGGACAGGAACTCAAGCAGAAAGAAACATGGAGGAAGGAGCTGATGCAGAGGTCATGGAGGGGTGCTGCTTAATGTAGCCATTGCAGTTCATGTCTAAATGAAATTTATTTAATACATTGGCTTCCTCCTAAAGGAACACCAAAGCCTTCTCTCATTTAGAGACACTACACAAGCCTGTAGCACACTGTGCAAACCACAGACTTGCCAGCATAAAAATATCAAAACTATTTTTCAAAAAGAACAGCACGAAAAGCAGAGCCATGTCCTCACCACAGCTGGGAATACACATTCCAGGAGACTAACATTCTCCAGCGCTCTATAACATTATTGTGAATAACCCTGAAAGCATCAGTATTGATAATGAAGTATTTGACCAGTATAGATTTTGGTGTTACAAATACACACAGAAAAAAATTACTTTGTATCTGTGAATATGTGCAAGTGTGGATATTTTCAGGGTCTCCAAGAGTTGAAGGTCTAGGTTTTTATCAGTTGCCTGACAGGGGTACTAGAAACTAAACTGTAGATCCTCTCTCATAAGATCAACAAACTCTCTTACCGAGCCATCTTTCCAATCCTCTGTTACTTTATCTTTTATAGACACAAACTCATAAGTATAAAAACCCATGAATTCTGAATGTTAACTTTATATTTAAAAGTTCAAGAACATATTCTTTCAACCAAGGAAATTAAAAACTTTACAGTATAATAAAATAAAATTTAATTGATGAGTACCAGGGTTGTCCTAAGAGGAAAAATACTATTGAAATCAAGTTATAGATTTGAAAGTTTGCCCCAGAAAGGCCTTGGAGATATCTGAAAGTTGTGGAGTCTGGGAAGACCAAGCCAGTGTAATAGAAGTTTCTAGGTTTACTGGTAATGGTGCAGCTCATTGATTCATGAGCAGGGCACAGGGAAAGCTGGATTCTTTGTCCAATCCATAATACAAAGGATGTCAGTGTAAGGAAGAAGGGCAGAGTCATAGCTAAAAAACCAGGCACAGATCAAAGTATGACTTGCCATCTTGGTGTGGAGTCCTAAGCACATGTGTGGAGCTGAGGGGCAATATCAGATTGTTCTCCATGAGACAGCCCCAATTGAAATGTGAGGAAAATGTGCCACAGTAAAAGCTTTTCAGATGGTTGGGTTCCTTTGTGAGACGTCTGCTGCCTGGAGATGCACAAAGATGTAGAGTATAAGGCTGTCTACTGGAATTAAAGTTCTTTTTTTTCCCTTGGTTTTTTTTCTCTTTTTTTCCTCCATCTTTATTAAATTGAGTATTTCTTATTTACATTTCAATTGTTATTCCCTTTCCTGGTTTCCATGCCAACATCCCCCTAACCCCTCCCTCTCCCCTTCTATATAGGTGTTCCCCCCCCCATCCTCCCCCCATTACCGCCCTCCCCCCAACAATCACGTTCACTGGGGGTTCAGTCTTGGCAGGACCAAGGGCTTCCCCTTCCACTGGTGCCCTTACTAAGCTATTCATTGCTACCTATGAGGTTGGAGCCCAGGGTCAGTCCATGTATAGTCTTTGGGTAGTGGCTTAGTCCCTGAAAGCTCTGGTTGGTTGGCATTGTTGTTCAAATGGAGTCTCAAGCCCCTTCAAGCTCTTTCAGTCCTTTCTAAGATTCCTTCAACGGGGGTCCCGTTCTCAGTTCAGTGGTTTAATGATGGCATTCTGCTATGTATTTGCTGTATTCTGGCTGTGTCTCTCAGGAGAGATCTACATCATCCATCTTGTCTAATTGGGTGCCTGTATATGTATGGGCCACATGTGGGGCAGGCTCTGAATGGGTGTTCCTTCTGCCTCTGTTCTAAACTTTGTCTCCCTATTCCCAGCCAAGGGTATTGTTGTTCCCCTTTTAAAGAAGAAGTGAAGCATTCACATTTTGGTCATCCTTCTTGAGTTTCATGTGTTCTGTGCATGTAGGGTAATTTGAGCATTTGGGCTAATATCCACTTATCAATGAGTGCATACCATGTGTGTTTTTCTGTGATTGGGTTACCTCACTCAGGATGATATTTTCCAGTTCCATCCATTTGCCTATGAGTTTCATAAACTCATTGTTTTTGATAGCTGAGTAATATTCTGTTGTGTAGATGTGCCACATTTTCTGTATCTATTCCTCTGTTGAAGGGCATCTGGGTTCTTTCCAGCTTCTGGCTATTATAAATAAGGCTGCTATGAACATAGTGGAGCACTTGTCTTTGTTATATGTTGGGGCATCTTTTGTTTATATACCTAAGAGATGTATAGCTGGGTCCTCAGGTAGTTCAATGTTTAATTTCCTGAGGAACCTCCAGACTGATTTCCAGAATGGTTGTACCACAGTCTGCAATCCCACCAACAATGGAGGAGTGTTCCTCTTTCTTCACATCCTCGCCAGCATTTGCTGTCACCTGAGTTTTTGATCTTAGCCAATCTCACTGGTGTGAGGTGAAATCTCAAGGTTGTTTTGATTTGCATTTCCCTTATGACTAAAGATGTTGAACATTTCTTTAGGCGTTTCTCAGCCATTCGACATTCCTCAGCTGTGAATTGTTTGTTTAGCTCTGAACCCCATTTTTTTAATAGGGTTATTTGTCTCCCTGCAATCTAACTTCTTGGGTTCTTTGTATATTTTGGATATAAGCCCTCTATCAGTTGTAGAATTGGACAAGATCTTTTCCCAATGTTGGTTGCCGTTTTCTCCAAACAACAGTGTCCTTTGCCTTACAGAAGCTTTGCAGTTTTATGAGATCCTACTTGTAGATTCTTGATCTTAGAGCGTAAGCCATTGGTGTTTGGTTCAGGACATTTTCTCCAGTGCCCATGTGTTCGAGATGCTTCCCCACTTTTTCTTCTATTAATTTGAGTATATCTGGTTTGATGTGGAGGTCCTTGATCTACTTGGACTTAAGCTTTGTACAAGGTGATAAGCATGGATTATTCTGCATTCTTCTACATGTTGACCTCCAGTTGAACCAGCACCATTTGCTGAAAATGCTATCTTTTTTCCA
This sequence comes from Rattus norvegicus, assembly GCF_021556685.1. Classification (NCBI taxonomy): domain Eukaryota; kingdom Metazoa; phylum Chordata; class Mammalia; order Rodentia; family Muridae; genus Rattus; species Rattus norvegicus. Next base: position 44,969,507 of record NC_141547.1, read on the forward strand.
TTGGATGGTTTTGGCTCCTTTGTCAAAATTTAAGTGACCATAGGTGTGTTGGTTCACTTCTGGGTCTTCAATTCTATTCCACTGGTCTATCTGTCTATCTCTGTACCAATACCATTCAGTTTTTATCAATATTGCTCTGTAATACTGCTTGAGTTCAGGGATAGTGATCCCCCAGTTTTAGCTATCCTGAGTTTTTTGTTATTACACATGAATTTGCAAATTTTTCTGTCTAACACTCTGAAGAATTGGATTGGTATTTTGATCAGGATTGATTGAATGTATAGATTGCTTTTGGTAAAATGGCCATTTTTACTATATTAATCCTGCCAATTCATGAGCATGGGAGATCTTTCCATCTTCTGAGGTCTTCTTCAATTTCTTTCTTCAGAGACTTGAACTTCTTATCATACAGATCTTCTATTTCCTTGGTAAAAGTCACACCGAGGTATTTTATATTATTTGAGTTAATTTTATACCCAGCTATTTTGCTGAAGTTGTTTATCAGCTTTAGTAGTTCTCTAGTGGAACTTTTGGGATCACTTAAATATACTATCATATCATCTGCAAATAGTGATATTTTGACTTCTTCTTTTCCGATCTGTATCCCTTTGATCTCCTTTTGTTGTCTGATTGCTCTGCCTAGAATTTCAAGAGCTATATTGAATAAGTAGGGAGACAGTCGGTAACCTTGTCTACTCCCTGATTTTAGTGGGATTGCTTCAAGTTTCTCTCCATTTAGTTTAATGTTAGCTACTGGTTTGCTGTATACTGCTTTTAGTAATGTTTAGGTATGGGCCTTGAATTCTTATTCTTTCCAGGACTTTTATCATGAAGTGGTGTTGAATTTTGCCAAATACTTTCTCAGCATCTAATGAAATGATAATGTGGTTTTGTTCTTTCAGTTTGTTTATATAATGGATTACATTGACGGTTTTCTGTATATCAACCTCTCCCTGCATGCCTGGGATGAAGCCTACTTGATCATGATGGTTGACTGTTTTGATGTGCTTTTGGATTCGGTTTGCCAGAATTTTATTGAGTATTTTTGTGTCGATATTCATAAGGGAAATTGGTCTGAAGTTCTCTTTCTTTGTTGGGTCTTTGTGTGGTTTAGGTATAAGAGTAAGTGTGGCTTCATAGAAGGAATTCGGTAGCGCTCCATCTGTTTCAATTTTGTGGAATAATTTGGATAGTATTGGTATGAGGTTATGTATGAAGGTCTGATAAAAATTGTCCATTTCCTCCAGATTTTCAAGTTGTTTTGAATATAGGCTTTTGTAGTAGGATCTGTTGACTGTTTGGATTTCCTCTGATTCTGTTGTTATATCTCCCTTTTCACTTCTGATTTTGTTAATTTGGACACACTCTCTTTGTTCTCTGGTTAGTCTGGGTAAGGGTTTATCTATCTTGTTGATTTTCTCAAAGAACCAGCTTTTGGTTCTGTTGATTCTTTGTATAGTCCTTTTTGTTTCTACTTGGTTCATTTCAGCTCTGAGTTTGATTATTTCCTGCCTTGTACTCCTCCTGGGTATGTTTGCTCCATTTTAGGTGTGCTGTCAATGCTGATATATGCTCTTTCCTGTTTCTTTCTGTAGGAACTCAGAGCTATGAGTTTTCCTCTTAGCACAGCTTTCATTGTGTCCCATAAGTTTGGGTATGTTGTACCTTCATTTTCATTAAATTCTAAGAAGTCTTTAATTTCTTTCTTTATTTCTTCCTTGACCAGGTTATCATTGAGTAGAGCATTGTTCAACTTCCATGTATATGTGGGCATTCTTTGCTTATTGTTATTTAAGACCAGCTTTAGCCCGTGGTAGTCTGATAGGTCACCTGGGATTATTTCTATCTTTCTGTATCTGTGGAGGCCTGTTTTATGACCAATTATATGGTCAATTTTGGAGAAAGTACCATGAGGTGGTGAGAAGAAGGTATATCCTTTTGTTTTAGGATAGAATGTTCTATAAATATCGGTTAAGTCCATTTGGTTCTTGACTTCTCTTAGTCTGTCTATGTCTCTGTTTAATTTGTTTCCATTATCTGTCCATTGATGAGAGTGGGGTGTTGAAATCTCCTACTATTATTGTGTGAGATGCAATATGTGATTTGAGCTTTAGTAAGGTTTCTTTTATATATGTAGGTGCCCTTTTATTTGGAGCATTTTTATTTAAGATTGAGAGTTCATGTTGGTGGATTTTTCCTTTGATGAATATGAAGTGTCCTTCCTTATCTTTTTTGATGACTTTTAGTTGAAAATTGATCTTATTCGATATTAGAATGGCTATTCCAGCTTGCTTCTTCAGACCATTTGCTTGGAAAGTTGTTTTCCATCCTTTCACTCTAAGGCCTGTCTTTGTCTTTAAGGTGTGTTTCCTGTAGGCAACAGAATGCAGGGTTCTCATTGCATATCCAGTTTGTTATGCTATCTATGTCTTTTTATTGGAGAGTTGACACCATTGATATTGAGAGATATTAAGGAATAGTGATTATTGCTTCCTGTTATATTCATATTTGGATGTGAGGTTATGTTTGTGTGCTTTTCTTCTCTTTGTTTTGTTGCCAAGATGATTAGTTTCTTGCTTTTTTAGGGTGTAGCATGCCTTCTTATGTTGGGCTTTACCATTTATTACCTTTTGTAGTGCTGGATTTGTAGAAAGATATTGTGTAAATTTGGTTTTGTCATGGAATATCTTGGTTTCTCCATCTATATTAATTCAGAGTTTTGCATGATACAGTAACCTGGGCTGGCATTTGTGTTCTCTTAGAGTCTGTATGACATCTGTCCAGGATCTTCTGGCTTTCATAGTCTCTGGTGAGAAGTCTGGTGTGATTCTGATAAGTCTGCCTTTATATGTTACTTGACCTTTTTCCTTAACTGCTTTTAATATTCTTTCTCTGTTTTGTGTATTTGGTGTTTTGACTATTATGTGATGGGAGGAGTTTCTTTTCTGGTCCAATCTATTTGCAGTTCTGTAGGCTTCTTGTATGTTTATGGGCATCTCTTTCTTTAGGTTAGGGAAGTTTTCTTCTATGATTTTGTTGGATATTTACTGGTCCTTTGAGTTGGGAGTCTTCACTCTCTTCTATGCCTATTATCCTTAGGTTTGATCTTGTCATTGAGTCCTGGGTTTCCTGTATGTTTTGGACCAGTAGCTTTTTCTGTTTTACATTATCTTTGACAGTTGTGTCTATGATTTCTATGGAATCTTCTGCTCCTGAGATTCTCTCTTCTATCTCTTGTATTCTGTTTGTGATGCTTGTATCTTTGGATCCTTGTCTCTTCCTTTGGTTTTCTATATCCATGGTTGTCCCCCTTTGTGCTTTCTTTATTGCTTCTATTTCCATTTTTAATTCCTTCACCTGTTTGATTGTTTTTTCCTGGAATTCTTTCAGGGATTTTTTTGATTCCTCTCTATAGCCTTCTACTTGTTTATGTTTTCCTGCATTTCTCTAAGGGAGTTCTTTATGTCTTTCTTGAAGTCCTCCAGCATCATGATCAATTGTGATTTTAAATCTAGATCTTGTTTTTCTGGTGTGTTTGGATTTCAGTGTTTGCTTTGGTGGGAGAATTGGGCTCCGATGATGCCATGTAGTCTTGGTTTCTGTTGCTTGGGTTCCTGTGCTTGCTTCTCGCCATCAGGTTGTCTCTGGTGTTACCTTGTTCTGTGATTTCTGACAGTGGCCAGATCGTCCTATAAGCCTGTGTGTCAGGAGTGCTGTAGACCTGTTTTCCTGTTTTCTTTCAGCCAGTTGTGGGAACAGAGTGTTGTGCTTTCAGGTGTGTAGTCATTCCTGCCTACTCGTCTTCAGCTGTTCCTGTGGTACTGTGTCCTGAGTCCACCTGGCAGATCGCTTGGAGCAGAAATGTTGGTCTTACCTGTGTTCCCAGGGCTCACGTTGCTCGTGGGGGGCTGCTTTTGAGCTCTTGGTGAGGGTGGTGACCAGGAGGGCCTGTGCTGCCTTTTCCTGGAGCCCCTGTGCCCTGGGATCCCAGGTGGCGTTAGGTGTTTTCCTCTGGAGTCAGAAATGTGGGCAGAATGTAATCTCTTCTGGCTTCCCAGGGGTGTCTGCCCCTCTGAAGGTTTAGCTCTCCCTCCCACGGGATTTGGGTGGAGAGAACTTTTGACCCATGTCCGGGAGGGGTCTGGACTGCGGAGGATCTGCCATTCGAGTCAAAAATCCCAATTTTTGAGAGTGTCTTCTTTTGTTTCCTTTGAATCAGTGTCCAGACATGACGTAGAAAGGAGGCAGTCTACAGACCTCCGTTATGCACCATGCCTCAGCCCTTGTTCCCTCAGGTGCCTTACTAGCCTTCTGCCTCCATGATATTTTGTTTAATTTTTAATGACACTTTACTTTGGTGTCTTTACAAGTTCTTCTGATATATTTCATCAGTCTAGAAGTAGTTTTCATGTTGTCTTTAAAAAAAGTTAAGAGTGGGGCTGGAGAGATGGTTTACCATTTAAGAATACTAGCTGCTCTTCCAGATGACCTGGGATCTATTCCCAGTACCTACATGGCAGCTCACAACTGTCAGTTAACATACCAGTCCTAGGAAATCCAGTGCTCTCTTCTACACTCCATAACCACTACATGCATGTGGTGCACAGACATGTATGCATTCAAAACACCAAGAAAATAAACAATCACACAACTGTTAAGATTATTATAATATTATAATTTAGTTTCTCTCTAAAATTTATCTAGACAAAAGCAAAGTTAATTCTATTGCAGCATCTGAAACAAAAGAAGACAAGAACTGTAATGTACTCCACCCTTCTCTTCCTATTATCCCATTAGTGGCAAGAGGTGGGAGGTAATGCCTCCTCCTCAGATACTTCAGGGGGAGCTGCATCCAGTCCTATAAAGCCAAATAATAAGCATCTGGAGCTTAAGGATGCAATTTTTTTATTTTTTTTTATTATTTTTTTTTATTAACTTGAGTATTTCTTATATACATTTCAAGTGTTATTCCCTTTCCCGGTTTCCGGGCAAACATCCCCCTCCCCCTCCCCTTCCTTATGGGTGTCCCCCTCCCCACCCTCCCCCCATTGCCGCCCTCCCCCCATAGTCTAGTTCACTGGGGGTTCAGTCTTAGCAGGACCCAGGGCTTCCCCTTCCACTGGTGCTCTTACTAGGATATTCATTGCTACCTATGGGGTCAGAGTCCAGGGTCAGTCCATGTATAGTATTTAGGTAGTGGCTTAGTCCCTGGAAGCTCTGGTTGCTTGACATTGTTGTACTTTTGGGGTCTCGAGCCCCTTCAAGCTCTTCCAGTTCTTTCTCTGATTCCTTCAACGGGGGACCAATTTTTGAAAGACATAATTCTGGAACTCCCTACTAGACTGAGTTCTTTGTTCTAAGAACTAAAATAAACTATTGCTATTATCATTATTAGTATTATTAATGTTGTTGTTTTGTGTGTGTGTGTGTGTGTGTGTGTGTTTATATACCTGTGGACATATGTACATGTGACAGGATTTATGTGGAGACCAGAGGCCAACTCTGAGGAGACAATTCTTCCTTCTACTTTTATGTAGGTTCTGAGGAATCAAACCCAGGTTTCCAGGCTTCTACAGAAAGTGCTGAGCTGTGTTACTTGACCTTCTTCTAATGATTTTTTAAAAAACCAATCTAGCTTCCATTGGTGATTAGTGGCATACCAGAAGACAACATTATCAAGGGAACAAATGAAAATTCTCAAGCCATTGCATAAATGCTCTTCTGGCGGTGGTTGGAAGTCCAACTGACAATAGAGACAGCTACCACATCACTACACTGGAGATGCTAATATCTGTCACACTTCGTCCATTCTGTTTGCCTTCCATCACTCTTCCTTACTGAGCAACACAAAAATCACCCTCTTCCTAAGGTGTGTGGGTGGAGCTGGGGCAACCTACAGAATTTCTACAGTAGTTTTGACCTGCTTTCTATCATTTACCTAAAACAAATAGCTTTTTCTGAGCTCAGAACAGGAAAGAATGCTCTATAAATACTCAACAACAGGGAGAAATGAGCTGAGGCCCAGTTTCACTTAACTTATAGAGTATCTTGAACTTATTAACATTTCTTAATTATTACAATACCAAATGGTTTACAGTAGCTTCTAGGAATAATAATAGTTGGATGACTTTTCCACACTAAATAAGAAAGCATTTTAAAACATTAACCTTACTAAAGGCAAATATTCATTTTCTATATAAATTCATTTCACTACACACTGACAAAACAATCATCCAATTAAAAAATTTCATCCACTATCAGTTACAAAGAAATCTGAAGGTGTAGATCACTTTGAGATGCACTTTAAAGAAATTTATGTAAAACATTGCACCAGTTAGAGGAAAGGGAATTAATTCATTTTGGCAATATGAATTCTGATATAGTAAATGTCCATATGTCATAGTTAATGCTTTTTAACAAATTGGCAAATGAAATTATGTGAAACTTGGCATTCTTGTTCTGAAAAAAAATTAGTTCTGAAGAAGATACAAATAGATATTGTGCTAGTTTCTATAACAACTGCTTTGGGGAACAACTATGGCTTTAATTTGTCAGATAAGATTATTAGCAATTGTGGTTTGCATGCTTGGCACATTCAGAGTCCTGACCAGCAGAGCTGATGTGAGAGAGATCTGCCTCTCCTTTAGAGTTAGTTGGGGAAGCATCTAGTGCACAGGCAGACAATGACACATGGGTGTAATGCCAGCAAGCACACCACGTCAAAAGTTGTGTGTTTGTTTTGTTTTGTCTTTTTAATGGAGAGATGTTGAAATTGGCTCAATGAAAAAATCTAATGGAAAAAATCCTCCAGTAAAATTAGAACCATAGGGCCAGGGAGATGATCCATGAATGAGGACATGGAGCAAGCATAAGGATCTGAGTTTAAATCTACAGTGTCCACTGAAAGACCAAGCACGGATGCAGGTATCTGTAAGCCCAGTGCAGGAGTAAAAAAGAAACTGGGGGCAACTCGGTCAAGTGGAAACTGTGAGTTTCAGGTTCAGTGGAGGACCATGTCTCAAGGGAGTAAGTTAGATAGCAATAAAGGAAAGTACTTAGTGTCCTGCTCTGGCCTATGCATGGGCATACACAACACGTATATCTACACATTTACATGCATACATCATACACAACACACTACAATCACACTTGCATGTGTGCACGTACACACCCCACACACTATTCTTAAAAATAAATAACTTACTAATATATAGCATGTGTGTGCATGCCTGCATGTGTGCCTGTATGTGCGTGCGTGCGTGCGTGTGTGTGTGTGTGTGTGTGTGTGCAAGCATATACAGACAGGTTCGTGTGTGTGTGAGTGCAGATGTATGTGTGCCATGACACCAATTGTGAAGATCAGAGGACAGCCTAAGGTATCAATCCTTGTCTCCCACTTTTTTGGGCCAGGGTCTCTTTGTTTACTGCTGTTTATGCCAGGATAGTAGCCTGCATGCATCCTGTCTCTTCCCTGTCTCTCCCTTCCACCTTCCCCCAAGAGTGCTGGGGTTACTGACATGCCATTCACCTAGCTTTATGAAGATACTGGGAATGAAAGCTCAGGTCCTCATGCTTGAATGGTAAGTGCTTTTGCACATGAGACCATATCCTCAGCTTTAGAAAGTTATTCCTCATAGTCTGAAGGCTAGGAAGTCCATCATCAAGGTGACAATAGATTTAGGGACGAGTAAGGACCTGTTCTCTGTTTCAGACTTAAGCTGTCTACATGATCACATGGAAGAAGAGGTTGGTGAGGCCAAGGACTTTCTTAAACTTTTTATAAGGTTACTAGTGGCTTTATGAGTTATTCACATTCTACCTTTTATTACTGTCACAATGGTGATTTACATCTCAACATGTGGATTTGGGGGCATTTAACAATCACACCAGAGCCACTGGCTTTAATTCCTGCATGGCACTTGAGAGCTGGCAGTTCCTGGCAGTTTATCTACAGAGAGATGACGCTTGCAGGTGGGATTATGTGGAGCCTCATTGAAGCCTAAAGTAATCCAATCATATTTAAGGATCATTAAGTTTGGCTTTAGCACCATTAAAAAAAAATCCTGAAATCTATGTGATAATTTGAACAATTAGCCAATCAAATTCTTTGCTCTCAGAGAAATGTTCAGGTCTGAGGCATCTGCTCATTTCTCGTCTTCCTCAACTCTTCACAAAACGATATAAACTGCAGCGGAACTCAAGGAGTGTCCTACACCCGTGGTGCATGAGAAAGGTGCCTTAACTTGTTTATTAACTTTTTTATTTCTAAAATTAGCATGGAAGGTATTAGATATAGTTATGGTACCTTAGCTTTAATATTTAGGATAAGCTAAAATAGTTTTTCATGCATATGGATGCTTTCAACCCAGAAAGAGGGAGTCTCCCAATGCATATCACATACCATGTAAGAACACTGGCCCAGTTCTGCACAAAAGAAACAGCGAAAGCAAATAAAATTTTTGGTAAAGCTCTCTGCTCTAATGCATTTATGAATAATACATTATTATTATCAGTGTCAACTTCTAAATTCTACTCACAGCTAAAGGTTGCAAAGGTCTCCTTTTAATCCATCACAAGATACTTTCACCTCACCTTCCCCAATGTATCAATATTGAATGATATAAAAATACTTTTAGCATTTGCTTTCAAATAAAATATTCAACACTCAATGCTTTCATGGAGTGTTTTTCCTTAAAAATCCATTATGCTAAAAGTAAATATCTACATGGAGACCACTAGACTGATGTAATTAAAATGTAATGGTGCTTATGTCAGCAATGGGTGCAGTGGCTGGATCACTGTGGATTTTCCTTATATAATCCTATCTAGAATAAACAAAAGTTACTTTTAAGTATTTAAATCCCATAGTAGTTTTAAGGCTATTTTCTTTGTTTGGTTTACTTAATAATTTTATCACAGATTATTTTAAAAATGTAAGCAATTCAAAATAAGGATAAGTTTGGCCACTTTTGTATTTCTTTGATTTTAGTATGTGTGTTCTCTCTCTCTCTGTCTCTCTGTCTCTCTCTCTCTGTTTCTCTGTCTCTCTCTCTCTGTCTCTCTCTGTGTGTGTGTGCATGTGTGTATGTGGTCACTCTGTGTGTGTGTATGTGTGCTTGTGGTTGCTTTGCGTGTGTGTATGCATATAGTTGCTCTCTTTCTCTCTGTGTGTGTGTGCGTGTGTGCATGTGTATGTGTGTGCGTGTGTGCATGTGTATGTGTATGTGTGTTTAAGCTTGCTTTGTGTGTGTGTATATATTAGTTGCTCTCTTTCTTTATGTGTGTGTTCTCTGTCTCTCTCTGTCTCTGTCTCTCTCTTTCTCTCTCTGTCTCTCTCTGTCTCTCTCTGTCTCTCTGTCTCTGTCTCTGTCTCTGTCTCTGTCTCTGTCTCTCTCTCTCTCTCTCTCTCTCTGTGTTTGTATATTGGTCAAGGTGTGTGCATCAGTATAAGCAAGAGCTCTATACCTCTGTCCTGATTGCTCTCCGCTTTCTTCTTTGAGACAGTGAAATGTTGAGCATACGGCTGCTCTGGCTAGGTTTGTTGAGTCAGTCCTTGGGATCTGCTTGTCTCTCAGTGCCCTCCACTGCTTGTCTCTCTGTCAGCACTGGAGTTATAGACATTTACTGACACACCTGGCTTTTACATGGGTCCTGGGCATCTGAACTCAGGTTCTCTTGATTATGCTGCCAGTACTTTACCATTGAACCACATCCTCAGTTATCCACAGTTATTTGAATCAGTAAATTCCTCCAGGGTTGGTGGCCTGCTCATTAGTATGCTGGTCCCCACTATATGTTCTGATATCTGGATTTGTTCCCAGTTTCCCCATGGTACCTTTTAGACTTTTCCTCAGGATTCCAGTGTTGCCAGAGGTGCTTTTGGATGAGTTTCCATTACATCAGAGTCATGCATGACTCATATGCTTTAAGGCAACTCTTCTCATCCTGTGGATCATGACCCCTTTGGGTTTCAAACAATCTTTTTGCAGGGGTTGCATATCAGATATCCTGCATGTATGGTATTTATATTATGATTCATAACAATAGCAAAATTATAGTTATGAAGTAGAAATGAAAATAACTTCATGGCTGAGGATTGCTACAACATTAAAATTACAGTACCCACCTTGTGAGTTATCACACACAAGGTGAGAGCGATTCATGAAAGGGCTATATACTATATGTCCCAAATCTCAGTGATAGGCATGGAAAACCTATCTGTAGAGGAATTTTAATCCAGCAACATGGCTGCTCTGGCAAGGGTTCACATCCAAATATATGATCTGGCCAGAATGCAGGCAAAACCTTAGTATATACCTAACAATTCCTAACAATGAAGGTAAGGTTAGTTTGTAGAAGGAAGCAGCTATGTTTGAAAGTGAGCTAATTGAGGCCAGACAAAGTGACGAATCAGAGAAAGATTTGACAGAATGAACCAAATATAAGATACACCCAATTTACATGAGAACAGCAGAGGAAGAGAGATTACTTAAGAGCAGAGGGAGAGATATGTGATGTAGTGGTATGTGTGTGTATATGGCATTCTACTAGGACAGTTTTACAGAGACAGGTTACAGAGAGAACATGCTAGACATGGACGAAGAAAGAATGAGCCAGAGAATGAGGAGCCAGAAGATTAATACACATTGTCAAAGATAGTATAAGGTCAAGCAGAGAAATTCAGTCAGAAGCCAAGATAAGCCAGAATGAAATTCAGCTAGGAAGATTAGCTTCCAGGTCTACGTCTAGGGATAGTTAGAACAGAGGAGGAAGTGCTTTGGACTCAGCCCAAGTTGTGTATTCTCACAACTTGGGTACAGCACTCATTTCATCCTATCTCTGAGGCAATAAAACTGACATTTATACCTACTTTTGAATTGTTGGTCCAGGACAGTTCAAGACACTTCCAAAAAGTGTAAACTGCTCCCATTATCTTCCCAGGAAATGAAGGCAAGACCCTATTGCTGAATACACCACACATTTCTAATACAGAATGTGAAGGTATTGAGATGGAATTGACTTGTAAGCCTCCTACCTGAGGACTAGCTCTCATAATGTCTGAGGGTGCAGTGCATGCTGCCAAGAGGGAAAAATCAATCACTAGTCCTACCTTGCTGTAAAGCCTGTGAACCACAGGAATGATGAACATGACAAGATATTCCTAATTGTACAGTAGCACCTTGGGTTAACTGACAGCCACCTAATTGTACTTAAGACCTACTTGATAGGAGGGAATTAACACTTGGCACTGTAGACCTAACTAACTATCCATAGCTAGAGATGTCATAGACTCTTGAAGAGAGTCCTGCTATTTTCCTACATCAATATGAGTTCTAATTATATTTGTAAATACTTAACCTTACACTCACGGGTTAAATGTAGCTCTCACTCATAATAAAAAAAAACACTTCTTTTTTTTGTAACAAAATGAGACTATTACAGATATACCTAACTGTTGGAAATATAGATAATAAATGACCATGGGGTACCCACCTCTAATCTAACATTTACAATGCAACCTTTACATCTATGGTTCAGGAAACATTGAGGAAGAAGCAGTTAAAACATTGAAGCAGAGGTCCAGGATGCCTGCCTGATGCTACAGTGTCTTTTGGACATAAAGGAGAAGCCACACCCATGAAATCGCAACAATATGGTTAGCTAACAAGACAGTCATAATGACAAACCTAGTTGATGTCCTAACATGGACGGCAGAAATGTCACAAGGCTCCACACTTACATTGAAGAGTTATAGGCAATTTATGGCTGTGCGATGTCAGGGGTAAGGGGAAGAGGTAGAATCACTAAGTAGATTTAGTTGGTTTTACACACACACACACACACACACACACACACACACATGTATGTACCATTAATAACTAAAGACTAAGTTTGAGAGGTAGTTGGGACTCTGTGAGAGAAGTTGCAATGGGGAGAAGAAGTACTAATGTTAAAAATATACTGTTTTGGGTAAAAGGATGCAAGGATGAGGTGTGGTATTAGAATTTATATGTTGGGAGACTGAGACTTGTTGGTTTCTCAATAGTTTAGCCATAACAAGGGGTATTTGATACACATTTAACTGAGGAATCAATCCCAATTACATTAGTCTTTTTAGCCTTATTAACAGGAGCCAAACGAAAGGCTAAAATAGAAGAAATGAGTTACCACATTAAACTTCCTTCAACTTGCAATCCTGGCAAATGCTTACCTGGTTTATGACTGTCCTTGTATTCATTTATGAGTGATATTTAGGTATTTATTGATCTTAGCCAATAATAAAAAAATATCAAAAATATAGTACTCATGTGTGAAACAATTAAAAAATTTTAAACTAAAAAAAAAAGAAAATGGGTTATTTGCTGTCTTTAGGCAAGATATTCTTTTTTTCTCCATCTTTATTAAATTGCTTATTTCTTATTTACATTTCAATTGTTACTCCTTTCCTGGTTTCCAGGCCAACATCCCCCTAACCCCTCCCTCTCCCCTTCTATATAGGTGTTCCCCTCCACATCCTCCTCCCATTACCGCCCTCCCCATAACAATCACGTTCACTGGGGGTTCAGTCTTGGCAGGAACAAGGGCTTCCCCTTCCACTGGTGCTCCTACTAGGCTACTCATTGCTACCTATGCAGTTGGAGTCCAGGGTCAGTCTTTGGGTAGTGGCTTAGTCCCTGGAAGCTCTGGTTGGTTGGCATTGTTGTTCATATGGGGTTTCAAGCCACTTCAAGCTCTTTCAGTCCTTTCTCTGAATCCTTAACGGGGGTTCCGTTCTCAGTTCAGTGGTTTAATGATGGCATTCGCCTATGTATTTGCGGTATTCTGGCTGTGTCTTTCAGGAGAGATCTACATCCAGTTCCTGTCGGCCTGCACGTCTTTGCTTCATCTATCTTATCTAGTTTGGTGGCTGTATATGTATGGGCCACATGTGGGGCAGCCTCTGAATGGGTGCTCCTTCTGCCTCTGTTCTAAACTTTGTCTCCCTATTCCCTGCCAAGGGTATTCTTGTTCCCCTTTTAAAGAAGGAGTGAAGCATTCGCATTTTGGTCATCCTTCTTGAGTTTCATGTGTTCTGTGCATCTAGGGTAATTCGAGCATTTGGGCTAATAGCCACTTATCAATGAGTACATACCATGTGTGTTTTTCTGTGATTGGGTTACCTCACTCAGGATGATATTTTCCAGTTCCATCCATTTGCCTATGAATTTCATAAAGTCATTGTTTTTGATAGCTGAGTAGTATTCCATTGTGTAAATGTACCACACTTTCTGTATCCATTCCTCTGTTGAAGGGCATCTGGGTTCTTTCTAGCTTCTGGCTATTACAAATAAGGCTGCTATGAACATTGTGGAGCATGTGTCTTTGTTATATATTGGGGCATCTTTTGGGTATAAGACCAAGAGAGGTATAGCTGGTCCCTCAGGTAGTGCCATGTCCAATTTTCTGTGGAACCTCCAGATTGATTTTCAGAATGGTTGTACCAGTCTGCAATCCCACCAACAATGGAGGAGTGTTCCTCTTTCTCCACATCCTCACCAGCATCTGCTGTCACCTGAGTTTTTGATCTTAGCCATTCTGACTGGTGTGAGGTGGAATCTCAGGGTTGTTTGGATTTGCATTTCCCTTATGACTAAAGATGTTGAACATTTCTTTAGGTGTTTCTCAGCCATTCGGCATTCCTCAGCGGTGAATTCTTTGTTTAGCTCTGAACCCTATTTTTTAATAGGGTTATTTGTCCCCCCCTCATTCTAACTTCTTGAGTTCTTTGTATATTTTGGCTATAAGCCCTCTATCAGTTTTAGGATTGGTAAATATCTTTTTCCAATCTGTTGGCTAGGCAAGATATTCTTAGTGTGCACCAATACAATCAACAACTTCATGGAAAATTACTAATTAAAAGCTAGTATCTTGAAACTAATAAACATTGGTAAAATTCAGAGCTGTGGTTATCCCTCAGAGTGAGTCCTGGGCTCACAGGCAATGAAGCAGAAGGAATTTGGGGTCAATTAGAATGTTCTATGCTCTGCTTTGGGCTCTTCTCTTCTGGGTTATGCTGATGTAAGCATTTGGCAAAACCTTCATATTTGGGAATTGCATATTTATTGTATGTAAATTTGACCTAACAAACAAAAAGAATCATGGATGCACTCCGAGTTCTTCTGTAAGTGCAGGAACGTTTAAATGTGGTGGGTAGTGATTATTGCCATGTATTTGGAAATGCACTAATAAAAAGAAATTGGATGAAGAGAAAGACCTATGATAAAAGAAATGTATAAATGTTAATCATCAAACTGGTTGGTTATGTAAGTGTTTGCTGGAAATTGTTTTTAGCATTAATGGATGCTGGAATTCTTCAGCACAAAACATTATAAAAACAATACAAAACTTTATAAAAATGATTGCCTGGCCTCATCTAGATGGAGGTACATTAGCACCCAAAAGTTAAGAGTTGAGTTCTCCTTCAGCTATACTCAGAATTTCAATTGTGAATGAAAGGATAGGATTAAGTGGTTCTAAAAATGTCAGGATAATAAGGAAAGTCCTGTTATCTATTATTGATGGGCTAATTCATTAATTCAGTAAATGCCTATAGAATTGCTAGAATGTATAGAAACTGCTTTCAACATGTTAGCCAAGAGTCGTGCAGGACTACAACTTCAGAACTCAAGAGATTGAGGCTGAAGGTCATGAGTTAAAGGCTAGCTCAGGATTAATAAAATCATGTCTCAAAAACATGAGATCCTGGAGAGATGGCTGTGTGGTTAAGAACGTGTATTGGTTTTACTGAGGTCTCAAGTTCAGTTCCCAAATCCACATTGGGCAGATCCCAACCACATATATCTTCAGTGTTATCAGATACTCTCTCTTCTGCCCTTCAAAGGCACCCTCACCCATGTGTGTGAACACATGTGCATGCACATGTGTGAGTTCATGCACACGCATGCACACACACACATACACAACAGAGACACACAGAGAGAATGTTAGATAGATATGTAAAAAAATAAATCTTTAAAAGTAACACAGCAAGAAGTCTAATGTTTTAGAAATGTAGATTTTCATCATAATTTCGAAGAGGAGAAAGAGTGGTAGTGGGTAGGCTTAGCAACAGAAATGGGAGGAATCAGCAGCAGACAAGGTTGTAATTTTGTTTTTGTTTCAGCGTCCAGGACGTTCCTCATGAAGGAATAATATCATTTGTCAGCTTTAAGTAGACTGTGGCACTGGACCTGGTATGAAGAATGATGCATTTCTGGCACAGCATCTTCAGCTGAGATGACTTTTAGTTTGTAATTGGATATTAACATGCATTCCAAAGCAGAGTCTGCTTCTTTGGCTTTCTTATCATGTGGTTCACTTTGCCCTGGCAAAATGCACCAACTGCAAAGAGTAGAACAGTTCTCTGTTGTAGCCGAGTGCCCTGCACATAATGCCTGCACCCTCGAGGAGAGGAAGTGTGGCGGTTGGGATTGTGTACAATGACTTCTTAAAAACAAAAACAGAAATAAAGCAAAACCAGAACCCTAAAGCACTATGGTAAAACAGTTATCAAATTTAGGTGGTAGATTTTTTTTTGTGTGTGTGTTTTCAAAGCATTTACAAATTTAAAATTCTCACAAATAAAACTATCCTCAACAATAAAAGGACTTCTGGGAGAATCACTACCCCTGAACTCAAGCAGTATTACAGAGCAATGGTGATAAAAACTGCATGGTATTGGTACAGAGACAGACAGGTAGACCAGTGGAATAGAATTGAAGACACAGAAATGAACCCACACATTGATGATCACTTGATTTTTGACAAAGGAGCCAAAACCATCCAATGGAAAAAAGATAGCATTTTCAGCAAATGGTGCTCATTCAACTGGAGGTCAGTATGTAGAAGAATGCATATCGATCCATGCTTATCGCCCTGTACAAACCTTAAGTCCAAGTGGATCAAGGACCTCCACATCAAACCAGATACATGCAAACTAATAGAAGAAAAAGTGGGGAAGCATCTTGAACACATGGGCACTGGAGAAAATTTCCTGAACCAAACACCAATGGCTTATGCTCTAAGATCAAGAATCAACAAATGGGATCTCATAAAACTGCAAAGCTTCTGTAAGGCAAAGGACACTGTTGTTAGGAGAAAACTGCAACCAACATTGGGATAAGATCTTTACCAATCCTACAACTGATAGAGGGCTTATAGCCAAAATATACAAAGAACTCAAGAAGTTAGAATGAGGGGGGGACAAATAACCCTATTAAAAAATAGGGTTCATAGCTAAACAAAGAATTCACCGCTGAGGAATGCCGAATGGCTGAGAAACACCTAAAGAAATGTTCAACATCTTTAGTCATAAGGGAAATGCAAATCCAAACAACCCTGAGATTCCACCTCACACCAGTCAGAATGGCTAAGATCAAAAACTCAGGTGACAGCAGATGCTGGTGAGGATGTGGAGAAAGAGGAACACTCCTCCATTGTTGGTGGGATTGCAGACTGGTACAACCATTCTGAAAATCAATCTGGAGGTTCCACAGAAAATTGGACATGGCACTACCTGAGGGACCAGCTATACCTCTCTTGGTCATATACCCAAAAGATGCCCCAATATATAACAAAGACACATGCTCCACAATGTTCATAGCAGCCTTATTTGTAATAGCCAGAAGCTAGAAAGAACCCAGATGCCCTTCAACAGAGGAATGGATACAGAAAGTGTGGTACATTTACACAATGGAATACTACTCAGCTATCAAAAACAATGACTTTATGAAATTCATAGGCAAATGGATGGAACTGGAAAATATCATCCTGAGTGAGGTAACCCAATCACAGAAAAACACACATGGTATGCACTCATTGATAAATGGCTATTAGCCCAAATGCTCGAATTACCCTAGATGCACAGAACACATGAAACTCAAGAAGGATGACCAAAATGCGAATGCTTCACTCCTTCTTTAAATGGGGAACAAGAATACCCTTGGCAGGGAATAGGGAGACAAAGTTTAGAACAGAGGCAGAAGGAGCACCCATTCAGAGGCTGCCCCACATGTGGCCCATACATATACAGCCACCAAACTAGATAAGATAGATGAAGCAAAGACGTGCAGGCCGACAGGAACTGGATGTAGATCTCTCCTGAAAGACACAGCCAGAATACAGCAAATACATAGGCGAATGCCATCATTAAACCACTGAACTGAGAACGGGACCCCCGTTAAAGATTCAGAGAAAGGACTGAAAGAGCTTGAAGTGGCTTGAAACCCCATATGAACAACAATGCCAACCAACCAGAGCTTCCAGGGACTAAGCCACTACCCAAAGACTGACCCTGGACTCCAACTGCATAGGTAGCAATGAGTAGCCTAGTAGGAGCACCAGTGGAAGGGGAAGCCTTTGGTCCTGCCAAGACTGAACCCCCAGTGAACGTGATTGTTGTGGGGAGGGTGGTAATGGGGGGAGGATGTGGAGGGGAACACCTATATAGAAGGGGAGAGGGAGGGGTTAGGGGGATGTTGACCTGGAATCCGGGAAAGGGAATAATAATCGAAATGTAAATAAGAAATACTCCAGTTAATAAAGATGAAAAAATTCTCACAACTAAGGAAAAAAACCAATAAATTAATTTGAGAATACCAATGGTATTAATTCATAACAAAATACACCTAAGGGCAGGCAATGAAACAGGATATGAGTTATCAAAATAAAAATATATCTGATAATCTGACATACTACTTTATGCTGAACGATGCCCTGAGAAAATTTGGAAATAATGCTCATCAGTGTTACAGTGGCTGGTACACACTAACACTTTGGTTCAATTAGCCTATTAAATAGTTAAATTGCTTACTTTTGACAAAACAATGCCTCCGGGCAAACAGGTTGACTATGTACATTCTGAAAGAGCTGCTGCTGTTGCTGACTTGTGGGAAAGTTATGTGGAAATTCCCAACCTACAGGACTCCAGATTATATAAACATCTGGGGGTAGTAAACTTTGAATACTGTCACTAAGGTGGAGACTTTTCTCAAACTGCAACAGGATTTAAGCTGCAAAAATTCACAGTTGTGAAATTGCAGATAATCCTATGACTCAAAAAGAAACTAAGTAGGGTTGGGGATTTAGCTCAGTGGTAGAGCGCTTGCCTAACAAGCACAAGGCCCTGGGTTCGGTCCTCATCTCCAAAAAAAAAAAAAAAAAAAAAAAAGAAAGAAACTAAGTTAGGGTTAAAATATTTAGTGTGAACTATCTATGGAATTAACAGAGAAAAGTAATGAGAAGTCATCAGACACAGATTTTAAGGTTTCTGCTTTTTTGCTTAGAGTTCAGCTCTGTTTCTGTTGGAGAGTTGGAGTCAGTAGCATACACACACAGACACATGCACATACATACACACACAGACACACACACATAATACACACTCATACACACAGACACATGCACATACATACACACACAGACACATACACAGACACATGCACAGACACACACACATAATACACACTCATACACACAGACACATGCACATACATACACACACAGACACATACACAGACACATGCACATACATATACACACAGACACACACATAATACACACTCATACACACACAGACACATACACAGACACATGCACATACATACACACACAGACACACACACATAATACACACTCATACACACAGACACATGCACATACATACACACACAGACACATACACAGACACATGCACATACATATACACACAGACACACACATAATACACACTCATACACACAGACACATGAACACACACACAAACAGACACACACATACACAAACACACACACACAGTCAGACAGACACACACACACACGCACACACACATACACACATACACACACAGGCACACACAGAGACACACACATAATATACACTCATACACACACAGCACACACACAGACACATAAACACACACAAACACGGACACAGACACACAAACACACAGACAGACAGACAGACAGACAGATACACATGCGCACACACACGCGTGCGCACGCACACACACACACACCCTGGAACTTTGGAGCTGACAATGGAACCCAGGACTTTGCCCTTGCTAGGCAAGTGCTCTAAATCCAAGATTTATTTATTTTTTTTATTTGATTTTTTCAAATGATTTAGGGAAAATGGCTTATTTTTACATGCAACTGTATACTGGGATTCAGTCACATAGTTGAAAACCCACCAACCACCAACACTCAGTTACACTGTTCAGGAAGTACAATGGAGTCAAACAGGCAACCTGAGGTTACATAACCCCCTTTACAGTTCCCCTCCTTGTGCTTGTGCCCCCTGAGAGATCAGGCAGCAGACATTTTAGAATGTACCCACTAAATTTTCATGGAAATGATGGTGAGCTGATTAAATTTCTGCACACACTGTCCTGAAATATTAATATATAAATTAGGCTGACAATTAGAAACACTATAAATAACAAGTTTAATTTGATAGCTTGGTTACTGTAATAAATTTAACAACTGTTTCTCTCTCTCTTGCTGTATTCATTTTCACCTTGGGGTTAAGTGATACTGGCTAAAGTGCTCCTGGAACAAGAGGCATTTGCAGAAGGCCAAAGTGAGAAATTCATTTTCCTTGCTCTGGCTTTATTCCTGGTGACATAAAGGCCCCACATAAAACATTTCACACTAGAACATTGCCTATCTCTCTCACATTGATTTTTTCCTTTAAGGTCACTAAGTTAAGGTTTGTGAGAAAATGATCACATTCAATATTTGTCTGTGTACAGAAATTCATAGTTAATGTTCAAAACATCAACTTGTGTGGTGCTATGCCAAGCATCTTCATGTGCACAGATTGGCTCACTTCATCTCACAATGATGGTGTGAAAGTGATCTAGTGAGCTCCATTTTCCCCATGAGGAATTGTGGTTACACAGTAGCTTGTCCAAGCTTATAAATGTTGCTGCTACTTGGTCCTTGATTTAATCTGGGAGATGTACTCCAAAGACCAAGTTCTTTCTACCATTCCCTGCAGTGATCTTAGTTCTTTACCCTTTTATTGTCTCCTGCAATTTGTGCTTGTCCTGGGGACTCCAGTGAAACCCGAACCTCTGCCTGATGAGTATCTGCAGTCAGTGCCTTGTGAAAGTATTCTTAATTTTAGGACTGCAGGGCCGGCCCTACATTGCAGTGCAGCAATGTGAAGCAGCAATTGTTCTCCAAGTTAATGCAGGCACTACGGGAATCCTGATGCAACAATACAAGGGTAATTTGGATGGCATTTCCATTCTATGCTTTCTTGAGAATCTTACCATCACCACTATTACCATTAATAAGCCTGATAAAGATGACTGAGGGGACTCTGGTCATCTGGAGAGTGGTGGGCATGGCTTAGGTAGGCCTTCTCCTTCTCTACCAATCCCTCTGCCTTGCTAAAAACTATTAAATTCCTAAAGCTAGCCAGCAAGGCTGCTTTCCTCATTTGGCCACTTCCTCCTTCTAAGGCTGACTACTAAGATCCAGCTATCAAAGTATTGAGGTCCAATAATCAAAAGCCCTCTTTGGCCTTCCTAATTAACACACCTAATTAAAATTAAATACTTCATCTTAACTAGGGCTTTCCCCATTTACCTCCACAGACCGCCGTTTGTCCAACTGCCCCATGTCTGTCTCTTCTCTATCCAGAGATAGTCTTTGTCTGCTCTCCCCTAGGAAAATACTCTTTCCCCCTCTCTCTCACTCCTTTATACCCCCTCCCTTGTTCTCATTCCCATCTTCCTTTATATCTTTGTCCTTTCTTCCCACCTTCTGTCCCTCTAGGGCAAATAAATCTCCTTTGTGCAAGAACACAGGTCTTGGGTTGTCTTGAACCAACTCTGAGGTTCCCAAACAGGTGTCTAAGGCTGATGGTAGACAACATGTGCAGCCACATGAAATGACTCATCTACCCAGGCACATTAGAGAATTCAAGTTCTCTTTACAGATGACCATTGAACATAACCACTATGCGTGTTAAGGCCATACTCTGCAATGTTAAAATATTTGTGCCACCTACTCACCACAAGAAAATAATTGTGTAGATTCCTGTTCTCAGAACTTTCAAGGTACTTATATCCATACAGTTTAAGGTCACTTAATCCCATTATTTTGACACCAAGATGCTTCCTCCCCAGCCCCACCCCCAACCTCATGTTTCTGATGTGTCTTTAAAAACATCAGGGTAAAATTATTCTCTTATATCTAAGTGTGACACTATAGTAGTTTAAAGGACAACTGTCTGAATGGCATGAACTCTTACTATCTTAAACAGGATTTCCAGATGAGAAATCAAAGGGAGGCCATTTTATTTTATGTTATGGTTTGGGAATGAAGCTGCCCCAGGGATGACTTGTGTTTTAAAGGGTTCACCTCCTGGTGGAGGTGTTACTGTGGGAGATCCTGGACACTTTAGGAAGTGGGGTCTAATGAAGGAAGGCAGTCACTCAGAACTTATGCATAGATATGTCTTATTCCAGGCAGGGCCCTTTCTCTGTTTCTTGTCTATCATGATTATATCACGGTATCATCACATCATAGCTTCCGGCACATGCTCGCCCTGCTGAGATGTTCCACCTTACAGGGCATGGAGCCTGTGGAACAAGGACTATGGGCTGACTTATCTAGACGGTGGGTTAGTGTGTGTCCTTCCCTTTAAGCTGCTGTCCCCTAACACAATTTGTCACAGCAATGGAAAGTCTTATTCATATAGTATCTAAACGTTTTTATATAAAAGATCATGTCCTGTATGAATTCGGTCTAGATGTTCATTAACAGGTGTATGGATGAAGAAAATGTGGTATATGTACAAAATTGAGTTTTATTCAGCCACAAAGTAGCAACTTATTATTTGCAGGAAAACATTAAACTGTACATTATCCTGTGAAGTGAAATAGCCGAATTCAGAAACACAAATATCTAATTTTTTCTACATGCATATTCTAGATTTAAAAGTATTTGTGAATAAAATCGTGTATAAAATTTGTATATGTAAGAGATGAGAATAGGAGAGAGATTATTTGGACAATGAAAGGCATTGTTTTATGGGGAGAGTTGCCAGAGAAAGTGGTGAATACAACCAAAGCACATAATATACCTTTATGAAAATGGTATAATGAACTCTTATTTCACATAAAATATATACCAGTAATAAGAAATACATATATAATTAAAATGTCCACCAATCAAAATCTTTTGCATATAAAGTTTCAGCATAACCATGTGAAGATAAATTATACAGAACAATAATATGGACCCCAAATGAAGTAAAAATACACTGTTAACCCAAGATCAGTGAGAATATATTATTTATAGCAATTGAACAAAAATGTATAGGGTTTCTCAAAGAAAATTAAGTAAATATTAGGAACTAGCATCTTTCAGGTTGATAGCAAACACTTAATAGGGCAAAATGAGAATATAATTTGTGAAAACAATTCCTAGTAGTATTTTCACATGATTCTTGGATAAATAGAAAAATATTTGGTCAGGGTAGTAGCATTAACTTAATCATTTAATATTATGATTAATTATAATTTAATTAATTATAATATTGCCAGGTCTTATCAGATCTTAGAGATCACTTAACTTGAAAGTATATAAGAAATTTAGGATCATTATTTACAAATATGGTTTTTCAGCCTTACTGTTTCTTTTAACTATTCAGGAGTTAATGAGAAAACAGACAAAAGTTGTTTGAGTGCAGAAAACACATGACAGAGATAATTTGCACAATAGTCTATTTCTACTAATATCACATACTATGCTGCAGTGTTCATCTTGGTAAGGGCTGTGTGAACCAAGTTTAAGCTCTGACAGTAGCTACTGTGTCTAGTAGGCTTTGGTCCCTCACTGCAAAATTAGGAGAGGGTAGAATGTAAAATGGAGGGTTAAAATTGTCTGATACTCAAGGTGGTTTGCAGTTTTCTGATTTTGATCAGTCCTACCTATCCTTCAACATGGAGGTTAGTGTGTGACTGTGGAGTTGAGCTGAGAGGGACAGTTCACTGTTGAAATCATACTGACAGTGTCATCTTTTAAGACAAATGGGTGAAGGGTCCTTCCATTTTGTCTCAGAATTCTCTCAGATATTGCTTCTAGTTTCCACTGAAGGAAGGCATGAAAGCATGTAGCTGTAACAGTGCAGGTGTGCAGCCTTGGTTTAGGGAGCAGTTATCCAAAATGGCTATGGCCATGCTCTGTGTTAGTCAATGACCTGCTGTGAAGACACAGCACAACCACAGCTCCTCTTATAAAGGTAATCATTTAATTGGGGCTGGTCTACAGTTTCTAAGGCTTAGTCCATTCTCATCATGGAGGAGAGTATGGTGCTCCAGAGGCAGACGTGGTCCTGGAGAGGTGGCTGAGAGTTCTACATCTGGATCGCCATCTGCACCTACATCTGCAGTAGGATGAGAAAGAGACACTGCACCTAGCTTGAGCATTTGAAACCCCAAAGCCCACCCACACAGTAATAGACTTTCTTCAACAAGGCCACACATTCTAATTCCTGTCAAGTAGCACCACTTCCTAATGACCAAAAATTCAAATCTATGAGAATATGGGAGGACATTCTTATTCAAACCACCACACTGTTAGAATCACACCCTGATCAGCATGGAGGTGGGTATTCCCTATCTTTGCTTGACTTGTCCAAACTGAACTGTATTCCTTCACCCCTTAGTTTTACATAACTAAGGCTAAAGAAGTTTCTTGCATGTGGGCTGTACACTGCACGATCAGATATATGGGGTCCTGATGGTAGTGGAACCCTAATGGCTTCAGTCTAGATATGCAAGTCTGAATGTTCATGTTCTTCTGAAATTGATATGCAGAAATTCTAACTCCAAAGGTAATGGTACATAGAGTTGTTCTGCATGGGATGGTTCTTAGATTAGAGACCTCAGGAGATCACTTGTCCTTCTACCATATGGAGATACAATATAAAGACTGCCACAAGGGAAGTAAGGCGGGCTATCACCAGACATCAAATCTGTGGATACTTTGATTTTTGACTTCCCAAGTAATTTTCACAGTGAAGAGAATATTATTATTTGCGTGTCAAAAAGTTTGATTGCTTTTATACTCATTATGTATTGAGCCTACTGTTCCTCTACAGTTAGGTAAAATATAATAAAATATTACCAATATGAATGCTGATCATTTCCACAGTTTGGGTGAGAGGAAGCTTTTCTATGATGACAGGAGATAATGTTGCAGTACATTTGAGTTGGTACAGCTGGTGACTGGGTGCCCAGGGTCAGGATGTCAGGAACGACAGAACATGAGTCCCAGCACCACCACAAAAGCTTCAGTGCTCACATCAGCAAAACAAGGGAAACAATTATGTCTTCAGCCTAATCTATGAATAACAATAATTATACAAGGTCCTGGGTGCATATTAAATAATACTAGCTGTTAACATCTATAAATTACAGTCATCCACACACCCTGCTTTGTTCTGTGGTCCCCCTGATTGTAATGAAGCTGACAAATTCGTGAGGCAATATGGCCATTGTGATATCATGGGAGCACATTCCTCACATGTCTGTGGTGATGCTGGTGTGTTCTAAGGCTACAGATATTCCTTTAGAAGCCCATCACACAATTATGTACAGTACATAATACTTGATAAGGACTACTAGTTCTCATGTTACTGAATTGTATATTTATGTTTCATCTTTATGTGAATGGATATTTCTTATCCTTATAAACATGGCGTTTGCTGAAAAGCAGTATGTCCTGTCCTGTGGCACAGCCTCAGATATCTTGATATTAACTGCCTTCTTGATTGCATTGTGTTCTGGTGTGTGATTTCATGCCATTATTTGTAAGTATGCTTACTTCATTGTGCTCACTATGATGGGACTACATAATTATTAATTTCTCAGGATGCATCCTGTATCTAAGTGGCAGATGACTACAATTCATCTCCCACAATGACTCTAGAGGGAAGAGCTACGATGTAACTTTGACATTTGTGGAAAGGGGGATATAGAGGGGTTAAGGAAACTCTTCAAGAACATTCATGGGAGGTGAATGCCAGCAGCAAACCACTGAACTGAGAATAGGACCCCCGTTGAAGGAATCAGAGAAAGAACTGGAAGAGCTTGAAGGGGCTCGAGACCCCATATGTACAACAATGCCAAGCAACCAGAGCTTCCAGGGACTAAGCCACTACCTAAAGACTATACATGGACTGACCCTGGACTCTGACCTCATAGATAGCAGTGAATATCCTAGTAAGAGCACCAGTGGAAGGGGAAGCCCTGGGTCCTGCTAAGACTGAACCCCCAGTGAACTAGATTGTTGGGGGGAGGGCGGCAATGGGGGGGGATGGGGAGGGGAACACCCATAAGGAAGGGAGGGGAGGGGGATGTTTGCCCGGAAACCGGGAAAGGGAATAACACTCGAAATGTATATAAGAAATACTCAAGTTAATAATAAAAAAAATAAATAAAAAAAGAACACTCATGGGAGACATCCTCATTATCTTGATTAAGTATTTGTAAAGTGGGACTCAGGGAAGGAGAATCTAATGACTCAAAACAATTGATAGGTTAAACAAACATGCCTAGTATGACAGCTAGCTCTTGTTGCTAAACCAATAGTGAACAACAAGGAGGCATAGAGCTGAACTTGAGCTTTTGTATTTTTTACAACTCTGTACAGATTGTGATTGATCAGAAGGTAAATGATTGGACTTATCAAATTACTGGTGTTTACTCAGGGACATTCTCTTCCTTCCTTCTTTCCTTCCTTCCTTCTTTCTTTCTTTTTTTCACAGCTATAAGCTACATTCTCTGAGGAAGGTTAAGAGTACCAAATGCTTTCCAATCAGCTGTATTTTCTTCACTGTTAAGAAGTAAAACAGACTCAGGAAAGAACACCAAGTTGTTCCATACCATATGATTTTTACATAAAAAATAAGATGCAGCTATAATGTAATCATTATGATAAGAGTTTTTCTTTAACTGGAGTAGACTATATACTGTATGCTTAAGAGATTGTCAGTATGTGTTTTGATTTTTACTTTCAATTGTTTTTATGAAAATAAGGTGCTATTTTTAAATGATGAGGTTAGCAACACTGTCGAATATTGAGGGTTATGCATAATTTCTTTTAGAAATTTTATTGGTGGAGATAAACAAAACTGAATGCATTGTAAATAAAACAGGGTCCATTTGGAGAAGACACACCCTGTTCTTTATTCCCTGGGGAGTCAAAATGGTCTTGGAAGTTCTATGAACTTTAGTTCAGTTAGGACACCTTCTTTTACTTATTTCTTTTTATTCTTTTTGTGGTGTGTGTGTGTGTGTGTGTGTGTGTGTGTGTGTGTGTATGTGTATATGTGTGAATGTGCATGTGTTTATGTTCTTTCACAAGTGTGTTGGCATGTATGTGCATTTGTGTGTACAAGACAGCAGTTGGCATTTACTTTGAATGTTGTCTACTTTATTGATGAAGGCAGAGCTTCTTGATAAGCCTGGAGCTCTAGTATAGTTAGCCAGCTTGCTCTGGGGCCCCACTGTCTCTGCCTCCTGAGCACTGGGAGTACAGGTGGGCCACTATGCCTCTCATGGTTTTGTGTGGTCTAAGTATCTGACTCTAGTCTCCCACTTCTACAGCAAGCACTTTGTCCATTGAGTTATCTCCTCAGCCCTACCTTGCTTTCGATACTAGAATGATAATGTATTTGTGTAAAATGGGTTTAAATTAATTACAATTTTATATCCATAAATTCATTAACTTAAACATTTTCATAATAACCACAATGAGTAAATGTTATATGATGAACTATAATTGTAAAAAGGAAATGCAAATACTTTAAAATTTGTATCTTTTGTGTCTGTTTCATTACTTGCACTGCTTCTAGTTTTAAACAATACTGAGTCTCACTGTATATCACTGAGTCTCACTGTATATATGTGTGATGACAGATGGTCCCTACTTTCCAATGTTCATGAAAATCACATGGGAGAATGCAGAACATTTTCCCCTGCCCTTTTGTCTATTTAGTCCCCACATGCTTTCCCCTAAGTTCTTAAAATCCTATAAATTCTGAAATGGAACTGAAATGGAAAAGATTTCTTTACTCATTCATCTGTTCCAGGAATTCTTATGTTTACAATGTGTGTGTGTGTATGTGTGTGTGTGTGTGTGTGTGTGTGTGTGTATGCGCGTGCATGCAAGCATATAAAGACAGGTTCGTGTGTGTGAGTGCAGATGCATGTGTGGTGTGTTTGCATAACTATCAATCTGTATGTCTGTCTGTCTGTCTGTCTGTCTGTCTGTCTGTCTATGTATCTATGCAATACTGTTGAGGTCACCAGATAACCTTGGGTGTCTGTCTTCACCTTCCATTTTGTTTGAGATAGGGTCTCTTGTTCAGTGCTGTATAAGCCAGACCAGCTGGCCCACAAACTCCTGCCTTTGCTTCCCTTCTTCTTTAGGAGCACTAGGATTGCAGACACAGAAATTTGTACTCAACTTCACGTGGGTTATGAGGATCTGATTTGTCATCCTTGTATTTTCTCTTTGTTTATTGGTTATTTTATTTATTTACATTTCAAATGTTTTCCCCCTTCCCAGTTTCCCCTCCAAAACCCTTATCCCCTCCCTCTGCCTCTATGAGGGTGCTCATCCACCTACCCACTCCCACCTCACTGCCATAGCATTCTCCTATGCTTGGGCATTGAGCCTTCACAGGACTAAGGCCCTCACTCCCATGCAGCTGAAGCCATGGGTCCTTCCTCTTTGGTTGGTGGTTTAGTCTTTGGGAGCTCTGGGGAGTCTAGTTTATTGATATTGTTATTCTTCCTGTGGGATTGTAAACCTCTTCAGCTCCCTTAGTCCTTCCCCTAACTCCTCCATTGGGGTCCCTATGCTCAGTCTTATGGTTGGCTGTAAGCATCTGATTCTGTATTGGTCAGGTTCTGGCAGAGACTCTCAAGAGACAGCTATATCAGGCTCCTGTCAGCAAGTACTTCTTGGCATGAGCAATAGTATCTGGGTTTGGTGGCCACATATGGAATGGATCCCCAGGTGGGACAGTCTCTCGATGACTTTTCCTTCAGTCTCTGCTCCATTCCTGTATTTCCTTTAGACAGGAACAATTTTGGGTTAAAGTTTTTGAGATGTGTAGGTGGCCCCATTCCTCAACTGGGAGCCGTGACTAACCTCTGAATATGGTCTCTACAGGTTCTCTCTCCCCTTTGTTGGGTATTTCAGCTAAGGTCATCCCCATTGGGTCCTGGGAGCTTCTTGATTTCTTGGCATCTGAGACTTTCTGTTGGCTACCCCAAGTTCCCCAACCCCCACTGGTACACATCTCTGTTCAATTTCCTGGCCCTCTGTACATCTCCCCCTCATCCTCGTACTTTCACAGCAAGCCTTTTATCCCCAGAGCTATTCTTCTTGCTCTCCAAGGAATTAATTCTTTTAAGAGAAAACATCTCTGTCTTAACATAAGCATACTTTCTCCCTATTTCTTGCTGTTTTGCTTTGTTGGAAACAGGGTCTCACTATGAATTGTCCTGACTGGCTTGGCACATTCTATTATCCCAGATGTGTCTTTTACTCACAAAAATCTTCCTGCCTTAACTTCCTGAGTGTTAGAATGTAGACATGAGCATGAAACATGTTGTTCATTTTTCCTCTTTTTAAAAAAATTCAGATTTACTTGTGTGTGTTCTTGAGGCATTGCTTTAATCAATTATATTACACTTTAGAGGTAGCTACAAGTATAAAAAACTACATATAAACCTGGACTTTTTTTCCACAAGAAACTTGGCTTTGGAACTACTCATTTTTTTCTTGTGTATCAGGACAAAAACTTAAGCTTGTCAAGCATCTAGTTGGCAAAGAATATGAGGTAAATGCTATTTTCAGGATGATGTCGATAAAATAGAAATGTTTTTACATTTGAGCACTGAACAGTGTACATTTCCTGCATTGTACTCCTGATCTTATACTACAAAACTCACAATTCAACTCTATTTCTTTCGAGAGGCTACTGTGACTAATGACAAATAGCCAGTAACCATGTTGGCTTCCTTTTCTTTTTTCATATCTAGACTTACCATTGTTGTTCATTGTTGTTCATAAACCAACCTTTCCATTGGTGAGGCATATTTTAAAATCAAAGCTCTGCCCCACATCTGTTTATTTCGGCTTCTAAAGAGAAAGGAAACAGAGCAGGAATGTGGAAGCAGAAAACCATAAAGCAAAGTGAATAAGTCACAAATAGACTTTAACCCCAGAGAAGCAAAATGTTTTCTCTGTTTAAGATATGGCTAGTTATCAACTGCATATTTCCTTAAGGTAAACTTATTTTCTCTTTCTTTTGTATCATGTCATATTTCTTGCAGCCATTATTCTTTTATATTGTCCAAAAGAGCTGACCGTAGTGGGGAAGGGGGCATATACTTAACAAGACCTTAAAAGATCCCTATTCAAGGTTGGCATTCTTGAGGTGAAAGGTGGACAAAAATTTAAAATATCTTGAGCTTTAAATAGGTTGCTTGTTGTATGTACACAGGTAGGAGCAGTTGACAAAGAACATACCGGGAAGGGAACTAATCTCTTAGAACTAGGCAATAAAGACCCTTATGAAATAAAGCTTAATATCTAATATTTAATATTAAGAGAACATCTACATTTCTCTCTATATATGCAGATACATATGTACATGCAGCTGTGGTCTCATCATCAAACTGCATGGAAGACAGGTTTTATAGGACTAACTCAGATAATTTACAAAGCAATTAAATACACAGGAAGCTCAAAACAAAGAACTCCAATGGAACATCAAACTATGTCATTGCTGCAATGTGTTATCTAGAATGTTCTGTTTCCAACAAAAATTTTGAGCGCTGTTATGAAATATACTTTACAGGGAAAATAGAATTGCCTGTAATATCTCCAATGCCATAGAAAAGGCTTCAAAGAAGCTATTATGCATAAAGGTAAGGAAGTAAAGGAAAGATATTTAATGAATTAATAAGGTATGAAAAGAGTGAGTGAAAATATCAAATATCTAGGAGACAAAGTTATCTAAAAATCTAGAGTTGAAAATTATAACAATAAATAAAACTTCCTACAAAGCCTAATGGCAGTGTTGAGCTATCAGAAGAATCCATGAATGACATATTAGTAGATATTATCCAGACTGAGGACTTGAGAATGAAAGTAAATCAACAGAGCCTGAGAAACATGAACTAGAGCAGCAAATGTGAGTCCCTGAACAGGGGAAGGAAGTCGAGAACAGAAAACTTTCTTCTTTAACAAATAAGACAATACTTTCCAAAAGCTTATAAAAATCCTAAATATGGATTTATGAAATTTAAATGCAAGATAAATGCAAACAGATTATCAGTTTGACTAAACATAACAAATGTCTGAAAACAAAGAAAGAAAACACTGAATAGAGAAAGGAAAGCTGGTGATCTCCTAGAGCAGAGCAATACCATTCCTGACTTCTCTTTAGAGACAATGGAGGAGAGAAGGAAGTGGAATAGTATCAGCAAAATAAAGCAATTCAAAAAAAAAACCCCTGTAAATCAAGAAATTATACCTATTAAAACTATCTTCCTAGAAAATGCAAAAAATCTTTCAGAGCAATATGAACTAGTTCGACAGAAATAATTAAGGCAGTGTAGCAAGAGTAAAGAGAAGGTTATCAAAGAAGCAGGGTGAAAGCAGAGAAAGGAAGCACAGTTTCACAGTGAAGTGACCTCCAACAAAGATATCGAAATAATTTTGGAGAGGGAGAGGTTGTCTTTCCAAAGAGTGGCACAGAGACAGATGGATCCACTTGAATCAAGTGAATCCCAATCTCTGCCTTGGACCTTAATCAACTCAACCTGAATTATAGACCTAAAAGTGAAGCCAGGAGACTGTAGAAGAGAATAATGCTTTTTCAAAATGGAAGAGGGCCTCACTGGAGCAAGATGCACTGACAGAGTCACATTTCAGAGGTAAAATCTTCTTTTCCTCAAAAGTTATGACTTAGAAAATGAAAAGGGCATCAACATACTGACATGCATGTATGACACAGGACTTATACCTGTACTACATTCTCAAAACCCACCAACTCACATGTTTATGGTTTTTATTATTTTATAAAAGATTGTTAGTTATGAGACTATGGACAACATCTCATTCTTTAATAACATAGTAAAATTACCATTTGGTAATATAGATAATTTATCTAATTCAAAATGAGTTAAAATCATTGATTACAACTTCACAGAAAGCATAGATGATTAGTTGATAAGCACCTAACAAGATACATAACATCTGTATCATTTTTAGAAATTGTAGTTGGTAACTAAGGAATTTGGCCACTAAAGACTGGTTGTCATCTTATGATGTAAGGTTTGTGAATTCCTTGTATATCTTGATGGAACTATCAGATGACAAATG
This sequence comes from Rattus norvegicus, assembly GCF_021556685.1. Classification (NCBI taxonomy): domain Eukaryota; kingdom Metazoa; phylum Chordata; class Mammalia; order Rodentia; family Muridae; genus Rattus; species Rattus norvegicus. The sequence continues at coordinate 45,000,970 of NC_141547.1, forward strand.
AGTTTTGGAAAATGACAGGTTCAAGGTTAAATACACCTTCTGAGTCAACAATTTCACTCACAGTCATTTAAATCAACAAAACCAAAAACTTGACCTTTTTGTAAAGACTTATAAAACTCAAACTGGAAATAACCTAAAATTCAATTAAAAGGATCACGTGTAATCAGTTTTCAGTGTATTTATAAGGCATAATACACAGTGTTGAGAATATTGAACCCCTGAAACATATTTCAATGAAGAGAAAAATCTTGAAAATTTTATGAAAGAATTGAGGCAAGAATATTGCTTTCAATATTCTGTTTGAATGAAGCTTAAAACCACAACTAGTCAAAATGCATAGAAATGGGAAGAGGGGGCCTTATATGGGAATGACCGGACAAGTGTAGGTCTCTTGTGTAGTGAGTAGGTGATGGAAGTGGTTTACACATTTAATGGAGTTTGATTATTCAAGTGATTATAGTCCCAAAACTCACAAAATCTTAAATTTTCATATTCTATATATTATAAATGGATTGTTAGTTGTGAGACTATGGACTAACATTCTATTATTTATTAATGTAGACATAAGTCTTGCATCACACCTGAAATAAATTACAAGCAACCACAGAGAGCAATATGGGCAGAGACAAACATATGGATGTCCTGAATCAGACCAGTTGTGACTGGTGCCATTTGTAATATGTTTGGTTTTTATTTAAGAAACTTTCTGGTGATTGGAGTGCAATTATGTCCTCTTATTGTGGACAAGGATATAGGTTATCATGTTTAATTTTGTATGATATTTAATTCTTAAACATATCTACATAATATGAATGAAAACAAAACTCACAATAAAAAAAGGATCCCTTAAGGGCTGGGGGAAATCTAAAATTCTTCATTACAAATCTTCTTTGATTGCACTGGACTGTGATCAGTTACTGAAACACAGCCTGGTGATTTATTTCCACTTGTCAAATGATTTTTAGTGATACTTAAATACTCTTTGATGCCAATAGGTTATGCAGGTGCCCAACAGGACCCTGACTCAGTGACCTGCCTTCCTGTCATGTCTGATTAACTGTATCTTCCCAATGTCTCATTTTCTAGTCTTTTCTCTCACTCATGGTCTGGCCCCACTCTATACATGGGTACCAGAGTATCAATTTCTTCATAGAAACTATTTGTTTCTCCCCTTCCCCTGTAAATATTGGAAAAATAGCCTTTTAAGGTTCTCTGGAATTACAGGGCACATCCCCCTATGCCAATAAGTGATCTTACTGCACAAAGATCTTACTGCCATATTTTAATCTGTATGTGTAATTGTCTCATCAACATTCATGCTTGGCTGCCAACAGTACTGCATATTTATGGAGTCTTTGCTGGCAGGGTGCTGATCATCTATAAATGAATGCAGTGGAGCCTTGGCTTTTCATTAGTTACTGAATTTGGAAACAAGGCATACACATTACACGTAGAGGGAAAAATAGAGGGAAAGGCTGATGTTTAAGAATCAGTGCTTATGCAGTGGTTTTCATAGCTAAATGAGGATGGCTTCTGGCAGGAAGTAGATCTTAGAAATGCAAAAAAAAATCCATGGGTTTTGATGAGCAATGAGTAAAGAGAACACTTTAGGAGAGGATAAAAACCATAAAGGTTTAATTTGATGAATATTTGGAGGCAGGTACAAAGAACTCATCTATCTGGCTGGATAATGTCACATTATGAGAGGTTTGGCACATCAGGCTCCTGATTTCAGACTTTATCTCATAGGTGATGAGGGTATTGAGATATTCTGCATTGAGAAGGAGAACATGAACTTTAAAAGAATAGAAATCAATCTTTCCTATTGAGAAGTGCCCATGGAATGTCAGTAGATGACAGGAACTGGTAAGGGGAGTGATGTGAAGAATGAGGTCTGGAAGTGGGACCAGGCGTTCCAGGTAACCAGGAACAAATGTCCTCCACTCTACGAATCACATTTGGTTGAAATATTCTGCTTCTGTGTTTGTGTCCCTAATCAGACAAGAGATCCCAGGACATAGAGTCTCCTTCATATTGTTATGATTGCATCAGTCACAATTTTTAATTATGTTGTCATGATGTGAATATCAACTTTTCACACTCGACAAGCACTCACACTTAACGTTTGCTTCAAGTCCAAGAAACATTGCAGGACCCACTCTGATCATAGAACTTTTATTATTTCAAAAATTTAGCCCATTATTTCGATAACCTATAGAATGCAGCAAGTTTCATCCTTAAGTTCTTAACTGAAGAACCATTGCCTCATAATACAGATGCTATTTTTCCTGGAAAGGGGGGAGTTCAGATAAATGCATTAGCCCCTAAAGGTCTGCACCAGAGGTGGAAGCTGTCTCTTGTGTCCTGACAGACAGGCAGACAGGCTGTTAATTATAAGATTCTGGTGGAATTGTATAACTAGGATAGTGTTGCTTTCTGCTACTTCTGCCTCAGCTTTCTGTTCCCTTATCTCTTTGCCGTTTTCTCTTTAAATCAGGAAGTTATCTGATATGAGTCATATAACTTAATTTGCACAAACAATCACAGTAAGTTCCCAATAAGTGAATGAACGACTGAATGAATCACTGAAAAATATGGAAAATTGGCTATTCTGCTATGACAATTTTTAATTAATGTGAACATGAAATATTTATGACTTCTAGTAATAGAGTCATAGAAGAGATCCCAGAGCGGAAGCTGCTTCAAAGCAAGACTACAGTTTTCTGTTCCTTCTGTATCCTTTATTGCCTCGTGGGTTTTATAGCACACTATTACCTGTGCTTTCTTTTCTTCCTACCTAAATTCTACTCATCTTTCAAGTGCCAGCTTAAGCTATAAAATCTTCTCAACTCATTAAACTTCATAATGCACCTAATTCCTCTGATTTTTAACACTTATTTTAATTAACCTTGAGCTGCCTTGAGATATCTCTTGGGCTAAAATATTCTTTTCCACCTAATTTAACACATTTGCTGTATTTTTACTATATTTGTGGCACAGTACAAGGTGCTGGATGGGAAAAGTGGGGTGAAAACCAATATAAGCAGATTCTTTAGAGACTCAGTATGTCAGTGGAATGAAACAAAGAAAAATATGATTAATGTCATCAAAAGAGAAATATATATATATTACAATAAGCAATGATACAAATTAAGACCACCATAAATTTGATGATCTTCTGAAAAGTCACACCAGTTGGTAGCTACAGACTTCTTTTAATGTCAGGCAGTTCCTGTCTTCCTAATAAATGCTGCTTCCCACTTCTCATCTCTAGTTTCCATACATCATTATCTGTCCATGAATGACTGAGCTAAGGTTTGGACATGTCAAGTCAGCCGAGATAAAGTTATTCTGGTTTGTAATGGTTTTAACTGAAATAGGTTTTTATTATTTCACCACTTTCACCCCGTTCAGTTACCTTCCCTCAAACCTTTTCTATCCCCATGCTTTCAGACTGGTATTGATAACCTCTTTTTCATTGATTATATTTGTTGCACACACATGCACACATACTTGTATATGTAAGAACCTGCTGAATCTGTTTTTGTTGTTTATGTGTCTGTGGTTTCAATGTTGACTATTCTGCATTGGACAAAGAATTAGGGTCTCACACCTGAGTGAGGCTAATTCTCCTTCTCCCACTAGTTAATAGTTGCTTGTGTTTTTTTCTTTTTGTTGGTCAAGGGTGGGATCCCCAAAATTCCACCTTCCATGTTATCACCCCATCAATATCCCTATTGATCTGGTTTTGTTTTTGCATACATTTCTAAAAGAGACAATTTCACAGCAGAATTTCTGGTATTTTGGATCTTAACATTTTTCTGTCCCCTTTTCCATGTTGATCTATAAGCCAGAGATGAAAGACTTGCAATGCATAGAGGTAGGAGAATTTGCACTCAGAAGTTAATGGTAATCAACATCTGTCTAATCTAACTTAAGGGCCACTGAGGAGGAAGGAAATCATGACTTGTAGTAGAAACTCATCCAACTTCCAGAAACTAGTGAGGTCACAGATTTCAGGAAATAATTTACTACTACTAATTTGTTAGATAAGCACAGTTCCTTACTACATTATAAATCTTACCCTTATACCCATAATTAAATATAGCTACCATTCATCATCAAAGATGCTTCCTTTTATAGAAAATTGAGGCCATCATATAAAACCACAGCTAGACACAATGTAGAGATCAGTGGATTGATGGGAGTCCCAATGGATGTGTCTAGTCCAAAGTTTCTTCTTCTGAATTTTTCTTCAAGTTCCAATTTTTTATTTCATTAAAAATTTGTAAAATCTGACCTTGGAATGATCTCTGACTACATACACTTCTGCTAAAAAGCCTGTCTAAGAGACCTTTCTCAAGAAAGTAAAAACAATAGTGAGACCCTTCAAGTTTCTGACTGATGCTGCTTCAGTTGCTGTGCCTGTCTTGCTTTGTCCTTTACTATTAAACCTCTTGAGTTAACAATGTCTCAAATTCTTTGTATACCTGTGTGGGATTGGGGTTTTCATCATCAGATACATTAGGCTTGAAGGCCACATGGGTCCCAGGTTAGTGATCAATGTGATCCAACACATTTGTAGATAACAATGCCATTACAATGTCAGAAGTTGGATACTGACCTTGTTAGCTTCAGATATCACTTCAAGACAATCTAGAGTCTTCTGTCTCAGTGGAGAGATTTCTCAAGTGAGATTTACCTGTGGCCATATTTGTAAGGAATTCTCTTGATTGATGACTAAAGTAGAGAAACCCATCTCACCGTGTGTGGAACCATGCCTGGCAGTTTGATCTATACTGTATAAGAAGGTAGCTGATTAGCTCTGTACCCCATTTTAAAAATTGGGTTATTTGGGTTGTTAAAGAAGTGTTCAACCTTCTTAGTTATCAGGGAAATGTGAATAAAGATGACTCTGAGATTCTACATTACACACATTAGAATGGCTAAGGTCAAAAACTCAAGGGAAAGCACATGTTGGTGAGGACGTGGAGCAAGGGAACACTCCCACATATCTGGTAGGAGTGCAAACTTGTACAACCACTTTGAAAATCAATTTGATAGTTTCTCAGAAATTTGGGAATAGTTCTATCAGAAGATCCAGCAATATACCTATACTACTACATACCTATATATCTATACTCTGGGTCATATACCCAAAAGATGCTTCACCATCCCACAAGAACACTTGCTCAGATATGCTTTTAGCAGCATTATTCATAAAAGCTAGAAATTGGAAACAACCTAGATTTCTCTCAACCGAAAAATGGATAAAGAAAATATGGTTCATTTACACAGTGGACTACTACTCAGCTATTAAAAACAAGGACACCATGAATCTTGCAGGTAAATGGATGCTACTTGGAAGTCATCCTGAGTGGGGTAACACAGACCCAAAAGGACATGCATGGTAAGTGCTCACTTATAGGTGGATATTCACATAAAGTACAGAATAGCCACACTATAATCTACAGACACAAGCCAAATAACAAGGAGGGCCATGGAAGGATAGTTTAATCTTTCTCAGATAGTTTATTGTAGGTGGGTGGAGGGTAGGAACTGAGTGGGAGAGAATATGGGGTGGGGAGTGGGACAGGTAGGGATCAGGTATAGGGAGAGCAGGGAAGAAAGAACAGAAATTGGCAGTAGGGGACCAGCCTCTAGGATGTGTTAGAGACTTGGGAAGGGGGGAACCCTCACAGTGTCTATGGGGGCAACTCTAGCTGAGACTCCTAGCAATGGGGACTATGGATCTTGTAGTGACCACTTCTTGTAGCCAGGCAGGACTCTCAGTGGAGGAATAAGAACAGTAACCAAGCCACAAGGCCTTCGACTCAAAGTATGTCCTGCCTACAAGATGTGCAGGGATAAAGATAGAGCAGAAACTGAGGGAATGGTCAACCTTTCTAACTTGACTGATCCAAATTGAGACCCATCCCATGGGCAGGAACCAATTCCTCAAACTATCAATGATACTTTGTTATGCTTGCAGACAGGAGCCTAGCATAACTGTCCTCTGAAAGGCTCCACCCAGAAGCCAATGGAAAGAGATGCAGAGACCAACAGCCAAACAAGAGATGGAGCTTTGAGTGTCTTATAAAAGAGTTGGGGGGAGGGATTGAGGTACCAGAAGAGGACAAGGACTCCACAGGAAGACCAACATTGTCAATAATCTGATCCATTGGGGGCTCCCAGAGACTGAACCACCAACCAAAAAATGAACAAGGGGTGGACCTAGTCCCCCCTGCACATAAGTAGCAGGTGTGCAGCTTGGTTTCACGCAGGTCCCCTAACAACTGAAGCAGGGGCTGTCCCTGAATCTGCTGCTTACCTGCCTGTGGATCCTCTTCCCTTACTTGGGCTGCCTGGTTTGGCCTCAGTGGGAGAGGATATGCCTAGTCTTGCAATAACTTGATGTGTGTGTGTTGAGGGGGGAGTGGTGAGGGTCAAAGGGGTAAGTGTGTGGGGTGATACCCAGAGGGGGTTCCTTTTCTCAGAGGAGAAGGAGAAGGAATGGATCTGTGTGAGGGGGTACTGGAAGGAGAAGTGGGGCTCATAGTGGGATGCAAAAGTGAATTAAGAAGTAAATAAAAGAAAAAAGAAAAAGAAAAGAAAGACAAATTAATAGACCAGGCTCTACAGAACTCATGGAAAGCAATACAGGATCAATGGTTTGGTTATTTAACATGTATTATAAACATCTGTTTGTTATTAAAAAATCCTGTTTGCATAACTAAAACCACAAACTGTAAAGGGCTAAACAGTATTATGTAAATTTGCATCTAAAAGATGATAGATAGATAGATAGATAGATAGATAGGTGGGTAGCAAGCAAGCAAGCAAGCAACCAATCAACCAACCAATCAACCAATCAACCAAGCAACCAAACAAGCAAGGTAGCTGAGAAAGCCAGGGAGAACCAGAAGTAGCATTCATCCATGTTCATGCTCTGGTTTCTGCTTAAGCTCCTGCTCTGTATTCCCTCACTGAAGGACTGAAGCCAAGAAAACCCTTTCTTTTTGAATTTGCTTTTTGTCAGAGTATGTGCTAGTTTAAATAGCTATGGTCTCCATACACTTAAATGTTTGAATGCATGGCTCATATGGAGTGATACTATTAGGAGGTGTGGCCTTGTTGGAGGTAGTGGGCTTTAAGGTCTCCTATGCTCAGGCTATGCCCAGTTTGATACACTGTCTCCTTTTTCTCCTTCTTCTACCTGTGGATCAATATGTAGAACTCTCAACTTCTTCTGCAGCTCTGCAGCACCATATCTGCAGACTTACTGCCATCTTTCCCACCAGCCAGACCCAATTAAATATTGTCCTTTATAAGAGTTGTCATGGTTTCTCTTCACAGCAATAAAACCCCAACTAAGACAGTATTTGCTTTTTTTTTTTTCATCACATAAAGAAGAAAGCTAACCAATCTAGACATCCATGAAATTCACTGACTGGAGAACACATTCTTTGAGATTGATGTTAAAAGAGAGATAGTATTCTGAAAAGTGAAGTTTTAAGATTAGGGGAGGGAAAGTGAGACAATGTTGCCAGAAAGGATGGATTTAGAAGACTGACAGGGAAGGAAGGTGACGATGAAATCTGGGCCATCTTTGGAAAATCTTGAATCTGAAGTGGGAAAAGTTCTTTCTTTTTTTCTTAAAGGTTCCAACATTTTGGCAACCTTACTATTGACAAGAACCTCAGTTATGAAATTCCTGAATATTACCTGACACAGCAGACTTGACTCAGACTTGACCTGTATAGGGAAGAAAAACTATTCTGCATTATCTGGTGGATGTAAAATGGTCAGAGTGAGAGAAGGAGACATAGTCATGGAAGCAGAGCCAGAGGAGAATGACAACATGGACAGAGGTCATAGGAAGAGATGTGGCAGGTGATACGCTGCTGGCTTTGAAGACAGAGGAAGCAGCCATGACCTAAGCAACACAGACAGAGTCTAGATGGCAGACCAACAGCAGCATGGATCTGTTTATATCTCCTAGAGATGATGTAGCTCAGCCAGTGAGCTATTTTGCACTAGCCTAACAAAATGCAGTTCAGACCAGATTTCTGGCCTCCCCAAGACAATACCTTTATAATGTAAATCGCTGAACTTTTAGCAACCAGTCATAGTCAGCAGAAACTAGTTCAAATTACTCATTGATGCTTAGTATTGGTTTCATTAATTAGCTTTTTAACTTTGCAGATGCGAATATCAACAATCCTAAGACAGGCCCCTGGGCATAAATCTCATTTTTCTTATGTCTATGTGTCTTTATATCAAGATACATAGCACAAACCTACTGAATCTTACCAGCTTTTTGGTTCATTTCGGGTTATCTTATTATTGTTACCGTCACGTGTCACATGATACCTGCTATGTTTTGGTATGATTTGTCTACCAATGGTTCATGTATTGGAAGCTTGGTTTTTAGTGTGACTTTGTTAAAAGGTGGCAAGATCTTTCTGAGATGCAGTGTATGGTCTTGAAGGGGGTATAGCCCTTCGAAGGTAGTTCCTATAGGACTCTGAGATAGCTCTTGCCAGAATGAGTCATCTTATGATTCCTATCTCACAATATGATTATGTCCTCACCTAATTTTTTTTCTCCTCACTATGATGTGGTAGTGTAAATGGGTTCCCAGGGCCAGCACAATATATTCTAGCTTTGAGTCTCCAAACCTGTGAGTGAAATAACCTACTTTTCTTTGTCTACAGCTATTCATCACTCTAACTGTAGATATGCAAATGGAAGGCTGTTTCAGTCAGTGACAAAATGCATAGATGATGCTGATCCCACAAGAATGCATAGCTTAGTAACACTCAGCCACCTCAATTCGTATTATTCACACACTAATTTTCATACAATGACAAAATTGTCTCATTAATCCTGTCAGAACATATCCTTGTTAAGTGACAAGGCTGCATATCATCACATCTATATCTCCAGGTGGTTTTTATTAAAATAATTATGTACAGTTGCCATTATTATTACAAAGTATTATCTCTTTCCCTCTATAATTATGACATTCTTGCAAGAATGAGTTGTCTTATGATTCCTGTCTCACAATATGATCATATGCTCAATCAAATTGCAGCACTGGTTGGAGCTGAGCTACATATAAAATAATAATTTCTTATGATCTATTTTCACTATTGAAACTTATGACAATTTATGCTTTTAATGGTATGGACCCTTCACATTCAGAACTAAGCACTGTTCAGGATAGTTGGATAATGTAATTGTATATTGCAAAAGTTTGCAAAGACAAAATTTTGTATTTTGTTTATCTCGTGTATAGTTGTCATTTTGATGAGAAAATGGTATTGTGTTAAGCTATTTTTAAAAACACAATTTTCTTACAAATACAAGTTTTTCTTTACAGAGCTTAAGTGGAAGGTATTTATATATTGTTTGTGAAATATAAACAAATTAGTGAAATATAAACAAGTTGATTTTTTCCAGCTTATGTTTTATTTCTGATTTTATTTTATAAGACAAAACCTTTCACTTTTGATCTTTTTTAAATATCCGGTGACATGTCAAGACCATTGTTTTTTATTTGATTTTATTAAACAGGGAATTTCACAGTGTTCTATACCCTCAATGGCTTTCAAATACAGATTGAGATATTTGTTTGACATATGGACACATCCAGATATAAATACATCTAACCTCCTCAGGCCAAAAATCTACAGAACACCCAGTTTACTGGCTATGCAATAAAATGACCTATTTAGGAAAAAAAGGTCAGCTGGTTATAAAAATCCAAATCATAAACAGAACAATTTCAGGTGGAAGGAGCTAGAAAAACATCCTTTTACTAAGGGAGCAGAAGGACGGAAAGGACACGCCCATCGGCAGTAGGCCAACCTCCTTTAAAACAGAGGCTTATTTTCATTATTAAGCCTTTAGAAATCCACTCAATTCCCTCACACCTTCCTAATACATACTTTAAAACATCATCCATCCATTTGAATTCACCCCAGGCACTGAGTTAAGCAGACATTTAACTGTTCAACTGGGAGTGGGCAAATAATTAACAAACTCTATATATTAAGTCTTTACTGCTTTGAGTGGGTTTCTAGTTTAATACGGAATGAATGGAGCAGCTATTTACTGCCTGCAACTGGAATCTGTATCTGAGTAACTATCACACACATCTTAGTGCCTTCACTAATTGCTACTTTGAATCAGAGATGTCCAGGAAGTATTATTTCCCTCACTGTTTATAGGCACTGCATGCTATGTCAATGGTCAAGAAAGAAGGCAATAACCAGTGCCTCCAGTTGGTTCTCTGAAGTTATGGTGTTAATATCATTTAATCATTTCCCTTCATTCATCCATAATTCAGAGACAATTCAAGTTTATGGTTCTTGTCTATAAATTAGTTCTCTGGCTTTAAAGTTTATAAAGGATAATATATTTCCCTTATCACTCTATTCCTTCTCCTCAATAATATTCTGACATGACAATAATTAACTATGTTCCAGGACAGTGCTAGATATGTTACACACCTCACTAATCACCATGGGAAATGACTGTTGGTGAACCACCCAATGTGAGTGAGGGGAACCAAACCATGGTCCTGTTCAACAGTGCTATGAGTTCTTAACCACTGAGCAATCTAGCCTAGGTCTTGAGGTTTTGGAAAGCTTTCTTGTTGCTTCCTTTAAAAAATAAAGCTATATGTAATTTACGCAGCTCTGTTTGAGCTTATAAGGGTTGGCATCTACAGGAAGAGGTAAATATCAACTGCTATGAGGCCACCCAGTGAAGTGAAGCGCTCATCTTCTGGAGCTAGTGGTGTGCGCGCGCCCACACACATTCACAGTCTGTTGAGGCTTATCATAAGTAAAAGCCAAATGAAAATCACAGTAGGGTATCACTGAACATCTGTTAACATGGCTTTATTATCAGAGAGAGTAAGTATTGGGGAAAATGGAGAAAATGCCCCTTTTTGTGTTGGTGGGAGTGAGCATTGTTTTAGCCATTGTCTTAGAACTTTGTCTTAGGATCACTTTTAAATCACTTTTAAAATTGAATTGAATTAATGAAGTATTTTTTTTTCTCCAGAAAAGGAAAGAAAAATCCCTACCTTTTGTGTATAAAGTTAGCTGTTGGGCCTCTGTCTAATAATTATGGTGAGATAGCACCCTGACCTCCCCTGATCTGCCCTCCTCTAGTCCCTTGATCTCATTTCCTATCTCAGCTGATACCTGACAGACATACAGATAGAGCTTCCTGGATGTTTATGGATAGTGTCTCTTCTGGCTGGCTGCTGTCTGCCCTTAGAGGATATTACATTTTTTGAAAACCACCCACCTCTCCGCTTACCATTTACTCTGTTTGATCTGGCTGTTCACTGAACATCCCTGGCTACACTCTGAAACATGGTTCTTGAGCCCGGCTTTGGATTCACTGGTCCCCTTGGGAGTTTGTCTTTTGCTTATCTGCCTTGGCCTCTTCCTCACCACTAAAATTTCATCTCATCAGACACATCTTCTTTGGTTTCCTAAAAAGAGGGGAGAGCAGCTGTCCTTCACCATTTGTCCTTACCTTTATTCCAGTTCTCTTTATTGTGCTTACCAGTGCTTTCAAATTCTTTACAGTGCTGCACAATTCACTACAGTTATAGAAAACATTGAAAAGTAATCACCCATCAGACAGTGCGCACAGTGAGGGGAGGAGCTAAACAGATTTAGTAATGTTGCCATTTACATACTTCCAGTCTACACCACTAGGTGTTTTAATGGCGTCACTTAAAAACTGATGCATAGCAACTGTGCATTTATAGGGTAGTGTGCTGTGCTCTCCACTTATGTGGAAATGAAGGTCCTGATGCTAATACTGAAATTAATTCCATCTATTGAAACATATATTCTCCCTGTGAACCTCTAAACTCTTCTAGTTATTTTTAAATACACCAAGAATTCTTATGAATGGTAGGTCCCAGCTGTGTGGAGTAGTAATTTGCTGCCAAAGTTTTTTTTTTCCCGGAGCTGGGGACCGAACCCAGGGCCTTGTGCTTGCTAGGCGAGTGCTCTATCACTGAGCTAAATCCCCAACCCTGGAGTAGTAATTTGCATGTGGAAAGCCTTCAATAAATACTTGTTGAATGACTCTTCTGAATGTTTTGTTAAAATTTGGTTCTTAATGTGGAGGAGGAAAACATGGTTTATAACTTACTTCAGTGGTTTATAACTTACTTCTTACGGTGATGTTTCAAAGGCACGTTAGACATAAAAAGAAATAAATAAATGAAGCCTGTTAAAAAGGCCGGATAGTTGGCAATAAACATTCTGTTGTGTTACAAATAAACAAGATAGAAATGTTCCTTAGAAGTGTCATTATGGCTGAGAAAGACCTAAAGAAATGTTCAACATCTTTAGTCATAAGGGAAATGCAAATCAAAACAACCCTGAGATTTCACCTCACACCAGTGAGAATGGCTAAGATCAAAAACTCAGGTGACAGCAGATGCTGGCGAGGATTCGGAGAAAGAGGAACACTCCTCCATTGTTGGTGGGATTGCAGACTGGTACAACCATTCTGGAAATCAGTCTGGAGGTTCCTCAGATAATTGGACATTGAACTGCCTGAGGATCCAGCTATACCTCTCTTGGGCATATACCCAAAAGATGCCCTAACATATAAAAAAGTCACGTGCTCCACTATGTTCATCGCAGCCTTATTTATAATAGCCAGAAAATGGAAAGAACCCAGATGCCCTTCAACAGAGGAATGGATACAGAAAATGTGGTACATCTACACAATGGAATATTACTCAGCTATCAAAAACAATGACTTTATGAAATTCGTAGGCAAATGAATGGAACTGTAAAATATCATCCTGAGTGAGCTAACCCAATCACAGAAAAACACACATGGTAGGCACTCAGTGATAAGTGGCTATTAGCCCAAATGCTTGAATTACCCTAGATGCCTAGAACAAATGAAACTCAAGATGGATGATCAAAATGTGAATGCTTCACTCCTTCTTTAAAAGGGGAACAAGAATACCCTTGGCAGGGAATAGAGAGGCAAAGATTAAAACAGACACAGAAGGAACACCCATTCAGAGCCTGCCCCACATGTGGCCCATGCATATACAGCCATCCAATTAGACAAGATGGATGAAGCAAAGAAGTGCAGGCCGACAGGAGCCGGATGTAGATCTCTCCCGAGAGACACAGCCAGAATACAGCAAACACAGAGGCGTATGCCAGCAGCAAACCACTGAATTGAGAATAGGACCCCCGTTGAAGGAATCAGAGAAAGAACTGGAAGAGCTTGAAGGGGCTCGAGACCCCATATGTACAACAATGCCAAGCAACCAGACCTTCCAGGGACTAAGCCACTACCTAAAGACTATACATGGACTGACCCTGGACTCTGACCTCATAGGTAGCAATGAATAGCCTAGTAAGAGCACCAGTGGAAGGGGAAGCCCTGGGTCCTGCTAAGACTGAACCCCCAGTGAACTAGATTGTTGGGGGGAGGGCAACAAGGGGGGGGGAGGATGGGAAGGGGTACACCCATAAAAAAGGGGAGGGGGAGGGGGATGTTTGCCCGGAAACCGGGAAAGGGAATAACACTCAAAATGTATATAAGAAATACTCAAGTTAATAAAAAAAAAAAAAAAGAAGTGTCATTATACCACAGGTCTTTCTCTTTCCAAAGGATCAGTGCAAAAAGATATCCCTAGACAATGCCTGGCTATCTCGAGCCTGTTGGTTGGTTAAGGCTTGACAATCTTTTTTATCTGAACTTGGAGTTTAGCATATCCTAGGAAAGGGAGCCGTACCAGCATTGTGTCTGTTAGTGCTTAAGCATCTAGTTAATGTTTAGGGAAAGTTTATTGTGACCATCCTGTGTCACAAGCTACAAGTCATTTAAACTTCATAGGAAGCCTATGGTATTTTCAGTTTTGAAGATGATGGGAACTCAAGGAGATAAGTGATTATCTTTAGGCTCCTGTATCAGAAATGGCACAGGACAATATCTCCAACTCCGTTTCTGCCCCAAGTCTGGCCTGGCCCTTAGGCTCTGTGTACTCTAGTCTTTATGCCTTGAGTATTGCATACTCTTTCATAATGGATTACACCTCACAATCCCTTCTATCCAGGAGTTTATATTGAACTGACCCAGTCCCACTGAAAGCTTCAGCCATTGGGCTAATGAAAGAATTATCTGTGCGTTTGTTCCCAACTCTTAAATCTCCCTCCACCGTGTTTCCCACTAACTCAATCTTCTCATTGTTGGACAGTCTCTGTAGTATCTCCTCATCTCTAACAAGGCAGAACATCTGAGGCAGGAGGGGAGGTGACATCGCTGTTACCTTCAGAGAAGGTAGTAGTGTATTGTAGAGTAAGTGGGATACTCCTCTCCTCTACATGGAAAACAATGGTTCCTGCTGTCACAGAAGCAGTCATGTAACATTGCAGTTGGAAGATGCCCCAGAGATTCCACTTTTCAACCCCTTCATTCTGCGAATGGAGAAAAACATTGCAGAGAGAATGCACATAGGTCCTGAGCTAATGTTTAAACCAGAAGCATAAGTCATTTGTTTCATGCCCTATCCATTTCATGATTCAAATATGATAAAACCTGTACAAGTGCCATGAGGAAAGACGGAAAAAACTCCTTAGAAAAAATTGCTGTTGTACTTCCCAAGTGTACATGATTTAAATGGAATGCAGGATGATGTGTTCCTTAATAATAATGTTACAGAGAGCAGCAAGGTTCTCAACTGGTCCCCAAAGTCATCAGGTTGCTTACTGGAAGCTCTTGAACTCTCCTTGTTTTGGTGAGGAATTCATGGGATTTAATATTCATTGTGATTGCATAATCTTATAAGCACTTCATTTCTCAGTCTTTGCTTCCTTGGGGTGGTACAAAAACATTCTTTGCTTTCTATTGTCCCCTTCCTCTTGTGGCCATGTCAGAGCACTGGAGAGCTACATCCATGGAATCTGTTTTGGCTGGGAATAATGATCTCTGTGTATTAGAGACTTGAGATTCTCAGGTTAAGTATCCCTGGTTGTTTCTTAGAAACCTAGTTAATAAGATTTTAAAAAAATCTTTGTGAAAAATACCTTAGAACAAGTCAATGGGAGATAAACATACACACACACACACACACACAAACACACAAACATATTTAATTTTTACTCAGTTTCAAGGATTCAGTTGTCAGTTTCCTTGATGGCTGTGGGCTTGGGGTAGGGCAAAATCTTCTAGTGGCAAAAGTGTGTGGTAGAGAGAAGCAGCTCATTTTATTACAGCTAGGATGCAAATAGAGGAAGCAAGGGGATTGGGACAAGAGACCCTTTGTGGGGTTTAAATGAGAATGGTCCTCATTTCCTCATATGTTTGAATAGTTGGTCCCAGCTGCTAGGACTTTCTGGGAAGGACTTGGAGTTGTGATCTTGTGGGAGGAATTTTATCACTGGAGGTGAGATGCCTCTCATTCCCAGCGTGCTCTTTTTGCCTCCTTCATGTGGATCAGGATGTGGACTCTCAGCTGTTCCTGACATTATCCTTCAGCCATTCTGGACTCTAACTCACTGAAACCATAAGTTCAACTAAATGCTTTCTTTTATAAGTTGCCTCTGTCACAGTGTTTTGTCACAGCCACAGAAAACCCTTCAAACTAGAAACCCTTCAAAAATACTTACTTCCTCTAATAAGGTATAGGCACCTAAAATTTCCAGAAACATCTGTTAAGGATTAGGTTTTCAAAATTGACATTTATGGGAACTTCTCAAACACTAATATCTGACATCCTGAGGCAAAGTGACAGGGGAACCTCTTGGGCATGAATGTGGTTGGGAGATGATATTCTAGCTAGAGTTGGCCCTGGTGCAGTAGACTTGCAGGAATGCCTGAGAATAAGGTCACAAAGCTTTTTTTATCCTCTTCCTTCTTCTTAATCTAAAGATCTCACTATCCAACGAGCAGTTCTATGCTTCTATTTCATGGGTAGATACTAGTTCATTAGTTACAAGATTAGTTAGGGTTATTTTTAGGGGTTTAAGTACTATGCATTTGGAAGAGTGTTAAGCAAAAGGTCCTCTTTTGTTTCTGTTTAATGTTCATAGCTATTATATTAAGATTTAGTTTTCTGAACTCTATCAGATAGCCAGTATAAGCATGATGGCTAGTGGTAACTGTCAATATGAAAGGATCCAGACTACCCAGGAAACAACCATAAAGGATTATCTAGGTTAGCCTCTGGGAGTATCTATGGGGTTTCATCTTGATTAATTAATTAATGGGAAGATATGCCTATTAATGTATGGTCCTAGTCCCGGGGTTTGGACTTAAGACCATATGAAAAGGAAACATGGCGTAAATGAAATCTCCTAAAACATGTTTTGTGTGAAGATGTCATAATGTCATCTAATATCTTGAAAGGCATTTAACATTTTTTTTAAACAGGGAAATGTGAGCTCAGTTCACGTATCCATTGCTGTCTTCCTCTCCTCGACCGTGGATACCATGTAACTAACTGCTTCATGTTCTTGCAGCCTTAATTTCCCCACCACAGAGGACTGCACTTGACTATTAGCCAGAATAAGCTCACAGTGGCCAGCAAGCTGCTCTTGTTGGGGCATTCTAACACAGCAACAGAAAAGGCACTAAGATGGTGGACTGGGTTTGGGTTTTCGCTGTTGAGGAATATTATAGCACCTGCTTCAGGTCATGTACCTGATGTACACCAAATCTAGACTCCTGAGGCTGAGGTTTAAGATACTCTGATATCAGTGAAATTCATGCCTTGGCATTCTTTACATGTGGACATCAGCAGAGAAGAAATCCGTATATTTTATTCACAGGGTCACCTGTGACTTTAACATTGCAGCCACCTCCTGAGCAGGGGTCTGTTCCATCCCACCCCTGTGATCAGTAAAAGCCAGGTTCTTCTCAATTGAGTTAGAGACATTCATGTTCCAGAAGGACACAGGTGAAGAAACATAAGGAGATTACACCATAAGAACACAGGACAAATAACCAGTTAATGAGTTTCAAATATCGTCTTAAAAACCCGGTAAAAGCTAACACACTTGGCTAAGGTCTAAATTTCCTTTCCCTTGGCTATCCCATATATATACAGGACACTGGCTCATGACCCATTGATGTGGTGTCATTTGACTTTGAGAACAGCTGGATGACATTAATTTCTAGTGTTTGAAAATAGACCAAGCCACAAAGCTGAAACCAGAGTGCTTCATGCTTCAGAATGACTGGATGCCTGTGTTTCCCTCATTCTACTTGCTCTATCCTTTGCAAGGCAGAACTGTGGTCAGGTGCTTGAGCAGACCCTTGTCAGACTCAACTCTGAACGGTCAGCCCATTCCTTGCTCATGTATCCCCCAAACATGCACTCCTGTGGCAAAAGTGATGAAGCAATGTCCTTTTACGAGAACAAGGGTTTACAATAGCCATCAGAGGTATATGATATAATTTATATTAAGAACTGAAGGGTTATGTTTGAAATAGTAACTACTTGGAATTAACATAGATTTTCTTTTCTTTTTCACTTTTTAAAATTGTTTTATTTACATATCAAATGGTGCTTCCTATTCCCCCTTGCAGGGTTCTCCCCCTCTCCTCCTCTGATAGGGTAGCCCCTGTGTATTCCCCCTTCTGGGGGGGCATCAAGTCTCTATAGGATAAGGTATATTCTCTCCCACTGAAGCCAGACAATGCAGAGCTCTGGTACATATGTGCTGCTGGTGGTGGGTGGTGGTGGCTTGGATCAACCCATGTGTGCTCTTTGGTCAATGGCTCACTCCAGTGGTCTGGGTTAGTTGACACTATTGGTCTTGCCATCCCACTCAGCTCCTTCAGTCCTTCCGTATGGATCCCTGATCTCCATTCAATGCTTGGCTGTGTCTGTATTTGTCTCAGTTAGCTGCTAGGTAGCTATATCTTTATAATATTGCACTAGATTTGCATAAAAGTTTCTCAGACCACGGTGGCTGCCTTATTCTTTTTCTTTTCTTTCTTTTTTATTAGATCTAACCTTTCCCACATGATATTTAGGTTTAAAACATCTGTGGTAAGCAAACTGTGCAGTGAGGTTTAAAAGATTAACAGAAGTCAGAAAAGTCTTTATGTAGGCTTAAAGTCCCATTAAAAGGACCTTTTTTTACATGTAAAAGAAATAATAACTTTTAGAATAAGAGATTAGCACATCTTCCTTTAAAAAGTGGAAGTGCTAACTTTATTCTCTTTGAAAGCAATTCTATTGATCTCTGTCTACTATCATTTCAAAGACTTTTTTTTTAATGAGCCCCCTTTTTTTTAAAAAAAGGGAGTTGGTAATTTCTGCTCTAGTAGAGAAGTAACTTATTAACTTAATACTTCCCAGTTTGGGCTGAAGTTACATTAGTGTTTCAAATCAATATTTTAAAAGTATGATGTCTTAGACGGATGAAGCAAAGAAGTGCAGGCCGACAGGAGCCGGATGTAAATCTCTCCTGAGAGACACAGCCAGAATACAGCAAATACAGAGGCGAATGCCAGCAGCAAACCACTGAACTGAGAATAGGACCCCCGTTGAAGGAATCAGAGAAAGAACTGGAAGAGCTTGAAGGGGCTCGAGACCCCTTGTGAACAACAATGCCAAGCAAGTAGAGTTTCCAGGGACTAAGCCATTACCTAAAGACTATACATGGACTGACCCTGGACTCTGACCTCATAGGTAGCAATGAATATCCTAGTAAGAGCACCAGTGGAAGGGGAAGCCCTGGGTCCTGCTAAGACTGAACCCCCAGTGAACGTGATTGTTGGGGGGAGGGCGGCAATGGGGGGAGGATGGGGAGGGGAACACCCATAAAGAAGGGGAGGGGGAGGGATTAGGGGGATGTTTGCCCGGAAACCGGGAAAGGGAATAACATTCAAAATGTAAATAAGAAATACTCAAGTTAATAAAAAAAAAAGTATGATGTCTTTAAGTGGTCTCTTCCAGCTAAAAGCATTCATGATTTCAGAGCAAGAGAACTTGGAGTTACTAGTCTTTTCCATGCCACAATTTAAAAGAAGTTGGGAAAAGAATTTATTCAAATAATTCTCACTCACTTGCAGTCCATTTAACTATCTTCTATGGCTTTTTAACAAACATCTCCTATATAATTTCTGAGTCCTTGCTATGTTTTACGAACTACTTTTTTTTTTTTTTTTGGTTCTTTTTTTCGGAGCTGGGGACCGAACCCAGGGCCTTGTGCTTCCTAGGTAAGCGCTCTACCACTGAGCTAAATCCCCAGCCCCACGAACTACTCTTAATGCTGTATACAATATCCATTTCTTTCCCACAACAGCCTTTTAAGGTTAATCATTATTGTCCCCAATTTTTAGGAGAAGTGGAACAGGAAGAGACCAAACACTATACTCAGATTTGTAACAAATCTTGAGTTTTAAACCAGGACCTTGCCTCCCCACCAGTTCTTTATTATTAGCTGGTACATGCATTTACTTTATTTTTATTACTTTCTTTTTTTTCATCTTTATTAACTTTGGTAGTTCTTATTTACTTTTCGATTGTTATTCCCTTTCCCGGTTTCCAGGGCCAACATCCCCCTCCTCTTCTCGATGGGTGTTCCTCTCTCCATCCTCCCCCATTACTGCCCCCCCCCCCGCCGACAATCATGTTCACTGGGGGTTCAGTCTTGGCAGGACTAAGGGCTTCCCCTTCCACTGGTGCTCTTACTAGGCTATTCATTGTTACCTATGCATTTGAAGCCCAGGGTCAGTCCATGTATAGTCTTTTGGTAGTGGCTTAGTCCCTGGAAGCTCTGGATGGTTGGCATTGTTGTACATATGGGGTTTCAAGCCCCTTCAAGCTCTTTCAGTCCTTTCTAAGATTCCTTCAACAGGGGTCCCGTTCTCAGTTCAGTGGTTTAATGATGGCCTTGGCCTATATATTTGCTGTATTCTGGGTGTGTCTCTCAGGAGAGATCTACATCCGGTTCCTGTCAGCCTGCACTTCTTTGCTTCATCCATGTTATCTAGTTTGGTGGCTGTATATGTATGGGCCACATGTGGAGCAGGCTCTGAATGGGTGTTCCTTCTGCCTCTGTTCTAAACTTTGCCTCCCTTTTCCCTCCCAAGGGTATTCTTGTTCCTCTTTTAAAGAAGGAGTGAAGCATTCGCATTTTGGTCATCCATCATGAGTTTCATGTGTTCTGCGCATCTAGGGTAATTCGAGCATTTGGGCTAATAGCCATTTATCAATGAGTGCATACCATGTGTGTTTTTCTGTGATTGGGTTACCTCACTCAGGATGATATTTTCCAGTTCCATCCATTTGCCTATGAATTTCATAAAGTCATTGTTTTTGATAGCTGAGTAATTTTCCATTGTGTAGATGTACCACATTTTCTGTATCCATTCCTCTGTTGAAGGGCATCTGGGTTCTTTCCAGTTTCTGGTTATTATAAATAAGGCTGCTATGAACATAGCGGAGCATGTGTCTTTGTTATATGTTGGGGCATCTTTTGGGTATATGCCCAAGAGAGGTATAGCTGGGTCCTCAGGTAGTTCAATGTCCAATTTTCTGAGGAACCTCCAGACTGATTTCCAGAAAGGTTGTCCCAGTCTGCAATCCCACCAACAATGAAGGAGTGTTCCTCTTTCTCTACAGCCTCACCAGCATTTGCTGTCACCTGAGTTTTTGATCTTAGCCATTCTCACTGGTTATTTTTTATTACTTTCATTTATATGTTGCAAAACAACTTAAAATCAGTGGCCTAGAACAATTACTGCTATTCTCTTCCTGAGTCTGCAATTTGCAGAGTTTTGAGATGTTGGGCTAGTTTTCCCCATATGTCATCAGTCATTGTGCCTTGGGATACAGAGCCCCTACCAACGTAGCTCGTGCTCCTCATGAGCAATGTGGTATTGGTTGTTAGTGATTCTCTCTTGAGGCTTCTGCACTGGGTAGTAGGGTTCCAAGAATGATTGTTTCAGAATAATTATGGGAAGGGTCAGATACTATCTTTATGCTTCTTCTATTTCATATCTGATGGAGCAGTCAACAGAATCTAGATTCAAAAGAACAGAATCAAAAGATGCGCAGACTTCACCTCTTTATGTGTCATGTTTGCAAAACTGTTGACACTTTGCAAAAGGTCTTGCGCAGCAGTTTTCTTTAAGTTATAAATCTGCCTAATTTTAAACTGCTCTTTTATAACCTTGAAGATGATGGCTGAAAATGGTGGCTTTGATGATTAGTCTAACTTTCCACATCTGAGAAGAGAATAACATTAAGGGAAGAATTGTCTCTATTAGATTGGCCTGTTGGCATTTCTATGGAGCCACTTCCTTGACTGTTAATTGATATAGAAGGGTCCAGGTCCCTGTGGGCAGGTGGGCCTGGGCTGAATAGGAAAGAGCGATGAGTGTGAGCCAGAGAGCATCTCAGAAAGCAACCTCCTGCCATTGTTTCTACTGCAGGATCCTACCCAGATTTACCTTAAAGTATAAAAGAGGTAAAGTCTGAATCTTTTACTTCAGTTCTTTTGAATCTAGATTCTGTTGACTGCACCATCAGATAGAACACAGAAAATCAGAAAAGACACAGAACCCATATTTGGGGCTAGGCTTTTAGACATTGGTTATTTCCCATAATTATTCTGACTATAACCTGTAAGCTGAATTAAATCCTTTCTTCCCCAAGTTGCTTTTTTTTAAAAAAAATATAGCAGAAAAACAAAACAAAACAACTGAAAAACAACTATCGAAACAAACAAACAAACAAACAAAACAAGCTACAATAGAAAGTGGAGTAGGTTGTTGCTGTCATGGGTGACTATCTATCTATCTATCTATCTATCTATCTATCTATCTATCTATAAGCTCATAAAAACATTTAGAACTTGGGATAGAAAGAGCCATCAGAGATTAGTGGGCTACTCTATGGGAGCTTGGTCAATAACAATGTGGAGAGATATTCAGACACTGCAGGCCTGGATTGTAAAGTTTCAGGTGGGAAGCAAAGCCTCTCTAAGGGAGATATGTAGGCACATTTTGATTAAGACACTGTGGAGGGGAAACCTTCCAGCTTTACTGGGACAATAGGTGTCTTTTAGGTGCAGCTGAACTACCAAGGTGTAACCCTTGCATTACTGAGGTGAAATCTTTTAGGGAAGAATTTCCATAAAGTCAGCCAGCACAGGGAGACTGTCAGAGACCAAAGCTACATGTCAAGCTACTAGTAGAACTTGGCAATGTGCCTACAGGGTTTTAAAGACATGAGGGATGCAGGATTGAGGGATGATGGGGAGTAGGTGAGGCCTGGCACTATGTGGCAGGGTCAGAGTCCCAAAAGAGAGGCCACAAGTGAAGATGCAGGCTCAGTTGCTGGAGACTTGGGATATTGGAGGTGCTAGGAGCGTGGGTTGTACACCCAGGGCATTGCAGGTGTGGAGCAAGCCTGAGCCTCAAGACAAGCTGCATGTGTTTTAGGTGGCAGAGCAGGGGAAGAGGTATGACCTAAGCACTTTGGAACCAGAAAATCATTATTAAGTCCCAGATGTTGGACATTGATATATACTGCTGAATTTCGGTTTTACTTTGATCTCATTGAAATCATTCCCTGGTCCTCCCCTCTTGGAACAAGAAATTACATAAACTGGTTTGGATAATAAAGGTGGCCACTTGTGAAAGGCTTGAGCTTTTAAGGAGACCTTAGAGTTACAATGTATCAAACATTTAAAAAAGACTATGGGACATTTAAAATGAGCAGGAGACCTTGAAACAAAGGTATGGTTTAACAGAAATGTGTTTGGCTGTTACAGTGACAAAGGGTGGACTTCTGAGAGCTAATTTTGGCTGTTAACACATAGGGGAAGGTGGACCTCAACTGAAGAACTGCCTGCATGGGACCAGCCTGAGGGCAAGTTTATGGGGTATGTTCTTGCTAGATGGAGCAAGAATCAGCCACTGTGGGTAATGCAATTCCTAGTTCGGTGGGTCTAATAATATGAAAGGTAGATGAATGTGAGCAAAAAGCTCACCAACGAGGAAACAATGTTCCTCAATGGTTTCTGTTCCACTTTCTTGCTCAAGTTCTTACTATGACTTCTTTTGTTAATGCACAGTAAGCCAAAGCAGTAAGCCAAAATCCCTCCTTCCTCAAGATGCTTTTGGTCATGATGCTTCTTATAGCAGCAGAGAGGAAAATTAGAAAATATTTTCATGGGGAAAATGGGCCTGGATCATTTTCCTTTTTCTTATGTAATACCAATATTATTATTTAAATTGCTTTTGTACAAAGTGGAGAGACTTCAGTACCCTACAGAGGTGGGAGCTCACAGCAGGCAGTTAGGTGTCGCCCTCAGAAGAAATTCATGCAGTTATCGCTGGGTAGCGAGAGAGTGGGTCACTATGAAATGAGCAAATCTAGTTGTTGAATCACTCTGCTTTCTTATTTTGTGGTGTGATTTCTCCCTCTTGCATAAACTTCTGCCATGAATAGACTGGCCATGGGTAATGAAGACAGAAGACCCTCACCTGAGCTAAACAAATGTGGATGAGGTGTTTCCTGATCTTCTGAACTATGAATTCATATCCCTTAGCCTGGGGTAGGTTTTTTTTTTGTAGCAATAGAAAATGGACTAAAACAATGTATTATGCAGGTTTGTGAGTAGGGCACATGGTTTTAAAAATTAGCTTCATATTTTCATGTCTTTGTGGTCATCTTAGATTTTTCTCACAAAAGAATTTTGCATCATTTGAAGCTTTTTCTTCTTATAACACAGTGGCCTCAATAACTTCTGGTTCTTATTTTAGTTAGCATTTTCTACAGTGCCATCCTCTAAGTATGATCTTTTGCTGAAGCCACTCTGCCTAGCAACAGACTGGCACGCAGGTTCTGCTTGACGCAAGTATATTTTCAGTATATTTAACAGTTTCAACACATCTCTCTCCCTTTGGAAAGCTGTGATTCTATCAGTTTTGTCATTTGAGCAAGAATGCCTTCCCAGTTATTTTCACCAGTATAATTTCTCCTGCTGTCTGCTTGCTTTCTCTGCTTTGACCAAAGGACATAGAATTAATTCTTTAATATTCTCTCTCTCTCTCTCTCTCTCTCTCTCTCTCTCTCTCTCTCTGCTATTGACCTCCCCAACTCCACTGCATTTATATTAAAAACTATACTATATGTATAGTGATAAATACTTAAATTGTAATCTTTATTCCCCAGCAGACATTACTAATCAACCATTACTTTGTTTTCCATTCAGCTTTAATATGGCCCCATAACTCTGTTGACTCAGAAATGAAGCATACCTCACTTCTGGGGTATACACAATTCTTGCTTTTCAGAGTTAGATATTAATTAGGTCCTTCTCATTTTTTTTCACATTAATCCCTTATTTTTACTGAATAACTCCTCGAAGGAGCAACTCCCGAGTCCACCCTGACATACCTGGAAACCAGCCTCCTGTGTGTAATGGGGACTGCTCCAGCTCACTGTTCTAATCCTAAATTAGCCAGGAAGTTCTTAACACTGCTAGAATAGAATTCCTAGCTCTCTGTGACTAGCTCACAGGTCAAATTGCTCAGGAGTAGTTAGGGTCTTGCATTGGATTTCAATCCTGGCAGCCCTCCCTTGTTAATAGAATCCTGCAGTCTAGGGATCTATTGATTTGTTCCTTTCTATCACCCCCACTTCATCATGGGAGTTCAGCACAAGAGTCCCAAGACATTCAGAATTCATTAGTGCCCCAAATCCATTGTATACAACCACCGCCACCACCACCACCACTGCCACCACCACCAAAACAACAACAACAGAGAAGATGTTATTCAAGTTATTCTCATTCACCTGCAACCCTGATAACCAGTTTCTGGTCCTAGCGATCATAGTAAAATATGAGTTTACTCTTCTCACACTTAGGAAAATTAAATTTTATCACATTCTTTGCCCACTTGTTGATGGCCTTTAGATTCTATTGGACTTTCTGGTACCAACTACTTTGTCTTCAAAAGTCTCCTTTCTTGATCTAGATTTGTTTTCATAATCTGCAGCCACTTTCTCATCATGCTTTCCCACTGTGTGTCCTTTAGAGTCTATCCAGTTCATCTGTGTCTGTCTTTTTGGCTAAATATGAGTGACTCATGCTTGATAAGGACATGGGATGTATCCACTTAACTCCTGCCAGTTGAGTCAGCCTCTTCATGGAAGCATGTATTTTACAAATGGCAATGTTTGTATTTTTGGACCTTTGTACTTGCCATGTGTTTTAAATTCATGATTTTAAAAAAGTGAAGGCAGCGATACTTATTTCCTCCCTCCTCTGTGCCTGCTCATGCCAACTAATTAGGAGTTCAAGGGACACAGTGGAAATTTAGAAGACATTCCTATTCCAGTATTGTATCTGATACTTGGAAGAACATTATAAAGAAATGGATTTTGTGGCAAGAATCTCTCTGAAAGGCTCTGTTGGCATGGCAGCATTATGAAGGGTACCCTTTCTATTTTGCAGTTTTGTTTCTGCAATCCCTAGAGGAGTGAGATCTTGTCATCCTTGCTTTGCTCTGATTAGAGGGCCCATCTCAGGGTTTTTGAAATAGTTTTGATTTAAAATGAGGTTTTAAGGGAGCATTTCATTAGAAGGGGGTTATCATTTTGTTTCTGATCTTTTCATTATGTTTCTGTCATAAAACTCCTTTGCCCAACTATGCATCATGCAACACATTTTAATTTGAGGAATTAGTCTTCTTTGGCTTCAACAGAAATTGTGAGGACAGGTAAAGCTCTAGAGGATTGATACAAGATGTCTCTATGCCAGTATCACCCTGCTTTCCTATAGACATATTTTACAATGTACACTTTCATGATTTTTAAGTAAACCTACAGGCTTTATTTCTGTTTACGTCACATGATCACACAGAGAAAAATTTAAAAGAGAATTTTGTTGGAAAACTGGATCACGCATTACTCTTGGTCCATGCTTGACAACAGATAATCTTTGATGTCCAAAATCCTACGTAACAGATCTTCTGGGATACCTTAGATTTGAATTCATGCAATGTTTAGACACAAAGATGATTACTTTTGAACATTTTCTCATTGAGTCAGTGAAATATGTGTGGTAGTGTGAGTTCTTGCTAGAAATTTCTGAACAAGGTGCATTTTCCAGCATTTCAATAAGTATTATTACTCTCATCCTGATTTAAAATAAATGAGCCCTCAGTGTTACTTTAATAAATTCAACTAATTCCTATTATTCTGTGGACTTTCTCACATGTGCCATTAAAAAGAAGCTCAAGAGTTTTTACAAATTTTATTTTTCAGTTACTTAAAGAGATGGAGTGACTATTCTCAAGGCCACGCCAAGCTCCCAGTTTATAGACACCTTCTGAAATTTATTTGTAGTTCCTGGTGTTAATATCTTACATTCTTAATGTCACATTGTCTTCTTTGTATTAGCTTTCCACTGTTGGGGTTTGAATTCTAGGACTTGTTCGCAAGGTAAGCACCATACCACCGAGCTGCGCCCCAGCTCTTTTGTTACACATCTTAGCACAGTGTTGAATTTGTCTTTTAAAATTGTAGCTGTAATCTGCATAATAACTTGTCTAGGGGAATGGATAGATTTTACCATATCTGAAAGTTCAAACGGAAACAAATAAAGACTTAGGGTAGTGGTGACTGTTCTCTGACCTGAGGGAGGTCTCTTCTGGAATGGAAGTCTCCTCAACTCTCTGCATCCCCTCACTTCCCTTCTCTACAACTGCAAACCTTGGTAAGGGTAAAGCAGGCAGTTGGGCACACCAGCACACTCTTGCCCTTTGGAAGCTGGCCAGTGCCTCAGAAACATACATTACTTTCTTCTTCCAACTAATATTTTATGAGCCAGAGCACAGGTCAACAGGCATGGAATAGTGAGTTCCCAATCACAGAAGTAGGAAAAGTGGTAAATTGTTGTTTTAAGTATTTATGTCTTGGAGTGTGCTGATTAATAGCAGCAGACATCTGAAACAGAGACCCCAAACCTGCAGCTAGCTTTTAAATTGAAAATGAGAGGCAATACCAATCTGAAAAAGAATGTTGAAAGATTTGTAGCTAGGACATTAAACCACGAGGCCAGGTGGATGGGTATCTGTGTATCCAGTGTACTTCTATGGTCCAAACCATAGCTTTTAAGTGTTTTGACAAGATATCAGTTCTGTTCCTATTCAAAGAGCCGGAAACTCTTTGCCGAGTAACAAAGACTGTTTCTTTCTGCTCCCTGCCGGAATCTTATCATCACTTTGCCTCATATTTGATTATCATATACAACACGTTCCATACTTTGGCTCTAGTCATTCCTGTGGGGAGATTCCCAGCTCCTCACTCTGACCACCACCCCTGGCTGGATTACATGACTCCTCGGTGCTTCTTGACTGAGCCTTTGCTCTCTATCTTTACCTTTAGCCTTCATCTTTGCTCTTGTATCTTCAGCATGACATGCATCGCGTACATTATGGGATTTGGGTTCCCTAAGAGCAGAGACCTGGTCTGTATGGTGACTGCTGTGTTCTAAGTACCAGATGGCATCCACCTAGAATCGAATGTTCAGGAGCATCCTTGGTTGGAAGAATGCATGTGTCTGCTTCCTCCTGAGCTCCACATTGTTTCTCGGTGCTGAGGATCTTTTACCCCTTTGTTCTATCCTCTCCATTTCAGAACATGGGCTGGAAGCATGGAAATTCTTAGACTTGTCAGTTGCAAGGGCCCTTTCGTATTTCTGGCCCATCAAAGCCAGACATGAGGATCTAACTCTTGAAGATGATAGGTGAAGATATAAGTGAAAACAGACAGTGAGAAATCCTCAATATCATTTTCTCCATCCATATGCCTATCTACACAGGGAGAACAATGTGCAGATAATTGTAGCCCTGGACCACTATGCTATCACTCCCTGGACATGCATGGCATCTGAACGGAAGGCAATGGGGAAAATTCTTCTCCTATTGCTTTTGGTACCTGACATGTGATTTTCAGCAAACATGTCATTTTGTAGAGGCTGCTGGCTATTGGCATCCATAGGCACTTCTACAGCTCTCTGTCCTCTGGGTGAATGCTTTTTCAATGGGACCTAAATGCTTAGTGCTATCCTGATTTTGTTCTGAAAGCTTTGCAGAGATTTTTGAAAACACTCAATTCTATGAGACATCTAGAGTAGAAAGTTTTCTTTTTTGTAGCCAAGTTCTAACTAATGACTGATACATACCTTGTTCCTGTCATAGATACACCTACACAGTGCCTGGATATCATTGGAAAAAGAATACAATGATAAAAAAAAACCCAGACATTTCCTGTTTCCTGTGCGGCCAGTACTTGCTTTGTGTGTTTTGGCTTATTTATTCTCTAATCCGTGTAGATACTGCTGTTACCTTCCTGTGCATCAGGAAACTAGGAACAAAGGTGCCAAACTTGTTGCTCAGAAGTAGTATTAGATGGCAGATTGGAAAGTCAAGCCCTGAAAGTTTGGCTGGAAAATTTATTAAGCCCATTGGTAACTAATATTCCCACTTTGTTCAGTAATGTCTGCCTAAGGACCAAGGAAACACAACCAGTAGACTTTTAATGTCTGTACACTAGGAATACCTTGTGAATGCTTATCATGGAGAAGTTGGCATATTCTCCTTCAAGATTCTTGATTATTTTAAAAGATATTCTTGGGGTATCAAGAAATCTCTATGTGTATATAAATGTCCATGGGCACATTTGCTTTGGCTATTTTTTTCTTGCAAATAAATAAAGAGAGCAGAAGAGGGAGCTGTGAGTGCCTAGAAAGGTAAGAATAAAGATGGAGACTGAGTTTTGTAGGTCTCTTGCAGAACTTGATGCAGACCTTCCTTTATCTTGGGTAGAAACACAAATTAATAGAAGTGACCAGAGGTTGCAGACACTGAACCTGTGTGGGCTTGAGACAGAATGTCCTGTGGCCTCCATTAAAATGAAGAATACAATTTCCTACTGAAGGTCTTAAGGCATTAATTAGAGTCTGAGAAGATACAAAGTCACATGACCAAAGAAAAGTAAACAGGAATGGTCAAATGTGACCAGTTTGAAAATCTAAGTGGAAGTGCATAAACATGAATGCTGAGGATTTTTCTTTATTCCTGATTTCTCTTCATATGTATAGCAAATTGTCCTAGCAGAGTAGTCCTGAACACACTCTGTCCTCATTGGTTGGCTTCATTTGGAAGAGAAATCTAAGCACAGAAGCTCGGAAACTTCTATAGCATTCCCAGGAAAGCTGCAATTCCTCTTCTCAGCCATGTTTTAGATTTGAAAAGGGTCAACTCTGTCCCAGGGAAGAGATCTAATTGTCTGCTCCTTGGCTGGGAGTTGGGAACTCTGTATAGTTGTGGATTTGATTTTTGGGAAACTGAATTTGCATAGTCTAAATCACATTCTCCAATAAAGTTCAGATCTCTTAGCTGCAGTATCAAAATCCCTAAACCTTAGCAAACAACAGACTGACCTCAGTTTGAGTGATAGCACAGTCAGTACTGAAACTTATTTGATATGAAGCTGTTTATTGTCTTTATCCACTTAGAGCAGTGGTTTTCAACCTTCCTAATGCTATGGGCTAATACAGTTCCTCATGTTGTGATTACCTTCCAACCAAAAAGTTATTTTGTTGCTACTTCATAAGTATAATTTTGCTATTATCATGAATCCTAATGTAAATATCTGATATGCAGAAGATATCTGATATGTGATCTCCAAAGGGGTTGATACCCACAGGTTGGGAACCACTTAAAGTTTGGAGCCATGTGCATATGTAATCAAGCTCATTAAATGATATAATGTTTCTATCATTAAATTTATTAAATTAATAAAATGAATAAAATTCAGATTCTTAGTCATACTATTCAGTACTCATGCCATCAGACAGACATTTGTAGCATTTAGAGAAGGCACTATACAAAATTTACTTAGTATACGGTTCTTATAGACATGTATGTGGCATGTCTGATAGTCCAGAGCCCACATGTTGAATAGAAAAGACTCATTTTCTCAGGAGAGACAGCAGAGATTACCAACTAACATTTAATTCAGGAGATCAGTAAAGGACCATGGGCTTCAATCATCCTTTGTCAATAACAAAAGCAATGTTTTACCTTTCTTCTGAATGAATGTCTTATTTAACTTACCCTAGAATGGTTCAGAAAAGAGGCAAGGGATATGAGAGCCCTTATGTTCTAATACCTTGGGAGACTCATGCAGGGTGGGTAGGCTTGGGCTGGTCAAGCTAATCACAGTAGACAATTTTGTATGTGTTTTGAAAACATTTTTTTCTTCCACAGAAGTATAAGTGTTGTTCCAGCAGAGAAGCAGTGGCTATGTGACAAGAACTTCCAAGGATTAAGAAATACTCCATAAATGAATGAGAGTGAGACTAAGTGAAGTCCGTTAAATAAACCAAGTCCGGATAACGTGATTGTCTTCCCCTGGTAAGTATCCAACATCATCCATGTAGTAGACAGGTCAGATGTGGATACACTTTTGGAGAAGTACAAGTCCTTTACAATGTGAAATTCTCTTGCGTGTCCCACGACTCCCTCTTAGTGGGAAGAAGTGGGTTGGGCCAGTTATGTTCCCTTTTAGTTGTTCATATTCTTGGAGCTAGAAAATGCTGAGCAGCACGAACCCACCATATTTGGCCATGTAGATGTGAGACATTTACAGGGATCTGGATGCTGCCTAGACTGGCAAAGAACAGCAACATAAGTATTTTAAGTTCCCTATGGGATCTGTTTATTTCATTCTTCTTTATAAATCCAGGAAAGTAGCTTCACTGCATAAAGCCTTAGTTGTCTCACTTGTAGAATAGGAAGAACTCCTTTGTCCACTACCTTTAGAAGGGTCGTTTGAGGATGAAGGAAAAATTGAATGAGCTAATGCATGGGAAACTAATTATTCCATTCTGAAGACACCTATTGCTGTCATTGTGGAGAGGGAAATTCCAACTCCACACTAGTTTTGTAAAGCAATACCTATTTAAAAAACAGTCCCCTCAGCAAAAGTCTTGTTGGATTTCCCAAAACAAAACAAAACAAAACAAAAACTACTATGCCTTTAACACAAAAACAGCTTTTATTCAGAATGCAAATTGGGTTTCTGCTTCTAAAGGGAACATGAGATAATGTCCTTTGTCTTAATTTGACACTGGGAAGGCTCCTCATCTCTAGTATTGTCCAAGAATCTAATACTGGATGCTACAGAAACACAGCATTCGCTTTCTAAATTGCATCCATAAAGACGCCATGCTAAAGTGCTGCCTCAGATGGAGCATTTCCCGAGTTTTAAGGCTTCAGGCTGAGAGCATTAAAAATGCCCATCTCTGCCTATTTTCAATATGCCCTTGGCTCTTCAATCTGGATAAAATTCCAAGTCCTTCTTCTATTAAAACTTATCAAGTAAGCTTCACATTTCTGGTCCTTTAAGACCAGCCTGGAAACTGTCCAGCAAAATCAGTTGACCAATAAGGGTGGCTTGTGTTTGCTTTCCGGTGCTTAGTGTGTGTTTAAGTTTTTAGTGTAACGAAGGTGAGGGTTTGAAGAGTACTATGCTGGTGCGGGTGTAACAAAAATTACGCTAACTGTGTTTCAGTTTCCACATAAGCTGGCAACACCAATTCATTGTCATGCAACCCCATAAAAGGCACATTTAAAGCCAGAAACAAATCAACCACCGCTAATATTAACAGAACACTCACACTATTTAAGAAGTAGTTTGCTTAAAGGACAAGAGTTTTAGTTGGCTTTCCAGTAGGCCAAACAACTCCCGTGGCACTTAAGAAACCTTCAGATAATTGAAAATTGCAAGACTAAACATTATCTAACCTAATTCTTTCAGTCATTGTGCTTAGACTTGTAGATTCCTGAACCCTAACTTTAACAAGGTTGTCCATTTCTGTGGTTATTCATGCACAATCCATGTCTATACTGTGGCATACTCGATATAGAATGATTCTTAATGTTGTCCGGTTGCCTTGATTAGGTTCTGAGAAAGTGGGTTGTAAGCTCAGGGAAGGACAGTCAGGCCCTCCTCCCTCCAAGCATAGAACTCTCCTTAATTACTGTGTTATTTATTTTATTGCTTCGACATTCCATTGTGACCACAAACACTTTATCAGAAACTTCCAGAAGGGCACGCCTCCCTTTCAGAAGTGATTGTTTCTAGAAAGTTACCGTTTCTGTCCTCTCAGAATTTTGCAGCAACAAAACAGAGCCTTGAGTGTTTAATGGATCAAACTCTTCAGTGATTACTTGAATGTAAACTTATTGTTTTTTTTTTCCAATTAGGTCAGAGATTTGCTGGGGTACAGAAAAAGTTAATTCTCTCTCTCTCTCTCTCTCTCTCTCTCTCTCTCTCTCTCTCTCACACACACACACACACACACACTCACACACATACACACTGCTATATATGCATTCTTCATTTTCCCATCATTCACTGGAAAGAAAAGTTAACGTTAGAAACCGAGAACTGCCAGGGTTTAATCATTCCTCCTATAAACCCAAGCTTGTCCACCAGGAGAGACCAAGTCCCAACACCCAACTGAGATGAGCTCATCTGAGTGGTCCAGCACTAATTTCACTAATTCCGTCTGGGTTCTGGGTTCGAGGGCCACTCTGTCCTGGGCCCATCAAGAGCCTGTGCTCCCTGGACCTCTGCTGGCCTTCCTACAGCAGGACCTGTTTTTTTTTTTTTTTTTTGTTTGTTTTTTTTTTTTTGTTTTTCTTCTTTTAGAGAAATATTTGGCACCCAGGAGAGAACTAGTGACAGCAGGGAACCCCCTTTCAGTCACAGGCCACCAGAGGATAGCTACTG
Source organism: Rattus norvegicus (assembly GCF_021556685.1). Classification (NCBI taxonomy): domain Eukaryota; kingdom Metazoa; phylum Chordata; class Mammalia; order Rodentia; family Muridae; genus Rattus; species Rattus norvegicus. Next base: position 45,033,818 of record NC_141547.1, read on the forward strand.
TTTGTGTACTAGGCAAAAGAAACCCATGAAAGAGAGGCAAAGAGGATGAAATGGTAAAGACAGAATGAATCTTCTAGAAAGCGCCTATTAACAGTGCCTGGGCTATGTCTTAGATTGACTTAGGAAAACCAGTGTGTCCTAGTAGTCAGCAGGGGAGCGGATGAGTTCAAGGAAATTAAGTGATTGGAATAAAATTTCCACGCGCTCAGATCTGCAGCGGGAGGCCGGGACCGCAGGGGACGCAGGATGTACCTGGCTGTGCGGGCCCCATATACTTTCGGACCCGTGCTGATCGAAGGAAAGATCGACAGACCGACTAACAGGGCCAAAGGACTTACCTTCAGGGTTGGCGCTGATGAAGACCCGGACACTGCGGCCGGCGGGTACTAGGTGAGAAGGCAGGGCGGTGAGATTGCCCGAGAACGCCGCCCGCCGGAGCGCGGAGTCTCGGGCACAGAGCTGCTTGGTGCCCGCACCGGCCGGCCACATTGCCCTGTGGAAGGGAGGATCAGCTGCCACCACCGTCTCTGCTCTTCGGGTCCTTGACCCTCCGAGGTCCCGCGAGGGCGATGTCCGCCGGCGCAGCAGCTCAGAGTCGCTCGGAGCCCTGAGCGCAGCCGGCGAGCTCTTCAGCGCTCAGCAGCCGCCCGGGAGCAGCGGCCATAGGGACCCTCGGGTCCTCAGTTGTCGCCTCCTACACCTCTGAGTACTGCCTTAGCTCCCGCCAGAGGCTCAGCGCCGCAGCGGGGTAGGTCAGCGTGGAGGATGCTACGCGGGCGGTGCCAGGTTGCGCCGAGAAGAGCCCGCTCTGCTTCTGGAGCCCGTAGCCATGTCCACACCTGAGCCCACCGTGGGAGGAGGGGGCAGCGGGGAGTCGGGGACCCGGCGGGCGACCAGAGCAGGTCAAAGTTTAGGAGAAGGCGGCGGGAGTCGTCGGGACTCTCAGAAATGAAGCGGCTCACAGGGCGGCTGCGGTGTAGATGCGCGGGCTGGGGGCAGTTCGGGGACCTCTTGGTTTCCTAGGAGGACACGCTCCAGAACCCCAGGCTGCTCTCTCAGTGAAGGACAGGAGATCGATCTGCCTGAGATTCCTGCTATCCTTCCTCCAACTCTCCTAAAGGTCAAACCAGTTCTGTGCGTTTGTGGGAATCCAGTCGCGCGGGCGTCTGCAAGCCTTTGCCAAGTCCCCCAAAGTTCAACGCTTCTCCACACCCCACGCCTAAGGGCTGGAGCATCAGAGCTCTGGGCATTGACAAAGGAGTATCAGGTTCTATTTGTCTCTCGTGTCGTGGGAGGCCGCGTCTCGCCTCGGTGCTCTCTCCCCACACTCGTGCAATCGGGGGATTTTTATAGCTAAGCCACGACGCTCACGTGGTCCTCCCCGCGTTGTCGCGGACCCTTTCGGGGAGCGAATCTCTGTGGGCAGTTCTCCCTAGACCTTTAAAGGACCTAGGGAGCCTCCCTGCTCCCGCGGAGATGCCTTTCCTGGCTGTTCGCCCTCCTGCTGGCTCAGGAGGCAGGCGGCTTTCCAGGGCTTTGGAAGCCCCACGCAGTGGTGGGTGTGAGCTCAAGGCAAGGATGCAACAACGGAAGAGACCACCGGCCACGCCCCAGTTCTGGCAAAATGCAGGGGGCCTTAATTTTGGGGTCTGGGTGGAAAAGTTGGCTCAAGGTTGTTGGTAATTTGCACTTAAACTGCTTAACTAAGTCAGAGCAGGAGCCTGAGTCTCTTACTTTGAGGGGGATTCAACTGGCCCCAGACTTTGCATCTTCTTTGGGCCAGGGTCTGAACTTCACAGGATCCCAAGTGGCATGAGGGGTAGAAAATTCCAGTTGTAAAGTTGCTGTCACCCTCTGAAACCTTACAAACCCCAGGAGAGTGTGATTCTGGTGGATGGCAAGTAAGAAGGGAGTCTTTGGAGCCAGAGTTAAAGCCTGGCCTTCAGATCTCTCATTCTGAGGTTGGGGCAGCATCACCCATCTTTTAGAGAGAAAACACAACCCATCCCACCCCACCTTCGAGACAGGATAGGATAGGTGGGTACTGAGCTTGGTTGGTGGCTCATGTTTCTAATTAACAGTTCTTAGAAACCGAGGAAGTAGGATTATTGCTAGTGCCAAGCCTAGGCCAGCCTGGACTACAGTGTGAGACGCTGTCCAACACAAAACGAACCAAAATGATAGTGGCTTCCTGGTGTGTTTCTCTTCTCACCTGAAGATTCCTACACTAGGCATCATCTGCTATCCCCTTCGCCTGCACTTCCTCTGGGTCCTGCGGGTGGCAGTGAGGTCCTGTGTAGTGCTGTGAGCACCCCAAACCCAACACGCATTCTGGACCAACCTCTTTGGAAGAACTGGGTCTCTAGGTTTTTAAGACTCCAACTGCCTGAAGCAGACGGCACTTGTTGATGTGTGATTATTTCATGGAACCCACGAAGAAGTCCTGTGTATAACCCAGCCATCTATTCTATTAATTCACTCTAGCGAAACAGCTTTCCAAAAATCACTATTTCTAAGTGGGAAGACAAACCGGAGCGGAATCCAGAGATTCTTGTCCTCCATGTCCCTTGGTTATGTACTGAGAATTCTTTAAGAGGTAATGAACAGTGTTGGCTACTGCTCCAACCTTTATGAAGATATAATATCTATCATAGGAAAAGAGCCAGGACTACATTATGCCTCCACTTCCCAGCTGTTATAAAATATGGATAAAAAGTTTACAGATTGTCACCTGCCTGACTCCCCCTTCCCTTCTTATTATGTCTCTGTTCTTAGAATCTAGATTAGTGTTTGTGTCTTGTGACCTTTCCTTCAGCTCTTGCTTTGGTGTTGAATTTTCTTTGAATGACTTTGGGGTTTTTGGCAGCCTCTATAACCTAATTAACTTCTAGACAGGCTGAAGTTTAGCATCTGCCTGTGTCACTGCAGACCAAGCCTGCAGAGGAGAGATTTGTCACTACTCCTAGCATAGTCTCTGCACCACCATCTTTGCTGGAAATAAAGCTAAGCATGGTTTGAGGAGTGGGGAGGCATGTGCTTAAAGACAGAACTGCCTACATCACCCCCACCCAGCCTCCTCCCTTACACTTTCCCAGTCCATCTCTTTTTAAACGGTCTGAAAAATAAGACTGATTTCTCAGCATGCAGACACCACAGAGGAGAGGCTGCCCATCATGGGAAGATTTTAGTGTCAATTCCTATGATTTTCCAGCTTGATGAATTAGATTACCAATTGTTCATTAGATAGATAGAAAGTCCAGATTTTGTAGGTTACTCAATTTTTATCTCTCTTTCAAAGTTTTGTCTTCTTCAGTATTTTCTGAAATTTTATTTACCTAGAAGTTTTACTGCATTTTTGCATATGGTAGAACAAGGTTGGAAAAAAAAAACCCAGAAACTGCTCATACAAAGCATAAAGCTAATCTACAGTAGAGCCACGATCCAGGGATTAATGCTCCTGTCAAAGATTTTCTTTGCAACATAATAAATCCATGTCTGATCTTGGTTGAGATTTTTAACAATCAAGACTGTGGCTGTTCAGACTTAGTGGACAGACATGGAAGACTGGCTGTCCTTTCCGCTTCCAAGAAAGATCACCTAGGTCTATACTTCTTCTTCTGTTTTTTATGTTTTTATTTTTTTCATTGCAATCCCATAGGGAAATCAATACCAGTCCGGAAACAGGCAAGAGAATTTAAAGCACCTAGAAATGGGAAGAGAAAGGAGTCACGGGGCCAAGACTATGCTGTTGAGGTGTTACCTTGCCTTGTCTCACCCACCCTAGCTAGCAGGCTAGCAGTTCTTATAAATAATGCCAGCCCTTTTTAATAGTGACCTGTGGGGAGGTGAGATCACTGATAGGCTCCTTCCATTCACTGGGCTAGAAAGAGTCATTTGCTCATAGATTCTCATCCTTCTAGGTAGAGAAGGCAATGGCCCTGAAATAAATTGTAATTCCATTAAACCTCTGTCTAGTGATATTGCTATACTGAGCACGCCCTGTATGATACACACTGTTTTAAGCCGTAATTAGTATCTTACTTAATGATATTGCATTAAGGGTCTTGGCCTGCCATGTCCTATCTGCAGGTTAGCATCCTGCCTTAGACATTATTAATTATTAATAAGTCCCTGTTACTTATTTTTATTTTAATTTGTTTAAAATGAAAATATAATGTCATTGTTTTCCCTCTTCCCTTTCCTTTCTCCAGCCTCTTTCAAGTACCCTGTTCAACTTCTCCCATGCCCTCCTTCTCAAACTATAGCCTCTTTCTCACGATTACTACATATAAACATATGTTTAATTGTATGTAAATATTTAAATATAGCCCACTGAGTCCATTTTTCCTATCTTTGTGTATATGGTTTCAGGGATGACCACTTTATACTGGCCTCCTTCTCCCCTGGGATAGGCTCAGTAGACATTCATTGCCTGCCATTCTTTGTGTAGGTGGGACTCCATGAAATCTTCCATGTTTCATGTCCCATTAGCATGTCTATTGATATACTGATGTCATTTGTTCTGTTCTTGCTTAGGCAACCATTTCTAGAAGAAACTGTCTCACAGGAGACTTTCTATTTCTGGTATTTGGGCTCTAACTATCTTTCCACTCCTTTTCCCTAATGTTCCCTGAGCCATAAACACAAGAGTTAAAGAGTTGTGATAAAGGTCTATTCCCTGGGGCTGGCTTCCCCAAAATCTGTTGTCTCTGCATTGCATCTACTTGTAGAAATGTGTTGTGGTTTCCATTTGCTGTAAAGAGAAGCTTCTTTGATCAGGAGTGGTAGCTACACTTATCTTGGGGTATAAGGATAAGATTTAGAATGTTCTTAGGGATTATTTGGTAGTAGTATTATTCTCTTCTAATGACCTTGCTAGCCCTGGGAAGCTGGGTGGGTTTCTAGTACGAGGCAAGATTTCCCCCCGTTGAGTGGGCCAATCACACAGCTGTTTTTATCATCAACATGTAAAGGCCACTTACTGTACATTTAGGGGTAGATTGACATGCTAGTTATTGTTCTTGTAGTTATTACGTATTGCAGTTGGGTAGAATTGGGTCCCTCTATTGGCAGCTTGTGTGTTTTCTGGTTAAAAGGAAGTTAGACTGCAGGCAGCGCTGGGGGTAGGGAAGTTTTCAGGCTAGATCAGTGGTAAATAATACAAGTCCTATATAGTTAGTGTGAGGAAGAGTCTTCTGCAATATGGGCTTATCTTCAATCTCCGAGAAGCAACCAAAGACAAGGGAAATAATCTCTATTTTGGGAGTCACTTAGACTACCCTGACCAAAGAAAGGAGGGTTTTTTGTGCTTGTTCCTAATTTTATTTTTAGTCCATGGTTTTTATGGGGAGCATCATCAGCCCAAGTAGTATATTTTCCTAGAATACACATATATACGTACATATAGATATACACCTATATACAAAAACATACATATGCATGTACATGTTCACATAGATATACACATGTTTATATGTACATATAATATACATATAATATCATATACATGCTTTGTTTGTTTTTTTTTTTTATTAACTTGAGTATTTCTTATATACATTTCAAGTGTTATTCCCTTTCCCGGTTTCCGGGCAAAATCCCCCTCCCCCCTCCCCTTCCTTATGGGTGTTCCCCTCCCAACCCTCCCCCCATTGCCGCCCTCCCCCCATAGTCTAGTTCACTGGGGGTTCAGTCTTAGCAGGACCCAGGGCTTCCCCTTCCACTGGTGCTCTTACTAGGATATTCATTGCTACCTATGGGGTCAGAGTCCAGGGTCAGTCCATATATAGTCTTTAGGTAGTGGCTTAGTCCCTGGAAGCTCTGGTTGCTTGACATTGTTGTACTTTTGGGGTCGCGAGCCCCTTCAAGCTCTTCCAGTTCTTTCTCTGATTCCTTCAACGGGGGACCTATTCTCAGCTCAGTGGTTTGCTGCTGGCATTCGCCTCTGTATTTGCTGTATTCTGGCTGTGTCTCTCAGGAGCGATCTACATCCGGCTCCTGTCGGTCTGCACTTCTTTGCTTCATCCATCTTGTCCAATTGGGTGGCTGTATATGTATGGGCCACCTGTGGGGCAGGCTCTGAATGGGTGTTCCTTCAGTCTCTGTTTTAATCTTTGCCTCTCCCTTCCCAGCCAAGGGTATTCTTTTTCCTCATTTAAAGAAGGAGTGAAGCATTCACATTTTGAGCATCCGTCTTGAGTTTCGTTTGTTCTAGGGATCTAGTGTAATTCAAGCATTTGGGCTAATAGCCACTTATCAATGAGTGCATACCATGTATGTCTTTCTGTGATTGGGTTAGCTCACTCAGGATGATATTTTCCAGTTCCAACCATTTGCCTACGAATTTCATAGACTCGTTGTTTTTGATAGCTGAGTAATATTCCATTGTGTAGATGTACCACATTTTCTGTATCCATTCCTCTGTTGAAGGGCATCTCGGTTCTTTCCATTTTCTGGCTATTATAAATAAGGCTGCGATGAACATAGTGGAGCACGTGTCTCTTTTATATGTTGAGGCATCTTTTGGGTATATGCCCAAGAGAGGTATAACTGGATCCTCAGACAGTTCAATGTCCAATTTTCTGAGGAACCTCCAGACTGATTTCCAGAGTGGTTTTACCAGTCTGCAATCCCACCAACAATGGAGGAGTGTTCCTCTTTCTCCACATCCTCGCCAGCATCTGCTGTCACCTGAGTTTTTGATCTTAGCCATTCTCACTGGTGTGAGGTGAAATCTCAGGGTTGTTTTGATTTGCATTTCCCTTATGACTAAAGATGTTGAACATTTCTTTAGGTGTTTCTCAGCCATTCGGCATTCCTCAGCTGTGAATTCTTTGTTTAGCTCTGAACCCCATTTTTTAATAGGGTTATTTGTTTCCCTGCGGTCTAACTTCTTGAGTTCTTTGTATATTTTGGATATAAGGCCTCTATCTGTTGTAGGATTGGTAAAGATCTTTTCCCAATCTGTTGGTTGCCGTTTTGTCCTAACCACCGTGTCCTTTGCCTTACAGAAGCTTTGCAGTTTTATGAGATCCCATTTGTCGATTCTTGATCTTAGAGCATAAGCCATTGGTGTTTTGTTCAGGAAATTTTTTCCAGTGCCCATGTGTTCCAGATGCTTCCCTAGTTTTTCTTCTATTAGTTTGAGTGTGTCTGGTTTGATGTGGAGGTCCTTGATCCACTTGGACTTAAGCTTTGTACAGGGTGATAAGCATGGATCGATCTGCATTCTTCTACATGTTGCCCTCCAGTTGAACCAGCACCATTTGCTGAAAATGCTATCTTTTTTCCATTGGATGGTTTTGGCTCCTTTGTCAAAAATCAAGTGACCATAGGTGTGTGGGTTCATTTCTGGGTCTTCAATTCTATTCCATTGGTCTATCTGTCTGTCTCTGTACCAATACCATGCAGTTTTTATCACTATTGCTCTGTAATACTGCTTGAGTTCAGGGATAGTGATTCCCCCTGAAGTCCTCTTATTGTTGAGGATAGCTTTAGCTATCCTGGGTTTTTTGTTATTCCAGATGAATTTGCAAATTGTTCTGTCTAACTCTTTGAAGAATTGGATTGGTATTTTGATGGGGATTGCATTGAATCTGTAGGTCGCTTTTGGTAAAATGGCCATTTTTACTATATTAATCCTGCCAATCCATGAGCACGGGAGATCTTTCCATCTTCTGAGGTCTTCTTCAATTTCTTTCCTCAGTGTCTTGAAGTTCTTATTGTACAGATCTTTTACTTGCTTGGTTAAAGTCACACCGAGGTACTTTATATTATTTGGGTCTATTATGAAGGGTGTCGTTTCCCTAATTTCTTTCTCGGCTTGTTTCTCTTTTGTATAGAGGAAGGCAACTGATTTATTTGAGTTAATTTTATACCCAGCCACTTTGCTGAAGTTGTTTATCAGCTTTAGTAGTTCTCTGGTGGAACTTTTGGGATCACTTAAATATACTATCATGTCATCTGCAAATAGTGATATTTTGACTTCTTCTTTTCCGATCTGTATCCCCTTGATCTCCTTTTGTTGTCTGATTGCTCTGGCTAGAACTTCAAGAACTATAATGAATAAGTAGGGAGAGAGTGGGCAGCCTTGTCTAGTCCCTGATTTTAGTGGGATTGCTTCGAGTTTCTCTCCATTTAGTTTAATGTTAGCAACTGGTTTGCTGTATATGGCTTTTACTATGTTTAGGTATGGGCCTTGAATTCCTATTCTTTCCAGGACTTTTATCATGAAGGGGTGTTGAATTTTGTCAAATGCTTTCTCAGCATCTAATGAAATGATCATGTGGTTTTGTTCTTTCAGTTTGTTTATATGATGGATCACGTTGATGGTTTTCCGTATATTAAGCCATCCCTGCATGCCTGGGATGAAGCCTACTTGATCATGGTGGATGATTGTTTTGATGTGCTCTTGAATTCGGTTTGCCAGAATTTTATTGAGTATTTTTGCGTCGATATTCATAAGGGAAATTGGTCTGAAGTTCTCTTTCTTTGTTGTGTCTTTGTGTGGTTTAGGTATAAGAGTAATTGTGGCTTCGTAGAAGGAATTCGGTAGTGCTCCATCTGTTTCAATTTTGTGGAATAGTTTGGATAATATTGGTATGAGGTCTTCTATGAAGGTTTGATAGAATTCTGCACTAAACCCGTCTGGACCTGGGCTCTTTTTGGTTGGAAGACCTTTAATGACTGCTTCTATTTTCTTAGGAGTTATGGGGTTGTTTAACTGGTTTATCTGTTCCTGATTTAACTTCGATACCTGGTATCTGTCTAGGAAATTGTCCATTTCCTGAAGATTTTCAAATTTTGTTGAATATAGGTTTTTATAGTAAGATCTGATGATTTTTTTAATTTCCTCTGAATCTGTAGTTATGTCTCCCTTTTCATTTCTAATTTTGTTAATTTGGACGCACTCTCTGTGTCCTCTCGTTAGTCTGGCTAAGGGTTTATCTATCTTGTTGATTTTCTCAAAGAACCAACTTTTGGTTCTGTTGATTCTTTCTATGGTCCTTTTTGTTTCTACTTGGTTGATTTCAGCTCTGAGTTTGATTATTTCCTGCCTTCTACTCCTCCTGGGTGTATTTGCTTCTTTTTGTTCTAGAGCTTTTAGGTGTGCTGTCAAGCTGCTGACATATGCTCTTTCCTGTTTCTTTCTGCAGGCACTCAGCGCTATGAGTTTTCCTCTTAGCACAGCTTTCATTGTGTCCCATAAGTTTGGGTATGTTGTATCTTCATTTTCATTAAATTCTAAAAAGTTTTTAATTTCTTTCTTTATTTCTTCCTTGACCAGGTTATCATTGAGTAGAGCATTGTTCAATTTCCACGTATATGTGGGCATTCTTCCCTTATTGTTATTGAAGACCAGTTTTAGGCCGTGGTGGTCCGATAGCATGCATGGGATTATCTCTATCTTTCTGTACCTGTTGAGGCCCGTTTTTTGACCAATTATATGGTCAATTTTGGAGAAAGTACCATGAGGAGCTGAGAAGAAGGTATATCCTTTTGCTTTAGGATAGAATGTTCTATAAATATCCGTTAAGTCCATTTGGCTCATGACTTCTCTTAGTCTGTCGACATCACTGTTTAATTTCTGTTTCCATGATCTGTCCATTGATGAGAGTGGGGTGTTGAAGTCTCCCACTATTATTGTGTGAGGTGCAATGTGTGTTTTGAGCTTTAGTAAGGTTTCTTTTACGTATGTAGGTGCCCTTGTATTTGGGGCATAGATATTTAGGATTGAGAGTTCATCTTGGTGGATTTTTCCTTTGATGAATATGAAGTGTCCTTCCTTATCTTTTTTGATGACTTTTAGTTGGAAATTGATTTTATTTGATATTAGAATGGCTACTCCAGCTTGTTTCTTCTGACCATTTGCTTGGAAAGTTGTTTTCCAGCCTTTCACTCTGAGGTAGTGTCTGTCTTTGTCTCTGAGGTGTGTTTCCTGTAGGCAGCAGAATGCAGGGTCCTCATTGCGTATCCAGTTTGTTAATCTATGTCTTTTTATTGGGGAGTTGAGGCCATTGATATTGAGAGATATTAAGGAATAGTGATTATTGCTTCCCTTTATATTCATATTTGGATGTGAGGTTATGTTTGTGTGCTTTCATTCTCTTTGTTTTGTTGCCAAGTCGATTAGTTTCTTGCTTCTTCTAGGGTATAGCTTGCCTCCTTATGTTGGGCTTTACCATTTATTATCCTTTGTAGTGCTGGATTTGTAGAAAGATATTGTGTAAATTTGGTTTTGTCATGGAATATCTTGGTTTCTCCATCAATGTTAATTGAGAGTTTTGCTGGATACAGTACCCTGGGCTGGCATTTGTGTTCTCTTAGGGTCTGTATGACATCAGTCCAGGATCTTCTGGCCTTCATAGTTTCTGGCGAGAAGTCTGGTGTGATTCTGATAGGTCTCCCTTTATATGTTACTTGACCTTTTTCTCTTACTGCTTTTAATATTCTTTCTTTATTTTGTGCGTTTGGCGTTTTGACAATTATGTGACGGGAGGTGTTTCTTTTCTGGTCCAATCTATTTGGAGTTCTGTAGGCTTCTTGTATGTCTATGGGTATCTCTTTTTTTAGGTTAGGGAAGTTTTCTTCTATGATTTTGTTGAAGATATTTACTGGTCCTTTGAGCTGGGAGTCTTCACTCTCTTCTATACCTATTATCCTTAGGTTTGATCTTCTCATTGAGTCCTGGATTTCCTGTATGTTTTGGACCAGTAGCTTTTTCCGCTTTACATTATCTTTGACAGTTGAGTCAATGATTTCTATGGAATCTTCTGCTCCTGAGATTCTCTCTTCCATCTCTTGAATTCTGTTGGTGAGGCTTGTATCTACAGCTCCTTGTCTCTTCTTTTGGTTTTCTATATCCAGGGTTGTTTCCATGTGTTCTTTGTTGATTGCTTCTATTTCCATTTTTAATTCCTTCAACTGTTTGATTGTGTTTTCCTGGAATTCTTTCAGGGATTTTTGCGATTCCTCTCTGTAGGCTTTTACTTGTTTATTAATGTTTTCCTGTGCTTCCCTAAGTGTGTTCATGTCTTTCTTGAAGTCCTCCAGCATCATGATCAAATATGATTTTGTAACTAGATCTTGCTTTTCTGGTGTGTTTGGATATTCCATGTTTGTTTTGGTGGGAGAATTGGGCTCCGATGATGGCATGTAGTCTTGGTTTCTGTTGCTTGGGTTCCTGCGCTTGCCTCTCGCCATCAGATTATCTCTAGTGTTACTTTGTTCTGCTATTTCTAACAGTGGCTAGACTGTCCTATAAGCCTGTGTGACAGGAGTGCTGTAGACCTGTTTTCCTCTCTTTCAGTCAGTTATGGGGACAGAGTGTTCTGCTTTCTGGCGTGTAGTTTTTCCTCTCTACAGGTCTTCAGCTGTTCCTGTGGGCCTGTGTCTTGAGTTCACCAGGCAGCTTTCTTGCAGCAGAAAATTTGGTCTTACCTGTGGTCCCGAGGCTCAGGTTTGCTCGTGGGGTGCTCCCCACGGGCTCTCTGCAGCGGCAGCAACCAGGAAGACCTGTGCCGCCCCTTCCGGGAGCTTCAGTGCACCAGGGTTCCAGGTGGTCTTTGGCTTTTTCCTCTGGCGTCCGAGATGTGTGTGCAGGGAGCAGTCACTTCTGGTTTCCCAGGCTTGTCTGCCTCTCTGAAGGTTTAGCTCTCCCTCCCACGGGATTTGGGTGCAGAGAACTGTTTATCCGGTCTGTTTCTTTCAGGTTCCGGCGGTGTCTCAGGCACAGGGGTCCTGCCGCTCCTGGGCCCTTCCCCACGGGAGCCCAGAGGCCTTATACAGTTTCCTCTTGGGCCAGGGATGTGGGCAGGGGTGAGCAGAGTTGGTGGTCTCTTCCGCTCTGCAGCTTCAGGAGTGCCCACCTGACCAGGCGGTTGGGTCTCTCTCTCTCCGGGTCTGGGACCAGAGAGCTGCTGCGGGCCGGGATCCGCGGGTGTGGACTTCCGGTAAACACAGAACGTGCCCGGTCCTAGAGAAATTCTGCTTTCCTGTGTCCCAAGCTCACCAGGCAGCTTTCTTGCAGCAGAAAATTTGGTCTTACCTGTGGTCCCGAGGCTCAGGTTCGCTCGTGGGGTGCTCCCCACGGGCTCTCTGCAGCGGCAGCAACCAGGAAGACCTGTGCCGCCCCTTCCGGGAGCTTCAGTGCACCAGGGTTCCAGGTGGTCTTTGGCTTTTTCCTCTGGCGTCCGAGATGTGTGTGCAGGGAGCAGTCACTTCTGGTTTCCCAGGCTTGTCTGCCTCTCTGAAGGTTTAGCTCTCCCTCCCACGGGATTTGGGTGCAGAGAACTGTTTATCCGGTCTGTTTCTTTCAGGTTCCGGCGGTGTCTCAGGCACAGGGGTCCTGCCGCTCCTGGGCCCTTCCCCACGGGAGCCCAGAGGCCTTATACAGTTTCCTCTTGGGCCAGGGATGTGGGCAGGGGTGAGCAGAGTTGGTGGTCTCTTCCGCTCTGCAGCTTCAGGAGTGCCCACCTGACCAGGCGGTTGGGTCTCTCTCTCACCGTGTCTGGGACCAGAGAGCTGCTGCGGGCCGGGATCCGCGGGTGTGGGACTTCCGGTAAACACAGAACGTGCCCGGTCCTAGAGCAATTCTGCTTTCCTGTGTCCCAAGCTCACCAGGCAGCTTTCTTGCAGCAGAAAATTTGGTCTTACCTGTGGTCCCGAGGCTCAGGTTCGCTCGTGGGGTGCTCCCCACGGGCTCTCTGCAGCGGCAGCAACCAGGAAGACCCTTGTTTGTTTTAGTCCATAATACACAAACATACCTCACCTATTTCCTTTGATGTGATGATGACTGATGGCTTCCATCTAGCTTCAGGCTTTGCTACATGCACATTTCTTTTACATTTGTGGTAGGGACTACCATGGAAATTCCAGAGTCAGAGCCCACATGACTGTCTCTGACCCCAACATGTGTGTCTACACGTACACTCATGTTTGTGTACATCAAATATCCTAATCAGAAAACTGGTTTGTTGTTCTGAGTTTGTGCTGTTAACAGGTGGGGGTAGTTTTAATGCCAACAGTGTGATGAAGAAAGCCAAACGAACACATAGTTCCAGTCCCTCTCAGGGAATCAAACCCTTGGAGCCAGGCACACACTGTTTGTGTTTTCCAAGCCCAAGGCTAGATTTCAGATACACTATTACATTCATGCTCTCAGTTGCTTTCTGATTTGGTGATAAATATTTGATTGTCTTTGCTAATGTGAGAAATGAATAATAAATGTCACTCAAGCCGAGACTCTACTCCCAGAGTTCCAGCTCAGGAGATGAGCTAGACCATCAAGAATCTACTTACTTGTTTACAAAATGGAAAATTTCAGTAGATTCGAGAATTTGTCAGCATAACAATTTGTCAACATCGATGGCTGATTCAGAGGTGTCTGCAGCAGGAGAGAAACTGCAGCAGCTGAGTTTTAAATAAAGTTACACCTTTCAGGAAGTGCTAGCTGGTGTTTTCATGACTCAGAAATTCTAACTTTATACCCACCCCTTCCAAATCTGTTTAATGTAATTTTTGATCAGTCTCCTTACAACCTCTTAACACGTTGCAACGAGAGCACTATGCACACCACCCGAAGTAGAAGAAAGTAAGTTTTGAGATAAAAATAGATCTATTATTTCATATTTCTAAATTAGAAACTATTTTCACTTTATAGCTGCCACGTTTTCTCCTCTATGACAATCTCAAATATGAATCTTAGAAACTTTATTTCATCATCTGACACCTATTTAAAGAGCTAACTTTCCTTCTTTCTTTCTTCCTTTCTTCCTTCCTTCCTTCCTTCCTTCCTTCCTCCCTCCCTCCCTTCCTCCCTCCCTTCCTCCCTCCCTTCCTTTCTACGAAGTGCTTCTATACATGCCAATTCACTTTATTTCTAACCCCATGAGGCAAGTTCTGTAATAGCTATTCCACACCTCAGTTTTTGTATGGAAAAGTAGCTCAGGAAACATTAGTAGTGTCACCAAATTAAATAGGCAGATTCCTGGACACAAGCCACACATCAATGATAATGTATTACCTAGCCATCAACTGATGAATCCATTTGGCCAGGTTGATAAAAGTCATTTGTTGGCAGTATGAAGTTCATGTCCATGGTTCTGCAAAGGAAGGCACTTGGAGTGTGAAGTGCTCTCCTTAGGTGGCACCGCTCACTAATGCTCTATCTACACTCCCCACTGCTTGATTTTATTGTTTTAATGGTTCAGAAGTCAGTTAAATAATGAAAGAAAGTTTGTTCTCCAGATGGGTATCAGATGATGAAGTAAAGTTGCTAAGGATCCAAATCCTTGGATCCTACTAAGAACTTGCTTTGGTAGGAGAGTGTTTTAGCTTTCCTTTAGTGTGACAAACACCTGAAGGGAATGGCAAAGTCTGTCTGACTCACAGTTTGGAGGTTTCATTCCCTGTGAGAGGCAGCACAAGGTGGTGGGGCATGGGGAATGTATAGCAGGGTAAAACTTCTCACTTTATGACCTGGTGTAAAAGAAAGAAGCAACTGACCCTCTGCCAGGGCATCACCCCTGTAAAATAGAACCTCCCCAGGCTCTACCTGTTTTTAAAAATTATTAATCATTCCATTTGTTTAAATCTCAAATGATATCCTCCTTCCCAGTTACCCCTCCAAAATGTCTCCTCCCCACATCTGCCCTTCCCCCTCCTTTTTGCCTCTATAAGGGTGCTCCTCCACCCACATACCCACTCCCGCCACCACTCTAGAGTCCCCCTACACTGGGGCATCAAATCTTCACAAGACCATGGGCCTCCCCTCCCATTGATGTCAGACAAGGCCATCCTCTGCTGCATATGTATCTGAAGCCATGGAACCCTCTCTGTACACTCCTTGGTTGATGGTCTAGTCCCTTGGAGCACTGGGTGGTCAGGTCAGCCGACATTGCTCTTCCTATGAGGTTGCAATCCTTTTCTACTCCTCCAGTCCTTCTGCCAGCTCCCCAACTGGGGGCCTTGCAGGATCCACCTCTTAAGGTGTTTACCACATTGAAGAAAGTGGGGACCAAGCTTTTACCTCATAACTGTGAGACTCTTCAAACCCAAGTGGGAGCAGTGAGTACAAGTAAAGGAATAAGGCTTGTCTAAGCTAATGAGTTCAAGGCAAGAATGTGGTCCAGATTAAACTAATCATTCCAGACAATATTATCTTCTCATTATCCAATGCCAAGTCCACAGGAAAATGTGTGAAATTTGTCCCTTTAAGTGGCTTCATACTGGCATGGCCCACATGTTTGAAATATGTTGCTAAGGCCACCTATGCATATTCTTTTCTTCTTTCATTGTATAAATGCTTGTGTGTATGCAACTAGAATCCTGTTCACCTTGACTATGCATTGAAGTTACCTTAATGTACAAAAATACTGTGATGGGACAAGTGTTTTTTCTTGGCTATTCACCAATATGGTCTGCCTTTTTTCTCTTCCCTCTTCTCCTCTGCCACAGCTTACTACACTATTGTCTCTCCAAAAATGTAAAAGTCACAACACCTTTAAAATATGGAATAACAGTTAATCTAAGCAGCAGGGTATGGATGAAAAGCAGGAGCTCCATCAATGTCCTCTTCCGGGCTGCCAGGATGTGAGCAGCTTGCTCCAATGTATACTTTTGAATAAGATGCTTGTGATGATGTGCTGCCTCACCGTAACCTACAGAGCCAGAAGCACAGCTGAGGACTGAAACCTGTGTGAATTGACCTGGAACAATTGTCTATCTAACAAGATGAATATGGGTGGCCATTCTGAAAAATCTCTCTTAAAATAATTCTGCAGGTTTTATTTTTCGAAAAGAAACAAACAGAAACCAGTTGATCACCTTATTTTTCTCCCATTTTTTATCCTGCTTTATGTTTATTATTTAATAACATTGACTTCTCAAAATAACAAGCCAATCCCATGTCTTTAGTCTGAATTAGTGATAGAGAAGAATTGTCTGTGTTCCTGGATCTGTAAAAATTCTTAGGACATTTACTCTTTGAAGAAGGGAATAGGCAACCAGTTATAATTACTTTGGAGTGTTGAGAAATATAATGACATGATTCAAAATCAGGTTTTTAAAATTTCAACTCTTGTCATTTGATAAATATAGGATAAGGCATTCTACCATCTCAGGGAACAAAATTTAGATTTGCTTTTTCCTCCCCAAATGAATATAGTATAGCTTTTTATTATAAAAAGCATATACTAAAAGAACTATTTCTTTATGCCTTAAATAAAATAGAATGTTGTATATTGTTATTAAACAATTTTGATTAATTAATTAATTAATTAATGTATTTAGAGGTTGTGTGTGCATGTCTGGCATGCATGTGTAGAGAGCAGAAGGCAATTTACTGAATCAGATCTTTTCTTCTATTAAGTGGGGCACAAAGATTGAACTCTAGTCATCAGCCTTGGGATCAAACACTTTTTCCTGCTGTGCAATCTTTCTAAACCATTTATAACACTAAATATTGACCTGCTTCTGCAGAAGCCAAACCTTTTAATTCATAGAACACTAAAAGCAAAAAGGAGTTCAAGAGTATATAGACCCTAGTATATAAAATGGAATTGAGTGTTTAGAAACACTAGAGACAAGAGCTGGGAATGTCCTCCAGAAACAGGATGGTCTTATTTTTGTATTTCTTACTTCTGGGTCTGTTCCAGGGTCTTGAAGGTCCATCTTTCTCTAGTCTCTGCTATTTCATACTCTTGATGGAATAGACACATTCAACAGTTCAGGCCACAAGGAAAGACTGACCAGCTCTAGTACACAATAAAGTAATTGAATAAATATGTTTTTATATTAGTATTGCAGAGATGTTTGTATCCTTCCTAACTCCTGGGAAGCTTCTTCACAGGAACACAAATTTACAATAGCTTTTTATTTTAAGGAAGGAAGCAGTACAAATGATCTAATAGCCTCCCTTTTATATAAACATACTTGCCATGAACTTCCTAACACTAAGAACATCATAAACTTTGTTCCTCTGCACTGGTTGTGCCTTAGGAATACTCCTTTAAATCTTTCAGTATTACCTCTATCATAATTTGAATCCACAATCCCTCAATATGCTTGTGTTTTGAATGCCTGGCTCCAAGTTTGTGATCAGGTTTTGAAGTCTGCTTAATGTTGGTACTTAATGGGCATTATCTTGATCTGCACAAAAATCTTTAAAATTGGGGCTTAATGGTACAAAGATTACTAAGGGTAGACCTTTGGAGGTGGTACTCATTTCATGTAATGGCCTGCTGTCTGTATTCTGCTTACTGATATGTGACAGGGGACAAGACTCCAGACATATGACTATTGTCATGAATTTCACTGTGCATTCTCTGCCACAGTGTATCAAAACCACAGAAACTCTAAGCCTAAGGCAACCTTTTCTCACCTCAGTTTGTTCTGATAGAAGAACAAGAAAAGTAGCTAGCACTGAGTGCTTATTTCAAAACTATTTAAATGCCTTTGTAGGTTTTAAAAATGCTTAGGTAGTATGGTAGATTAAACAGAAAAAGTGCCCCTTATAGGCTTATTGTATTTCAATACTCAGTCCCCAGATAGTGGTGCTGTTTGGGGAAGTTAAGGTGGTGGGACCTTGCTGGGGAGGATGTGGCAATAAGCGTGAGGACTGAGAGTTTGTAGTCTCACCTCATTTCCAGTTCTCTCTCTCATTCTGCTTAGAGCTTGTTGTTGAGGATGTAATCTCTCAACTTCCTTTCCCCACCATGATGCCTGCCACTTACTGCTATGCCTCTCGGTCATAATGGACTCTAATCCCTCTGAAACCATAAGCCTACATAAACTTCTTCCATGAATTGCTTTTGGTCATGGTGTTTTTTTTTTTTTTTTTTTTTTTTTTTTTTTTTTTTTTTTTTTGGTTCTTTTTTTCGGAGCTGGGGACCGAACCCAGGGCCTTGCGCTTCCTAGGTAAGCGCTCTACCACTGAGCTAAATCCCCAGCCCCGGTCATGGTGTTTTATCACAGCAACAGAAACGTAACTAATACAGGTAGTAAACGTAAGTAGGAAGTCTAAGTTAAAGCGATTTTTCACTTTCTCTGAATAACTGTGTTACTGAGGATGAGAAGACAAAGACCACTCTGAAAACAAAGTATGATTGGGATAGGAAAATAAGCACGTCTAAGCCTGCTCTACACAGAGATTTGGCAAATTTTGATTGGTGTACTTGAGTTGATAAACAATGTAATAGAAATTATTGGCTTATAACAGGATTATTGGGAGATCTGAAGACCTGAGGTTAGAAAAATGGGAGTGGACCAAAAACGGCCAGTGACTGAACTCAGCTAAGATAACTTGGTGGAAACAGAGTTCAGAGCAGCCTTCCTGTACCTACTGATAAATCCTGAACACCACAATGTACTCAGAAATCACCTTATGTGGTATACTCACCTGGGTACCATTGCTATGGGCACATGCAGAGTAAGGACAGTGCTGTTGCCTCATTAACTCCTTCACTGTGGTTTCCAGTCTCAGTAAACCGGGGAAAGTGGAAGCCCTTAATGAATCAAGTGTTAGACTGTTCATGAATCCTCTCAAGAGAAGAAGCAATTCCAAATGTTAAACTAACAAGACTTACACACGCCCTCCAAGCAAATGTACAGCACATTATCTTTTCTCTCATGCCACCCAGAATATTTGTACCATAAAAAGGATGAATTAAATTATTTTTGCATTCCAAGTTAGAACAACGAACTCTATCTCTTCCAGACTCAGATGGCAGGAAGTACTCACCTCCTCTGAGTGTAAGCACACAATTCAACCTGGCCTTTTCTGGTTGACAGCTGATTAGAAAAATTGACTTAAAAGTGGGTAAAAGGATGTTATTATGTACTATGCAGCTAGAAATAAGAAACAATTGCTTACAGAAATGACTCAAAAAACACAACAGCAGCGCTCTATACATGGACACACACATACACGCAGAGAGATAGGCATACACCCATGCACATATGTGCACCCACGTACTCACACACACAGATACATAGGCATACACACACACAGACATCTACATACATAGACACATACGCACAGTCACATACACACAGTCACATATGCACAAACACACATATAGTCACATACACACACATAAATGCACACACACATACATGCAGAGAGACACATATACACACACTCCCACACACATATGTACCCACACACTCACACACACACAAACACCCATACTCATACACATACGCATACAGAAATATACAAACACACACATATACACACCCAGACATGCACTCAAACGCACACACACAAACACATAGACACACACACATGCACACACACACACACACACACACACACTCACATAGTTCCACTCAGTGGTCTAGGACTGCTTATTTGAGGACAGCAGTAGTCATAGACACACACACACACATACACACACACACACACACACACACACACACACACAAAACCAAACACACAGCAGACAGACAGACAGACAGACAGACAGACAGACACACACACACACACACACACACACCACACACACATTCACATGGTGCTACTCAGTGTTCTAGGACTGCTTATTTGAGGACAGCAGTAGTCATAGACCGCTGGTAAAAGATGAGGACTCTGGCGTTTATTTTGGAGACCTTTTAGACAAGATGGGAAATGGGTAAGCAGTGAATACTAAATAATTGAGAGCTATTCAGAAATGGTGGAAGAAGCAAATTGAGTCTTCTGGAGTTATGGCAAAGAGGAAAAGATGGAAGAGTATGGAAGTCAATCTTAAAATGGAAAGCAGGAAAGCACCCTGTCCAAGATCAAAGTGAGGCTATGAGGAAGGCTCAGAGCTTTGTGTTCAGCAGCTAGGAAATACTTCTAGCTTGGAGCCCAGGCTTTGGAAGTCTTGGTCACTGGAGTATACATATTGTTGAGACTCTAAATGTGAACAGTGGAGGGGGCTGGGAATAAGCAACAACAGTTTCTTCCAGGTCCTGGCACTTACTCTTTCTTTTCTAGGTGCTTTAAAGATCCTCTTAATTGATCTATCTCCCTTTTAACTCCCCAATATGCCTTCCAGAAATGTTTGTTCCTAACTTCTATTTTTCTTTTTTACCTTTTACTGAAATGAGATTATTTTCTCTTACAATATATCCCAATTATTGTTTCCCCTCCCTCTACTCCTCTCTCAGTTTTTCTTTACCTCCTCTCCAATCTAGATCCAAGCCCTTTTTGTCTCTCATTAGAAAAGAACACGCTTCTAAGAGATAACAACACACCTTAATACAATATAATATAATAAAATAGAGTGAAAAGCATTACATTGAAGTTGTATAAGGCAAACCAACAGAAGGAAAAGAGCCAGAGAAGGCACAAGAATTTAGAGACCCATTAGTTCACACACCCAGGAGTCTCATGAAAATATTAGAGAGAAAGCTATAATATATACGCAGAGGGCCTGATGCAATCCCTATAGACCCTGTGCTTGTTGATTCAGTTTCTGTGAGTTCATAATGAGCTTTGCTCAGTTGATTTAGAGATCCTTCTTCTCCCTGTGTCCTTTGTCCCCTGTAGGTCTTATACTCTTTCTGCTTCTTTTACCTTGGGGCTACTTGAGCTCTGAGGGGAGGGATTTGATAGAAATATACCATTTAGAGATGTGTATTCTAAGGTACCCCTCTCTCCACATAATGTCTGGCTGTGGGTATTTGGTTTTACTCTAGGTCCCTGGGCTACCTAGTCTCTGGTTCTTGGTTACTCAAGCAGTGTCAGGGATGGGTTCCATCTCATGGAGTTGGTCTTCAGGCAAATCAGACACCAGTAGGTTACTCCTATAAGCTTTGTCCTACCATATTTTTCAGGTAGGATAGTGTTGTCAATAAAAGGTTTTATGGCTAGGTTGGTGTTCATCTTTCTTTCTTTCTTTCTTTCTTTCTTTCTTTCTTTCTTTCTTTCTTTCTTTCTTCCTTCCTTCCTTCCTTCCTTCCTTTCTTTTTTCTTTCTTTCTTTCTTTCTTTCTTTCTTTCTTCCTTTCTTTCTTCCTTTTCTTTTCTTTTCTTTTCTTTTCTTTTCTTTTCTTTTCTTTTCTTTTCTTTTCTTTCCTTTTCTTTTTTTTTGTTTTGTAGCATGCAGAATACCTGCCCATCCCAAAGATACTAGAACTTGGGGATGATGACTCTCTCTAGGCACCAGCCAATCTCTCTGTGTATATTGACTTGTGTGAGTGTTGTCTTCAGCAATGTGGTCTTGCTGTCACTAAGTGGAGAGCAACCTATTGTCTTGGCAACAGCCTGAATTATTTGAGGATTTCCATGAAAGCCCTTTGATCAACCAATCAATTCAGTGTAACCTGGTCCCGGTAATGGAAGTTTCTTTTAGTGACTAGAGATGGCTATTGGGACTCTGTTTTCTACTCTGTTTTGCTTTGTGATTGCCCATGCTAGGCAGGTACTTTATCACTGATCCACACTTCAATCACCCTTTCTACTCTTCTTTAAAAGTTCCTTGGATGAAATCTGGTTATTTAATTCAACATTTTACGTTTTCATACTTAATGGTTTTATTTCTATCTTTTCATACTTAGTGTATATTACATGCCAAAAAATTTTTGTTGGTTTTGTCAGTGAGAGAAATAGGAGCCATCTTCACTTCAATCTTCTTAATATTTGAATTGATATACAGGCAAGGTAATATCAAACTTAGCCATAGGAGTTCATCTTTTAGACATTACATTTTAGGTTCTAGCTAGAGAAATGGGGGTGGAACAGGAAGAGAAATAAAGGCCTTAGATTGAAAAAACCCACTAGGTTGGTAACTCTCTTTATTTGGAAACAACATGAGCTTCCATGTAGAAATTCTCAATGAGTCTATGAAAAATTACCAGACATAATAAAAGATCTCGACAGTGCCATAGCATGCAAGTTCCAGAGATACAGTTTTATATTAAAATGAATATCAATCATAGTTTTATATTTGAACATTGAGCAATACAAAAAAGAAATTATAATGAAAACTTTATTCACAGTACTATCAGAAATACTAGGCTTAGGGATTAACATCAGTAGAAAGGAACAAGTATCTTATACCTCACAGTAAAAGACAGTTGGAAAAATTAAATAAAGGAAAAGATTCTTATCCCACAGAGTCAGAAACCTATGTGTGTTGTGTGGTACTACTCCTCACACTCCTCAAACTGAGCAGTGGAGGTCATCCTCATTGAAATACCATACAGATATTAAAGTAGTAATTAAGCAACTGGCCATAAATTTCATTTGGAAACACAAAAGCACAGACTGGTTAAATAAAATGCAAAAGAGTGACAGTGTGGAGATTGGTACTATTAGATTACAAACCTCCAACAAAGCTATAGTAATTAATATCTTGTGTTGCAGGTATGTGGGTAGACATGTGTAGAAAAAAATGAAAAGGATGGAATTAAAATCCCAGAAATAGACCTGTTATGATAAATTAGGCATTTTGCCTAGCTCTGCCCCACAGTTACCCATACAGCAGAAAGTATTGAGAAGTAGTGAGAGACCAAACACTGAACACTCTTGGAAGAAGCCATAGAGGTAGATCTTTTTGGTCATGCTGTAGTCTTAACTCTAGCACTGAAAGTACAAGTATCAAACAAGACTGGGGGTAAGGGTGGGAGAGTGGTGAGTGGTGAAAGGGCTTGCCATACAAGTGTGATAACCAGAATTCAGAGGCCCAGAGCTAGAGGAAAGGCTGAGTGGCTGTGTTAGTCTGCTTGTGATTCCAGTTCTGAGAAGGCAGAGACAGAGGATCCACAGATTGAGCTGGTGAGGAGGGGCACCTATAGAGAAAAGTTCTAGGTTCAATTTAGAGGTTGTACTTCAATAAATCAGGTAATGAATACTGGAGATTCCCACAGTCAAGTTTGGCCCTCCACACTCACTGGCAGGTGCACAGGCACACACAGATGTGTACACATAAGTTCACCCATGAACACAACATGCACATGTACACATAAAAATTACAGTAATAGTTTTCATCATATTAGTAGAGTGAAAATATAATATTCAGAATAGGAAAATACTTGTATAATTTATATCTAGTGAACTCTTTTAGTTCAGTAAGACAAATAACCCAACCATAAAGTGATCAAAGAATTTTAGTAGACATT
Organism: Rattus norvegicus; assembly: GCF_021556685.1. NCBI lineage: Eukaryota > Metazoa > Chordata > Mammalia > Rodentia > Muridae > Rattus > Rattus norvegicus. Next base: position 45,056,920 of record NC_141547.1, read on the forward strand.
TGTCTAAGATATTTACAAATGACAAATAACTACTTGAAAGAATAACTCATAATCCATTAGGGAAATGCAAATCAAAACCGCAGTGAGACACTATTTTATATGCGTTTGAAAGACTACTATAAAAAAAAGCCACACAATAAAAAAATTCTTGAAAATTGTTAGTGAGGATGTAAAAAGACTAAAGCCTCCTAACACTGTTACGTTCACACATTGGGAATACAAGATAATTTAGTCACTTTGGGAAATAGTTTGCCAGCTCCCTAAACTGTTAAATTAGTTAACAAAATATCCAGCAGTTCTATTCCTAAAGCCATTCCTAGGCGAATGAAAATTTTTACTCCCACAGTAACATGGCACAAATATTTGTGTCAGGAATATTCATAGGTATCCCAAAGTGATAATAGATAAGTCATTTATACATGTACAATGTCCATATCATGATGTAGTTCTCAAACAAGAAAGGATACAGTGAAGGATGCTACAACAAGAATAACTTCACAAACATTATGTTTGTTGACATACAGCTGCAAAGGACCACATCCTGAGTTCTTCCTTGTGAAATATCTGGCCTTGAGAAATTAGTAAAGACAGAGAGAACATCAGTGACTGCTTGAGGCTGGGAGCATGAGAGTGGGATAGAGAGTTACAGATTTCTCTTTGATGAAAATCTAGTAAATGATGTTGTCCTGGAGAAGATGTTTGAAAACTGGGTTGTGATGGTTGTTACATAACTTTCTTAAGTGCTGCATCCATCAAAATGTGTTCCCTGAACAAGAGATGTTATTTGTTTATTCTTTATTGAGAATTGTTTTCAATAATGATTTAAAAATCACAGTGGTAAGTAGTTCTGTTTCTCATACTTCATAGTCAGTGAAGGTTAAGAGAGGGTCACTGCTTCTAGTGGGTTCTCAGTGGCCCTAGGTGGTAGCAGGTCTATGTGAGCTATATACCTTATGAACACTAACCTAGGGCAAAAAGTATATGGGGGAAAGTATATGGAGGAAAGTGTTGGGGGACTCTTAAAATCTGCCCCAGTGAAAGCAGTACACCCAGATTTAACTCACATTCACTGGCCAAAAGAAGTCTTGGTCACATTCAAGTTCAGAGAATGTGGATAATTAAAAATCTATCATTTACCAGGAGAAGAACTGGAATAGTTGTGGAGTCCTAATAAATACTATTCTTTTTTTTAATGTGTGCACTTCTTTTTTTTTCTCCATCTTTATTAACTTGGGTATTTCTTATTTACATTTCAATTGTTATTCTCCTGCCTGGTTTCCAGACCAACATCTCCCTAACTGTTCCCCTCCCCTTCTGTATGGGTGTTCCCCTCCCCATCCTCCCCCCATTACCTCCCTCCCCCCAACAATCACATTCACTGGGGGTTCACTCTTGGAAGGACCAAGGGGTTCCCCTTCCACTGGTGCTCTTACTAGGCTATTCACTGTTACCTATGAGGTCAGAGTCCAGGGTCAGTCCATGTATAGTCTTTGGGTAGTGGCTTAGTCCCTGGAAGCTCTGGATGGTTAGCATTGTTGTTCATATGGGATCTCAAGACCCTTCAAGCTCTTTCAGTCCTTTCTCTGATTCCTTCAATGGGGGTTCCGTTCTCAGTTCAGTGGTTTGCTGCTGGCATTCACCTATGTATTTGCCGTATTCTGGCTGTGTCTCCCAGGAGAGATCTACATCCGGTTCCTGTCGGGCTGCACCTCTTTGCTTCATCCATCTTATCTAGTTTGGTGGTTGTATATGTATGAGCCACATGTGGGGCAGGCTCTGAATGGGTGTTCCTTCAGCCTCTATAATAAATACTATTGTTTTTTTTTAATTTTACTTTTGAGATTGGAATTTAACTTCAGCATTTCTCCTTTCCCTTCCCTTTCTCAGAAGTCTCCCAAATATTCTGTCCCTGCTCTCCTTCAAATTCCTTCCTTCCTTTTCCATGAAATGTTATTGCATACATATATGTTTTTATAAACACATGTATTCCTAAATATAACCTGTTGAGTCCATATAATGTATGTCTATGTATGTTTTAGGGTCGGTCATTTAGCAGTGGTGACCTCCACCCCTTCTCCCAGCTTTGCTCAGTTGCCTATAGTTCTTTTTGTAGGACTCAAGCCTCTTGGGCTTTACAAAACCTGAAACACCACACATTTTGCCTCCTTTTCTAAAGTTTTACTTATGCAGTATAGAAATTCCATATTTCTTTCCTGCAACAGAAAACCAAGTAGCTTTCATTCATCCATTCCTGATTTTTTTTTGAATTTCATCCATGAGTTATACACTTACATCATTTCCCCCTCTCTCATCCCTCTAGGTCCTCCTTCATGAGCCCCTCTAAAATCTCTATCATCTGCCTGTCTATCTATCTATCTATCTATCTATCTATCTATCTATCTATCTATCTATCATCTATCTATCTATCTATCTATCTATCTATCTATCTATCTATCTATCTATCTGTTTAGCAATTACCACTTTATATATAATCCACTAAAGCATACATCCTTTGGGAAGTCTGGTTCTTTCTCTCTCAACAGTCATTAATTCCTTATAGTACTTCACCTAGGAATGGGATCTTGTCAGATTTCTTATTTATTTTGGCATGTGAAAAGGTGTTGTCATTGTGCCGGTCATTCATATTACTGAGATTTCATTGGTGCAGTTTTCCCCATTACATGCAGAAGACACTATCTCACTGCAGACATCCTCTGGATCCTACAGCTTTTTCAACTCTTCTATAATGTTCCTTAAGCCTTAGGTATAGGGTTGTCCTATAGATGTATTAATTGAGCATAGGCATGTCATGATCAGGTGTTCTCTGCATTTGGACCAATTGTGGCTTCCTTCTGCTGCAAACAGAAGCTCCTTTGGTAAGAGTTGAGAGTTTCTTTGAGTGTAAGGATGAGTATTTAGAATGCACTTAGGAATTATGCAGGTTTAGGTGGCAGTAGCAAGTTCTTCTTCAGGGTACATGACCACACCAGTCATGGGTAGTTGGCCAGGAGTACAGCTCCAGGCATAAATATCATTCTCTTGGATGGACCTTAAGTCCAATTAGATGGCTTCAGGTTCATGTTCTTTTCTATTTCAAGAAAGTGGAAAAGTTGATACAAGATTTAGAAGGGAAAAGATGCCTACACTAGTCTAGACTAGTGTTTTCCCCATGGTAAATGTCTCAGAATTATGAGCTAGTTGAACAAGTGAACAACAACAAAAAAATGAATCACAACAAGGAGCAATAAATGACAGAGAACCTGGTGTGGAATTCAAGCTAAGCATTCAGGGAGTTCAGAAAAGAGACCAAGGTGAACCCAAGTGTCAACAGCAAGGTAGCAGGCATCCCCGGTTCCTATGTTTCATATCAGCACAGATGGATCCTAGAGAGATGCTGCAGTGACCCAGATGGATGGGGTGTTATCTGTGTCACAGTTTGTTTTCCTTCCAGATATGGCTTGGGCAGAACTTTGCAAGTTTAATGAGGGCAGAAAAGAATAAAACCTGGAATCATCTAAATGTGCTGAATTTCCCTTTGTTAATCCAGAATGTGAAATGTAACTGTAATATGTTAGATCCCCTAGGATGAAAGACATTACTCGCTTTGTGTTTAGAATCTGTTAGGCAGTAAAAGGTTCTCCATAATGTGCAGTTGCTGAACATAAGGCTCTAAGAGGGAGGCAGTCTGGAGATAAACCCCATGTTCTTCTGTCTGAATTCAGAGTTTGATTGATGTGATTTAATAGAGACCCCCTTCTCTCCAGCAGCTCATTAGATGGAATGGTTATACACACAGAGTTATATTATATCATGAAAGGTTTTTACATTAAAAAGAGATCTAAGAATGGTTTCAAAGCTCAGCTAATTCATTCATTCTATGTAGACTTTAAAGCAAGAGTTTCCCACTGTGTGAGCTAGCAGAAATCGAAACCTCAATTGCTGTCATATTCTTTGACCTATGTCATTACCAATTTCAGTTCTTCAGAAAGTACTTTCCCTTCAATAAACCTTTTAATGTGTCCGTTTCTAGTAGTGGCCATGAAAGTGATAAGATTAACTGCACAGTCCATCATGACTGCTGTACAGACACTGGTGAACACATAACAGTGAGCCAATTAGCATAAAAGCACCTCATTAAAAGAAAGCCATTAAAAATTCCAGTCAATTTCAGTCATTTATTTCTATTACCAAAAGAGGATTTAAATGGAAGCATCAGCAAAGAAAGAGAAAAAGTAGACACATATCCCCAAATACATGAAAATCTCATTTTGGAAAAGAAACTCCAAAGACATGGAGTTTTCAAAACTGTTGTCCAACTTGCAGAAAAAATAGGAGAATAAGAACAATGTAGAAAGAGGAAACATAGAAATAAGAACAGCCAAAAGACCGGAAATTAAAATTTATATTATAATCATTATTTTGAAAACATATAGTGTGTCTATTAATAGTGAAAAGGAAAAATTCATTTTCATGAACAGGTTATTTAACACAATTGTATGGTAATTGACCCTGAAAAGACACTTAAGGATACTTGTAGAAAGAATCAACCTCCTTTCAAACATCCTTGGAACAAATTCGGAATAGCCTTTATGCTTTTGTGGTTAAACACACACACACACACACACACACACACACACACACACACAGAGAGAGAGAGAGAGAGAGAGAGAGAGAGAGAGAGAGAGAGAGAGAGAGAGAGCCATATATAGAATAGAGAATTTTTAGTGCTTTTCTTAAGGGAACCACACCTATTGCTAATCCTGGGGAAAAAAAGAAAAGATAAGGAAAAGCTCAGATTCCAGAAATAGAAAGGTAATAATGACCAAAACTTCAGAAATTTTCATAAAAGACTTTCATGTATACTGATACATAATTAAAGACCAACCTCTGCCTTGTTCATTTTCTCCATCAGACACATAAGGTAAGATGAATCTTGATGCTCTTTACTTCTTGGGTGGATACGTTTCTTTAGTGTGTCTACCTTTTAGAGTGAACATCTTCAGCAAGCTAACCTTTGCTCTGTGAATATCATCCATGTCAATACAAGATGGGAATTATTGAAACAAATACCTGAGGAAGAAAACACTATGATTTTTGTCCTAAAAATAGCCTTAGAAAGCAATTAGCTAACTAGCAATTGATATTTACTTATGCATTGTTATTCTAATTTCCTTATTCCCATCTGGCTCAATGACATCAGAGTTCTAGTATATGAAAAGCACTCCCTATCTGCTAAAAATGAAGAACAAAACACTTAATCTTGTGGGTAAGCACATTGAGTACTGAGACATTTCACATAAGTAAAATGGTACAAGCAATTTTCTGTATTTAGTTAAGTAGAGTTCAGAGCAATGTCTCAAGTCTCTATTATACAGATAGAAAAAGTTTCAACTATTTCTGTGGTACTGATTTTATTCTTTGTTCTCAAAAGAGATGAAACTCACTAGGCAACTGTTCCGGTATACATAAATTTACTCATAAATTAGGGAGACACTTTTCTCTGAGTTATTAGTAAATGACTCAGTAGATCAAGATTGCAAGTGGTACTTATCTTGCTCAGTCACCTCATGACAGCTACTATATTTTTTAGTTTATTTACTTACATCTTGATCACTGTCCCCTCTCCCAATCCCTCCTCATGAAGCCCCTCCCTCCATCTCCCCTTCCTCTTCTCCTCTGAGAGGGTGGAGGCTCCCTTTGGGTATTCCCTGATCTTGGCGAATCAAATCTCTGCAGGGCTGGGTGCATCCTCTCCCAGACAAAGCAGCTCAGTTAGGAGAATGTATTCCACAGTCAATAGCTTTTAGGATAGCTCCTTCTACAGTTGTTCAGTACCCCTATGAAGACTTAGCAGCACATCTACTACATACATGCAGGAGACCTAGGTCTAGTCCATGTATGCTCTTTGGTTGGTCGTTCAGTCTCTGGGAGCTCCCAAGGGTCCAGGTTAGTTGATTATGTTAGTCTTCCTGTAAACTTCCTATCCCTTTTGGGGCCCTCAGTCCTTCCTTCAGCTCTTCCATGAGAGTCCCCAAGCTCCTTCCAATGTTTAGCAGTGGTCTTCTGTATCTGTTTCAGTCAGCTGATAGGTTGGGGCTTTCAGAGAACAGTTATGCTAGGTTCCTGTCTGCAAATATAACTGAATATCATTACAGGGCTGGTTATTTGTAATTCAGACTATCTGTCCTCCACTGATCAGTTCAAAGGTGGAGTTGTCAAAACTTTGCTCTGGTATATACTGAATAGTTGGGCCCTCATTAGTCATGTTTCTTCCAAATGAACATGAGAAACAGAGGAAGCTGGTCTACCAAGAAGATTTGAGTTAGATTAAGAAGTAGGCAAAGAGCTAGTCACAAATGACCAGTGAGACTACGAGGATAATATAGATACTGTTAATTTAAGACAAGAAACAGGAGCAGTCAGGCACAGATATTGCTGTCAATCTAATGTCACAGGTTCTACCTGGAGTCTGTTGGCTTCATGAAGAAGCATTTTTCTTTCTATCTAATGAACCTTCCTTTACTTGTCTAAGCAACTGAGAACATTTTTATTATTTGCAATTATATTAGTGCCATATCTCTGAGCAGTAATCTGGTCATTTCTGGGTATTATTTTTCATTTGATCCATGGGTGGGGTTTGTCCCTCTCCTGCCATTCATCATAAAGCAGAGCAATAATTGAATCTTCCATTTCTCCTATTCCTGTAGTGGAGAGATTATATATCACTACCCTGTGTGTGTGTGTGTGTGTGTGTGTGTGTGTGTGTGTGTCTGTGTGTGTGTGTGTGTGAGAAAGAGAGAGAGAGACAGAAAGAGAGAGAGAGAGAGAGAGAGACAGAGAGAGAGACAGACAGACAAAGAGAGACAGAGATAGAGATAGAGATGATTTGGAGAAATAAGAGTACAGGTCATCAATTACAGAGACTTTAGAGCAGAGTGGTGGAAGAATTATGGAATTCAACACCACCCACTGACATCATCTGATCATCCTCAGTCCTGGGACCTACAGAGTCCTTTGATAAGATGATAGAATGTCTATACCTCTTTATTGAATCAGGAAAGATTTTTCTCTACATCAGGATGGAAATAAACAAGGTCAGGAGGGTTAATTTTCTTGAATGGTCAGGAGAGAACCCATGGTGACAGATACTTGAAGGGATTGAGAGACCACAGCTCACAGGACCATGACTGTACCTCCATTAGCAGAGTGAAAGGCAAAAGATTACCTAGATAGTTTTTATAATTAAAGGCAAAGTAGACTGAAGATTGCTACCTACCTTATAAGCACACTCAGTTCAAGAGTTGTACTGAGGAATTTGAAGGTATCTTCACTTTAACTGAATAAAGTCGTTTTATATAAAAGTCAAAAGGAATTTCAATTGTAACAAGATTTTTTTTGGGATGCTCTCAAAATGGCAGCTGGCGTGAACTGCTCATGAGAGAGGGTTGACTAATTGGCTTGTTTTCACCCATAGTCACCTTTGTTGTATCTTTCTTCACTTGATTTCTTGAATACCGGATGTGTCTGATCTTTCCTCTGCCCATTCTCCCACTCAGTTTCTCCTGATCTTCACAACTGTGGAGACTCTGATCATGTGCTCAACTCTCAGGCTAGCCGTACTCTGCCTACACTAGACATGCAGGATGCCATCTGTTTCAGGGAAGTGGGAGGTCCCATCTGCTCAAACACATGACAAGGAACTCAAATTGCAAGGAAGTGGGGCAAAGGGAAGCCTGAAATTAGGCAGAAGATAGAAAGAATTGAGCCAGAAGTTCAGGAGTTTGGCTCACAGCTTATAAAGCTGATTGGTGGTCTGGGAGCAGCTCTAAACTCTGCATGGGTATAAAGGTCAATATGTATCCACATTTTTCAGTGGAGCAGACAGAAAACAATAGTCTGATGGGTAAACCAATGAGGTAATTTAGACATTGATGAAGGCTGATATCTTTTAAAATGAGGGTAATTATTAAAAGTTTTTCAGTGTGTTGAATCTAGATAGGGTGGTCTGGGAAGATATGGGAAAGTCACTGCTGTTCAGAAACTACACTGTTGACAAGAATTCAGAATTGCTGTGATTAGGGGAAGGACACTCCAGACGGTAAATGCTGGAGTCCCTAGCCAAGCCAATCCTAACCTTGCTAGAATGCCTGCAGAAATAAAGAAAAATCAAGGAGCAACTTGAGCTCCAGGACCAGAGGTAAGACCAACTTTTCTGTTCCAAGTTTCCTGCCTGGTGGACTCAGGACACACAGAGGCAAAATTCCTCTGGGACCGGACACTTCCAGTTTTTAGCTGGAGCCCAAATCTCACTGATCCCAGCCCACAGCTCCCTGCTCCCAAACACCATGGGAGAGAGAGCTGACTGCCCAGACAGGTGGGCACTCCTGAGAATGCAGAGCAGGAGAGACCACCAATAATGACCACCTCTGCCCACATCCCTGGCCCACGAGGAAACTGTATAGGGCCTCTGGGAACAGGAAGATAGGGGCACTCAAGCAGCAGGTCCCCTGTGGTCCAGACACCACCTGGATCTGAAGGAACCTGGTCTTCAGCTCCCTGTACCCAAATCCCGTGGGAGGGAGAGATAAACCTTAAGAGGGGCAGACACACCCGGGAAGCCAGAGGAGACTACAATCTGCCCACATTTCTGACTCCAGAGGAAAACACCTAATGCCATCTGGGACTACAGTGCACGGGGACCCGGGGAAAAGGCAGCACAGGCCCTCCTGGTTGCCGTCCTCATGGAGAGCTCAAAAGCAGTCCCCCAGGAACAACTTCAGGCCTGGGACCACAGGTAAGAACAAGTTTTCTGCTCCAAGTAACCTGCCTGGTGGACTCAGGACACATGCACACAGGAACAGCAGAAGACCAGTAGACAGGAAAGACAACAAGCCTGAAAGCAGAATACTCTGTTCCCATAACTGGCTGAAAGAAAACAGGAAAACAGGTCTACAGCACTCCTGGCAAACAGCTCTATAGGATGGCCTACCCACTGTCAGAAATAGCAGAACAAGGTAACACCAGAGACAACCTGATGGTGAGAGGCAAGCACAGGAACCCAAGCAACAGAAACCAAGACTACATGGCATTATCAGAGCCCAATTCTCCCAGGAAAGCAAACACTGAATATCCAAACACACCAGAAAACCAAGATCTTGATTTTAAATCACATTTGATCATGATGACGGAGGACTACAAGAAAGATATAAAGAACTCCATTAGAGAAACGGAGGAAAACATAAATAAACAAGTAGAAGCCTATAGAGAGGAATCATAAAAATCCTTGAAAGAATTCCAGGAAAACACAATCAAACAGGTGAAGGATTTAAAAGTGGAGATAGATGCAATAAAGAAAGCACAAAGAGAGACAACCCTGGATATAGGAAACCAAAGGAAGAGACAAAGAGCCATAGATACAAGCATCCCAACAGAATGCAAGAGGTAGAAGAGAGAACCTCAGGAGCAGAAGATTCCATAGAAATCATCGACACAATTGTCAAAGATAATGTAAAACAGAAAAAGCTACTGGTCCAAAACATATAGGAAATCCAAGACTCAATGAGACGATCAAACCTAAGGATAATAGGTATAGAAGAGAGTGAAGACTCCCAGCTCAAAGGACCAGTAAATATCTTCAACAAAATCATAGAGGAAAACTTCCCTAACCTAAAGAAAGAGATGCCCATAAACATACAAGAAGCCTACAGAACTGCAAATAGATTGGACCAGAAAAGAAACTTCTCCCGTCACATAATAGTCAAAACACCAAATGCATAAAACAAAGAAAGAATATTAAAAGCAGTAAGGGAAAAATGTCAAGTAACATATAAAGGCAGACCTATCAGAATCACACCAGACTTCTCACCAGAGAATATGAAAACCAGAAAATCCTAGACAGATATCATACAGACCCTAAGAGAACACAATTGACAGCCCAGGTTACTGTATCCAGCAAAACTCTCAATTAACATAGATGGAGAAATCAAGATATTACATGACAAAACCAAATTTACACAATATCTTTCGACAAATCCAGCACTACAAAGGATAATAAACGGTAAAGCCAAACATAAGGAGGCAAGCTACACCCTAAAAAAAGCAAGAAACTAATCGTCTTGGCAACAAAACAAAGAGAAGAAAAGCACACAAACATAACCTCACATCCAAATACGAATATAACAGGAAGCAACAATCACTATTCCTCAATATCTCTCAACATGAATGGACTCAATTCCCCAATAAAAAGACAAAGGTTAACAAACTGGATATGCAATGAGGACCCTGCATTCTGCTGCCTACAGGAAACACACCTCAGAGACAAAGACAGACACTACCTCAGAGTGAAAGGCTGGAAAACAACTTTCTAAGCAAATGGTCTGAAGAAGCAAGCTGGAGTAGCCATTCTAATATCGAATAAAATCGATTTTCAACTAAAAGTCATCAAAAAAGATAAGGAAGGACACTTCTTATTCATCAAAGGAAAAATCCACCAAGATGAACTCTCAATCCTAAATATCTATGCTCCAAATACAAGGGCACCTACATACATAAAAGAAACCTTACTAAAGCTCAAAGCACACATTGCACCTCACACAATAATAGTAGGAGATTTCAACACCCCACTCTCATCAGTGCACAGATCATGGAAACAGAAATTAAACAGAGACATAGACAGACTAAGAGAAGTCATGAACCAAATGGACTTAACAGATATTTATAGAACATTCTATCCTAAAACAAAAGGATAAACCTTCTTCTCAGCTCCTCATGGTACTTTCTCCAAAATTGACCACATAATTGGTCATAAAACAGGCGTCAATATATACAGAAAGGTAGAAATAATCCCTATCAGACTACCAGGTTAAAGCTGGTCTTTCATAACAATAAGATAAGAACACCCACATATACATGGAAGCTGAACAATGCTCTACACAATGATAACCTGGTCAAGGAAGAAATAAAGAAAGAAATTAAAGACTTCTTTATGAAAATGAAGGTACAACATACCCAAAGTTATGGGACACAATGAAAGTTGTGCTAAGAGAAAAACTCATAGCTCTGAGTGCCTGCAGAAAGAAGCAGGAGAGAGCATATATCAGCAGCTTGACAGCACCCCTAAAAGCTCTTGAACAAAAAGAAGCAAATATACCTAGAAGGAGTAGAAGGCAGGAGATAATCAAACTCAGAGCTAAAATCAATCAAGTAGAGACAAAAAGGAGTATACAAAGTATCAACAGAACCAAAAGCTGGTTCTTTGAGAAAAATCAATAAGATAGATAAACCCTTAGCCAGATTAACCAGAGGGCACAGAGAGTGTGTCCAAATTAACAAAATCAGAAATGAAAAGGGAGAAATAACTACAGAATCAGAGGAAATTAAAAAAAATTGTCAATCCTACTACAAAAGCCTATATTCACCAAAACTTCAAAATCTGGAGGAAATGGACAATTTTCTAGACAGATACCAGGTACCAAAGTTAAATCAGGAATAAATAAACCATTTAAACAACCCTATATATCCTCAGAAATAGAAGCAGTCATTAAAGGTTTCCCAACCAAAAAGATGGGTTCAGTGCAGAATTCTATCAGACCTTCAAAGATGACCTCAAACCAATACTAACCAAACTATTCCACAAAATTGAAACAGACGGAGTGCTACCGAATTCCTTCTATGAAGCCACAATTACTCTTATACATAAACCACACAAAGACCCAACAAAGAAAGAGAACTTCAGATCAATTTCCCTTATGAATATCAACGCAAAAATACTCAATAAAATTCTGGCAAACCGAATCCAAGAGCACATCAAAACAATCATCCACCATAATCAAGTAGGCTTCATCCCAGGCATGCAGGGATGGTTTAATATATGGAAAACCATCAATGTGCTCCATTATATAAACAAACTGAAAGAACAAAACCACATGGTCATTTCATTAGATGCTGAGAAAACATTTGACAAAATTCAACACCCCTTCATGATAAAAGTCCTGGAAAGAATAGGAATTCAAGGCCCATACCTACACATAGTAAAAGTCATATACAGCAAACCAGTAGCTAACATTAAACTAAATGGAGAGAAATTTGATGCAATCCCACTAAAATCAGGTACTAGACAAGGCTGCCCACTCTCTCCCTACTTATTCAGTATAGTTCTTGAAGTTCTAGTCAGAGCAATCCCACAACAAAAGGAGATCAAAGGGATACAGATTGGCAATGAAGAAGTCAAAATATCACTATTTGCAGATGATATGATAATATATTTAAGTGATCCCAAAAGTTCCACCAGAGAACTACTAAAGCTGATAAACAACTTCAGCAAAGTGGCTGGGTATAAAATTAACTCAAATAAATCAGTAGCCTTTCTCTACACAAAAGAAAAACAAGCTGAGAAAGAAATTGGGGAAATGACACCCTTCACAATAGTCCCAAATAATATAAAATACCTCAGTGTGACTTTAACCAAGCAAGAGAAAGATCTGTATGATAAGAACTTTAAGCCTCTGAAGAAAGAAATTGAAGAAGACCTCAGAAGATGGAAAGATCTCCCATGCTCATGGATTGGCAGGATTAATATAGTAAAATGGCCATTTTACCAAAAGCGATCTACAGATTCCATGCAATCCCCATCAAAATCCTAATCCAATTCTTCAGAGAGTTAGACAGAAGAATTTGCAAATTCATCTGGAATAACAAAAAGACCCAGGATAGCTAAAACTATCCTCACGAATAAACGGACTTCTTGGGTAATCACTATCCCCGAACTCAAGCAGTATTACAGAGCAGTAGTGATAAAAACTGCATGGTATTGGTACAGAGACAAACAGATAGACCAGTGGAACAGAATTGAACCAGAAACGAACCCACACACCTATGGTCACTTGATTTTTGACAAAGGAGCTAAAACCATCCCATGGAAAAAAGATAGAATTTTCAGCAAATGTTGCTGGTTCAACTGGAGTCAAGCATGTAGAAGAATGCAGATCGATCCAGGCTTATCACCCTGTACAAAGCTTAAGTCCAAGTGGATCAAGGGCCTCCACATCAAACCAGATACACTCAAACTAATAGAAGAAAAACTACAGAAGCATCTGGAACACATGGGCACTGGAGAAAAGTTCCTGAACAAAACACCAATGGCTTATGCTCTAAGATCAAGAATTGATAAATGGGATCTCATAAAACTTCAAAGCTTCTGTAAGGTAAAGGACACTGTTGTTGGGACAAACCGGCAACCAACAGATTGGGAAAAGATCTTTACCAATCCTACAACAGATAGAGGGCTTACATCCAAAATATACAAAGAACTCAAAAAATTAGACCACAGGGAGACAAATAGCCCTATTAAAAATGGGGTTCAGAGCTAAACAAAAAATTCACAGCTGAGGAATGCTGAATGGCTGAGAAACACCTAAAGAAATGTTCAACATCTTTAGTGATAATGGAAATGCAAATCAAAACAACCCTGAGATTTCACCTCACACCAGTGAGAATGACTAAGATCAAAAAATCAGGTGACAGCAAATGCTGGTGAGGATGTGGAAAAAGAGGAACACTCCTCCATTGTTTGTTGGATTGCAGACTGGTACAACCATTCTGGAAATCAGTCTGGAGGTTCTTCTGAAAATTGGACATTGAACTACCTGAGGACCCAGCTATACCTCTCTTGGGCATATACCCGAAAGATGCCCCAACATATAACAAAGAGATATGCTCCACCATGTTCATAGTAGCCTTATTTATAATAGCTAGAAGCTGGAAAGAACCCAGATGCCCTTCAACAGAGGAATGGATACAGAAAATGTGGTACATCTACACAATGGGTTATTACTTAGTTATTTATGAAATTCATAGGCAAATGGATGGAACTGGAAAATATAATCCTGAGTGAGAAACCCAATCACAGAAAAACACACATGGCATGCACTCATTGATAAGTGGCTATTAGCCTAAGTTCTTGAATTACCCTCGATGCACAGAACACATGAAACTCAAGAAGGCTGACCAAAATGCGAATGCTTCACTCCTTCTTTAAAAGAGGAACAAGAATACACTTTGGAGGGAATAGGGAGGCAAAGTTTAGAACAGAGGCAGAAGGAACACCCATTCAGAGCCTGCCCCACATGTGACCCATACATATACAGCCACCAAACTAGATAAGATTTATGAAGCAAAGAAGTGCAGGTCTACAGGAACTGGATGTAGATCTGTCCTGAGAGACACAACCAGAATACAACAAATACATAGGTGAACGCCATCATTAAACCACTGAACTGAGAACGGGAACCCTGTGAAGGAATCAGAGAAAGGACTGAAAGAGTTTGAAGGGAGCTTGTGACCCCATATGGACAACAATGCCAACCAACCAGAGCTTCCAGGGACTAAGCCACTACCCAAAGACTACACATGGACTGACCCTGGGCTCCCACCTCATAGGTAGCAATGAATAGCCTAGTAAGAGCAGCAGTGGAAGTGGAAGTCCTTGGTCCAGCCAATACTGAACTCCCAGTGAACATGATTGTTGGAGGGCGGTGATGGGGGGAGGATGGTGAGGGGAACTCCCATTCAGAAGAGGAGGGGTAGGGTTTAGGGGGATGTTGGGCGGAAACCTGCAAAGGGAATAGCAATCAAAATGTAAATAAGAAAAAGTCTAGTTAATAAAGATGGAAAGAAAAAAAAATATAAAATCTAAAAAAAAAAAAAAAGAATCAAGGAAATTAAAAGAGTCCCAAAGTGAAAAAAATAAACATAGGATCTTTGCTACAAAACAAAACAAAACCAAAAACCAAAAAAAAAAAAAAACCAATCAAAAGGGGGAAGGGTGACCTTATGGGGGAAAAGCACGTATGCAGGGAGTAAATCCTACAGGTTGATGCAGCAACTGTTTTTGCAATTATTGGAGGAATTCAAAGCCCCTATTACATCATCAAATTTATGTTATTAAAAAGCAGAGGCTGGGTGGGTGATCAGTGGAAATGAGTTATTGGAAAGGAGGAAGGGACTCAGGGACTCCAGGCAGATTGATGATTTGAACTGGAGAGACTGAGTAATCTGCTCCAGAACGCTCAGCTTCCACATCAAGAACAAAGATCAAGAGATTACTCATGTATTTCCATGACTTCCTTCTCCTTTCTGAACTAGGATATCAGCTGGCAGTGCAACCCAGTCAGCATTTGAGCAGCCCACCCCTGCCAAGCACCTAGTAGGTGCACATTTGCTATCTTCTCTGGCAGTCTAGCCCTTTCAGGGAATTCCTTACTTTAAGTTTGTGGCTATTCCAATGGAAGTTATTAAAAGTTCCTTTTTTTCAATTATGGCATAAACATGCACTACTGTCAATCACACAGTCACATATAATTTGTAGACTTGGAAGGCAGTAATAGAGCAGAGCTGATGTCAAGAAGAGCCCATGTGATGAGGACAGATCCAGAGACGTGTGCATTCCAGAATCAGCAGGCACAGCTTCAAAAGTACAGCCAGGGTTCAGAAGTACCAATGCCAGATACAACACAAGGTCCTTTGGTGTGCTATGTTTCTGGATAACTAGCCGTTATACAGTTTCTAATCCAGTATGTCATGGCTCCACAGATGCCAAAAGATGGCTAATGATTATTAACTTTCCATTTCCAAAAGATTAGGTCCTTTTGTCACCTACCCATACACACCAGTCACTCCCATCTTCAATGAAATACCATTGTAAGGTTGATAATATAAGGGGAAAGAGACCACTAAAAGTTGAGTGTTGTGGCTTTAAAAATATTTCTATTTCAGGCTTGTCTACAGACGTCAAATTATAAAATAGGACATGAGACCCAAATCACATGCTTAATGTAATTCTTCTGGAAAAATCAAGTGAATTTGTGAGTGATTTTGAGCAGGTTTCTGGTCCAATGGGCAGTTCAGAATGAAAACCAGAACCATAGTTTGCAC
The DNA here is from genome assembly GCF_021556685.1 of Rattus norvegicus. Classification (NCBI taxonomy): domain Eukaryota; kingdom Metazoa; phylum Chordata; class Mammalia; order Rodentia; family Muridae; genus Rattus; species Rattus norvegicus. Next base: position 45,072,850 of record NC_141547.1, read on the forward strand.
TCATTTTGAAAATGGTTATTATCACTAGGTTTTTTTTGGCTCCTCAGTCGTGTTGTGGAGTTTCTGACTTATTGGCAGTATTTATAGGCACTTTCCCTACTACAATTGGAAATCTCACACACACAAAAGTGAATGGGAAGAAATGATTGCCAATTACCTCTTGTTAGAAGTTTAGTAAGTAATGAGAGCTTAATGTTACCATTGGATTCTGATTCCTACTGTTCAGAATAGCTACATGCTGTAAATTATAAGGAAATATTAGAGTAGAAAATTGAGGCAGTCCTCCAACATGATTGAAGAATATGCTTTTGAATATTAATTTTACTTATTCATTGTTTTAAAATAGATGTCTCTGAAGATCAAATTGAAAAAGTCTAATAAATCTGAATCTTAAATGCAGATAATGTCTCTTTAATGGGTTTCTTTGTCTTTGGAGTTTCAGATGCAGATTCCTTTAGGCCACACAAAGAAAGGAATATGTGTTGCAATGATAAGCACTGACCTATGCCTTCCTCTCAGGGCTGTGCCTGAGGAATGGTGTAGCTTAGAGCAAAAATGCTGTCTGCATGAAGACTTTCATCAATCCATTGATTAATAACAAGCATTCGTTTTACACGTGGACTCATGAGTAGATTGTGAATACAACACAAGTTTCATCAGTTTATGTTCATCTCAGTAATTTCTTCCCCATTGTCATTGTTAGTAATATTATAGGCATTGGCTTTGCTGAGTCAACTCTCCCTCTGGACAAATCTGTGACACAGGCACCCTAGGCAAAAAGGAGAGAGTATAACTCAACTTTTTGTTATTCTAATATGTCCTTGAGATGAAGTTACAAAAGGAAATGATAGTTTGGGGATAGTAGTTTTGAAATTTCCATTACAAGGTTGGTTGGTCCAGGTGCTTCTAAGCTTCATGAGGCAGGAATGTGTAGATGTATAGATGAGGAGGTTGTTCACCTCATGGTATCCAGGAAGCTAGAGAGAAATATCCTAATATCCTTTTCAAGAACAGTCCCATAAAGATTTGATTTCCCTTTAGGAGCTTTAGCCTCTAAGATTTTCTTTACCCTCATTAATAGCACTGATTGGTGACTAAATCTCAGTGTATGACCCTTGGGAGTACATTTAAGATACAACCTATAACTGAAAGAGGAAAACACTTTATTGTTTGGTGTTGGGTATGTCAGCATAGCACACTTTACCTCCATTTATGGGATACTACCCAATGAATTTCTTGACACATTCATGGTCAACTATTTGGTCATGAGAAATTAGTCAAAGGGCCTTGGAGGTTTGTTTCCAAAATCAGCGAAGTACCTCTGTGAGAAGCTCCAGAGAAGGGTTTCAAAGGATGGAGAAAGCCATACCATAGCAGGAAGACTGTGATAGAACTTTAGATGGCTAGGTTTGTGTAGAGACCTGGATAAGGAACTGATTATAGAAAGTGTCTGTTTCTTGCTTTTCCCTAAGGATTTACTTTATGTAGGTATTTGAACTTCCTTGTGAGTGTAAGAAGATGTCAATGATAAACAGACATTTCCCCAAATTCATCATGAAAGTCAGTGTAGGAGTTCTTCTCTTTATTTTCATTATTCTTGCCCATCTCTTCTCAAATGCTGCTTGTACCCTCTGGATTCAGTCTGCATCTTCTGCTGTTTCACCTCGCACCTGTTTTCTCAGAACAATGTGCTGCCTTTGAATTTTTTTGATCTGCTCTTATTCCAGTATTTTTATCAAAAGATTGTAAACTCCTTGAAGATGATGCCAAGAGAAACTCTTCATGGAAACTCTACACAGTAAATATATTCTGATCTTGACAAATGAGTGAATTCACTGCTGGTGACAGCCCAGGGCTAGATACTCTTGAGCTCAGGCAGATAGGACAGCAGGAAGTAGAACATAATTTCTCACTCTGCTCCATAGTCAATCAGATAAGACACAGAGATAAGGATATCTAATGTGGTTTGGTATATTGATGGGCAGGTAAAACCTGGAGGGATATGAATTTTACTTGAAGTTTAGATAGGCTGTGATGGCAGATAAACTTTCTAAACACATTTTACACTTGGGACTATTTTTTCCTTAATCTCCACTTCCATTCTGCAAGCAGATTATCTTTCCATACTGATCAGCTAGGATGTGAATTGAGTTACATACTGAAGTGATTTGCTTTATTAAGATTTTGGTCCTCATGGCAAATTTATCAAATTTTTGCTTATGTTGATCCTATGTGGGGTTACATTAAAGGACAACACTGAATATTCAAGTCATATTCATAATCAAGTCTGTTGCATGATAGAACCATGGACTGTATCTTGTCATGTGGAACAAGGTTGGGAAAGAACTAAAACCTAATAATGTCAAAAAGAATTGCATCTGTAAGGAAATTTCCTTTAGTAAGATCTTTCAAATTTGTGTCTCACAATAATGCTGTCTGTTTCATAGATGATCGAAGAATCTAAGAACTGCCTGATCAGTGTATCTGTGATCCTTAGCTTTAGCTGTCAATTTCACAGAACCTAAAATACTTGAGAAGCAAGTTTTAATGAAAGATAATCTACATTGGGTTGGCCTGTGGTTATGTCTTTGGGGAGAGTTGTCTTATCTTAACTAATGTGTAAAGACCCACAATAAATGTTGGCAGCCCCCTTTGTCAGTGGCCTAGATAAAAGGATACAGAGGAGAGAAATCTTTACTATTTGGCTCACTTGGCCTTCACTCCTGCTTTTTCTGATTCCTTTTCTGACATTAGAACTGGCTTCTTTGTATTTCTGTTGTAGAATAAAAACTAGTGGCATTTGAGAAATCACCAGGCTTTCAGAGACACTCGGGGATTTCTGAGTCCAAACCCTGTGGACTGAGCAATTACAGGGTTCTTGGCTATTTTGATGTCAGATGGCCTTTGCTGAACTATTTGGACACTATCATGTAAACCAATTTAAAAACTCCTCTTCAGTATATATTCATTCTGTCAGTTCTCTTTCTCTAGAGATGCCAGCCTATAGCATTCTTATTTTGTGAAGAGCCACATATTATACACAGCCCTGTAGATCTATTGGGTGACTATTCATTTAGGCAATGTAAAAGGGAAATTAAATAAATAATTAGGTTTTTAAGATTTATTTTGAAATTGTGTGTGTGTGTATGTGTGTGTGTGTGTGTGTGTGTGTGTGTGTGTGTGTGTGTGTGTGTGTGTGTGTGTGATTACAGTTGCCCGTGGAAGTCCAGAAGTGGGCCATGAGTCTCTAGGTCCTGTTTGTGAGCTGCCTTACATGGAAGCCTGAATTGGAACCTGGATCCTTTGCTAGACAGCATGTACTCTTAACTGCTGAGCCATCTCATTGAAACAATTAGCTTTTGGCTTCCTTATACTGAACACTAGATGCCAGAAAAACAAGTATTAACAGAATATGGGAGGAAGGATGGATGAAAGTAGACACACAGCAGGAAACCAACATGCAGAGGAGCTGCTACCAAATGTTCGTCTGATGTTCCCATCATAACTTTCTTGTGTGATATTGGTCCAGGGGCTGCATCCTTGTAGCCATTTTTCACTTTGCACACACAAAATGACTGAAACATGGTTGTCTTTGATAGATATGCTGGAAATCACAAGAGCTGACTATTTTTATTGAGTTATTTTGCAGAGATTAGAGTTAGTAATTGGTGAAGTGAAAAAGTGAATGCTTTAAGAATTGTCCACTCACTATGCTTAGAACTCCAGAAAGCTTCTGTGGAACCTCCGAGAGATGCTGCAGGACATCTGGGACAGTATTTTATTTATTTATTTATTTATTTATTTATTTATTTATTTATTTATTGGTTTTTATATAATTTTAATGATTAGTTTAGCCAACCTTATTTTAAAAACAAAGGCAGAATATGACAAATATAAAAATCATTTTGTCATTCACATAAGACAGAATAAGAATAATAAACTAAAGAAACTTCTACTGATTCATTGATCCTAGGAATCAACTAGGAATAACTAGTTGGCAAAATCCCACTTAAACATTTTTCTCATGCTTCATCTCCAAGCTCCAGCTTTTACTTTTCAACTTCTCTGATTCTGTTGGTACATTAATGTCCTGTTATGTGTTATAAAGATTATGGAAATATTTCTGTTTATAAGACGTTTGATATTTTAACTATGTATTTATGAGATAGCTCTCCATTCTGATTCTATCAAGTCAAGTGAGCAAAGCCAGAGCTCAGACTAATTATTTTTAGATAATAGTTAATAGTTTGTTGAGCACTTAGCTGTTGGTGTGGTCAATGCTCAGAGTCCTGGTTTTCTTCTTCATTTCAGCCCCATCTGTATGAAGGTGAACACTATCATTTTTATAAACAACAAAACTCAAAGGCACACTTGGTCAATGTGAGAGAAGAGAAATGGAGTTAAATTGATATTTAGAAATGACAGTGCTGCTTCCTTCTGGATATTAGATGTCCTGCAGCCAATCCCACTGTCTTTAAACATTAGCTCATGATCTCAACAGCCAACTAGGCTCCTCTAATTTCTTTCCCTCACACAGCACTCCTTCACTAAGCCTTAGGACAGTAAAACAGGAATTAAAAGCATGACCACCTGTAGAAGTCTCACTTCCTCCCACAGCCCAGAATATATACAACAAGGCAGAATAGGAATATGGGTAGACTGTCACAAAGGTCTGGGAGATAGACACAATTCACATTACAGCAAGGATCAGAAAGGACATCTGGCCTCTTTGGTAATATATTTGAGTATCAAATACATTTATATAATGAAGAGAGGAAACTGAATAGTCTTTAACGATGCTACATGACATTATCACCATTTTAAATTTGTGCTCAGTGTCACTATTAGAGAAATCTATGAGATGAAATTCAACAGTGATACCATTTGCAAGCACATGTAAAGAAATATTTTTCTTGTATGTGAACTTGCATGTGAATGGTGTTATTTGCCTGTTAGTTTTATTCATGTATATACATGATACTCAGGTGTCAGTCTTCACATAAAATGATTTCCACTTATTGCCTACATAATTCAGTGCTTCATGACTCTGAATAATTAGCATAACTACAATTTTTGGTTTAGGTCATTATATTTAAAACACACATTTTTAATGTAGCATTTATTTAAATATTCAGTCTATGAGGTACAGTGGTGCATCACCAATATTAGCAGTGCTTCTCAAAGTCACAGAAGGAATTGTCCACGACAAGCTAACATGTTCATGTCAGAGTTTTCTCCTATTTATCAGAGAGAGGTGGGGAGCAGTCTATTCTTGGCAGTGAGAATTCCCTCCCCCACAGCCTCCAGAGAACAATGACAGGAAAATGATTAATGAGTGAGCTCCTCATCACTGTAGGCAGGAATCATGTCTGTGCACCAGGGAAGCCTAAATAATTGAAAGAAAGAGGTAATAGTGGTAACATTAGTTATTACAGGTCACAGAAGCTTTATTCCTGGGCATTCAGCCCAGTTTGTGGATCACTCACATATTCCAGACCATGATTTGCTTTGCTAATTGGTAAGTAGCCTCTTGTAGCTCAGAATCACAGTAGAGAGTAGAAAGAGAGGCTGAGAAGAATTGCTTGTTCTCCTCCTTATTGGAGCTTTTCCTGATAACACTTAAAATAGAGCTTTACTAATGGATGATAAATGGCCACATCCCAGTTGGAAAACCCATGCTATTTATCATTGGTTTTAGAGTGGGAAGTCGGTTGCTTCAAGGTCAAACATATTGAATGGTAGTGTACTTTGGGTTTGATTGGGATTAATGTTTTCTCTCTCTTTTCATAACAGATGAGAAGATACTGTGGTGTTAGTGGAATTAGAGTAGTGGTGAAGGGTATATGAGAAAAGGCACTTACTAAAGTGCCGTATAGAGCCTGTGTATGTGATTAATTGAAGCTAACAACAGATTGAACTGTAGCCTTAAAGGAGTAGAAGACAGATGGTTCTGGGCAAGGCAGTATGAGAAGAGGCTGCATTGTTATGAATGGAGGTTGAGAGACCAGCATTGGATGGCTTGAGATGAAAGATCTACTTTAGCATAGCTTGTTTGTAGCTCTGCATCCAAGCTTTGGGTCTTGTTAGCTCTTTTGATATGTGGATGATAGTGCTCTGTTAGATATTAAGTTGACATATAAAAAAACTTACAGCCATAAGTATGTATATGAACACATACATTTCCACTTGTGAATATCGAGGACATAGGGGTGCAGTTATGGAGATGGCTGTAAAATTAATGCTGAACCAAAGCCAGGTCAATTCAAATGATACCATTCACAGAAATTCAAATTGCATCACAAGACAAAGCATGTTGCTTGCAGAACCTCAGTGGTTTATGACAGCACAAAAGCAGAATTACTACGGAGTTTTCTAGAAACAAGCATTTAAAAGTAGTCCCTTGTCTGATGGTAACTTAAGCAGAAAATTTTAGATAAGTTTTGTTTCTATAAGCCAAGACATTTCATGCTGTGTTTACTAATTTTAAGGTCATCATCCTATTTATAATAGATAATTAAAAACAGAGATTTTGCAAGAGACCATGAATTCCACAATACTTCATAAAATAAAATTCTAACATGAAATTAAATTACATTAAGAATAAAAAATGAAATTTAAGAAGTCTAATAGGTAATTGATTTTAAAAAGCCCCCTTAAGGTTGAGAAAAACAAGGAGTCTGGCTATGTAATTATAAAACCCAGAACCCAGTGTCAGACACAGCCATGAGTGTATTTCAGAAAGGAACACACTTTAGGTTTATTACTTTATATTTTATGTTGTATGTTATAATATTAAAAAAGAACAAGTCAACATACACAATCTCTAAGATGCTACATGCAGTAAGTGGTTTGGAAAAAAGATTTGCCTTCACTTTTGAACAGCATGTGGTGTGCTAAGGACCATTTTCTACTGTGTGAAAGCAAAGATCATCACCTCTATGCCGACTACCGGAAGCAGAGTCCACATACTTCCACCCACTGCCTCCAGGACTGCAGTTTAACCAGTTTCTGAGACTGGCAGATATACTCCTCAGCAACTAGTTGTTTGATAAAGATTACTTATAGACATGCAAATTGAACAAGAAGCCTAAAGTCTTTATGGGCTGCCCCTCCACTGCTTAAGACAGTTGCCTGAGGTGCTTGGAGTATTGACTATGTGTGTCCCCACTTTTATAATGCCTGAAAGGGCCTACAGTTCAGGCTGCAGGATTATATAATAAGGGACAAAATGATCATGTGGTAAAACAATGAATATCTTGCTTCCAGGTAAGGTGGGGAACAAAGTCTGGGCTGGCCTGGGTAGCTCTTCTCTAACTTAAGGTGTAATACTTTTTAGGAAGGACAGAAATAAGGCTCAGAATGCTTCATGCAGCATGTCTCTATCTCAAGATAGTGCACTTCCAGCACATTCTATAGCTATTCTGAGACTACAGGCAAGTCTAAGAAAGAGTGAAAAACTGGGGCAGTGGAGGCTATCTGGGGACTATGAAAATATTTCTAAAGTCCCAATTCAGCTTAACAGAATTTACTATAAATTTGCTAAACAATGAGAGGAAGTTCATTTAACCCATACTATCTGTTTTTGTCTATTGTTAATATATTTCAGGCAAAAAAAGTTCAGGTGTTCTTACCTCATTCGTCTGTTACCTAGTATGTCTGTCACTACAATCAAACCAGCCAGTTTATCCGTGGACGGAGGGTAAAACTTCATCCAGATACTGCGCAGAGGTGTCCTCTTGGTGTCCCCACTCAAGCTATGCTAAAGAGGTATCCTCTATTGCAGGGTTTTATAAGTGCACTCCCCTCTCCTTCTGTAAAACTCTTTAATTCCAATAAACCTATAATATTTTTTTTGCTTTATTATTATATCACTTTCTTCTTCCCTTTTCTCCCTCCAAACTTTCTTAGGTATTTTCTTTGCTCTCAAAATCATGGCTTCTTTTTTTCATTAGTTGATATTTCTAAGTATGTAAATAAATCCTGCTCAATTTATGTAATGTCCCTTGTGTGTATGTGTACCACCCACAGTTTTGAAGCATATATATCTTCTTCGTTTGAAGCAATTATCCTAAATGCAGAGACCGGTGATTAGTATATCAGGTATATAATTTGTTATCTAAAGCTGCATTTATTCAATCCTAATGAGGGCAGAGTTCAATGTTTTTCTCAAATCTGGACTTCCTAATCTTCCTGTGAGAGATAAACTTTCTATTTTAGTAAAAAAAAATTGCCTGCATTTTATTTCATTATACCCAAGTTTTACATAACATCTCTTTAGTAGGTTTCTCTTCCTTAGTCCATTTGGGATGAATATCTATTGCTCTGTCTCAAATAATTTTCAATGGAGCAGCTTGTGAAGGCAATGCAACCATCTTTAAATGTATGCCCTCCACTTTTTGAGTGAGTTTGAGAAGAACATTGAAACCTGTACAAATCATTTTGAACATCCGTATTCTCTCCAACCCACCAATTATTTTCCAGGTATGCAGAGAGACAGGCACAAGAATTCTCATTACTTTACTTACGTCTTATGTCTTCACAATGCTTTGGAAAATTAAGATGAGGAAACGTTTTGCTAGTATTATTCTTTCCTCAAACTAAAGAATCTGAGGCAGACGTCACTAATGAACCCCAATGGTCTTACCTACTGAGTCTAAGTTGAGCTTCTCATTTTTTCCCCCTCAACAACCCAGTCCCACAGGCAACCAGAACCAAACCACTAGAGTCGTGAAGTGGAATATTTTGGCTTTACTAGCCTGAACACAGTTGGGCATTGGGACAAAGTGAACTTGACAGTTTGTTTTAAATGGGTTTAAATATAGGCAATGATAAACAGATTTTCAAAGGTAAAGTTAACCCTCTTAAAAAAAAACATGTCATAAAAATTGGCCTGTGAAAAACAGGACAATTTTACTAATAATTGTTGGATATATTTTACTTTCACCTTTAGAACTAAGTTAAGCAATCATTTTAGGATGACAAATTATGCTCCCCATCTCTTGATGCTTTTAACTTCTTGTCAAAATGCTGAGATTTATTTTGCTTTTATAATTCCTATTGATCCATTACACAGTGGAGCTAATTTTCAACTGTCATTCAATGTATTTTTATGACTTTTTAAAAGATTTTTGAATTGCTCTTTTAATTTACAAATTTCTTTATACATAGCAGTCCATGGAAGAGAAAAAATCTAATAGGATATCAGAGTGGGCCACATCAACATTCCACAGATTTACCCATACTTTCCAAAACAAGAGTAAAAATTGCCATGTCTACTATGTGCTTCTTCCCCAAAGTTGATATATTACCCTGAGCTACAGCATATATTGCAAGTCTTTCCAGCAAATACGTTTAGAACAAAAAGCAGTAAGTCACCAAGGGATAATTTTAGACCACCAGAGCAGAGGAAGAAGAAAGGAACGTAGTTGCATGCATAGAATGAAAAATTTCAATGTTTCTTGTGAGCGATGGTCTAAATTTTTATTTTTGTGCTTGGATTTAAGAGTCCCTAGCAAATAAAGAATTGTTAGAGACTCTGTGTAGATGTCTGTGTATCAATTTAGTTAAAAGATGGTTTCCTAAGACAGTGAAGATTCCCACATCTTTAGATTAATTTTCTCACCAATGCTAAGTACTTCAACAGATGTTTCTTTCAGCTAAAGGAATCAAGTTTAAGGTTGGGAAGATAAATTGTGTTAAATTGATGTTCTTGGAGGCAACGCCATTTGTATTTCACTTGGGATGTTTTGATTTCTGGGGAAGACCTAGATTCAAGCCACATACTGGCTGTTTGGATGCCAGTTAGAAAGACCTTCTCTTTGACATGCACATCCTCGCTTGTAGGAGCCTGTTTTTCACTCCTAAAGCTGCTTTTTTGTAAGTTGGTACATGTGTTTGACAATGATACAAACTTGGAGAGAAATTCATTAGTAAGTGGAGATGCTAGAGGAGAAAGCGCAGCCTACTTCTGTCTAAAGACAATAATAGTCTTGTCTTCAGAGAGCTCAAGATTTCTAGCAATTAAAATTTTCAACCTACCTCAAGAAACAGCAATATGTGAAATATATGCAGACCTAACAGGGCTCTATCTACCATGCTCTGGAAGCCAGGCAAGAGCCTCTGCTCATGACTAATGGTAGTGTTTCTGTTTGTTCCTAAAGGTATAAAGGTAATCAACCAGAACAGGAAGTAACAGTAATCCAGTTTTAGAAATATTGAAATAAAGTTTATAAATCTTTTAAAATGATCTCAAATGTAATAGGATACTGTAGACTTACAACCCTCGATTCCTGGTTAGCAGTTTCATGGCCTACTGTTCTTGGATTTCTACTTTTACAACACTCTTAATCTTCTCTTTCATCTTCTTTTTTCTCCTCTTTTCATGAGTCAGGGTTTCATCATACCCTTGGGATGAGAATAGATGTCTCTGCAACATTCTAGTCCTTTGACTAAAGCCACAATTTTGCTACCCCAAGGCCGAAGGCTGCCTGTCCATAAGAGGATTAATAATCCTATTTATTTATATGGTTATTGTTGGAAACTAGGTGATTTTAAGTAAAAGCCTCATCCAGAGTAAGACCAGAACTTTATAGTGGATATTGTCATCTACCCAAGTAGCATCCTCTGTGAAAAACTTCTATTTTTTGTCTTTTCTGAAAATTTTTTATACCCATCAACTCTGTCACTTACTTTGTCTTCAGTCTTGATTGGGTATCTGTGATAGTTTGAATGAGAAATGTACTCTATAGGCTTGGGTGTTTGAATACTTGATACCCAATTGATAGCACTTTTTGGGGGAAGTTATGGAAACATTAGGAGATATAGCTTTGCTGTTGGGAAAACCTTTAAATCTTTGGAAATGTCAATCAAAAGTTGTGGGAAATCCATACTGAATTTACTTTTCTCTTTAGGATTTTCAAACCTTTAGTTATTATCGCTTGTCTGTACTCTCATAGGATGATACCCATTTAATCAATCTCTCTCTATTTTTTTTTTTTGTTGATAGATATCTTTGGAAAAGTCTGTGGATCTAGGATATTCTGATTTCTGTTAGTATTTAGGAACAAATTTTCTAGGTTGGTAATTTAGACTGTATAATATATTGTAGTCAAGTCAAAAGGTCAATGTCTGTCAAATATCAAATATTAAGCAAAGAATGGAACTATTTACTTCCTGAAATTACACACACACACACACTCACACACACATGCATACACACACACACACACACATGCATACACACACACACTCACACACAATTTCAAGAGAAATCAACATACTTTTGTACATCTTGGAAACAATAATTGCATAAATACTTGAATAGTCCCATAACATAGTTTGTATATCTGAATGGTTTGTCTCCCTGATGTAACCATAAATCCATCAAACATGGGATTATAGCTGTTTTCCTTTTGGGTAGCCCTGGCATTAGTTTTCTGTGCAAGTAGAACATGGAGTACTAAGATTTGATTTCATCTTGCATCCAATATCTTTCCCACTGTGGCCAAGGGTGAATTTCACAGGTTCCTTTCCCTCTCTGAGTCTCATGTTTGTTTTTCATGCTAGATACTAGAGAACTGAATACAAAGTTTCTGAAAAGGAATAACTTGGTAAATGTTGATATTCTTTCATTTCTTACTTTATGGGTTTTTTTTGGGTGGGGCAATTTTTCTTTATTTGGATAAAGTATACTGTTTCTTTATTCTATCTGAATGACACTTCTCAGCAAATATTGTGCTACCGTGTTGTTGCTATGTTGAAGACATATAGTAGACCTCATCCTTTGATTTTATAAGAATTATTGGCAACTCATAAGAATGATTGGCAATGTGGTCATTATTGACTGCCCAAACTTGAGGTACTGTTTGTAGGTGTTACAAGAGAAAGCCCTTCTGTTTATTACAAATGACTGAGTCATTTGGCTAGTTTCTTCCTTGATTATGCTTAATTATCATGTATAATAAGGCATCTGTTCAGATTAGGAACGTGGATCTTTTGGGGTCTGGACAGTTGACCAGCTCTCCATGTCTAGACAAGGTCTGTTAGGGACCAGTGACAGATGGTGAGCCCAAAGTTCCCTGATACTAAATCCATCATGTTACTTTTATATTGAACAGCTAGGGATTCACTTTGCTTCAATGGAGGAGTGGGTATATTTTTATGGGAATCTCTGACCCTATCCTTCTCTCTTTAAAGCATGTTGAATCAGATTTAGTGACTAAATTAGTTTATACTTAAATTTTTGCATTGACATAGTGTTGACTGAGTAGTCCTCTGCTCCCTAACTTTCCCCTAATGAAATCAGAAGTTACTGACATTCAAGGAACATCTGTAGAAACGTTTGCAGACCTGTTGGCACAAAGGCTATTTTCTATCTCTGAAAATACCATTGTGGTAATGGTGTCTGCTGTGTTGAGAAGCAGAGCAGGGGAGCGAGGAGAGAACTGTTTGAGATAGCTCAAAATTAAAGACTTGTACTTATCAATTTGAGTTAGCCTGTCAAAAACTTTAGTAAAGATGTTCAATTCTTTTTCTTCTGGCTACTTTTTCTCTAATGTGATGGAAACATGAAATTCACCAGAATATAGGTTTTAGAAAGGCAGAGGTGTGTGTGTGTGTATGTGTGTGTGTGTGTGTGTGTGTGTGTGTGTGTGTGATTTTTTTTCACATGTGCTAGAAAATGTCCCCCACATCTAGACTCTTGAAAAATAATTGTTGAAGGAACAGAGCCTAGAATTAAAAGAGAAGTGAGGCTTACCTAGCAGGTTAATTTAGTTCTTTTTTCTTGTTCTGCACTTGCTTCCACCAAGAGGAAAGAATTTTAATAGACTTTTAATGGAGAGAGACTTCTAAGGAAAAGATGAATAGAGACCTGGAGGCCAAGGTGCATATTTCCTGCTCCTAGATTTTAGGATAGCTCTCCTGCAGATGCTAAGCCTCATGAATGCTCACTATCAGGGCTGCTCTTCATCTGATGCTGAGAGGAAATCTGTGTAGCTGACTTGCCCTGAGTGTCTCACCTCCTCCACAGGATGTAGTCTGATGGATGAACTGATGATGAATACCTTGTGTGGGATCCCCTGTGATATGTCTTCTGTTCTGATAGCTTTAATTTAGGGCCATGACCAATTTTCTCCTCAACAACTTTCTAAGCCCTTGTAGTTATGTGGAAGTAAACATTTTCCCCAATTTGCAGTGAAAAAACAGAGAATATGTTTATGCTTCCAATAGTATTGTGGAACACCATCTCCCACACATATTTTTTAACAAAGAATAGAGTAGCTGCAATGTGTTGCATAGAGGAAAGAAGCTTCCAGTGAGTGAAATGATTCTTTCCTAACTCTCTCTGCTATGTAAGGTAACGTCAATAAGACATACCTATGTGTGTGTTTTATTGTTTCCATACACCTGTGTATGTGTCTTATTGTCTTCTCAGGTATGGAAAGAACACAGTTATTCCCACTATACCCAATCAGTTGAATGGAGTATTAATTGCATGAATGAAAATCCATGTGACTGGCTCAGTGACTCATCATACAGTCTTTTGTTCTTGGAAGAGGATTGCAAGTTGTAGTGAGTGCTCGTCAGTTGGCGGCAGAAGATGTGGGCCCAGGCTTGGGTATGTTACTCATTGTGTGGGCAGCATTTGGCTTCTGCCCAAGGATCCATTACTCAGAGACCTCATCTTTCCATGGGTAATTTAAAGTTTCCTCCTTATAGACACGTGCTTAGGTGAATTAATCTTAGCTTGAAATTAAAGACACTTCTGAGGGATTGTTAGAAATACTAAATGACTCAGTACATGCAAAGCTCATAAAGAACTCATGTTTAACAAATGCTGTTTCTATTGTTGCACAGCTTATATTTTCTTTGTTTATGAATAATCATAATATATTACTTAAAAAGTTGAAATAAATGACATACTGCTATTTTTATTATGGATTCCATACCCTCTCTTCTTATTTATGAGCTAATTCAACTATCTAGCCCATCAATTTTTATGGTACATCTACCTGTGAGCTGTTTTAGTTATAATAACTTGTCAAGGCTGAAACATGGAAAGGCCTCATGACACTAATGTTCATCTTATTGCAGATTTTTGCTTGCCTCAAGGGTTAAGGTCTCCACATTTGATGTAGACGAATTAAATATGTAGTTAGAAAAATACTCATCTTTAGCATTTGTGATTCAATTGCTAAAACTGAACGATCTGATGCCTTATTTTCTGTGACTGTCCCTTTCCCCACATTACAGAGGTCAGTACCAGGAAATACAAAGAAAGGGTGGTCTCATCTATGAGTTCAGCTGGGGTAGGATCTTCTAAAACTAAGGCATGTGAGAAATATCAGCATTTGTAATTACATCACACGCTCCTACAGAAGCCTTTTTTTTTTTTTACACCTGTAGAGAAGTCTTCTCCTTCCCTTTCTTTTATGGTTCATATATAACAGCAGAAACATGTTGGCTTTCCAAGACCTGACTGCCTGTTTGAGAGGAGAGACTTTTGAAGGTATCTTACAAGCAAAGATTCTACTTTTTCTTTCTCCCTTGACATTTTGTATAATTAATTGTGAAAGGAAATGCAGTTGTATTAGGCATATATAATTTACCATCACATGACCGATACAGTTTCTAAGGTGTCTAAGATGGGCACCATGAAACATACAGAACCAAGAACTTTCTGTTCTGTGACACTGTAAACGATGCTCAGTGTTTGTTTCCTTTACTTGAAAGAATCTCTTCATTCAGCTCTTGTTGGGATGCTTCTGCTCAATCATTAAACTCTCAGCTCTTATACTGTGTTCTTCAATCTTTCTCTGCTTTCTATGCATGATCTTTGTGGAGTCTTTCCTCCTCAGATCCCCAAGTATACTTTATAAGTGCTATGATACTTCATTTCCAGGTTGTGAGTTCCTGGAAGATACTTAGCACATCTCTTCTCACAAACCTAGGAATCCTACAGAGTAAACTGCCTCCCTATAGTCAGGTCTCAGCAACTGCTTGTGGGCTAAATGAACACATATTAACCCTTCAATGGCCATGCCAAGCTTTCAAACCTACATAGAAATCAGACAATGTGTGTCTGGAGGTTCAAGGAAGTTCAAGTTACATGCTATAACAAATCTAGTTCGTGGCTTGGTGGAGAGGCAACAAAGTTTTTTTTACTAATCTTTTTGGTTAAATATTTTTTTGTGTGTGATTGATCCTTGAGTCTAGAACAGCGAATACATTTTGTGCCATGCAAACATACACATATTTTTGTTATTATGTACTACTTTTATAGTGTAAATGATTTCATTAATAGGGTATTTGAAGTTGTGAGCTATTAGCTTTTTATAAGCAATCTGCATTTAAGTACTGCTTGAAAAGATTCAATTTTCTTTATAATTATATCATTAAAGAAACAGCATTTTGGCTACACTTAAACATTCTTTTTCATCTTATTCTCTGCGGGGAGAGAATAGAAAACTGAAATTTCTCCCCAGATTCTCCCAATGAGATAATAGAAAAAATTCTTCAAGGAGGGTCTTCTTATAGACTTAATGTTTACGTATTTCACCAAAGTCAGATGTGGAAATCCTACCCTCAAACATGATACCATTAGGGAGTGAATCTTTATGAGATTATTAGTTCATGAGGATGGACCTTCATTAGTCATAATAATGCTCCTATGAGAAAAAATCTGAAAAGGATAATTGCACTTGACATGTGGGGATAACCATCTGCAAACCAGGAAGGCCTTTACCAGATAGTGGACCTATCAGTGCTATCACTGTGGACTTCTTCACTTGTGCAACCGTGAGAAAAAAGAGTTTATAATCTAAGTAACCCATCTATTTGATCATTCCAGTGTTACAAAAGCAGGGAGTTTTGGCTTCTCTTTGTATATAAGTGCAGCACCTGAGAAAGTCACTGGAGAAACCGGGAGAATCAATGCTAAATCATAGGTGGCAGAATGAGAAAATGGAAGATTAGATCTTGGAATATATTACCAAGTCTTCATACCAGCCCATGATTGCCTTCCTTGAGCTCTTTTAGGATATAAGCCACAGAGGTCCTTGTTTAAACCATTGCAATGAAAGTTTGCTGTTCCTTCTTTAGTCAAATGTAAATTCAAATGATATCTCAAGCAGCAAGATGGTAGGCTGCTGATGCTATCATAAATGGATAACCTAGAAACCTCAGTGGCAACACATAACGTGAGTCTATTTCTTGCCCATGCTAGCCCTGATGGGGTTTCAGATCATCTTCTAGGGAGCTGACATACATGTTTTAATTAGCTCAACCTAACAGCTTCTGAGCTCTTATTTCCATATTGACATATGATCACCAAAGAAGAAGGATGTAAGGTCAGAGAGTAGGGAACGTGAAATTCAGTACTGACTCACACAATGTCTTCACATATTTCAATGGACAAATGAAACCATCATGACCAACTATCTTCAAGATACACAGAACAACCACTATATACCTAAGCAGAGGAGCCTTGGAGCATTAATTTATAGTGCTAATGTCTGTCTTATACATCAGAGATCATTACTGTCATTTAAACGGGATGACTAAGGAAAACTAAGAAGAGTGGGATAAAATGCACATATAGCCCAGCCTCTTCAGTTCTTACATAGTGACTAATTAATACTGCCCCCACTCCTATATGATATTGTTACAGAGTAGAGCTTTGCTAATAATTGATGTGGATGCCAGTGTGATAGACCCATGGGAGAAAAAATGCAATGGAACTTGGAACAGCACTCATCAACTCCCTTGTTACTTTCTATGAGAGCTCTGATTTTCCTTCCCCACACTTTGAACCTCCTATGATTCTAAAGACAAAACAGGAAGCACTGCTGCTGGTCTGTAATTGCTCAGGACACTCAGCAGGTTTGTCTGTAGAACTTATTTCCTCATGACTGTAACTCTAGTAAAGTGATTTTTAAAAAGTCTCTGGGAGTTTGGTAAATAGAATTGAGCCAAACCATGACTCAAAAATTTCACAGGGCTTTTCTGCAGACTCAATGTAGAAGCTGTTGGCATGTTAGTGGGTAAATGTTTCTGACTGTGAAAACATTTAGCCAATGAAAAATGGTTTTCTATCTATAGCACTCTATGGGCATGATCACATATACTTAGAGAGTAGGCCGTGGAGGTGAAGATGAGTAAGGAAAGGAAAAAAATCATTTAGTTAATTCTATTGCTGAGAGCCATGTTTTAGTCCACATTGATCTCTGATGTCAGATACTTCTGGTCTACCTTGGTACTTTCTGATGGGATAGACCAATGACCTCTTTCCCTAAACCTATCTCCCCATCTGTGCAAAGGCGATGATGATACATCTCTCTCACAAGATTGCTGGGCATATAGACAATGGTGAGGAAATTGAGATTTACCAGTGTTTGTGAGTTTCTTCTTTCTCAACAGGAACAATAGTTATAGATAAGATACTCTCAGGATTACAAAACTTCTTTTGAAGTTATTCTCTTAAAAATATATTCTGAATGGAATGATCCTTCATTAAAATATTAGAAACTCTGACTCTTGTTTTCATAGGAATCCTTAGAAAATGATGTGGACAAAGGACAGAATTTGAATTCATTTCCTCCTCTTTGGGGAAAGGTTCTTTTGGGTTAATGTGCAGGAAAAATGCTTTGATTTGTTTTTGCAGTTTTCCTCTGGCTGTTAGATGCTTAGTGGTATCAGAAAAGAGCTGCAAGTTTAGTTCAGATGGAGGTTCCAGGATGGTATGGTGGAAAAATCTGTCAGTTAAGGAGAACAGATAACTGAAGGGTGTCTTTTTAAAAGATTTTAAATGTAGTTAGATAAGTTAAGGTCACAGGCAAATATAGCATCTCATGTTGGACCTGGTACATTGGGTTCAGGCAATAGCTTTTTTTTTTTTTTTTTTTTTTTTTTTTATTAACTTGAGTATTTCTTATATACCTTTCGAGTGTTATTCCCTTTCCCGGTTCCGGTTTCCGGGCAAACATCCCCCTCCCACCACCCCTTCCTTATGGGTGTTCCCCTCCTAAACCTCCCCCAATTGCCGCCCTCCCCCCCCCATAGTCTAGTTCACTGGGGGTTCAGTCTTAGCAGGACCCAGGGCTTCCCCTTCCACTGGTGCTCTTACTAGGATATTCATTGCTACCTATGGGGTCAGAGTCCAGGGTCAGTCCATGTATAGTCTTTAGGTAGTGGCTTAGTCCCTGGAAGCTCTGGTTGTTTGACATTGTTTTACATATGGGGTCTCGAGCCCCTTCAAGCTCTTCCAGTACTTTTTCTGATTCCTTCAACGGGGGACCTATTCTCAGTTCAGTGGTTTGCTGCTGGCATACGCCTCTGTATTTGCTGTATTCTGGCTGTGTCTCTCAGGAGCGATCTACATCCGGCTCCTGTCGGGCTGCACTTCTTTGCTTCATCCATCTTGTCTAATTGGGTGGCTCTATATGTATGGGCCACATGTGGGGCAGGCTCTGAATGGGTGTTCCTTCAGTCTCTGTTTTAATCTTTGCCTCTCCCTTCCCTGCCAAGGGTATTCTTTTTCCTCATTTAAAGAAGGAGTGAAGCATTCACATTTTGATCATCCGTCTTGACTTTCGTTTGTTCTAGGGATCTGGGGTAATTCAAGCATTTGGGCTAATAGCCACTTATCAATGAGGGCATACCATGTATGTCTTTCTGTGATTGGGTTAGCTCACTCAGGATGATATTTTCCAGTTCCAACCATTTGCCTACGAATTTCATAAACTCGTTGTTTTTGATAGCTGAGTAAAATTCCATTGTGTAGATGTACCACATTTTCTGTATCCATTCCTCTGTTGAGGGGCATCTGGGTTCTTTCCAGTTTCTGGCTATTATAAAAAAGGCTGCAATGAACATAGTGGAGCACGTGTCTCTTTTATATGTTGAGGCATCTTTTGGATATATGCCCAAGAGAGGTATAGATGGATCCTCAGGCAGTTGAATGTCCAATTTTCTGAGGATCATCCAGACTGATTTCCAGAATGGTTGTACCAGTCTGCAATCCTACCAACAATGGAGGAGTGTTCCTCTTTCTCCACATCTTCGCCAGCATCTGCTGTCACCTGAGTTTTTGATCTTAGCCATTCTCACTGGTGTGAGGTGAAATCTCAGGGTTGTTTTGATTTGCATTTCCCGTATGACTTAAGATGTTGAACATTTCTTTAGGTGTTTCTCAGCCACTCGGCATTCCTCAGCTGTGAATTCTTTGTTTAGCTCTGAACCCCATTTTTTAATAGGGTTATTTGTCTCCCTGCGGTCTAACTTCTTGAGTTCTTTGTATATTTTGGATATAAGGCCTCTATCTGTTGTAGGATTGGTAAAGATCTTTTCCCAATCTGTTGGTTGCTGTTTTGTCCTAACCACAGTGTCCTTTGCCTTACAGAAGCTTTGCAGTTTTATGAGATCCCATTTGTCAATTCTTGATCTTAGAGCATAAGCCATTGGTGTTTTGTTCAGGAAATTTTTTCCACTGCCCATGTGTTCCAGATGCTTCCCTAGTTTTTCTTCTATTAGTTTGAGTGTGTCTGGTTTGATGTGGAGGTCCTTGATCCACTTGGACTTAAGCTTTGTACAGGGTGATAAGCATGGATCGATCTGCATTCTTCTACATGTTGACCTCCAGTTGAACCAGCACCATTTGCTGAAAATGCTGTCTTTTTTCCATTTGATGGTTTTGGCTCCTTTGTCAAAAATCAAGTGACCATAGGTGTGTGGGTCCATTTCTGAGTCTTCAATTCTATTCCATTGGTCTATCTGTCTGTCTCTGTACCAATACCATGCAGTTTTTATCACTATTGCTCTGTAATACTGATTGAGTTCAGGGATAGTGATTCCCCCAGAAGTCCTTTTATTGTTGAGGATAGCTTTAGCTATCCTGGGTTTTTTGTTATTCCAGATGAATTTGCAAATTGTTCTGTCTAACTCTTTGAAGAATTGGATTGGTATTTTGATGGGGATTGCATTGAATCTGTAGGTCACTTTTGGTAAAATGGCCATTTTTACTAAATTAATCCTAACAATCCATGAGCATGGGAGATCTTTCCATCTTCTGAGGTCTTCTTCAATTTCTTTCCTCAGTGTCTTGAAGTTCTTATTGTACAGATCTTTTACTTGCTTGGTTAAAGTCACACCGAGGTACTTTATATTATTTGGGTCTATTATGAAGGGTGTCGTTTCCCTATTTTCTTTCTCGGCTTGTTTCTCTTTTGTATAGAGGAAGGCAACTGATTTATTTGAGTTAATTTTATACCCAGCCACTTTGCTGAAGTTGTTTATCAGCTTTAGTAGTTCTCTGGTGGAACTTTTGGGATCACTTAAATATACTATCATATCATCTGCAAATAGTGATATTTTGACCTCTTCTTTTCCGATCTGTATCCCCTTGATCTCCTTTTGTTGTCTGATTGCTCTGGCTAGAACTTCAAGAACTATATTGAATAAGTAGGGAGAGAGTGGGTAGCCTTGTCTAGTCCCTGATTTTAGTGGGATTGCTTCAAGTTTCTCTCCATTTAGTTTAATGTTAGCAACTGGTTTGCTGTATATGGCTTTTACTATGTTTAGGTATGGGCCTTGAATTCTTATTCTTTCCAGGACTTTTATCATGAAGGGGTGTTGAATTTTGTCAAATGCTTTCTCAGCATCCAATGAAATGATCATGTGGTTCTGTTCTTTCAGTTTGTTTATATAATGGATCACGTTGATGGTTTTCCGTATATTAAACCATCCCTGCATGGCTGGGATGAAGCCTACTTGGTCATGGTGGATGATTGTTTTGATGTGCTCTTGAATTCGGTTTGCCAGAATTTTGTTGAGTATTTTTGCGTCGATATTCATAAGGGAAATTGGTCTGAAGTTCTCTTTCTTTGTTGTGTCTTTGTGTGGTTTAGGTATAAGAGTAATTGTGGCTTCGTAGAAGGTATTCGGTAGTGATCCATCTGTTTCAATTTTGTGGAATAGTTTGGATAATATTGGTATGAGGTCTTCTATGAAGGTTTGATAGAATTCTGCCCTAAACCCGTCTGGACCTGGGCTCTTTTTGGTTGGGAGACCTTTAATGACTGCCTCTATATCCTTAGGAGTTATGGGGTGGTTTAACTGGTTTATCTGTTCGTGATTTAACTTCGATACCTGGTATCTGTCTAGGAAATTGTCCATTTCCTGAAGATTTTCAAGTTTTGTTGAATATAGGTTTTTATAGTAAGATCTGATGATTTTTTGAATTTCCCTTGAATCTGTAGTTATGTCTCCCTTTTCATTTCTGATTTTGTTAATTTGGACGCACTCTCTGTGTCTTCTCATTAGTCTGGCTAAGGGTTTATCTATCATGTTGATTTTCTCAAAGAACCAGCTTTTGGTTCTGTTGATTCTTTCTATGGTCCTTTTTGTTTCTACTTGGTTGATTTCAGCTCTGAGTTTGATTATTTCCTGCCTTCTACTCCTCCTGGCTGTATTTGCTTCTTTTTGTTCTAGAGCTTTTAGGTGTGCTGTCAAGCTGCTGACATATGCTCTTTCCTGTTTCTTTCTGCAGGCACTCAGCGCTATGAGTTTTCCTCTTAGCACAGCTTTCATTGTGTCCCGTAAGTTTGGGTATGTTGTACCTTCATTTTCATTAAATTCTAAAAAGTTTTTAATTTCTTTCTTTATTTCTTCCTTGACCAGGTTATCATTGAGTAGAGCATTGTTCAATTTCCACGTATATGTGGGCATTCTTCCCGTATTGTTATTGAAGACCAGTTTTAGGCCATGGTGGTCCGATAGTACGCATGGGATTATTTCTATCTTTCTGTACCTCTTGAGGCCCGTTTTTTGACCAGTTATATGGTCAATTTTGGAGAAAGTACCATGAGGAGCTGAGAAGAAGGTATATCCTTTTGCTTTAGGATAGAATGTTCTATAAATATCCGTTAAGTCCATTTGGCTCATGACTTCTCTTAGTCTGTCAACCTCACTGTTTAATTTCTGTTTCCATGATCTGTCCATTGATGAGAGTGGGGTGTTGAAATCTCCTACTATTATTGTGTGAGGTGCAATGTGTGTTTTGAGCTTTAGTAAGGTTTCTTTTACGTATGTAGGTGCCCTTGTATTTGGGGCATAGACATGTAGGATTGAGAGTTCATCTTGGTGGATTTTTCCTTTGATGAATATGAAGTGTCCTTCCTTATCTTTTTTGATGACTTTTAGTTGAAAATTGATTTTATTTGATATTAGAATGGCTACTCCAGCTTGCTTCTTCTGACCATTTGCTTGGAAAGTTGTTTTCCAGGCTTTCACTCTGAGGTAGTGTCTGTCTTTGTCTCTGAGGTGTGTTTCCTGTAGGCAGCAGAATGCAGGGTCCTCGTTGCGTATCCAGTTTGTTAATCTATTTCTTTTTATTGGGGAGTTGAGGCCATTGATGTTGAGAGATATTAAGGAATAGTGATTATTGCTTCCCGTTATATTCATATTTGGATGTGAGGTTATGTTTTTGTGCTTTCACTCTCTTTGTTTTGTTGCCAAGACGATTAGTTTCTTGCTTCTTCTAGGGTATAGCTTGCCTCCTTTTGTTGGGCTTTACCATTTATTATCCTTTGTAGTGCTGGATTTGTAGAAAGTTATTGTGTAAATTTGGTTTTGTCATGGAATATCTTGGTTTCTCCATCTATGTTAATTGAGAGTTTTGCAGGATACAGTAACCCGGGCTGGCATTTGTGTTCTCTTAGGGTCTGTATGACATCAGTCCAGGATCTTCTGGCCTTCATAGTTTCTGGCGAGAAGTCTGGTGTGATTCTGATAGGTCTGCCTTTATATGTTACTTGACCTTTTTCCCTTACTGCTTTTAATATTCTTTCTTTATTTTGTGCGTTTGGTGTTTTGACAATTATGTGACGGGAGGTGTTTCTTTTCTGGTCCAATCGATTTGGAGTTCTGTAGGCTTCTTGTATGTCTATGGGTATCTCTTTTTTTAGGTTAGGGAAGTTTTCTTCTATGATTTTGTTGAAGATATTTACTGGTCCTTTGAGCTGGGAGTCTTCACTCTCTTCTATACCTATTATCCTTAGGTTTGATCTTCTCATTGAGTCCTGGATTTCCTGTATGTTTTGGACCAGTAGCTTTTTCCGCTTTACATTATCTTTGACAGTTGAGTCAATGATTTCTATGGAATTTTCTGCTCCTGAGATTCTCTCTTCCATCTCTTGTATTCTTTTGGTGAAGCTTGTACCTACAGCTCCTTGTCTCTTCTTTTGGTTTTCTATATTCAGGGTTGTTTCCATGTGTTCTTTCTTGATTGCTTCTATTTCCATTTTTAATTCCTTCAACTGTTTGATTGTGTTTTTCTGGAATTCTTTCAGGGATTTTTGCGATTCCTCTCTGTAGGCTTCTACTTGTTTATTAATGTTTTCCTGTGTTTCCCTAAGGGAGTTCTTCACGTCTTTCTTGAAGTCCTCCAGCATCATGATCAAATATGATTTTGAAACTAGATCTTGCTTTTCTGGTGTATTTGGATATTCCATGTTTGTTTTGGTGGGAGAATTGGGCTCCGATGATGCCATGTAGTCTTGGTTTCTGTTGCTTGTGTTCCTGCGCTTGCCTCTCGCCATCAGATTATCTCTAGTGTTACTTTGTTCTGCTATTTCTGACAGTGGCTAGACTGTCCTATAAGCCTGTGTGTCAGGAGTGCTGTAGACCTGATTTCCTCTCTTTCAGTCAGTTATGGGGACAGAGTGTTCTGCTTTCGGGCGTGTTGTTTTTCCTCTCTACAGGTCTTCAGCTGTTCCTGTGGGCCTGTGTCTTGAGTTCACCAGGCAGCTTTCTTGCAGCAGAAAAGTTGGTCTTACCCGTGGTCCCGAGGCTCAAGTTTGCTCGCGGGGTGCTGCCCACGGGCTCTTTGCAGCGTCAGCAACCAGGAAGACCTGTGCCGCCCCTTCCGGGAGCTTATGCAGCCTCAGGAGTGCCCACCTGACCAGGCGGAGAGGTCTCTTTTCCACGGTGTCTGGGAGCAGAGAGCGGCAATAGCTTTTTAAAAAGCAAAGATACATGACCAAGAAGAGTTAGAGGATAACAGTATATTATAACAATGATTGATCCCAATAAATGCTGTGCTCTGGTAATGATCATAACAATGGTTATTATTTACTTAGCACTTAATAAATGATAATTTGTTAAGTAAAGTTTTTTAAAAAGTAAAGCAAATAAGCTGAGGTTTGCTATGGTTTAAATATTCTGGAAGTGTATATTCCAAAGTTTCTTATGTTAAATTTAATGCTCACTGTGAACTATTAAGATGAGAACTTCATTTGACTATAGTTGCTAAAGCTGCAGTTTTTCACAGGAGATATGATTAATATAAGATAAGGTGAGGTAATTGGGAAATCCTAGGATTGCATACGGATGGCTTTGTTATGAGAGAGGGGGTTCTGGGATGATGGCTCAGTGCGTAAGGGTGTTTTCTGTGCTACAATCTTGACATTAGCTTGCTCCTCAGTACTGACGGAAATAGCAGGGCCTGGCTGTATGTGTATGTTATCCTAGAATTAGGGGCACAGAGACAGGCATATTTCAAAGTTCACCAGCCCAAATACCAAGCTTCGCACTTACTGACTGGAAGACTCTTTGTCAAAGCAACAGTGGGGGAGGGGTGTAGGAGGAAATAGCAATGTAGGAAATCATCCACCATCATGTCATCCTGCTCTGGCCTCTGCCTATGTGCCCAGGGCATGCTTACCCCCATATTCAACACCACCATATAGTGAACAAAAGAAAGAGGAGAGAGACACAGACCAGAAGATGATTTTATGAGCACTTCTGTTCTTTTCTATGTGGCTCTATAAGGTCATCACCAAATACTTTCCCACAACATCTAACTAGAACTATGAGACAAAAAAACCTCTTTTCTTTTTCTTTTTCCTTTTTTCTTTTTTTCGGAGCTGGGGACCAAACTCAGGGCCTTGCGCTTGCTAGACAAGCGCTCTACCACTGAGCTAAATTCCCAACCCCGAAACCTCTTTTCTTAATGTCTTACTCTCTGTGATATTGTGTTCTTACCAATGGAAAACTGCCCAACACAGGGGTCATGTTGAGTATTTTCCTCTACTTCCCCTTTAACCTTCAGAGTCACCCTCTGTGACTGTTAATAAATGATTCATGTCAGTAAATGTTCAAGATACTCAGCTGATCATAGATACAAATTCAATTTCTCTACCTACTTCTATTGACTTTTTTCTTGCTACCCTGTCTTTATATAAATAAGGTTACATGAACTTGTTGGCCTTTAGAAATATCAGACATTTACAAAAGGAAGTTGGACCAGATAAGGGGCACAGAGATATGGACATGTAACTATCTCATGTAAGATCAAATTGCCCCTTAGTCATCTCTGTTCTGCTCATTAGCATGGAGGTTCAGATTTCTTTGATTCCACTTTGACCATACTGGTGGACTGTAGATTTTTAATACCAAGTATAATAATATTAACCAACTGAGATACCATTTTCTGAATCACTTATAATTGTGCCTTAAAAAGGGATGGAGGTTGAGAATAGGGATTGAAAATATTGGAGAAATATAATGTCAACATTGGCTCTCTCTCTTTTCATTTTGAAACAGAGAGCGCTGAGGAAAAACAGGTGTAAAGCTCATAAGCTGAATTCACTCTCTTCAATGCCAGTACAATCTCAGAGTCAACAGCACAATTCCAATAAAAAGTAATTTTAGAGCATCCTAGTTTTTTATACACCTTCTCACATTTTCTAAGAGTCATAATTCTTAGACTTCCCACTGGGTCCTACATATTTCCAGTGCCATCTACCACCTTGTATATAGAGTTTATCCTATGTGCTACACAGTCCATAATCTCTCTGACCCAAGTCTCTATGTATTTGTCTTCCTCTTAGCCATTTTCTTGCATCTCAAAGCTACTTTTCTGATAATATAGGATCCAAAAAGATAAAGAGGGCCAAAGTGGAGTAGTCTATGTAGGCTGCTTAAGGAAGAAGTTGAGAAAACTCTATTACATTGATAAAATTTGTCCTATCACTTTAGTATGTGCTGACCACTGTCTCTGACAGTAGGAGTTGGAATGAAATGACGGGTGTGAACAGAGCAATTGCCTCCACACATGGTGTGGGAGGCTTTGCAGGTGGACAGGAAAGCAGTCTGCCATTTTGACTGGCAAGCCTCCACTTTCAGATTATCCAGAGAGTCATGAAAAGCTATTAGTGTAAATTTAATTTTGCACCAGAGATTAATCTTAATGTGAGCAGGTTCGCCCAGTCAGTTCTCAATCATGCACAAATGTTTACTAAGGGACATGTGTGGTTTCCATAAGTAATTCATAGTTAGTAGTCCAGAAAGGAAAACTCCCATCGGGATAAACAAAAGTTTCTTTCTCTCATGCAAAAATGAGCGATTGCTTCAAGCCAAACACTTAGAGTTCATAATCACATTGTACTATACTTTCCTAAGCTTAGCACTATTGAAGTCATCTTCAGTGCAGAAGGAGAATGTTTATTAACTTGAGGCCAAATGGAAAGTTTGGTGCTTTACTATAGTGCTGAGCAGAGCAGAGTTTGAGAAATATAATTGATGTTTCACAAATTGAATGCACATTGTGACTGCACTGTTTTCCCCTTCAAGCTTAGAATGTCATATTAAAAAACTGTAGTCAGGCAGCAAAAGTTGTGAATCATCTAAAAATTGAAGGTATAACTTTCAGAGAACTCTAGTGCCATTCAGAACACTACATTAAGAAAAGGGATATGATAACTGTGTGTTCAGAAGAGGGGCTTATTGTCAGGGTAGTAGCTTTATGCATTGGAGTAGAAATAATGAAAATAAAGTTGACTTCATTTTCTCTCTAAGACATGGAAGTACAAACTAATCCAGAATATAGTGATCCTATAAAACAACAAGTTGTATGATGGCTGACATACTGTGATCACAGATATTCTTGATTTTGTTGATGCAATAATAGTTGTAATAAAGGGGACCATAAATAGACATAATGCAAGAGTCACCAGAAAACTCACTACGACCTGTAATCCAATAGTTTCTTTATAATTCCTTTGCCTCTGTGCGTAGAACACAGACAAAAAGGAGAAATTTGTGTTTTGTGCTTGAAGCATTAATTTATCAAACATGAAGCATAATGTTATTACTTCAAGTTTATTATTTATGTTTCTTCCCATTAGTAAAAATATACCTAGGATTTTATTGAGGGCATATTGCTGGCAAGTAAAGATGAAATTCTAGAGCTTAGTGTGTGTGTACATGGGACTGTGTTATTATATTCTGAGTGATAAAGTAGGCATAAGAAAAAAGAAAGCCGTATAAAGAGCCTATACCCACTTCTTGAGTCTCTCCTACACACTGAGAACCATCCGCTTGCTATAGTGCATCCTTCTTAATCACATATGGAAATCTCACCATACCATTGTTGTATAGGAACTCTGACTGGGGCTCTTGAGTACCTCCATCCTTACAGCTTCTTCCATCTGGTGCAGCCCATAGGGACCTAGAATATAACAATTGGATTGTTTCCAAGGTCCTCCCCGTCTTAAAGATGTGTCTGTTCTGATTGGGCAAGCATAGCCATGGATGATTTTTAAAAGAATTTTAATTTTCAACTCTAGGAAAACATGTAAATATCATAAATTCTTTTGGTGATAGAAGAGGCATGAAGAAATAAGAAGGAACATGTCTGAGACATGATACATGTTTCGAGCATAAAATGTTTGATACCTGGTACATGATCAGATGTGAAGTGAAGAAAGAAAAAAAAGAAGGAAGGAAGGAATGAAGAAAAAGAAAATTCTGGGTTTTAGTGTAGGGAAATGAATGTTTCAGAAGGCCAGTTTGCGAAGCATAGATCAAGGTTGCATAGACCCAGAAAAGAGAGACAATAAACTTGATTTTAGACATGCTGAAATATTTATTCCATTGTAGTATGGAGATAGTTCAGAACAGGTTGGATGAGGTGATGTGTGAGTGATCCTCAGGAGAAGGAAGCCCTGTCTGTTAAGAATATTTGCTACTTTCCACAGTATCTTTTTTCTCACCATGTTGAATTTGAGGTGTTCTATATGATTTTGTCAAAATCTTCAACAGAAAGAGAAACAGAGTAAAGAGTATTTTCATGGTTGTCTGGAATTTTCTTCATATCTTGTGTTCAGATGGCTCAGAGACTGTATCACAAGCCATCAGCAGCATAACTCCCACTTAAACATGTGTTTTCCAGCTCTGAATTGTTTTTTTTTTCGTTCTTTTTTTTTTCGGAGCTGGGGACCGAACCCAGGGCCTTGCGCTTCCTAGGCAAGCGCTCTACCACTGAGCTAAATCCCCAACCCCCCAGCTCTGAATTGTTGAATGGGAGGTCAATGATGTGAAACTGAGAAATATTATGACACAAAGTAAATATTTTTTCAGTTGGAATAAGTGATAATTTAATAAAACACTATTGAAGTCCAGTGAGAGGGCTCAGTCAATAGATTGCTGTACAAGAATGAGGACATGAGTGTGTATCTCCACACCCATATAAAAGTCAGGCATGGCAGTGTACACCTGCAATCTTATCCCTGGTGAGATAGAGACAGGAGGATCCCTAAGGCGTGTTGACCAAAAAGTCTAGCTTAATTTATAAACTTCAGGTTCAGTGAGAGACTTAGTTTCAAAACGAGATGGAGAGTAATTGGGAAAGATGTCTGTGCTAATCAATTTTAATGGTCTACTTGAAACAACCTAGAATCATTTAAGAAGAGTCTTAATAAGGAATTACCTAGATTGGATTGACCTGTGGGTATATCATTGTGGAATTTTCTTGATTGTTAGTTGATGTAGGAAGATCTTGTCCACTGTGGGTGGCACTATTCCCTAGCATGAATTCCTGAACAGTGTAAGAGAGAAAAACTAGATGAGAACAAGCATTGGAGAATGCATATATTCTTACTTATGACCGAGACTGTGATGGGAGTAGCTACTTTACTTCCTGCTTTGACTTTCTGAAATGATGCACTGTACTTGGAATTGTAAACTGAGTAAACCCTTTCCCTGCCCAACTGACTTTTTTCAGGATATTTTATCACAACGAAAGAATTGAAGCTAGAACAAGATCTACATTTACATACAGGTAGATACACATGCATGTGCAAACAAATGTACATGTTATTACAAAAACATGTAGAAACATACAAATAAAATCTAATCAACGTGGCAAGTTTCCTCTGATCCATGTGATTTTTTTTTGTCAGAACTATTCAGCAAGTTTTCAGGTTACCAATTAGCGGGCAAACCTGGATGCAAGTATGATCTTGAAACAAAAGTTTCAAAACAGCAAGTATAAATCCTACCTCAAATTAACTAAAGATAAATGGGAAATTGATATGACAACTATTAAGTGATTGGGACAGAAATAAATACTATTTAGCATGAAAGCACAAAAGGGAAAACATAAATGAAGAGAGCAAATATTTCAGTTATGATAATAATTTTATTATCTTTATTAGATGACAAATTAATACCTTATAAAATAACCAAATCACCCTCCTTCAACAGACCAAAGAGCGGTGCATAAAAAGGATTATAACCTATTTCTCCCTTCTTTTTAATAAAAGATTTTTTTCATGTAATATATTGTGATCATGCCTTTCCTCTTCTTCAACTCCTCCCAGATCCTCACCGTCTCCTCACCCACTCAACTCTATGCCCTTTCTTTCTGTCTCTGTTAAACAAAAACAACATTCAGGAAACTCATGCACTGAAAAAGTCCCCATAGAAACAGAACGCCAAAACTAAAACTATAATATTTGTAAAGTATTAGAGAATTTTATTTAAGTAGATCAACATGTTTATTTATGTAATGTTATCTGATACTTCAGAGTTCATTATCACCTAAATTTGAGACAAATTATAAGCTGAGATACATGAGTGTGTTGTTGACATTGATATGAAAAATTCCAGGTAAAAATAGCTAGAATAGAAAATGGGTTAATCAGAAAATTGGACATTGAAGAACCTGAGGACCCAGTTATACCTCTCTTGGGCATATACCCAAAAGATGCCCCAACATACAACAAAGACACATGCTCCACTATGTTCATAGCAGCCTTATTTATAATAGCCAGAAGCTGGAAAGAACCCAGATGCCCTTCAACAGAGGAATGGATACAGAAAATGTGGTACATCTACACAATGGAATATTACTCAGCTATCAAAAACAATGCCTTTATGAAACTCATAGGCAAATGGTTGGAACTGGAAAATATCATCCTGAGTGAAGTAACCCAATCACAGAAAAACACACATGATGCACTCATTGATAAGTGGCTATTAACCCAAATGCTTGAATTACCCTAGATGTATAGAACACATGAAACTCAAGACGGATGATCAAAATATGAATGCTTCACTTTTTCTTTAAAAGGGGAACAAGAATACCCTTGGCAGGGAAGAGAGAGGCAAAGATTAAAACAGAGACAGAAGGTACACCCATTCAGAGCCTGCCTCACATGTGGCCCATACATATACAGCCACCCAATTAGACAAGATGGATGAAGCAAAGAAGTGCAGTCCAACAGGAGCCGGATGTAGAGACCTCAGTGTCCTGAGAGACACAGCCAGAATACAGCAAATACAGAGGCGAATGCCAGCAGCAAACTACTGAACTGAGAACAGGACCCCCGTTGAAGGAATCAGAGAAAGGACTGGAAGAGCTTGAAGGGGCTCGAGACCCCATATGAACAACAATGCCAACCAACCAGAGCTTCCAGGGACTAAGCCACTACCTAAAGACTATACATGGACTGACCCTGGACTCTGACCTCATAGGTAGCAATGAATATCCTAGTAAGAGCACCAGTGGAAGGGGAAACCCTTGGTTCTGCTAAGACTGAACCCCCAGTGAATGTGATTGTTGGGGGGAAGGTGACAATGGGGGGAGGATGGGGAAGAGAACACCCATAAAGAAGGGGAGGGGGAGGGGTTAGGGGGATGTTGGCCCGGAAACCGGGACAGGGAATAACACTTGAAATGTAAATAAATACTCAAGTTAATAAAAAAAAATTTAAAAAAAAGGAAACAAAAAAAAGGGTTAAAATGCATGACTGAAATAATAAATGGACTACTATAAGAAAATACACAATTTACTAACAATTATGGTAACCAATATGTAAGCAAGGTACATTTCCATTTGTCAAATTGGCCAAGGTTTAAAACTGGTTTTAGCCAGTGTTATAAAGGAAAAACATGATGCTGACTGGAGTGTTAGCTAGGCACACGATCTGAAAAGCAGTTTGTGTTTCTGAATCAAAAAGACTAAGATGTTCTATGCCTTGATGCAGCCATTTTTGTTGTAGAATTCTGTCATAAAGAGTTGTAAAGGATAACTCCCAAAGACATTCACTTCAGCATTAGCAATCCAAATCGCAAGCAACTACAAGTTTACAAATTAGGAGAATATGGTGTACTGAATTAAGTCAGTGAAGTTGCCTTCCTAAGTTATATCTCCATGCCACGAAGAGCGTGTAGACACACTTTCCCCCCAGACTTCCTCCGGGAATATCTGCATATTTTCCCTGCCCCCTTTCCCTCTGACTAATGTTCTAAAAGCTTTTCTTATGATCATATACTACTTTTACCGAAAGTCTTGTGTAAACAATGGGCATTTGCCTCTGAGAAGAAGTTTGCTTCCATTTACTAAAGCGCTCACCCTAGAACCTCAGTGGAAATGTGCACAGCACCACTTTTGGCATTTTCCCTCTTGACTGCTCCCCCACGGAAGATACTGACTTGGGCAACTGATGAGCCAGTCGGCTTTTCTTCCTTGATACTCCTTAGAGACAGGAGAAGGAACTGGGGAAGGGACATCAATGGAGAAGGTTAGCATCAGCCTGGTCTAATTCTTTTTAATTCTCAGCTCTTCTTCCTACACTTGAAGACATCAGTTTTGAGATGATATGTAAAGCCAGCAGATTATTGGCAGTGGATACTGTTTATTATTAATTATAGAATTTTATAAGTCTATAAGGAATATACACTTTTATAATTATGCCTACAACTGATCTTTTGGAGTGGAGAAATAGGCAGACTCATCAAAAAATTTAAAAAAGCCCATATATGCTTTGCCTAAATGTATGTACATGCACTAGATGGGTTATTGGTAGTAATGGAGATCTAAAGCCAATGTTGGATTCTCTGGAAGTAGAGCTACAAGTGGTTGTGAGCTGCCATGTATGCTGGGAATCAAACCCAGGTCTTCTGGAAGAACAACAAGTGCTCTTAACTGTTGAGCCATTTCTCCAGCCCCTGTAACTTATCTTTAGAAGTTTTACATTTGCAAGTTTTTATAAAGTCTATATAAAAATGAAGTAGATGGCTTTTTAGAAAAGTGTGAATTTTTATTTAGTAGTTAAGAAATCTCATGATAGGGACAGATAATAAGGGAAGGTAATAGTTGTTAGTGACTCAGCCTGTGAAATTCCTCACAAGGACAGCTTGCTGATGCTGCAACCTGGTTTGCACAGATGTTTAAAGAAATCACCTTGGTTGAGAGTGTGTGAGGGCACCTGCCTGAGGCACTAGGACCCATTCTTTTCCTGCTGAGTGGGGAATGCTGTTTGAATGGAGAGGCAAAGCAAGCATTGTCTGAATGTGGGTCCTTTGAGGAGTGATATCCTTTCATCTGTCAGTTGCTTTTGTTGTAACAAGACATATGATTAGGACAGACATTGATCAGAAACAAGTCATAGAGGGAGAAAATAGTACTCTTGGCAATTAATAAACTATATTCTTTGTAATGTAGCAAGAGACGTGAGATCTTTTTACATAGCAATCATCAAGCAAAAATCAGTTGTAGAAGCTACAAGGGCCATAGAATTACCTGAAGTCATTTATTACTTGCATGAGGCAGAAGTAATTTAGAAGGGGACCAAATCTCTAGCATGTACAGTTTTATACAGGACAGTGAAAAGACCAAAAGATAGCAAAGACCATTAACTAAATGATCATTTGAGGCAATTAAATTTCCATTCTCTTTGAATTTCCAGGTAGCTACATCTAGACCCCCATCTTATGGAACACATGGTTACAAGTTTCTAGCTTTGTGTGATGTTTTTACAACGAAAGCAATATAATTAGTTTTGGGGTGTAACTCATTTGCTTAAGGAACTGGTAGATTATATATGCCTACTGTTGTCTCTGTAACATTAAAATTTGATAGCTTAGACATGGAGCAATCAATACACCAGATGAAGTATGTCTTCACTCTTTCAAGTCACTTGCTTAGAATAGTTATTTTCTTATACAGGAATGTCATTTCTGTTTTGTCAGTTTTGGTGTGTCTAAGCAGAAATAAAGCATGCACACCATAAATCTGTTCTAAGAACTGTTGTGAACAGTTTTTAATGTTGAAGAAAGGCGCAATAGTAGCAGATTGAAAACATTATTTTGCTAGGCATTGTGATTGCAGATGTTTATACATGTTCCAACCAATCTATGAAGCAAATAGTTCTATGGTAATTGAGAAAACTAGGGCTTAAAAAGAAGTTATACAACCTACAGGGATGACCACAGTAAATATATAAGCAATATTAATTGTCAAGGAAGACATACAGGAACTTGGTGGTAGGGCTCTAAGATGATGCTCTTGCTTTGGAGAGTAATTTGACAGTTCCTCAGTGTTATCCTTAAAGCTATTATAAGAGCTAGTACTTTCACTTCGTTTTTAAAATTCATTTATTTTTAATTTTTTTCTTTTATTGGATATTTTTATTTACATTTCAAACCCTTTCCTGGTTTCCCCTCCGGAAACCCTTTATCTCCCCCTGCTTCTATGAGGGTGCTTCCCGGTCTACCCAACAAATCCCTCCTACCTCCTGGCCCTGACATTTCTCTACACTGGGGCCTTGAGCCTTGATGGGACCAAGAACCTCTCCTCCCATTGATGCCTGACAAGACCACCCTCTGCTATATATGTGGCTGGAGCCATAGGTCCATCACTGTATACTCTTGGTATGGTGGTTTAGTACCTGGAACTTTGGTAGGGTTTGGTTGGTTGATATTGTTCTTATGGGTTTGCAAACCTCTTCAGCTCCTTCAGTCTTTTCTCTAACACCTTCATTGGAGACCCTGTTCTCAGTTCAATAGTGGTCAGCAAGCATCTGCCTCTGTGTTTGCCATGCTCTGGCAGAGCCTCTTAAGAGACAGCTATGAGGCTCCTGTCAGCAAGCATTTCTTGGCATCTGAAATATGGTCTGGGTTTGGTGTCTGTGTGTGGGATAGATCACCCAGGTGGGGCAGTCTTTGGATGGCCTTTCTTTCAGTTTCTGCTCCACATTTTGCGTCTGTATTTTCTCTTGTGAGTATTTTGTCCCCCTTCTAGGAAGAACTGAAGTATCCACACTTTGGTCTTCCTTCTTCTTGAGCTTCATATGGTCTGTGAATTATATCTTGGGTATTCCGAGCTTTTGGGCTAATATCCACTTATCAGTGAGTACATACC
This sequence comes from Rattus norvegicus, assembly GCF_021556685.1. Classification (NCBI taxonomy): domain Eukaryota; kingdom Metazoa; phylum Chordata; class Mammalia; order Rodentia; family Muridae; genus Rattus; species Rattus norvegicus. The sequence goes on from NC_141547.1 coordinate 45,107,333, forward strand.
ATGTGTATTTTTTGTGACTAGGTTACCTCACTCAGCATAGTATTTTCCAGTTCCATCCATTTGCCTATGAATTTCAAGAAGTCATTGTTTTCAATAGTTAAGTAGTATTCCATTGTATAATTATACCACATTATTTTTTTAAATTCATTCCTCTGTTGTAGGACAACTGGGTTGTTTCCAGCCTCTGGCTATTATAAATAAGGCTGCTATGAAAATAGTGGAGCACGTGTCCTTGTTATATCTTGGAGCATCTTTTGGGTATATGCCCAGGAGGGGTATAGCTGGGTCCTCAGGTAGTACTATGTCCAATTTTCTGAGGAACTGCCAAACTGATTTCTAGAGTGTACCAGCTTGCAATCCCACCAACAATGGAGGAGTGGTCCTCTTTCTCCACATCCTCACCAGCATCTGCTGTCACCTGAGTTTTTCATCTTAGCCATTCTGACTGGTGTGAGGTGGAATCTCAGGGTTGTTTTGTTTTGCATTTCCCTGATCACTAAGGATGTTGAACATTTCTTTAGGTGCTTTTCAGTCATTTGATATTCTTCAGTTATGAATTTATTGTTTAGCTCTATACCTCATTGTTGATTGGGTTATTTGATTCTCTGGAGTCTAACTTCATGATTTCTTTGTATATATTGGATACTAGTCCTCTCTAGGATGTAGGATTGGTAAAGTTATTTTCCCAATCTATTGGTTGCTGTTTTGTCCTATTGACAGTGTCTTTTGCCTTACAAAAACTTTCCAATTTTATGAAATCCTTTTTGTTGATTTTTTTTTTCAGGAGGCAAAAGCTTTTTTTTTTTTTCGAAGCTGGGGACCAAACCCAGGGCCTTGCGCTTGCTAGGCAAGCACTCTTCCACTGAGCTAAATCCCCAACCCCGGCAAAAGCTTTTTAATGAGTCTTTCTGTTTTCAGTTTCTCTGTTTTCCAGCCTAGCTGCTCACTCTCCCTCCATCCTCCACCATTTCCTATGGTTTAAGTCCTCTAAAGATTAGTAATGATGGTCGTTATTTTCTTCTAAGAACGGAATAATGCAGGTGCTTATAACATAACATATACTAACAAAAAATCCTGGCAATACATTTATAAAAGAAAATTAGAGACTTGGGGGTGAAATAAGTTGCCTCAGCATGGCCAAGATTTAAACTTGACACCAACACTGCTACCCTATTACTCTGTGCTCTGTTAAACACAAAGTGTTTTCTTCCCTCCTGAACTATTTCTCCAAACAACTCCTGAACCTGCAGAAAATGTCCCAGCAGAAACAGAAGGTCCTCTTTGCTAGGTTAATGTTTGTCAAAACACTGACAGAAAAACTGAAGTTGAAACGTTGTGGAGAGAGCTGTACCTCTGACACTTCCTCCTGGCAGATATCATAGAGCAGGGAGAGAAGGAAGGGGGGTGGGGAAGGATGAATCTAGGGCCAGTTTCCCAATCCATCAGTGTGGATGAAAAGTTGTTCCCTCTGGGCATTCCCCTGTCTTCCTCCAGTTATGGTTAGTTCTAGTGAGTCACAGAACAAGGATAAGGTTCGGGGGAGGTGAAGGCCACAGCTGTAGGGACGAGAACCAGAAAGAACAGCAGACAGAGGTGTCTACACCATGTTCTCTCCCTAAGACTCTTCAGTATGTTTGCCTAAGTCTGCACAGCTAACTACCACAGTCAAAGCTAAATGGCTGTACCCTCCATCCTGCAATGCCTACGAAGCCTCGACATGGCTCACCTTCTCTGAACTTGCAAACTGAAATTTTTCATTACACTTGGGAGGAGAGCTGGCTGTAAAATCCAGATTGGCCTAGAATTCTCTATATGGCCTAGGCTACTCTTGAACCTAGACAATCTTTCAGTCTCAGCCTGCCCTAGCCTGCTCTAGCCTGCCCCAGCCTGCCCGGTACAGGGATGGGTCCAGGTGAATGACCATGTCTAGTTTGTCAACTCTGCTGTATTTTCTTTAAACAAAACCTCAAATGACCAGTTTTTCAATACAGTTGCCTTGATCTTTAGAACTCACGTGGTCCTCTAGTCCTACCACATACTTTCCTCTACTCAGGGGTGGCACTTGACCAGACTCGGGGTAATTAGGAAGGATTTCTTCTTCCAGAGGAGCAACAGGAACATCTGGCTCTGAAGGCACTGGCCGTGCCTCTGGATAGGACTCTGGGTGTTTCTGTTTCCAAGGTCTTCCCTGCCCGGAGTTAGGAAAGCTGCATCTTCCTCTGGAGGAGCTGGGGTTCTGGTGCCCATCAGATCCAAAAGCAATGCTGGGTCCTTGAAATCCAGGACCTCTACCTCTCCCACAGGTAGCCCCTGTTTGGCTTGAGGGTCCAAAGAAGCCAATTCTCTTCCCTGGTAGGATGGCCAATTACCAGGTGGTGGGTATGGCAAAGGAGAAGCGTGATCAGAATCCTGAGACGTGGAGCCAACAACCATGAAGTTCGGATTAGCCTTTGATTTGAAAGACACATCCATACATCAGTTCTGCTGTGGCCTTCCAGGGCTTTCCCTGGTTCAATTGGTGGGTATTCTATGTCCTCTCCATTCTCACTGTAGTAATCGAAACTGTCCTCAGTGTAGATCTCCAGGGCTACAGCATGGTTGAAGGAGTGCTCCAGCGCTGAGGAGCAGGCTGTGGAATGGTCACCTCCAACTGTGGCTGGCCAGACATTGTCCAGGGCCAGCCTGCTGCCGATGTGAAAGGCCCATGATCCAGGAATACCCAGGTTGCTTAGTTGGTAGAGATCCTTCACTGACTGCTAAGTGTTAGTCAGGCTTAAATAAAGCGTGTCTCCCTTCAGGTCATCTGCTTCCTCTTGGCAGAAGCCCACCCTAGCAGGAAGCTGAAGCTGGACATTGTAGGATTTGTTGGGGTGGGTTCCAAAGAACTGAAGGCCATTGGCAGGATAGAGAAAGAGGGCATAGGTATCAGATTCATTGGATGCCAGAACAGCCTAGAAAGTGTTCAACTCTCCCCAGGGCGCAGCCCTGCGCCTGACCTCCTAGTAGGTGCCCACATGCTCTCAGGTGGCCAGGAAGGCGTGGATAGGGGTGAACCTGCCTGGACCCAGTCAGCGGGAAGCCTGTGTGAATGTAGTGGGTAGCCAGACTCAGCACAGCCCGGAGGTGTCCTTGAGGTACCGGATCCGGCCCTTGCTGTGACTAGTGTGGATGTCAGCCAGGAATGGGGCGATGGCTGGGAAATCAGGAAAATCATCATCTATATATTGAGTCTCTCTGGGGAAGTCCTGGGTGAAGATGATGCCTTTGGTGCCCACATAGAGGTTGCTGAAGTAGTCATCATAGAAACACAGAGGTACCACCAGCTTCGCAGTCACTGAGCTTTCATCGTAGCCCTCCAACAGCAGCTGGTCTCCCCATGACTCCCAGTAAGGAAAGAGCTCTCCAGGAGCAGAGCCCCGACTTGTGACAGCAGCACCAGCACCAGGAGCAGCGATAGTGGTGATGGCAGTGCTAGCCCCCCGGCTGTTGAGTCCCAAGATGTGCTCACTCCTCCCTGGCTCTGACCTCCACTCTGCCCCTATTTGTTGATTTTTTATCTTAGAGCATAAGCCATTGGTGTTCTGTTCAGGAAAATTTCCCCTTTGCCCATGTGTCTGAGGCTCATCCCCACTTTGTCTTCTACTAGTTTGAGTGTATCTGGTTTGATGTGGAAGTCCTTGATCAACTTGGACTTGAGCTTTGTACAGGATGAAAAGAATGGATCAATTTGCATTCTTCTACATGCTGACCTCCAGTGGATCCAGTACCATTTGTTGAAAATGCTGTCTTTTATCCATTAGATAGGTTTAGCTCCTTTGTCAAAGGTCAAGGGACCATAGGTGTGTGGGTTCATTTCTGGGTCTTCAATTCTATTTCACTGATCTACCTGCCTGCCTTTGTACCAGTACCATGCAAATTTTTACCACAATTGTTTTGTAATACAGCTTGATGTAAGGGATGGTGATTCCCCCGGAAATTCTTTTTTTGTTGAGATTAGATTTTGCTATCCTTGATTTTTAATTATTCCATATAAATTTGCAAATTGCTCTTCTTAAGTCTGTGAAGAATTGAGTTGAAATTTTGATGGAGATTGCATTGAACCTGTAGATTGCTTTCAGAAACATGGCCATTTTTACTATATTAATCCTGTCAATCTGTCCCACGCTCAACCTCTCGCTGGGAAGAAACACGCGGGTACATAGAAATTCTTGCTGTGACCAAACTTTTATTTTAATTTTAAGGAGAAGCCTCGGCGCGCCAACATGGTGCGCTTATATACACCCTAGCTTGGCGCATCCACACCTGATTGGTTGTTTACCCATGATCTCATAAGGCACGCCCTGGAGTGGGCAAAGACCTGGCACAAAAGCACTCTTGCACATGCGCACACAGATAACTTCCTGAAAGGGAGTCGGCTGGCGCGGCAAAGGCTAGCGCCATCTTGTAATGGGGGAGGCTATCCTGGCCTTCCACATGGGGCGCAGTGGAAGCCAGCGCCATCTAGTGGTGGCGAATGTTATTGCGGCCCTCTACATCTCACCCTTATAATTTATATTATTTTATAACAGTCATGATCACCCTATCGCGTGCAATGAGGAAACCTCAGCGATGTGGAAGGGCTGATCAAAGGATCAATGAGTCTTTCTCATCCCAGTGCAATGGATCCACAGATCCATGGGGTGTAAGAGCAGAGAACTCAGATACAGAGAGAGAGTCTCTCTCATCCCAGTGCAATGGATCCACAGATCCATGGGGTGCAAGAGCAGAGAACTCAGATACCGACTAATTCCTGAGCATAGATAACCAAATTCCAGGGGAGGCCCCTTGTTCAATGGCCACAAGTGCTTGAGTGATAACGGCCTTGTCACGTTTCTGTTGAGATCTGAGTTTGCAAACCAACCATAGTATGAACAGTAATCCACAGCATAGGGCTGCATCAAACAGAGCCACTCCCGAAGTAGTGGGCACCTCATTTGGTCCTCCTCAGCTGTTACCACCAAGAGCCGTAGTCAAGCCGATCCTAATAATAAAATTTAGAATTCCCAATTGTTAGCAACTACTCCAGGAAGTTCACCCACTGTACTTGTCTAACAATAGATTGGGGGAGGATAACTCCAGACACTGTAGACACAATGTTTGCAGCAGTAATGGCTGCTACAATAGCAGCAAAAGTGTCTAGGTCTTTTCCAGGACAGTTTAGGATTAGTCATTTTTCTCTAGAACAACCAGCAGACAATGGAACCATTTCTGAGATATGTATAATCAGGACAGAGTTCCTCAGTCCACTGTAGCTTTACGCAGGTGGCTTTCTTGTGAAGCTATAGTCTGTTAAATGACAACACCAGTTACCAGTTAAGGCAGCAAGAGTCACCAGGGAAATGAAGGGGGGCAGGGGTAACAGCTGGAGTCCAATCTTCTCCAGAAAGCAGCAGTGCACAGAGGGTTGGAGTGCAGGCCGCGGTGGGATGGGACACAATGATTGCAGCAACGTCAAAAACTCTGTGATGACAAAAGATGTGGGGGAATCTTCTATCTTCCTCTCAGGGCAGAGGAATGATTCCAGGGACCCGAACCAGGAGAGCTGAATCTTTATGCAACCAGGATCAGCAAGTCTCAGCAACCACTCAGGCATCTGGCACACTCTTGTAGCATCCTGTAGAAAAAACACAAACATTCCATCTTCCCCATATAAAATATCTGGACAGGATCATGTCAATATGTGGATCTCTCTATTTCACCTAGGCAGAAGTATGCCTAGTTGTAGGGTGCCATAAACTTTGGCATCCAAAATTTTAAAATTGAAATAAAAGGAGCATTATTTAGCATACAGGGATAACTCCCCCTTTTTATTTATTAAAATTGTTAAAATATTATTTATAAAGGTGAGTCCTCGAGGATTAGATTGAGGACACTGAGCACTTGTATTTATAAATTGACTTGTATACCAAATTATTGTCTCCAGCATTATTGTTTTGGATATATAAAGAATGAGATTTTTTGACTAATTGTTCCTATGTAAGGCCTATAATCTGTCTGGTATCATTGCCCTCCCTTGTTAAGGAGCCCAGGCAATCCAGTTTGAGTTCTTAAATGGCCTATAAAGGAACAGTATTTAGTGTTCTTAACCACTAAGCCATCTCTCCAGCACCTCACAAACTTTATTTACCTAAACATAAGCATTAATTAGAAATGCCAAATCCTGTAAATATTGTCTAATTTCAGTCTTACTAGAAATCCCTGAACTGGCAGGGTGAGGCTGGGAATTGATAACAAGCAAATGGAGTCTTCCTCTTTTCATATCAACTCTATTACCATTTTCAAAGTTAGGTATGAGCCTAAGGTTTAAATTAGTTGTCTGAGCCAGAGCACTGAAAGGACAGTGAGTTGTCAGACAATTTACACTGAAATCACTCATTGATTTTAAGTAGAAAATCTGTCTCTAATAAAGCATTAAGTAATTGAAATCAATTGTAAACCACAAGCCACACATTGGCTATCAGTATATGAATTGAAAGCTTGATTTTTTTAACATTTTAAAAACAGTGGCTACAGCACGTAATTTAATAGTCTGTGTTGAAGCAGGGGAAACTCAAGAGAATAAACAAGTGATCCAATCATACATGTAGCCTTTTCATTAGATGAACCACCTATAAATACACTAAGCGCATTTCCTATGGGTTGTATGCACAAATATACAGGAAGTACAAAAGCATTTAAAGAGTAAAATTATCAATTTTGTCTGAAAAATTTGTATATGTAATAGGCCAAATATCAGTATTTTGTAATAACCAATTAACTATTGTTTGGAATAAGATATGTTTTACCAGGTTTCTTTTTAAAATACTTCCATGACTCTAGTCCAAACTCTGTATTAACACAGCTGAAGCTTTATCTCCAATGTGCATAACAAAGACCTACGTCCTCTGGTAGGGTGAGGTACTTAGCCAATTAACATATCCTTAGTAGCTTAAAATTAGTTTCAAATATTCTTTTCTGGAGTAGTGCAACAGCTACTCCCCAAATATTAAAGCTCATTTTGAGAGCAAAGGTTTGTAGTAAAAATTTTCATATACACTGAATGATTTAAGTTCTAACCTTTTACATTGAAGAAGCAACAAAATTACCTAATACAAGGCTGTTAGCAATCCTCTAAATCTATTTTGAAATGGCGGTTGAAGTAAGCAAACAAGGTGTAATGCTCTCACAAGTTCTAAAACCTCATAAATCCTTTGTAAATCCTGTAACAATCTCTACCTGTTTGATTTTTTCTCAATTATAGATAAGTTTGAGTTAGTCAATGTAGCATTAGCAATCCTTAATCACAATCCTTAAATTCTCCTTGTAACACCAGAGCACAACCACAAGGTCACCTGAGTTCTGAGTACGTGACTAGGCAGCTGTCCTCGGGGCAGTGGAATTAGCATAAAAATACCGATAGCTCCAGGGCAAACCACAACTTTGGAAAGCAAAACTCGACCCCCAACAAACTAGCACAAAGTTTGACTGTCAATTCTTATATATGAATGCACGATGGCGTAGTCTCTAGTACCTCAACAAAGAGACATTGTCCTAAATTCTTTTAGAAGCCTGGTTTCTAAGATAAGAATTCCATAAAAATATTATCTCAATTTAGACCTGTTTCCCTGGGTTGGCTCATGCCACATGTTGTCTAGAAATGACTCCATCCAAATTACCAGTTTTATGTCAACTTTTTGTTACCAATGTTATATCTTTTTAACCATATCTAATAACATGAAAGCCAATAGTCTATAACCAAGGCAAGTAGAGCATATTTACACATTTAAAACCAATGAGAAACAAAATTGAAGTGGCTACACATATCTTAATATTTACACCAAACACCATTTTTACCTTTAGCTATGATTTTAAAAGAAGCACCCTGTCACCTGTTGAGTCAAATAATAAGTCAGGGATTTTTCTAAGAGAAACAGCTATCAACTCTTGTATCAAGGAAGCTGAGAGGCTGTTGGTGCCTTTAAGATCAGCTCGTGTAGATGCTTAGCCTCTGGGCAGCTTCTCCAGCTAACCTAGACACCTGGCTACAGGCACAGGGCTCCAAAGGCCTGATTGAAACTGTTTTTTATTCATTTGTTCCTTTTTGAAACGAGTTAAAACCAAGTCAAGGTGTGAATGACTGGCAGATAAAGTTTTTACCATTTTTTCTTTTGAACATGAAACATAAAACATTTAAACAACGAGAAAGAAAAACCACAGACATACACTGACAGACATGGGGACATCCTGGTGCACCAGGGACAAACAATAGACAAAGAGGGAAAAAACCAGATGGTGTTCACGGTGACTATCCACTCGAGTGGAGTCGATATGGACGATGGATTGTCTCAATTTCTGGACTAGTCCATCAACGTGTTGAAACCCAATTCCTGTAAGATACTGAGATATATTATCTGAGCAGCACGACTGACATTCGCCAATGGTATGGAAGTGAAACACAGTCCTGAGTATTTTCACTCACAACCCAATTACATTAACTCCATCAAGCTGTGCATGGGCATTGAGATGTCCTTTTGTTTTATTCTCCTGAATAAATTTTCAGGAGGTCTGCTTCTATCAAATCTGATCAGTATGACTCTGTAAAGCTGTCGCGTCAGCACACGGACGCCGAGGCGTACCGAGAGCCGGCGCCGGAGCTTAAGCATACTTTTACAGGCACAAAGACAAAATTTTTCTCCCAAAATGCTGTGTTCTTTTTATCTCCTCCCTTCTCCTCACCCGGGGCATTCTTTCCCCAACCTTTCGCCACTAGCAGTGGTAAGACCACAGAGGGGCCTGGTGCTTGAGATCGATCAGTTTCATTTCTTCGTTGCAGCCTTTCACTACACCCTGTTTCTGACACGCCGCTTCCTTGCCCTTCCCCCAACACTCTCCGCTTTGCTGTTACAGCTGGGCAGTTCCCACGCGACCTCTGACATTGTCTGGCGGTAACTAGAAACCCAAAGGCTAATAGAAACAACCCTAGGGCGGCCAGAACAACCATAGCGGCTCCTGCCACATCCGGCAAAGGCGAGAGATGGAACAGATCAAGGCTAAACATAGTCTCTCAGAGTCTTACCCACATCCCAGCTTCTGGATTTCTTCCGTGAAACGGAGTCTCCCCTTGGCGCCGGTGATGATGTGGCTTTTTTGTCCCGGGTTCTCGGCACCAAATGTCCCACGCGCAACCTCTCGCCAGCAAGAAACAAGCGGGTACATAGAAATCCTTGCTGTGACCAAACTTTATTTATTTTTTTTTCATTAACTTGAGTATTTCTTATATACATTTCGAGTGTTATTCCCTTTCCCAGTATCCGGGCAAACATCCCCCTCTCCCCTCCCCTTCCTTATGGGTGTTCCCCTCCCAACCCTCCCCCCATTGCCGCCCTCCCCCCACCAGTCTAGTTCACTGGGGGTTCAGTCTTAGCAGGACCCAGGGCTTCCCCTTCCACTGGTGCTCTTACTAGGATATTCATTGCTACCTATGAGGTCAGAGTCCAGGGTCAGTCCATGTATAGTCTTTAGGTAGTGGCTTAGTCCCTGGAAGGTCTGGTTGCTTGGCATTGTTGTACTTTTGGGGTCTCAAGCCCCTTCAAGCTCTTCCAGTTCTTTCTCTGATTCCTTCAATGGGGGTCCTATTCTCAGTTCAGTGGTTTGCTGCTAGCATTCACCTCTGTATTTGCTGTATTCTGGCTGTGTCTCTCAGGAGCGATCTACACCCGGCTCCTGTCGGTCTGCACTTCTTTGCTTCATCCATCTTGTCTAATTGGGTGGCTGTATATGTATGGGCCACATGTGGGGCAGGCTCTGAATGGGTGTTCCTTCAGTCTCTGTTTTAATCTTTGCCTCTCCCTTCCCTGCCAAGGGTATTCTTTTTCCTCATTTAAAGAAGGAGTGAAGCATTCACATTTTGATCATCCGTCTTGAGTTTCATTTGTTCTAGGGATCTAGGGTAATTCAAGCATTTGGGCTAATAGCCACTTATCAATGAGTGCATACCATGTATGTCTTTCTGTGATTGGGTTAGCTCACTCAGGATGATATTTTCCAGTTCCAACCATTTGCCTACGAATTTCATAAAGTCGTTGTTTTTGATAGCTGAGTAATATTCCATTGTGTAGATGTACCACATTTTCTGTATCCATTCCTCTGTTGAAGGGCATCTGGGTTCTTTCCAGCTTCTGGCTATTATAAATAAGGCTGCGATGAACATAGTGGAGCACGTGTCTTTTTTATATGTTGGGGCATCTTTTGGGTATATGCCCAAGAGAGGTATAGCTGGATCCTCAGGCAGTTCAATGTCCAATTTTCTGAGGAACCTCCAGACTGATTTCCAGAATGGTTGTACCAGTATGCAATCGACCAAAAATGGAGGAGTGTTCCTCTTTCTCCACATCCTCGCCAGCATCTGCTGTCCCCTGAGTTTTTGATCTTAGCCATTCTCACTGGTGTGAGGTGAAATCTCAGGGTTGTTTTGATTTGCATTTCCCTTATGACTAAAGATGTTGAACATTTCTTTAGGTGTTTCTCAGAATTCCTCAGCTGTGAATTCTTTGTTTAGCTCTGAACCCCATTTTTTAATAGGGTTATTTGTTTCGCTGTGGTCTAACTTCTTGAGTTCTTTGTATATTTTGGATATAAGGCCTCTATCTGTGGTAGGAATGGTAAAGATCTTTTCCCAATCTGTTGGTTGCCGTTTTGTCCTAACCACAGTGTCCTTTGCCTTACAGAAGCTTTGCAGTTTTATGAGATCCCATTTGTCGATTCTTGATCTTAGAGCGTAAGCCATTGGTGTTTTTTTTTTTTTTTTTTTTTTTTTTTTTTATTATTAACTTAGTATTTCTTATATACATTTCGAGTGTTATTCCCTTTCCCGGTTTCCGGGCAAATATCCCTCTCCCCCCTCCCCTTCCTTATGGGTGTTCCCCTCCCAACCCTCCCCCCATTGCCGCCCTCCCCCCATAGACTAGTTCACTGGGGGCTCAGTCTTAGCAGGACCCAGGGCTTCCCCTTCCACTGGTGCTCTTACTAGGATATTCATTGCTACCTATGAGGTCAGAGTCCAGGGTCAGTCCATGTATAGTCTTTAGGTAGTGGCTTAGTCCCTGGAAGCTCTGGTTGCTTGGCATTGTTGTACTTTTGGGGTCTCGAGCCCCTTCAAGCTCTTCCAGTTCTTTCTCTGATTCCTTCAATAGGGGACCTATTCTCAGTTCAGTGGTTTGCTGCTGGCATTCGCCTCTATATTTGCTGTATTCTGGCTGTGTCTCTCAGGAGCGATCTACATCCGGCTCCTGTTGGTCTGCACTTCTTTGCTTCATCCATCTTGTCTAATTGGGTGGCTGTATATGTATGGGCCACATGTGGGGCAGGCTCTGAATGGGTGTTCCTTCAGTCTCTGTTTTAATCTTTGCCTCTCCCTTCCCTGCCAAGGGTATTCTTGTTCCCCTTTTAAAGAAGGAGTGAAGCATTCACATTTTGATCATCCGTCTTGAGTTTCGTTTGTTCTAGGGATCTAGGGTAATTCAAGCATTTGGGCTAATAGCCACTTATCAATGAGTGCATACCATGTATGTCTTTCTGTGATTGGGTTAGCTCACTCAGGATGATATTTTCCAGTTCCAACCATTTGCCTACGAATTTCATAAAGTCGTTGTTTTTGATAGCTGAGTAATATTCCATTGTGTAGATGTAACCCATTTTCTGTATCCATTCCTCTGTTGAAGGGCATCTGGGTTCTTTCCAGTTTCTGGCTATTATAAATAAGGCTGCGATGAACATAGTGGAGCACGTGTCTCTTTTATATGTTGAGGCATCTTTTGGGTATATGCCCAAGAGAGGTATAGCTGGATCCTCAGGCAGTTCAATGTCCAATTTTCTGAGGAACCTCCAGACTGATTTCCAGAATGATTTCACCAGTCTGCAATCCCACCAACAATGGAGGAGTGTTCCTCTTTCTCCACATCCTCGCCAGCATCTGCTGTCACCTGAGTTTTTGATCTTAGCCATTCTCACTGGTGTGAGGTGAAATCTCAGGGTTGTTTTGATTTGCATTTCCCTTATGACTAAAGATGTTGAACATTTCTTTAGGTGTTTCTCAGCCATTCGGCATTCCTCAGCTGTGAATTCTTTGTTTAGCTCTGAACCCCATTTTTTAATAGGGTTATTTGTTTCCCTGTGGTCTAACTTCTTGAGTTCTTTGTATATTTTGGATATAAGGCCTCTATCTGTTGTAGGATTGGTAAAGATCTTTTCCCAATCTGTTGGTTGCCGTTTTGTCCTAACCACAGTGTCCTTTGCCTTACAGAAGCTTTGCAGTTTTATGAGATCCCATTTGTCGATTGTTGATCTTAGAGCATAAGCCATTGGTGTTTTGTTCAGGAAATTTTTTCCAGTGCCCATGTGTTCCAGATGCTTCCCTAGTTTTTCTTCTATTAGTTTGAGTGTGTCTGGTTTGATGTGGAGGTCCTTGATCCACTTGGACTTAAGCTTTGTACAGGGTGATAAGCATGGATCGATCTGCATTCTTCTACATGTTGCCCTCCAGTTGAACCAGCACCATTTGCTGAAAATGCTATCTTTTTTCCATTGGATGGTTTTGGCTCCTTTGTCAAAAATCAAGTGACCATAGGTGTGTGGCTTCATTTCTGGGTCTTCAATTCTATTCCATTGGCCTATCTGTCTGTCTCTGTACCAATACCATGCAGTTTTTATCACTATTGCTCTGTAATACTGCTTGAGTTCAGGGATAGTGATTCCCCCTGAAGTCCTTTTATTGTTGAGGATAGCTTTAGCTATCCTGGGTTTTTTGTTATTCCAGATGAATTTGCAAATTGTTCTGTCTAACTCTTTGAAGAATTGGATTGGTATTTTGATGGGGATTGCATGGAATCTGTAGATTGCTTTTGGTAAAATGGCCATTTTTACTATATTAATCCTGCCAATCCATGAGCATGGGAGATCTTTCCATCTTCTGAGGTCTTCTTCAATTTCTTTTCTTAGTGTCTTGAAGTTCTTATTGTACAGATCTTTTACTTGCTTGGTTAAAGTCACACCGAGGTACTTTATATTATTTGGGTCTATTATGAAGGGTGTCGTTTCCCTAATTTCTTTCTCGGCTTGTTTCTCTTTTGTATAGAGGAAGGCAACTGATTTATTTGAGTTAATTTTATACCCAGCCACTTTGCTGAAGTTGTTTATCAGCTTTAGTAGTTCTCTGGTGGAACTTTTGGGATCACTTAAATATACTATCATGTCATCTGCAAATAGTGATATTTTGACCTCTTCTTTTCCGATCTGTATCCCTTTGATCTCCTTTTGTTGTCTGATTGCTCTGGCTAGAACTTCAAGAACTATATTGAATAAGTAGGGAGAGAGTGGGCAGCCTTGTCTAGTCCCTGATTTTAGTGGGATTGCTTCAAGTTTCTCTCCATTTAGTTTAATGTTAGCAAGTGGTTTGCTGTATATGGCTTTTACTATGTTTAGGTATGGGCCTTGAATTCCTATTCTTTCCAGGACTTTTATAATGAAGGGGTGTTGAATTTTGTCAAATGCTTTCTCAGCATCTAATGAAATGATCATGTGGTTCTGTTTTTTCAGTTTGTTTATATAATGGATCACGTTGATGGTTTTCCATATATTAAACCATCCCTGCATGCCTGGGATGAAGCCTACTTGATCATGGTCGATGATTGTTTTGATGTGCTCTTGAATTCGGTTTGCCAGAATTTTATTGAGTATTTTTGCGTCGATATTCATAAGGGAAATTGGTCTGAAGTTCTCTTTCTTTGTTGTGTCTTTGTGTGGTTTATGTATAAGAGTAATTGAGGCTTCGTAGAAGGAATTCGGTAGGGCTCCATCTGTTTCAATTTTGTGGAATAGTTTGGATAATATTGGTATGAGGTCTTCTATGAAGGTTTGATAGAATTCTGCACTAAACCCGTCTGGACCTGGACTCTTTTTGGTTGGGAGACCTTTAATGACTGCTTCTATTTCCTTAGGAGTTATGGGGTTGTTTAACTGGTTTATCTGTTCCTGATTTAACTTCGATACCTGGTATCTGTCTAGGAAAATGTCCATTTCCTGAAGATTTTCAAATTTTGTTGAATATAGGTTTTTATAGTAAGATCTGATGATTTTTTGAATTTCCTCTGAATCTGTAGTTGTGTCTCCCTTTTCATTTCTGATTTTGTTAATTTGGACGCACTCTCTGTGTCCTCTCGTTAGTCTGGCTAAGGGTTTATCTATCTTGTTGATTTTCTCAAAGAACCAACTTTTGGTTCTGTTGATTCTTTCTATGGTCCTTTTTGTTTCTACTTGGTTGATTTCAGCTCTGAGTTTGATTATTTCCTGCCTTCTGCTCCTCCTGGGTGTATTTGCTTCTTTTTGTTCTAGAGCTTTTAGGTGTGCTGTCAAGCTGCTGACATATGCTCTTTCCTGTTTCTTTCTGCAGGCACTCAGCGCTATGAGTTTTCCTCTTAGCACAGCTTTCATTGTGTCCCATAAGTTTGAGTATGTTGTATCTTCATTTTCATTAAATTCTAAAAAGTTTTTAATTTCTTTCTTTATTTCTTCCTTGACCAGGTTATCAATGAGACGAGCATTGTTCAATTTCCACGTATATGTGGGCATTCTTCCCTTATTGTTATTGAAGACCAGTTTTAGGCCGTGGTGGTCCGATAGCATGCATGGGATTATTTCTATCTTTCTGTACCTGTTGAGGCCCGTTTTTTGACCAATTATATGGTCAATTTTGGAGAAAGTACCATGAGGAGCTGAGAAGAAGGTATATCCTTTTGCTTTAGGATAGAATGTTCTATAAATATCCGTTAAGTCCATTTGGCTCATGACTTCTCTTAGTCTGTCGACATCACTGTTTAATTTCTGTTTCCATGATCTGTCCATTGATGAGAGTGGGGTGTTGACATCTCGCACTATTATTGTGTGAGGTCCAATGTGTGTTTTGAGCTTTAGTAAGGTTTCTTTTACATATGTAGGTGCCCTTGTATTTGGGGCATAGATATGTAGGATTGAGAGTTCATCTTGGTGGATTTTTCCTTTGATGAATATGAAGTGTCCTTCCTTATCTTTTTTGGTGACTTTTAGTTGGAAATTGATTTTATTTGATATTAGAATGGCTACTCCAGCTTGCTTCTTCTGACCATTTGCTTGGAAAGTTGTTTTCCAGCCTTTCACTCTGAGGTAGTGTCTGTCTTTGTCTATGAGGTGTGTTTCCTGTAGGCAGCAGAATGCAGGGTCCTTGTTGCGTATCCAGTTTGTTAATCTATGTCTTTTTATTGGGGAGTTGAGGCCATTGATATTGAGAGATATTAAGGAATAGTGATTATTGCTTCCCGTTATATTCATATTTGATGTGAGGTTATGTTTGTGTGCTTTCATTCTCTTTGTTTTGTTGCCAAGACGATTAGTTTCTTGCTTCTTCTAGGGTATAGCTTGCCTCCTTTTGTTGGGCTTTACCATTTATTATCCTTTGTAGTGCTTGGTTTGTAGAAAGATATTGTGTAAATTTGGTTTTGTCATGGAATATCTTGGTTTCTCCATCAATGTTAATTGAGAGTTTTGCTGGATACAGTAACCTGGGCTGGCATTTGTGTTCTCTTAGGGTCTGTATGACATCAGTCCAGGATCTTCTGGCCTTCATAGTTTCTGGCGAGAAGTCTGGTGTGATTCTGATAGGTCTCCCTTTATATGTTACTTGACCTTTTTCCCTTACTGCTTTTAATATTCTTTCTTTATTTTGTGCGTTTGGTGTTTTGATAATTATGTGATGGGAGGTGTTTCTTTTCTGGTCCAATCTATTTGGAGTTCTGTAGGCTTCTTGTATGCCTATGGGTATCTCTTTTTTTAGGTTAGGGAAGTTTTCTTCTATGATTTTGTTGAAGATATTTACTGGTCCTTTGAGCTGGGAGTCTTCACTCTCTTCTATACCTATTATCCTTAGGTTTGATCTTCACATTGAGTCCTGGATTTCCTGTATGTTTTGGACCAGTAGCTTTTTCCGCTTTACATTTTCTTTGACAGTTGAGTCAATGATTTCTATGGAATCTTCTGCTCCTGAGATTCTCTCTTCCATCTCTTGTATTCTGTTGGTGAAGCTTGTGTCTACAGCTCCTTGTCTCTTCTTTTTGTTTTCTATATCCAGGGTTGTTTCCATGTGTTCTTTCTTGATTGCTTCTATTTCCATTTTTAATTCCTTCAACTGTTTGATTGTGTTTTCCTGGAATTCTTTCAGGGATTTTTGCGATTCCTCTGTAGGCTTCTACTTGTTTATTCATGTTTTCCTGTGTTTCCCTAAGTGTGTTCATGTCTTTCTTGAAGTCCTCCAGCATCATGATCAAATATGATTTTGAAACTAGATCTTGCTTTTCTGGTGTGTTTGGATATTCCATGTTTGTTTTGGTGGGAGAACTGGGCTCCGATGATGGCATGTAGTCTTGGTTTCTGTTGCTTGGGTTCCTGCGCTTGCCTTTCGCCATCAGATTATCTCTAGTGTTACTTTGTTCTGCTATTTCTGACAGTGGCTAGACTGTCCTATAAGCCTGTGTGTCAGGAGTGCTGTAGACCTGTTTTCCTCTCTATCAGTCAGTTATGGGGACAGAGTGTTCTGCTTTCGGGCGTGTAGTTTTTCCTCTCTACAGGCCTTCAGCTGTTCCTGTGGGCCTGTGTCTTGAGTTCACCAGGCAGCTTTCTTGCAGCAGAAAATTTGGTCTTACCTGTGGTCCTGAGGCTCAAGTTCGCTCGTGTGGTGCTGCCCAGGGGCTCTCTGCAGCGGCAGCAACCAGGAAGACCTGTGCCGCCCCTTCCAGGAGCTTCAGTGCACCAGGGTTCCAGATGGTCTTTGGCTTTTTCCTCTGGCATCCGAGATGTGCGTGCAGGGAGCAGTCTCTTCTGGTTTCCCAGGCTTGTCTGCCTCTCTGAAGGTTTAGCTTTCCCTCCCACGGGATTTGGGTGCAGAGAACTGTTTATCCGGTCTGTTTCTTTCAGGTTCCGGAGGTGTCTCAGGCAGATGTCCTGCCGCTCCTGGGCCCTCCCCCACGGGAGCCCAGAGGCCTTATACAGTTTCCTCTTGGGCCAGGGATGTGGGCAGGGGTGAGAACTGTTTGTGGTCTCTTCCGCTCTGCAGCCTCAGGAGTGCCCACCTGACCAGGCGGTTGGGTCTCTCTCTCACTGGGTCTGGGAGCAGAGAGCTGCTGCGGGCCGGGATCCGCGGGTGTGGGACTTCCGGTAAACACAGAACGTGCCCGGTCCTAGAGAAATTCTGCTTCCGTGTGTCCCAAGCTCACCAGGCAGCTTTCTTGCAGCAGAAAATTTGGTCTTACCTGTGGTCCCGAGGCTCAGGTTCGCTCGTGGGGTGCTGCCCAGGGGCTCTCTGCAGCGGCAGCAACCAGGAAGACCTGTGCCGCCCCTCCGGGAGCTTCAGTGCACCAGGGTTCCAGATGGTCTTTGGCTTTTTCCTCTGGCGTCCGAGATGTGTGTGCAGGGAGCGCCATTGGTGTTTTGTTTAGGAAATTTTTTCCAGTGCCCATGTGTTCCAGATGCTTCCCTAGTTTTTCTTCTATTAGTTTGAGTGTGTCTGGTTTGATGTAGAGGTCCTTGATCCACTTGGATTTAAGCTTTGTACAGGGTGATAAGCATGGATCGATCTGCATTCTTCTACATGTTGACCTCCAGTTGAACCAGCACCATTTGCTGAAAATGCTGTCTTTTTTCCATTTGATGGTTTTGGCTCCTTTGTCAAAAATCAAGTGACCATAGGTGTGTGGGTCCATTTCTGGGTCTTCAATTCTATTCCATTGGTCTATCTGTCTGTCTCCGTACCAATACCATGCAGTTTTTATCACTATTGCTCTGTAATACTGATTGAGTTCAGGGATAGTGATTCCCCCAGAAGTCCTTTTATTGTTGAGGATAGCTTTAGCTATCCTGGGTTTTTTGTTATTCCAGATGAATTTGCAAATTGTTCTGTCTAACTCTTTGAAGAATTGGATTGATATTTTGATGGGGATTGCATGGAATCTGTAGATTGCTTTTGGTAAAATGGCCATTTTTCCTATATTAATCCTGCCAATCCATGAGCATGGGAGATCTTTCCATCTTCTGAGGTCTTCTTCAATTTCCTTCTTCAGTGTCTTGAAGTTCTTATTGTACAGATCTTTTACTTGCTTGGTTAAAGTCACACCGAGGTACTTTATATTATTTGGGTCTATTATGAAGGGTGTCGTTTCCCTAATTTCTTTCTCGGCTTGTTTCTCTTTTGTATAGAGGAAGGCAACTGATTTATTTGAGTTAATTTTATACCCAGCCACTTTGCTGAAGTTGTTTATCAGCTTTAGTAGTTCTCTGGTGGAACTTTTGGGATCACTTAAATATACTATCATGTCATCTGCAAATAGTGATATTTTGACCTCTTCTTTTCCGATCTGTATCCCCTTGATCTCCTTTTGTTGTCTGATTGCTCTGGCCAGAACTTCAAGAACTATATTGAATAAGTAGGGAGAGAGTGGGCAGCCTTGTCTAGTCCCTGATTTTAGTGGGATTGCTTCAAGTTTCTCTCCATTTAGTTTAATGTTAGCAAGTGGTTTGCTGTATATGGCTTTTAGTGTGTTCAGGTATGGGCCTTTAATTCCTATTCTTTCCAGGACTTTTATCATGAAGGGGTGTTGAATTTTGTCAAATGCTTTCTCAGCATCTAATGAAATGATCATGTGGTTTTGTTCTTTCAGTTTGTTTATATAATGGATTATGTTGATGGTTTTCCATATATTAAACCATCCCTGCATGCCTGGGATGAAGCCTACTTGGTCATGGTGGATGATTGTTTTGATGTGCTCTTGAATTCGGTTTGCCAGAATTTTGTTGAGCATTTTTGCGTCGATATTCATAAGGGAAATTGGTCTGAAGTTCTCTTTCTTTGTTGCGTCTTTGTGTGGTTTAGGTATAAGAGTAATTGTGGCTTCGTAGAAGGTATTCGGTAGTGATCCATCTGTTTCAATTTTGTGGAATAGTTTGGATAATATTGGTATGAGGTCTTCTATGAAGGTTTGATAGAATTCTGCACTAAACCCGTCTGGACCTGGACTCTTTTTGGTTGGGAGACCTTTAATGACTGCTTCTATTTCCTTAGGAGTTATGGGGTTGTTTAACTGGTTTATCTGTTCCTGATTTAACTTCGATACCTGGTATCTGTCTAGGAAAATGTCCATTTCCTGAAGATTTTCAAATTTTGTTGAATATAGGTTTTTATAGTAAGATCTGATGATTTTTTGAATTTCCTCTGAATCTGTAGTTGTGTCTCCCTTTTCATTTCTTGTATTGTTAATTTGGACGCACTCTCTGTGTACTCTCCTTAGTCTGGCTAAGGGTTTATCTATCTTGTTGATTTTCTCAAAGAACCAACTTTTGGTTCTGTTGATTCTTTCTATGGTCCTTTTTGTTTCTACTTGGTTGATTTAAGCTCTGAGTTTGATTATTTCCTGCCTTCTGCTCCTCCTGGGTGTATTTGCTTCTTTTTGTTCTAGAGCTTTTAGGTGTGCTGTCAAGCTGCTGACATATGCTCTTTCCTGTTTCTTTCTGCAGGCACTCAGCGCTATGAGTTTTCCTCTTAGCACAGCTTTCATTGTGTCCCATAAGTTTGAGTATGTTGTATCTTCATTTTCATTAAATTCTAAAAAGTTTTTAATTTCTTTCTTTATTTCTTCCTTGACCAGGTTATCAATGAGACGAGCATTGTTCAATTTCCACGTATATGTGGGCATTCTTCCCTTATTGTTATTGAAGACCAGTTTTAGGCCGTGGTGGTCCGATAGCACGCATGGGATTATTTCTATCTTTCTGTACCTGTTGAGGCCCGTTTTTTGACCAATTATATGGTCAATTTTGGAGAAAGTACCATGAGGAGCTGAGAAGAAGGTATATCCTTTTGCTTTAGGATAGAATGTTCTATAAATATCCGTTAAGTCCATTTGGCTCATGACTTCTCTTAGTCTGTCGACATCACTGTTTAATTTCTGTTTCCATGATCTGTCCATTGATGAGAGTGGGGTGTTGACATCTCGCACTATTATTGTGTGAGGTCCAATATGTGTTTTGAGCTTCAGTAAGGTTTCTTTTACATATGTAGGTGCCCTTGTATTTGGGGCATAGATATGTAGGATTGAGAGTTCATCTTGGTGGATTTTTCCTTTGATGAATATGAAGTGTCCTTCCTTATCTTTTTTGGTGACTTTTAGTTGGAAATTGATTTTATTTGATATTAGAATGGCTACTCCAGCTTGCTTCTTCTGACCATTTGCTTGGAAAGTTGTTTTCCAGCCTTTCACTCTGAGGTAGTGTCTGTCTTTGTCTATGAGGTGTGTTTCCTGTAGGCAGCAGAATGCAGGGTCCTTGTTGCGTATCCAGTTTGTTAATCTATGTCTTTTTATTGGGGAGTTGAGGCCATTGATATTGAGAGATATTAAGGAATAGTGATTATTGCTTCCCGTTATATTCATATTTAGATGTGAGGTTATGTTTGTGTGCTTTCATTCTCTTTGTTTTGTTGCCAAGACGATTAGTTTCTTGCTTCTTCTAGGTTATAGCTTGCCTCCTTATGTTGGGCTTTACCCTTTATTATCCTTTGTAGTGCTGGATTTGTAGAAAGATATTGTGTAAATTTGGTTTTGTCATGGAATATCTTGGTTTCTCCATCAATGTTAATTGAGAGTTTTGCTGGATACAGTAACCTGGGCTGGCATTTGTGTTCTCTTAGGGTCTGTATGACATCAGTCCAGGATCTTCTGGCCTTCATAGTTTCTGGCGAGAAGTCTGGTGTGATTCTGATATGTCTGCCTTTATATGTTACTTGACCTTTTTCCCTTACTGCTTTTAATATTCTTTCTTTATTTTGTGCGTTTCGTGTTCTGACTATTATGTGACGGGAGGTGTTTCTTTTTTGGTCCAATCTATTTGGAGTTCTGTAGGCTTCTTGTATGCCTATGGGTATCTCTTTTTTTAGGTTAGGGAAGTTTTCTTCTATGATTTTGTTGAAGATATTTACTGGTCCTTTGAGCTGGGAGTCTTCACTCTCTTCTATACCTATTATCCTTAGGTTTGATCTTCTCATTGAGTCCTGGATTTCCTGTATGTTTTGGACCAGTAGCTTTTTCCGCTTTACATTATCTTTGACAGTTGAGTCAATGATTTCTATGGAATCTTCTGCTCCTGAGATTCTCTCTTCCATCTCTTGTATTCTGTTGGTGAAGCTTGTATCTACAGCTCCTTGTCTCTTCTTTTGGTTTTCTATACCCAGGTTTGTTTCCATGTGTTCTTTCTTGATTGCTTCTATTTCCGTTTATAATTCCTTCAACTGTTTGATTGTGTTTTCTTGGAATTCTTTCAGGGATTTTTGTGACTCCTCTCTATGGGCTTCTACTTGTTTATTTATGATTTTCTGGAATTCTTTCAGGGTTTTTTGTGTCTCCTCTCTATGGGCTTCTACTTGTTTATTTATATTTTCCTGGAATTCTTTCAGGCATTTTTGCGATTCCTCTCTGTAGTCTTCTACTTCTTTATTAATGTTTTCCTGTGTTTCTCTAAGGGAGTTCTTCACGTCTTTCTTGACGTCCTCCAGCATCATGATCAAATATGATTTTGAAACTAGATCTTGCTTTTCTGGTGTGTTTGGACATTCCATGTTTGTTTTGGTGGGAGAATTGGGCTCCGATGATGCCATGTAGTCTTGGTTTCTGTTGCTTGGGTTCCTGCGCTTGCCTCTCGCCATCAGATTATCTCTAGTGTTACTTTGTTCTGCTATTTCTGACAGTGGCTAGACTGTCCTATAAGCCTGTGTGTCAGGAGTGCTGTAGACCTGTTTTACTGTTTTCTTTCAGCCAGTTATGGGGACAGAGTGTTCTGCTTTTGTGCGTGTAGTTTTTCCTCTGTACAGGTCTTCAGGTGTTCCTGTGGGCCTGTGTCTTGAGTTCACCAGGCAGGTCACTTGCAGCATACAAGTTGGTCTTACCTGTGGTCCCGAGGCTCAAGTTCGCTCGCGGGGTGCTGCCTACGGGCTCTCTGCAGCGGCAGCAACCAGGAAGACCTGCGCCGCCCCTTCTGGGAGCTTCAGTGCACCAGGGTTCCAGATGGCCTTTGGTGTTTTCCTCTGGCGTCCGAGATGTGTGTGCAGAGAGCAGTCTCTTCTGGTTTCCCAGGCTTGTCTGCCTCTCTGAAGGTTTAGCTCTCCCTCCCACAGGATTTGGGTGCAGAGAACTGTTTATCCGGTCTGTTTCCTTCAGGTTCCGGCAGTGTCTCAGGCAGGGGTCCTGCCGCTCCTGGGCCCTCCCCCACGGGAACCCAGAGGCCTTATACAGTTTCCTCTTGGGCCAGGGATGTGGGCAGGGGTGGGCAGTGTTGGTGGTCTCTTCCGCTCTGCAGCCTCAGGAGTGCCCACCTGACCAGGCGGTGACGTCTCTTTCCCACGGGTCTGGGAGCAGAGTTATTTTAATCTTAAGGAGAAGCCTCGGCGCGCCAACATGTTGTGCTTATATACACCCTAGCGTGGCGCATCCACACCTGACTGGTTGTTTACCCATGATCTCATAAGGCACGCCCTGGAGTGGGCAAAGACCTGGCAGGAAGGCACTCTTGCACATGCGCACACAGATAACTTCCTGAAAGGGAGTCGGCTGGCGCGGCGAAGGCTAGCACCATCTTGTAATGGCGGAGGCTATCCTGGCCTTCCACGTGGGGCGCAGTGGAAGCCCGCGCCATCTAGTGGTGGCGAATGTTATTGCGGCCCTCTACATTAATCCATGACCATGGGAGATTTTTCCGTCATCTGAGATCTTCTTCATTTCCTTTCTTTAGAGACTTGAAGTTCTTGTCATACAGATCTTTCATTTGCTTGGTTAGAGTCACACCAAGGTAATATATAATATTTGTGATTATTGTGAAAGGTGTGTTTTCCCTAATTTTGTTCTCAACCTTTTTAACCTTGGCGTAGAGGAAGGCTATTGATTTGTTTGAGTTAAATCACTTTGCTGAAGTTGTTTATCAGGTTTAGTAATTCTCTTGTGAAATTTTTGTGGGCACTTATGAATACTACCATATCTGCTGTAAATAGATATCTCTTTAACCTCCAATTTGTTGTCTAATTGCTCTGGCTAGGACTTCAAGTACTATATTGAATAGGTAGAAAGAGAGTGGGCAACCTTGTCTAGTCCCTGAATTTAGTGGAATTGCTTCAAGATTCTCTCCATTTAGTTTAATGTTGGCTACTGGTTTGCTGTATATTGCTTTTACTATGTTTAGGTAAGAGCCTTGAATTCCTCATCTTTCTAAGACTTTTAGAAGGAAGGAATGTTGAATTTTGTCAAATGCTTCCTCAGCATCTAATGAGATGATCATGTAGTTTTATTTTCCTTGAATATGTTTATATAGTGGATTTTGTTGATGGGTTTCCATATATTGAACCATCCCTGCATCCCTGGGATGAAGCCTACTTGATCTTGATGGATTATTGTTTTGACGTGTCTTAGATTTGGTTTGTGAGAATTTTATTGAGTATTTTTTGCATCAATATTCATAAGGGAAATTCATCTGAAGTTCTGTTTCCTGGTTGGTTGTTTGTATGGTTTAGGTATAAGTGTAATTATGGCATCATACAATGAATTGGGCAGTGTTCTTTCTGTTTCTACTTTGTGGAATAGTTTTGAGAGTATTAGTATTGGGTCTTTTATGAAAGTCTGATGAAATTCAGGACTAAACCCATCTGGTCATGGGCTTTTATTTTGATTGGGAGACTTTTAATGACTCTTTCTATTTCTTTAGGAGTTATGAGAGTTTTAGATGGTTTACCTCATCCTGTTTTAACTTTGGTACCTGGTATCTGTCTAGAAAATGTCCATTTCATCCAGATTTTCCAGTTTTGTTGAGATAGGCTTTTGTAGTAGGATTTGATGATTTTTGGAATTTCCTCAGTTTCCGTTGTTATGTGTCTCTTTTCATTTCTGATTTTATTTGGACACACTCTCTGTGTCTTCTGGATAGTCTGGCTAAGGGTTTATTTATCTTGTTGATTTTCTCAGAGAACCAGGTCCTGGTTTTGTTAATTCTTTGTATAGTTCTTTTTGTTTCTCTTTGGCTGATTTCAGTCCTGAGTTTGATTATTTCCTGCCATCTACTCCTCTTGGGTGTATTTGCTTTTTTTTTTGTTCTAGTGATTTCAAGCTTCTAGTGTATGCTCTCTTCAGTTTCCTTTTGGAGGCACTCAAGCTATGAGTTTTCCTCTTAGCAGTGCTTGTCCCATAAACTTTGGTAGGTTGTGACTTCATTTTCATTAAATTCTAAAAAAACAATTTCTTTTTACTTTATTTCTTTCTTGATCAAAATATCATTGAGTAGAGCATTGTTCAGCTTCCATGTGTATTTGGGCTTTCTGTTGTTTTTGTTGTTATTGAGAACCTGTTTAACCTTGTGTGGTTTAACCTCTGTGGTGATTTGATAGGATGCATAGGATTATTTGAGTCTTCTTGTATCTGTTGAGGCCTGTTTTGTGACTGATTATATGGTCAATTTTGGAGAACATACTATGAGGTGCTGAGTGGAAGGTATGTTCTTTTGTTTTAGGATGAAATGTTCTATAGATATCTGCTAAATCCACTTGGTTCAAAACTTCTGTTAGTTTCACTCTGTCTCTGTTTCTGTTTCCACAGTCTGTTAATTGATGAGAGTGGGGTGTTGAAGTCTCCCACTTTTATTGTGTGTGGTGCAATGTATACTTTTAGCTTTAGTACAGTTTCTTTTATGAATGTGGGTTCCCTTGTATTTGGAGCATAGACGTTCAGAATTGAGAATTCATCATGTAAGATTTTTTCTTTGATGTACATGAAGTGTCCTTCCTTACCTTTTTTGATACCTTTTGGTTGAAAGTCAATTTTATTTGATATTAGAATGGCTACTACAGCTTGTTTCCTGGGACTATTTGCTTGAAAAATTTTTTTTCCCAGTACTTTGCTCTGAGGAAATATCTGTCAGTGTCACTGAGGTGTGTTTCCTGTATGCATCAAAATGCTGGGTCCTGTTTACGTATCTAGTCAGTTAGTCTATGTCTTTTTATTGGATATTGAGTCCACTGATGTTGAGAGATATTAGGGACCAATTGATTGTTGTTCCCTATTATTTTTGTTTTTAGAGGTAGAAGTATGTTTTTGTTACTATCCTCTTTTGGGTTATTTGAAGGAAGATTACTATCTTGCTTTTTCTAGTGTGTATTTTCTCTCCTTTTGTTGGAGTATTCCATCCATTATCCTTTGTTGGTCTGGACTTGTGGAAAAATATTGAATAAATTTGGTTTTGTCAGGGAATATCTTTGTTTCTCCATCTATGATAATTGAGAGTTTTGCTGCATATAGTAGCCTGGGCTGCTATTTGTGCTTTCTTAGGGTCTGTATGACATCTGTCCAGGAGGATCCTCTGACTTTCATAGTCTCTGGTGAGAAGTCTGGTGTAATTCTGAAAGGTCTGCCTTTATATGTTACTTGACCATTTTCCCTTGCTGCTTTTAAAATTTTTCTTTGTTTAATGCATTTTGTGTTTTGACTATTGTATGATGGGAGGAATTTATTTTCTGGTCCAATCTATTTGGAGTTCTGTAGGCTTCTTTTATGTTCATGGGCATCTCTTTCTTTAGGTTAGGGTAGTTTTCTTCTATAATTTTGTTGAAGATATTTACTGGCCCTTTAATTTGGGAATCTTTCCTCTCTTCTATACCTATTATCCTTAGGTTTGATCTTCTCTTTGTGTCCTGGATTTCCTGTATATTTTGGCTTATGAGCTTTTTGCATTTTGCATTTTCTTTGACTATTGTGTCATTTTTGTGTGTGTGTGTTATTTTCTGCCCCTAGGATTCTCTCTTCTATCTTTTGTATTCTGCTGTTAATGCTTGCGTCTATGACTCCTGATCTCTTTCCTAGGTTTTCTTTCTCCAGTTTTGTCTCCCTTTGTGATTTCTTTATTGTTTCTATTTCCATTTTTAAATCCTGGATGGTTTTGTTCAATTCCTTCACCTGTTTGGGTTTATTTTCCTGTAATTCTTTAAGGTAGTTTTTTATGTCCTTTTTACAGTCTTCTACTATCATCATGAGATGTAATTTTAAATCAGAATTTGGCCTTTATGGTGTGTTGGGGTATCCAGGACTTGCTGTGGTGGGAGAACTGGGATCTGATGATGTCAAGTGGACTTGGTTCCTGTTGCTTTGGTTCTTGCACTTGCCTCTCACCATCTGGTTATCTCTAATGTTAACTAGTCTTGCTGTCTCTGACAGTTGCTTGACCCTTCTGTCAGCCTGTGTGACCAGCTCTTTCACAGTGGGATCTGGGTATAGGGAGCTGTGGCACAGGGTCAGCTCTGGTAGCAGATGTAAACTGGAAGAATCCTGCCCAGACTGCTTCTCGGTTCCTATGTCTTGAATGCTCTGGGTTGGGTCCTTCTGAGCAGAAGTTGTGGTCTCTAATGTGTTCTCAGATGTGTCACCATTCCTGTGAGACCAGCTTTCTCCTGTCATACAGAGAGCTGTGGCACAGGGTCTGCTCTGGGTGCAGATGGAAACTCTACTTTCACTTCAATGTATATGACCTAGTGAGCTCAATATCTGGGCTCATATAGAGTCATAAAGTCTTATACATGAACTTTCATACAATTATTAATAATTTATCAAATATTAGAATCATATACAGAAATAGATAAACAAAATACAATCTAACAATGGGATGTTAGTTCTAAAAGGCATGACATATTGATGCATGTGGTCCTAGTTTTTTTTCTGTTGCTATGAAAAAATACTGATCAAAACCAACTTGGGGAGGAAGTGCTTTGTTTGACTTATAAGTGTATGTCATAATCCATCATTGAAACCAAGGCAATAACTTAAAGCAGAAACCTGAAGTTATAAAATGAAACAGAGACCTTAGAGGAGTGATATTTACTCTCTTGATTTATCTGGCTTCCTCATTTACCTTTCTTATACAGCCCAAGTCTGTCTACTCAGGGATAACATTGTCTATAGAGGGATGAGACCCCCTGCATTAATCAGCAACAAGAAGTTTCCCCACAGACTTTGGCACCTGCCAGTCTGATGGAGGCAATTCCTCAATTGAAGGTCCCTCTTGGAAGATTGTCAACTTGGCAACCAAGATTAGCTATCACAGTGCTATAACATAGATGAGGCTAAGAAACCCTTTGCTAAGTGAAAGAAGCTGTGCATAAAAATACCACATACTGGATGATACCATTTATATGAGGTGCCTCACATTAGAAAACTCATACAAAACAGAATTAGATTAGTGATGACCAGGGACTAGGGAAGTGGTTGATTGTGGACATCGAATTCTTACTAATTTTGAACAAATGCTATGGAATTTTATAGAGATGGTAGTTAAACAACATCATGAATATGTGAAATATCATTTTTATACTTTATATACTTTTGTTTTATACTTTAAAGGGGGTACATTTTATCATCTGTTAGTTACAAACTCATTATTTTTCAAAGATCTCTGTCTTTTTGGAGCATCTTTATTCAAACATTGGCACCAGCATTCCAGATCATGAGTTACCACGATTAAACTCGATTTCAGTTGGAAACAGTCAGATTCACACCCCAGTTCACTTTTTACTCTCTGCATTCTTTTTTAGATTATTTTACCTTTCTGCATCTGCACTCTTATTTGTAAAACAGATTCTAATAACCTCATCTTTCTTTTTTTTCTTTCTTTCTTTTTTTTTCTTTTTTTTCTTTTTTTTATTAACTTGAGTATTTCTTATATACATTTTGAGTGTTATTCCCTTTCCCGGTTTCCGGGCAAACATCCCCCTCCCCCCTCCCCTTCCTTATGGGTGTTCCCCTCCCAACCCTCCCCCCATTGCCGCCCTCCCCCCATAGACTAGTTCACTGGGGGTTCAGTCTTAGCAGGACCCAGGGCTTCCCCTTCCACTGGCGCTCTTACTAGGATATTCATTGCTACCTATGAGGTCAGAGTCCAGGGTCAGTCCATGTATAGTCTTTAGGTAGTGGCTTAGTCCCTGGAAGGTCTGGTTGCTTGGCATTGTTGTACTTTTGGGGTCTCGAGCCCCTTCAAGCTCTTCCAGTTCTTTCTCTGATTCCTTCAATAGGGGACCTATTCTCAGTTCAGTGGTTTGCTGCTGGCATTCGCCTCTGTATTTGCTGTATTCTGGCTGTGTCTCTCAGGAGCGATCTACATCCGGCTCCTGTCGGTCTGCACTTCTTTGCTTCATCCATCTTGTCTAATTGGGTGGCTGTATATGTATGGGCCACCTGTGCGGCAGGCTCTGAATGGGTGTTCCTTCAGTCTCTGTTTTAATCTTTGCCTCTCCCTTCCCTGCCAAGGGTATTCTTTTTCCTCATTTAAAGAAGGAGTGAAGCATTCACATTTTGATCATCCGTCTTGAGTTTCGTTTGTTCTAGGGATCTAGGGTAATTCAAGCATTTGGGCTAATAGCCACTTATCAATGAGTGCATACCATGTATGTCTTTCTGTGATTGGGTTAGCTCACTCAGGATGATATTTTCCAGTTCCAACCATTTGCCTACGAATTTCATAAACTCGTTGTTTTTGATAGCTGAGTAATATTCCATTGTGTAGATGTACCACATTTTCTGTATCCATTCCTCTGTTGAAGGGCATCTGGGTTCTTTCCATTTTCTGGCTATTATAAATAAGGCTGCGATGAACATAGTGGAGCACGTGTCTCTTTTATATGTTGAGGCATCTTTTGGGTATATGCCCAAGAGAGGTATAGCTGGATCCTCAGGCAGTTCAATGTCCAATTTTCTGAGGAACCTCCAGACTGATTTCCAGAATGGTTTTACCAGTCTGCAATCCCACCAACAATGGAGGAGTGTTCCTCTTTCTCCACATCCTCGCCAGCATCTGCTGTCACCTGAGTTTTTGATCTTAGCCAATCGCACTGGTGTGAGGTGAAATCTCAGGGTTGTTTTGATTTGCATTTCCCTTATGACTAAAGATGTTGAACATTTCTTTTTTTTTTTCTTAGATAAAATTTTTTTTATTTTTATTTTTTTTTATTATCTTGAGTATTTCTTATATACATTTCAAGTGTTATTCCCTTTCCCGGTTTCCGGACAGACATCACCCTCCCCCCTCCCCTTCCTTGTGGGTGTTCCCCTCCCAAACCTCCCCCCATTGCCACCCTCACCGCATAGTCTAGTTCACTGGGGGTTCAGTCTTAGCAGGACCCAGGGCTTCCCCATCCACTGGTGCTCTTACTAGGATATTCATTGCTACCTATGGGGACAGAGTCCAGGGTCAGTCCATGTATAGTCTTTAGGTAGTGGCTTAGTCCCTGGAAGCTCTGGTTGCTTGACATTGTTGTACTTTTGGGGTCTCGAGCACCTTCAAGCTCTTCCAGTTCTTTCTCTGATTCCTTCAACGGGGGACCTATTCTCAGTTCAGTGGTTTGCTGCTGGCATTCGCCTCTGTATTTGCTGTATTCTGGCTGTGTCTCTCAGGAGCGATCTACATCCGGCTCCTGTCGGTCTGCACTTCTTTGCTTCATCCATCTTGTCTAATTGGGTGGCTGTATATGTATGGGCCACCTGTGGGGCAGGCTCTGAATGGGTGTTCCTTCAGTCTCTGTTTTAATCTTTGCCTCTCCCTTCCCTGCCAAGGGTATTCTTTTTCCTCATTTAAAGAAGGAGTGAAGCATTCACATTTTGATCATCCGTCTTGAGTTTCCTTTGTTCTAGGGATCTAGGGTAATTCAAGCATTTGGGCTAATAGCCACTTATCAATGAGTGCATACCATGTATGTCTTTCTGTGATTGGGTTAGCTCACTCAGGATGATATTTTCCAGTTCCAACCATTTGCCTACGAATTTCATAAACTCGTTGTTTTTGATAGCTGAGTAATATTCCATTGTGTAGATGTAACCCATTTTCTGTATCCATTCCTCTGTTGAAGGGCATCTGGGTTCTTTCCAGTTTCTGGCTATTATAAATAAGGCTGCGATGAACATAGTGGAGCACGTGTCTCTTTTATATGTTGAGGCATCTTTTGGGTATATGCCCAAGAGAGGTATGGCTGGATCCTCAGGCAGTTCAATGTCCAATTTTCTGAGGAACCTCCAGACTGATTTCCAGAATGGTTTTACCAGTCTGCAATCCCACCAACAATGGAGGAGTGTTCCTCTTTCTCCACATCCTCGCCAGCATCTGCTGTCACCTGAGTTTTTGATCTTAGCCATTCTCACTGGTGTGAGGTGAAATCTCAGGGTTGTTTTGATTTGCATTTCCCTTATGACTAAAGATGTTGAACATTTCTTTAGGTGTTTCTCAGCCATTCGGCATTCCTCAGCTGTGAATTCTTTGTTCAGCTCTGAACCCCATTTTTTAATAGGGTTATTTGTTTCCCTGCGGTCTAACTTCTTGAGTTCTTTGTATATTTTGGATATAAGGCCTCTATCTGTTGTAGGATTGGTAAAGATCTTTTCCCAATCTGTTGGTTGCCGTTTTGTCCTAACCACAGTGTCCTTTGCCTTACAGAAGCTTTGCAGTTTTATGAGATCCCATTTGTCGATTCTTGATCTTAGAGCATAAGCCATTGGTGTTTTGTTCAGGAAATTTTTTCCAGTGCCCATGTGTTCCAGATGCTTCCCTAGTTTTTCTTCTATTAGTTTGAGTGTGTCTGGTTTGATGTGGAGGTCCTTGATCCACTTGGACTTAAGCTTTGTACAGGGTGATAAGCATGGATCGATCTGCATTCTTCTACATGTTGCCCTCCAGTTGAACCAGCACCATTTGCTGAAAATGCTATCTTTTTTCCATTGGATGGTTTTGGCTCCTTTGTCAAAAATCAAGTGACCATAGGTGTGTGGCTTCATTTCTGGGTCTTCAATTCTATTCCATTGGTCTATCTGTCTGTCTCTGTACCAATACCATGCAGTTTTTATCACTATTGCTCTGTAATACTGCTTGAGTTCAGGGATAGTGATTCCCCCTGAAGTCCTCTTATTGTTGAGGATAGCTTTAGCTATCCTGAGTTTTTTGTTATTCCAGATGAATTTGCAAATTGTTCTGTCTAACTCTTTGAAGAATTGGATTGGTATTTTGATGGGGATTGCATTGAATCTGTAGATTGCTTTTGGTAAAATGGCCATTTTTACTATATTAATCCTGCCAATCCATGAGCATGGGAGATCTTTCCATCTTCTGAGGTCTTCTTCAATTTCTTTCCTCAGTGTCTTGAAGTTCTTATTGTACAGATCTTTTACTTGCTTGGTTAAAGTCACACCGAGGTACTTTATATTATTTGGGTCTATTATGAAGGGTGTCGTTTCCCTAATTTCTTTCTCGGCTTGTTTCTCTTTTGTATAGAGGAAGGCAACTGATTTATTTGAGTTAATTTTATACCCAGCCACTTTGCTGAAGTTGTTTATCAGCTTTAGTAGTTCTCTGGTGGAACTTTTGGGATCACTTAAATATACTATCATGTCGTCTGCAAATAGTGATATTTTGACCTCTTCTTTTCCGATCTGTATCCCCTTGATCTCCTTTTGTTGTCTGATTGCTCTGGCTAGAACTTCAAGAACTATATTGAATAAGTAGGGAGAGAGTGGGCAGCCTTGTCTAGTCCCTGATTTTAGTGGGATTGCTTCAAGTTTCTCTCCATTTAGTTTAATGTTAGCAACTGGTTTGCTGTATATGGCTTTTACTATGTTTAGGTATGGGCCTTGAATACCTATTCTTTCCAGGACTTTTATCATGAAGTGGTGTTGAATTTTGTCAAATGCTTTCTCAGCATCTAAAGAAATGATCATGTGGTTCTGTTCTTTCAGTTTGTTTATATGATGGATCACGTTGATGGTTTTCCTTATATTAAACCATCCCTGCATGCCTGGGATGAAGCCTACTTGATCATGGTGGATGATTGTTTTGATGTGCTCTTGAATTCGGTTTGCCAGAATTTTATTGAGTATTTTTGCGTCGATATTCATAAGGGAAATTGGTCTGAAGTTCTCTTTCTTTGTTGGGTCTTTGTGTGGTTTAGGTATAAGAGTAATTGTGGCTTCATAGAAGGAATTCGGTAGGGCTCCATCTGTTTCAATTTTGTGGAATAGTTTGGATAATATTGGTATAAGGTCTTCTATGAAGGTTTGATAGAATTCTGCACTAAACCCGTCTGGACCTGGGCTCTTTTTGGTTGGGAGACCTTTAATGACTGCTTCTATTTCCTTAGGAGTTATGGGGTTGTTTAACTGGTTTATCTGTTCCTGATTTAACTTCAATACCTGGTATCTGTCTAGGAAATTGTCCATTTCCTGAAGATTTTCAAGTTTTGTTGAATATAGGTTTTTATAGTAAGATCTGATGATTTTTTGAATTTCCTCTGAATCTGTAGTTATGTCTCCCTTTTCATTTCTGATTTTGTTAATTTGGACGCACTCTCTGTGTCCTCTCGTTAGTCTGGCTAAGGGTTTATCTATCTTGTTGATTTTCTCAAAGAACCAACTTTTGGTTCTGTTGATTCTTTCTATGGTCCTTTTTGTTTCTACTTGGTTGATTTCAGCTCTGAGTTTGATTATTTCCTGCCTTCTGCTCCTCCTGGGTGTATTTGCTTCTTTTTGTTCTAGAGCTTTTAGGTGTGCTGTCAAGCTGCTGACATATGCTCTTTCCTGTTTCTTTCTGCAGGCACTCAGCGCTATGAGTTTTCCTCTTAGCACAGCTTTCATTGTGTCCCATAAGTTTGGGCATGTTGTACCTTCATTTTCATTAAATTCTAAAAAGTTTTTAATTTCTTTCTTTATTTCTTCCTTGACCAGGTTTTCATTGAGTAGCGCATTGTTCAATTTCCACGTATATGTGAGCATTCTTCCCTTATTGTTATTGAAGACCAGTTTTAGGCCGTGGTGGTCCGATAGCACGCATGGGATTATTTCTATCTTTCTGTACCTGTTGAGGCCCGTTTTTTGACCAATTATATGGTCAATTTTGGAGAAAGTACCATGAGGAGCTGAGAAGAAGGTATATCCTTTTGCTTTAGGATAGAATGTTCTATAAATATCCGTTAAGTCCATTTGGCTCATGACTTCTCTTAGTCTGTCTACATCTCTGTTTAATTTCTGTTTCCATGATCTGTCCATTGATGAGAGTGGGGTGTTGAAATCTCCCACTATTATTGTGTGAGGTGCAATGTGTGTTTTGAGCTTTAGTAAGGTTTCTTTTACGTATGTAGGTGCCCTTGTATTTGGGGCATAGATATTTAGGATTGAGAGTTCATCTTGGTGGATTTTTCCTTTGATGAATATGAATTGTCCTTCCTTATCTTTTTTGATGACTTTTAGTTGGAAATTGATTTTATTTGATATTAGAATGGCTACTCCAGCTTGCTTCTTCTGACCATTTGCTTGGAAAATTGTTTTCCAGCCTTTCACTCTGAGGTAATGTCTGTCTTTGTCTCTGAGGTGTGTTTCCTGTAGGCAGCAGAATGCAGGGTCCTCGTTGCGTATCCAGTTTGTTAATCTATGTCTTTTTATTGGGGAGTTGAGGCCATTGATATTGAGAGATATTAAGGAATAGTGATTATTGCTTCCCGTTATATTCATATTTGGAAGTGAGGTTATGTTTGTGTGCTTTCATTCTGTTTGTTTTGTTGCCAAGATGATTAGTTTCTTGCTTCTAGGGTATAGCTTGCCTCCTTATGTTGGGCTTTACCCTTTATTATCCTTTGTAGTGCTGGACTTGTAGAAAGATATTGTGTAAATTTGGTTTTGTCATGGAATATCTTGGTTTCTCCATCAATGTTAATTGAGAGTTTTGCAGGATACAGTAACCTGGGCTGGCATTTGTGTTCTCTTAGGGTCTGTATGACATCTGTCCAGGATCTTTTGGCCTTCATAGTTTCTGGCGAAAAGTCTGGTGTGATTCTGATAGGTCTGCCTTTATATGTTACTTGACCTTTTTCCCTTACTGCTTTTAATATTCTTTCTTTATTTTGTGCGTTTGGTGTTTTGACAATTATGTGACGGGAGGTGTTTCTTTTCTGGTCCAATCTATTTGGAGTTCTGTAGGCTTCTTGTATGCCTATGGGTATCTCTTTTTTTAGGTTAGGGAAGTTTTCTTCTATGATTTTGTTGAAGATATTTACTGGTCCTTTGAGCTGGGAGTCTTCACTCTCTTCTATACCTATTATCCTTAGGTTTGATCTTCTCATTGAGTCCTGGATTTCCTGTATGTTTTGGACCAGTAGCTTTTTCCGCCTTACATTATCTTTGACAGTTGAGTCAATGATTTCTATGGAATCTTCTGCTCCCGAGATTGTCTCTTCCATCTCTTGAATTCTGTTGGTGAAGCTTGTATCTACAGCTCCTTGTCTTTTCTTTTGATTTTCTATGTCCAGGGTTGTTTCCATGTGTTCTTTCTTGATTGCTTCTATTTCCATTTTTAATTCCTTCAACTGTTTGATTGTGTTTTCCTGGAATTCTTTCAGGGATTTTTGCGATTCCTCTCTGTAGGCTTCTACTTGTTCTCTAAGGAAGTTCTTTATGTCTTTCTTGAAGTCCTCCAGCATCATGATCAAATATGATTTTGAAACTAGGTCTTGCTTTTCTGGTGTGTTTGGATATTCCGTGTTTGCTTTGGTGGGAGAATTGGGCTCCGATGATGCCATGTAGTCTTGGTTTCTGTTGCTTGGGTTCCTGCGCTTGCCTCTCGCCATCAGATTATCTCTAGTGTTACTTTGTTCTGCTATTTCTGACAGTGGCTAGACTGTCCTATAACCTGTGTGTCAGGAGTGCTGTAGACCTGTTTTCCTGTTTTCTTTCAGCCAGTTATGGGGACAGAGTGTTCTGCTTTCGGGCGTGTAGTTTTTCCTCTCTACAGGTCTTCAGCTGTTCCTGTGGGCCTGTGTCTTGAGTTCAGCAGGCAGGTTTCTTGCAGGGGAAAAGTTGGTCCTACCTGTGGTTTCAAGGCTCAAGTTTGCTCGTGGGGTACTGCCCAAGTCCTCTCCGCTGTGGCAGCAACCGGGAAAATCTGCGCCGCTCCTTCCGGGAGCCTCCGTGCACCAGGGTTTCAGATGACGTTTGGTGTTTTCCTCTGGCGCCTGGATGTGCACAGAGTGCAGTCTCTTCTGGTTTCCCAGGCGTGTCCGCCTCTCTGAAGGTTCAGCTCTCCCTCCCACGGGATTTGGGTGCAGAGAACTGTTTATCCGGTCTGTTTCCTTCAGGTTCCGGCAGTGTCTCAGGCGCAGGGGTCCTGCCGCTCCCGGGCCCTCCCCTACGGGAACCCAGAGGCCTTATACAGTTGCCTCTTGGGCCAGGGATGTGTGCAGGGGTGGGCAGTGTTGGTGGTCTCCTCCGCTCTGCAGCCTCAGGAGTGCCCACCTGATCAGGTGGTGAGGTCTCTCTCCCACGGGGTTTGGGAGCAGAGAGCTGCTGCGGTCCGGGATCCGCCGGTGTGGGACTTCCGGTAAACACAGGAAGTGCCCGGCCTTAGAGGAATTTTGCCTCTGTGTGTCCTGAGTTCACCAGGCAGGATTCTTGCAGGGGAAAAGTTGGTCCTACCTGCAGTTCCAAGGCTCAAGTTTGCTCGTGGGGTACTGCCTAAGTCCTCTCCGCTGTGGCAGCAACCGGGAAGATCTGAGTCGCTCTTTCCAGGAGCCTTCGTGCACCAGGGTTCCAGATGGCGTTCGGTGTTTTCCTCTGGCGCCTGGATGTGCACAGAGTGCAGTCTCTTCTGGTTTCCCAGGCGTGTCCGCCTCTCTGAAGGTTCAGCTCTCCCTCCCACGGGATTTGGGTGCAGAGAACTGTTTATCCGGTCTGTTTCCTTCAGGTTCCGGCAGTGTCTCAGGCGCAGGGGTCCTGCCGCTCCCGGGCCCTCCCCTACGGGAACCCAGAGGCCTTATACAGTTGCCTCTTGGGCCAGGGATGTGGGCAGGGGTGGGCAGTGTTGGTGGTCTCCTCCGCTCTGCAGCCTCAGGAGTGCCCACCTGATCAGGCGGTGAGTCTCTCTCCCACGGGGTTTGGGAGCAGAGAGCTGCTGCCGATGTTGAACATTTCTTTAGGTGTTTCTCAGCCATTCGGCATTCCTCAGCTGTGAATTCTTTGTTTAGCTCTGAACCCCATTTTTTAATAGGGTTATTTGTTTCCCTGCGGTCTAACTTCTTGAGTTCTTTGTATATTTTGGATATAAGGCCTCTATCTGTTGTAGGATTGGTAAAGATCTTTTCCCAATCTGTTGGTTGCCGTTTTGTCCTAACAACAGTGTCCTTTGCCTTACAGAAGCTTTGCAGTTTTATGAGATCCCATTTGTCGATTCTTGATCTTAGAGCATAAGCCGTTGGTGTTTTGTTCAGGAAATTTTTTCCAGTGCCCATGTGTTCCAGATGCTTCCCTAGTTTTTCTTCTATTAGTTTGAGTGTGTCTGGTTTGATGTGGAGGTCCTTGATCCACTTGGACTTAAGCTTTGTACAGGGTGATAAGCATGGATCAATCTGCATTCTTCTACATGTTGCCCTCCAGTTGAACCAGCACCATTTGCTGAAAATGCTATCTTTTTTCCATTGGATGGTTTTGGCTCCTTTGTCAAAAATCAAGTGATCATAGGTGTGTGGGTTCATTTCTGGGTCTTCAATTCTATTCCATTGGTCTATCTGTCTGTCTCTGTACCAATACCATGCAGTTTTTATCACTATTGCTCTGTAATACTGCTTGAGTTCAGGGATAGTGATTCCCCCTGAAGTCCTTTTATTGTTGAGGATAGCTTTAGCTATCCTGGGTTTTTTGTTATTCCAGATGAATTTGCAAATTGTTCTGTCTAACTCTTTGAAGAATTGGATTGGTATTTTGATGGGGATTGCATTGAATCTGTAGATTGCTTTTGGTAAAATGGCCATTTTTACTATATTAATCCTGCCAATCCATGAGCATGGGAGATCTTTCCATCTTCTGAGGTCTTCTTCAATTTCTTTCCTCAGTGTCTTGAAGTTCTTATTGTACAGATCTTTTACTTGCTTGGTTAAAGTCACACCGAGGTACTTTATATTATTTGGGTCTATTATGAAGGGTGTCGTTTCCCTAATTTCTTTCTTGGCTTGTTTCTCTTTTGTATAGAGGAAGGCAACTGATTTATTTGAGTTAATTTTATACCCAGCCACTTTGCT
Source organism: Rattus norvegicus (assembly GCF_021556685.1). Lineage (NCBI taxonomy): Eukaryota > Metazoa > Chordata > Mammalia > Rodentia > Muridae > Rattus > Rattus norvegicus. Next base: position 45,144,534 of record NC_141547.1, read on the forward strand.
GAAGTTGTTTATCAGCTTTAGTAGTTCTCTGGTGGAACTTTTGGGATCACTTAAATATACTATCATGTCATCTGAAAATAGTGATATTTTGACCTCTTCTTTTCCGATCTTTATCCCCTTGATCTCCTTTTGTTGTCTGATTGCTCTGGCTAGAACTTCAAGAACTATATTGAATAAGTAGGGAGAGAGTGGGCAGCCTTGTCTAGTCCCTGATTTTAGTGGGATTGCTTCAAGTTTCTCTCCATTTAGTTTAATGTTAGCAACTGGTTTGCTGTATATGGCTTTTACTATGTTTAGGTATGGGCCTTGAATTCCTATTCTTTCCAGGACTTTTATCATGAAGGAGTGTTGAATTTTGTCAAATGCTTTCTCAGCATCTAATGAAATGATCATGTGATTCTGTTCTTTCAGTTTGTTTATATAATGGATCACGTTGATGGTTGTCCGTATATTAAACCATCCCTGCATGCCTGGGATGAAGCCTACTTGATCATGGTGGATGATTGTTTTGATGTGCTCTTGAATTCGGTTTGCCAGAATTTTATTGAGTATTTTTGAGTCGATATTCATAAGGGAAATTGGTCTGAAGTTCTCTTTCTTTGTTGTGTCTTTGTGTGGTTTAGGTATAAGAGTAATTGTGGCTTCGTAGAAGGAATTCGGTAGGGCTCCATCTGTTTCAATTTTGTGGAATAGTTTGGATAATATTGGTATGACGTCTTCTATGAAGGTTTGATAGAATTCTGCACTAAACCCATCTGGACCTGGGCTCTTTTTGGTTGGGAGACCTTTAATGACTGCTTCTATTTCCTTAGGAGTTATGGGGTTGTTTAACTGGTTTATCTGTTCCTGATTTAACTTCGATACCTGGTATCTGTCTAGGAAATTGTCCATTTCCTGAAGATTTTCAAATTTTGTTGAATATAGGTTTTTATAGTAAGATCTGATGATTTTTTGAATTTCCTCCGAATCTGTAGTTATGTCTCCCTTTTCATTTCTGATTTTGTTAATTTGGACACACTCTCTGTGTCCTCTCGTTAGTCTGGCTAAGGGTTTATCTATCTTGTTGATTTTCTCAAAGAACCAACTTTTAGTTCTGTTGATTCTTTCTATGGTTCTTTTTGTTTCTACTTGGTTGATTTCAGCTCTGAGTTTGATTATTTCCTGCCTTCTACTCCTCCTGGGTGTATTTGCTTCTTTTTCTTCTAGAGCTTTTAGGTGTGCTGTCAAGCTGCTGACATATGCTCTTTCCTGTTTCTTTCTGCAGGCACTCAGCGCTATGAGTTTTCCTCTGAGCACAGCTTTCATTGTGTCCCATAAGTTTGAGTATGTTGTATCTTCATTTTCATTAAATTCTAAAAAGTTTTTAATTTCTTTCTTTATTTCTTCCTTGACCAGGTTTTCATTGAGTAGCGCATTGTTCAATTTCCACGTATATGTGGGCATTCTTCCCTTATTGTTATTGAAGACCAGTTTTAGGCCGTGGTGGTCCGATAGCACGCATGGGATTATTTCTATCTTTCTGTACCTGTTGAGGCCCGTTTTTTGACCAATTATATGGTCAATTTTGGAGAAAGTACCATGAGGAGCTGAGAAGAAGGTATATCCTTTTGCTTTAGGATAGAATGTTCTATAAATATCCGTTAAGTCCATTTGGCTCATGACTTCTCTTAGTCTGTCTACATCACTGTTTAATTTCTGTTTCCATGATCTGTCCATTGATGAGAGTGGGGTGTTGAAATCTCCCACTATTATTGTGTGAGGTGCAATGTGTGTTTTGAGCTTTAGTAAGGTTTCTTTTACGTATGTAGGTGCCCTTGTATTTGGGGCATAGATATTTAGGATTGAGAGTTCATCTTGGTGGATTTTTCCTTTGATGAATATGAAGTGTCCTTCCTTATCTTTTTTGATGACTTTTAGTTGGATATTGATTTTATTTGATATTAGAATGGCTACTCCAGCTTGCTTCTTCTGACCATTTGCTTGGAAAGTTGTTTTCCAGCCTTTCACTCTGAGGTAGTGTCTGTCTTTGTCTCTGAGGTGTGTTTCCTGTAGGCAGCAGAATGCAGGGTCCTCGTTGCGTATCCAGTTTGTTAATCTATGTCTTTTTATTGGGGAGTTGAGGCCATTGATATTATTGAGAGATATTAAGGAATAGTGATTATTGCTTCCCGTTATATTCATATTTGGATGTGAGGTTATGTTTGTGTGCTTTCATTCTCTTTGTTTTGTTGCCAAGACGATTAGTTTCTTGCTTCTTCTAGGGTATAGCTTGCCTCCTTATGTTGGGCTTTACCATTTATTATCCTTTGTAGTGCTTGGTTTGTAGAAAGATATTGTGTAAATTTGGTTTTGTCATGGAATATCTTGGTTTCTCCATCAATGTTAATTGAGAGTTTTGCTGGATACTGTAACCTGGGCTGGCATTTGTGTTCTCTTAGGGTCTGTATATCATCAGTCCAGGATCTTCTGGCCTTCATAGTTTCTGGCGAGAAGTCTGGTGTGATTCTGATAGGTCTCCCTTTATATGTTACTTGACCTTTTTCCCTTACCTCTTTTAATATTCTTTCTTTATTTTGTGCGTTTGGTGTTTTGACAATTATGTGACGGGAGGTGTTTCTTTTCTGGTCCAATCTATTTGGAGTTCTGTAGGCTTCTTGTATGTCTATGGGTATCTCTTTTTTTAGGTTAGGGAAGTTTTCTTCTATGATTTTATTGAAGATATTTACTGGTCCTTTGAGCTGGGTGTCTTCACTCTCTTCTATACCTATTATCCTTAGGTTTGATCTTCTCATTGAGTCCTGGATTTCCTGTATGTTTTGGACCAGTAGCTTTTTCCGCTTTACATTATCTTTGACAGTTGAGTCAATGATTTCTATGGAATCTTCTGCTCCTGAGATTCTCTCTTCCATCTCTTGTATTCTGTTGGTGAAGTTTGTATCTACAGCTCCTTGTCTCTTCTTTTGGTTTTCTATATCCAGGGTTGTTTCCATGTGTTCTTTCTTGATTGCTTCTATTTCCATTTTTAATTCCTTCAACTGTTTGATTGTGTTTTCCTTGAATTCTTTCAGGGATTTTTGCGATCCCTCTCTGTAGGCTTTTACTTGTTTATTAATGTTTTCCTTGCTTCCCTAAGTGTGTTCATGTCTTTCTTGAAGTCCTCCAGCATCATGATCAAATATGATTTTGAAACTAGATCTTGCTTTTCTGGTGTGTTTGGATATTCCATGTTTGTTTTGGTGGGAGAATTGGGCTCCGATGATGGCATGTAGTCTTGGTTTCTGTTGCTTGGGTTCCTGCGCTTGCCTCTCGCCATCAGATTATCTCTAGTGTTACTTTGTTCTGCTATTTCTGACAGTGGCTAGACTGTCCTATAAGCCTGTGTGTCAGGAGTGCTGTAGACCTGTTTTCCTCTCTTTCAGTCAGTTATGGGGACAGAGTGTTCTGCTTTCGGGCGTGTAGTTTTTCCTCTCTACAGGTCTTCAGCTGTTCTTGTGGGCCTGTGTCTTGGTGGTCTCTTCCGCTCTGCAGCCTCAGGAGTGCCCACCTGATCAGGCGGTTGGGTCTCTCTCTCACCGGGTCTGGGAGCAGAGAGCTGCTGCGGGCCGGGATCCGCGGGTGTGGGACTTCCGGTAAACACAGAACGTGCCCGGTCCTAGAGAAATTCTGCTTCCGTGTGTCCCAAGCTCACCAGGCAGCTTTCTTGCAGCAGAAAATTTGGTCTTACCTGTGGTCCCGAGGCTCAGGTTCGCTCGTGGGGTGCTGCCCAGGGGCTCTCTGCAGCGGCAGCAACCAGGAAGACCTGTGCCGCCCCTTCCGGGAGCTTCAGTGCACCAGGGTTCCAGATGGTCTTTGGCTTTTTCCTCTGGCGTCCGAGATGTGTGTGCAGGGAGCAGTCTCTTCTGGTTTTCCAGGCTTGTCTGCCTCTCTGAAGGTTTAGCTCTCCCTCCCACAGGATTTGGGTGCAGAGAACTGTTTATCAGGTCTGTTTCCTTCAGGGTCCTGCGGTGTCTCTGGCAGGGGTCCTGCCGCTCCTGGGCCCTCCCCCACGGGAGCCCAGAGGCCTTATACAGTTTCCTCTTGGGCCAGGGATGTGGGCAGGGGTGAGCAGTGTTGGTGGTCTCTTCCGCTCTGCAGCCTCAGGAGTGCCCACCTGACCAGGCGGTTGGGTCTCCCTCTCACCGGGTCTGGGAGCAGAGATCCGCGGGTGTGGGACTTCCCAACCTCATCTTTCTTAAGGGTGTTGTGACAAGTTATGACAACACTCAATGAATGTTAGCAGACTATACAACCTATCTATAGAGCTATAAAGATCAAATGAGTCTGAACATTCATTGTATTCATTTTACTCATGTATTTGTTTGACCTTAGTAAGTGACAACCATTGTGCTAAGAACTTGGAAAAATAGGAACATCAGGGACTGCTTTCAACAATGTACTTGCTATACAGTGCAGGACAATGGTAAATATTAAAATTTTTGTACAGTATTATTGTTCAATAAATATTTATGCTGCAACAATACACAGAGTGAGAAATGTTTAAAATATGAATTTAAGTAGATATTTAGGAGTTTACACCTTGGAAAAGGAGCTATGGAAAATCTATAAACAGGACTTAATCATTAGCAAAGTTCTGACAAAACAATCCAGTGAATGATTCCTTACAACCAAAATAAAAAATCTAGCAAATTGTCACATGAAAAGGAATAATTGAATTATAACAGTTTGAAAAGTATGTTTTGCATTTTTTACTCTCTATGATTTTCCTTGTCAGTATAATTGAGGGAGAGAGTTAATATGGATCCATGACCAGTGCTTGCAGCCTGAAAAACTTCATTTGTCTGGTGGGTGACATACTTCAATCAACTGTTGGTATTCTCTATTAGGACAGTTAGAACTGCCTGACCGGAGTGTAAAATCCTGGCTTCCAGATGCCAGGAGCTGAGGACTCAGCAATGGTTAGGACCAATTTGGAGAGCAACTTCTCCTATAATTACTCAATATCTCCAAATCTCAATCTCTGTAAGGTTCATGCTCAGGAATGACTAATGACTGCCTTCTGTTTACAAAATAGGGACTCTTAGAATTGAGTCTGCCCCAGTTTTCTCTAGAGTCTGTCTTCAACCATGATGGCCAAGGGTTCCTCTGAGTTCCTGACTTACAGGTCTGGAACTGAGTACTCCTCCTGCTCTTCCAAGTATCTGACCATCTGGCCAGACATGAAGTCATTACTCAGTCTTGTTTTTGCTCCAACCAAAGGCAAATCTACTCTGCATTGAACACTCTTTGCCACAGGCTTAGTAATATTGATGACAAGATAGACATTGGGTTATAAGTCATGTGAGAAACACTTGATGAACATGGTAATCACACATCTTTGCTTACTTATGACAGTACTATGCTGACACACAGTGCTTGCCACAGCATACATTATGGTTCTATTTGCTTTCCCTGACCTAAGGGGCGTGTTTGTTTGCTTTTAACTAGACCAGGTAAATTGAGTAACAGTGATACATGTCCATTTCAATAGTATTCAAAATCTCTTCTGATTGGATTCAGACTGGCTTCCATATTTAAAGGAATTAGGCCTGGCACTGGTTAGTTTTTCCAACTTGATGCAAAAGCCAGGGACATCTGGGAAGAGAAAACCTGAGTTGATAAAATCCCTTCATCAAACCAACCTGTAGGCAACATTTGTGGGAGCACTGTTTTGATTAATAATTGATATGGGGGCCAGCCTACTAGTGGCATCACTCCTGGACAAGTGTTCTTAGGTAGTATAAGAAAGCACCATAAGTACGTCATGGAGAATAACCCATTAGCCAGCATTCCTTCACAGTCTCTGTTTCAGTTCCTGCCTCTAGGTTTCTACCCTTATTGGATTCCTTAATGATGGATATGTAAGTTAATAAACCCTTTTCTTCACAAGCTGATTTTGATCATGTCCTTTATCCCAGAAATAGAAGACACATTCCAGCAATTTGTATTGTAAAAACTATAAATCAGATGTAATGTCACATCATTTATAAATAAAAAATTTAGTATAAATATTATATTTCAGGCACCGAATGAAGTCTAACATAATAAAATGAACCAGAGCTGTCTTAGAAGAAGACTGAAAGAGATGGCTTTTCTATCTAGTAAATATTCATAATTGGTTCCTCATCTTAGCTTGCTACTCGCTTCTCAAAAGTCTGCTTGCTAGGTGCTGTCTACCAAAGATCTACTGTGAATTTTAGATGTTCAGCAAGATGACAGATGTTGCTTAGATGTTTCCAAGGAAACCACTTTGCTTATCGTGCTTGGCTCCACAGAAGAATCAACTTTAAACACACAGTCTTCTAGATATAGAAGCAAATCAGCAAGGGTGTTTAAGCCTCCAAAGAGCTCCCAATCCCACTTTAACATATAATAATGACAAGAATAAATTCATCTCATGATTTTCACTTGAATTTTGATTTCTGTACTTTTATTTATGTTATTTTTAAGCTTTCTGAGACAGAATCTCTAGATTAGTGTGGGTTTGGACTCTTACATAGTCTAGGATGATCTTGAACTTCCTATGTTCTGGCATCCCTATTGTGGGTCTCCCTTTTCCTTATGAGTTTTTGGCCACCAGCCTTCAAGTACAAAGGGAGCAGAAGTGGGGGACATGGTTCTGATAGAGATGAGTATGATGGAAAGAACTTCTAGGAGTCAGCTTCAGAGAGACAGCTCATTTTATTGTTCCAGGGACAAGGTATATGAGTGCTCTTAGGGTTATGGGTAGAAGGGGTTGATGGGTCATAACACCAACTGCCTAATTATCATACACGTGGGAGTAAAGAGCAGTGCTTGTGGGAAGCATTCTACATGGTCATCTTCCAAATAAGGTCAGGCATTTGTACTTAGAGACATGCTCCAATTAAGGACAGGTAGAGAAGAGGAAGGCCCTTTGAGAGGTAACTCAGATTGCTTTGTGGACTTGGTGGACTGTGACCTTAACAGCTGAGCTTTCCAGTCTTTCTTAGGGCTGGGATTAGTGGTAAGTACCATAAGGCAAGCGTATATGGTGCTGTTGGTGGATGTGAGGGTCTTCATCATGTTAGAAGAGCACCCTATCAACTAAGCTACACCTCTGACTTCTCCATTTTTTAACACAAGTAGAGGGCTGGTGCAAAACTCCAAATTTGCTTGAGATTCTGTATTCTAATTTTACTCACTTCTTTAGCATCATAGTGTTACTCTGAGCATGCTAATCTTAAACTTTTATAGTTGAAAATTCATGAAATAGGCTAATGTAATAAAACACCATAAGACCTATCTGCATGATGATTCTATGTGCGAAGTAATTGTAAGTCTGTGTCAAAACTTCTGAGTAGAATGTAAATTAGGGCATGTTCCATAGAGCCTTGTATTTCAGTAAAAGTTGGAAAAGTATCCTAGACGATATTCAAATTTGCATGGACAACAAGTGTGAGGGGATTTCCAGCTGAATTAAGTGTATTCTGCCATAAACATTCCATGAATCTCCAGTAACCCTACTTATGGAAAAATAGATGCAGCCAACAGTTAGCAGGCATACTGCAGGGTTGCACAGGTAAGCCAGCTTTGTCCCACTGATAATTGCCTGTGTGTATATAGACTTCTCTTACAGCTGAGGGTAAACTCATAGAAAAAATGCCTTAGCAGATAATAGATTATCATTTTAAATAACTCCTGTAAAGATAAAAAGATAAAAAATTAAATAGCTCTTTTATTTTTTATTTATTTACTTTTAATAAAATTTGGAATGTATTGTTTCAGGGGCTTGGAGTTCATGATGGTAATGTATGAGAGCTTATCTCTTTTTTTAATTAGATATTTTATTTATTTACATTTCAAATGTTATCCCCCTTCAGTTTCCTCTCTGGAAATCCCCTATCCTGTCCTCCATCTACCTGCTTCTATGAGGGTGCTCACCCACCCACTCCTACCTCCCTGCCCAGGCATTTCCCTACACTGGGGCCTCATGCCTTCAAAGGACCTCCTCCCATTGAGGTCAGACAAGGCTATCCTTTGCTACATATGCAGGTAGAGCCATGGGTTCCTCCATGTGTACTCTTTTGATGGTGGTTTAGACCCTGGAAAGCTCTGGGGGGTCTGGTTGGTTGATATTTTTGTTCTTCCTATAGGTTGCAAACCCCTTCAGCTCCTTCATTCCTTTCTGTAACTCCTCCACTGGAGACTCAATGCTCAGTCCAGTGGTTGGCTATGAGTGTCTGTCTCTGTATTTGTCAGACTCTGGCAGAGCCTCTCAGGAGACAGCTATATCAGGCTCCTGTCAGCAAGCACTTCTTGGCATTTGCAATAATGTCTGGGTTTGGTGTGTATATAGGATGGATCCCCAGATGGGGCATTCTCTGGATGGCCTTTCCTTCAGCCTCTGCTCTACACTTTGTCCCAGATTAGACAGGAGCCATTCTGGGTTAAAAATTTGGAGATGAGTGGGTGGCCTCATTCCCTAACCAGGGCCTCTGGATATGGTCTCTATAGGTTCTCTCTCTCCTTCTTTGGACAGTTGGCTTAATATCATCCCTGTTGGGTTCTGGGAGCCTCTTGTTTTCCTGGCATCTGAGATGTGCTGGTGGCTCCCCATCCCCCCATTGCTATACACCTCTGTTCAAATTCCTGACCCTTTGTATATCATCCTGCTCCTCCCATACCTAATGCTGCCCCCTTTTCGCCCTTCTCCCCTCTGTTGCTCCCAAGCCCCTCTCGCCCTCTACCTCCCATGAGTATTTTGTTCCCTCTTGCAAGAAGTTCTGAAGCATCCACATTTTGGACTTCCTTCTTTTTTTTTTTTTATGAGATTATTTTTTTTTTTTTATTAACTTGAGTATTTCTTATATACATTTCAAGTGTTATTCCCTTTCCCGGTTTCCGGGCAAAATCCCCCTCCCCCCTCCCCTACCTTATGGGTGTTCCCCTCCCAACCCTCCTTCTTCTTGGGCTTCATATGGTTTGTGAATTGTATATTGGGTATTCTGACATTTTGGGCTAATAACCACTTGTCAGTGAGTGTACAACATGTGTGGGTTTTTTTTTGCGTGACTAGGTTACCTCACTCAGGATGTTATTTTCTAGTTCCATCAATTTGTCTAAGAATCATGAAGTCATTGTTTTTAATAGCTGCGTAGTACTCCATTGTGTAAATGTACCATATTTTCTATATTCATTCCTCTGCTGGAGGATATCTCGGTTGTTTTCAGCTTCTGGCTAGTATAAATGAGGATTCTATGAACATAGTGGAGCATGTGTCCTTATTATATGTTGGAGCATCTTTGGGGTGTATGCCCAGTAGAAGTATAGCTGGGTCCTCAGGTAATGCAATGCCCAATTTTCTGAGGAACCTCCAGACGTATTTCCAGAGTGGTTGTACCAGCTTGCAATCCCACCAACATTGGTGGAATGGTCCTCTTTCTCCACATCATTGCCAGCATCTGCTGTCACTTGAGTTTTTGATCTTAGTTATTCTGACTGGTGTGAGGTAGAATCTCAGGGTTGTTTTGATTTGCATTTCCCTGGTGATGCGAAGGATGTTGAACATTTCTTTAGGTGCTTTGCAGCCTTTCAATATTCCTTTGTTGAGAATTCTTTATTTAGTTCTGTACCCCATTTTTAAATAGGATTATTTGGTTCTCTGGAGTCCAGCTCATTGAGTTCTTTGTACATATCAGATATTAGCCCTCTCTTGGATGTAGGATTGGTAAAGACCTTTTCCCAACCTGTTGGTTGCTGTTTTGTCCTATTGATAGTGTCCTTTGCCTTACAGAAGCTTTGCAATTTTATAAAGTCTCATTTGTCTATTGAACTTAGAGCATAAGCCATTGGTGTTATGTTCAGGAAATTTCCCCATGTGCCGATGTGTTTGAGGCTCTTTCCCACTTTCTCTTCCACTAGTTTAGTATATCTAGTTTTAGGTGGAGGACTTTGACCAATTTGGACTTGGGCTTTGTACAAGGAGATAAGAATGGTCGATTTGCATTCTTCTACATGCTGACCTCCAGTGGAACCTGTTACCATTCGGTGTAAAGGCTTTCTTTTTACAATGGAATTGTTTTAGCTCCTTTTTCAAAGATGACCACAGGTGTGTGGGTTCATTTCTGGGTCCTAAACTTTATTTCATTGATCTACCTGCCTGTCTCTGTACCAATATCATGTAGTTTTTAATCACAATTGCTCTGTAGTACTGCTTGAAGTCAGGGATCCCCCCTAGAAGTTCTTTTATTGTTGAGAATATTTTCACTATCCTGGTTTTTGGTTATTCCAAATGAATTTGCAAATTGTTCTTTCTAACTCTATGAAGAATTGAGTGGGAACTTCGATGGGGATTACATTTAATATGTACATCATTTTTGGCAAGATGACCATTTTTACTATATTAATCCTGCCACTCCATCAGCAGAGGAGATTTTTCCATCTTCTGAGATCTTAAAATTTCTTTCTTCAGAGACTTGAAGTTCTTGTCATACAGGTCTATTATTTGCTTTGTTAGAGTCACACCAAGGTATTTTATGTTATTTGGGACTATTGTGATGGGTGTCATTTCCATAATTTCTTTTTAAGCCTGTTTATCTTTTGAGTAGAGGAAAGCTACTGATTTATTTAAGTTAATTTTGCATCTAGCCACATTGCTGAAGTTGTTTATCAGGTTTAGGACTTCTCTAGTGGAATTTTTGGGGCCACTTATGTATACTATAATATCAGGTACAAATAGTGATATCTTGACTTCTTCTTTTCCCATTTGTATCCCTTTGACCTCCTTTTGTTGTCTAATTGCTCTGGCTAGGACTTTGAGTACTATATTGAATAGGTAGGGAGAGTGTAGGCAACCCTGTCTAGTCCCTGATTTTAGTGGGATTGCTTCAAGTTTCTCTCCATTTAGTTTAATATTAGCTATTGGTTTGCTGTATATAGCTTTTACTATGTTTACGTATGGGCCTTGAATTCCTGTTCTTTCCAGGATTTTATCATGAAGGGGTGTTGAATTTTGTCAAATGCTTTCTCAGCATCTAATGAAATGATCATGTGTTTTTATCTTTGAATTTGTTTATATAGAGGATTACGTTGATGGGTCTCCCTTTATTGAATCATCCTTGAATGCCTGGGATGAAGCCTATTTGATCATGATGAATGATTATATTGGTGTGTTCTTGGATTCAGTTCTTGAGAATTTTATTGAGTATTTTTGCATCGATATTTATAAGAGAAATTGGTCTGAAGTTCTATTTCTTTGCTCGGTCTTTGTGTGGTTTAAATATAAGTGTAATTGTGGTTCCAAGGAACAGATTGGGTAGTGTTCCTTTTCTTTCTATTTTGTGGAATAATTTAATGAGTATTGGTATTAGAACTTCTTTGATGGTCTGATAGAATTCTGCACTAAACCCATCTGTTACTGGGCTTCTTTTGGTTGGGAGACTTTTAATGACTGATTCTATTTCTTTAAGGGTTATGGGACTGTTTAGATGGTTTATCTGATCCTGATGTAACTTTGGTACCTGGTATCTGTCTAGAAAATTCTCCCCATTTCCTCCAGATTTTCCAGTTTTGTTGACTATAGGCTTTTGTAGTAGTATCTGATGATTTTTTCAATATCCTTGGGTTCTGTTGTTATATGTCCCTTTTCATCTGATTTTGTTAATTTGGATAATGTCTCTGTGCCCTCTGGTTAGTCTAGCTAAGGTTTTATATATTTTGTTGATTTTCTCAAAGAACCAGCTCCTGGTTTTGATGATTCTTTGTACAGTTCTTTTTATTTCTATTTTGTTGATTGCTACCCTGAGGTTGATTATTTCTTGCCATTTATTCCTCATCTGTTTATTTGCTTCATTTTGTTCTAGAGCCTTCAGCTGTGTTTATTCTTTCCAGTTTCATTTGCAGGCATTCAGTGCTATGAATTTTCCTCTTAGCACTGCTTTCATTGGGTCCTATAAGTTTTGGTATGTTTTGCCTTCATTTTCATTACACTCTAAAATGTCTTTAAAATCTTTATTTATTTCTTCCTTTACCAAGTTATCATTGAGTAGAGCATTGTTCAACTTCCATGTGTATGTGGGCTTTCTCTTGGTTTTGGTGACCAGATAGGATGCATCAGACTATTTCAACCTTCTTGTATTTATTGAGACTCGTTTTGTGACAAATTTTGTGGTCAATTTTGGAGAAGGTACCATGAGGTGCTGAGAAGGTACATTCTTTTGTTTTAGGATGAAATCTCTATAGAAATCTGTTAAATCCATTTGGTTCATAACATTTGTTAGTTTCTCTGTGTCTCTGTTTAGCTTTTGTTCCATGATCTGTCCATTGATGAGAGTGTGGTGTCAAGGTCTCCCACTGTTATTGTATGTAGTGCAATGTATGCTTTGAGCTTTAGTAAAGGTTTTTCTGTCTCCTTTTCTTCTCTTTCTCTTCCTCCTCTTCCTCTCCTTCTTTTACCTTTTCCTTCTCTTGCTGGGGCTCAATCCCACAGCCTTGTGCATATCAAACAAATGTGGTGTGAAAGTGCAACCCCCTTGCCAAATGACGTTTTTGTTAAGGACAGTAAAAAGAATATAAAAAGATCATTGAGAAATATTTACCTGTTTTATTTTTAATTTAGACAAATAAAAGATATAATAGAGTCTGCAAGTGGAGCAGGAGAATCCTGTTTATGATTGTTGGAGAGTCAGTACCTTATTGCATTATTCCTAGTGGGATTTGGCAAAATAGGCACAGGAACCACGCAAGCAGAGAATGTGATAGTTCATTTTGGAGTGAGTATAGAGAAAATTCCCATTTAAATAGGAAATGAAACTGTATGGACACCAATATCACTTCTACCTCAGAGATGCTATTTTTGTGCGGGGAATTTTTAGGGAGACTGAAAGCTATTTTTCTGGTTTAGAAAATATAGTGCCTTCGTCCTGTGTTTACAGGGAGTCCCTCACCCGCGGATCCCGGCCCACAGCAGCTCTCTGCTCCCAGACCCCATGGGAGAGAGACCTCACCACCTGGTCAGGTGGGCACTCCTGAGGCTGCAGAGTGGAAGAGACCACCAACACTGCCCACCCCTGCCCACATCCCTGGCCCAAGAGGAAACTGTATAAGGCCTCTGGGTTCCCATGGGGGAGGGCCCAGGAGCGTCAGGACCCCTGTGCCTGAGACACCACCGGAACCCGAAGGAACAGACTGGATAAACAGTTCTCTGCACCCAAATCCAGTGGGAGGGAGAGCTAAACCTCCAGAGAGGCAGACACGCCTGGGAAACCAGAAGAGACTGCACTCTGCACACATCTCGGACGCCAGAGGAAAACACCAAACGCCATCTGGAACCCTGGTGCACTGAAGCTCCCGGAAACAGCGGCACAGATCTTCCTGGTTGCTGCCGCCGCAGAGAGCTTGAGGGCAGCACCCCGCGAGCGAACTTGAGCCTTGGGACCACAGGTAAGACCAACTTTTCTGCTGCAAGTGACCTGCCTGGTGAACTCAAGACACAGGCCCACAGGAACAGCTGAAGACCTGTACAGAGGAAAAACTACATGCCCGAAAGCAGAACACTCTGTCCCCATAACTGGCTGAAAGAAAACAGGAAAACAGATCTACAGCACTCCTGACACACAGGCTTATAGGACAGTCTAGCCACTGTCAGAAATAGCAGAACAAAGTAACACTAGAGATAATCTGATGGCGAGAGGCAAGCGCAGGAACACAAGCAACAGAAACCAAGACTACATGGCACCATCGGAGCCCAATTCTCCCATCAAAACAAACATGGAATATCCAAACACACCAGAAAAGCAAGATCTAGTTTCAAAATCATATTTGATCATGATGCTGGAGGACGTCAAGAAAGACGTGAAGAACTCCCTTAGAAAACAAGTAGAAGCCTACAGAGAGGAATCGCAAAAATCCCTGAAAGAATTCCAGGAAATCATAAATAAACAAGTAGAAGCCCATAGAGAGGAGTCACAAAAATCCCTGAAAGAATTCCAGGAAATCATAAATAAAAAATTAGAAGCCAATAGAGAGGAGTCACAAAAATCCCTGAAAGAATTCCAGGAAAACACAATCAAACAGTTGAAGGTATTAAAAATGGAAATAGAAGCAATCAAGAAAGAACACATGGAAACAACCCTGGGTATAGAAAACCAAAAGAAGAGACAAGGAGCTGTAGATACGAGCTTCACCAACAGAATACAAGAGATGGAAGAGAGAATCTCAGGAGCAGAAGATTCCATAGAAATCATTGACTCAACTGTCAAAGATAATGTAAAACAGAAAAAGCTACTGGTCCAAAACATACAGGAAATCCAGGACTCAATGAGAAGATCAAACCTAAGGATAATAGGTATAGAAGAGAGTGAAGACTCCCAGCTCAAAGGACCAGTAAATATCTTCAACAAAATCATAGAAGAAAACTTCCCTAACCTAAAAAAAGAGATACCCATAGGCATACAAGAAGCCTACAGAACTCCAAATAGATTGGACCAGAAAAGAAACACCTCCTGTCACATAATAGTCAAAACACCAAACACACAAAATAAAGAAAAAATATTAAAAGCAGTAAGGGAAAAAGGTCAAGTAACATATAAAGGCAGACCTATCAGAATCACACCAGACTTTTCACCAGAAACTATGAAGGCCAGAAGATCGTGGACTGATGTCATACAGACCCTAAGAGAACACAAATGCCAGCCCAGGTTACTGTATCCTGCAAAACTCTCAATTAACATAGATGGAGAAGTCAAGATATTCCATGACAAAACCAAATTTACACAATATCTTTCTACAAATCCAGCACTACAGGGTAATAAATGGTAAAGCCCAACATAAGGCGGCAAGCTATACCCTAGAAGAAGCAAGTAACTAATCGTCTTGGCAACAAAACAAGGAGAAGAAAAGCACACAAACATAATCTCACATCCAAATATGAATATAACAGGAAGCAATAATCACTATTCCTTAATATCTCTCAACACCAATGGCCTCAACTCCCCAATAAAAAGACATAGATTAACAAACTGGATACGCAACGAGGACCCTGCATTCTGCTGCCTACAGGAAACACACCTCAGAGACAAAGACAGACACTACCTCAGAGTGAAAGGCTGGAAAACAACTTTCCAAGCAAATGGTCGGAAGAAGCAAGCTGGAGTAGCCATTCTAATATCAGACAAAATCAATTTTCAACTAACAGTCATCAAAAAAGATAAGGAAGGACACTTCACGTTCATCAAAGGAAAAATCCACCAAGATGAACTCTCAATCCTAAATATCTATGCCCCAAATACAAGGGCAACTACATACGTAAAAGAAACCTTACTAAAGCTCAAAACACACATTGCACCTCACACAATAATAGTAGGAGATTTTAACACCCCACTCTCATCAATGGACAGATCATGGAAACAGAAATTAAACAGAGACATAGACAGACTAAGAGAAGTCATGAGCCAAATGGACTTAACAGATATTTATAGAACATTCTATCCTAAAGGAAAAGGATATACCTTCTTCTCAGCTCCTCATGGTACTTTCTCCAAAATTGACCATATAATTGGTCAAAAAACGGGCCTCAACAGGTACAGAAAGATAGAAATAATCCCATGCCTGCTATCAGACCACCAAGGCCTAAAACTGGTCTTCAATAACAATAAGGGAAGAATGCCCACATATACGTGGAAATTGAACAATGCTCTACTCAACGATAACCTGGTCAAAAAAGAAATGAAGAAAGAAATTAAAAAATTTTTAGAATTTAATGAAAATGAAGGTACAACACACCCAAACTTATGGGACACAATGAAAGCTGTGCTCAGAGGAAAACTCATAGCGCTGAGTGCCTGCAGAAAGAAACAGGAAAGGGCATATGTCAGCAGCTTGACAGTACACCTAAAAGCTCTAGAACAAAAGGAAGCAAATACAGCCAGGAGGAGTAGAAGGCAAGAAATAATCAAACTCAGAGCTGAAATCAACCAAGTAGAAACAAAAAGGACCATAGAAAGAATCAACAGAACCAAAACTTGGTTCTTTGAGAAAATCAACAAGATAGATAAACCCTTAGCCAGCCTAATGAGAGGACACAGAGAGTGTGTCCAAATTAACAAAATCAGAAATGAAAAGGGAGACATAACTACAGATTCGAGGAAATTCAAAAAATCATCAGATCTTACTATAAAATCCTATA
This sequence comes from Rattus norvegicus, assembly GCF_021556685.1. Taxonomy (NCBI): domain Eukaryota; kingdom Metazoa; phylum Chordata; class Mammalia; order Rodentia; family Muridae; genus Rattus; species Rattus norvegicus. The sequence goes on from NC_141547.1 coordinate 45,160,714, forward strand.
TTCAAGAAAACTTGAAAATCTACAGGAAATTGACAATTTCCTAGACAGATACCAGGTACCGAAGTTAAATCAGGAACAGATAAACCAGTTAAACAACCCCATAACTCCTAAGGAAATAGAAGCAGTCATTAAAGGTCTCCCAACCAAAAAGAGCCCAGGACCAGATGGGTTTAGTGAAAAATTCTATCAGACCTTCATAGAAGAACTCATACCAATATTATCCAAACTATTCCATAAAATTGAAACAGATGGAGCACTACCGAATTCCTTCTATGAAGCCACAATTACTCTTATACCTAAACCACACAAAGACCCAACAAAGAAAGAGAACTTCAGACCAATTTCCCTTATGATTATCGACACAAAAATACTCATTAAAATTCTGGCAAACCGAATCCAAGAGCACATCACAACAATCATCCACCATGATCAAGTAGGCTTCATCCCAGGCATTCAGGGATGGTTTAATATACGGAAAACCATCAACGTGATCCATTATATAAACAAATTGAAAGAACAAAACAACATGATCATTTCATTAGATGCTGAGAAAGCATTTGACAAAATTCAACACCCCTTCATGATAAAAGTCCTGGAAAGAATAGGAATTTAAGGCCCATACCTAAACATAGTAAAAGCCATATACAGCAAACCAGCTGCTAACATTAAACTAAATGGAGAGAAACTTGAAGCAATCCCACTAAAATCAGGGACTAGACAAGGCTGCCCACTCTCTCCCTACTTATTCAATATAGTTCTTGAAGTTCTAGCCAGAGCAATCAGACAACAAAAGGAGGTCAAGGGGATACAGATCGGAAAAGAAGAAGTCAAAATATCACTATATGCAGATGATATGATAGTATATTTAAGTGATCCCAAAAGTTCCACCAGAGAACTACGAAAGCTGATAAACAACTTCAGCAAAGTGGCTGGGTATAAAATTAACTCAAATAAATCAGTTGCCTTCCTCTATACAAAAGAGAAACAAGCCGAGAAAGAAATTAGGGAAACGACACCCTTCATAATAGACCCAAATAATATAAAGTACCTCAGTGTGACTTTAACCAAGCAAGTAAAAGATCTGTACAATAAGAACTTCAAGACACTGAGGAAAGAAATTGAAGAAGACCTCAGAAGATGGAAAGATCTCCCATGCTCATGGATTGGCAGGATTAATATAGTAAAAATGGCCATTTTACCAAAAGCAATCTACAGATTCAATGCAATCCCCATCAAAATACAATCCAATTCTTCAAAGTGTTAGACAGAACAGTTTGCAAATTCATCTGGAATAACAAAAAACCCAGGATAGCTAAAACGATCCTCAACAATAAAAGGACTTCAGGGGGAATCACTATCCCTGAACTCAAGCAGTATTACAGAGCAATAGTGATAAAAACTGCATGGTATTGGTACAGAGACAGACAGATAGACCAATGGAATAGAATTGAAGACCCAGAAATGAACCCACGCACCTATGGTCACTTGATTTTTGACAAAGGAGCCAAAACCATCCAATGGAAAAAAGATAGCATTTTTAGCAAATGGTGCTGGTTCAACTGGAGGTCAACATGTAGAAGAATGCAGATTGATCCATGCTTATCACCCTGTACAAAGCTTAAGTCCAAGTGGATGAAGGACCTCTCCATCACACCAGACACACTCAAACTCATAGAAGGAAAACTAGGGAAGCATCTGGAACACATGGGCACTGGAAAAAATTTCCTGAACTAAACACCAATGGCTTATGCTCTAAGATCAAGAATCGACAAGTGGGATCTCATAAAACTGCAAAGCTTCTGTAAGGCAAAGGACACTGTGGTGAGGACAAAACGGCAACCAACAGATTGGGAAAAGATCTTTACCAATCCTACAACAAATAGAGGCCTTATATCCAAAATATACAAAGAACTCAAGAAGTTAGCCCACAGGGAGACAAATAACCCTATTAAAACATGGGGTTCAGAGCTAAACAAAGAATTCACAGCTGAGGAATGCCGAATGGCTGAGAAAGACCTAAAGAAATGTTCAACATCTTTTGTCACAAGGGAAATGCAAATCAAAACAACCCTGAGATTTCACCTCACACCAGTGAGAATGGCTAAGATGAAAAACTCAGGTGACAGCAAATGCTGGCGAGGATGTGGAGAAAGAGGAACACTCCTCCCTTGTTGGTGGGGTTGCAGACTGGTACAACCATTCTGGAAATCAGTCTGGAGGTTCCTCAGAAAATTGGACATTGAACTGCCTGAGGATCCAGCTATACCTCTCTTGGGCATATACCCAAAAGATGCCCCAACATATAAAAAAGACACGTGCTCCACTATGTTCATCGCAGCCTTATTTATAATAGCCAGAAGCTGGAAAGAACCCAGATGCCCTTCAACAGAGGAATGGATACAGAAAATGTGGTACATCTACACAATGGAATATTACTCAGCTATCAAAAACAATGACTTTATGAAATTCTTAGGCAAATGGTTAGAACTGGAAAATATCATCCTGAGTGAGCTAACCCAATCACAGAAAGACATACATGCTATGCATTCATTGATAAGTGGCTATTAGCCCAAATGCTTGAATTACCCTAGATGCCTAGAACAAATGAAACTCAAAATGATGATCAAAATGTGAATGCTTCACTCCTTCTTTAAAAGGGGAACAAGAATACCCTTGGCAGGGAATAGAGAGGCAACGATTAAAACAGAGACTGAAGGAACACCCATTCAGAGCCTGCCCCGCATGTGGCCCATACATATACAGCCACCCAATTAGACAAGATGGATGAAGCAAAGAAGTGCAGACCGACAGGAGCCGGATGTAGATCTCTCCTGAGAGACACAGCCAGAATACAGCAAATACAGAGGCGAATGCCAGCAGCAAACCACTGAACTGAGAGTAGGACCCCCGTTGAAGGAATCAGAGAAAGAACTGGAAGAGCTTGAAGGGGCTCGAGACCCCATATGTACAACAATGCCAAGCAACCAGACCTTCCAGGGACTAAGCCACTACCTAAAGACTATACATGGACTGACCCTGCACTCTGACCTCATAGGTAGCAATTAATATCCTAGCAAGAGCACCAGTGGAAGGGGAAGCCCTGGGTCCTGGTAAGACTGAACCCTCAGTGAACTAGACTGTTGGGGGGAGGGCGGCAATGGGGAAAGGGTTGGGAGGGGAACACCCATAAGGAAGGGGAGGGGGGAGGGGGATGTTTGCCCGGAAACTGGGAAAGGGAATAACACTCGAAATGTATATAAGAAATACTCAAGTTAATTAAAAAAAAAAGAAAAAAGAAAATATAGTGCCTTAATCTCAGAAAAGAAATTTATTCTCCCTAGTATATTTGAATAGTTTGGGGTTGATATGCTGTGGAGACTGTCTGTCACATCTAGGTACCAAATACATATGGCATACTAGTCCAAATTGGAGGAGTTATGTCATAGCTTTTGCAAGGGCATTTTACTAATTACGATGCTGCTTTATTTCTTTGAAACTGTCTGACTTGAAGATCGTAAAGTGAGATTTGCTGTCTGTGCCTTAAATTTATTGCAAAATAAATTCTTTTAATGCATGTCTTCCTTGAAAATAATATAAAATATTTCCACCGAACCTATCTGTGAAAGGATCAAGATATGCTGACTAATTAAAACATTTAAGATATATAATGGGGCTTGGAGAACGGTCAGTAGTTACTGCTGCTCTTGTGTCTGGCAAGCTATCTTGATCTTGTGTTTGGTTCCAAGTACTCATATCAAGCAGCTCACGGACTGCCTGTGACTTCAGTTCCAGAGGATTTGACACCCTTACTTGTCTTTGCAGGCACTCACAGATACACATAAACTAAAATAAATAAGCCTTTTAAAATGAGAATGCAGTGCCAAAAGAACGTAGTCTTATCATCAATCTCTTTCGGAATTTGAGACTGATAATACAGTATATGTAAGTGTAAAGAATGTTTTTTTTTTGTTTTTTTTTGTTTTTTTGGGTTTTTTTTTGTTTTTGTTTTTCAGGATAAAACTCCCCAAAGTGGTACCCGGAAACTTTCAATGAATTTAATTAAGAAGCATTATTAAGTATTTAAAAATTAGACTTTAAGAATTTAGTGACTTCAAATAGGAACAACTACATCAAAACCCCACAGAACATATTACCTTCCTGCATTTGTTGCACATATTCTTTGTTTGGGCATAGATCAATTCTTCAGAATATCTCATAATGCCTGGTACTGCTGTAGAAAGAAGCTACTGTTAGCATTAGATTTCCAGTGTAGCTGTTTGCCTGGTGTGCTGGATTTGGGCACCATGGTGATTATCAGGAAACTATGTTCAGACAGGTTTATTTAATCTTCAGATTAAATCTTCTGGGTGGTGTGATGCGTCTTGCAGTAGCAACTGTGCACATCATTTCTTCTGTAAATGCACACACCTTGTAGAGGGTAATAAATGACGTTTTGGCCATTGTTTAGTCAGTGATTGGTATTTTCTAGGAATCTTTTATCCCTTTATTAAAGATATCTACCCTCAAAATTGCCCAGGGTGGGACTATTTATATCATGGAAATTGGCAAATGCCACAGAACAGGACTGTCATTACTGGAAAGCCCGTTTCAAATCATTTATCACTGTATGACTGTCTGGAAGCAATCTTGTTTATTAGATTATTTTCCCAAAGAGCTGGAGGGTAGAAAGAATCTAATGGAATCCCTCAAGGTGAGAAAGACAGAGTGGAGATACAAAAGACCTAAATAATTATGTCAATGACTTCCAGGATTTTGAAATCAGAAATTCCACTGTGGCAGTGATAATTCCAACAGGCTTCCTTCAGACAATGGGCTAAGTAAAGCAGCCAGGTGAAACTTGAGCCACAGCCCTGGCTGTCATTTTAGAGGCTATTTACTCGAGAGAAAAAAATTTTCCTCCTTTATTAGCTTCTTTTTCATGACTGTTATCAGATACCCAGCATAAAGCAACTTTAGGGAGGAAGAAAGGTTTTAGTTTGGCTCACAGTTTAGGGGGAACACCATTGTGAAGAGGGCGTGGCAGCTGCTTGTATTCTGCTTGCTGTTCAAAGGAATAGGGAGCCCAATGCTACTGTTTGTGTGTTTTCTACATTTTTTTTTTACCATTTTTATTCACTCTAGGGCCCTAGCCCATGCCACATTAAAAGAGGGTCTTTCTTCCTCAGTTAAAGCTGTCTAAAAATACTCTCACAGATAAGCCCACAGATGTTTCTTTTTGGTCATGTTGACAGTGAGGATTAATCATCCCATTTTTCAGTTAATTGAAAATTTACTTTTATTTTTATTTACCACTCAACTGTTCATATTTATGGGATACAATCCGAAGGTTCAGAACATATATTTGTTTCATACTGATCAAAGTCAAGAACTTGGTGAATGTTTCACCTGGAATACCTAACCATTATTTTGTTGTTGTTGCAAGAATAAATGAATAATGTGGTATAATTTTAGCTGCTTATTCCATCTTTGAAACTGTACATTTACAAGTGTGGTATCATGATGGGTCACTCAATGATAAACTTCAAATTCCTGATCACTTCATGTCTTAGTTTCTTTTTATAGTCATTGTGTTAAAATATCGTGATAAAATTAACTTATGGGAGAAGAAGTTTATTCTGGCTCCAATGTTTGGGTTACTGTTCATCATGCTTGAGAAGTCACAGCAGCAGGAGATTGAAGGAGCTGGTTCCATTGCATCCATGCTCCAGACGCAGAAGCAGACAAATGCACACTGATGCTTAGTTTCCCAATTTATCTTGGGAATGAATGGTGAAACCTACCATGAATAAGTCTTCACATTTTCTTTTTTTTTTAAATTAATTTCCAGAACATTAATGTTTAATTGCAAAGTTGATCTAAAGGAGCTGTACTTGTGATTCCAGGTTTGGTTACAGAAATACGACTACCTTCCACCGACTGACCCCAGAATGTCTGTGCTGCGCTCTGCAGAGACCATGCAGTCAGCCTTAGCTGCCATGCAGCAGTTCTATGGCATTAACATGACAGGAAAAGTGGACAGAAACACAATTGAGTAAGTAATGCTCTCGAAATTCCTTCTGCCATTGTTCTTTGAGTCCAGTGAAACCTGAAAAGCTACACAGATGTCAACAACCATTATTGGGATATTGGTCTTCATGAACTTTTCTTTGGAATATATCCTTTCAAACATCTTCTGTGGGTTCTCATACCATGTTATATCCAAGATCATGGCTTTAAGAACATGTTTTGAAGCAAGAGACAAAATATGATCAAAAATCAAAGCACTTTCGCCTTTCAAGTTGCTGTACGGAGTGGCAGTGGCTGATGGCTGCTTTGTGTAGTTTGTGACGGTCTGCTTATCACATCTCTGCAAAGTGGTATCATGTTAGCAGCTTCACATTGGATGTCATGCAAGTGGAAAATACTACAAATTATGTTTTGCAATGTACTGGATAGGAAGATTTAGAAGTATAGTATTTGCTAGGTACCCAATAGGGACAGTTTTCTAAGTTGACTATTTTAAAATTCTCAGTGACAAAGAGCTGATTTATTCCTTGTAATGTTTGTTAATTTATTGTTTTATCCATTATTCTTCACAATAGCTTCAACAAGTGATTCAAGTGATACTTCCCGAAAGACTAGCAATGTAACTTTATGTATTAATACGTAATGGCATATTATTTTTATCACAAGCTCCTAGTAGGTTTAACAATATAGTGAAGAATTAGTATTGTTTCTAGACTACAAAGGACAAATTGTTTTTTCCCCCTGTGAAGGAAGGCAAAAATCATTGTGTGTGTGTGTGTGTGTGTGTGTGTGTGTGTGTGTGTGTGTGTGTGTTCTTAGAACCCTTGGTGCTCACAAAGTCAATATTTCTCTGTTATTTGTTGATCATACATTACTCTTCACAATAGATGGAAATACAAATTTCTTTCCATCCCACCACCACATACACAAAAAACCCTGAATATCAAAGGCGAAATGAAGTGTAAGGGAGTTTCTGAACTCTGGCTTTTTGGTATTAAGCTTGGGGAGGTTAACTTGCTGGATGGGTCAAGAAATAGCATTCATTTTCCTTTTTACGAATGAACTATCACAACAAAATTCTGACTTCTCATGTTAATTGCACCTAAAATTAGGTTAAGTCTTCACATTTTCATTCACACGAATAAGATAATGTCCCATAGCTATGCCCAGAGGCCTGCTCTCAGTTATTTTAGATTCTATATTATCGATAATTAACATTAACTGAAGTAGAAACTTAAGGGTTCTTTGAACAGTTAATTGTGCTGTGAGGTGTTTTGCTGTAGCAAACAAGTGAAAGAGTGTTTTCCTGATGTGGACACAGGTAAAAGACTAGGGCAGACTCCTGAAGGAAACTTTCACTGAAACAGACAAAGAAGAGAGGGTGTTCTGGTAAAGCAAACATATGAAAGGACACATGATGAAGAATTCTTTGTTAGCAACATGCATGTATTAGTTCACATTGTATAGTTGAGCTTCATTTATCTGGACCCATTGGATTCAGGATGATTGAATGCATGTGCTGAGGCAAGACCCATGCTGAGGCAGGACACATGGAGGACATGCGATGTTTGGAGGGTATAAATAGGATTCAACAGAGTGACGCATAGAGAGAGCCCAGCTTGCTTATAGAGCTAGCTGTGCAATGCTTAGCTATTCGCTGATTTTTGCTTCTCTGAGAGAGGCATAGCTGAGAACTTCTCTTGGTATTTCTGCTGACTTGTGCTGAAGCTGAGGCCTGGCTGTCTCTGCTAGGTAGTGTCATCACTGCTGATTCCTGTTTGCTATCCAGACTCTACCAAACCAGACTGCTGGTGTATCTGTGAAGTGTTTGCCAGTGGATTGAGCTGCTGCCTGCTAACCTGTGAACTGAACTGCCTATTTACAGACAACACAGATGGGAGTCGCTCCAAAGAATGTTTCTAAACAGGTTCATTTTCCCTGTATCCTTTCTCCCCCACTTCTGGTGGGTGGTAGGATTAAAGGAGGCTAAACTATTTAAGAACCCTCAGTAAAAATAAGTTTTGACAAAATTAAGGTTACAATTAGCGGTCACACTTTTAGATGAGGCATATTTTGCCTTTTTTCCTTGTTCCTTCCTTCCCTTTTCTTTTCTTCTTTCTTATTTTTTTTGTCTGTTTGATGTGTGCATATATGTTGTATGCATTTATACAGATATGTTTGCACGTGGTGTCACCTAGAAACCAAATACAAAAGCTAGATGTCTACCTGAGTTGTTTTTCCACCTTGTGGTTTGAGACAGGATCTTTCCCTGGAGCTCATTGTTTTGGATAGAGTGGCTGGCCAGTTGACCCCTTGGTTGCCTACCTCCAAACCCAATGGTAGAATAAGAAATATGGTAAATAGGAATATGGTAATTTTAAAAATATAGCTTTCTATAACTACAGGAAATGGAGGTATAAACACTAATGGCTTAATTGAGTAACAGAATTATTCAGAAATTTCTTCCCTATGGGGAAAATACTAATATTTATGTTTCAATAATTCACATTAATTTTATATTATTTACTGTTTTAAAGTATTTATTGCTCTGTACCCAAAACCCACCAGAGAGAAAGCTGGTTTCTCAGAAGTGTTGACACACCTGAGAGCACAGGTGAGACCATCACTTCTGCTCACATTCCTGGCTGAAAAGGAACCCATCCAGAGCCCTCAGCACACAAGAAACAATGAACAGTCTTGGGCAGGACCATTCTGGTTTCTGCCTGCTCCCAGAGCTGACCTTGTGCCACAGATCTCTGTACCCAGATCCCATGGAGAAAGAGCTGGTCTCTCATTAGTGCTGACACACAGGTGTATAGGAGGATCAAGCCACTGTCAGACACAGCAAGAACAGCTAACACCAGAGTTAAGCAAACGGCAAGAGGCAAGGGCAAGAACCTAAGCGATAGAAACCAAGGCCACTTGGCATCATCAGAACCAAGTTTTCCCACCAGAGGAAGCTCTGGATACTCCAACACACCAGAAAAGCCTGATTGATTTAAAATCACAACTCATGAATATGTTAGAGGACTTCAAGAAAGACTTAAATAACTCCCTTAAAGAAATACAAGACACCACATTGCTGAGGAAGAAGCCGTTGAGGAAGAGGATGTCCAAGATGAAGAAGTTCAGAGTCAGTCTTCTGCTTCCTCTGAAGATTATATCATCATCCTGCCTGAGTGCTTTGATACCAGCCGCCCCCTGGCAGACTCCATGTACAGCTCTGCGCTCTCCCAGCCAGGCCTGGAGCGAGGGGCTGAAGGTGAACCTGGGATTGAGTCTGGGCAGGAACCAGCTGAGGCTAGAGAGAGACTCCCGGAAAGGGAGAGCCAGCCAAAGGAGCAGAACATGAGTGACATCCTCACAACCTCACAGCCTCTGGATACGGTGCCTCTAGTCTCAGAAGTGGCAGGACTTCCAGCAGCACTGTCCAGGAGCGCCCCTTGTGGACAGTATGAGGCACCACGAGTGGATTCACCAGTTCATCCAAGTTCCCCGAGTCCCCGATCACTTCAGAGGAGAGCCCAGAGGCTCAACAGGACTCACAAACAACCGACAGAAGAGCTGTGACCACTCAAGGCACCACAATGGGAGCAGCATTGCTGGAGGACTGGTAAAAGGGGCTTTGTCTGTTGCTGCCTCTGCGTACAAGGCCCTGTTTTCTGGGCCACCAGTCACTGCACAGCCCGTCGTTTCTGAAGATCAGACCGCAGCCCTGATGGCCCATCTCTTTGAAATGGGATTCTGCGACAGGCAGCTGAACCTAAGACTGCTGAGAAAACACAATCACAATATCCTGCAGGTTGTGACAGAGCTCCTCCAAGTGAACAACAACGACTGGTACAGCCACCGCTATTGAGGACTGGCCTCGTATTAAATAACTGCCTGCTGCTCAGAGGTGGTCTGTGCCGTCATGTCATTGAGGTGTGGGTGGAAGCCCTTGCTTGCTTTTTAATCTGATGAATCTATGTCGAGCGTCCCTGAATTGTCAAAGCCGTACCTGTTACAGTATTTTTTGGAGCAAATCAAAGGCCAGAACTTAAATTTTCACTTTAGAAATGGATAAATGGTAGGAAGACAGTTTTCAACTTATCTGGACAGAACTCTCTCTGCTGTAGTATGTGGAAGCGTGTAACTTGGACTTCCTGTAGACTGCTTCTCCTTCTGCTTGTATTGAAGTTGAGTATTTTCCTTTGGTTCATGTGGATGTTTTTAATGGGCTGTTAAATGTTAGTTTGGTTTTTCTGTTTTTTAAAGATTAACCTTGAATGTTTTCAAGAATTATTCTAATTTCTATAACCAACTCCAAGCTTCATAGCTATGTAAAGACAGCAGATCAAGAAAGTCATGTCCCTAAAAGACTTAGTAAATAAGTAACACTTTGCTTTCAGAAGACCTGGCAGGAACCTGGAAGGATGGCAGGCATGGTGGTTAACCCACAGCACCTACTGGACAGCGTCTGTCAAAGTAACTCTGCATACATTTTTTTAAGGAAAAATCCTGGGTAGTGTGAAATATTTTGCTAGTCCTATAAAGAGGGGGAAACCCACCTGTTGGAGAAAGGGAACGTTAACATCTTTTTTTCTGACTGTCACAGCAGATGGTAAGGAGGACAGGTGTGTGTAAATATTCACATCAGTAAGGTTACGGTGCGAAGGAGGGGACACACATGCTGGTGACATCTTGAATGTGTCCAGCCAAGAGCAAGAAGTAGTGCTTGGGGGCTAACCCACAGAAAGGTCAGTTTACCACTACAGTAAATGGGAAGAAACTTCCTTTCAGAGTTCTAGGTCTCATTTAGTTTATAAAAGGGCACTTTGGGTACAGATGGGTACAGAGGTCACAACACTAAAGATTTTACTCATGGTAAGAATTTGAGAGAAGGAATCTGGACTCCAGCTTAAAGGGGAAAGATAGGTGAAATAGTATTATTTAACTTAGTTGGTATTTATAATAAATGGTGATTTTAATTACTCATAATATGTTTATTTACAGTCTAACCCTTGAATGCTTCTAAATAAACCACAATTCAAACTGAAAAAAAAAAAAAAGAAATACATGACAGATTGCTGCGGTCCAGACAGTGCCTGGATCTGAAGGAACCCAGTCAAACAGCTCCCTTCACCCAAATCTCATGGGACTGAGAGCTAGATCTTCAGAGGGGCAGACACGCCTGGGAAGCCAGAGGAGACTACTCTCTGCCCACATTTCTGACCCTAGAGGAAAACGCCTAGTGCCATCTGGGCCCCCTGTGCACAGGGTCCCAAGCGAAGTTGGGGCAGGCCCTTCTGGTTTCTGCCCTCATGGAGAGCTGAAACCCAGATCTGAGAAGCGACTTAAGGCCTAAGACCAGAGGTAAGACCAACTTTTCTGCTCTAAGAGACCTGCCTGGTGGACTCGGGACTCACAAAGTCAAAATTACTCTGGCACCAGGCACTTCCAGTTTCTAGCTGGGGCTGGAACCTTGCTGATCCCGGCCCACAGCTCCCTGCTCCCAAACCACATGGGAGAGAGAGCTCACCACCCAGACGGTGGGCACTCCTGAGACTGCAGGGCAGGAGAGACCTCTAGTACTGCCATCCCTGCCCACATCCCTGGCCCAATAGGAAATCTTATAGGGTTTCTGGGAACAGGAAGATAGGGGCACTCATCTCTGTGGTCCAGAAACAGCCCGGATCTAAAGGGACTCAGTCAAACAGCTCCCTGCACCCAAATCCCGTGGGAGGGAGAGCTAGACCTTCCGAGGGGCAGACACGCCTGGGAAGCCAGAGGAGACTACTCTTTGCCCACATTTCTGACACTAGAGGACAACGCCTAGTGCCATCTGGGCCCACTGTTCACAGGGTCCCAAGTGAAGGAGAGGCAGGCCCTCTGGTTGCTGCCCTCAGGGAGATCTGAAACCCGGATCTGAGAAGCCCGAGACCAGAGGCAAGACCAACTTTTCTGTTCCAAGTGACCTTCCTGGTGGACACAGTACACACGCCCACAGGAACACCTTAAGACCAGTAGAAAGGAACGACTACACTGGTGAAAGCATAACACTCTGTTCCTGTAACTGAATGAAAGAGTACAGGAAAACAGGTCTAGAGCAACCCTAACACACAGGCCTATAGGACTGTCTAACCACTGTCAGAAATAGCAGAACAAGGTAACACCAGAGACAACCTGATGGCGAGAGGCAAGCACAGGAATCCAAGCAACAGAAACCAAGACTACATGGCATCATCGGAGCCCAATTCTCCCACCAAAGCAAACACTAAATATCCAAACAAACCAGAAAAGCAAGATCTAGATTTAAAATCACATTTGATCATGATGATGGAGGACTTCAAAGAAGACATGAAGAACTCCCTCAGAGAAATGCAGAAAAACACAAATAAACAAGCAGAAGCCTATAGAGAGGAAATGCAAAAACCCCTGAAAGAATTCCAGGAAAATACAATCAAACAGGTGAAAGAATTAAAAATGGAAATAGAAGCAATAAAGAAAGCACAAAGGGAGACAACCCTGGACATAGAAAACCAAAGGAAGAGACAAGGATCTGTAGATACAAGCATCACCAACAGAATGCAAGAGATAGAAGAGAGAATCTCAGGAGCAGAAGATACCATAGAAATCATCGACACCACTGTCAAAAATAATGGAAAATGGAAAAAGATACTGGTCCAAAACATACAGGAAACCCGGGACTCAATGAGAAGATCAAACTTAAGGATAATAGGTATAGAAGAGAGTGAAGACTCCCAACTCAAAGGACCAGTAAATATCTCTAGCAAAATCATAGAAGAAAACTTGCCTGACCTAAAGAAAGGAATGCCTATAAACATAAGCCTACAGAAACCCACATAGATTGGACCAGTAAAGAAACTCCTCCCATCACATAATAGTCAAAACACCAAATGCACAAAACAAAGAAATAATATTAAAAACAGTAGGTCAAGTAACATATAAAGGCGGACCTATCAGAATTATACCAGACATCTCACCAGAGACTATGAAAGCCAGAAGATTCTGTGCAGATGTTATACAGACCCTAAGAGAACACAAATGCCAGCCCAAAGTTACTGTATCCTGCAAAGCTCTCAATTAACATAGATGGAGAAACCAAGATATTCCATGACAAAACTAAATTTACACAATATCTTTCTACAAATTCAGACCTACAAAGAATAATAAATGGTAAATCCCAACACAAGGAGGAAAGCTACACCCTAGAAAAAGCAAGAAACTAATCGTCTTGGCAACAAAACAAAGAGAAGAAAAGCACACAAACATAACCTCACATCCAAATATGAATATAACAGGAAGCAATAATCACTATTCCTTAATATCTCTCAATATCAATGGTCTCAACTCCCCAATAAAAAGACATAGATTAACAAACTGGATACGCAATGAGGACCCTGCATTCTGCTACCTACAGAAAACACACCTCAGAGACAAAGACAGACACTACCTCAGAGTGAAAGGCTGGAAAACAACTTTCCAAGCAAATGGTCAGAAGAAGCAAGCTGGAGTAGCCATTCTAATATCAAATAAAATCAATTTTCAACTAAAAGTCATCAAAAATGATAAAGAAGGACACTTCATATTCATCAAAGGAAAAATCCACCAAGATGAACTCTCAATCCTAAATGTCTATGCCCCAAATACAAGGGCACCTACATATGTAAAAGAAACCTTACTAAAGCTCAAAACACACATTGCACCTCACACAATAATAGTAGGAGATTTCAACACCCCACTCTCATCAATGGACAGATCATGGAAACAGAAATTAAACAGATACATAGACAGAATAAGGGAAGTCATGAACCAAAAGAACTTAACAGATATTTATAGAACATGTATCCTAAAACTAAAGGCGATACCTTCTTCTCACCACTTTATGGTACTTTCTCCAAAACTGACCATATAATCTGTCATAAAACAGGCCTCAACAGATAAAGAAAGATAGAAATAATCCCATGCGTCCTATCAGAGCACCATGGGCTAAAGCTGGTCTTCAATAACACTAAGGAAAGAATGCACACATATACAGGAAAGTTGAATAATGCCCTACTCAATGATAATCTGGTCAAGGAAGAAATAAAGAAAGAAATTAAAGATTTCTTAGAATTTAATGAAAATGAAGGTACAACACACCCAAACTTATGGGACACAATGAAAGCTGTGCTAAGAGGAAAACTCACGGATCTGAGTGCGTGAAGAAAGAAACAGGAGAGAGCATATATCAGCAGCTTGACAGCACACCTAGAAGCTCTAGAACAAAAAGAAGAAAACACAGCTAGGAGGAGGAAAAGGCAGGAAATAATCAAACTCAGAGCTGAAATCAACCAAGTAGAAACAAACGCATTATACAAAACATCAACAGACCCAAAAGCTGGTTCTGTTTTGAGAAAATCAGCAAGATAGATAAACCCCTACCCAAAGGACTAATCAGAGGACACAGAGAGTGTGTTCAAACTAACAAAATCAGAAATGAAAAGGGAGATATAACTACAGAATCAGAGGAAATTCAAAAAATCATCAAATCCTACTACAAAAGCCTATATTCAGCAAAACTTGAAAATCTGCAGGAAATGGACAATTTCCTAGACAGATACCAGGTACCGAAGTTAAATCAGGAGCAGTCATTAAAGGTCTCCCAACCAAAAAGAGCCCAGGTCCAGATGGGTTTACTGCAGAATTCTATCAGACCTTCATAGAAGACCTCATACCAATAATATCCAAAGTATTCCACAAAATTGAAACAGATGGAGCGCTGCTGAATTCCTTCTATGAAGCCAAAGTTACTCTTATACCTAAACCACACAAAGACCCAACAAAGAAACAGAACTTCAGACCAATTTCCCTTATGAATATCGACGCAAAAATGCTCAATAAAATTCTGGCAAATCCAAGAGCACGTCAAAACAGTCATCCACCATGATCAAATAGGCTTCATCCCAGGCATGCAGGGATGGTTTAATATTCGGAAAACCATCAACGTGATCCATTATATAAACAAACTGAAAGAACAAAACCACATGATCATTTCATTAGATGCTGAGAAAGCATTTGACAAATTTCAACACTGCTTCATGATAAAAGTCCTGGAAAGAATAAGAATTCAAAGCACATACCCAAACATAGTAAAAGTCATATACAGCAAACCAGTTGCTAACATTAAACTAAATGGAGAGAAACTTGAAGCAATCCCACTAAAATCAGGGACTAGACAAGGCTGCCCACTCTCTCCCTACTTATTCAATATAGTTCTTGAAGTTCTAGCCAGAGCAATCAGACAACAAAAGGAGATCAAGGGGATACAGATCGGAAAAGAAGAAGTCAAAATATTACTATTTGCAGATGATATGGTAGTATATTTAAGTGATCCCAAAAGTTCCACCAGAGAACTACTAAAGCTGATAAACAACTTCAGCAAAGTGGCTGGGTATAAAATTAACTCAAATAAATCAGTAGCCTTCCTCTACACAAAAGAGAAACAAGCCGAGAAAGAAATTAGGGAAACGACACCCTTCATAATAGTCCCAAATAATATAAAATACCTCGGTTTGACTTTAACCAAGCAAGTAAAAGATCTGTACGATAAGAACTTCAAGCATCTGAAGAAAGAAACTGAAGAAGACCTCAGAAGATGGAAAGATCTCCCATGCTCATGGATTGACAGGATTAATATAGTAAAAATGGCCATTTTACCAAAAGCGATCTACAGATTCCATGCAATCCCCATAAAAATACCAATCCAATTCTTCAAAGAGTTAGACAGAACAGTTTGCAAATTCATCTGGAATAACAAAAAACCCAGGATAGCTAAAACTATCTTCGACAATAAAAGGACTTCAGGGGGAATCACTATCCCTGAACTTAAGCAGTATTACAGAGCAACAGTGATAAAAACTGCATGGTATTGGTACAGAGACAGACAGATAGACCAGTGGAATAGAATTGAAGACCCAGAAATGAACTCACACACCTATGATCACTTGATTTTTGATAAAGGAGCCAAAACCATCCAATGGAAAAAAGATAGCATTTTCAGCAAATGGTGCTGGTTCAACTGGATGTCAACATGTAAAAGAATGCAGATCGATCCATGCTCATCACCCTGTACAAAGTTTAAGTCCATGTGGATCAAATACCTCCACATCAAACCAGATACACTCAAACTAATAGAAGAAAAAGTAGGGAAGCATCTGTAACACATGGGCACTGGAGAAAATTTCCTGAACAAAACACCAACGGCTTATGCTCTAAGATCAAGAATTGACAAATGGGACCTCATAAAAGTGCAAAACCTCTGTAAGGCAAAGGACAACGTTGTTAGGACAAAACGGCAACCAACAGATTGGGAAAAGATCTTTACCAATCCTACAACGAACAGAGGCCTTATATCCAAAATATTCAAAGAACTCAAGAAATTGACCGCAGGGAGACAAATAACCCTATTAAAAAATGGAGTTCAGAGCTAAACAAAGAATTCACAGCTGAGGAATGCCGAGTGGCTGAGAAACACCTCAAGAAATGTTCAACATCTTTAGTCATAAGGGAAATGCAAATCAAAACAACCCTGAGATTTCACCTCACACCAGTGAGAATGGCTAAGATCAAAAACTCAGGTGACAGCAGATGCTGGCGAGGATGCAGAGAAAGAGGAACACTCCTCCATTGTTGGTGGGATTGCAGACTGTTACAACCATTCTGGAAATCAGTCTGGAGGTTCCTCAGAAAATTGGACATTGAAGTACCTGAGGACCCAGCTATAGCTCCCTTGGTCATATACCCAAAAGATGCCCCAACATATAACAAAGACATGTGTTCCACTATGTTCATAGCAGCCTTATTTATAATAGCCAGAAGCTGGAAAGAACCCAGATGCCCTTCAACAGAAGAATGGATACAGAAAATGTGGTATATCTACACAATGGAATTTTACTCAGCCATCAAAAACAATGACTTTATGAAATTCATAGGCAAATGGAGGGAAATGGAAAATATCATCCTATGTGAGGTTACCCAATCACAGAAAATCACACATGGTAAGCACTCATTGATAATTTGCTATTAGCCCAAATGCTTGAATTACCCTAGATGCACAGAACACATGAAACTCATGATGGATGATCAAAATGCGAATGTTTCACTCCTTTTCTAAAAGGGGAACAAGAACACCCTTGGCAGGGAATAGGGAGGCAAAGATTAAAACAGAGGCAGAAGGAACACCTATTCAGAGCCTGCCCCACATGTGACCCTTACATATACAGCCTCTAAATTACATTAAATGGATGAAGCAAAGAAGTGCAGGCCAACAGGAACTGGATTTAGATCTCTCCAGAGAGACACAGCCAGAATACAGCAAATACGTAGGAGAATGCCATTATTAAACCACTGAACTGAGAACGGGACCCCCATGAAGGAATCAGAGAATGGACTGGAAGAGCTTGAAGGGTCTCGAGACCCCTTATGAACAACAATGCCAACCAGCCAGAGTTTCCAGGGACTAAGTCACTATCCAAAGACTATACATGGACTGACCCTGGGCTCCAACCTCATAGGTAGAAATGAATAGCCTAGTAAGAGCACCAGTGGAAAGGGAAACCCTTGGTCCTGCTAAGACTTAACCCCCAATGAACGTGATTGTTGGGGGGAGGGCGGTAATGGATGGAGGATGGGGAGGGGAACACCCATAAAGAACGGGATGGGGAGGGGTTTGGGGGATGTTGGCCAGGAAACTGGGAAAAAGAATAACAATCGAAATGTAAATAAGAAGTACTCAAGTTAATAAAGAAAAAAACGATAAGCCATTGGCTACTTTAAGAAAAAAGAAAAGAAATCTTTGTAGTTTGTAAAAAAGGTTTAAAATATGCAAATGGTTGGAAAATATTGTTTGTCTGATACATAGCGATGCTGTATATTATATAGTGATATTTTAGCTTTTGTTTATCTTCTATATCTTCACATAGTTTTATCCCAGGCAGTAGTGTAAAACTTTTTCCCTCTTATTTATTGCTTAACTTTAGCAGAAATGGATATAGCTTCTTGAAAGCTAAAGGTTCTTATCATACAGATGTAATTTTTTGTGAGAATTTAGTTATCAAGTGTCAAGTATACAGCACTTAGGAGGCATTCCAAATATCCTTGCTATTATCTCATTAAGGAGCCTTGAAGTAGGTTCCCAGATGAACTCGTCATGGACGAGGAGTTTGGGGGATGATTTCAGGAACATCATCCATAAGAAAAAGAGGTAATCACAGCCAGGCAGAGAGAAGGATCCAATGTGCACCTTCTAGAGAAGCCCACAGAGAACTCTGGCAGTTTAATGGACAGTCATACTGAACTGAAGTCAGGAGTCCTCTTGTTCCTGAAGCAAATAGGGGTAAGGAAGGTGATTCCTCTATTAAGGATAATCCCTTAAGGGATTATGTTGCCTCTAACATAAATCAGCAATGATCTCTTCTAGTCTCTGTGACAACAAACAAGTGTCAGTTCTGGTGGACTGGAAATTGGGTAGCACAGCATACCATCCACCCTGGCGTTACTTAGATGTACTATTTGCTCTGCTGAGAAAGCTTATGCCCTCTTGGATCAGGGACACCAGGATTCCAGGAAGCCTCTCTTTCTTGGGAAACTTATAAGAAGTCTTGTATAGTTTTCCTTTTTGGCCCTTGGGTTCAAGGTCAGGGCTTTTACCCTTGTATGTTTCTTTTGTCTCATATTCTAGGTTCACATACATCTTCATTGTTCCATGATTTCCATGCCTTCCTCAGATCATGGATAGTGTTCTTATGCCCATGCCTACTGGTGTACACAGTGTCTTCTCTTCTGTCCCCATGGTGTTCTTGCTGTTCACAACCAGCCTTGCTAACTTAATGACTCCTTTCCTGGCCTGCAGGTCTCCAGGCATGGAATACTTAAAGTTCCAGGTGGAAGCATAGCTGAAAGATTCATTGGAACTTCGTTCTTTTTACCTAATAGAAAAATTTACTCCAGAGACTAGGACCTTTGGCCTGTAGAGCTTAAAGTGGAAATAGAAAATACGTATTTTTGGAAACCATGTACTCCCTACATATAGAAGGCAATGATGATGTTGGACTGAATCACTGAGTCTCTAAAATGTTTAGTGAAACTACTCTTTGACTTTCAAATAGGATACTTGGTAATTAATAAAAAAACAGGAGTCAGTGTAATTTATATATAGTGCCTGGGGATAATTTCCCTTGAAATTCATCATCCCAAGACTGAACCAGAGACCTTCAAATGGCCATTGCATTGATTAGAAGGTTAGCTGCTCCTCATTGGCATAATGATTTTATTGAAATTGATGATATTTATACATTTTTATCTTATAATATTTCCCAATAGGTAAATCAAGTACAATAGTTTAGGAGAGAAAAAGCTAGAAGTGTGGAGAGCTCTTTTATCAAGTCCCTACTATTTGCTACACATAGCTGAAACTGCTTTTATAAGGGCAGTTTTAGTATGTTTAATTTTGTACCTTCAACATTACTGGCTATTCAATAAACTTATTCCCTCATCTGGAAAGATATCACATGTAGGCTAATCAAATTCATTGTTAACGTGCAGATCATAATAATGATAGTCTTGGTCCTGTGAGTTGATAGCCGCCTTCAATCATGAGGATTTGCCCAAAGGAAGACAATAGAAACACAGAGATAGAACTTGTCCTAATAGCATTGCTTGAGATTTTGGGTCTTTATTTTCTGAAATAAATGCTCCTTCAAAGTTTCAACTACCATGTTGTCTTTCTTTTGCACACTTACAGAACAATTTCCCAGACTGAATAACCAATAAAGAGCACACATTTAATTTTCACCTTCTGGAGGCTGGAAGCCCAAGAAGGACCCCCAGCAATAGATGTCTGGTGATGATATTTCTGTGGTGATGGTTTTCATGTTCTGTCCTGACATAGGAGAAGGCAGAATGGTCAGTGGACAGTCTAGTCTATGGTGTCAGGCCCCTTTCATAAGGCTTCAGTTTTACTAGTGAGCAAGGATGCTTCATGATATCATCACTTCTTTAAGGCTTCTTTTCAACATCATTTCAATGGTAACATCCGAAGTGAGGACACATTTAAACCACAGGAGTGAATAATGCGTTCTTACTCCTGTTGGCTTACAAAAGAGTTCTGATGACGTCTCCCTGGTCTGGCCTCAAGGCTGTGTATGTTTTCTTGAATCTATTAGTATCACAAACTAAATCATGAATCTTTCTTGAGACTCATTTTATACTTGGCTTTGCATTCCTTTGATTTCATTGACATTATAATGATTTTATGGTTGAAATTGATGTTAGTTCCATTTTTTGGATCTTATGATATTTCCCAATAGGTAAATCAAGTACTATGGTTGATGAGAGGAAAAGGTTAGAGTATAGAGAGGTCTTTTATCAAACCCTTATTATTTTGCCACACGTGGCTGAAACTGCTTTTAAAATTGCCAAAGTTCATTCTAATCACAACTCTGAGGCATTAGTTTTCTCGTTTTGACAGAATAAGTTTATCCAGAAAGCAGCTTTCAAATTACTTGAACTATAATAGACGTGTGTGAAAATTTATTTTTAATGTCTGTCAAACA
The DNA here is from genome assembly GCF_021556685.1 of Rattus norvegicus. Lineage (NCBI taxonomy): Eukaryota > Metazoa > Chordata > Mammalia > Rodentia > Muridae > Rattus > Rattus norvegicus. The sequence continues at coordinate 45,181,338 of NC_141547.1, forward strand.
CTGAGATGACATTCAACAAATTGAGGTAAAATATTTTCATCAAAGTCATTATTCTGCTAATATATTATAGTCCATTTGGTTGGCTGAAGCAAAACATCACAGAACAAGTGGCATCCAAACAATAGAAATGTATTTTCCAGAGTTCTGTAGGCTGAATAGTCAAAGACCAAAACAACTTGGAGAAATGGTCTGGTGAGAGCTATTAGTAAATGGCTTTAAAATGGACTTTTTTTGGCTGCATCTAGTATTGGAAGGAGAATGAACCCTTTGTGGTCTCTTATAGGGGCCACCAATTTCACTTATGTGAGTTCTATCCTCTTCGTTGCCTGGCAAAGGAATTAGCATTTCCACATAAGATTTTGGGAGACAAGTTTTTCGAGCTTAGCAACAGAGGATACTGCAGATCAAACACCTGTGACATGTCATTTGTCAGGTGACACAGATGTTGTGTGTAAAGACAGGATTTGAACCCAGCCTCAACTCTGAAGTCTGAGTGAGCAAAGTACTAAAGCTTGCCCTCTGACATGTCTTTCAATGTAGACCGTGCAGCAAGTACCACTCACATTTAGGGCAGGTTTCTCACTTCAGCTAAAGCAACCAGGACAATTACCCATGAACCCACTGAGGCAGCTAGTCTCTCTTTGACTCTCTCTTCCCAGGTGATTCCAGGTTGTGTCAAATTGTTAGTTAAAGTTAGTTATCACCGCAGGCAAAGTGTATTCTACTATACTTAATCTTATACCTCAGTTAACCAACAATAAAGATTTATCATGTAAACACAAATATGCACACATGAAAAAATACATACACAGACACACACCCTTAGCAACTTGCAGATGGTTTCTCTCATGTCTTTGTAACTAAAAAGAATAATGCTTTATCATATGCCTTCTCCACTTTCCTTTTTACACAGAAGAATACCTGCTCTAGTGAATATATATTTAAGTCTATTTAAAAATTATAATTCAGATATGTGTAGATACTCATATATATATGTATATATAACTTTTATATAAAATGATTGTTTCATACTGACTTTAAACTATTCTTGAGTTTGATCTCTGCCAGAATCACTTTAATCATTATAACACAATAGTTATTGTAACATGGCCACATCTTCCCAGACTCTCTCCAGCCTGGTTTCTTTGTCTTTGTCTCTAGCCCACTAGAACTGGAGGGTCTTATGGATGGTCTTTGTCCTTGGAGGCATGTGAATCCTGTCATTAGCAAGTCATCACAGACCCTCCTGTAAAGTATTTTCTTCAAAGCAGTTCTTTCAAGTCCTCCATAATTATCATAGAAAATTTCATCTCACATTTAATTCCCCACATGCCAGTTTCTAATTGTATGTGCAAGGTTATTTTTAAAAATTTTTCTAAGCCCTTGATTGAAACTATATAAAGAAGTTTCTAGGGACTGTGTAAGCTCAGGGCAAAATAAACTCACAGAGCCTTTCATTCTGAGTTCTGCATTCATATCTGGTCTAGGTCAAGAATGAGTGGCAGCAAGAACTTTAGCACTCCTGGGAGAGGGACTAATTCCATTTCTAGACCAAGTCAATTTAATCTCATCTTTTGAGACCTTCAAGATGTAGTCTCTGAGAGACCTCAGACTCTGTTTAGGAGGTGCTACAGCCTTGTGGACTGAGACACTGCTTAGGAGTCAGAGCCATCTAGGGTTTTCTCTGGGCAGTACTTCAGACTGTTTCACCTGAGAGATGATTCTTCACCTCTATTTGACTTTTCTATCATATAAAAATTGGGATAATAGTTTAGGCCCTGCTGGGATTATTGTGAAGACTAAATGAGATGAAAAAATATACAACACTTATCATAGAGAAGAATGTATACTTAGGTATGGGCATGTGTGTGCTCCCAACACACACACACACACACACACACACACACACACACACACACACACACACGGGCTGGGGGAAGAGAGAGAGATACTTCTTGTTGCATTTCAAACACTGATTAAAACATTTTTTAAAATATTAACCTATATATCTATTGATTTGCATAAAAAGAAATATTAGCATCCTCACTTTAATATGAAAAAAATGAGGTTAAACAGAATGAAGCAAATTCCTTAGTTGCTATAGCGACAGTGGGTAGTGGGATGGAATATCCACCCAGTACCTGGGTCCAGAGTCCATGGTCTTAATTATTACCACCTTACCACTTAGCTTATTAATTAGCTATTCTAATTACCTAGTTTTAAGATTTTGGACATAAGAAAATATAAATTGCAAGTCATTGCTTCTATGGAAAGTTTTAATATACCCGTTTTTGTGCATTTGGTGGAAATAAAATAGAACCATAACATTTAGAATAACTTCTGCAAGCATGTTCTGAGGTCTGAATGTCTCCAGAACATTCCTTAAATTCAAGGAGTCATGGCCTATGTTGCTCAATAAACCAAAGAAACTTCTCTATATAATACTCAGCTTAATGTCAACATCTTAAATAAATGCAGCTTAACAGAGTTTCTCTGGGATTGATTTATGAAGTCATACTGATACATAATCAATGAGTTTGTACAACTAAATTTACAAACCCTAAAACAAGCTGTTCTAATGATATGTGTAATTCTAGCTCAAAGTTGAACAACTGGATTTTCTTCCTTTTTATCAGAGGTCGTGGGGAGAGAGAGAGAGAGAGAGAGAGAGAGAGAGAGAGAGAGAGAGAGAGAGATTATATATATTATATACATAATATATGCATTATATATATGGAGAGAGATTATATATATATTATATATATAATATATATATGGAGAGAGAGAGAGTGTGTGTGTGTGTGTGTGTGTGTTTGTGTGTTCCTGTGTGTGGATGCATTTGTGTGTGCAGATGTGCATGCATGTGTATTCACAAGCATGTGAAGGCCTGAGGATGCTCATGGAAATTGTTCTTGATCACTCATCTGCCTTTTTCTTTGAGACACAGATGGTCTTTCAAGAGCTAGACTATCCGAGAGTTTTGCAAGATAGCTTGCTCTGGGTAACAGGCAGTTTGATAAACCCACCTGGAACTCACATATGTTTTGGGGATTTGAAAGCTGCCCCTCTTGCATATTGGGCAAGAACTTTAACTGTTAAAGTTAAAGTTAAAATCTCAGACTGATTTGTTTTTAAACATGTGATCTCTCCTCCTCCTCTCCCTCTCCTCCCCTCTTCCTCTCTCTCCTTTTTCCTTTTCCCATCTTCATTCCTCCCTCCTGCTCTTCCTTCCTTCCCAAAGGCCTCTTGCATAGTAGTAGCTACTCCATCACTGAGCTACATCTCCCATCCCCATTTGCCTATTTTTTTCAATGCAAAGTGGTTTTTGCACCTTTTATACACTGATGTGCTTGCAAGCCTCTTGTCAGGGTTGGGCTTCCAAGGAACCTGTGGAACTTATAATGTGTAACTGTAGCTAGACCAAACCATTTCCCAGGATTCCATCTCTGTACATCCTTAGTGAGGCCTCCGGTTTTAGTTAGTGTAGGTTACAACAAGTATTCTTGGGGCGTATTTAAAAGGTGGAAATAAAGTTGCATTCTTCTGTAACTTGCACACTGATGCAACTGGCATCACAAGGAGTGTAACTGGCACTCCTTGGTGCTGGCTAGTAGCTGGGACTGAAGCTAAGACACCGTTCCCAGAGTGCTCTTTTAACTTCTCCATCTTTGGCACCAGCTTCTCCTATAGAAAACTCTTGTCAAGCTTGTCAGAGGCTGTGACAATGAGCAGTTTCCAGCTTTGCTCATGTAACCTGACTTTTACTTAACCCTTTCCTTTCTGGCTGCCAGTCTTGTGAACCTCTCATTCAAACAGCAAACTCTGAGGCAGTGGCTTTACAGAGGTGGCCTAAATTGTCCCTACAATTACATGTAAGATTTCTTGTAGTATATTATGCATGGTGCACGTGTAATATTATTTATGTCATATAAGAAACAGGTAATCTATGTTACCTGCTGATGCTGCATCTCTGATTAGTTCTTTAACAGACATAGGGATCCTGAACTGTGGTACAACTACTCTCCTCAGGAATTCCATTCTGAAGAATGTTGGTTAGTAAATACAAACACAATAGAATAATACTTCATATGTACCTTTTCTAGCACTTGAAGAAAAAAACTGTTCAGAGTAAGTCATTATATCATAGTATTTACTTGACCACACACTTGTATTGGCTAGTGTTGTGTGTCAACTTGACACAAGCTGGAGTTATCACAGAGAAAAGAGCCTCCCTTGAGGAAATGCCTGCATGAGACCCAGCTATAAGACATTTTATCAACTAGTGATCAAGACTTGAGGGCCCAGCCCATTGTGGGTGGTGCAGTCCCTGGGCTGGTGGTCCTAGGTTCTGTAAGAAAGCAAGCTGAGCAAGCCAGGAGAAGCAAGCTGGTAAGTAACATTTTTCCATGGCTTCTTCATCAGCTCTTGCTTCCTGACCTGCTTGAGTTCTAGTCCTGACTTCCTTTGGTGATGAACAGCAATGTGGAATTGTAAGCTGAATAAACACTTCCTCTCAAACTTGCTTCTTGGTCAATGTTTTGTGCAGGAATAGAAACCCTCACTAAAACCACACTTCAACTTGTAATAGGAAATAACATTAGGTTCTTTTACACAGTGAATCTTGACTGTCCCTAAAGGTTTATATATTAAAAACTCTGTTGGGAAGTAGAAGAACATTTCATCAGTGTAGCTTTATGAGAAGATGTGATTATGGTTTTTTTTCCAAAAGGGGGACTGTAGGATACTGCTCTTCTCTTGTTGTATAATACCTAGGTTTGCTCTATCCAGTTATCCCAACCATTGCTATATGATACGTTACTGTGGGCCTAAAGCAAATTTGGTTTTGGAGTGAGATCAAAATTGTGAACTAAACCCTTTATAAGAAAATTTTAAAAGGTATTTTGTTCTAGTATTAGAAAGTCTTTTGTCATAGATTCTGATGTTGTATGAATCATTTTTCAGGCAAAAACAAGTTCAAGTTAAGATCCTGGTATCTATGATGGATGTGCGTGTGTGTGTGTGTGTGTGTGTGTGTGTGTGTGTGTAATTTATGATGTATGTATGTATTTATGTATGTTACTTATGTTGTATGTGTGTATGAATATATGTATGAATGTATGAATATATGTATGTATATAATTTATAATGTATGTTATTTATGTTGTATGTATGAATGTATGCATGAATGAATGTATATATGTATGTATGTACGTACATATGGATGGATGTGATGGGAAGAATAGAATAATGCAGTTAAGGTAAATGATGAAATAGCAGTGGATGAGCAAGGTTCCTAGAGTCGATCTTGAGTGTAGACAGAGACAGAGACACTCAGAAGGAGCATGTTGGGAATTGGTTCTAATTCTTTGTTTTAATTCACCTCCCAAAGCTGCCCTTCCAGACCTGAGGGTCCCTGCCCCCAATTGGCTTAGATTGATAATAAAAAAATTGCTGTACAGTCAATGACTGGGCAAGGAGATGGAGGCAGGACTTTCAGATTGCTTGGGCAAGGGACTGAGTGAGAGAGTAAGGGAGAGGAGAATTGCCATGACTCGGAGAGAAAGAGATAAGATTTAAGAGCTGCAGGAGAGAAAGCATCCAACAATGTAGGTGGAAAGGGAATGGAGGGGCTGCCCAGAAGGTAACAGAGCACCAAAGATAAAATATGGATGTATAAGGTGTTAAGCCAGGAATACTGGAGAGGAATGTGTTTGCTGCAGGAAGGTTTAGAAGTGCCAAGCCATTAAGCTAGTCAAGGCATATCAAAATTAGCTGGTGTGTGCGCATGTGCGTGTGTATATGTCTTTCATTAGGGAATCAAGAGCTCCTGGGCAGGTGCAGCCCACGCGCCACCTGCTGGGAGACAAAGAGGTTTAACTAATTTACCACTACAGAAGTATACACACAGAAGCAGATTTGTGTTTCAGTGAGTTTAAAGACTGCAAATGTTTCAGTGAATCACCCAAAGCTGACAGGAAGGGGAGATTCTTTCTTTAGATGGATAAAAATTCTGAGATAGTAAATCTCTGTGGTTTTTTAAATCCTCTAATTTTGGGGAAATTTCTATCATAGCATTGAGAACTAAGTTCCCAAATTAAGTTTTGGATGCCTGCTCTAGAAGTTTTGGGCCTTTTCTCCCATTTTCCCTATCATCTACTGTAGGGCAAAGTTACAGGAACCATTTGACAGAGCAAATAATCTTAGCAGCTTAGACTCAGTGATGTTGGGGAGCTGAATATTTCAAAGAGATGAAACTACATGATCTCAAACACAAGGTCTGAAACTGCTTCTTGACAAAGACATATTTAGGGAACTGAATGTAGTTGGGAGAAGGTTGAGAGTCGAGCCTGGAGAAGAATAAGAGAAATGAATGATGTATTGGGGAGCTTTGAATTTATTACCATTAGTATACACTGCATTTTTAAAAATCCCAAAGTTTTCACATAGGGAAATGATCACATTTCTCCATGTCCCCCTTTCTAAAGACCCTGCATGTTCTATGCACTTCTGTTGGACTGTAATTTCTAAGGTAGAGACCATTCCAGTTTGGTTATCATTTATCTTGGGTCAGGTTCACAGTCTAGGGAAGTTAAGTGCTCCCTAATTTTGCTCTGAATGAATGAATGAAGGTAAGAGAAGTGCAACTCATGGCCAAAGAACTTGAGTCATGATTCGGGGAGAGCTATCAAATATGACAGAGAATCTGTCATAGAAATCTGCCAGATTTGTTATTGTCATCATCCTTCTTTTTTTTTTTTTTTTTTTTGGAGCTGGGGACCGAACCCAGGGCCTTGCACTTGCTAGGCAAGTGCTCTACCACTGAGCTAAATCCCCAACCCAACCCGTGTCATCATCCTTCTTATATTCACTAAATCCTTTGCAAGGAGATTAGGTTAAGAGTCCCTGTCTGTCGTGGAAATGGAGGGTAGCAAAGCATTTCCTGCCCTGGCAGTGGAAACATCTGGGTTCAGCATCAATGCTGCTCCCAGATACCCCTAGAAGGAACAATTCTTATTTTTAAAAATAGCTTTGCTCAAAAATATCCTCTTCTAGTCATTTCTCTTCCATGCTGATGGATTTTCTGTTTTGACACCACTGCTGCCTCTCTAGGCTGCCAACACCTTACCTAGTGAAGAAGCAGCGTGAACTGGACTGTCGCTAAGGGAATGGGCTCTGAACATGTAACTTTTGGGGTTGAAAGTCTAGAGAATAGCTTGGTAGAAATGTTTAGAATCTAGAGAATCTAATCTAATCTGGAGAATATTCTTCCAGCTAGTAAATTATTCTGAAATATCATATCACTGATGTGAGAAGAATTAGAATTCATTGGAATACATAAATAATGATATTAGAACAACTGCTTCTTGAGGTTATGGATAAAGAAAAATGATATGTCTTTAAAACAAGAGCAAAAGTAACAGAAGCATGTACCAGGGACTTTGCAAACTTTATTTTAAGATGTTTCTTAAAACATCTCAAAGGAAAAGGTAAATATTTTCTGTTACAGGAACAGAAAGCTAGATGCTAAGGAACTTATAAGTGACTTGCCTAAAGTCATGGCTAGTAATAGCCAGGACATGCACGCATGATCTGTCTAACTGTAGAACCCAGTGTTTTTACTCTTTTTCATGTTGGTGTGTTAAAACACCTGGGAAAAAGCAGTGTAAGGGAAGAAGTGTTTATTTTGACCTTACAGTTAAAGGGGTAGTCCATCATGGTAAAGAAATAATGGTGACAGGGACTTGAAGCAGCTGCCCACAGGTGTCTGCTGTCAGAAGAGATGGTATGAAGCTGTGGTCTGCTCACTCCATTTTACACAGTCTAGGAACTCCCAGCCAGGTGGTGGCTCCATTAAGACAGTTCTTCCCACATCAATCTATGCAATCCGGATGCATGCTCAGAGGTCCATTCTCAATAACACTAACCTTCATACAGAGGTTTTCTATCTAATATCCTGAAACAAAGGACACAGTGGGAGCTGCTGGGCTCTCTGTAAACATCCTCACAAACATTTGTTGAACATCTCTGAAGCATAACGCATTAATCTGTATACTTTCATATAAATTCCAATCTACTTTTTATTAAGACATGGCTTATTGAGAATAATCCATGTTACACAAATGTCAATGTCCTAACTGAGGCTCAGAGAATTGCAAATAATTCATTCTTTTTTTTTGCAGTTAGTGCAGGGCAGAATCAGAATATTTTCCCATGGATATTGATTCTTGCATTTCATTATAATGTCACTAGTCATGCACTTTCAACAAGTCTGTCCTAGGTATAGGATGGGTGCTTCAGGGTGCCAGCAATTGGAACTGTCCAGCATTAATGAGAACAGCTCTGGGGCACACAGCAGTTAGATTTCAACCCTAACAGTTTGACAATTTTGAAGTGCTGAGCAATCTGACTCAAAGGGAACAAAAGCTAACGTTCTTTTTTTTTTTTTTTTCCGTAGCTGGGGACCGAACCCAGGGCCTTGTGCTTCCTAGGCAAGCGCTCTACCACTGAGCTAAATCCCCAACCCCAAAGTTCTTTCTTTAGATCATACTTCTTCCCACAGGCCTTAGGCAGTTACTTCAACCAATTATTGTCTTCGGGGAGTGGAGTCATTTGCACACTTCAATATCCATGAGTGATGTTACAAATCCAACTATAATGTGATCCTTGAAGTCCACAGCCAAGAGGCCCTGTGAGACTGGACAGGGATGCATCTGTATTCTTCATATTGATTCTGGAGGCTCTTCGTGAAAACAGTCTCCAGATTGCTGCTTCTTGATGCCACTCAGAGTTGGATTCTGGTCTGGATTCTTGGTGTCACTATCATTCCTGGCGTGTGAGGAGGAAGAGTGACATACCTTGTTAGCCTCCGCTTTGCACTCTGTAAAACAAAAATGCTGACGGCACCTATTCTTCATGCCTTTGAAGGTTACAGAATGTGCTCACCATATCTGCACACAGGAACTTGTAACTTAATTGGAGATACCAAGGAGAAGCTGTAGTTTAGAGCACAGCAGATTAAGTCACTTCCTCTGTGTCACCATTTTCATACCTCAGTTAGTGGAGGTGGGTGGGGGGATTAGCTTGTTCTAGGAAGGTCAATAATACATCATTTTCCCTAAGGCACGTTTTTGTATGTTCTCCCCCCTTAAATATCTTTATTCATTATTATTGTGTGGAGATGGTGCATGTGGAAGCCAGAGGAAAATTTGTGGGGTCAGTTCTCTCCTTCTAACAAACACCTTGACATGTTAACTAGGCCATCTTCCCAGCCCTTTCCCTATGTTTTGTAGTGAACTTACCGGATTTACCCTAACAAATCTTCTGAGAAGTAATTCTGTACATACCGAGAATCACACAATGGGCCTCTCAATATCTGGATGCTCTCAGTTCTCTGCATTATGCAAGAATTGCTTGGTGAGATGGTTTCCCTGGGTTTCTAAAAGTCATGATGGGTAATTTAAAAAAATGTACTTCCTGTTTGACAGTCCTATACTTTCAACATTGAGATGGCAAGGTGCGTCCTCTACTGGACTGGATGTGTAAAATCAGGAGAATGGAGACACCGCCTGGATCTGAAGCGGTTCTCTGCACCCAAATTCCTTGGGAGGGAGATCTAAACCTTCAGATGGGCAGACACGCCTGGGAAGCCAGAAGAGACCACACTCTGCCCACATTTCTGACTCCAGAGGAAAACACCTAATGCCATCTGGGACCCTGGGGCACGGGGGCTTCGGTAAAAGGCAGCGCAGGCCCTCCTGGTTGCCACCCTCACCAAGAGCTCAAAAGCAGCCCCCCACGAGCAACTTGAGACGTGGGACCACAGTTAGGACCAACTTTTCTGCTCCAAGTGACCTGCCTGGTGGACTCAGGTCTACAGGACTCCTGACACACAGGCCTATAGGATGGTCTAGCCACTGTCAGAAATAGCAGAACAAGGTAACACCAGAGACAACTTGATGGTGATAGGCAAGCACAGGAACCCAAGCAACAGAAACCAAGACTACATGGCATTATCAGAGCCCAATTCTCCCACCAAAGCAAACACTGAATATCCAAAAACACAGAAAAGCAAGATCTAGATTTAAAATCATATTTGATCATGATGTTGGAGGACTTCAAGAAAGACATGAAGAACTCCCTTAGAGAAATGCAGGAAAACATAAATAAACAAGTAAAAGCCTATAGAGAGGAATCACAAAAATCCCTGAAAGAATTCCAGGAAAACACAATCAAACAGGTGAAGGAATTAAAAATGGAAATAGAAGCAATGAAGAAAGGACATAAGGAAACAACCCTGGGTATAGAAAACCAAAGGAAGAGACAAGGAGCCGTGGATACAAGAATCACCAACAGAATGCAAGAGATAGAAGAGAGAATCTCAGGAGCAGAAGATTCCATAGAAATCATCGACAAAACTGTCAAAGATAATGTAAAACGGAAAAAACTACTGGTCCAAAACATACAGGAAATCCAGGACTCAATGAGAAGATCAAACCTAAGGATAATAGGTATAGAAGAGAGTGAAGACTCCCAGCTCAAAGGACCAGTAAATGTCTTCAACAAAATCATAGAAGAAAACTTACCTAACCAAAAGAAAGAGATGCCCCTAAACATACAAGAAGCCTAGAAAACTGCAAATAGATTGGACCAGAAAAGAAACTGCTCCCATCACGTAATTGTCAAAATACCAAATGCACAGAATAAAGAAAGAATATTAAAAGCAGTAAGAGAAAAAGGCCAAGTAACATATAAAGGCAGGCCTATAAGAATTACACCAGACTTCTCACCAGAGACTACAAAGGCCAGAAGATCCTGGACAGATATCATACAGACCCTAAGAGAACACAAATGCCAGCCCAGGTTACTGTATCCTGCAAAACTCTCAATTAACATAGATGGAGAAACCAAGATATAACATGAAAAAAACAAATTTACATAATATCTTTCTACAAATCCAGTGCTACAAAGGATGATAAATGGTAAAGCCCAACATCAGGAGGCAATCTATACCCTAGAAAAAGCAAGAAACTAATCATCTTGGTAACAAAACAAAGAGAAGAAAAGCACACAAACATAACCTCACTTCCAAATATGAATATAACAGGAAGCAATAATCACTATTCCTTAACATCTCTCAACATCAATGGTCTCTACTCTCCAAAAAAAATAGATTAACAAACTGGATATGCAATGAGGACCCTGCATTCTGCTACCTACAGGAAACACAACTCAGAGACAAAGACAGACACTACCTCAGAGTGAAAGGCTGAAAAACAACTTTCCAAGCAAATGGTCTGAAGAAGCAAGCTGGAGTAGCCATTCTAATATCGAATAAAACCAATTTTCAACTAAAAGTTATCAAAAAAGATAAGGAAGGACACTTCATATTCATCAAAGGAAAAATCCACCAAGATGAACTCTCAATCATAAATATCTATGTTCCAAATACAAGGGCACCTACATACATAAAAGAAACCTTACTAAAGCTCAAAGCACACATTGCACCTCACACAATAATAGTAGATTTCAACACCCCACTCTCATCAATGGACAGATCATGGAAACAGAAATTAAACAGAGACATAGACGGACTAAGAGAAGTCATGAACCAAATGGACTTAACAGATATTTATAGAACATTCTATCCTAAAACAAAAGGATATAACTTCTTCTCACCACCTCATGGTACTTTCTACAAAATTGACCATATAATTGGTCATAAAACAGGCCTCAACAGATACAGAAAGATAGAAATAATCCCATGTGTCCTATCAGACCACCATGGGCTAAAGCTGGTCTTCAATAACTATAAGGGAAGAATGCCCACATATACGTGGAAGTTGAACAATGCTCTACTCAATGATAACCTGGTCAAGGAAGAAATAAAGAAAGAAATTAAAGACTTCTTAGAATTTAATGAAAATGAAGGTACAACATACCCAAACTTATGGACACAATGAAAGTTGTGCTAAGAGGAAAACTCATAGCTCTGAGTGCCTGCAGAAAAAAACAGGAGAGAGCATATATCAGTAGCTTGACAGTACCCCTAAAAGCTCTAGAATAAAAATAAGCAAATACACCCAGGAGGAGTAGAAGGCAGGAAATAATCAAACTCAGAGCTGAAATCAACCAAGTAGAAACAAAAAGGACCATAGAAAGAATCAGAAGAACCAAAAGTTGGTTCTTTGAGAAAAATCAGCATGATAGATAATCCCTTCGCCAGACTAATGAGAGGACACAGAGAGACTGTCCAAATTAACAAAATCAGAAATGAAAAGGGAGCCATAACTACAAAATCAGAAGAAATTAAAAAAATAATCAGATCTTACTACAAAAGACTATATTGAACAAAAGTTGGAAATCTTCAGGAAAGGGACAATTTCCGAGACAGATACCAGATATTAAAGTTAAATTAGGAACAGATAAACCATTTAAACAACCCTATGACTCCTAATTAAATAGAAGCAGTCATTAAAGTTCTCCCAACCAAAAAGAGACCAGGTCCAGATGGGTTCAGTGCAGAATTCTATCAGACCTTCATAGAAGACTTCATAACAATACTATCCAAAGTATTCCACAAAATTGAAACATATGGAGCACTACTAAATTCCTTCTATGAAGCCCCAATTACTCTTATACTTAAACCACACAAAGATCAAACAAAGAAACAGAACTTCAGACCAATTTACCTTATGAATATCAATGTAAAAATACTGAATAAAATTCTAGCAAACCGAAACCAAGAGCACATCAAAACAATCATCCATCCTGATTAAGTAGGCATGCCAGGACAGTTTAATATATGGAAAACCATCAACGTGATCCATTATATAAACAAACTGAAAGAACAAAACCACATGATCATTTCATTAGATGCTGAGAAAGCATTTGACCAAATTCAACACGCCTTCATGATAATAGTCCTAGAAAGAATAGGAATTCAAAGTCCATTCCTAAACATAGTAAAATCCATATACAGCAAACCAGTAGCTAACATTAAACTAAATGGAGAGAAACTTGAAGCAATCCCACTAAAATCAGGTACTTGAAAAGGCTGCCGACACTCTCCCTACTTATTCAATATAGTTCTTGAAGTTCTAGCCAGAGCAATCAGACAACAAAAGGAGATCAAGGGGATACAGTTTGGAAAAGAAGAAGTCAAAATATTACTATTTGCAGATGATATGATAGTATATTCAAGTGATCCCAAAAGTTCCACCAGAAAACTCCTAAACCTGATAAACACCTTCAGCCAATTGGCTGGTTATAAAATTAACTCAAATAAATCAGCAGTCTTCCTCTACACAAAAGAGAAACAAGCTGAGAAAGAAATTAGGGAACTGAAACACTTCATAATAGTCCCAAATGATATAAAATACCTCAGTGTGACTTTAACACAGCAAGTAAAATATCTGTATGATTAGAACTTCAAGCCTCTGAAAAAAGAAATTGAAGAAGACCTCAGAAGATGGAAAGATCTCCCATGCTCATGGGTTGGCAGGATTAAAATAGTAAAAGTGGCCATTTTACCAAAAGCAATCTACAGATGCAATGCAATCCCCATCAAAATACCAATCCAATTCTTCAAAGAGTTAGACAGAACAATTTGCAAATTCATCTGGAATAACAAAAAACCCAGGATACCTAAAACTATCCTCAAAAATAAAAGGACTTCTGGGGAATCACTATCTCTGAACTCAAGCAGTATTACAGAGCAATAGTGATAAAAACTGCATGGTATTGGTACAGAGACTGACAGCTAGACCAGTGGAATAGAATTGAAGACCCAGAAATGAACCCACACACCTATGGTCACTTGATTTTTGACAAAGAGGCCAAAACCATCCAATGGAAAAAAAGATAGCATTTAAGTAAATGGTGTTGGTTCAACTGGAGGTCAGTATGTAGAAGAATGCAGATCGATCCATGCTTATCACCCTGTACAAAGCTTAAGTCCAAGTGGATAGAGGACTTCCACATCAAACCAGATATACTCAAACTAATTGAAGAAAAAGTGGGGAAGCATCTCGAACACATGGGCACTGGAGAAAATTTCCTGAACAAAACACCAATGGCTTATGCTCTAAGATCAAGAATCGACAAATGGGATCTCATAAAACTGCAAAGCTTCTGTAAGGCAAAGGACACCATTGTTAGGACAAAACAGCAACCAACAGATTGGGAAAAGATCTTTACCAATCCTACAACACATAGAGGACTTATATCCAAAATATTCAAAGAATTCAAGAAATTAGACTGCAGGGAGACAAATAACCCTATTAAAAAATTGGGTTCAGAGCTAAACAAAGAATTCACAGCTGAGGAATACCGAATGGCTGAGAAACACCTAAAGAAATGTTCAACATCTTTAGTCATAAGGGAAATGCAAATCAAAACAACCCTGAGATTTCACTTCACACCAGTGAGAATGGGTAAGATCAAAAACTTAGGTGACAGCAAATGCTCGTGAGGATTTGGAGAAAGAGGAACACTCCTCCATTGTTGGTGGGATTGCAGACTGTTACAACCATTCTGGAAACCGTCTGGAGGTTCCTCAGAAAATTGGACATTAAAGTACCTGAGGACCCAGCTATAGCTCTCTTGGTCATATACCCAAAAGATGCCCCAACAAATAACAAAGTCAAATGCTCCACTATGTTCATAGAAGCCTTATTTATAATAGCCAGAAGCTGGAAAGAATCCAGATGCCCTTCAACAGAGGAATGGATACAGAAAATGTGGTACATCTACACAATGGAATATTACTCATCTATCAAAACAATGACTTTCTGAAATTCATAGGCAAATAAATGGAACTGGAAAGTATCATCTTGATTGAGGTAACCCAATCACAGGAAAACACACATGGTATGCACTCATTGATAAGTGACTATTAGCTCAAACGCTTGAATTACCCTAGATGCATAGAACACATGAAACTCAAGAAAGATGACCAAAATGCGAACGCTTCAGTCCTTCTTTAAATGGGGAACAAGAATACCCTTGGCAGGGAATAGAGAGGCAAAGGTTAGAACAGAGGCAGAAGGAGCACCCATTTAGAGCCTGCCCCACATGTTGCCCATACATATACAGCCACCAAACTAGATAAGATGGATGAAGCAAAGAAGTGAAGGCCGAGAGGAACCAGATGTAGATCTCTCCTGAGAGACACAGCCAGACTACAGGAAATACGTAGGTGAATGCCAGCAGCAATCCATTGAACTGAGATCTGGAGCCCTGTTGAAGGAATCAGAGAAAGGACTGGAAGAGCTTGAAGGGGCTCGAGACCCCATATGAACAACAATGCCAACCAACCATAGCTTCCAGGGACTAAGCCACTACCCAAAGACTATACATGGACTGACCCTGGGCTCCAAACTCATAGGTAGCAATGAATAGCCTAGTAAGAACACCAGTGGAAGAGGAAGCCATTGGTCTTGCCAAGACTGAACGTGATTGTTGGGGGGAGAGTGGTAATAGGGCGAGGATTGGGATGTGAAGCCCATATAGAATGGTATGTGGAGGTGTTAGGGGAATGTTGGCCTGGAATTGGGGAAGGGGAATAATAATCGAAATGTAAATAATAAATACTCAAGTTAATAAAGATATAAAAAAGAAATGACTCATTATTTCAAATAAAAAAAATCCGGAGAATGAGGGTTTCCCATTAACCTTCCAGATGGACATATTTGCAGAAGGTCTCCAGTAAATTTGACTTTTGTCCTGAGGATAGTTCATTTGCATTTTTATCAAAACCATCTATTGCCTATTAAAGAGCTGAGGAAATTATTTCATTTTCTGGAAGTGTTTTTATTGAGTTGGGCTAGCTAGCTTCAGGTGAGGGAGGGAACCAAACTAGCTAAGATGATCCTTCTAGCTGACCTTACAAAAGCTGAACTAGATAAGGTTTGAGTTTCCTGAACATCTTTACACTATATTTATTCAATACTTGATGCAAATAAATTTTTCTTGGATACAAAGTTCAAATACAGGGTTAGGTCAATTAGAAAAAAAGATTTTAATATCTAAAGGTTTTTGACTTTTATCTGAAACCAAGAAAGAATCGTGGATTTTGCTTCACTAGGAAAATTAGCGAGGAAAAGAGAAGAATCTGATCTTCTTCTGTGTTTGTCTTCTCTTTAGGCTGGTGGCACCATGAATAAAAGACTTTGTCTGCCTTATTCATTTTCTACCATGAGAACCCTACCCCAAGCACAAAGTTGGGACTCATTAAGTATTTGCTCACTGAATGAGGAAGTTGTCTTATAGCATCTGCTTGAGCACATCCAAGAGTGGAAAGCTTATTACCCCCTGAGGCAATGGATCCATTTTGGAAGGTTCTGCCTGTTTGTGAGCTTCTTGATTAATGAGGTAAAATCTATGAACCTGTAACTTTCCAGGAGCGAGAACTGCTACAGTCTTAGAGGTGGTGACAGCATTTCTGGTTCTGCCACCATATAAGCACTGTAGTTATAGACCCAACTGCAAAGTAAAGATGGCTTTGTAAGGATGGTCTACTGTATGGAGTTAGTGATAAAGATGGCATTCACAAGGAAGGACACTCTATGAGATGAAAATGAAAATGCTGTAAGAGTGTAAAGGTCAGCTGAGATAGAAAACATTGTTTGGTCTTCACTTAGAAAATATTGTTAGGTTTTCATTTTTATTATGTAGCCAAGAGAGGCAGAAAGGATGACCAGTGCAGAAGAGAGTGGAGTGGAGGACATGCCTATTACTTAGGAGTAAAAGACTTTGAGGTGACCCTCATATATTCTGTTCTTGAGTGTGTGACTTTAGAGTCTACCCTTTTTTCTTTTTCACTCTACTTCCAAGTTGGAAATTTAATTGTTTGCCTTTATACGAGGGTGATGAACTAATCCAATGGACTGATAGAAGCTGTCGAAATGAACAACTGTGGCCTAAGAGAGTTCTCCCAGTGATTACCCTATTAGTTAATGGACTCCGTTCACTCCACCCTTACAGTATAGGGAACTGATCTTGGGATGTAGCTCAATGATAGGACACTTACCAGTCACTCTCAAGGCAAACAACAAAAACAAAACAAGGAAGAAAAATATGATGAAAGTTTTTACCACCTGCTAGTACTCTTTTCCTTCTTGGTGCTGAGAAGTTGAAAGCCAGATAATCATCTACAAAGCTGTGACAACCACAGCTCTATCTTCTACAAAACACCCACAGAAAACAAAGGTGGGTATGTGGGAGACACCAGAGCCAGTGTTCAGACGGTAATGCCAAGAGCTAAGAGATCATAACCTTTTCTGAACAAAATGTGTTCTTTGAACAGGAATCATAAGTATGGATGTTTAGAGGTTGTCACAGCCACTTCATGATATCAATACATCTTTTATATAGCAGATTCTTTTAATACTATTGCTTATGACACATTTATTATCAGCAGCCTGCCAGTCAATGTACTACTTCACAGTAGCAAACCCTAAATGAGCTCACCATCTGCATGATCTTTAACTAAGTTTAACTCTATTTCAACAGACTTATTTCTTGCCTTAGTCCCATTCATCCAGGGCATTTTCAGGCGATGAGACCAATTTTTGAAAAATTAATTAATAAAAACTGTGATGTGAGCCATTAAATGTTTCATAATATATCTGGAGACAGTCTAAGAACATCCAGGGAACTCACAGTTTAGAGGTTATATGCTAGTCCTGAGTGAGTGTATGAGGGTAAGGATTTAGACATAGCACACAAAAGAATAAAAATGTATATAGCCTTCATTTAAATTGTGGAATAAATGTCTAATGAGTCACGGGTATAATGTGCATATGCAGTTTAAAATTTCCTAGTAGTTATGAGAAAATGTAATAAAATAGATAAAATCAACCTTAATGTATTAACTCAGCATATTCAAAATATGCTTTGAACAAATGATCTGTGAGAAATTATCAAGAATATATTTAAATTCTACTTTACATTTTCCAATTATTAAACACGGGCTAGACTTTATATCCATGACACATCTGCAGTTTGATCTAGCCACTTCCCATACATAGTATCTCATGTGGTGTGTGAGCACAATACAGAACTACACAATTATATTCAGATAAATGAAGTGTGCACTCCCCATTTTGTGTGTGTGTGTGTGTGTGTGTGTGTGTGTGTGTGTGTGTGTGCGCGCTCATGTGTGTGTGTGAGATTTCTAATTGAGAAGTCAATGTGGGTAAGTCCATATATAGATATGGAAGCCTTTTCATGCCCTAGGAAATGACTCTATGTCCATTCACATATGGGAATGAGTAGACTCTATGAATTATAAAAATTAGGAGGGAGATATATTGGAGCAGGTATGGGTGAGTTTGGTAGAGAGAGAGAGGGTTAGATTTGATAAGGACTCATGATTTATATACATGCATGAATTTTTCAAAGAATATGAAAAAGCTCAATTGAATATAGACACTCTGATTCATTCTTTCTTTCTTCAAAACCTTTGCACTTCTATTGCCCACATCCCTCATTCATAATCATTTTCTAAAAGCTATTTCAGTCATTTGTGTTTCCTATGAACTCCCTAAAAATGATAAAACCCTGAGATTTGACCTCAAGATTTACCTTATACTCATAAAACGGGTCATCTTGGGCAAGATCTGCAGTCTTTCCAAACTATTCATGCAATGTGGATTTTGGTAATACTGAATTCATATCTCTGGAATTCAGATTAAGGACACATAACCAGTTAGAACCTGTGGCCTGGTGGCTTTCACATATTGACATTCACTAGACATGCCTAAACTCTAAAAGGCTTTATAAGCGGTACAGTTCATGTATGTGACTTCCATAAGCACATTCACCCTCAACTATAGATTGCTGCATATTCTTGTTCATTATCCCATTGTGTTAGCTGCTATCTCCGAGTCTACTGCAAATTCCTTGAGGGAAGGCACTTTATTCCCTTGACCTTCTTCAGCCTTTAAGTCTCAAAACACAGAAATGAGGCCCTGTTGTCTTCCTGAGGAGTATTTGCATGTTTATCACATATTTCTTCTCTTTGATCTTCTCTTTTCTAATTTGAAAATGCACCGGGCTTTTATTTTAAAAGAAACCACTGATATGGTGCCATTAAATCAACTAACCACAGTGTTTATTAACCCAATTTCCCTAATTTTCCCCTGTCCTACAACACTTTACTTTTACTGACAAAATGTAATACAATTACTAGAAACAAGTGGGACTAATAAATCCCAGAATGATTTGCTTAAAAATATATGTAAATTGCCTGTATTCCCTTGTCAAGATCCACAGTTTTCATTTTGTACCATGAATCCAGGGGTATTTTCACTAAAGCTTTGATTTCTGTGTCTTTATATCAAGTTTGAAATTGTGTGAGTCCTTCATTTCCCCCCCTCAAAGTTGTTTTAGTGTTCCTAGTCCAATACATTTTCATTTGAGTTTAGAGCCAGTTAACAAAACATATGCCTCTCGGTTTAATCTGTGGATCAGTGTAGAATGTAGTACATTTCTCAGTGTGGTTGGAATATATTTTAAATTTCTAATGCACTTATACATGTGTGTGTACATGTGTGCGTATGTGCAATACCCTCTAGGCATGTGTAGAGGTCAGAAGTTGATGTCAGATGTCTTTTTCAATTGTTTCTCCAACCCCCCCTCTTCCTCTCTCTCTCCTCTGCTCTCACTCTCTCCTTCTCCACATCCCTGAAACAGAGATTGTCACTGAACCTAGAATTTGCTGTTCTGAGAAGCCTGGTTGTCCAGGACGTCCTCCAGTTTATTCATCCTTGTCTCCTAGTGCTGGGGTTATAGGTACTTACAACCTTGCTTTTATTTTTACATGGGTTCTATGTATCCCAAGTCAGGTCCTTATGCTTGTACAACAAGTAATTTATTCTTTCAGTCACATTTTAAGCCACTCTAATACTCTCACGTCAGTGTTTGGTTTTAGCACCTCTTCCACCAGATTTGCCCCCTCCCCCATCTATTTTAGGTGCTGTTATAAGTGATTCTATTTTTACCAATTTCATTTTTGATTATTCATTATTGGATTTAGGAACTTTGTGGATATGTTTCTTGAATCTTACTGCTCTGCTAACATTATTCATTCCATCTTTCTTTTTTCATAGACTCAATTGCATTTTATACATAAGTAATTATATTGTGTACAACTAACGATTACTTTTACATTTTTGACTCACTTGACTTTTCTAGAATAATAATTAAAACAATAAGTTATACATATATTATTTTGCTTCAAGGCACTAGATAGAACATTTAACAAATTGTGTTAAAGACATATTGTCCTTCATTTCCTCCTCTCCTGGTTACTTTACTTGTGCTAATTGTGTGTGTATGCATGATTGTGAATTACTTTGAGAGTTGTGTTTCAAACAACAAAGGAACGCAAAAGAAAGTTTATAATAGAATGCAAAAATTTTAAATTGTTTTTTCTTTTTCTTTTTTTGAGGGGTGATCTTGCTATGTAGCCCTGGCTAGCCTGGAACTCACAATGTAGCTCAGGTTGGTCTCATTTGTAGAGAACCTTCTGCTGTGGCTTCTCAGACCTGGGATTAAAGGTGTGCTCCATAACTGGCAGAGATAGTGCTCTCTCTCTCTCTCTCTCTCTCTCTCTCTCTCTCTCTCTCTCTCTCTCTCTCCGTCCCTCCCTCTTTTCCTCCCTCCCTCCTTGTCCTTTCCTTCCTCTCTTTTTGATTTTCTCTCTGTTCCTTTCTTCTTTTCTCTCTCCTCATCCTCTCTCCATCCCCTTCTCTCTCCTTTCTCCTTTTCTCCTTTTCTTCTTTCCTTCTTTCCTATCACTTTTTGAAAAATTGGGCATGTTTGGATATTTATAAGAAAGGTTCTTGAACCTGCTTAGAATGAAAAGACTCTGAACCAGGATCGGTACAGATTTGCTTAATGGGCTAGCAGTTTAATAGTTCCTAGGTAATCTTCTAGTATAATGCAAGAGACCCAATAGATGCATGGTGGTGCTCACTTATAATCCCATTACTCAAAAGGCTGAGGAAGGAAAGTTTGAGAATATCTTGGGCTGTCACAAAAAGGAATAAATGTGACTGCATTTCAATAAAATGTTATTTATGTACATTGAAATTTGTACATATTAGATATCCAAATAAAAGGGAATTGCTCTTAGGTCAACCGTACACACAAAACAGATAGTTATATTTTGCTGACTCCTGCTAGAGCACATGTGGAAGGTGAACTGTTCCCAAGAACAATGTAGCAGATTAGAATCAAAGACTGAAATAAAAATATAGACAAAGTTGTTGATATGGAGTTGGGGAGCTAAGGAAATTTTCATTCAATGGTTTCTATTTTATAGTGAAAATATAAATTGAATGCTAGCCAATTTTCATTGATGTTGGTATTATTTTACAAGATATACATGTATTAACTCATTTATTTACTATTTGTTTTACCATTAAGAAATCACATCACAGAACTGCCAAGAAATACATACAGATTATTTACTTTTAGAATCCACAGCCTTGCTTGGTGAAGGCCATTCACTAAGCAGATTAGAGAATAGTAAGGACCAGTCATCTGAGAGGTGTGAAGGCCAAGGTAATTGAACAAGGTGTTGAAATCTTTCCCCCCCCCCATGTTTATTAAATTGGGTATTTCTTATTTACATTTCAAATGTTATTCTCTTTCCTGGTTTCCACGCCAACATCCCCCTATCCTCTCCCCCTCCCATTCTATGGGTGTTCCCCTTCCAATCCGCCCCCCATTACCGCCCTCCCCCCAACAATCATGTTCACTGGGGGTCCAGTCTTGGCAGGACCAAGGGCTTCCCATTCCACTGGTGCCCTTACTAGGCTATTTATTGCATTGAAATCTTAAAGGATGTCAAGACCTCAGTCGAGACTGGGAATTATAAATAGAGAGCGCCATCAATCAATCAGCTGATGTGATTTACTCAGAAGGA
Organism: Rattus norvegicus; assembly: GCF_021556685.1. Classification (NCBI taxonomy): domain Eukaryota; kingdom Metazoa; phylum Chordata; class Mammalia; order Rodentia; family Muridae; genus Rattus; species Rattus norvegicus. The sequence continues at coordinate 45,203,272 of NC_141547.1, forward strand.
GGGCAGCTGCTTGCATGCAGGCACTGAGAAGACAGATTGTTGGGTTTTCTACAGTAAAGCTGTTTTGGGGGATGGCAAAAGGTCAAAAACACAGTGGAGATGGATGATAGCTGCAACAGTTTACAGAGAGAAGAGGCTTTTAGCAGTGTTTCCCGATTTAAAATTATTTTCTTGTATAGTTGTAATTTTTCTGTCATGGGACTCCTCTGGCTTATCTTTACTCTTTATGACCAATACAAGGGCATTCATTATTTTCAGACCCTTCTTATATCAATTCACAATGAAAATATTAATTCAGTAATAAAAAGCACCAATTTTTCCTTTGTAATTTAATAATTCACCTATGAAAAATCAAGCTGAGAGTCAAATAAAAAGTTTATGTACATAGGAATGAGACCCAATAACCTTTTTTTGCAATTTAAAATTGGGTATATGAAAAATGCTACATAAAATTCTTATATGATTAAACATTCTTGGATTAATAATGTACTGTGAAAATTACTTTTTTGGTGATTCTGGTGTATTAAAACTGTGGCTATATCTAGAGTCACAGAGAATTCATGTGGTTAGGTAATAGTGGGATGGACCATTAGAAATAAACATTGGACTTAGCATGATGACCTTAACTTCAGTTAGTTGTGAGAAATCAGAGTCTATGACCTTAATCCAAGTCTATTGCCTTTGTGTCCACATTTAAATAAAGTGCATTATGCATGTTCATTTCTATTTACCTGGCTACTTGAGAAGCATTTATTCACATTATACTAAAATGATAAGCTACAGGTGAGTATCCCTTATACAAAATGCTTAGTAGGAAAAAATATCTCAATTTTTTCATTGTGGCATATTTACACATTTACACACACACACACACACACACACACACACACACACACACACACACACAAAAACGTTTTACCTTAGGGTTGTGAACTAACTCTCAATAGGAAATTAATTTATGATCCTTATTGGTCTAGGCCTTATGCACACAGCTTAAATAACATAATCCTTGATTTCTAGTGTGCCTGTGTTGTGTTTGTAACCCACCACATACCATTAGAATTTTCCAATTATAGAACAATTCTGGGTTTCAACCTTTCTGAACTTTGAATTTTTTTCGATAGGTATTCTCAACTTGGGATCTTCTGAACTGAACTTTGGGATGATAGAAAGCATCTATTTTCATGGTGTTGTATGTATTTGTTTTGTACTTTTGGTTTATTAATGACCACATGTGATCACAAATAAGCTTTTTAGGTAAAAGGTAAATTTGGTGGGAGAGTGGGGAGAAAGAAGACAGGTTTAATTAGATACTACATTTTAGTGACTGCTTGATGAAAAAAAATCATTCATTCATAGTTTTGAAGTCCATTTTATATAGTCTTATTTTTATCCATGGTTTGGATTTCTTCTGTAATTTTCTAAGCTCTTCACTTTGGAGATTCCTGATTTGCAAAAGCAATAGTTTCTAGACTCTCAGGAGTCAGGCATCAGCTACATAGACATCGACTACATTGCAACAGAAGACATCAGCAGGACTGGTGGGTTTCTGCTGCTTAAAAGTATTTTTGAAATCACTTCACAGGGCCTTCACAGGAACATGGCCTGGGTTGATAGCACTAGAAGAGCCCTGAGCAATGGGGCTGATGGAATCCACCTTTTGCCATGGAATGCCCAGGTTAAGAAGTGACTCTGTTTCGGTTTTGAGGAAATTGAGGTGTTAGGTGTTCACCTGTTTATGTTCTTCCAAACTCAAAGCAGCCCAATATGATATCGTTCTTGCTTCTGGGTTTTTCTTTATTGAATTTATTTTTCAAAACACAAAACGTCAAGATGAATCAAAGAAAAAAATGGTGGCTATTCAGCTGTAGTAAAATAACCGGACTCAGATCTTTCTCTAGTCAAATATTATTAGGGAGTACATTTTCATTCTTTAGATTTTATTAGATATTTTATATATTTACACTTCAAATGGTATTCCCCTTTCACCCTCTCTCTTCCCCTGCTCTATGAAGATGTTCAAACCCACCCATTCGTTTTTGATATATTTTTTATTAGATACATTACTTTATTTATATTTCAAATGTTATTTCCTTTCCTGGTTTCCAGTCCGTAAGCCCTCTATCCCCTCCCCCTCCACCATATGGGTATTCCCCCAACTTACCCCCTTTAACCCCCACCCCTGATGTTCCCCTGTACTGGGGGTCCAACCTTGGCAGGACAAAGGACTTCCCCTTGCACTGGTGCCCCAACAAGGATATTCTCTGCTACATATGCAGTTGGAGTCCTGGGTCAGTCCATGTATAGTCTTTGGGTAGTGGGTTAGTCCCTGGAAGCTCTCATTGGTTGGCTTTGCTGAGGGGTTGCAAGCTCCTTCAGATCTTTCAATCCTTCCTCTAATTTCCCCAAAGGGGGTCCTGTTCTTACTTTAATGGTTTGCTGCTAGCATTAACCTCTGTATTTGACATGCTCTGGCTGTGTCTCTCAGGAGAGATCTTTATCCAGTCCCTTTCAGCATGCACTATTAAGCTTCATCAGTCATATCTAGTTTGGTGACTGTATATATATGGGCCACATGTGTGTCAGGCTCTGAATGGACATTCCTGATTGTTAGTCTCTGCTCTAAACTTTGCCTTCATATCTCCTCCTGTGGATATTTTTGTTCCCTCCTTTCCCCCCCATCTTTATTAACTTGAGTATTTCTTATTTACATTTCCATTGTTATTCCCCTTCCCGGTTTCCAGGCCAACATCCCCATAACCCCTCCCCCTCCTCTTCTGAATGAGTGTTTCCCTCCCCATCCTCCTCCCATTACCACCCTCCCCCCCAACAATCACATTCACTGGGGGTTCAGTCTTGGCAGGACCAATGGCTTCCCCTTCCACTGGTGCTCTTACTAGGCTATTCATTGCTACTTATGCAGTTGGAGTCCAGGGTCAGTCCATGTATAGTCTTTGGATAGTGGCTTAGTCCCTGGAAGCTCTGGTTGGTTGACATTGTTGTTCATATGGGGTCTCAAGCCCCTTCAAGCTCTTTCAATCCTTTCTAAGATTCCTTCAACTGGGGTCCGGTTCTCAGTTCAGTGGTTTGCTGCTGGCATTCGCCCATGTATTTGCTGTATTCTGGCTGTGTCTCTCAGGAGAGATCTACATCTGGTTCCTGTCAGCCTGCACTTCTTTGCTTCATCCATCTTATCTGGTTTTGTAGCTGTATATGTATGGACAACATGTGGGGCAGGCTCTGAATGGGTGTTTTAAACTTCTCTGTTTTAAACATTGCCTCCCCATTCCCTGATAAGGGTATTCTTGTTCTCCTTTTAAAGAAGGAGTGAAGTGTTCGCATTTTGGTCATCCTGGAGTTTCATGTGTTCTGTGCATCTAGGGTAATTCGAGCATTTGGGCTAATAATGTCCACTATCAATGAGTGCCTACCATGTGTGTTTTTTGTGATTGGGTTACCTCACTCAGGATGATATTTTCCAGTTCCATCCATTTGCCTACGAATTTCATAAAGTCATTGTATTGATAGCTGAGTAGTATTCCATTGTGTAGATGTACCACATTTTCTGTATCAATTCCTCTGTTGAAGGGCATCTAGAATCTTTCCAGCTTCTGGCTATTATAAATAAGGCTCCTATGAACATAGTGGAGCATGTGCCTTTGTTATTTGTTGGGACATCTTTTGGGTATATGCCCAAGAGAGGTATAGCTGGGTCCTCAGGTACTTTAATGTCCAATTTTCTGAGGAACCTCCAGACTGATTTCCAGAATGGTTGACCCAGTCTGCAATCCCACCAACAATGGGGAAGTGTTCCTCTTTTTCCACATCCTCACCAGCATTTGCTGTCACCTGAGTTTTTGATCTTAGCCATTCTCATTGGAGTGAAGTGAAATTTCAGGGTTGTTTTGATTTGTATTTCCCTTATGACTAAAGATGTTGAACATTTCTTTAGATTTTCCCCAGCCATTTGGTATTCCTCAGCTGTGAATTCTTTCTTTAGCCCTAAACCCCATTTTTAATAGGGTTATTTGTCTCCCTGCGGCCTAATTTCTTCAGTTTTTTTTATATTTTGGATATAAGCCCTCTATCTGTTGTAGGATTGGTAAAGATCTTTTCCCAATCTATTGGTTGCCGTTTTGTCCTAACAACGGTGTCCTTTGCCTTACAGAAGCATGCAGGTTTATGAGATCCCATTTGTCGATTCTTGATATTAGAGCATAAGCCATTGGTGTTTTGTTCAGGAACTTTTCTCCAGTGCCCATGTGTTCGAGATGCTTTCCCACTTTTTCTTCTTTTAGTTTGAGTGTATCTGGTTTGATGTGGAGGCCCTTGATCCACTTGGACTTAAGCTTTGTAGAGGGTGCTAAGCATGGATTAATCTACATTCTTCTACATGCTGACCTCCAGTTGAACTAGTACCATTTGCTAAAAATGCTATCTTTTTTTCCATTGGATGGTTTTGGCCTCTTTGTCAAAAATGAAGTGCCCATAGATGTGTGGGTTCATTTCTGGGACTTCAATTCTATTCCACTGGTGTATGTGTCTGTCTCTGTACCAATACCATGCAGTTTTAATCACTATTACTCTGTAAAACTGCTTGAGTTCAGGGATAGTGATCCCCCCAGAAGTACTTTTATTTTTGATGATAGTTTTAGCTATCCTGGGTTTTTTGTTATTCCAGATGAATTTGCAAATTTTTCTGTCTAACTCTATGACGAATTGGATTTGTATTCTGATGGGGATTGCATTGAATCTGTAGATCGGTTTTGGTAAAATGGCCATTTTTGCTATGTTAATCCTGCCAATTCATGAGGATGGGAGATCTTTACATCTTCTGAGGTCTTCTTCAATTTATTTCTTCATAGGCTTGAAGATCTTATCATAAAGATATTTTACTTGCTTGTTAAAGTCACACTGAGGTATTTTATGTTATTTGGGACTATTATGAAGGGTGTCATTTCCTTAATTTCTTTCTTGGCTACTGATTTATTTGAGTTAATTTTATACCCAGCCACTCTACTGAAGGTGTTTATCAGCTTTAGTAGTTCTCTGGTGGAACTTTTGGGATCACATAAATATACTATCATATCATCTGCAAATAGTAATATTTTGACTTCTTCTTTTCCAATCTGTATCCCCTTGATCTCCTTTTGTTGTCTGATTGCTCTGGCTAGAACTTCAAGAACTATATTGAATAAGTAGGGAGAGAGTGGGCAGCCTTGTCTGGTCCCTGATTTTAGTGGGATTGCTTCAAGTTTCTCTCCATTTAGTTGAATGTTAGCGACTGGTTTGCTGTATATGGCTTTTACTATGTTTAGGTATGGGCCTTGAATTCTTTTCTTTTTTTTTTTTTTATTAACTTGAGTATTTCTTATATACATTTCAAGTGTTATTCCCTTTCCCGGTTTCCGGGCAAACATCCCCCTCCCCCCTCCGCTTCCCTATGGGTGTTCCCCTCCCAACCCTCCCCCCATTGCCGCCCTCCCCCATAGTCTAGTTCACTGGTGGTTCAGTCTTAGCAGGACCCAGGGCTTCCCCTTCCACTGGTGCTCTTACTAGGATATTCATTGCTACCTATGGGGTCAGAGTCCAGGGTCAGTCCATGTATAGTCTTTAGGTAGTGGCTTAGTCCCTGGAAGCTCTGGTTGCTTGACATTGTTCTACTTTTGGGGTCTCGAGCCCCTTCAAGCTCTTCCAGTTTTTTCTCTGATTCCTTCAACGGGGGACCTATTCTCAGTTCAGTGGTTTGCTGCTGGCATTCGCCTCTGTATTTGCTGTATTCTGGCTGTTTCTCTCAGGAGCGATCTACATCCGGCTCCTGTCGGTCTGCACTTCTTTGCTTCATCCATCTTGTCTAATTGGGTGGCTGTATATGTATGGGCCACATGTGGGGCAGGCTCTGAATGGGTGTTCCTTCAGTCTCTGTTTTAATCTTTGCCTCTCCCTTCCCTGCCAAGGGTATTCTTTTTCCTCATTTAAAGAAGGAGTGAAGCATTCACATTTTGATCATCCGTCTTGAGTTTCGTTTGTTCTAGGGATCTAGGGTAATTCAAGCATTTGGGCTAATAGCCACTTATCAATGACTGCATACCATGTATGTCTTTCTGTGATTGGGTTAGCTCACTCAGGATGATATTTTCCAGTTCCAACCATTTGCTACGAATTTCATAAACTCGTTGTTTTTGATAGCTGAGTAATATTCCATTGTGTAGATGTACTACATTTTCTGTATCCATTCCTCTGTTGAAGGGCATCTGGGTTCTTTCCAGTTTCTGGCTATTATAAATAGGGCTGCGATGAACATAGTGGAGCACGTGTCTCTTTTATATGTTGAGGCATCTTTTGGGTATATGCCCAAGAGAGGTATAGCTGGATCCTCAGGCAGTTCAATGTCCAATTTTCTGAGGAACCTCCAGACTGATTTTCAGAATGGTTTTACCAGTCTGCAATCCCATCAACAATGGAGGAGTGGTCCTCTTTCTCCACATCCTCGCCAGCATTTGCTGTCACCTGAGTTTTTGACCTTAGCCATTCTCACTGGTGTGAGGTGAAATCTCAGGGTTGTTTTGATTTGCATTTCCCTTATGACTAAAGATGTTGAACATTTCTTTAGGTGTTTCTCAGCCATTCGGCATTCCTCAGCTGTGAATTCTTTGTTTAGCTCTGAACCCCATTTTTTAATAGGGTTATTTGTTTCCCTGCGGTCTAACTTCTTGAGTTCTTGGTATATTTTGGATATAAGGCCTCTATCTGTTGTAGGATTGGTAAAGATCTTTTCCCAATCTGTTGGTTGCCGTTTTGTCCTAACCACAGTGTCCTTTGCCTTACAGAAGCTTTGCAGTTTTATGAGATCCCATTTGTCGATTCTTGATCTTAGAGCATAAGCCATTGGTGTTTTGTTCAGGAAATTTTTTCCAGTGCCCATGTGTTCCAGATGCTTCCCTAGTTTTTCTTCTATTAGTTTGAGTGTGTCTGGTTTGATGTGGAGGTCCTTGATCCACTTGGACTTAAGCTTTGTACAGGGTGATAAGGATGGATCGATCTGCATTCTTCTACATGTTGCCCTCCAGTTGAACCAGCACCATTTGCTGAAAATGCTATCTTTTTTCCATTGGATGGTTTTGGCTCCTTTGTCAAAAATCAAGTGACCATAGGTGCGTGGGTTCATTTCTGGGTCTTCAATTCTATTCCCTTGGTCTATCTGTCTCTCTCTGTACCAATACCATGCAGTTTTTTTATCACTATTGCTCTGTAATACTGCTTGAGTTCAGGGATAGTGATTCCCCCTGAAGTCCTTTTATTGTTGAGGATAGCTTTAGCTATCCTGGGTTTTTTGTTATTCCAGATGAATTTGCAAATTGTTCTGTCTAACTCTTTGAAGAATTGGATTGGTATTTTGAAGGGGATTGCATTGAATCTGTAGCTTGCTTTTGGTAAAATGGCCATTTTTACTATGTTAATCCTGCCAATCCATGAGCATGGGAGATCTTTCCATCTTCTGAGGTCTTCTTCAATTTCTTTCCTCAGTGTCTTGAAGTTCTTATTGTACAGATCTTTTATTTGCTTGGTTTAAGTCACCCCGAGGTACTTTATATTATTTGGGTCTATTATGAAGGGTGTCGTTTCCCTAATTTCTTTCTCAGCTAGTTTCTCTTTTGTATAGAGGACGGCAACTGATTTATTTGAGTTAATTTTATACCCAGCCACTTTGCTGAAGTTGTTTATCAGCTTTAGTAGTTCTCTGGTGGAACTTTTGGGATCACTTAAATATACTATCATGTCATCTGCAAATAGTGATATTTTGACCTCTTCTTTTCCGATCTGTATCCCCTTGACCTCCTTTTGTTGTTTGATTGCTCTGGCTAGAACTTCAAGAACTATATTGAATAAGTAGGGAGAGAGTGGGCAGCCTTGTCTAGTCCCTGATTTTAGTGGGATTGCTTCAAGTTTCTCTCCATTTAGTTTAATGTTAGCAAGTGGTTTGCTGTATATGGCTTTTACTATGTTCAGGTATGGGCCTTGAATTCCTATTCTTTCCAGGACTTTTATCATGAAGGGGTGTTGAATTTTGTCAAATGCTTTCTCAGCATCTAATGAAATGATCATGTGGTTCTGTTCTTTCAGTTTGTTTATATAATGGATCATGTTGATGTTTTTCCGTATATTAAACCATCCCTGCGTGCCGGGGATGAAGCCTACTTGATCATGGTGGATGATTGTTTTGATGTGCTCTTGAATTCGGTTTGCCAGAATTTTATTGAGTATTTTTGCGTCGATATTCATAAGGGAAATTGGTCTGAAGTTCTCTTTCTTTGTTGTGTCTTTGTGTGGTTTAGGTATAAGAGTAATTGTGGCTTCGTAGAAGGAATTCGGTAGTGCTCCATCTGTTTCAATTTTGTGGAATAGTTTGGGTAATATTGGTATGAGGTCTTCTATGAAGGTTTGATAGAATTCTGCACTAAACCCGTCTGGACCTGGGCTCTTTTTGGTTGGGAGACCTTTAATGACTGCTTCTATTTCCTTAGGAATTATGGGGTTGTTTAACTGGTTTATCTGTTCCTGATTTAACTTCGATACCTGGTATCTGTCTAGGAAATTGTCCATTTCCTGAAGATTTTCAAGTTTTGTTGAATATAGGTTTTTATAGTAAGATCTGACGATTTTTTGAATTTCCTCTGAATCTGTAGTTATGTCTCCCTTTTCATTTCTGCTTTTGTTAATTTGGACGCACTCTCTGTGTCCTCTCAGTAGTCTGGCTAAGGGTTTATCTATCTTGTTGATTTTCTCACAGAACCAACTTTTGGTTCTGTTGATTCTTTCTATGGTCCTTTTTGTTTCTACTTGGTTGATTTCAGCTCTGAGTTTGATTATTTCCTGCCTTCTACTCCTCCTGGGTTTATTTGCTTCTTTTTGTTCTAGAGCTTTTAGGTGTGCTGTCAAGCTGCTGACATATGCTCTTTCCTGTTTCTTTCTGCAGGCACTCAGCGCTATGAGTTTTCCTCTTAGCACAGCTTTCATTGTGTCCCATAAGTTTGGGTATGTTGTACCTTCATTTTCATTAAATTCTAAAAAGTTTTTAATTTCTTTCTTTATTTCTTCCTTGACCAGGTTATCATTGAGTAGAGCATTGTTAAATTTCCACGTATATGTGGGCATTCTTCCCTTATTGTTATTGAAGACCAGTTTTAGGCCGTGGTGGTCTGATAGCATGCATGGGATTATTTCTATCTTTCTGTACCTGTTGAGGCCCGTTTTTTGACCAATTATATGGTCAGTTTTGGAGAAAGAACCATGAGGACCTGAGAAGAAGGTATATCCTTTTGCTTTAGGATAGAATGTTCTATAAATATCTGTTAAGTCCATTTGGCTCATGACTTCTCTTAGTCTGTCTACGTCTCTGTTTAATTTCTGTTTCCATGATCTGTCCATTGATGAGAGTGGGGTGTTGAAATCTCCCACTATTATTGTGTGAGGTGCAATGTTTATTTTGAGCTTTAGTAAGGTTTCTTTTACGTATGTAGGTTCCCTTGTATTTGGGGCATAGATATTTAGGATTGAGAGTTCATCTTGGTGGATTTTTCCTTTGATGAATATGAAGTGTCCTTCCTTATCTTTTTTGATGCCTTTTAGTTGGAAATTGATTTTATTTGATATTAGAATGGCTACTCCAGCTTGCTTCTTCTGACCATTTGCTTGCAAAATTGTTTTCCAGCCTTTCACTCTGAGGTAGTGTCTGTCTTTGTCTCTGAGGTGTGTTTCCTGTAGGCAGCAGAATGCAGGGGTCCTCGTTGTGTATCCAGTTTGTTAATCTATGTCTTTTTATTGGGGAGTTGAGGCCATTGATGTTGAGAGATATTAGGGAATAGTGATTATTGCTTCCCGTTATATTCATATTTGGATGTGAGGTTATGTTTGTGTGCTTTCATTCTCTTTGTTTTGTTGCCAAGACGATTAGTTTCTTGCTTCTTCTAGGGTATAGCTTGCCTCCTTATGTTGGGCTTTACCATTTATTATCCTTTGTAGTGCTGGTTTTGTAGAAAGATATTGTGTAAATTTGGTTTTGTCATGGAATATCTTGGTTTCTCCATCTATGTTAATTGAGAGTTTTGCAGGATACAGTAACCTGGGCTGGCATTTGTGTTCTCTTAGGGTCTGTATGACATCAGTCCAGGATTTTCTGGCCTTCATAGTTTCTGGCGAGAAGTCTGGTGTGATTCTGATAGGTCTGCCTTTATATGTTACTTGACCTTTTTCCCTTACTGCTTTTAATATTCTTTCTTTATTTTGTGTGTTTGGTGTTTTGACAATTATGTGACGGGAGGTGTTTCTTTTCTGGTCCAATCTATTTGGTGTTTTGTAGGCTTCTTTTATGTCTATGGGTATCTCTATTTTTAGGTTAGGGAAGTTTTCTTCTATGATTTTGTTGAAGATATTTACTGGTCCTTTGAGCTGGGGGTCTTCACTCTCTTCTATACCTATTATGCTTAGGTTTGATCTTCTCATTGAGTCCTGGATTTCCTGTATGTTTTGGACCAGTAGCTTTTTCCTCTTTACATTATCTTTGACAGTTGAGTCAATGATTTCTATGGAATCTTCTGCTCCTGAGATTCTCTCTTCCATCTCTTGTATTCTGTTGGTGAAGCTTGTATCTACAGCTCCTTGTCTCTTCTTTTGGTTTTCTATATCCAGGGTTGTTTCCATGTGTTCTTACTTGATTGGTTCTATTTCCATTTTTATTTCCTTCAACTGTTTGATTGTGTTTTCCTGGAATTCTTTCAGGGATTTTTGCGATTCTTTCAGGGATTTTTGCGATTCCTCTCTGTAGGCTTCTACCTGTTTATTAATGTTTTCCTGTGTTTCCCTAAGGGAGTTCTTCACGTCTTTCTTGAAGCATCATGATCAAATATGATTTTGAAACTAGATCTTACTTTTCTGGTGTTTTGGATATTCCATGTTTGTTTTGGTGGGAGAATTGGGCTCCGATGATGCCATGTAGTCTTGGTTTCTGTTGCTTGGGTTCCTGCGCTTGCCTCTCGCCATCAGATTATCTCTAGTGTTACTTTGTTCTGCTATTTCTAACAGTGGCTAGACTGTCCTATAAGCCTGTGTGTCAGGAGTGCTGTAGACCTGTTTTCCTCTCTTTCAGTCAGTTATGGGGACAGAGTGTTCTGCTTTCGGGCGTGTAGTTTTTCCTCTCTACAGGTCTTCAGCTGTTCCTGTTGGCCTGTGTCTTGAGTTCACCAGGCAGCTTTCTTGCAGCAGAAAATTTGGTCTTACCTGTGGTCCCGAGGCTCAAGTTCGCTCGTGGGGTGCTGCCCACGGGCTCTCTGCAGTACCAGCAACCAGGAAGACCTGTGCAGCCCCTTCCGGTAGCTTCAGTGCACCAGGGTTCCAGTTGGTCTTTGGCTTTTTCCTCTGTTGTCCGAGATGTATGTGCAGAGAGCAGTCTCTTCTGGTTTCCCAGGCTTGTCTGCCTCTCTGAAGGTTTAGCTCTCCCTCCCACAGGATTTGGATGCAGAGAACTGTTTATCTGGTCTGTTTCCTTCAGGTTCTGGCGGTGTCTCAGGCAGGGGTCCTGCCGCTCCTGGGCCCTCCCCCACGGGAGCCCAGAGGCCTTATACAGTTTCCTCTTGGGCCAGGAATGTGGGCAGGGGTGGGCAGTGTTGGTGGTCTCTTCCGCTCTGCAGCCTCAGGAGTGCCCACCTGACCAGGCGGTTGGGTCTCTCTCTCATGGGGTCTGGGAGCAGAGAGCTGGATGATTGTTTTGATGTGCTCTTGGATTCAGTTTGCCAGAATTTTATTGAGTATTTTTGCATCGATATTCATAAGGGAAATTGGTCTGAAGTTCTCTTTTTCTGTTGGGTCTTTGTGTGGCTGAGGTATAAGAGTGATTGTGACTTCATAGAAGGAATTCGGTAGTGCTCCGTCTGTTGCAATTTTTTTGAATAGTTTGGATAGTATTGGTATGAGGTCTTCTATGAAGGTCTGATAGAATTCTGCACTAAACCCATCTGGACCTGGGCTCTTTTTGTTTATGAGACCTTCAGTGACTGCTTCTCTTTCCTTTGGAGTTATGGGGTTGTTTAACTGGTTTATCTGTTCCTGATTTACCTTCGGTACCTGGTATCTGTCTAGAAAATGTCCATTTCCTGCAGATTTTCAAGTTTTGTTGAATAAAGGCTTTTATAGTAAGATCTGATGATTTTTTGAATTTCCTCTGATTCTGTAGTTATGTCTCCCTTTTCATTTCTGATTTTGTTTGGACAAACAAATTTGGACACACTCTCTCTGTCCTCTCGTTAGTCTGGCTAAGGGTTTATCTGTCTTGTTAATTTTCTCAAAGATCCAACTTTTGGTTCTGTTGATTCTCTCTATGGTCCTTTTTGTTTCTACTTGGTTGATTTCAGCTCTGAGTTTGATTATTTCTTGCCTTCTACTCCTCCTGCGTGTATTTGCTTCTTTTTGTTCTAGAGCTTTTAGGTGTGTTGTCAAGCTGGTGACATTTGCTCTTTCCTGTTTCTTTCTGCAGGCACTCAGAGCTATGAGTTTTCTTTTTAGCACAGCTTTCATTGTGTCCCATAAGTTTGGGTATGTTGTACCTTCATTTTCATTAAATTCTAAGAAGCCTTTAATTTCTTTCTTTATTTCTTCCTTGACCAGGTTATCATTGAGTAGAGCATTGTTCAACTTCCATGTATATGTGGGCATTCTTCCCTTATTGTTATTGAAGACCAGGTTTAGCCCATGGTGGTCTGATAGGATGCATGGGATTATTTCTATCTCTCTGTATTTGTTGAGGCCTGTTTTATTACTAATTATATGGTCAATATTGGAGAAAGTACCATGAGGTGGTGAGAAGAAGATATATCCTTTTGTTTTAGGATAGAATGTTCTATAAATATCTGTTAATTCCATTTGGTTCATGACTTCTCTGTCTGTCTATGTCTCTGTTTAATTTCTGTTTTCATGATCTGTCCATTGATGAGAGTGGGTGTTGAAATCTCCTACTATTATTGTGTGAGGTGCAATGTGTGCTTTGGGCTTTAGTTAGGTTTCTTTTATGTATGTAGGTGCCCTTGTACTTGGAGCGTAGATATATAGGATTGGGAGTTCATCTTGTTGGATTTTTCCTTTGATGAATATGAAGTGTCCTTCCTTATCTTTTTTGATAATTTTTAGTTGAAAATCGATTTTATCTGATATTAGAATGGATAGTCCAGCTTGCTTCTTCAGACCATTTGCTTGGAAAATTGTTTTCCAGCCTTTCACTCTGAGGTAGTGTCTGTCTTTGTCTTAGAGGTGTGTTTCCTGTAGGCAGCAGGATGCAAGCTCCTCATTGTGTATCCAGTTTGTTAATCTATGTCTTTTTAGTGGGGAGTTGTGACCATTGATGTTGAGAGATATTAAGGAATAGTGATTATTGCTTCTTGTTATATTCATATTTGGATGTGAGATTATGTTCATGTGCTTTTCTTCTCTTTGTTTTGTTGCCAAGACGATTAGTTTCTTGCTTTTTCTCAGGTGTAGCTTGCCTCCTTATCTTCGGCTTTACCATTTATTATCCTTTGTAGTGCTGGATTTGTAGAAAGATATTATGTAAATTTGGTTTTTTCATGGAATATCTTGGTTTCTCTATCTATATCAGTTGAGAGTTTTGCAGGATACAGTAACCTGGGCTGGCATTTGTGTTGTCTTAGGGTCTGTATGACATCTGTCCATGATCTTCTGGCTTTCATAATTTCTGGTGAGAAGTCTGGTGTGATTCTGATAGGTCTGCCTTTATGTGTTACTTGACCTTTTTCCCTTTCTGCTTTTAATATTCTTTCTTTTTTTGTGTGCATTTTATGTTTTGACTATTATGTGATGGGAGGAGTTTCTTTTCTGGTCCAATCTACTTGGAGTTCTGTAGGCTTCTTGTACGTTTATGGGCATCTCTTTCTTTAGGTTAGGGAAGTTTTCTTCTATCTTTTTGTTGAAGATATTTACTGATCCTTTGAGCTGGGAATCTTCACTCTCTTCTATACCTATTACCCTTAGGTTTGATCTTCTCATTGAGTCCTGGATTTCCTGTATGTTTTGGATCAGTAGCTTTTTCTGTTTTACATTATCTTTGACAGTTGTGTCGATGATTTCTATGGAATCTTCTGCTCCTGAGATTCTCTCTTCTATCTCTTGTATTCTGTTGGTGATGTTTGTATCTATGGCTCCTTGTCTCTTCCTTTGGTTTTCTATGTCCAGGGTTCTTTCCCATTGTGCTTTCTTTATTGCTTCTATTTCCATTTTTAATTCCTGTTTCATTGTGTTTTCCTTGAATTCTTTCAGGATTTCTCTGTATATGCTTCTATTTGTTTATTTATGTTTTCCTGCATTTCTCTAAGGGAGTAAGTCCTCCAGCACCATGATCAAATATGATTTTCAATCTTGCTTTTCTGGTGTTTTTGGATAATAAGTGTTTGCTTTGGTGGGAGAACTGGGCTCGGATGGTGCCATGTAGACTTGGTTTCTCTTGCTTGGGTTCCTGCACTTGCGTCTTGCCATCAGATTGTCTCTGGTGTTACCTTGTTCTGCTATTTCTGAGAGTGGCTAGATCGTCCTATAAGCCTGTGTGTCAGGAGTGCTGTAGACCTGTTTTCCTGTTTTCTTTCAGCCAGTTGTGGGAACAGAGTGTTGTGCTTTCAGGTGTGTAGTCATTCCTGCCTACTGGTCTTCAGCTGTTCCTGTGGGCCCGTGTCTTGAGTCTACCAGGCTGGTCGCTTGGAGCAGAAAAGTTGGTCTTACCTGTTTGTGGGGGTACTTTTGAGCTTGTGGGGGGCTACTTTTGAGCTCTAGTTGAGGGTGCCCACCAGGAGGTCCTGTGCTGCCTTTTCCAGGAGCCCCTGAGCACTGGGTCACAGATGGCATTAGGTGTTTTTTTCTGGAGTCAGAAGTGTGGGCGGAGTGTAGTCTCTTCTGGCTTCAAAGGTGTGTCTGCCTCTGTGAATGTTTAGGTCTCCCTCCCATGGGATTTGGGTGCAGAGAGCTGTTCATCTGGTTGCTTCAGGTCTAGGTGGTGTCTGGAGCGCAGGGGACCTGCAGCTCCAGTGCACCTATCTTCTGTTTCCCAGAGGCCGTATACAGTTTTTTCTTGGGCCAGGGATGTGGGTAAGGGTGGGCAGTATTGGTGATCTCTCCTACTTTGCAGTCTCAGGAGTGCCCACCTCTCTGGGCGGTGAGCTCTCTTTCCCAAGGGGTTTGGGAGCAGTGAACTGTGGGCAGGGATCCGCGAGGTTGGGGCTCCAGCTAAAAACTGGAAGTGTCTGGTCCCAGAGGAATTTTGCCTCTGTGTGTCCTTAGACCCCCAGGCAGGTTGCTTGGAGAAGAAAAGTTTGTCTTACCTGTGGTCCCCCAGCTCAAGTTTGCTCGTGGGGTGTTGCTTTTGAGCTCTCCATGAGGGTGGCAACCAGGAGGGCCTGCGCTGCCTTTTCTGGAGCCCCCATGCACTGGGATCCCAGATGGCGTTAGGTGTTTTCCTCTGGAGTCAGAAATGTGGGCAGAATGTAGTCTCTTCTGGATTTCTAGGCATGTTTGTCCCTCTGTAGGTTTAGCTCTCCCTTCCACAGGATTTGGGTTCAGAGAACTGTTGATCTGGTCCCTTCAGTTCCGGGCAGTGTCTCACACACTGACTTTAAAACAACTTTCAAAGTTCTTTGAAGCAACATCAAGTTTTTTTCTTTCTTATCTGTATTCATCTGTGTTATATTTTCTCATGTTATTAATGATGCCAATTGCTTATCTTGAGATCTTATATAGCTCTTATTTTTCTTAGTATATTTTTGTTTGATTCTGTGTCTTTGTTTAGTCAGTTTTCTTTTATCTTTTAGGTCTGGGTTGATATGTTATTTTTCTCTAAGTGAACCTGTCCTATTCAAATTACACCCTTCCACAATACAAATGACCTTTTTTTTACAGAATATTTTTGGTGTAATTATCTGTTCAGTGATTTTCTATTTCAACAAAACAAAAGATATTTGAAGATGCTTGTACTCTGCTTTATGCTTAACACCCACTCCCACAATGTTAGGCAGGTACTATACATCCTAGGCAAATAAATGTTGAAGAAATACTTTGTAGGTTATATTACAAGGAAGTAGTGGATTTTGTTTATATTCTTTTTCTTTAAATATGGTCTCCTTTCTCTGTTTTTGTTTGTTTGTTTGTTTGTTTTTATTGACTCATTCTGCAGTTTCCTCTCCCTTACTTGTGTCAAATTCTTCCTGATAGCACATAACCTTCATATTGGCTTGTCTATTACCAAGGAACAGCATTGTTATGTCATATATTGTCTATATTGAACAAGGAACATTGCAGAGGAACTCATCCCCTCTTTACCCTGAAATTATGAGGAGTGGAGAGCAGTGGAATGCATGCCATTGTTTATAGTGCTATTTCTTTGCATTTCCAGTGGAAATAGAAGGAGTCATGATATTCAGAAGAAATGTCACATCATTTCTAGTTTTGAAAATATACATTTGAGTGTCATTTGCATTAGAAATATTCCTGACAGACCATTGGGATAGCCTAGAGTATCACAGGTGAGGTAATGGGGAAAAATCAGATTTTAAAAAGTGAGACATCAAAGTGATGTATCTTAAAGAATTTTCTCACTGAGCCCACTTCTTGCTTGCTTCCATTGAGGATGTTTATAGTGTCTGAATGCTGACATGGAAAGGAGAAGTTGCCTAACACGGGCTGGCCAAATCTCTCGAAAAATAATTGGCACAAGAAATGATCATCAGTGGAAATATCTTGGTTTGATTGGCAATTCTGAATTGAGAAATGTTTGTTAATTTACTTATTTGATAAGTTTTTACTTCACTGTAAAATATCTCTGACAGCCATGGGAAACTGCTGACATGTTGCATAATGCATGTGATGGAACAGATTTATGTTGGCTAAGTCACATTTAGAGAGAGGAAAAATAAAGAAATTATGTGAAAGCACAAAGCTTTGGAGCACATGTTCCCGATTCTCAAGACTTAGACACTTCCAACTCTTCAGCAAGCTCTGAAATCAGACCTCATTTTTGTGGACATAAATGAGGGCTTGTGTAACACATCAGGTGGCAAAATCTTTCACCTGCACTGATGATGTCTTAATTTTGGAGGGCTAAGCTGTGGGAAACTCCTCATAATTTTCTAAAGAAGATATTTTATAATCATGTTTAAACTTTCAGATATTAATTCTTATCTGATTTCTATAACCACCCTCTCTTTCTAGAGCATGTTTAATGAAAATAAGAGATGATGTCTGTCATATCTTAAGAGAGCTGAATTTCGTCTGTGCTGAACAATCACTGAAATAATATCAAATCATAAAGCTAGGAAACAGAACATCTCAGCACATGTGCACAGAAGAAGAAGTCCGCAGCTATTACCACTAGACTTGTCTGGAAAACTACTTATATTTGCTAAGACGGGGAAAAGATGAAGCTCCTTCATTACCTGAAAACAAAACAAACAAACTAAATATTTAGCATCCATACTGAAATTTAGCCTGAAGACCTACTTTTCTAAGTTAATGATTAAATATATTTAAGCCATGTTAATGGTGCGGTGTCTTTAATCTTTGTAACATTAATGTAGAAATTAGTATGCTATAAACCTTGTGTTTTTTTTTTTTGTTCTTGGTATTTTGGGGCAGGGTCTCACTAGGTAAACTTTGCTGGTCTGGTACTCAATATACATTCCGTGAGGACTTTGAATTTGTATCACCTCTCCCATCTTAAGCTCTCTAGTACTGGGATTATAGATGCCTC
Organism: Rattus norvegicus; assembly: GCF_021556685.1. Taxonomy (NCBI): domain Eukaryota; kingdom Metazoa; phylum Chordata; class Mammalia; order Rodentia; family Muridae; genus Rattus; species Rattus norvegicus. The sequence goes on from NC_141547.1 coordinate 45,221,066, forward strand.
ACATTATACTGGTTGATTTTATAGTTTTTCAGCTGATGCCATGTGCCATAGCTTGCAGTAAATGTCTTGTGTATTATGTGTTATGGTAAAAATTAAAAAAGGGGTGAACTGATTCCAATGTGTACCCTGGCAGTCATGCTTTCTTGCTAGTTCTGGCTCTGGTGGGCCATTGGAACTAGCACCAATTTATCTCAGCAGCTCCATGCTGTCCTCATCTACTTTCTGACCCATTGTCCATGAGCCATTCCAACAGGGCACCCTGTCAGTCCACCCTGCCCTCACCCTGCCCTCACAGCTCTCTTGGCTGGTTTCCACCATGCCAGTCATAAACATCCCAATTATGTGGTGGGGGTACATCCTGTCACCATACACTCTCTTGAACTCTATTAAGTCGCCACATGAAAGAATGAATCACACAATAGCCTCTGATCCAATTGATAAGATACAATTTGCCCATCTAGACAACAAAATCCTGTACACATCCATCTCTTAAGAATAGTCATAACAATCTGGAATATGTGCAGAAAAGAATCTTAACATTCGCTGCCATGTTCTCTCAGCTCCCTCTCCCTCACTCCAGCTTCCTCTCCTCTCTGAAACTTTTCTCCTGCTCCCATCCTTCCTTCTCGTCCAATGACAGGCCTCATTCTATTCTGTACCTGCTTTCACCCACATAATGACATCCATCAACCTACATTTTACTCTTTCTGTCTAATAAAAAAAAAACCTTTTCTCTTAAATATTAGCTGAGGACAACTATTATAATTTTGCAATTTAAAAGTATAAAATATACCTAACACCCAGTCCAACATTTATTAGTTAAATAGAACACTTAGTTACCTATTCCAACTTTAAAAAGGCATAAAATCCATGTTATATTCTGGCTAGCTTATATACTATCTGATAACTATCTAATTAAATATGTATTCTCAAAGTTAAATAGCCTGAGTAGGCTATGAGACTACAATGTCTCCAATCCCATCAAAAATTTGAGAATGACAAATATATATGTAAATATAAGAAGCCTAACATGGCTTCTAGAACTGAGACAGGTTATAGAGACAATTTTCTACTTGTACTGTTCCCTGTCAGCAACACGTGAGAGCAAGTCTTCAGCCTTCTGACCTAGGATCATTTGACAGACTTTTGATGCACAGAATTTTGAGGGACTGAGCACTCTGACTTGACAGAAATTATCAGTCAACTTACTCTGTAATGTGTCTTTTTCTGGACAGTATTTAGTCTGTAGATTAATAGAGGCAATATTTGCTGAGTGGCTGTCTCGCCACAATACATCACCTTACCTGGAGGCGGAGATGTTCAATTTCTTCTTTGAATCCACCAAAGGGGAGCAGTTAGGAGCAGACATTTCTTCACAAAAGATAAATAACACTAAATGTCAGATTTTGTGGATTTCTGACGTTTTTGAAAACCATCTAACTATGTAAGTAATCTGGACAGTTGTCAATTAATTATCTTAATAAATTATCTTGAAAGCACTCTACCAATAAACTTAGAGCATAAATTTGCTATTTGGCCCTTAACTCATATGTTTACTCATCTCAGATCTGTTTTTTAATACCAGTAAAGGACTGGGTAGAAGCCTTTATGTTAATGTGTTGCTAGGCACAATGCCTACACATGAGAGTAACAATATTAATTTTAAATCGATAAAAATTTTATATTGAAGAAAATCTAATCTTGTATCAAATAAATTCTTTACCAATGTAAAATATTATAACTTTAGCTTAGTAATAAATATAAAGATTTCTCCCAAATGAGATTCTGGGTGTATAATCAATTTGAGCTAATTCTCCCTGTTAAATTATGACCATTTCTTTTTTTTTCCCCCATGGGCTCTTTTTGGTTTTTTATTGAAACAAGTCATTGACATTTTTTTGTTTTGTTTTATTTTATTTTTTAACTTGAGTATTTCTTATTTACATTTCGAGTGTTATTCCCTTTCCTGGTTTACGGGCCAACATCCCCCTAATCCCTCCCCCTCCCCTTCTTTATGGGTGTTTCCCTCCCCATCCTCCCCCCATTGCCGCCCTCCCCCCAACAATCACGTTCACTGGGGGTTCAGTCTTAGCAGGACCAAGGGCTTCCCCTTACACTGATGATCTTACTAGGATATTCAATGCTACCTATGAGGTCAGAGTCCAGGGTCAGTCCATGTATAGTCTTTAGGTAGTGGCTTAGTCCCTGGAAGCTCTGGTTGCTTGGCATTGTTGTTCATATGGGGTCTCGAGCCCCTTCAAGCTCTTCCAGTTCTTTCTCTGATTCCTTCAACGGGGGTCCTGTTCTCAGTTCAGTGGTTTGCTGTTGGCATTCGCCTCTGTATTTGTTGTATTCTTGCTGTGTCTCTCAGGAGAGATCTACATGTGGTTCCTGTCTGCCTGCACTTCTTTGCTTCATCCATCTTGATTATGACTATTTCTAAATTCCTCAGAAAAACAAACTTTAGCCCCCCAAAGTCCAGGGAATTGGGGAGATGACTCTTCAATGGCTTCTTCAAGTTGTACATGGGCATTGAGATATTTAGAAGGGCCGGGGATGATGAAGCTGGCCACACCACCAATTGTAGTCTTTGATGCCTGTCTTGGACTGTATCCTGTGGATCAAGAGTTCAAGTAGGTCTGATGGAACATTCTGTAATACATAAATCTCAAACAAAATTTTAGTATCCTCAAGTTATCTGTATGGATTGAATCAGTCTATGTACGATGTACAGATAGGTTAGGATGAAATTTTGTTTTTTCTGTTTGTTTTATTCTCTTGAATCTTCTTTCATCAAATCTAATTCATATGACTCTGGAAGGTATCCAGAGCCTAATCATATTTTTTAAAAACACAAAGAAAACAATACCATGTTCTTTAGTCTGTAATCAAAAAAGTTTGTATCTTGTATTCTCCCCCAGAGAAATAATATAACAAGACTCAAAATCGCACACATTATGACAAGTAAAACAATTTTTTTATTAACTTGAGTATTTCTTATATACATTTCAAGTGTAATTCCCTTTCCCGGTTTCCGGGCAAACATCCCCCTCCGCCCTTCCCTTCCTTATGGGTGTTCCCCTCCCAACCCTCCCCCCATTGCCGCCCTCCCCCCAACAGTCTAGTTCACTGGGGGTTCAGTCTTAGCAGGACCCAGGGCTTCCCCTTCCACTGGTGCTCTTACTAGGATATTCATTGCTACCTATGAGGTCAGAGTCCAGGGTCAGTCCATGTATAGTCTTTAGGTAGTGGCTTAGTCCCTGGAAGCTCTGGTTGCTTGGCATTGTTGTACATATGGGGTCTCGAGCCCCTTCAAGCTCTTCCAGTTCTTTCTCTGATTCCTTCAACGGGGGTCCTATTCTCAGTTCAGTGGTTTGCTGCTGGCATTCGCCTCTGTATTTGCTGTATTCTGGCTGTGTCTCTCGGGAGCGATCTACATCCGGCTCCTGTCGGTCTGCACTTCTTTGCTTCATCCATCTTGTCTAATTGGGTGGCTGTATATGTATGGGCCACATGTGGGGCAGGCTAGTAAAACAATTTTTTAAAAAAAGAAGTAAACTAAACAATAGTGTATGAGCCTGTTTAGGCTTTTCTAATTTGCCATATGAGGAAATTAATCCCAAATTCCCGTGGAGCCCACGTTAAGAGAACATGACCCTCCTGGTGTGATAAATATCAAAATAACCACAAACCCTAACTAGCCAGCATCGTTGAGCCATATGGCTTTAGAAGGGTAATTTATATTTTTCTTTTTTTCTCCATCTTTATTAAATTGGGTATTTCTTATTTACATTTCAATTGTTATTCCCTTTCCTGGTTTCCAGGCCAACATCCCCCTAACCCCTCCACTTCCCCTTCTATATGGTTGTTCCCCTCCTCATCCTCCCCCCATTACCACCCTTCCCCCAACCATCATGTTCACTGGGGGTTCAGTCTTGGCAGGAACAAGGGCTTCCCCTTCCACTTACTAGGCTATTCATTGCTACCTATGCAGTTGGAGACCAGGGTAAGTCCATTTATAGTCTTTGGGTAGTGGCTTAATCCCTGGAAGCTCTGGTTGGTTGGTATTGTTGTTCATATGGGGTCTCAAGTCCCTTCAAGCTCTTTCAGTCCTTTCTCTGAATCTTTCAACGGGGTCCCGTTCTCAGTTCCGTGGTTTGCTGCTGGCATTCCCCTATGCATTTGCTGTATTTTGGCTGTGTTTCTCAGGAGAGATCTACACCCGGTTCCTGTCGGCGTGCACTTCTTTGCTTCATCCATCTTATTTGGTGGCCATATATGTATGAGCCACATGTGGGGCAGGCTCTGAATCCACAGAACACATGAAACTCAAGAAGGATGACCAAAATGTGAATGTTTCATTCCTTCTTTAAAAGGGGAACAAGAATACCCTTGGGAGGGAGTAGGGAGGCAAAGTTTAGAACAGAGGCTGTAGAAGGGTAATTTATAAAACAATTTGATGGGAAGTCCCACACCCGCGGATCCCGGCCCGCAGCAGCTCTCTGCTCCCAGACCCGGTGAGAGAGAGACCCAACCGCCTGGTCAGGTGGGCACTCCTGAGGCTGCAGAGCGGAAGAGACCACCAACACTGCTCACCCCTGCCCACATCCCTGGCCCAAGAGGAAACTGTATAAGGCCTCTGGGCTCCCGTGGGGGAGGGCCCAGGAGCGGCAGGACCCCTGCCAGAGACACCGCCGGACCCTGAAGGAAACAGACCGGATAAACAGTTCTCTGCACCCAAATCCCGTGGGAGGGAGAGCTAAACCTTCAGAGAGGCAGACAGGCCTGGGAAACCAGAAGAGACTGCTCCCTGCACACACATCTCGGACGCCAGAGGAAAAAGCCAAAGACCATCTGGAACCCTGGTGCACTGAAGCTCCCGGAAGGGGCGGCACAGGTCTTCCTGGTTGCTGCCGCTGCAGAGAGCCCCTGGACAGCACCCCACGAGCAAACCTGAGCCTCGGGACCACAGGTAAGACCAAATTTTCTGCTGCAAGAAAGCTGCCTGGTGAACTCAAGACACAGGCCCACAGGAACAGCTGAAGACCTGTAGAGAGGAAAAACTACACGCCCGAAAGCAGAACACTCTGTCCCCATAACTGACTGAAAGAGAGGAAAACAGGTCTACAGCACTCCTGACACACAGGCTTATAGGACAGTCTAGCCACTGTCAGAAATAGCAGAACAAAGTAACACTAGAGATAATCTGATGGCGAGAGGCAAGCGCAGGAACCCAAGCAACAGAAACCAAGACTACATGCCATCATCGGAGCCCAATTCTCCCACCAAAACAAACATGGAATATCCAAACACACCAGAAAAGCAAGATCTAGTTTCAAAATCATATTTGATCATGATGCTGGAGGACTTCAAGAAAGACCTGAACACACTTAGGGAAGCACAGGAAAACATTAATAAACAAGTAAAAGCCTACAGAGAGGAATCGCAAAAATCCCTGAAAGAATTCCAGGAAAACACAATCAAACAGTTGAAGGAATTAAAAATGGAAATAGAAGCAATCAAGAAAGAACACATGGAAACAACCCTGGATATAGAAAACCAAAAGAAGAGACAAGGAGCTGTAGATACAAGCTTCACCAACAGAATACAAGAGATGGAAGAGAGAATCTCAGGAGCAGAAGATTCCATAGAAATCATTGACTCAACTGTCAAAGATAATGTAAAGCAGAAAAAGCTACTGGTCCAAAACATACAGGAAATCCAGGACTCAATGAGAAGATCAAACCTAAGGATAATAGGTATAGAAGAGAGTGAAGACTCCCAGCTCAAAGGACCAGTAAATATCTTCAACAAAATCATAGAAGAAAACTTCCCTAACCTAAAAAAAGAGATACCCATAGACATACAGGAAGCCTACAGAACTCCAAATAGATTGGACCAGAAAAGAAACACCTCCCGTCACATAATTGTCAAAACACCAAACGCACAAAATAAAGAAAGAATATTAAAAGCAGTAAGGGAAAAAGGTCAAGTAACATATAAAGGGAGACCTATCAGAATCACACCAGACTTCTCGCCAGAAACTATGAAGGCCAGAAGATCCTGGACTGATGTTATACAGACCCTAAGAGAACACAAATGCCAGCCCAGATTACTGTATCCAGCAAAACTCTCAATTAACATTGATGGAGAAACCAAGATATTCCATGACAAAACCAAATTTACACAATATCTTTCTACAAATCCAGCACTACAAAGGATAATAAATGGTAAAGCCCAACATAAGGAGGCAAGCTATACCCTAGAAGAAGCAAGAAACTAATCGTCTTGGCAACAAAACAAAGAGAATGAAAGCACACAAACATAACCTCACATCAAATATGAATATAACGGGAAGCAATAATCACTATTCCTTAATATCTCTCAATATCAATGGCCTCAACTCCCCAATAAAAAGACATAGATTAACAAACTGGATACGCAACGAGGACCCTGCATTCTGCTGCCTACAGGAAACACACCTCAGAGACAAAGACAGACACTACCTCAGAGTGAAAGGCTGGAAAACAACTTTCCAAGCAAATGGTCAGAAGAAGCAAGCTGGAGTAGCCATTCTAATATCAAATAAAATCAATTTCCAACTAAAAGTCATCAAAAAAGATAAGGAAGGACACTTCATATTCATCAAAGGAAAAATCAACCAAGATGAACTCTCAATCCTAAATATCTATGCCCCAAATACAAGGGCACCTACATATGTAAAAGAAACCTTACTAAAGCTCAAAACACACATTGCACCTCACACAATAATAGTGGGAGATTTCAACACCCCACTCTCATCAATGGACAGATCATGGAAACAGAAATTAAACAGTGATGTAGACAGACTAAGAGAAGTCATGAGCCAAATGGACTTAACGGATATTTATAGAACATTCTATCCTAAAGCAAAAGGATATACCTTCTTCTCAGCTCCTCATGGTACTTTCTCCAAAATTGACCATATAATTGGTCAAAAAACGGGCCTCAACAGGTACAGAAAGATAGAAATAATCCCATTCGTGCTATCGGACCACCACGGCCTAAAACTGGTCTTCAATAACAATAAGGGAAGAATGCCCACATATACGTGGAAATTGAACAATGCTCTACTCAATGATAACCTGGTCAAGGAAGAAATAAAGAAAGAAATTAAAAACTTTTTAGAATTTAATGAAAATGAAGATACAACATACTCAAACTTATGGGACACAATGAAAGCTGTGCTAAGAGGAAAACTCATAGCGCTGAGTGCCTGCAGAAAGAAACAGGAAAGAGCATATGTCAGCAGCTTGACAGCACACCTAAAAGCTCTAGAACAAAAAGAAGCAAATACACCCAGGAGGAGTAGAAGGCAGGAAATAATCAAACTCAGAGCTGAAATCAACCAAGTAGAAACAAAAAGGACCATAGAAAGAATCAACAGAACCAAAAGTTGGTTCTTTGAGAAAATCAACAAGATAGATAAACCCTTAGCCAGACTAACGAGAGGACACAGAGAGTGTGTCCAAATTAACAAAATCAGAAATGAAAAGGGAGACATAACTACAGATTCGGAGTAAATTCAAAAAATCATCAGATCTTACTATAAAAACCTATATTCAATAAAATTTGAAAATCTTCAGGAAATGGACAATTTCCTAGACAGATACCAGGTATCGAAGTTAAATCAGGAACAGATAAACCAGTTAAACAACCCCATAACTCCTAAGGAAATAGAAGCAGTCATTAAAGGTCTCCCAACCAAAAAGAGCCCAGGTCCACACGGGTTTAGTGCAGAATTCTATCAAACCTTCATAGAAGACCTCATACCAATATTATCCAAACTATTCCACAAAATTGAAACAGATGGAGCCCTACCGAATTCCTTCTATGAAGCCACAATTACTCTTATACCTAAACCACACAAAGACACAACAAAGAAAGAGAACTTCAGACCAATTTCCCTTATGAATATCGACGCAAAAATACTCAATAAAATTCTGGCAAACCGAATTCAAGAGCACATCAAAACAATCATCCACCATGATCAAGTAGGCTTCATCCCAGGCATGCAGGGATGGTTTAATATACGGAAAACCATCAACATGATCCATTATATAAACAAACTGAAAGAACAGAACCACATGATCATTTCATTAGATGCTGAGAAAGCATTTGACAAAATTCAACACCCCTTCATGATAAAAGTCCTGGAAAGAATAGGAATTCAAGGCCCATACCTAAACATAGTAAAAGCCATATACAGCAAACCAGTTGCTAACATTAAACTAAATGGAGAGAAACTTGAAGCAATCCCACTAAAATCAGGGAGTAGACAAGGCTGCCCACTCTCTCCCTACTTATTCAATATAGTTCTTGAAGTTCTAGCCAGAGCAATCAGACAACAAAAGGAGATCAAAGGGATACAGATCGGAAAAGAAGAGGTCAAAATATCACTATTTGCAGATGACATGATAGTATATTTAAGTGATCCCAAAAGTTCCACCAGAGAACTACTAAAGCTGATAAACAACTTCAGCAAAATGGCTGGGTATAAAATTAACTCAAATAAATCAGTTGCCTTCCTCTATACAAAAGAGAAACAAGCCGAGAAAGAAATTAGGGAAACGACACCCTTCATAATAGACCCAAATAATATAAAGTACCTCGGTGTGACTTTAACCAAGCAAGTAAAAGATCTGTACAATAAGAACTTCAAGACACTGAGGAAAGAAATTGAAGAAGACCTCAGAAGATGGAAAGATCTCCCATGCTCATGGATTGGCAGGATTAATATGGTAAAAATGGCCATTTTACCAAAAGCAATCTACAGATTCAATGCAATCCCCATCAAAATACCAATCCAATTCTTCAAAGAGTTAGACAGAACAATTTGCAAATTCATCTGGAATAACAAAAAACCCAGGATAGCTAAAGCTATCCTCAACAATAAAAGGACTTCAGGGGGAATCACTATCCCTGAACTCAAGCAGTATTACAGAGCAATAGTGATAAAAACTGCATGGTATTGGTACAGAGACAGACAGATAGACCAATGGAATAGAATTGAAGACCCAGAAATGAACCCACACACCTATGGTCACTTGATTTTTGACAAAGGAGCCAAAACCGTCCAATGGAAAAAAGATAGCATTTTCAGCAAATGGTGCTGGTTCAACTGGAGGGCAACATGTAGAAGAATGCAGATCGATCCATCCTTATCACCCTGTACAAAGCTTAAGTCCAAGTGGATCAAGGACCTCCACATCAAACCAGACACACTCAAACTAATAGAAGAAAAACTAGGGAAGCATCTGAAACACATGGGCACTGGAAAAAATTTCCTGAACAAAACACCAATGGCATATGCTCTAAGATCAAGAATCGACAAATGGGATCTCATAAAACTGCAAAGCTTCTGTAAGGCAAAGGACACTGTGGTTAGGACAAAACGGCAACCAACAGATTGGGAAAAGATCTTTACCAATCCTACAACAGATAGAGGCCTTATTTCCAAAATATACAAAGAACTCAAGAAGTTAGACCGCAGGGAAACAAATAACCCTATTAAAAAATGGGGTTCAGAGCTAAACAAAGAATTCACAGCTGAGGAATGCCGAATGGCTGAGAAACACCTAAAGAAATGTTCAACATCTTTAGTCATAAGGGAAATGCAAATCAAAACAACCCTGAGATTTCACCTCACACCAGTGCGATTGGCTAAGATCAAAAACTCAGGTGACAGCAGATGCTGGCGAGGATGTGGAGAAAGAGGAACACTCCTCCATTGTTGGTGGGATTGCAGACTGGTAAAACCATTCTGGAAATCAGTCTGGAGGTTCCTCAGAAAATTGGACATTGAACTGCCTGAGGATCCAGCTATACCTCTCTTGGGCATATACCCAAAAGATGCCTCAACATATAAAAGAGACACGTGCTCCACTATGTTCATCGCAGCCTTATTTATAATAGCCAGAAAATGGAAAGAACCCAGATGCCCTTCAACAGAGGAATGGATACAGAAAATGTGGTACATCTACACAATGGAATATTACTCAGCTATCAAAAACAACGAGTTTATGAAATTCGTAGGCAAATGGTTGGAACTGGAAAATATCATCCTGAGTGAGCTAACCCAATCACAGAAAGACATACATGGTATGCACTCATTGATAAGTGGCTATTAGCCCAAATGCTTGAATTACCCTATATCCCTAGAACAAACGAAACTCAAGACGGATGATCAAAATGTGAATGCTTCACTCCTTCTTTAAATGAGGAAAAAGAATACCCTTGGCAGGGAAGGGAGAGGCAAAGATTAAAACAGAGACTGAAGGAACACCCATTCAGAGCCTGCCCCACATGTGGCCCATACATATACAGCCACCCAATTAGACAAGATGGATGAAGCAAAGAAGTGCAGACCGACAGGAGCCGGATGTAGATCGCTCCTGAGAGACACAGCCAGAATACAGCAAATATAGAGGCGAATGCCAGCAGCAAACCACTGAACTGAGAATAGGTCCCCTATTGAAGGAATCAGAGAAAGAACTGGAAGAGCTTGAAGGGGCTCGAGACCCCAAAAGTACAACAATGCCAAGCAACCAGAGCTTCCAGGGACTAAGTCACTACCTAAAGACTATACATGGACTGACCCTGTACTCTGACCCCATAGGTAGCAATGAATATCCTAGTAAGAGCACCAGTGGAAGGGGAAGCCCTGGGTCCTGCTAAGACTGAACCCCCAGTGAACTAGTCTATGGGGGGAGGGAGGCAATGGGGGGAGGGTTGGGAGGGGAACACCCATAAGGAAGGGGAGGGGGGAGGGGGATGTTTGCCCGGAAACCGGGAAAGGGAATAATACTCGAAATGTATATAAGAAATACTCAAGTTAATAAAAAAAAAATAAAAAGGAAAAAAAATAAAACAATTTGATCACCCTTTTATTAATACCAATACCAATAGGTAAGCAACTTGTCAAACTAAGATTTTAGCCAAAATATATCTGTTAAACTCTCTACTTGGAGTGTCTGACTTATATTATCACTCTCTGCTTGAAGTCAGTGACTAATTTTCCCTAAGTTCGAACTACAGGTGAAAATCTCCATGTGATTCAGATAAACTCCGTCCTCTCTCCTTCTAACTATAAAAACAAATTTAATCACATTTTCAATAATACCTGTCACTAAGAAGTAGGTAACTTGTCCAACCAGGATTTTAACTCAAAATTCCCATGGAGCACACATTAGAAAGAATACGAGTGAAATGTTCAACATCCTTAGTCATCAGGGAAATGCAAATCAAAACAACCCTGAGACTTCACCTCACACCAGTCAGAATGGTTAAGATAAAAAACTCAGGTGGCAAAGATGTTTTCAAGGATATGGAGAAAGAGGAACACTTCTCCATTGTTTGTGGGATTGCAAGCTGGTACAACCACTCTGGAAATCAGTCTGGAGGTTCCTCAGAAAATTGGACATAGTACTACTTGAGGACCCAACTATACCTGGCCTGGGCATATACCCAAATGATGCTCCAACATATAACAAGGACACATGCTCCACTATGTACATAGTAGCCTTATTTATAATAGTCAAAAGCTGGATAGGACCCAGATGTCCTTCAACAGAGGAATAGATACAGAAAATGTGGTACATCTACACAATGGGGTACTACTTAACTATTAAAAACAATGTCTTTATAAAATTCATAGGTAAATGGATGGAACTAGAAAAATATCATCCTGAGTGAGGTAACCCAATCTCTCTCTCTCTCTCTCTCTCTCTCACACACACACACACACACACACACACACACACACACACACACACACACACACACATGGTATGCACTCACTGATAAGTGGATATTAGGCCAAAAGTTTGGATTACACAGACACAATCCACAGATCATATGAAGGTCAAGAATAAGGAAGACCAAAGTGTGGATGCTCAATCCTTCCTAGAAGGGAGAACAAAATGCTCACAGGAGGGGATATTTAGACAAACTTTGAAGCAGAGACTGGAGGAATGGCCATTCAGAGCCTGCCCCACGTGGGGAATCTAGCCTATATACATACAGCCACCAAACTCAGTCATTATAGCTGATGCCAAGAAATGCATGCTGACAGGAACCTGATACAGCTTTCTCCTGAGAGGTTCTGCCAGAGTGTGACAAATACAGAGACAGATGCTTGCAGCCAACTATTGAACTGAGAATGGGATCCCTGTTGGAGGAGTTAGAGAAAGGATTGAAGGAGCTGAAGGGGCTTACAACCCCATAAAAACAGCAATACCAACCAACCAGAGCTCCCAGGGACTAAACCACCATCCTAAGAGTACACAAGGACAGACCCATGGTTCCAGCTGCATATGTAGCAGAGGATGGCCTCATTGGGCACCAATGGGAGGAGAGCCCTTGGTCCTGCTAAGGCTGGATTCCCCAGTGTAGGGGAATGTCAGGTTGGAGAGGTGTGAAGTGGTGGGTGGATGAGTGGGGGAAGACCCTCATAGAAGAAGGGGGAGAGGAGATGGTATAGGGGGTTTATGGATGGGAAACTAGGAAAGGGGATAACATTTGGAATGTAAATAAAAAGAATCCAATGAAAAATGTTAAAAAAGGATGTTCCAGTGGCGTCTTTCCAAAGCGAAGCAAGCTCATGGTAAAACATTGCCTTGGTGTGACTGAAGACCTAGGTTTGAATGCCAGTGTTTCTCAATTAGTTGGGGTTTGTTACTACAAAAAACAGTAATAGTAACCATATCAGTCATAAGGACCAGGACATCAGTCCTTGGGTTTAGTCTATATATTTTTCTCAGTTCTTTCAATGGTTCCATGAGATGGAGAAACCAAGGCTCAGAGAAACTAACTCACTCAAATGACACAGCCAAGACTGAAACTCATTCACATTATTTAAAACCATTGCTCTTTTTGTTTTCTGATCTACATTTCTGACCTAAGACAGGTAAATAAGCTTGGTTTATTTGTGTAACATTTTTATGCAGACAGTCTGTTATGCATTGTTGTTTCAGATGTTTAATAATTTGTACAATGGTTCATTGCCAAGTATGCCTTTAAGCAAAACAAATGTATTTTCCTATTATAGTTCCTTGACTTAATAAATGTGTAGTATAAATTGAAAAAAAAAACCAGAAAAAGAAAGAATATGAGTATCCTGTAAGACTTATTAGAGCATTATATCTTTATACCATCTATCTTTTAAGCTTTCAACTTGGAGTCTCAGACTTTATTTATTAATAGCTCTATAAGATATATCTGTATTCACTCTGTCTCATGTTACTTATTTATTTATTTATTTATTTATTTATTTTCTTTTATTTATTTCTACTTTGTTCTGAATCATGGGTGAAATCCCCATGTGATTCGGATAAACTGGGTACTCTCTCCTTCTATCTATAAAAGCAAATTTAATCCCATTTCCCTTAATACCTATCATTAAGAAGCAGGCAACTTGTTAAACCAGGATTTTAACCCAAAATTCCAGTGGAGCTCACATAACCCTTATTTTCAAACCAGAAAAATAATGAAAGTAGCAAAAATCAAAATGGGATTGTATCAATTATGGCATTTCCAAATAATTATTCGAAATTTACAATCAATTCTGAGTGTTAAGTCCAGTATTTAGGCAACAGCACAATAGTGACAATATATAAAATATCATAAAAATAATCTGCCTCATATATGGCTACTTTTATTATCTTAAAGGACTAGGTTTTGTGCACAAGAAATAATAGTTGAATCCACTATTTGTCATTGTGTAGAAGGCAGATTTCTCCAAATGGAGAGAATAGAATATGTATATCCTATTAAATGGATATACTGGCTCACACAATAGGCTATTTCTAGTCCAATAATTGCTACCTGCATGCCTCAGAGACTGAAAACTGAGTAGCTATCCTCACCCCAATGCTAGGTTCCTCAGAATTTCCTATCTGATACCAAAAGTCTGCAGAATTCCTGGGAACATTGGTAGTTCAAAGAATAGAGTATGATGTCAGCAAAAGTTGGTGGTAGGTGGAACCACGTATCTCCACTCCAAGAAGGATAAGCACTCTTCCTCAGCAAGAATAGAGTCAGTAGTAGACATCTGTGTATTAGGCAACTTGTTGGAAGGTGCTACCCACTTTGGGGGATTGTTTTCCCATTCTCAGTTAATCTTTGGAGGTAGCCTTCCAGATGCAGTCAGGGTACTTTCTGATCAATCCCAGATCCTATGCAGTGGACAACCAAGGTTAATCACCACACACATATGTGACTAATAGCTGCTCTATTCATTTTAAACCTTATTAATATGTACATAACATAACAGCTATGCCTATTGCAAATTACGTTAATCTGCATATGCCATCATGTACTAAGTTACTCAAGGGAGGTTACTATACAGATTTGTATTTGTTCCAATCTGCTGCTGGAGGAAGCGTCTCTGATGATGACTGCATAAGGCAGAACTCTATGAGTATTGGCCTTGCAGTCTTAAGAGAGACTTGGATGCCAAAGGCAGTCACTTCTTTTATTACTGGTTATTGAGGTAAAAATTAAAAAGGAATGTTTTCTATCAATTCCTGTGAGCTGGATCCATGGCTGCTACTCTGCCACGTGGTCCACAAGCTGACCTCTTCTAGCTATCTCCCTTTTAGCTGCCCTGTCTGCGAGATCCCCTAAGTGGTAGTTTCCACACCAACTCATAGAGAGAGAGAGAAAGAGAGAGAGAGAGAGAGAGAGAGAGAGAGAGAGAGAGAGAGAGAGAGAGAGAGAGACCTTGTAATACAACAGTTTGAAATGGGTTATCTCCATCAAGTTCTTTCTCAGAGCTCAAGGAACCCCATGAAAGAGGAGAATTGGGTAGAAGGAAGGAATGGAGGATACCAGGAGCACATGACCCTCTGAAACAACTTGGGCACAGCTCATATTAACTCAAAGAGACTGAAACAACATGCACAGGGTCTGTACAAATATGTGCCTCTGCACCTTTCAGTTTAGTTCTTTTGTGTGATTCCTGAATGCATTCCTGATTTTCGTGCCTTCTCTTGGAACTTTTTTGTTTTCTTGTTGGCTTGTTTTGCCAAAATTGATGAGATGATTTTTGTTTTATATTATATGTAATATAAATTAATTTTTATTGATTCTTTGTTAATTTCACATCATGCACCCCAATCCTACTCATCTCCCCATCCCTCCATAGCTGCTCTCTGTCCTTGCTCATATGTAAATATTTTATGTCCCCACCACACAAAACCAACAGAAACAGCAACATCAAAACCCATCATACTATGGAAGCTGCAGTGTGTCACAGTATGTCACACATACACCCTTTTGTCCAAGCATCTTTATTTGCAACCATTCCTTGCAATGAGGCTTCTATCGCTTCTTGACCTTTTGGCTAAGATCAAGTGTAGAAGATTTCCTGGCTTCTGTTACACTATCTTCATCTTCACCAGGACTATTCTCAATAATAAATACGTTTGTTGCCCCGTGTCTTGGAGATCCTGCGGCTTTGAATCTGTGGGACTTGCTCCTTTATGTACTCTAGTAGTTCACAGATGGAGTAGATGTTGGGGCGGGTCAACTCAAAACCCTCAATCTGGGCCTGGATAGTAGCTAAGAAAGTCAATCCACTAGTTCCTCCTTAACCAAACAACCAGAGCCAGTTCTCCAACACTATTCTGGCTAGTACACCCAAGTGCAAACAAGGGGTGAGGCCAGCTTTCCCCTGAGCTCATGTCTTCAGTTTTGTCTCATTAGAACCTTACCAAATTCATCTATACAGGTGCTGCCCAGGTGACGTATAAGGCCTGCTCTCCTGAGTGCAACAGCCAGTGAGGGGCAAGGCCAGCTCTTCTGCCTGCTATAGGTAGCAAGGGGAAAGGAGTGTGTGACCTGCTTCATAAAAAAGATAGACTGCAGAAACAAGCAGCCCCTGTGGCACATGGGAAGTCATTTTCAGATTGGCTCAGCTTAGGGTTAAAATGTATGATTACACAAATCTGCAATTGGTCAAAATGCAGAGTAAAACTGACCATTTCTTGCCCAACCCCTGTATCTACAATACAACCCCTATTTCTGAGGCTCAGGGAACATCTCAGCAAAGGATGCAGGAAGATTACTAAGAGCCAGAGGACCAAGATGTCTGCTAAGAAATTGTGTCTTCTATGTGTAACAGGGAAGTTTCACCCTTGAAGTCTCAACAATGTGGTTTCCCATATAAGACCTACGTAACTGGCATTGGTTGACACATTAGTGTGGATGGTGGTAATCTCATAAGACCCCAACCCTGGACAAAGAGCTACAGAACTTTAGTAAATGAGTGGGATGCTCAGTCTTTTCCAAGGATAAGCCTTATAGTTTGTCATCTAATATACCAAGTAGACAGTCCTAAAATATTTACATATGAGCAACACTGAATGGACCCAGCAAGTTGTATTTATATATTTATGTGTGTATAGATATGTATTAATAATAGTTAAAAAATGAGGGCACGAGCAAGTCAGGGAACATAGAAATTTGAGGGAGGAGAGGGTAGATATGATGTAAATTCAGTATTTATATATGAAATTCTCAAAAAAGTTGAAAAAGCTCCTAATGCCATACTATAATTGTGTGAATATTGGTGTGATGTATTGACTTTAAAGTAGATGTCACATTTTTGTTGTTGTTTGGGACAACATTGCAGTTCTTGTGAATGCTGCTAGCTTAAAAATCTAGCCTGTAAATTAAAAACAAATCTTAAGCCACCTTCACATTTCTCTGATGAAAATACACACCATTTTAGTACATTTTCTTATGTTAAGGGAACACTGAGCAAAATACATTCATATGAGGCTCCATTAAGTCATTTCAAATTGTGGCAACAACATTGGTGGAACAATGACCAGTAACCAAAAGCCAAAGCAGACTTAGCTGAGTGGATGAGAGCAGCAACAACAAAAGACCTGAAGATGTTCATATATTATTATTGCTATTATATAATATTAGTAAGACAAGGTAGACTCGATCCATCAGCCATTCAATCAAACATTTGCCATTTACCTTGAAACAAGAAACCTACCTGTTGATGACTTCCATGCTATCACACATACACTAAACTACCCCTACTTTATAAACAGAATGTAAAAGGAAATCTTAGAAGATAAAAGAAATGAAATTTTATGACTGACATTTGATAAATTTTGTGCATCTTGGATGAAATGATATTGCTTTCCAGCATATTTCAATATCCTCTGGCTAGAGGGCCAGTTACATTCAACAACCTCAATTATCGTGCCTATTTTATATTAAAATCAGGCTTACTATTCTGAAGTAGCACCCACTGCAAAACAAGGGCAGAAAAATCACATGTCATTTTCTAATGTAGGTTGCCTTAAAGAGGCTACTTTGATTGACAGCCACATTACACTGTATATTTTTACGAAGCCACTTGATCAGAAGAGTGTCTCATCCCCACTATTTCAACTTGTCTTTTCAGTATGAACTTTAGGCGACTCAAGTGTGAACAGCATTTAATTATAGACTCACTTCTTCATTGAGAATGACAGGATCTTATGCATCTGTTTGTCAACTAGACTGTTACAAGAAAATGAAGATTGAATACCAACATGAAATCTGCACCACAGTTACCTAACTGTAGTTGCTCATCCTTTGTACTAAGAATAATAGACTTTAAAAAAAAAACAAAATACATGTTTTAGCGAATTTTCCATGCTTGTCAATAACTGCTAGTAAGTATCTGCTATGTGCATATGAATATTGTTTAACTCATTTCAATATTTTAATATTAAATGAGATAATAAAAGACCAGGGAGCTTCTTTTAAAAAAATCACATATTTTAATATTTTCTAGAAAGGTTGTTCTTTTCCAAGATTTTATTTCATGTTTTACTGTATGTATGTCTATGTCTGTTTTTGTGGAGGGCAGAAGAGGGCCTGTCAGAGTCCACTGAGCAGGAGCTATAAGGCAGTTTTGGGCTGCTTCATGTGGGTGCTAGGAACTGAACATGGGTTCTTACCAAAATCCTATAGTAAACCCCTGAGCTATTTCCTCAGCCCCAACATTTTTCTAATGAAGAAGCTAGAACTAAAGAGTAAATCGTCAACTGCCAATACATTGTTCTTGCATCCATCTACACTGCATGGGGAGTCTCAATAGTTTGTCTCTTCTTTTTTTTCTCCATCTTCATTAAATTGGTTATTTCTTATTTACATTTCAATTGTTATTCCCTTTTCCGGTTTCCAGGCCAACATCCCCCTAACCCCTCCATCTCCCCTTCTATATGGGTATTCCCCTCCCCATCCTCCACCCTTATTACTGCCCTCCCCACAACAATCACGTTCACTAGGGGTTCAGTCTTGGCAGAACCAAGGGCTTCCCCTTCCACTGGTGCTCTTACTAGGCTATTCATTGTTACCTATGCAGTTGGAGCCCAGGGTCAGTCCATGTATAGTCTTTGGGTAGTGGCTTAGTCCCTGGAATAAGTAGCCTTCCTCTACACAAAAGAGAAACAAGCTGAGAAAGAAATTAGGAAATGACACCTTCATAATAGTCCCAAATAATATAAAATACCTCGGTGTGACTTTAACCAAGCAAGTGAAAGACCTGTACAATCAGAACTTCAAGCCTATGAAGAAAGAAATTGAAGAAGTCCTCAATTGAAGATGGAAAGGTCTCTCATGCTCATGGATTGGCCGGATTAATATAGTAAAAATGGCCATTTTACCAAAAGTGATCTACAAATTCAATGCAGTCCCCATCAAAATTCCAATCCAATTCTTCATAGAGTTAGACAGAAAAATTTGCAAATTCATCTGGAATAACAAAAAACCCAGGATAGCTAAAACTATCCTTAACAATAAAAGGACTTCCGGGGGTATCACTATCCCTGAACTTAAGCAGTATTACAGAGCAATAGTGATAAAAACTGTATAGTATTGGTACAGAGACAGGCAGGTAGACCAGTGGAATAGAATTGAAGACCCATAAATGAACCCACACACCTATGGTCACTTGATTTTTGACAAAGGAGCCAAAACCATCCAATGGGAAAAGATAACATTTTCA
Organism: Rattus norvegicus; assembly: GCF_021556685.1. Taxonomy (NCBI): domain Eukaryota; kingdom Metazoa; phylum Chordata; class Mammalia; order Rodentia; family Muridae; genus Rattus; species Rattus norvegicus. The sequence goes on from NC_141547.1 coordinate 45,240,120, forward strand.
GCAAATGGTGGCTGGTTTAGCTGGAGGTCAGCTTGTAGAAGAATGCAGATCGATCCATTCTTATCACCCTGTACAAAGCTTAAGTCCAAGTGGATCAAAGACCTCCATATCAAACCAGATACACTTGAACTAATAGAAGAAAAAGTGGGGAAGAACCTCGAACCCATAGGCACTGGAGAAAATTTCCTGAACTAAACACCAATGGCTTCTGCTCTAAGATAAAGAATCAACAAATGGGATCTCATAAAACTGCAAAGCTTTTGTAAAGCAAAGGACACTGTTGTTAGGACAGAACGGCAACCAACAGATTGGGAAAAGATCTTTACCAATCCTACAAATGATAGAGGGTTCATATCCAAAATATACAAAGAACTCATGAACTTAGACTGCAGGGAAACAAATAACCCTATTAAAAATGGGGTTCAGAGCTAAACAAAGAATTCACAGCTATCTCTTACTTCTTAAAGCTGACCTCCAGCCCAGGTGTCCCTCAGTACTAGGATCCTGCTAGAAGTAATGTGTGTCAATTTCCAGTACTGACCTACTGACTCACAATCAGCATTTTGGCATGATTTCCAGGTATTTAGTCAGTTTAAGAGGTACCTGGAAACAAAAATAATTAAATGTAATTTCAACATTGGAATAAAGAGCTATTAACATATATAATTATGAAATAAAGCAAGTAGGAATTTCATTCCTGTTAATTATTGCTATAAATAGTGATAGAATTGGCTTCTCTTTCTTTTATTCAACATATTTTTTAATGATTATTCAGGAATTTTACGTGATGCACCCCAATCTCACTAACTTCCCAGTCTTCCTACGTCTAGATCCCAACTCATGACCTCTTTCTAGAAAATAGATGAAGGAAAACAGAAAATAATTTAATGTGTTTTGCCCACATACTTTTTGGATTATGGTCAAACTTCCAATGGCCAGCTGTTAAACAACAACAACACAACAACAGCAACAACAACAAAAACTTGGTCCTTCCCCATCCCTATCTCAGCAGAACCATCAACAATAAAGAGCTACATTTCAGCATCCCAATCACAATTTATATGCGTTCTCTTTAACAGCTTCAGGTGATGCAAATTTTCATAGTATACTAAATAAATAATTTATGTTAATATTTTCAGTGAATCAGTCATTTATCATAGATAGTTAACATATGTCATTTGGATATCCTGTTTTTAGAAAATATATAGTACACCTAATAATATGTTAGGTCATAATATTATTTCACCAATGGCCACTGTCATTTTTTTTTATGTAAAGAAACCAAGCAACAATGTTTAAGCAATTAAACAAGATAGGTGAATGTATCCACTGGGCCTTCCCATTTTGCCTGTTAGGAAAAGTTAACCATTAACACCAAAAGCTCTGGAAAGTCTGGATCCAGTGACTTTTCCTCAAACAGACTTAATATAGTGGCCATAGAGGTGCAGCTCCAGAGGTTTCTTAATCAATGGAATGTCCTCACTGGAGAAGAGACCTCTATTCTTCCTTCAACAATCTGACAGAACCATGGTTGGGGCTATCACTGCTCCTGTTAAGTCACTGGTTTAGCTGATAGAATAGGGCTGTGTGCCCAAGGAGAGAAGAAGAAAGAATAGACTGGCCCCTGCAAAAGACAAGAAAGCAGTTGCTTCTCAAAAAGAAGGGGTAATTTTGTTTGTTTTATTTTTAAATGAACACATCAAAGTAAGAGATTGTTGGAAGAAGAAAAGTTTCAATGGGAGGGGATGATGAAAGGATAATGGGAGTGGTGGTTAAAATATCCCAAACTCAGGGTGGAGAGGTAGATCAGAAGGTAAGGGTACAGACTACTCTTCCAGAGGACCCAGGTTCAATTCCTAGCACCTGCAAGGCAGCTCACAACTGTCTGTAATGACAGGATCCAACATCCTCACACAGACATGCATACAGGCAAAACGTCAATGCACACAAGATAAAAATCAATAAAGAAACCCCAAACTAAGTGTATGCGAAATTGTCAAATGTTTGAACTAACCAGGTCCCATTGTATAGTTCCAATCTAATGGTCATACAGATGGCCATGGTTAAATTAAATGAGCCACAAAGTAAACTAAGAGTTAGTAGTCTGGGAAAGGGGATGGCAGGGAGGAGGGACAAAAGGGCAATAAGAGAGAAATTGAAATGCAGTAGATACTGGTATGAAATTGTCAAAACACTAACTCATTTGAAGAAGCAGCCACACAAGGTGAATCCCATTCACATAGTCATACTCACATCTACAACAGAAGATATGCAGAGTTTTCTTTTGTGATTATTTTTGAATACTCCCCACTGTTCGACAATAATACATATTAGAAACGAAAATTTTTCTGAAGTGCTTTGATTTCATTTTCAATTGCACTTTATTGAATCACCAAGGCAGTGGCTTTCATCTGTGTGTGATGACTGGGAGCACCCACACTGACATCTCTGGAAGAATATGAAGTACACTTCTCTGTATCAACCCTGAACTATTCTGAAAGACAGAGTGAGAGGGGGTGGGGGAACACAAAGGTAGAACACATGGTTCAAATGAGACGCATCTCTACTTGGGTATTTGTGGAGGCAAACTTTTCTCTAAATTGAGTTTCAAGTGGATATTTGTTATGGTTTGAATGTTAAGTATGCTCCATTGGCTCCTGCGTTGGACACTTGATCCCTAACTGGTGTTAATATTTTGATAGATTTAACACTTTAAAGAGGAGATAACTAACTGAACGACTGTGGAGACAGGAGGATTCCTGAAGCTCCTGCTAGCCTAGCTAATCATTAAGCTCTAGGTACAATAAGTGACACTAGCGTAAGATGACAAGTGACTGAGAAAGATGCTCCACACTGACCTCTGGCTTCTAGATGGACATACACACACACACACACACACACACACACACACACACACACACACACACACACACCTGTGCCCACACACTCGTGTATGTACACACAAGTGCACACAACGAGTCTCCTTCACCATTTGTTTCTGTGGCAGTTATGTTTTGCTGAAAGACACGGGCCCAAGCAACCACGGACGACATCCCTCTAATGCTGTGAGCAAAATAATTCCCCCTTGTTAAAAAAAAATCTTAATTAAAAACTGTAAAGTTTCTTGGTTTTAATAATGCTTATTTTATTTTACAGAAGCTAAATGTGGATCATATTCCTTTTTCAGGTACCTCCACCAACCATGCAAAGCCCATCTGGTCAGATTGCAAGTTCTTGTTAGGAGAACAGGCTGCAGGTGGGATTCTGCTAATGAAAAAACATAGTATTCAGCATCTGAACTGTACAGCTTTACAAGGCAGTAAATTGTTGAATGCACAGAGCAATTGTTGGTCTTATTTCTTTCATGATCCTGATATGTGTGTTGATTGATATGAGTGATTAAAATAAGAATTACCAATGTTGAAAGTATAAATTATATAGAAGGGGAGGGGGAGGAAATAGGGGGATGTTGGCCTGGAAACCGGGAATAACATTTGAAATGTAAATAAGAAATACCCAATTTAACAATGATGGAAAAAAAAGAAAGTATAAATTATTAGGGTCTTTTACCCACAATTATGGAGATAAATAAGAGAAAAATGATTAATCAGTGCTGTCTCATTCAAGTAAACTTTTACTGCACACACATGTGGTCTAGGTCATCATAAATTTTTAAGCCACTGGGACAAGATTCCAGTTTCCTCAATCTTTCATTACAGATGAATTAATACATTCATTATCTTTCCTTTACTAGTCTTTAACTTTTAAAAAGTACTTTTTTGACTTTTGGATTTTGTCTGTTGCAAATGTTTTAATTAATTTCTAAGCTCTAATTTAACTCATAAGCTAATGATCACTTTCAAATCATATACAAATTTCTTACAGTCTGACATAATTAATATTAACTCCCATTGTTTGACAACTACTGTGTCTGTAATAGTGGGATGTTGCTTATCCTAGTCTTTATGCCCTCCCTTATTTTATTATCTCTCTCTCCACAACCTTTACTGTCTTCAACAAAGTGCTCCACAAGATCCTAATCTCCTAGAAATTTCCCTGAAGTCTTTTCAATGAGTTTTCTTTTTAACCGGAACACTGAAATCCTCTCTGGTGTAGTACAAATCTTTCTTCATTTCCTGACAGTTGCTTCAAAGGTGTTTCATTTTTTCCTTTCTTTTTTCTTTTCTTTTCTTTTCTTTTTTTTTTTTAGAAACTAGTAAGCCTCATTACACTCAGATTGCCATCTTGTTCTGAGCTTTTAATACTTTGTTCAAGGCGTGTTACTAAGGCGGCAGGGGACGGCTCCCTGCCTGTAAAGATATTCACAGCTTGAGTGGGCTGTGAAAGCCATCACCTTGGGCAGCGCAGACACAGCGTGAAAGGAAGAACATTGAATATATGTCTCTTTCCGGTTCCTAGACTATAGCTGCTTTCAACTCTTCATCTCCTCAGACTCGAAGTCTGCTACTAAAATAAACTCCTAAAGAAGTCAGAGCCCTTTCCTAATTTTCTAGTAAATATAGAATGGTAATTGAATTGAGGCCCTACAAATTAAGACTGTGTGGTTTTGTTTTTATCATTAGCAACAGAGACACTATAAAAAAAGAAGGCAAAATCCAAAAGTTTGTACTTAATCTTCCACTGCTAAATTTAAAAAGCTTTGTGTGGCACGGACGTGAAGTATGCCGATGAATTCGCGAGATATTTTCAGCAGAAAGGCCAGCCATCTGCCCATTCTGCGTCTCTCTGTCTTCATGCTCTTCTTTGTCCTACGCTCAGTGGATCATCCTTCTAGTTTTAAAGCGATACGCAAAGTTGAAGAAGACATATACAGGTTAGCAAGTTTACTTCCTCTGAGAAGCTACATATGTACTGTACTTGTGAAAGTGTTGTTATACAAACCAGTATATTAATGCAAACATGTAGAAAAAGGGTTGGTAGAATTCTCACTAAACCATTAAAATAACTAAAATAAACTCCTGAAAAAGTCAGAGCCCTTTTCTAATTTGACTAGTAAATATAGAAATGTAATTGAATCGAGACCCTTCAAATTTATATATAGTTTAACTGCAGGTAAGGAGGGGAATGGCTTGAGGTAGATGAAGACATGAACACAAACTTTTATGAACATATTTTATTCTTAACATTGTGTTAAAACATCCCTTTTCTTTTTCCAGTTTTTTTCTCCATCTTTATTAACTTGGGTATTTTCTATTTACATTTCAATTGTTATTTCTTTTCCAAGTTTCCTGGCCAACATCCCCCAAAACCCTCCCCCTCCGCTTCTGTATGGGTGTTCCCCTCCAAATCCTCAGCCCATTACCGCCCTTCCCCCAACAATCACGTTCACTGGGGGTTCAGTCTTGGCAGGACCAAGGACTTCCCTTCCACTGGTGCTCTTACTAGGCTATTCATTGCTACCTATGCAGTTGGAGCTCAGGGTAAGTCCACATATAGTCTTTGGGGAGTGACTTAGTCCCTGGAAGTTCGGGTTGGTTGGCATTGTTGTTCATATGAGGTCTCAAGCCCCTTCAAGCTCTTCCAGACCTTTCTCTGATTCCTTCAATGGGGGTCCCGATCTCAGTTCAGTGGATTGCTGCTGGCATTCGCCTATGTATTTGCTGTAATCTGGGTGTGTCTCTCAGGAGAGATCAAATCCAGTTCCTGTCGGCCTGCACTTCTTTGCTTCATCCATCTTATCTAGTTTGGTGGCTGTATATGTATGGACCACATGTGGGGCAGGCTCTGAATGGGTGTTCCTTCAGCCTCTATTCTAAACATTGCCTCCCTATTCCCTCTCAAGGGTATTCTTGTTCCCCTTTTAAAGAAGGAGTGAAGCATTCGCATTTTGGTCATCCTTCTTGAGTTTCATGTGCTCTGTGCATCTAGGGTAATTCAAGCATTTGGGCTAATAGCTACTTATCAATGAGTGCATACCATGTGTGTTTTTCTGTGATTGGGTTACATCACTCAGGATGATATTTTCCAGTTCCATCCATTTGCCTACGAATTTCATAAAGTCATTGTTTTTGATAGCTGAGTAGTATTCCAGGTGTAGATGTACCACATTTTCTGTATCCATTCCTCTATTGAAGGACATCTGGGTTCTTTCCAGCTTCTGGCTATTATAAATAAGGCTGCTATGAACATAGTGGAGCACGTGTCTTTGTTATAGGTTGGGGCATCTTTTGTGTATATGCCCAAGAGAGGTATAGCTGGGTCCTCAGGTAGTTCAAGGTCCAATTTTCTGAGGAACCTCCAGACTGATTTCTAGAATGGTTGTACCAGTCTGCAATCCCACCAACAATGGAGGAGTGTTCCTCTTTCTCCAAATCCTCGCCAGCATCTGCTGACACTCAAGTTTTTGATCTTAGCCATTCTCACTGGTGTGAGGTGAAATCTCAGTGTTGTTTTGATTTGCATTTCCCTTATGACTAAAGATGTTGAACACTTCTTTAGGTGTTTCTCAGCCATTCGGCATTCCTCAGCTGTGAATTCTTTGTTTAGCTCTGAACCCCAATTTTAATAAGGGTATTTGTCTTCCTGTGGTCTAACTTCTTGAGTTCTTTGTATATTTTGGATATAAGCCCTCTATCTGTTGTAGGATTGGTAAAGATCCTTTCCCAATCTGTTGGTTGCCCTTTTGTCCTTACAACAGTGTCCTTTGCCTTACAGAAGCTTTGCAGTTTTATGAGATCCCATTTGTTGATTCTTTATCTTAGAGCAGAAGCCATTGGTGTTTAGTTCAGGAAATTTTCTCCAGTGCCTATGGGTTCGAGGTTCTTCCCCACTTTTTCTTCTATTAGTTCAAGTGTATCTGGTTTGATATGGAGGTCCTTGATCCACTTGGACTTAAGCTTTGTACAGGGTGATAAGAATGGATCGATCTGCATTCTTCTACAAGCTGACCTCCAGCTAAACCAGCCACCATTTGCTGAAAATGTTATCTTTTCCCATTGGATGGTTTTGGCTCCTTTGTCAAAAATCAAGTGACCATAGGTGTGTGGGTTCATTTATGGGTCTTCAATTCTATTCCACTGGTCTATCTGCCTGTCTCTGTACCAATACCATATAGTTTTTATCACTATTGCTCTGCAATACTGCTTGAGTTCAGGGATAGTGATACCACCGGAAGTCCTTTTATTGTTGAGGATAGTTTTAGCTATCCTGGGTTTTTTGTTATTCCAGGTGAATTTGCAAATTGTTCTGTCTAACTCTATGAAGAATTGGGTTGGAATTTTGATGGGGATTACTTTGAATTTGTAGATCACTTTTGGTAAAATGGCCATTTTTACTATATTAATCCGGCCAATCCATGAGCATGGGAGATCTTTCCAACGTCTTAGGTCTTCTTCAATTTCTTCAGAGGCTTGAAGTTCTTATCGTACAAGAGATCTTTCCATCTTCTGAGGTCTTCTTCAATTTCTTTCTTCAGAGGCTTGAAGTTCTTATCATACAGGTCTTTCACTTGCTTGGTTAAAGTCACACTGAGGTATTTTATATTATTTGGGACTATTATGAAGGGTGTCGTTTCCCTAATTTCTTTCTCAGCTTGTTTTTCTTTTGTGTAGAGGAAGGCTACTGATTTATTTGAGTTAATTTTATACCTAGATACTTTGCTGAAAGTGTTTATTAGGTTTAGTAATTCTCTGGTAGAACTTTTGGGATCACTTAAGTATACAATCATATCATCTGCAAATAATGATGTTTTGACTTCCTTTCCAATCTGTATCCCTTTGATCTCCTTTTGTTGTCTGATTGCTCTGGCTAGGACTTTGAGAATTTAGTGGGATTGCTTCAAGTTTCTCTCCATTTAGTTTAATATTAGCTACTGGTTTGCTGTATATGGCTTTTACTATGTTTAGGTATGGGTCTTGAATTCCTGTTCTTTCCAGGACTTTTATCTTGAAGGGGTGTTGAATTTTGTCAAAGCTTTCTCGGCATCTAATGAAATGATCATGTGGTTTTTATCTTTCAGTTTGTTTGTATAGTGGATTACCTTGATGGTTTTCCGTATATTAAACCATCCCTGTATCCCTGGAATGAAGCCTATTTGATCATGATGGATGATTGTTTTGATGTGCTCTTGGACTCAGTTTGCAAGAACTTTATTGAGTATTTTTGCATCGATATTCATAAGGGAAATTGGTCTGAAGTTCTCTTTCTTTGTTGGGTCTTTGTGTTGTTTATGTATAAGAGTAATTGTGGCTTCACAGAAGGAATTCGGTAGCGCTCCACCTGTTTTAATTTCGTGGAATAGTTTGGATAATATTGGTATGAGGTCTTCTATGAAGGTCTGATAGAATTATGCACTGAACCCATCTGGACCTGAGCACTTTTTGGTTGGCAGACTTTTAATGACTGCATCTATTTCTTTAGGAGTTATGGGGTTGTTTAAATGGTCTATTTGTTCCTGATTTAACTTGGGTACCTGGTATCTGTCTAGGAAATTGTCCATTTCGTCCAGATTTTCCAGTTTTGTTGAATATAGGCTTTTGCAGTAGGATCTGATGATTTTTTGAATTTCCTCTGGCTCTGTTGTTATGTCCTTTTTCATTTCTGATTTTGTTAATTAGGACACACTCTCTGTGTCCTCTGGTTAGTCTGGCTAAGGGTTTATCTATCTTGTTGATTTTCTCAAAGAATCAGCTTTTGGTTTTGTTGTCTCTTTGTGTAGTCCTTTTTGTTTCTACTTGGTTGATTTCAGCTCTGAGTTTGACTATTTCCTTCCTTCTACTCCTCCTGGGTGTATTTGCCCTCTTTTTGCTCTAGAGCTTTTAGGTGTACTGTCAAGCTGCTGATATATGTATGCTCTCTTCTGTTTCTTTCTGCAGGCACTCAGAGCTATGTGTTTTCCTCTTAGCACAGCTTTCATTGTGTCCCATAAGTTTGGGTATGTTGTATCTTCATTTTCATTAAATTTTAAGAAATCTTTAATTTCTTTCTTTATTTCTTCCTTGACCAGGTTTTCAATGAGTAGAGCATTATTCAATGTATATTTGGGCATTCTTTCCTTAATGTTATTGAAGACCAGCTTTAGCCTGTGGTGGTCTGATAGGGCACATGGGATTATTTCTATCTTTCTGTATCTGTTGAGGCCTGTTTTATGGCCGATTATACGGTCAGTTTTGGAGTAAGTACCATGAGGTGGTGAGAAAAATATATCCTTTTGTTTTAGAATAGAATGTTCTATAAATATCTGTTAAATCCATTTGGTTCATGACTTCTCTTAGTCTGTCTATGTCTCTGTTTAATTTCTCTTTCCATGATCTGTCCATTGATTAGAGTGCGGTGTTGAAATCTCCTACTATTATTGTGTGAGGTCCAGTGTGTGCTTTGAATTTAGTAAAGTTTCTTTTATGTATGTAGGTGCCCTTTTGTTTGGAACATAGATATTTAGGATTGAGAGTTCATCTTGGTGGATTTTTCCTTTGATGAATATGAAGTGTCCTTCCTCTTCTTTTTTGAATACTTTTGTTTGAAAATCGATTTTATTCGATATTAGAATGGATACTCCAGCTTGCTTCTTCAGATCATTTGCTTGGAAAATTGTTTTCCAGCCTTTTACTCTGAGGTAGTGTGTGTCTTTGTCTCTGAGGTATTTTTCCTGTAGGCAGTAAAATGTTGGGTCCTCATTGTGTATCCAGTATGTTAATCTGTGTTTTTTTAATGGGGAATTAAATCCATTGATGTTGAGAGATATTAAGGAATAGTGATTGTTGTTTCCTTTTATATTTGTGTTTGGAGGTGAGATTATGTTTGTGCTTATCTTCTCTTTGTTTTGATGCAAAATGATTAGTTTCTTGCTTTTTCTAGGGTGTAACTTGCCTCCTTACATTGGGCTTTACCTTTTATTATTCTTTGTAGCACTGGATTTGTCGAAAGATATTGTGTAAACTTTGTTTTGTCATGGAATATCTTGGTTTCTCCATCTATGTTATTTGAGAGCTTTGCTGGATACAGTATACCGGGCTGGCATTTGTGTTCTCTTAGGGTCTGTATTATATCTGTCCAGGATCTTCTAGCTTTCATTGTCTCTGGTGAGAAAGAAGACTGGTGTAATTCTGATATGTCTGCCTTTATATGTTACTTGACATTTTTCCCTTACTGCTTTTAATATTCTTTCTTTATTTTGTGCATTTGGTTCTTTTGCCTATTATGTGACGAGAGGAGTTTCTTTTCTGGTCCAATCTATTTGGAGTTCTGTAGGCTTCTTTTAAGTTTATGGGCATGTCTTTCTATAGGTTAGGAAGTTTTCTGCTATGATTTTGTTGAAGATATTTACTGGTCTTTTGAGTTGGGAGTCTTCACTCTCTTCTATACCTATTATCCTTGTGTTTGATCTTCTCATTGTGTCTTGGATTTCCTGTATGTTTTGGGCCAGTAGCTTTTTGTGTTTTACATTATCTTTGACTGTTGTGTCAATGATTTCTATGGAATCTTCTGCTCCTGAGATTCTTTCTTCTATCTCTTGCATTTTGTTGGTGATGCTTGTATCTTAGGCTCCTTGTCTCTTCCTTTGGTTTTCTATATCCAGGGTTGTCTCCCTTTTTGCTTTCTTTATTGCTTCTATTTCCATTTTAATTCCTTAACTTGTTTGATTGTGTTTTCCTGGAATTCTTTCAGGGATTTTTGTGATTCCTCTCTATAGGCTTCTGCTTGTTTATTTGTGTTTTCCTGCATTTCTCTAAGGGAGTTCTTTATGTCTTTCTTGAATTCCTCTGTCATCATGATCAAATGTGATTTTAAGTCTAGAACTTGCTTTTCTGGTGTGTTTGGATATTCAGTGTTTGCTTTGGTGGGAGATTGGGCTCTGAGGATGCTGTGTAGTCTTGGTTTCCGTTGCTTGGGTTCCTACACTTGCCTCTTGCCATCATGTTGTCTCTAGTGTTACCTTGTTGTGCTGTTTCTGACAGTGCTTAGGCCTTTGTGTCAGGAGTGCTGTAGATCTGTTTTCCTGTTCTCTTTCAGCCAGTTATGGGAACAGAGTATTCTATTTTCAGGCGTGTAATCATTCCTGTCTACTGGTCTTCTGCTGTTCCTGTGGGCATGTGTCCTGAATCCACCTGGCAGGTCACTCGGAGCAGAAATGTTGGTCTTACCTCTGGTCTCGATCCTGGAGATGCTATTCAGACCTCGGTGTCAGTTCTTTTTGAGGGCAGCAACAAGAAGGGCCTGCCCTGCCTTCTCTTGGGACCCTGTGCACATAGGGCCCAGATGGCACTAGGTATTTTCCTCTAGAGTCAGAAATGTGGGCAGAGAGTTGTCTCCTCTGGCTTCCCAGACATGTATGCCCCTCTGAAGGTCTAGCTCTCCCTCCCATGGGGTTTGGGTACAGGGAGCTGTTTGACCGGGTTCCTACAGATCTGTGCGGTGTCCTGCTTTTTTCAATTTTTGATACAATATGTGCTGATCATATTCTTTCCCCAACCCCAACTACTTCCAGATCCTCCCCACCTCCCTACCTTCCCAACTTTTTGTTCTTTCTCTCTTTCAAACCCTTATGACAACCAACCAACCAACCACCCAACCAACCAACTGACTGACCAACTGAGCAACCAACCAACCAACCAACCAACCAACCAACCAACCAACCAACCAAAAGCAACAAAACAAAAATCAAATAACAGAAAAAACACCCCAATAAAACAAAAATACTAAAATAGAATGTACTGTGCACAAACACACACAACAACTGTGTAGTATGTTTTGTGTCAGCTGACTATCTACTTTTGTGTCTGGGGCCTGTCTTAGACTGCGGTTCATATGACACTTCATTAGAGAAAAACTGATTTTCTCCTTCCCAGTAGGCATCAATTTCAAATAGGTCTTTGGTTAGCAGTGGAACTTTGTGTTCACTCTGCCTTCTCAGTAATGAGATTTTTTGTGCTTTGAAACTATGTGGGTCTTCTACATGAAGTCATGGTCTCTGTGAGTTCATAGGTGCCGATGCAGGTCTTCTGCGTGGTGTCACAGCCTCTGTGAGTTTATATGTGTATTATCTTGCAGTCACCCGCCACCACCTCTTCCTCTTAAAAATCTTTCCATCTCCTTGTCTTCATAAATATCTGAGTCTTAAGGTTTGATAAAGATGTCCTTACTTAACTTGTGTGAACATTTTCTTCTCTGCACTCTCTCCTTTCTTTCCTTCCCCCTCCTTTTATAGAATTGAAGATACTTTAAAGCTATTGCTTGCTAGAAAGTATATAAAGTATAATTTTAAATCATAGATGAAGTCCCAACTCTTTATCATTCATGTGGAGCCGCAATTTCCAATGAGAGAGAAGCAAGCCACACTGAATACAAATAAGTAGAAGAATAGAAAACAGCCATTGTTTTACTTAAAAATTTTTCCAATAAGAAAGAAATTAGAATTGGAACGCACAGGAGAAGGAAGCTATGTGTGAGCTACATTTTTAAAAGCATCATTAATTTAGGGAATTAATAAGAGAAACAGACCCACAACTCAAAAGACAACAGGGAAGTGTGTTATAGGAAGGGAGACTATTATCAAGTTGGGTTCTCTTGGCTATGGCGGAATGGTGGACAGCTCACAGAAATGCAAGAATTTAGGTAATTGATATAAATCCACAAGAAGTCTTGAGGAGCCAGAGGATGATTTTAAAGACAAGGGCATGTCTATTTAAAAAAAGATGCAGTGACTGCTAATAGACTGAGGGCTGAAATCTTCCCTCAGTGAAAACAAACTTGTTCAAACAAATACTGGCCTTTCTCCAAAGAAAAGAATTACCACAGATTTTGTACCGAAACAAAGAAGAACCCATAACCAGGATTTGCTTTTTATCGGACAACTTCATTGTGGCCATTTCAGCAATAATGCGGCAGTAATTAGATTCTCCAAAGATTCCTTGTAACCTAGTTAAATTATCAGCTCCTCCTAGCATGTGACGCTGAAATCTCACAGGGCAAACTGTGCTACTTTTTAATAAAAACTATCTGGACAGCAGTTAAGTGGAGCATTAACCTGTTTTGGGGAAAAATAAATCTGCTGACACTGGCATGTCTTTGGAAATTAAGTGTCTAGAAGGAAAATAAAAGTGATATTTCTAAATTTGGGGAGTGAAGGAAGGTATATTAGGGAGCCAAGTAGTTATCCATATTGTGTGTGTGTCTGTGTGTGTGTGTGTGTGTGTGTGTGTGTGTGTGTTTTAAATGGCACCCATTATGGACAAATTATTCGCTGTTAGATATGATGGTAAATACATACCAAAAGGTGAATACTTTGCCTTAAAAATATTTAGGGGCATATAGGAAAACTTTCAATATCTCTCATACAGTTAAAGTATTTTATATAGTTCTATAAATTCTACATGGTAACTTAATATACTTCAGAAAATGGAGAAAAAACAAAGGAAAAATAAAATTATTAATCCAATCACTCATAAATGCCTACTATTAGTACTATTGGTGTACTTAGTCTCTTTTTCCCTCATGTGTAGCTTTTCTGCTTGAAACCAACCTATTTTTCTACTATATGGAGTCCTAGGAACAGAGATTCCAGATGAGAGGGTATAGACATTTTTAAGAGTCTTGAAACATATTAATATTACTGATTTTGAGAGAGGTCACATTAGCTCAATACACTTGGCTGCATTCCACTAGATCTTTAAAAAGTTCTCCCTATGGACCACATGTGGGGCAGGCTCTGAATGGGTGTTCATTCTGCCTCTGTTCTAAACTTTGCCTCCCTATTCCCTGCCAAGGTATTCTTGTTCCCCTTTTAAAGGAGTGAAGCATTAGCATTTTGGTCATCCTTCTTGAGTTCCATATGTTCTGTGCATCTAGGGTAATTCGAGCATTTGGGCTAATATCCACTGTCAATGAGTGCATACCATGTGTGTTTTTCTGTGATTGGGTTACATCACTCAGGATGATATTTTCCAGTTCCATCCATTTGCCTACGAATTTCATAAAGTCATTGTTTTTGATAGCTGAGTAATGTTCCATTGTGTAGATGTACCACATTTTCTGTATCCATTCCTCTATTGAAGGACATCTGGGTTCTTTCCAACTTCTGGCTATTATAAATAAGGCTGCTATGAACATAGTGGAGCACGTGTCTTTGTTATATGTTGGGGAATATTTTGTGTATATGCCCAAGAGAGGTATAGCTGGGTCCTCAGGTAGTTCAAGGTCCAATTTTCTGAGGAACCTCCAGACTGATTTCCAGAATGGGTATACCAGTCTGCAATCCCACCAACAATGGAGGAGTGTTCCTCTTTCTCCACATCCTCGCCAGCATCTGCTGTCACCTGAGTTTTTGATCTTAGCCATTCTCACTGGTGTGAGGTGAAATCTCAGGGTTGTTGTGATTTGCATTTCCCTTATGACTAAAGATGTTGAACACTTCTTTAGGTGTTTCTCAGCCATTCGGCATTCCTCAGCTGTGAATTCTTTGTTTAGCTCTGAACCCTATTTATTTTCTTTATTAACTTGAGTATTTCTTATTTACATTTCGCTTGTTATTCCCTTTCCCAGTTTCCAGCCAACATCCCTCCCCTCCCCTTCTATATGGCTGTTCCCCTCCATATTCTCTCCCCATTACCGCCCTCCCCCCAACAATCACGTTCACTGGGGTTCAGTCTTAGCAGGACCAAGGGCTTCCCATTCCACTGGTGCTCTTACTAGGCTATTCATTCCTACCTATGATGTTGGAGTTCAGGGTCAGTTCATGTATAGTCTTTGGGTAATGGCTTAGTCTGTGGAAGCTCTGATTGCTTGGCATTGTTGTTCATATGGGGTCTCGAGCCTCTTCAAGCTCTTCCAGTCCTTTCTCTGATTCCTTCAACATCTGAACCCCATTTTTTGAAGCTAGTATTTTTTTTTCCTTTTTTTTTATTAACTTGAGTATTTCTCATATACACTTCGAGTGTTATTCCCCTTCCCGGTTTCCGGGCAAACATCCCCCTCCTCCTCCCCTTCTTTATGGGTATTCCCATCCCCATCCTCCCCCCTCTTGCCGCCCTCCCCCCAACAATCTAGTTCACTGGGGGTTCAGTCTTAGCAGGACCCAGGGCTTCCCCTTCCACTGGTGCTCTTACTAGGATATTCATTGCTACCTATGAGGTCAGAGTCCAGGGTCAGTCCATGTATAGTCTTTAGGTAGTGGCTTAGTCCCTGGAAGCTCTGGTTGCTTGGCATTGTTGTACATATGGGGTCTCAAACCCCTTCAAGCTCTTCCAGTTCTTTCTCTGATTCCTTCAATGGGGGTCCTATTCTCAGTTCAGTGGTTTGCTGCTGGCATACGCCTCTGTGTTTGCTGTATTCTGGCTGTGTCTCTCGGGAGAGATCTACATCCGGCTCCTGTCGGCCTGCACTTCTTTGCTTCATCCATCTTGCCTAATTGGATGGCTGTGTATGCATAGGCCACATGTGGGGCAGGCTCTGAATGGGTGTTCCTTCAGTCTCTGTTTTAATCTTTGCCTTCTCTTCCCTGCCAAGGGTATTCTTGTTCCCCTTTTAAAGAAGGAGTGAAGCATTCACATTTTGATCATCTGTCTTGAGTTTCATTTGTTCTAGGCATCTAGGGTAATTCAAGCATTTGGGCTAATAGCTACTTATCAATGAGTGCATACCATGTGTGTTTTTCTGTGATTGGGTTACCTCACTCAGGATGATATTTTCCAGTTCAGACCATTTGCCTACGAATTTCATAAAGTCATTGTTTTTGATAGCTGAGTAATATTCCATTGTGTAGATGTACCACATTTTCTGTATCCATTCCTCTGTTGAAGGGCATCTGGGTTCTTTCCAGCTTCTGGCTATTATAAATAAGGCTGCTATGAACATAGTGGAGCATGTTTCTTTTTTATAGGTTGGGGCATCTTTTGGGTATATGCCCAAGAGAGGTATAGCTGGATCCTCAGGCAGTTCAATGTCCAATTATCTGAGGAACCTCAAGACTGATTTTCAGAATGGTTGTAGCAGTCTGCCATACCACCAACAATGAAGGAGTGTTCCTCTTTCTCCACATCCTTGCCAGCATCTGCTGTCACCTGAGATTTTGATCTTAGCCATTCTCACTGGTGTGAGGTGAAATCTCAGGGTTGTTTTGATTTGCATTTCTCTTATGACTAAAGATGTTGAACATTTCTTTAGGTGTTTCTCAGCCATTCAGCATTCCTCAGCTGTGAATTCTTTGTTTAGCTCTGAACCCCATTTTTTAATAGGGTTATTTGTCTCCCTGCGGTCTAACATCTTGAGTTCTTTGTATATTTTGGATATAAGGCCTCTATCTGTTGTAGGATTGGTAAAGATCTTTTCCCAATCTGTTGGTTGCCATTTTGTCCTAACCACAGTGTCCTTTGCCTTACAGAAGCTTTGCAGTTTTATGAGATCCCATTTGTCGATTCTTGATCTTAGAGCACTGAACCCCATTTTTAATAGAGTTATTTGTCTCCCTGCGGTCTAACTTCTTGAGTTCTTTGTATATTTTGGATATAAGCCCTCTATCTGTTGTAGGATTGGTAAAGATCTTTTCCCAATCTGTTGGTTGTCGTTTTGTCCTAACAGTGTCCTTTACCTTACAGAAGCTTTGCAGTTTTATGAGATCCCATTTGTCGATTCTTGATCTTAGAGCATAAGCCATTGGTGTTTTGTTTAGGAAATTTTCTCCAGTGCCCATATGTTCGAGGTGCTTCCCCACTTTTTCTTCTATTAGTTTGAGTGTATCTGGTTTGATGTAGAGGTCCTTGATCCACTTGGACTTAAGCTTTGTACAGGGTGATAAGCATGGATCAATACACATTACAGCCACCAAACTAGAGAAGATGGATGAAGCAAAGAAGTGCAGGCTGACAGGAACTGGATGTAGATCTCTCCTGAGAGACACAGTCAGAATACAGCCAATACATTGGTGAATGCCAGCATCAAACCACTGAACTGAGAATGGGACCCCCGTTGAAGGAATCAGAGAAAGGAATGGAAGAGCTTGGAGGGGCTCGAGACCCCATATGAACAACACTGCCAAGCAACCATATCTTCCAGGGACTAAGCCACTAAGCAAAGACTATACATGAACTGACCCTGAACTCCAACATCATAGATAGCAATGAATAGCCTAGTAAGAGCACCAGTGGAAGGGGAAGCACTTGGTTCTGCCAAGACTGAACACCTAGTGAACATGATTGTTGGGGGGAGGCTGGTAATGGGGGGAGGGGAAGCCTATATAGGAGGAGGGGGGAGGGGTTAGAGGGATGTTGGCCTGGAAACTGGGAAAGGGAATAACAAGCGACATGTAAATAAGAAGTACTCAAGTTAATAAAGATAAAAATATTCTCCCTAGCTAAAGAGTACAATCTCATTGTGAGGAGCTGTCCGAGGAGCTGTCCTCAGAGATGTGAGGAGCTGTCCTCACAAACTCCATTACAAGATGGCACCGGCATCCGGCAGAACACACCTAGTAAAAAGGGCAATATGCAGGCGCCTGGTAACTTCCCTACTCAAAGGGACACGTACGTTTTGGTACGTCATCTGGCATAATTGGCAGCGACCAGTCAGAGAGTGACATGTCCTATGCGAGGATAGTTTCCTATATAAGGGACGGTTATTCCTCACTCGGCGTCTCCGCATTGTAAGCTTATGCTCTCCCTCTCAAGACCCATTAAAGCTTTTCTGCAGTAGGATCCTGTGTGTGCCGCGTAGTTTCTGCTGGCGAGACCTAGCGCGGGACATCTGGTGCCAAAAACCCGGGAAAGACCTCGCCATCGTCAGCACCTTCGGAGATCCCTTGGCGACAAGGAGGATTCAGAACTGCAGGTAGATATGTTCGGAGAGGCAGCCCTCTCTTGGACTTTGGTCTGGGGTTGTCACCGCCTTGGGAAGGATTTGTTGAGGCTATAGTATTTGTCCTGGGAGCCACCCTACTCTTTATGTTCTGTTTTCACCATTTTCGCTGTTAAAAGGACGATCACAGCAGCTGAAGGCGCGTCTCAGTCTCTCGTATATAAGTGAGCTTCACGCAGCTCCCTTTTACCTTCGATTTTGACTGTTGAGGAGCAAGGACGCGATAAGGCCGACGTAGATAAGCGGCACCGTCTGGGGAGGTGTGTGTAAGACTCCCGTACATAAGAGAGCAGCGTGTCCGTCTCTACCCTTTCACCTCACGCCTTGTCAGACGGACGTAGATAAGCCGCCGGCGTTCCTGGCCCATCATGGGATCCTCACAGTCTGTGGTCACGGCCTTGGAAACAGTGTTAAAGCAGAGGAACATCAAAATTGGAGGAGGAACACTTAAAAACTTTGTGAAGGAGGTGGAGAGGGTGGCGCCTTGGTTTGCCTGTTCAGGCTCGTTTATGATTGCCTCATGGAACAAACTTGGAAAAGACCTTGACAGAAAATTGGCGGAAGAGGATCTGCGCCTAGGGACCAAAGCTATATGGAAGCTGGTTAAGAATTGTTTAAAGGATGAAACGTGTAAGGCAGCAGTAGTAGAAGGACAGGCCACTCTCGAGGTAGTCCGGGAAAGTCTGTCAGATACCGAATGTAGTGAGAGGTTGGGCGCGCGCAAGAAAAAAGACGTCCTAAGAAAGAAAAAGTGCCCTCCCGGTAAGTCCGCAGACAAGGGAGCGTTGAAATTTTCAGATTCTAGCACTTCCTCCTCTACACATAAACCAGGAGGGGGAGCCAGCCTATACCCTGTGAAAGAGCTAGAAGCGCTGAACCTCGACAGTTCTGAAAGCTCTGAAAATAAAACCTTAGACTCAGAGGAGGAGGCTGAGCTAGATGAGGAAGCAGCTAAATATGAGGAGGAAAGATATTACCCC
The DNA here is from genome assembly GCF_021556685.1 of Rattus norvegicus. Classification (NCBI taxonomy): domain Eukaryota; kingdom Metazoa; phylum Chordata; class Mammalia; order Rodentia; family Muridae; genus Rattus; species Rattus norvegicus. The sequence goes on from NC_141547.1 coordinate 45,258,905, forward strand.
AATGAATGTAGGGGAAGTAATAGAAGCCTTCTAGTGCGGCCGCCACCAACGGCGCCTCCTCCATATGAGACACGCTCACGCGCCTTCTCCCTAGTCCCCGAGAGGGTGAGAAGAAAGCTGAGTATGACATTTCCTATCTTTGAGACTCCGGAGGGAGGACGGGTCCATGCCCCTGTTGAATATAATCAGATTAAGGAATTAGCGGAATCAGTTAGAAAGTATGGAGTCACGGCCAACTTTACTCTAACACAACTCGACAGGTTGGCCATGACAGCATTGGCACCAGCTGATTGGCAGATGATTGCTAAGGCAGCCCTTGCCAGCATGGGCCAATACATGGAATGGAAAGTGCTCTGGTATGAGGCAGCCCAAACACAGGCCAGAGCGAATGCTACGGCCTTAATACCTGAGCAACAAGAATGGACTTTCGAACTCTTAACAGGACAGGGCCGCTTTGCAGCTGATCAGTCTGCTTACCACTGGGGCGCCTATGCTCAGGTCTCCAGCACGGCTATTAGAGCCTGGAAGGCACTGTCCAGGAGAGGAGGGATTGATAATCAACTTACAAAAATCGTTCAGGGACCCCAGGAAAATTTCTCAGATTTTGTAGCAAGAATGACAGAGGCTGCAGGACGAATCTTTGGCGATTCTGAACAAGCAGCACCACTAATAGAACAGCTCGTTTTCGAGCAAGCCACCCAGGAATGCCGAACAGCCATAGCCCCCCGAAGAAATAAAGGGCTACAGGATTGGCTTAGAGTTTGCCGGGAACTTGGAGGGCCCCTTACTAACTCAGGCCTGGCGGCTGCCATTCTCCAGTTCCAGCGACGCCCCGTTAAAGGGACGGATAAAAGATCATGCTTTCAATGTGGGAAAACAGGCCATCTAAAAAGAGACTGCAGGATGACAAAAAGAGACAGGGGGTCTGCAACCCTCTGTGTCCGATGTGGCAAAGGCTACCATAGGGCTGACCAGTGCCGATCAGTGAGAGACATTAAAGGCAAACTACTCCCTCCTTTGGAGACTCGACCTAATGAGATGTCAAAAAACGGGCTGGTGGGCCCCCGGTCCCAGGGCCCTCAAAGATATGGGAACCGCTTTCACAGGGCCACGACTCCAGCAGAGGAGGTCCCCCAAGAGGCGACACAAAATTGGACCTGCGTGCTGCCTCAGACTTCTTTCTAATGCTCCAGATGGGCATTCAGCCAATTCCTGCTCAGACTGTGGGGCCTCTACCCCCGGGAACCATAGGCCTTGTCCTTGGGAGAGGATCTCTTGCCCTACAAGGACTGATAGTCCATCCAGGCCTTGTTGAAGCTCAGCGCTCTCTTGATATTCAGATTCTTTGTTCAAGTCCCGATGGGGTTTTTTCCATAAGTAAAGGAGATAGAATAGCACAGTTATTACTCCTTCTGTGCTCCCAGGCCACGATACAGGATACCAAGGGACCCATGGGGTCCACTGGCATGATTCGGCATACTTGGTGGTTCACCTTAACAACCGCCCAAAATTGAGCTTAGAAATTAATGGAAAGAAATTCGAAGGCATACTGGATACTGGGGCTGATAAAAGTATAATTTCCTCAAAATGGTGGCCTCAATCATGGCCTACCACAAAATCTTCTCACTCACTACAAGGATTAGGCTACCAGTCATGCCCTATGATCAGCTCTGCCACTCTAACTTGGACAACTGCCGATGGCCGACAGGGACAATTTATTCCTTATGTACTTCCCCTGCCTGTTAATCTTTGGGGGAGGGATGTTATGCAGACCATGGGACTGACCTTATCTAATGAATACCCCCCACAAGTGGCCCACATGATGTCTAGGAAGGGCTATAAGGAAGGGAAAGGCCTAGGGCGATTAGAACAGGGTTGTCTCACGCCCATTGAACCGATCGCCAACCCCCATAAACAAGGCCTGGGTTTTTCCTAGGCGCCATTGGGGCAGCACGACCCATACCATGGAGGACGGAGGACACGGTGTGGGTTCCCCAGTGGCCATTAACCTCTGAGAAATTACAGGCAGCTACAGGACTGGTGGATGAACAATTAAGATTGGGACATTTGGAGCCCTCCACCTCTCCTTGGAACACCCCAATTTTTGTAATAAGGAAAAAATCAGGAAAATGGCGACTACTCCATGACTTGAGGGCCATTAACGATCAGATGGAATCCCTTGGACCCATTCATCGGGGCCTTCCTATACTCTCGGCCCTACAAAAAGATTGGAATTTGGTAATAATAGATATCAAGGATTGTTTTTTCTCTATTCTGCTTTACCCCCCAGATAGGCCCAGGTTTGCTTTTACTGTCCCATCAATTAATCATACTGAACCTGATAAAAGATACCAGTGGAAGGTCCTACCTCAGGGCATGGCCAACAGCCCTACGATGTGTCAGTTATATGTTCAGGAAGCGCTCAAACCAGTCAGGGAGACCTATCCAAATTTACTGTTAATCCATTACATGGATGATATATTGATGTGTCATAAAGACTTAGAATTACTCAAACAAGCCTATTCCTTATTACAAAAAACCCTTAAACAATGGGACTTACATATTGTTACAGAAAAGGTCCAAATTGCTGACACAGGTCATTTTCTAGGATCCATTATTTTCCCTGATAAGATTATACCCCAGAAACTGGAAATCCGTAGAGACCACCTCCATACTCTTAACGACTTTCAGAAGCTCTTGGGAGATATCAACTGGTTGAGACCATTTTTGAAAATCCCTTCCGCGGAATTAAAACCTTTGTTCGAAATATTGGAAGGGGACGGCCACATCATCTTCCCTCGTGTGCTAACTCCCGCTGCAACCAAGGCCTTACTAAAAGTAGAAGATGCCATAAAACAGGCCCAATTGCAATGCATTGATTGGTCTCTACCTTTTTCACTCTGTGTACTAGATACCAAGGATTTACCCACTGCAGTTTTATGGCAACGAGGTCCACTGTTATGGATCCATCCACATGCTTCCCCTGTGAAGATTATTGATTGGTATCCAGCCACAGTAGCACATCTGGCTATTAAGGGCCTAAAAGCTGCCATCTGTCATTTTGGGACTCCACCCCAATCCTTGATTATCCCATATACACCCTACCAGGTCCAAACTCTAGCCGCTACCTCTGATGATTGAGCAGTGCTGCTCACATCCTTTACAGGGAAGATAGATAATCATTATCCTAAACACCCCCTATTGTGTTTTGCAAGATCACAACCTATTGTTTTCCCTCGCGTCACATCCCACAGACCATTAAAGGAGGGGATAACGGTGTATACGGATGGGTCAAAAACAGGGGTGGGAGCATATGTGGTAAACTCCCAAGTATTCTCACGACAATATTTTGAAACCTCACCCCAAGTGGTAGAATGCCTAGTGGTCATGGACGTCATTGAAAAATTCCAGGTTCCTCTAAATATTGTTTCAGATTCCTCCTATGTGGTTAATGCTGTTAGTATTCTTGAAACCGCCGGTATAATTAAAACCACTAGTAAGGTGGCAGATATTTTCCGAAAATCCAAATTATCCTATTAAATAGAAGATTCCCTGTATACATTACTCATATACGGGCCCATTCTGGACTCCCTGGCCCAATGAGTTCAGAGAATGATTTGGCTGACAAAGCCACAAAAATGATAGCTGTGGCCCTGGCCTCTCCTTTAGAGGCCGCTAAAGTCTTTCATGGCAATTTCCATGTCACCTCAGAAACTTTACGCCGCCGCTTCTCTATAACTAGAAAAGAGGCACGTGATATAGTCACCCAATGCCAACAGTGCTGCCAGTTCCTCCCAGTTCCTCACATCGGGGTCAACCCGAGAGGAATACAGCCATTGCAAATCTGGCAAATGGATGTTACTCATAATTCTACTTTTGGAAAATTACAGTATGTGCATGTATCTATAGACACATGCTCTGGCATTCTACATACCACCCCACTTACAGGAGAAAAAACAACACATGTCATTCAGCACTGCCTTGAAGCATGGAGTGCTTGGGGAAAGCCAAAATGTGTAAAAACTGACAATGGCCCCGCCTACACATCTCAAAAATTCCGTCAGTTTTGTGCTCAGATGCAGGTTACCCACCTGACGGGCCTGCCCTACAACCCTCAAGGACAGGGAATCATAGAGCGTGCTCATCGGACGCTCAAATCATATTTAATAAAACAAAGAAGGGGAATTATGATAGAACTCCCCCCAACACCCCGAGTGGCCACTGCTCTGGCCCTTTTTACCTTAAACTTTTTAAATCTTGATGAAGCTGGACAAACAGCGGCTGAGCGACATTGCTCAGAGCCCAAGAGGACAAAAGAATTAGTCAAATGGAAGGATGTATTAACAAATGAATGGAAAGGCCCAGATCCTGTTTTAATAAGATCCAGGGGAGCTGTCTGTGTTTTTCCACAGGACAATGAAAATCCCATATGGATCCCAGGACGACTTACTCGGAGCACCACAGCAAGTGATCAAGAAGGGACTGGGACTCCTGCACCTCCTCACTCTTCTTCCATGGATGCCAGCAACGGTGCAGGGCGAGCTACGATGGGGAATAATGTCAACCTTTCCACTCCCGATGCCGGTGATGTACCACTAACAGGGATTTAGGGTTGGCCTATTTACCTAAGGATCCACAGGTTGAACGACTAAAAGAAAATAGGACTATTCCCCTTAAGGGCAGCCTTTGTTTTGGCATATTCAACAAAACATCTTTTGATCTCCCTTGCATTATGTTATGTAATCAATCTTCTGCTTGGTTAAGGGAGGCCACATGGGGAACTGGTGAGGAGGACATTGTGGCTAATGCCACAGTTCTCTATGGTGGTGGCCTTACATTGCGTTAATGGTAGCTGCACTGATCTTACGCCCATGGCGATGCTACTTGGAGGAAAGGGCGAAAAGGGACGGTTGTTATTTTCCTGGATGGGGAACATCAAACCTGCTGCCTCTGTCTGGACAGCTACTCATATAAAATATCGCAGTAGTTACCCTCATGCCTCGCTTTATCCCGATCCCTGTTGATGCCCCGGGGACCATGACCTTATTTAGAGGAAAAAGAGATTTTGGTACTTCTGCAATTATTGCTGGCATTATTGCTACGACAGCAGTCGCTGCCTCGGTTACTGCCTTGGCATTGGCCTTGTCAAATTCAGTACAGACAACCCAAACTATCAATGATTTATCGGCCACCATCTCTGTGGCTCGGGACAGACAGGCCTCGGCGAATACTCAGATATAGGGAGGCCTTATGCTTGTCAACCAATGTATAGATCTGGTCCGAGAGCAATTAGACATTCTATGGCAACTGGCCCAGCTTGGCTGTGAGCAAAAACTCCCAGGCCTTTGTGTCACCTCCATATAATATGACAAATTTACCCGAGCTGCTAATCTGTCTAAGAGTCTTTCACAGCATCTGTTACAGAATTGGACCTCGGAGTTTGAACAGACACTTCGGGAGCTGAGAGCGACCATCATTCAAGTAAATTCTACCCAACTGGACCTGTCTTTGACGGAGGGATTGTCGTCCTGGATCACCTCAGCAGTCTCTTATTTCAAGGAATGGATGGGAGTGGGACTTTTTGGAGTGATCCTCTGCTGTGGATTAGTGTTACTCCTCTGGTTGCTTTGCAAATTGAGATCTCAAACAAGAAAGGACAAAGTAGTGATCGCCCAGGCGCTTGTAGCCCTTGAACAAGGAGCGTCAGCCGATATCTGGTTGACCATGCTCAAGCAACAGGTCGCCGGCTGGACAGCTCTTGCACTCCTAGAACCTCGGTTCATTGCACAGGATTAGAGTGTCCGGCTTGAGCAGCCCATGAGGGGTGACGAGCTTAGCATCGCACAGGGAAGTTCTACCAAATATGCTCCCTGGAAGGCATGTCATATTACATGAGGGTTTCTGCCCCAGTTTTCCCTCCCTCGAAAAATGGCAGTGCGACGGGTCGGGAGTGCCCTGGGTCCCAACAACAGCCTAAGGGTATCTCTCTTGTACAGGTTCGCCAACTTTGTACGAGGATATGACCTCTGTCTTCACCCTCCTATATCAGGGTGTCCTGTTTGCTTAAAAAAACAGAAAAGGGGGAGATGTGAGGAGCTGTCTGAGGAGCTGTCCTCAAAGATGTGAGGAGCTGTCCGAGGAGCTGTCCTCACATATGTGAGGAGCTGTCCTCACAAACTCCATTACAAGATGGCACCGGCATCCGGCAGAACGCACCTAGTAAAAAGGGCAATTCGCAGGCACCTGGTAACTTCCCTACTCAAAGGGACACGTACGTTTTGGTACGTCATCTGGCATAATTGGCAGCGACCAGTCAGAGAGTGACACGTCCTAGGCGAGGATAGTTTCCTATATAAGGGACGGTTATTCCTCACTTGGCGTCTCCGCATTGTAAGCTTATGCTCTCCCTCTCAAGACCCATTAAAGCTTTTCTGCAGTAGGATCCTGTGTGTGCCGCGTCGTTCCTGCTGGCGAGACGTAGTGCGGGACATCTCATCAACTTAATTTTTGTTTCTTTACTACATTCAGTGATGGGTATTTATTGGGAAATCATTCACATTCTTTGCTCTTTGTAGACTTTAGGGACAATACCACCTTTTGGCATTAAAGGTCTGAAAATAAAGGACACATTCCCATAGAAGGATGCCGGACTGGAGGCATTATGATAATGGATAGTGAAGTACTGAAGTGATGGAAGAAAAGAGGGATGGAATAAAAGTAAACAGAAAGTTGTAAATATTTTTAAATTTGAATACCATTTAGTGGTTATTTGAATGAGAATGGCTCCCTGGACACAGATATTTGATTACATGATCCCCAGTTGGTAGAATTATTTTGGGAAGAATTAGGATGTGTAGCCTTGTTGTAGGTGTGTCCCTGGGGGTTTCAAAAGACTCATCAAAATAATTTTGCAGTTTAAAGATTTTCAAAGGCAAGTGTATTCTCTCCCCTTTTGCTTCCTGCCTGTGAGATATGTGCTCTCAGCTGTTCTGTTGTCATACTCTTGCTCTGCCATCTTGGATTCTATTCCTTTAAGCTGTTAGCCTAATTACAGATTTCCTTTCATAAATTGTCTTGGTCATGGTATAGTGGTAAGAAGTGAGTTAAGAGAAACATCATGGAAAAATGTTTTCATTTTATTGATTATGGAACATTTAAAAAAAGACCATGCTGTTCTTTGTGCATGACACAGTAAAGAGACCACTAGAATGCTTGGCTACCCCACTTAAGAGCTCTTGCCCCTGGCCATCATTGAACATTACTTTGCTCTGAAAAAATGTTTATTTCATCCCTTTGTTGGCTTCCCTGAGAATCTCGTATCTATTTTTAGTTTGCATATCAATTTGATTGTCTAGTCCTATTTCTGCTCAGATGGGGCAAGGTACCATGAGAGTTCAAAACTGCATGTGGATGGTTCAAGGATGCTATCAGGTTCAGCCTGCCCTTTTTCAGATGGAATGCTGAAGATCAGAGAGAAAAGCATCACAATTATTTGTGGTGGACTGTGCATTAGAACTCCTGTTCCCCAATTTTTGATGTCTACTCCAGTGTGCTTTCTTCATATACTGTTTCTTTGCTGTTTTAACCGTTGACTTCAGCAACATTAGAGGTTTAGACTTCATATTCCATTTTCCTAAAAAAAAGGGAGTCTGTGTTCATTTTTGATCAGGCTTCTGTCCTTTGTTGAAGGAACCATGCAGGGATATTTAGATAGTCTGCTCTTCTCCTTCCAATAAGGGAGGCAAATGGAAAAACTGAACATTTGAGTGCCTACTCACTATCTGCCAGACACTTGGATACTTTACACCCTGCAATTCTCATAACAGCTCGTTGATGTAGCTATTATAATCTCCAAGGCACAGATGGGAACATGGGGAGAGATGCACAGGGAATTTAAAGAACTTGCTTAAGTTAAATTGCCTAGATTCTAAATGGAAGTAGGAAGACTGAAACCCAAGTGTGTCTGACACCAAGGCCCATGCCCTTCCCACTGCACCTCACAGATTATAATTCCCCATGGAGGGGTGATGTGACTACCATCTGACTAGAAATACTTCTGCTTCATTTCTTGTTGTGATCGGACCCACGTGTGTGCCTTCACTATCTTCAGCTCCTAACATAGGGAGCTGACTTTGTTGTTAGAATGAACATTGGAATTTCTTGCCTACAGCTCAGGAAGAAACAGAACAGAGTTGTGTTTTAGGATGGATTTAACACAATTCAAACAACTTTTTAAATACTTAGGAGCTATGTCACCTTGAAAAATATCTGTAAATTCATTGTTCTTTAGTTTTTCTATCTGGAAAATGGAATTAATAATAGTGTATCCCCCATGGAAATTTTGTGAACAAAATGAAATTATATGTGTAAATCACTCAGCACAACACCTAAAATATTTGGTAAATAATGGTTATGTTACTTATGCATTTGTCAATGGTTATGTATGGAAGTTTTGTTATCATTTCCTTTGTTGTGTCTAGCTAATATCTATGCATTTTAAACACCCAATTTCTATGCTATTCCTCTACTGACACCTTCCTCAACCACCTTAAGCTCCATTTAATGTTTCTTCAACAAGGTTCTTAAAGCCTTGCCTTCACCTTCTAAGAACATATACATGATATCAATACTAAGTCTTTTTATTATCAACACTAACACGGAAGCTCTTGAGAGGTAACGACTGTGTATTTTTCAGTCTTCATTTTATTGACTTCACAGCACAGAATAGGTTTGTCTGTTTCTCTGTGGATAATAGAATGGTAACAGGCATTTTTTGCAGGGAGAATCAATAGCATGAAAAGCAATGAAGAGGGTTTAGGCTCCCTTGATTCATTAGTCAGATGTTTCTGTCACTGTGGACAAATCTCCAAGAGAGACAACCTAAAAGAGTAAGGGTCTTGTCTAACTCAGAGTGAGAGAAGTTCAAACCCATAGTTCCCAGTTTGTAGAGTCTGGGCTGTAGTCATGTCAGCAGGACAACATGGTAACTAGAACATGTGACAGTTAGTGGCCAGCCTGGGCTAACTAGTAAACTCCAGATCAGTTTGGGCTCCAGACTGAGAGTCTCAATACAATCAAATATATAATCCAATATATAAATAAATGCCAGAGTATGAGATAGAAGCTACTCAGCACTGGTGGACAGGAAGCAGATAGACAGTCAGAGAGAAGACCCAGAACAAGATCTAGCCCCTAAGTACACATGACTAATTATATATTTCATACAGCTCTTCCTCCTAAAGTTTCCAGAATCTTCATAAAATAGGACCATTAGCTGGGGATCAGGTCTCAAAACTCAAGTCTTAGATGGAGACTTATCCCCCAAACCATCACAGGTGTCTTCCTAAAAACTCAGCTGTTTGAATGGTCTAGACTTCCCAATTGTTTGCTGTAGTGGAATTCATTGATGATAATGTGTCAAGACAAGAGTCACCCATGACCCATTTAGAAAGTGTAAATAGAGGAAAAGAAATGCCTACATGGACATATACTGTGATGCAGCCATTGATAAAGAAAGAAAAAAATAGGAATCAAGCAGGAGAGTGGGAGATCATGCAAGCTCACCAGGAAGATGGCCAAAAGCTGCTATGCTGATTTAAATGTAGTACATCTATAATTTTACTTTAACAATGAAAAGTTATGAGACCTTTAAGAGGAACTTGGGGCCATGGGGGCTCTGACCTAGTGAAAGATTAATTCAGTTTCTGAGAGAGTATGTTAGTTGCCCAGAGAATGGGTTGAACCAAGAGGGCCTGGCTTTATCCCTATATCTCTCAATGTGTTCTATTTATCTCTACATGTGCTCACATTTGTTTCAGAATAGACTCTTCATAGAGCCTAAGCAGATATTTGTTTGGTACCATGTTATCAGATATCCTTTATTTATAATTTATCTGGTCTCATATAGTTTCTCAGAGTCATATAAAACAAATTTGACACCTAACAGCCATGTGCTTTTCTGGTATGATTCAAATAATGAATTCAAGTTATTTTGTGTTGGTTCCCCCAGATATGCTCAAGCATTTACGTACTCTGACTTATTTCTGTGTTCAAGCTACTAACAAATGTTTATTTTCTATTGTCTTTACCATCATATTTTCTACAGTTTGGCCCTTTAAAATGTGATTCTCATGATTCAAATGGCCTACAGTGTTAAAATGCTGTGTATACTCTCTAAGTAGAAGGAGGTCACTGCTTTTCATAAAGAAAATATCATTATATGACATTGTTAAACAACCTTATCCTAGCATGGCACTAGTATTGCTTGTCATAATTTTAATGTTTATTAATCAACAACTTCTGTTTACTTAGATGTCTTTAAATAGAAGTACAATAAGGCTGTATGTCAGCCAGTGGATGAGGATGTCATGACCAGAATCTTATGGGAACTTAATCCTTATCCTGTAGAAGTAATAGTATTTTATTCTCTAACTCAGTATTCTTGTAAATACTGTAAACCACAACAGTCATGAATAACACTAATAGATAATATAGATATCTGCACTTTATGAAGATACAGTGAATACCTTAAGTGTGATCATTTGGTTGTCTTATAATTTCCAAGCTTAGAGAGAAAGCAAACAAAATCTCTTTGTAATTACATGTTCTAGACCTCCTCCACATTCCATTAGATCTGATATGCATCCTAAGGATGTAATTGAAGAATGAATAACAAAGTACAATCAAGTTTGGCATCTATGTGATCCACATATGCATCTTGCAGTTTCTGTTCTATCAGATTTAAGTTTCTCTCTGCTTCAGCTGTTAACCATCTTGGACTGTTGAAGTCCAAATCTCTTTGTAATATTTGAAGCAAAGTATTTAATTCTTGAGCAGTTAATTCAATGGTAAGCCATAGCCAATTAGCATTGCCCATTAATTTTTGAAAATCATTAAGAGCTTGCAACTGGTATCTTCTGATCTGAACCTTATGTGGTTGAATTTTTGTTGACTTACTTTATAACCCAAATGGGAACAATTTTCAGATTACAAATTTCAAGAGCAATCTGTAATGCATAGCGTGGCAAAATTCTTTGTGTTACATTTTCTCTAAAGTATCTGTGTCAGAATCAGTCAACCAAATATCATCCATGTAATGATAGATAATAGATTGAGGAAATTGCCTACAAATTATTTCTAGTGGTTGTTGCACAAAATATTGACACAAAGTTGAAGTATTTAACATTCCTTCTGAAAGAACTTTTCTGTGTGAAAGCAAACCTTTCTCTATCCTGCTCATGCACGGGGATAGCAAAAGAACAATCTTTTAAATCAATTATTATGAAAGGCCATGCCTTAGGTAATAAAGAAGGTAAAGGAATTCTAGGTTGTAATGAATCCATTGGTTGAATTACTATATTCACCACTCTTAAATCTGTTAACATTATCCATTTACTTGATTTCACTCTCTTTCTTTTAAAATAACAAATGCAGGGTTTTCCCAGGGGCTGGTAGACTCTTCTATATGCTGAACTTCAGCTGCTCTTGGTACCAGCTGCTCAAGTGCCTGTAATTTTTCCTTAGTCAAGGGTCATTGTTCTACTCACACAGGGTAGCAATTTAACCATTTTAAAAGTAGGGCCATTGGTACTTCAGCAGTAGCCCCTTATAAATTTGGAAATTCAATCCCTGCATTATGTCCTGTGTTTAGATGATTGGCCCTGCCTGCAGGTGTTTTTGATGGCATATACCAATAAGTTCCCCAGGAGCATCTACTATTTCACCCCTTATTTCATCATGTTCTGTCTCTGGGAATATTGATCTGGCTAACCCACTGTTGTAAAGCACCCTGTCCTCTACATTTATAGGAATGCCAGCTACATAAGGCTTTAACTTTCCTTTTTTTTTGACCTTCTCATTCCATACATTAAGCCCTTGCACACATTGTTTTATCTGAGATTACATTCTAATTCCTAGAAACTGGGTATAAACTTTTTGGAATGGCCACTCTAAATTCCAAGATTTTTGTGAAATGATAGCTACATCTGCTCCTATACCATCAAACCTTCTATTTTAACACCATCAACTTGCAATTTTAATATTCCTCTCTGATTATTAACAAATATTTTCCAGAACACATGTTTTTCAGTACTTCCAACCCCTACAACCTGTTCCATCTGCTAGAACAGTTTTGCCTTTGATGTAGGGAAATAGTAGTAACTGAAAAATCCCATAATCTGCATTAAATTGCTTCCCTCTTTTTATATAGGTGGAAATTTTAATTTCTTCTTTGAAATCCTCATCTATAATTTCTGGGTGCACAATAAATTCTTGAGAGGTCAATCTATCCCATCCCTACTGTCTCTGAGGACAAAGAACCATAAACTCTAGTAGCTACTTTATAACATTGAATTTTGGGGGATAGAGAATAATGTTTACCTGTGGCCAAGTCTAGAATTGTGCTGCCTGTAGTAGGGTGAATTAAATCTCAAATACCAAGGGGATATTTTTTCTATCTGTATGTCACTGAAACAGCTCAAACTTTTTTGCTGTAGGGCCTTGAGTGAGGCTACCAGGGCCATTTCCTGATGGTAAGAATATCTCTTTTGGACTTTCACTCATTGGTCCAGTGGCAACCCTTGTCACATTGCTTGCACATGCCTGAAAACCTATGCCTTCTTTCTGGTGTATAGTTTAAAACAAAAAACAAAAAACAAAAAACCATTGCCCTTAGAGATGCCTTGTTCGCAACTTTGTTCCAGATGAACATATTTCCCACAATGAAAGTCCCAGGAATTTTGAGATCTGAGGTCTTTTGTGGTTTGGTCACAGCCTCTTTGCAAATGACTATATATTTCCTGTAATTGAAGTATCAGGCATTTTGTGATCTAAGACCTCTAGCTATAGCTTGCCATATTATAATAGCATTGTTCATTTTAGAAGCCATATCAGTCATATTCTTTCTCCACTTATCCATAGCACTGGTTGTGCCTTTAACAGTCTAATCATAGTTTTACATTTTGTATTAGCATATTCAAATGTGTAAGTTTTTATCAACATTTGCCTTGCTGGGTCTGATTCAGCTTTGTTCACAGCTGACAGTAATTTTTGTAAAATAATCGTTGAAGCCTTTTTCAAAGCCTTGTATAGTCTTTTGTAAATGAGGTAAATTTGGGGGGTCGGGTTGTTGGGATCCTTAAATTTGCCCCAAGCTCTTAAAACTGCTAAGTGACATTGTTTTATATCAGTATCATCAAATTGAATTTGTTCTTATATATCAGATATTATACTATTATACATGATATTACACTATTTTCATCCCCCTGCTCTATTTCACTGTTTATTATTTGTGGTTTCTTCCTTCCACATGTTAACCATTGCAACCATGGACTGGCCTCTAGTATAGCTCTTATCAATTCCTTCCAATCTTGGGAGATAATTTTATTTTGAGCAGCTCAGTTCTTTAGAATTTGTTTCACACAGGGCAAGTGCATCCCTTATGAAATTATGGAATCTTTCAAAATGCCTTAGATCTATCATTTCTACAGGACACCATCTTATCTAGTCATAACCTTGTTCCATACCATTAGCGAGCATGTGCTGTATGACTACTGGGAAAGCTAAGGGTGATTGTAATTCTGGGCTGTCTCTCTATGGCATGGAGGCCCAGATGGTTTGAAATTAACCCATTCTCTTGAAATGGAATGTTTCATCAGAGTTTCCACCTGCTTTTCTCTGATGCAACCTCCCTTTCCTGATTGCTTGCCAAGTCACTATGCCTGAGTCTTTTCCATTCTTTCTTTTCCAGTGCTCCCCACTTCCCAAATGCTTCTGTCTCCACTTTCACCACCAATTCTTCAACCCTTTCAGAAAAGAGGGTAGAGTCACCCCTTTTGTTTTCCTATTTCAGCCATTTTTATTTCCTCAGGCTCCTCCGTTTCTACTTGTAATTTTTCCAACTGCTTAACCATTCCTCCAAACGCTTTTGAAACAGAATAAATGAAGAAGAAAAAGAAAACAAAAACTGAAAATCCACTCTGGGAACAAAGCAGGGGATATGGCAGCCACAATAAATGTTTTATTGGTGTCTTGAAAAAATCCATTCCTTTATCCTTTGTGATTTCTTCTACACCATTTTAATCAAAATTTCCATATTTATCCTTACCTTTGAGCTTCAAAGTGAGGTACCACTTGTAGTGGGTCTTTGCTACAATGTGGGTCCTTCTTTACTCCACCCTTTTATCTTCCTGGTTTCTCTCCTATCATTAGATCCTTGGGTCTAATTTCTTATTTCTTCTTTGTTTGTAGCTGGTCTTTACTACTTTGTGTTTTTTCTTTTTCACATCCTTTTATGCCCCCTGTTTTACACATATGACTAGATAGGAGAGAAAGAAGGATGGGGGAAGAGATATCTCTGATTCTAAATTTTTTTGAGTGTAACTAAACAACCAAGCTCCCTGAATGACTAACAACCACTCACTCTACCATTCAGGGTTTTAGCATTTATATGCACTATACAGAATTCCAAATGTCACACAATCACAGAAATTATCTGCAGCTCCCGAAAACATGCCTCTGCTAGAACATTAGAGAAATCATATTCAGATGACATGAAGAGCCCCATATCCCCACACCTGGAATTGAAACAAAATATATATTCTTATAATACTTTTGTGTTTTTTTAAGAAACCAAAATTCCATAATTGTCATTCCATGTAATGATTGCTTAATATTTGCTGGCAAGGCTTTCTCTTTGGAATGAGAACCTAGACTGAGCACCTGAGAAATGCATCTAGGGGCAACCTGGAAAGAAGAGCTCTTTGAGGCTCACCTGCAGAGATGAAAAAGTCACCAATACCACTGGGATTGTTCTGGAACAGCTTTTGTCTTCTACAACTTGCAGACTGTTTAAGCCAAAGAGTATTTTTTTTCCAATTCTTATTTTTAAACTACAGGTCTGAGAAAATGAGCCCTGTTATTAAGTAAGCAACTCCACTCACTGGACTTCAACATTTCTTTCTTTTTTTTTCTTTCTAAAACTTAGACAATAAACTTTTATTTACAGGTATGAAACAATCTAGAGTTCCCGCTTTCATACAGCTTAATATCCACAGATTTGATTTATAAATTCCTACAGCCCATTTTATAGCATCTTTCTAGACCTTAGTACAAGATGATTTGTTATATACAAACTAGTAACACAAAGATACAGAAACCAAATCAGTGATTTAAAAGTTTCAAAAACAACCACCAAACAGGGCACTTTTCGATGCTTGAATTTTTTTTTTGAAATTCATCATGGAAAAGGTATATTAATAAATTTTGATCGTAGTCTGTCAGCTATGACAACAAGCCAGATACATGTTTAAAAATTCTTCAGTCATAAGTTAAATTCTACTTTTTAAACAATGATTCCTGGAAGCAGGAAGAAAGCTTAAGGATTAGCACAGATATTTGTGCATATATGTATGTTAATTAAAATAATAATATGCATAGAGATGATGTTATCTTATACCTTTTGGAGCCAATTAGTAAAATACATTTTCATTTTTTTGTTGGGGGGGTTGTTCCTACTTTTTTTAATGTTTATTAACTTGAGTATTTCTTATTTACATTTTGATTAATATTACACTTCCTGGCTTCCGGGATAACATCCCCCTAACCCCTACCTCTACCCTTCTATATGGGCTTCCTCTCCCCACCCTCCTGCCATTACCACTCTCCCCCAAACAATCACATTCACTGGGGGTTCAGTCTTGCCAGGACCAAGAGCTTCCTCTTCCACTGGTGCTCTTACTAGGCTATTCATTGCTACCTATGAGGTCGGAGACCAGGGTTGGTCCATGTATAGTCTTTGGGTAGTGACTTAGTCCCTTGAAGCTCTGGTTGGCTGGCATTGTTGTTCATAGGGTGTCTCAAGCCCCTTCAAGCTCGTTCAGTCCTTTCTCTGATTCCTTCAACAGGGGTCCCGTTCTCAGTTCAGTGGTTTGCTGCTGGCATTCGCCTATGTATTTGCTGTATTCTGGCTGTGTATTCAGGAGAGATCTACATCCAGTTCCTGTCGGCCTGCACTTCTTTGCTTCATCCATCTTATCTAGTTTGGTGGCTGTATATGTATGGACCACATGTGGGGCAGGCTCTGAATGAGTGTTCCTTCTGCCTCTGTTCTAAACTTTGCCTCCCTATTCCCTGCCAAGGTATTCTTGTTCCCCTTTTAAAGAAGGAGTGAAGCATTCACATTTTGGTCACCCTTCTTGAGTTTCATGTGTTCTGTGCATCTAGGGTAAGTCAAGCATTTGGGCTAATAGCCACTTATCAATGAGTGCATACCATGTATGTCTTTCTGTGATTGGGTTACCTCCCTCAGGATAATATTTTACAGTTCCATCCATTTGCCTATGAATTTCATAAAGGCATTGTTTTTGATAGATGAGTGGTAATTCATTGTGTAGATGTACCACATTTTCTGTATCCATTCCTCTGTTGAAGGGCATCTGGGTTCTTTCCAGCTTCTGGCTATTATAAATAAGGCTGCTATGAACATAGTGGAGCACGTGTCTTTGTTATATGTTGGGGAATATTTTGTGTATATGCCCAAGAGAGGTATAGCTGGATCCTCAGGTAGTTCAATGTCCAATTTTCTGAGGAACCTCCAGACTGATTTCCAGAATGGGTATACCAGTCTGCAATCCCACCAACAATGGAGGAGTGTTCCTCTTTCTTCACATCCTCACCAGTATTTGCTGTCACCTAAGTTTTTGAACTTAGCCGTTCTCACTGGTGTGAGGTGAAATCTCAGGGTTGTTTTGATTTGCATTTCCCTTATGACTAAAGATGTTGAACATTTCTTTAGGTATTTCTCAGCCATTTGGCATTCCTCAGCTGTGAATTTTTTGTTTATCCCTAAACTCCATTTTTTAATAGGGTTATTTGTCTCCCTGGGGTCTAACTTCTTGAGGTCTTTGTATATTTTGGTTATAAGTCCTCTATCTGTTGTAGGATTGGTTAAGATCTTTTCCAATCTGTTGGTTGCTGTTTTGTCCTAATCACAGTGTCCTTTGCCTTACAGAAGCTTTGCAGTTTTATGAGATCCCATTTGTTGATTCTTGATCTTAGAGCATAAGCCATTGGTGTTTTGTTCAGGAAATTTTCTCCAGTGCCCATGTGTTCGAGATGCTTCCCCAGTTTTTCTTCTATTAGTTTGAGTATATCTGGTTTGATGTGGAGGTATTTGATCCACATGGACTTAAACTTTGTACAGGGTGATGAGCATGGATCGATCTGCATTCTTCTACACACTGACCTCCAGTTGAGCCAGCATCCTTTGCTGAAAATGCGATCTTTTTTCCATTGGATGGCTTTGACTCCTTTGTCAAAAATCAAGTGACCATAGGTGTGTGGGTTCATTTCTGTGTCTTCAATTCTATTCCACTGGTCTATCTGTCTGTCTCTGTAAGAATACCATGCAGTTTTTATCACTATTGCTCTGTAATACTGCTTGAGTTCAGGGATAGTGATTCCCCCTGAAGTTCTTTTATTGTTGAGGATAGTTTTAGCTATCCTGGGTTTTTTGTTATTCCAGATGAATTTGCAAATTGTTCTGTCTAACTCTCTAAAGAATTAGATTGGAATTTTGATGGGGATTGCCTTGAATCTGTAGATAGCTTTTGGTAAAATGGTCATTTTTACTATATTAATCCTGCCAATCCAGGAGCATGGGAGATCTTTCCATCTTCTGAGGTCTTCTTCAATTTCTTTCTTCAGTGTCTTGAAATTCTGATTGTACAAATCTTTTACTTGCTCGTTTAACATCTCATCAAGGTACTTCATATTATTTGGGACTATTATGAAGGGTGTCATTTCCCTAATTTCTTTCTCAGCTTGTTTCTCTTTTGTGTAGAGGAAGGCTAGTGTTTTATTTGAGTTAATTTTATACCCAGCCACTCTGCTGAAGGTGTTTATGAGGTTTAGTAGTTCTCTTGTGCAACTATTGGGATCACTTAAGTATGCAATCATATCATCTGCACATAGTGATATTTTGACTTCTTCTTTTCTAATCTGTATCTCCTTCATCTCCTTTTGTTGTCTGATTGCTCTGGCTAGAACTTCAAGAACTATATTGAATAAGTAGGGAGAGAGTGGGCAGCCTTGTCTAGTCCCTGATTTCAGTGGGATTGCTTCAAGTTTCTCTCCATTTAGTTTAATGTTAGCGACTGGTTTGCTGTACATGGCTTTTACTAGGTTTAGGTATGGGCCTTGATTTCCTGGTCTTTCCAGGACTGTTATCATGAAGGGGTGTTGAATTTTGTCAAATGCTTTCCTCACCATCTAATGAGATTGATCATGTTGTTTTGTTCTTTCAGTTTGTTTATATAATGGATTACATTGATGGTTTTCCATATATTAAACAATTCCTGCATGCCTGGGATGAAGCATACTTGATCTTGGTGGAGATTGTTTTGATGTGCTCTTGGATTGGGTTTGCCAGAAATTCATTCAGTATTTTTGCGTCGATATTCGTAAGGGAAATTGGTCTGAAATTCTCTTTCTTTGTTGGGTCTTTGTGTGGTTTTGGTATAAAAGTAACTGTGGCTTCATAGAAGGAATTCAGTAGCGCTCCAACTGTTTCAATTTTGTGGAATAGTTTGGATATTATTGGTATGAGGTCTTCTATGAAGGTCTGATAGAATTCTGCCCTGAACCCGTCTAGACCTGGGCTCTTTTGGTTGGGAGACCTTTAATGACTTCTTCTATTTCTTTACGAGTTATGGGGTTGTTTAAATGGTTTATCTGTTCCTGATTTACCTTTGTATCTGTCTAGGAATTTGTATCTGTATCTGTCTAGGAAATTGTCCGTTTCCTGCATGTTTTCAAGTTTAGTTGAATATAGGCTTTTGTAGTAGGTTCTGATGATTTTTTTAATTTCCTCTGACTCTGTAGTTATGTCTCCCTTTTCATTTCTGATTTTGTTAATTTGGACACAGTCCCTGTGTCCTCTCGTTAGTCTGGGTAAGGGATTATCTCTCTTGTTTATTTTCTCAAAGAACTAACCTTTGGTTGAGTTGATTCTTTGTATGGTCCTTTTTGTTGGTACTGTGTTGATTTCAGCTCTGAGTTTGATTATTTCCTGCCTTCTATTCCTCCTGAGTGTATTTGCTTCCTTTTGTTCAAGAGCTTTTAGGAGTGCTGTCAAGCTGCTGATATATGCTCTCTCCTGTTTCTTTCTGCAGGCATTGAGAGTTATTAGTTTTCCTCTTAGCACAGCTTTCATTGTGTCCCATAAGTTTGGGTATGTTGTACCTTCATTTTCATTAAATTTTAAGAAGTCTTTAATTTCTTTCTTTATTCCTCTATTGTCCAGGTTATCATTGAGTAGAGCATCGTTCAACTTCCATGTATATGTGGGCATTCTTCCCTTATTGTTGTTGAAGACCAGCTTTAGCCTGTCGTAGTCTGATAGGACACATTGGATTATTTCTATCTTTCTGTATCTGTAGAGACCTGTTTTATGGCCAATTATATGATCAATTTTGGAGAAAGTACCATGAGCTGGTGAGAAGAAGGTATATCCTTTTGTTTTAGGATAGAATTTGGTTCCTGACTTCTCTTAGTCTGTCTATGCCTCTGTTTAATTTCTGTTTCCATGATCTGTCCATTGATGAGAGTGGGGTGTTGAAATCTTCTACTATTATTGTGTGAGGTGCAATATGTGCTTTGAGCTTTAGTAAGATTTCTTTTATGAATGTAGTAGCCCTTGTATTTGGAGCATAGATATTTAGTATTGAGAGTTCATCTTGGTAGATTTTTCCTTTGATGAATATGAAGTGTCCTTCTTATATTTTTTGATGACTTTTAGTTGAAAATCGATTTTTTATCATCTTTTTTTTTATTAACTTGAGTATTTCTTATATACATTTCGAGTGTTATTCCCTTTCCCGGTTTCCGGGCAAACATCTCCCTCCCCCCTCCCCTTTCTTATCGGTGTTCCCCTCCCCATCCTCCCCCCATTGCCGCCCTCCCCCCAACAATCTAGTTCACTGGGGGTTCAGTCTTAGCAGGACCCAGGGCTGCCCCTTCCACTGGTGCTCTTACTAGGATATTCATTGCTACCTATGAGGTCAGAGTCCAGGGTCAGTCCATGTATAGTCTACACAATGGAATATTACTCAGCTATCAAAAACAATGACTTTATGAAACTCGTAGGCAAATGGTTGGAACTGGAAAATGTCATCCTGAGTGAGGTAACCCAATCACAGAAAAACACACATGATTTTATTTGATATTAGAATGGCTATTCCAGCTTGCTTCTTCAGACCATTTGCTTGGAAAGATGTTTTCCAGCCTTTCACTCTGAGGTAGTGTCTGTTTTTGTCTCTGAGGTGTGTTTCCTGTAGGCAACACAATGCAGGGTCCTCATTGTGTATCTAGTTTGTTAATCTATGTCTTTTTATTGGGGAGTTGAGACCATTGATTTTGAGAGATATTAAGGAATAGTGATTATTATTTCGTGTTATATTCATTTTTGATGTGAGATTATGTTTGTGTGCTTTTCTTCTCTTCGTTTTGTTGCCAAGACAATTAGTTTCTTGCTTTTACTAGGGTGTAGCTTGCCTCTTTATGTTGGGCTTTACCATTTACTATCCTTTGTAGTGCTGGATTTGTAGAAAGATATTGTTTAAATTTGGTTTTATCATGGAATATCTTGTTTTCTCCATGTATATTAATTGAGAGTTTTGCAGGATACAGTAACCTGGGCTGGCATTTGTGTTGTCTTCAGGTCTGTATGACATCTGTCAGGATCTTCTGGCTTTCATAATTTCTGGTGAGAAGTCTGGTGTGATTCTGATAGGTCTGTCTTTATATGTTACGTGACCTTTTTCCCTTACTGCTTTTAATATTCTTTCTTTATTTTGTTCATTTGTTGTTTTGACTATTATGTGACGGGACGATTTTCTTTTCTGGTCCAATTTATTTGGAGTTCTGTAGGCTTCTTGTATGTGTATGGGCATCTCTTTCTTTAGGTTAGGGAAGTTTTCTTTTATGATTTTGTGAAAGATATTTACTGGTCCTTTGAGCTGGGAGTCTTCACTCTCTTCTATACCTATTATCCTTGGGTTTGCTCTTCTGATTGAGTCCTGGAGTTCTTGTATGTTTTGGAATAGTAGCTTTTTCCATTTTACATTATGTTTGACTGTTGTGTCGATGATTTCTATGAAATCTTCTGCTCATGAGATTCTCTCTTCTATCTCTTGCATTCTGTTGTTGATGCTTGTATCTACGGCTCCTTGTCTCTTCCTTTGGTTTTCTATATCCAGGGTTGTTTCCCTGTGTTCCTTCTTTATTGCTTATATTTCCATTTTTAA
Source organism: Rattus norvegicus (assembly GCF_021556685.1). Taxonomy (NCBI): domain Eukaryota; kingdom Metazoa; phylum Chordata; class Mammalia; order Rodentia; family Muridae; genus Rattus; species Rattus norvegicus. The sequence continues at coordinate 45,280,207 of NC_141547.1, forward strand.
TTCCTTCACCTGTTTGTGTTTTCCTGGAATTCTTTCAGGGATTTTTGTGATTCCTCTCTATAGGTTTCTACTGTTTATTTATGTTTTCTTGCATTTCTCTAAGGGAGTTTTTCATGTATTTCTTGAAGTCCTCTATCATCATGGTCAAATGTGATTTTAAATCTAGATCTTGCTTTTCTGGTGTGTTTGGATATTCAGTGTTTGCTTTGGTGGGAGAATTGGGCTCCGATGATTCCATGTAGTCTTGGTTTCTGTTGCTTGGATTGCTGCACTTGCCTCTCCACATCAGGTTGTCTCTGGTGTTACCTTGTTCTGCTATTTCTGACAGTGGCTAGACCGTCCCATAGTCCTGTGTGTCAGGAGTGCTGTAGACCTCTTTTCCTGTTTTCTTTTAGCTAGTTATCGGAACAGAGTGTTCTGCTTTCGGTCCTGTATTCTTTCCTGTCTACTTGTCTTTAGCTGTTCCTGTGGGCCTGTGTCCTGAGTTCACCAGGCAGGTCGCTTGGAGCAGAAAAGTTGGTCTTACCTGTGGTCCCACGTTTCAAGTTCCTCCTGGGGGTGCTGCTTTTGAGCTCCTTGTGAGGGCGGCAACCAGTAGGGCCTGTGCTGCCTTTTCCCGGAGCCCTGTGCAACAGGATCTCAGATGGAGTTAGGTGTTTTCCTCTGGAGTCAGTAATGTGGGCAGAGTGTAGTCTCTACTGGCTTCCCAGGCATGTCTGCCCCTCTCAAGGTTTAGCTCTCCCTCTCATGGGATTTGGGTGCAGAGAACTGTTGACTGGATCCCTTCATGTCTGGGCAGTGTCTGGACCACAGGGGACCTGCTGCTTGAGTGTCCCATCTTCCGGTTCCCCTCACTAAACCATTCTTTATTTTTTTTTTTATTAACTTGAGTATTTCTTATATACATTTCGAGTGTTATTCCCTTTCCTGGTTTCCGGGCAAACATCCCCCTCCCCCATCCACTTTCTTATGGGTGTTCCCCTCCCAACCCTCCCCCCATTGCCGCCCTCCCCCCACCAGTCTAGTTCACTGGGGGTTCAGTCTTAGCAGGACCCAGGGCTTCCCCTTCCACTGGTGCTCTTACTAGGATATTCATTGCTACCTATGAGGTCAGAGATTGCTACCAGGGTCAGTCCATGTATAGTCTTTAGGTAGTGGCTTAGTCCCTGGAAGCTCTGGTTGCTTGGCATTGTTGTACATATGGGGTCTCGAGCCCCTTCAAGCTCTTCCAGTTCTTTCTCTGATTCCTTCAATGGGGGTCCTATTCTCAGTTCAGTGGTTTGCTGCTGGCATTCGCCTCTGTATTTGCTGTATTCTGGCTGTGTCTCTTAACCCAACCTCTTTTTGACCTTTTGGGTGTCAACTGTAGAGTCCCATAATTCCTCAGCAGGTTGTGCTTCTTTCTGTACTCACAGTTATCTGAATGCTCACTCATGCTTATATTGTTTATTGGATTCTGACTGGTCTGACACTTCTGGATTCTTAGTTATATAGAGAAATGGATGCTGGAGTTTTACTAGTGTTCTAAAACAAATGGTGAATCTAAAGTATGTGTTATTTAGACATCAGGTGCTTTTTTTCCCAAAAGTTTGTCATAATTACTTTTCTATTGCTGCAATAAAATCCTATGACTAAGGTGACTTATAGAAGTAGTATTAGTGGGGTCTTACAGTTTCAGAGGCTAAGTCCATAAGCAATATGGTAGGAAGCATGGCAAGGTCCAGCAGGTATGGCACTGGGGCAGTAATTGAGACCTTACATTTTATGTACAACGAAGAAGCAGAAACAGAACTAACTTGGAATGGCATGACTTTTTAAAACCATGAGGCCTAATTCCAGTGACATATCTTCTCCAACAAGGCCACACCTCCCAACCCTCCCCAAACAGTTCTACCAACAGGAGATCACACATTCAAATACATGAGCCCGTGAAGCCATTCTCATTCAAACTGCTGCAATATTTATGCTAAGTATATTGCTGTAGTTTCAATGATATGCTATAAGTACTATACATATAAGAATATTCAATATTAAATAGTATTGTCTGGGATGTTATTTATTGTAATGAAATTTTTTCTTTAAAATGGATATTCTCAAGCTGGTGAGATGTTTAGTACTTAAAACACTTACAGCACAAGAATTAGGACCTGGATTTGAATCCATATAAAGCAAGACTTGATAGCCTACATCTGTAATCCCAGAAGTTCCATGGTAAGATAAGCATTGGAGATAGGTGAATATCTAGAAACTTGTAGCCAGGTTGCAGGACATAGGCAAAAATAAGCAACAAGTAGCCCTGTCCAAAAGAAGGGTGAGGGAGAACAGTAATATGAGACTATCTTCTGACTTCTAAGTGAGAACCATAGCAATCACATCCTCACACTTGCACACACACATGCACACACATACACAACACACACATGCACACACACACACACACACACACACACACACTCACTCACTCACTTACTTGTCTACAGATGTCCACAGATACATGACACTCATCACATGTATATAACAAAATGAATAGTCACTGCATAAAGTATTCTTGCTGTTGATTTGATTTTGTGTATACTTGAAGATATCCTTAAGTTTTCAAGTAAACATTTTAAAGTAAAAATATTCTAAGTCTAATTTTTATTAAAAATATGTTAAATGCCATTTCATGCCCCCATGATGAGCAAGTATTTTATTACCAAATTCTATCCCCAGTTCACTAACTGTTTCCTTTTTTTCTCACACATCTTAGCATTTCCAACCATCCTTGAATGCCAATAACAGGAATAATTTGGAATGATATAGGCATTTAATACCTTGAAGCCTAATCCCAGTGACACAACTCCTCTAAAAGAAAAATCACAGCTTCTAACTTTTTCCAAACAGTTCCACCAATTGGATATCAAAGATTCAAATATATAAGCATATGGATGTCAATATTCACGTGAATTTTTTTCTATCTCATAAGTTTATTTAGTCCAATGGTAAAAAGCAAAAACAAAAACAATAAAATCAAAACAAAACCATTCCAAACCAAATGAAGCAAACAGCTAACTGACCAACCAATTCCCATTTCCATCACCAAAAACCACGACAATCTTCCACAAGTAAAGTCTAACCTTAGTGTCAGGAACCATCATAGGCCTAGTAAAGGTTTGTACAACTTATTTGTGTGAATCTTAAGTGCTAAGGCATGGGAATGAGGGTATGGAATGGAAATTCAGGAACACCTTGTCACCCTGTGTCCTGTCCTCCTATGCAGGTGTCTCCTGACATTCTTTAATCATTGTCTCTTATCGCCTATTGGTCATGTGGATTGGTTCAGTGGAACTGTCATGCTTTAAGCTTCAGCACATGCATTTTTAACTCTATTCTGACCATCTTTGGTCCCTAAAGATAAATTTGGCTCCTTTCTGTGCCTCTCTGAGTCTGACAAGGCTGCTGTCAATGTATTTGCAGAATCCCCTCCTAGAGCCATTTTTTTCTTGGCTGCTTCTCACTAGACATAAAAAGGCCTTCCTTTACTTACAAGCAGACTCACAACCTTGGCTTATAATTTACTTAAACTGAGGGAGGCTTGTGAAATATCCAGTAGTTTTGGTGCATAGAACATAAGACTGAGTCATAGACATTCTCTTTATATTATTTTGACTAAATCCTGAATTATTTGTGGAACTCAGTCCAGTGATAAGATGCAGGGCTGTTATGAGGAAACACTGAAAAAAAGTCCCCTTTCTTTCCTCTTGACAACTTCTGGTGCTCTGATAGTTTATGAAATTGTTACTCAGAGGACAAGATTATCTTGACCTTCATCTATTGTCCCAAATGGGATTTTCTTCTTTGTGTATGGCATAAAATTTATCTTTAAAATTTTAGGGCCTTGATTTGATTCTCAAAACATCTTTTCTTCCAAACTAGTATCTCAACTATAAATTTCAAGAGATTTTAGATACTTGAGAAATGATACCCTGTTGCCTGTGTATTAGAACCTAACCTGTGGCTACAGATGCATTCAGTTTGGATAGGGAAAGGTCTGATCACCAAGGAAGAGACTGAGAGCATTTGGAGCACAATCTTTTGTATTTTAACTATTATTTACAGTCAATTTTAAATAAATAGTTTATGTGACTCATTCTTATAAATATTTGTTATCAAATTTTAGAACATTATACTTCCAATTTAATTTCCCCTTCTACACATGTCCATGCAGAAGCTGAGTTCTCATACAGAAGCAAAAACCTGATGATGTATTATTTCTTCAAATCAAGGAAAGAACTATCTATAGACTTCATATGCATGTGTATTTATGTGTCTGTCCTTTAAGGAAAGGAACTGAGGTGGAACACAGACATGGATAAAAGCTAAAGACAGAATGATCCTTGGCCTTACAATCTTACTATTTATGCATTATTGAACATTGGTTTCTTTTCTCTTTAACTTTCTTGCTTTAGTAAAAACTGTATTTTTTACTTTGTGACTCTCTCTGCTTTATTCAGCATTGAAAACAATTCTTTCTTACTCTTCTATGCATTGATAAGTGCTAGAAACAACTATTCTGTGCTTGAATAAGCACTGGCAAACTTAATTCTTTGTGCTTAAATAAGTTCTGGTCTCTTTGCAGTTCTTTTATTATTTGTGCTTTAGTATGTGGTTCCTTATTATTTGCACTTAAATACGTGCTGATTGCTTTTTTTAATTTTACTTTTATTTTTTCTCTCATACAATACATCCCAAACACAATTTTCCCTTCCTCTAACCTTCCCAGTTTCTTCCCCACCTCTCCTCTCTCCAAGACCCACTCTTCCTCCATTTTCCTTAAGAAAAGAGCAAAACTTCCAGGGATATGAACTGAACACTATGTAACAAAATACCACAAGGGTAGGCACAAACCCTTTTATCCAAGCTGTATGAGGCAACTCAGCTGGAGGAAAAGGGTCCCAAGAGCAGGCAAAAAAGTGAGAGATCCCACTTCCACTATTCAGACCAAGCTAACAACCATAATATATATACATAGCACATAGAGGACATAGCACAGACTCATGTAGGCTCTACGATTGACACCTCGTCATTGATTGGCCACTGGCACAAGTTTTGTGCTTCCATTACCCGAGCACATCTTTCAGGAAGGACAAAATGTAAGTTTAAGGTTTTATGGCTGTCTTGATGTCTCAGTCTCACCACTGGAAGTGACCTATTTACTGAAAATGGGTAGTTCATGTTCTGTGTTTATTGCTCAGCTTCCTTGCTAGTGTTACCTCTGTAGAATCTGGGAATTTCTACTGAAATAGGTCTCCACATTGCCTGCACAAATACCCTCCAATTCCAGTTGTCTCTTCCATACTCTCCCCTTCCATCCTCTCATATCTCATGTTTCTATCCCACAAGAACACAACCCACCTACAAGATTTGTTCTATTTCCTCTTTCCAGGGAAGACCTATGCATGCATCCTTAGAGCTCTCCTTTGGTACTCAACCTCTCTGGCTCTATGGATTGAAGCAATATTATAATTTATTTTTATTGAATAGTTTATCTATTTATATTTCAAATATTATCCCCTTTCCTGGTTTCTTTTCTGGAAACCCCCTATCTCATCCCCTTTTACCCTGTTTATGTGAGGGTGCTCCCCGTACTACCCACCCACTTCCACCTCCCAGCCCTGGCATTCCCCTACACTGTGGCATCGAACTTTCACAGGACCAAGGGCCTCTCTTCCCAATGATGTCCAACAAGGTCATCCTCTGCTACACGTGCGGCTGAAGCCATGGGTCACTCCATGTGTACTTTTTGGTTGGTAGTTTAGTCCCTGCAATCTATGGGGTGTCTGGTTGATTGATATTGTTCTTCCTATGAGGTTGCAAGCCTCTTTAGCTCCTTCAGTACTTTCTTTAATTTCTCCATTGGTGACCCTGCTCTCAGTCCAATGGTTGGTTACAAGCATCCCCTCTGTATGCTCAGACTCTGGCACAGCCTCTCAGGAGACAGCTATATCAGCCTTCTGTCAGAAAGCACTTGTTGGCATCCACAATAGTGTCTGGGTTTGATGTCTGTACACAGGATGGATCCCCAGATGGGGCAATCTCTGGATGACCTTTCCTTCAGTCTCTGCTCCACGGTTTGTCCTCATATTTCCTCCCATGATGATTTTGTTCCCCATTTTAGGAAGGACTGAAGTATCCACACTTTGGTTTTCCTTCTTCTTGAGCTTCATGTGGTTTATAAATTGTATTTTGGGTATCCCTTTTGGGCTAATATCCATTTAACAGTGAGCCCATACAATGTGTGATCTTTTGTGACTGGGCTACCTCACTCAGGATGATATTTTCTAGTTCCATTCATTTACCTAAGAATTTCATGAAGTCTTTTTAATAGCTGAGTTGTACTTCATTGTGTAAATATACCACATCTCTGTAAGGCAAAGGATACGGTCAATAGGATGAAATGGCAACCAACAGATTGGGAAAAGATCTTTACCAATACACTACATACAATAGAGGGCTAATATTCAATATATATGAAGAACTCAAGAAATTAGACACCAGAGAACCAAAAAGTCCTATTAAAAAGTGGGGTGCAGAGCTAAACAAAGAATTCTCAACTGAGAAATATTGAATGACTGAGAAGCACCTAAAGAAATATTCAACATCCTTAGTAATGAGGAAAATTCAAGTCAAAACAACCCTGAGAGTATAGCTCACACCAGTCAAAATGGCTAAAATCAGAAACTGAGGTGACAATTGATGCTGGTGAGGATGTGGAGAAAGAAGAACACTCCTCCATTGCTTGTGGGATTCAAACTGGTACAACCACTCTGGAAATCACTCTGGTAGTTCCTCAGAAAATTGTACATAATACTACCTGAGGACCCAGCTATACCATTCCTGGGCATATACCTAGAAGATGTTCCAACATATAACAAGGACACATACTCTACTATGTTCATAGCAGCCTTATTTATAATACCCAGAACCTGGAAAGGACCCAGATGTCCCCATTCAACTCTTTTATTTCTTGTTCTTTAAGTAAGCACTCCTCTCTAGCTTAAGGACCTCCTTCTGGCCATGTGAGAGGTTTGAAACTCATTAGCTCTTTGTGAACCAGAAAGAGAAGAAAAGAAAGAAAGATGTCATTCATATAGACAACACACAGACACAGGATGATGTGGGAATGGTTACACTGCCTTTCTTTATTTCTTTCAGGCTTTTATAGCTTTTAGTCACAAAAGTTCACTATGTAAGAAAGAATTGTTTCATAGAAAAAAAGTTACATAAAAGGGGGTAACAAAAGATATCAATAACAAGTTCAAAGCAGCATTTCTATAAGCTTATTATAAGTTAAAATCAACAGTTTTTACATGGCCTTAAGTGCACACCTGTGGCTTCATTCTTGTGTTTCCCTGAACACAAATTTGTCCCTGGGTTATATCTCTTTTTTAGTGTAATTATGAAAGCTCATTGTATTTCTTATTATGGAGTCTTTACTTACTATTTGTGAGGAGGAGGTACATTCTTTGCTTGGTTCTAACTTTATTACATCTTTCTAGCAGAACAACTAAAACTATCTCTTAAAACTTTCTTCCTAAAATTATTTGAATAAAGTCAGAAAAATCTATGAAATATTTAATTTATCAATTCACAAAAGTTCATCACTATATTTATCTGCAGGAAATTTTCTCAATAGGGTGATCTAGTGCCCAGGAATCTGTAGGCTATGTAATTGTGACAGGATATGCATATCAGCTGCAAGAAGAAATCTTGAGTTGAAGCCTCTTGGGATCTTGCCTCTCAGAGCTTAGCTATCCTCGGCCAAGCAAAAACATGGGCCACCTTAAGGAAAGTCACCTGTTAGTTAGCCTTAGCCTCTTCTAGATGGCTCCTACGTGTGTATACATGAGTGCATGATTATATATGTGCATGAAGATGTCAAAGGTTGATGTTGATGTCTTCTTCATTGCTCTCCACATTATTGTTTGCAGTTTGGTCACTTGCTGAATCTGAAGCTCTGACATTTGCTAGGCTGGATGGGCAGTGAGCTTCAAGGATTTGCTGTCTTCATCCCACAGTACTGGATATATCCTGTGCCTCCAGGCCTAGCTTTCTGTGGTACTGAGGATCTGAACTCAGGTGTTCATGGTTGTGCACTCGAGCAGCAGTCCATTTTACCCACTCAACTCAACTCAGATCATGAAATTGTTTTATGAGAAAAAATAGATTACAAATTAATCTAAATTACAAAGGCCCATGGAACTCAATCTGCCTTTTGAGCTATTCATCAGTACACAACAGCGTTTAGGTATAGATAGTAGATTTAAGGAGAAAAAAATATTCCTTTAAGTTTCTAATGGTTACCTTCATATCTCATGGAAGTATTGAATTCTACCATCACTTCCTTATCTTCATGACACAGAAGTCATCACTTTATTAAAATAGTGAGAAGGCTTGGTGAAAATTGACAACCTACTTCCTCATCCTGGTTCAAGATTTAGACTAAAGTGGGCTAGTTAATTATTTCTAATGTAATTTTCATCCTCCTTCACATCTGATTGATTGCCAAATTAACCAACTGCACATTTTGTCTACAAGCAGAAACAAAACCATATAATTTCCCCTGAGGGAGCTTATCATCCAGTGCTGTCATCCACGCTCACATCTCTAAAACTCAGTCAGGAGGCAAGTTTTAAGAGTTCTGTATTTCACAAGTTTATGGCATGTCATGGAGACCAGGAATTGCTGCTCAGTCCCTCTTTTCCAGAACTAATTCCCAGATTCATGTCTGTCTATCAGCCCTCTTTTATCCTCATACCCCTTCAATAGTGGAGACTTAATATTTGAATATAAACACACCCATGCCATGCTCCCTTGCTTGTTCTTTTTGTTACACACTCTAGCTAAACCACAACGCACACACAGAGATTGAATTTCTTCTTTATCTTTGCTTGCACACAAAGGATCCTGAAAGTTTATGTAATAATCAAGCAGAGAAGAAACCAACAATCAGAGCCTACATAGTAAGCAAGTGGGCAATGACCTCAGAGATAAAGGCAGTTTACATTTTAAAGCCCTAGTCAGTGTCATGCAGTGACAGACAGTGGTCATGGGACTATTTCTTAATTAATATACTGGTGCTGACAAAGGAAGAAGCTTGATCAGTACTAAGTTAACCAGAGACAGGCTCATAAGCTCAGGTCAGAGATGTGAGAACAAGCTGATAAACTAGGAGTAAATTAGAAATTAGGTGAATAACTTACTGAACAGAACAATCACCGGTTCTGTGTTAAGGAATGCAGGTTGGAAACTAGCACAAGGACCATATTATATTCACTCATGGAATTCAAAGCTCACCATAAGTATTTAGTAGCGTGAACGTTGCTCAAACTTCCTTTATGTCTTGTTTAATCTGTTTTCTTTAATGAGATATCTGATTATTCTTCCAGTTATTTTAAAAATTTATCCCTGAATCATATATATCCCATAAGAGTTTTGATAAGTATGCTTTAGAAAAACCATTTTGTCCTATGTTTATAAATGTGTGGAAGCAGAATGGAAAGCATTCTATTTAGGAAAGGACAGCAGTTATTAACCTGTGGGTCATGACCCCTGTGATGGTCTATAACAGATATGCCACATATCAGATATTTACATTACTATTCTTAGCAATAGCAAAATTATAGTTATGTATGGTTGGGGGTCACCACAGCATAAAGAACTCTATTAAAGGGTTGCAGCATTAGGCATCACTAATCTGGGGGTTTCCAGTAAAATGTCTCTAGTACAAGAACAGTAGTAAAGTAAGAAGTTTTTACAAGGAAAAACTAGAGGAAGTAATGAACTTCGGAGGGCTAGGTGGTTTATGCCTGCGGAATGTTTTTTTATGTCTTTCTCCAAATGTGCTTATTAGAAACTTAATTCCAAATGCACAGGTAGGGATGTGGGACTAAGTGAGATATGGCTAAGCCATGAGGCTGTGTTTATGTCAGTATCAGGAGGGTAGGATAGCAACCAGTTATACTTGCTCCTCTCTGCCTCCCCACACCCATTCCTCTTTTTCTCCCACTTTTCTCATTCATCTTTTCCCCCTTCCTCTCATTCCCCTAGCTCCATTCTATCCTTTCCCATCCCTCTGATCTCTTTTCCCTCTTGCCATGGTATGATGCACCAAGAAAGCCCCACTCTTAATTTTTAAGTTCTAGAGGCAATAAAAATTTAAGTTTTTCATAAGTTACACTGTGTGTGGTATTTTTATAATAGTACTTAAAGGATCAAGATAGAGCACATTCCTAGAAATGAGGCATTACTATAATAAATACCCAAGAATGTGCTAGAGTTTGGAGAAACAGGCTGAAAAAGAAGGGGATTCTATGATTGGAACAGTAAGAGTTATTCATTCTATGGTTGGAATAGTAAGATTCACTCATTCCTCATTCTAGTGAGGAATTCAAGAAAAAGAAAAGTTATATTGAAACTATGGAACATCCTACATGATATTAAAGTCATCATGTGAACACTCTAATGAGGATTAAGATGAAAATCAGAAATATCTTATTAGAACCTGGGGTAAAGACTGTTCTTACTACAAAGTGGTGACAAATGTGTCTGAATTGTGTTGACATCCTAGACTGCATCATAGAAAGTAGATCATTGAGAATAAACTATTACAAAATATGTCTAGACAAAGGTGTTGAAGAAGTTACATGTCTCCTTTCAAACACATGCAATGAAATGAGAGGAGGAAGAGTAAAGAAGTACATAAGTGTAAGGGAAACAGCATCAGACATTTGAAGGATTCCCAGCTTGGCCATATTTAAAAGAACAAACTTGTGGAAAGATGTGGCTAAGTGACTTTGTGATGGATTAGCACAAACAGGAAGCCAGGTGGTATTTATCAAAATAGGAGAGTGATGGCAGAAATGAATCTGAAAGCATGTTAGACATCATGAGGCTGCCCTTCCTAAAATGGTATAATGTTTTTAGGGTCTTGTGGACCTGAAAAGCTCTCTGACTTTGGAGAGGCCAACAGTTGGCTTTGGTGGTGTTTATGTGGTGCAAAAATGCAGAAAATGAACTGTCATGCCACAGTGGCTGCCATTAAAATATCAATGAATGTATTGAACAGTCTGTATCCCAGACAGCAACCTGCAGCAGGGGTGGATTCCTGTTTAGTTCCCAATAGTGCCTAATGGAGCCACAGAAATATGGTTGACCCTGTATTCTAAGACCCTAGAGCCCCCAGCTCATATATAATCCTGATTTAGAAATGCTTCAGGCTTAGACCTTCAGCCTGTAAAAGCTGCTATGGGTGCTGAGCTCAGTAAAACAATAGGTATGGGACTGCTTGAACTCTTGACTCACCCAGTGGCCCAGGATCTACAGATCAAGGTACAATCAAAAAAGCTGTTTTCTGGCTTTCTAATTTCCTTTGCTTCCCTGCCCTGTTGGGTTTTGCGATTATGTGGGTCCACTTCCTCCTTTCTTCCTGCCTGGGTTTTCCTTTTGGAGAGGAAATGTCTTCCATAGGACTGACTCACAACTGCAGATCACAAATAAATGCTTTGCTCTGTTGCACAGTCTTACAGCTACAAAAAATTTCCTGTAGGTTAATCACATTCTGAGCTCACTTGTGCCTGATTATGATAAGACTCTGGTTCATTGAGCTAGTACTGAAATGACCTAAAATCAGAACTACTTAGATGGGGTGAAGAATTTTTATGTGGCAGAAGGCATTTAGGAGACTAGACAGACCTGTATAGTTTGAATATGTCTCCCCAAACTCCAAAGCAAGTTGTTGCATTGCATCCTTACTATTGGACTCTGTTATGAAAGGAAGAGTGAGAGGTAGGGGTGAAGGCTCTATGTAGATACCAGTTGGACTTCTCCATGTCCAGTGGGTTGTGTTGGTATTTTCATCAGTAGGAGGCTATGAATTTAAAAGAGAGCAAGGAGGAGTGTATGGGATACTTGGAAGAAGAAAGGAGAAGAGGGAAATTATGGAATTTTGTAATTTCAAAAAATCAAAAGAAAGAAAAAGAGACAAAGTTGGCTCTTTTGCGCATTCTCTCTATATCTGTGTTCCTGTTTCCCTTCTCATTCCCCCAGGTCTTCTCTCCCTTTTCTCTTTGTCTTAGGAGGGAAGAGAAAAAAGTCTTACTGGATCACTTCATCTTAAGGTTTCTTATCTTGTCCAAGCATAACCAAATTACATTCGATTGGTCCTGAGCTTTTTTTGGTAGGGAGAATTTTAATGAATGCTTCTATAACTATAGTGGTTATGAGACTGTTTAGATGTTTTATCTGACCCTGATTTAACTTTGATACCTGGTATCTGTCTAGAAAAATGACCATTTCATCCAGATTTTCTAGTGTTGTTGAGTATAGGCTTTTATAGTAGGATCTGATTTTTTTTTTATTTCTTCCGTTTTCGTTGTTATGTCTCACTTTTTATTCCTTTTATTTATTTTTATTGTATTTTTAAATTTACATTTCGAATGTTATCCCCTTTCAAAGTTTCCCTTCCATAAACATTCTATTCTTTTTTTTTTTTACTTGAGTATTTCTTATATACATTTCGAATGTTATTCCCTTTTCCGGTTCCCGGGCAAACATCCCCCACCCCATCCACTTTCTTATGGGTGTTCCCCTCCCAACCCTCCCCCCATTGTCGCGCTCCCCCCAACAATCTCGTTCACTGGGGGTTCAGTCTTAGCAGGACCCAGGGCTTCCCCTTCCACTGGTGCTCTTACTAGGATATTCATTGTTACCTATGAGGTCAGAGTCCAGGGTCAGTCCATGTATAGTCTTTAGGTAGTGGCTTAGTCCCTGGAGGCTCTGGTTGTTTGGCATTGTTGTTCATATGGGGTCTCAAGCCCCTTCAAGCTCTTCCAGTTCTTTCTCTGATTCCTTCAACGGGGGTCCTATTCTCAGTTCAGTGGTTTGCTGCTGGCATTCGCCTCTGTATTTGCTGTATTCTGGTTGTGTCTCTCAGGAGCGATCTACATCCGGCTCCTGTCGGTCTGCACTTCTTTGCTTCATCCATCTTGTCTAATTGGGTGGCTGTAAATGTATGGGCCACATGTGGGGCAGGCTCTGAATGGGTGTTCCTTCAGTCTCTGTTTTAATCTTTGCCTCTCTCTTCCCTGACAAGGGTATTCTTGTTCCCCTTTTAAAGAAGGAGTGAAGCATTCACATTTTGATCATCCGTCTTGAGGTTCATTTGTTCTAGGCATCTAGGGTAATTCAAGCATTTGGGCTAATAGCCACTTATCAATGACTGCATACCATGTATGTCTTTCTGTGATTGGGTTAGCTCACTCAGGATGATATTTACCAGTTCCAACCATTTGCCTACGAATTTCATAAAGCCGTTGTTTTTGATAGCTCAGTAATATTCCATTGTGTAGATGTACCACATTTTCTGTATCCATTCCTCTGTTGAAGGGCATCTGGGTTCTTTCCAGCTTCTGGCTATTATAAATAAGGCTGCGATGAACATAGTGGAGCACGTGTCTTTTTTATATGTTGGGGCATCTTTTGGGTATATGCCCAAGAGAGGTATAGCTGGATCCTCAGGCAGTTCAATGTCCAATTTTCTGAGGAACCTCCAGACTGATTTTCAGAATGGTTTTACCAGTCTGCAATCCCATCAACAATGGAGGAGTGTTCCTCTTTCTCCACATCCTCGCCAGCATTTGCTGTCACCTGAGTTTTTGACCTTAGCCATTCTCACTGGTGTGAGGTGAAATCTCAGGGTTGTTTTGATTTGCATTTCCCTTATGATTAAAGATGTTGAACATTTCTTTAGGTGTTTCTCAGCCATTTGGCATTCCTCAGCTGTGAATTGTTTGTTTAGCTCTTGGATTCGGTTTGCCAGAATTTTATTGAGTATTTTTCGTCGATATTCATAAGGGAAATTAGTCTGAAGTTCTCTTTCTTTGTTGGGTCTTTGTGTGGTTTAGGTATAAGAGTAATTGTGGCTTCACAGAAGGAATTCGGTAGTGCTCCATCTGTTTCAATTTTGTGGAATAGTTTGCATAATATTGGTATGAGGTCTTCTATGAAGGTCTGATAGAATTCTGCACTAAACCCGTCCGGACCTGGGCTCTTTTTGGTTGGGAGACCTTTAATGACTGCTTCTATTTCCTTAGGAGTTATGGGGTTGTTTAACTGGTTTATCTGTTCCTGATTTAACTTCAGTACCTGGTATCTGTCTAGGAAATTGTTCATTTCCGGCAGATTTTCAAGTTTTGTTGAATATAGGCTTTTATAGTAAGATCAGATGATTTTTTTAATTTCCTCTGAATCTGTAGTTATGTCTCCCTTTTCATTTCTGATTAATTTGGACACACTCTCTGTGTCCTCTCGTTAGTCTGGCTAAGGGTTTATCTATCTTGTTGATTTTCTCAGAGAACCAACTTTTTTCTGTTGATTCTTTCTATGGTCCTTTTTGTTTCTACTTGGTTGATTTCAGCTCTGAGTTTCATTATTTCCTGCCCTCTACTCCTCCTGGGTGTATTTGCTTCTTTTTGTTCTAGAGCTTTTAGGTGTGCTGTCAAGCTGCTGACATATGCTCTTTCTTTCTGCAGGCACTCAGTGCTGAGTTTTCCTCTTAGCACAGCTTTCATTGTGTCCCATAAGTTTGGGTATGTTGTACCTTCATTTTCATTAAATTCTAAGAAGTCTTTAATTTCTTTCTTTATTTCTTCCTTGACCAGGTTATCATTGAGTAGAGCATTGTTCAATTTCCACGTATATGTGGGTATTCTTCCCTTATTGTTATTGAAGACCAGTTTTAGGCCGTGGTGGTCTGATAGCACGCACGGGCTTATTTCTATCTTTCCGTACCTGTTGAGGCCCGTTTTTTGACCAATTATATTGTCAATTTTGGAGAAAGTACCATGAGGAGCTGAGAAGAAAGAATATGCTTTTGCTTTAGGATAGAATGTTCTATAAATATTTGTTAAGTCCATTTGGCTCATGACTTCTCTTAGTCTGTCTATGTCTCTGTTTAATTTCTGTTTCCATGATCTGTCCATTGATGAGAGTTGGGTGTTGAAATCTCCTACTATTATTGTGTGAGCTGCAATGTGTGTTTTGAGCTTTAGTAAGGTTTCTTTTACGTATGTAGTTGCCTTTGTATTTGGGGCATCGATATTTAGGATTGAGAGTTCATCTTGGTGGATTTTTCCTTTGATGAATATGAAGTGTCCTTCCTTATCTTTTTGATGAATTTTAGTTGAAAATTGATTTTATTTGAAATTAGAATGGCTACTCCAGCTTGCTTCTTCTGACCATTTGCTTGGAAAGTTGTTTTCCAGCCTTTCACTCTGAGGTAGTGTCTGTCTTTGTCTCTGAGGTGTGTTTCCTGTAGGCAGCAGAATGCAGGGTCCTCGTTGCGTATCCAGTTTGTTAATCTATGTCTTTTTATTGGGGAGTTGAGGCCATTGATGTTGAGAGATATTAAGGAATAGTGATTATTGCTTCCTGTTATATTCATATTTGGATGTGAGGTTATTTGTGCCTTTCTTCTCTTTGTTTTGTTGCCAAGATGATTAGTTTCTTGCTTCTTCTAGGGTATAGCTTGCCTCCTTATGTTGGGCTTTACCATTTATTATGCTTTGTAGTGCTGGATTTGTAGAAAGATATTGTGTAAACTTGGTTTTGTCATGGAATATCTTGGTTTCTCCATCTATGTTAATTGAGAGTTTTGCCAGATACAGTAACCTGGGCTGGCATTTGTGTTCTCTTAGGGTCTGTATGACATCAGTCCAGGATCTTCTGGCCTTCATAGTTTCTGGCGAAAAGTCTGGTGTGATTCTGGTAGGTCTGCCTTCATATGTTACTTGACCTTTTTCCCTTACTGCTTTTAATATTCTTTCTTTATTTTGTGCGTTTGGTGTTTTGACTATTATGTGACAGGAGGTGTTTCTTTTCTGGTCCAATCTATTTGGAGTTCTGTTGGCTTCTTGTATGCCTATGGGTATCTCTTTTTTTAGGTTTGGGAAGTTTTCTTCTATGATTTTGTTGAAGATATTTACTGGTCCTTTGAGCTGGGGGTCTTCACTCTCTTCTATACCTATTATACTTAGGTTTGATCTTCTCATTGAGTCCTGGATTTCCTGTATGTTTTGGACCAGTAGTTTTTTCCTCTTTACATTATCTTTGACAGTTGAGTCAATGATTTCTATGGAATCTTCTGCTCCTGAGATTCTCTCTTCCATCTCTTGTATTCTGTTGTTGAAGCTTGTGTCTACAGCTCCTTGTCTCTTCTTTTGGTTTTCTATATCCAGGGTTGTTTCCATATGTACTTTCTTGATTGCTTCTATTTCCATTTTTAAGTCCTTCAACTGTTTGATTGTGTTTTCCTGGAATTCTTCCAGGGATTTTTGTTTCTCCTCTATGGGCTTCTACTTGTTTATTTACTTTTTCCTGGAATTCTTTCAGGCATTTTTGCGATTCCTCTCTGTAGGCTTCTACTTCTTTATTAATGTTTTCCTTTGTTTCTCTAAGGGAGTTCTTCATGTCTTTCTTGAAGTCCTCCACCATCATGATCAAATATGATTTTGAAACTACATCTTGCTTTTCTGGTGTGTTTGGATATTCCATGTTTGTTTTGATGGGAGAATTGGGCTCCGAAGGTGCCATGTAGTCTTGGTTTCTGTTGCTTGGGTTCCTGTGCTTGCCTCTTGCCATCAGATTATCTCTAGTGTTACTGTGTTCTGCTATTTTTGACAGTGGTTAGAGTGTCCTATAAGCCTGTGTGTCAGGAGTGCTGTAGACCTGTTTTCCTGTTTTCTTTCAGCCAGTTATGGGGACAGAGTGTTCTGCTTTCGGGTGTGTAGTTTTTCCTCTCTACAGGTCTTCAGCTGTTCCTGAGGGCCTGTGTCTTGTGTTCACCAGGCAGGTTACTTGCAGCAGAAATGTTGGTCTTACCTGTGGTCCCGAGGCTCAAGTTCACTCACGGGGTGCTGCCCACGAGCTCTGTTCGGCGGCAGCAACCAGGAAGATCTGTGCCGCCATTTCTGGGAGCTTCAGTGTACCAGGGTTCCAGATGGCGTTTGGTGTTTTCCTCTGGCGTCGGAGATGTGTGCAGAGTGCAGTCTCTTGTGGTTTCCCAGGCGTGTCTGCCTCTCTGAAGGTCTAGCTCTCCTTCCCACGGGATTTGGGTGCAGAGAACTGTTTATCCGTTCTGTTCCTTCAGGTTCCGGCGGTGTCTCAGGCGCAGGGGTCCTGCCGCTCCTGGGCCCTCCCCCACGGGAACCCAGAGGCGTTATACAGTTTCCTCTTGGGCCAGGGATGTGGGCAGGGGTCGGCAGTGTTGGTGGTCTCTTCCACTCTGCAGCCTCAGGAGTGCCCACCTGACTAGGCGGTGAGGTCTCTCTCCCACGGGGTCTGGGAGCAGAGAGCTGCTGCGGGCCATGATCCGCAGGTGTGGGACTCCAGGTAAACACAGGAAGTGCCCAGTCCTAGAGGTATTCTGCCTCTGTGTGTCCCGAGTTCACCAGGCAGGTCTCTTGCAGCAGAAAAGTTGGTCTTACCTGTGGTCCCGAGGCTCAAGTTTGCTCGCGGGGTGCTGCCCACGAGCTCTCTGGGGCGGCAACAACCAGGAAGATCTGCGCCGCCGTTTCCGGGAGCTTCAGTGCACCAGGGTTCCAGATGGCATTTGGTGTTTTCCTCTGGCGTCCGAGATGTGTGCAGAGTGCAGTCTCTTCTGGTTTCCCAGGCGTGTCTGCCTCTCTGAAGGTTTAGCTCTCCCTCCCACGGGATTTGGGTGCCTAAACATTTTATTCTATCCCCAACATCCCCCTCCTTCTATGAGGGTGTTCACCCTCCAACCCACCAATCCCTATCCACCACACCGCCCTGACATTCCCCTATACTGGGGTATCCAGCCATGGCAGGACCAAGGGATTCTCCATCCACTGATGACAAACAAGGCCGTCCTCTGCTACACATGCAGCTGGAGCCATGGGTCTGTCCATGTGTATTCTTGGATGGTGATTTCATCCCTGGGAGCTCTGTTTTGGGTAGTATTGTTGTTCTTATGGAGTTGCAAACCCCTTCAGCTCCTTCAATCTCTTCTTTAACTCTTCCACTGGGGACCCTGTTCTCAGTTCAAGGTTGGCTTCAGAATCCACCTCTGGATTTATCATGCTCTGGCAGATTCTCTCAGGAGACAGCTATATCAGGCTCATGTCAGCTTGTACTTCTTGACATCAGCAATATTTTCTGGGTTTGGTGGCTGTATATGGGCAGGATTCTCAAGTGGAGCAGTCTCTGGATGCCTTTCCTTCAGTCTCTGCTCCAAACTTTGTCTCCATATTTTGTCATCTCATTATTTTTGTTCCCCCTTCTACGAAGCACTTTGGTCATCCTTCTTCTTGGGCTTCATGTGGTCTTTGGATTGTAGCCAAGCTAATATCCACTTATCAGTGAGTGCATACCATGTGTGTATTTTGTGATTGGGTTACCACACTCAGGATGATGTTTTCTAGTTCCATCCATTTGCCTATGAGTTTCAAGAAGTCATTGTTTTTAATAGCTGAGTAGTACTCCATTGTGTAAATGTACCACATTTTCTGCATCCATTCCTCAGTTGAGGAACATCTGGGTTTTTTCCAGTTTCTGGCTGTTATAAATAAGGCTGCTATAAATATAGTGGAACATGTGTCTTTGTTTTATGTTGGATCATCTTTTGGGTATATGCCCAGGAGGGGTAGAGCTGGGTCCTCAGGTAGTGGAATGTTCAATTTTCGGAGGAACCTCCAGACTGATTTCCAGAATGGTTGTACCAGCTTGAAATCCCACCAACAATGGAGGAGTATTCCCCTTTGTCTACATCCTCGCCAGCATCTGCTGTCACCTGAGATTTTATCATAGCCATACTGACTGGTGACTCTCAGGATTGTTTTGATTTTCACTTCCCTGATGACTAAGGATGTTGAACATTTCTTTAGGTGCTTCTCAGCCATTTCGATAATCCTCAGTTGAGAATTCTTTCTTTAGTTCTGTACCCCATTATTTAATAGGGTTATTTGATTCTCTGGAGTCTAACTTCTTGAGTTTTTTTTGGATATATTGGATATTAGCCCTCTATTGGATGTAGGATTGGTAAAGATCTTTTCTTAATCTGTTGCTTGCCAATTTGTCCCAATGACAGTGTCCTTACAGAAGCATTGTGATTTTATGAAGTCCCATTATAGATTCTTGATCATAGAGCATAAGCCATTGGTGTTCTGGTCAAGAAAGTTTCCCAGTGTCTCTATGTTCCAGGCTCTTAGGGAAGATTTTCTATTATTAGTTTGAGTGTATCTGGTTTTACGTGGAGGTCCTTGGTCAAACTGGAATTGAGCTTTGTACAGGCTGATAATAATGGATCGATTTGCAATCTTCTACATGCTGACCTTCAGCTGAACCAGCAGCATTAGTTGAAAATGCTACCTTTTTTCCATTGGATGGTTTTAAATCCTTTGTCAAAAATCAAGTGACCATAGGTTTGTGAGTTCATTTTTGGGTCTTCAATTCTATTCTGTTGTTCCAGCTGCCTGTCTTTGTACCTAACCCATACAGTTTTTGTCACTATTTCTCTGTAATAGAGCTTGAAGTCAGGGATGGTGATTGCCCCAGAAGTTCTTTTACTATAGAGTATAATTTTTGCTATCCTATGTTTTTTGTTTTTCAAAAGAATTTGCAAATTGCTCTTTCTGACTGTATTAAGAATTGAGCTGGAGATAAGCAACACCCCACGAGCAAACTTGAGCCTTGGGACCATAGGTAAGACCAACTTTTCTGCTGCAAGTGACCTGACTGGTGGCCTTGGAACACACAGAGGGAAAATTCCTCTAGGACCAGACACTTCCGGTTTTTAGCGGGAGTCCCAATCTCGCGATCCCTGCCTCCAGCTCACTGCTCCCAAACCCCGTGGGAGAGAGAGTTCACCGCCCGGACAGGTGGGCACTCCTGAGATTGAAGAGCGGAAGAGACCACCAACACTGCCCACCCATGCCCATATCCCTGGCCCATGAGGAAACTGTATACGGCCTCTGGGTTCCGTTGGATAAGGGCACAGGAGGAGCAAATCCACTGCCTCTGAGACACAGCCAGAACCTGAAGGGCCCGACCAGATAAAAAGTTCTCTGCACCCAAATCCCATGGGAGGGAGAGCTAAACCTTCAGAGAAGCAGACAAGACTGGGAAACCAGAAGAGACTATACTCTGCCCACATCTCTGATGCCAGAGGAAAACACCAAACGCCATCTGGAACCCTGGTGCACAGAAGCTCCCGGAAAGGGCAGCACAGATCTTCCTGGTTGCTGCCCCCACGGAGAGCTCATAAGCAACACCCAACTAGCAAACTTGAGCCACGGGACCACAGGTAAAACAAACCTTCCTGCTCCAAGCGACATGCCTGGTGAACTCAAGACACAGGTGCACAGGAACAGCTGAAGACCTGTAGATAGGAAAAACTACACACCCGACAGCAGAACACTCTGTCCCCATAACTGGCTGAAAGAAAACAGGAAAACAGGTCTACGCTATTCCCTGCCAAGGGTATTCTTGTTCCTCTTTTAAATAAAGAGTGAAGCATCTGCATTTTGGTCATCCATCTTGAGTTTCATGTGTTCTGTGCATCTAGCGTAATTAAGCATTTGGGCTAATATCCACTTATCGATGAGTGCATACCATGTATGTTTTTCTGTGATTGGGTTACCTCACTCAGGATGATATTTCTAGTTCCATCCATTTGCCTATGAATTTCATAAATTCATTGTTTTTGATAGCTGAGTAATATTCCACTGTGTAGATGTACCACATTTTCTGTATCCGTTCTCTGTTGAAGGGCATCTGGGTTCTTTCCAACTTCTGGCCATTATAAATTAGGCTGCGATGAACATAGTGGAGCATGTGTCTTTGTTATATGTTGGGGAATCTTTTGGGTATATGCCCAAGAGATGTATAGCTGGATCCTCAGGCAGTTCAATGTCCAATTTTCTGAGGAACCTCCAGACTGATTTCCAGAATGGTTGTACCAGTCTGCAATCCCACCAAAAATGGAGAAGTGTTCCTCTTTCTCCACATCCTTGCCAGCATTTTCTGTCACCTGAGTTTTTGATCTTAGCCATTCTCACTGGTGTGAGGTGAAATTTCAGGGTTGTTTTGATTTGCACTTCCCTTATGACTAAAGAAGTTGAACATTTCTTGAAGTGTTTCTCAGCCATTCAGCATTCCTCAGCTGTGAATTCTCTGTTTAGCTCTTTTCCATCTTTATTAACTTGAGTATTTCTTATTTACAGTTCAATTGTAATTCCCCTTCCTGGTTTCTGGGCCAACATTCCCCTAACCCCTCCCCCTTCCCTTCTGTATGGGTGTTCCCCTCCCCAGCCTCCCCCAATTACCACCCTCCCCCAACAACCACTTTCACTGGGGGTTCAGTCTTGGCAGGACCAAGGCTTTCCCCTTCAGCTGGTGCTCTTACTAGGCTATTCATTGCTACCTATGAGGTTGGAGCCCAGGGTCAGTCCATGTATGGTCTTTGGTGGACCCCATTTTTTAATAGCTTTATTTGTCTCCCTGCAGTCTAACTTCTTGAGTTCTTTGTATATTTTGGATATAAGACCTCTATCAGTTGTAGGCTTGGTAAAGATCTTTTCCCAATTTGTTGGTTGCCATTTTGTCCTAACAACAGTGTCCTCTGCCTTATATAAGCTTTGCAGCTTTGAGATCCCATTTGACGATTCTTCATCTTAGAGCATAAGCCATTGGTGTTTCATTCAGGAAAATTTCTCCAGTGCCCATGTGTTCGAGATGCTTCCCCACTTTTTCTTCTATTAGTTTGAGTATATCTGGTTTGACGTAGAGGTCCTTGATCCACTTGGACTTAAGCTTTGTACAGGGTGATAAGCATGTATCGATCTGCCTTCTTCTACATGCTGACCTCCAGTTGAACCAGTACCATTTGCTAAAAATGCTACCTTTTTTTCCATTGGATGGTTTCGGCTCCTTTTCAAAAATCAAGTGACTATAGGTGTGTGGCTTCATTTCTGGGTCTTCAATTCTATTTCACTGGTCTATCTGTCTGTCTCTGTACCAATACCATGCAGTTTTTTTCACTATTGCTCTGTAATAGTGCTTGAGTTCAGGGATAGTGATTCCTTGAGAAGTCCTTTTATTGTTGTGGATGGTTTTAGCTATCCTGTGTTTTTTGTTATTCCAGAATAATTTGGATGATTGTTTTAGTGTGTTCTTGGATTAGGCTTGATAGAATTCTCTCGAGTAATTTTGCATCAGTATTCAAAGGGAAATTTTTCTGAAGTTTTCTTTCTTTGTTGTGTCTTTGTGTGGTTTAGTTATAAGCATAATTGTAGCTTCATAAAAGGAATTTGTTAGTGTACCTTCTGTTTCTATTTTGTCAGTTAATTTGGAGAGTTTCATTATTAGGTCTTCTATGTAGGTCTGATAGAATTCTCCACTAAACCTCTCTGTTCCTGGGCTTTTTGTGGTTGGGAGACTTTTAATGTCTGCTTCTATTTCTTTAGGAGTTATAGGATTGTTTAGGTGGTTTTTCTGATCCTGATTTAATTTTGATATCTTGTGTCTGTCTACAAAATTGTCCATTTCATTCAGATTTCCTTGTTTTGTTGAAATAGGCTTTTGTAGTAGGATCTGATGATTTTTTTAAAATTTACTCAGTTTCTGTTGTTATGGCTCCCTTTCCAATTTTGATTTTGTTAATTTGGATATTCTCTCTTTGCTGTTTGGTTAGTCTGGCTAAAGGTTTATCTGTCTTGCTGATTTTATCAAAGAACCAGCTCCTGGTTTTGTTGATTCTTCATATAGTTCTTTTTTTTTTTCTACTTGGTTGATTTCAGAACTAAGTTTGATTAATTTCTGCCATTTACTCTTCTTAGGTGAATTTACTTTTTTTGTTCTAGAACTTTTATATGTGCTGTTAAGCTGCTAGTGTATGCTTTCGCCAGTTTCTTTTTGGAGGCACTCAGAGCTATGAGTTTTCCTCTTAGTACAGCTTTCGTTGTGTGCTACAGGTTTGGGTATGTCATGCCTTCAATTTCATTAAATTCTAAAACCTCTTTTATTTTCTTTGTTCCTTCCTTGAACAATTATTATTGAGTAGATCATTGTTCATCTTCCATTTGTTTGTGGACTTCCTGTCATTTTTGTTGTTATTGAAGACCAATCTTAGTCCACAGTGATCTGACAGGATGCATGGGATTATTTCAATCTTCTTGGTATTTGTTGAGGCTCATTTTGTGGTCAAATTATATGGTCAATTTTGGAGAAGGTACCATGCGGTACTGAGAAGAAGGTATATTCTTTGTTTTAGGATGAAATGTTCTATAAATATCTGTTGAATCCATTTGGTTCATAAATTCTGTTAGTTTCTCTGTGTCTCTGTGTAGTTTCTTTTTCCATGATTTGTCCATTGATGAGAATGGGGTGTTGAAGTCTCCCATTATTATTGTGTGAGGTACAATGTGTGCTTCGAACCTTAGTAAGGTTTCTTTTATGAATGTAGGTGCCCTTGCATTTGGAGCATAGATATTTAGGTTTGAAAGTTCATCTTGGCAGTTTTTTTCCTTTGATGAATATGAAGTGTTCTTCCATATCTTTTTTTGATAACTTTTGGTTGAAAGTCAATTTTTTTTGATATTAGCATGGCTACTTCAGCTTGTTTCTTTGGATTCTTTGCTTAAAAATTTGTTTTCCAGACTTTTATTCTGGAGTAGTCTCTATCTCTGTCACTGAGGTGTGTTTCCTGTAAGAAAAATGCTGGGTCCTTTGTGTGTCCAATCTGTTAGTCTGTAGGATGATGTCACTATGCAGCAAGGCAGGTCCAGGATGAGATGAAGCCCTTCAGTGGATGAGAAGGGAAGGTAGGTGGCAAAAATGTTTAGGAATGAGAGAGGACGACGAGAAGCAAGAGAATCTAGATGGAGATAACAGAGCAGGATGATCCAGATCCTGGTTATCTAAATCAATTTTATCTTGTCTAGGTGGGCAGTTGATATCTTCATTAATTGGCAATTTTTATAGATTTATTGTCGATATGTATTGTAGATTGAGAATTTAAGATATAAATCTGATTGTTGAGTTACAGTTTGTTTTTTTCTTCTTTATTTTTTATTAGATATTTTTTATTTACATTTCAAATGTTATCCTCTTTCCCGGTTTCCCATCAATAAACCCCCTATCCCATTCACCCTCCCTCTTCTTGTGTGAGGATGTTCCCCGACCCAACCACCAACCTTTTCTTGCCTCGGCACCCTGACATTCCCCTACCCTGGGATGTCAAGCCTTGGCAGGACCAAGGCCTTCTTTTCCCATTGGTGCCCTACAAGGCCATCCTCTGCTACATATGCAGCTGGTGCCATGGGTCTTTCCATGTTTACTCTTTGGGTGGTGATTTAGTTCCTGGGACCTCTGGTTGGTTGGTATTGTTGTTCTGATAGGGTTGCAAGCTCCTCCAGCTCTTTCAATCCTTTCTCTAACTCCTCCAATGAGGACCCTGTTCTCAGTTCGATGGTGGTTGGCTGCGAGCATTCGCCTCGGCATTTGTCATGCTCTGGACCATCACCAGCCATGGTTCTTCTTAGAATCCAGGACACACCCATAATAGGCTGTGCCCTCCTCCATCCATCACTAAGAAAATACCCTGCAGGCTTCCGATATTGCTGAGACATTTTCTTTTTTCTTTTTTTTTTTAATTTAGAGAATACTTTATTAGTTTTTGTAATCAAACCCACGTAGATAAGACCTTACATATTTAATACAGTGCGTTACCCCTGTACAAATGGAAAATACTTAAGTTCAACATTTCTAGACCAATATGGCTGTTAATTTCTGTACAGTGCCAACTCAACACAGTAAACGGGGATACTTTTTTCCAAAGTTGACAGCACAGCTAAAGTTTCAAAAAATTCAAATTATATATCTGTATATATATTTATATTTATATAAAAAGACCAATAATAGCAGTGTGTTATGCATCAACAGCAGCAACAGCTTTTCCAGGTTCTGCAGTCATCTGAACAAAACTGTAGAGACATCCAGCACACTCCATTAAAAAAAAAAGTAAAAAAACAAAACCCAAGAAAACAGCACAGTTCTGTTACTCTTGTGGTACCTGGCACCATTTTTTTTTAAATTAGCTTCTCAATCATCATCTGGAAAGAGAACATTCTGAGCAACATCATTAAAAACAGCTCTGATAAAGCACGGTCACTGCTACGTATCATAAAGCAGGTACAAGCTATTTTACATCCACAGAGGTATGATACAGTACTGTCCTACATCTATAATACTAGAGGATACAGTTTAAAAGGCATTATTTGAGACTTGATTCTACTTTTCCAGCAGAGGGCCCAAAGGATGGTGTGACACAGCTTTGTAAAGAAACATACTCTAGACAGGATTTCCTTTCACTAGTGGCACAGTTCTAAGGATTCATTCTCTCCATGAATGTCAGCTAAAACCGTTATTAAAAGAATGAAATATCCCTAAAACAAAACCGTATAACCACCGGATTCACATGAAGATGACCTAGTGGAGACAAGCTGGACCTCACCTTACCAACAAGCTATCAAATCTGTTATGTTTAAACAGTGAGACCTCCAAGGAAGGAGATGCCAAGTAGTGCTTCAAAGCTTCGGACCACAATCAAACACAGCATCCTTTTCAACAGAAGCAGAAGCTCATCTGAATATGCTCAAGGATGCTGACATCAACATTTAATCATCTCCTCACTCATCCAGGAAGAAGGGGAGATCAGTTACTACTGTACTTTATTGTGTTCAACCAAATCACCATGTTACAAAAATAGCAAGCTGCCATAATAAAAAATAAGGCTCCTCTATCCAGCACCAGATAACATCATTTTACTTTCAAGCCTAGAAATTGCACACTTGTATATAAACCAACCGAAGATGAGGATTGAGAGTTCATCTTGGTGGATTTTTCCTTTGATGAATATGAAGTGTCCTTCCTTATCTTTTTTGATGACTTTTAATTGAAAATTGATTTTATTTGATATTAGAATGGCTACTCCAGCTTGCTTCTTCTTCTTTTTTTTTTTTTTTTATTAACTTGAGTATTTCTTATATACATTTCGAGTGTTATTCCCTTTCCCGGTTTCCGGGCAAACATCCCCCTCCCCCCTCCCCTTCCTTATGGGTGTTCCCCTCCCAACCCTCCCCCCATTGCCGCCCTCACCCCATAGACTAGTTCACTGTGGGTTCAGTCTTAGCAGGACCCAGGGCTTCCCCTTCCACTGGTGCTCTTACTAGGATATTCATTGCTACCTATGGGGTCAGAGTCCAGGGTCAGTCCATGTATAGTCTTTAGGTAGTGGCTTAGTCCCTGGAAGCTCTGGTTGCTTGGCATTGTTGTACTTTTGGGGTCTCGAGCCCCTTCAAGCTCTTCCAGTTCTTTCTCTGATTCCTTCAATAGGGGACCTATTCTCAGTTCAGTGGTTTGCTGCTGGCATTCGCCTCTATATTTGCTGTATTCTGGCTGTGTCTCTCAGGAGCGATCTACATCCGGCTCCTGTCGGTCTGCACTTCTTTGCTTCATCCATCTTGTCTAATTGGGTGGCTGTATATGTATGGGCCACATGTGGGGCAGGCTCTGAATGGGTGTTCCTTCAGTCTCTGTTTTAATCTTTGCCTCTCCCTTCCCTGCCAAGGGTATTCTTTTTCCTCATTTAAAGAAGGAGTGAAGCATTCACATTTTGATCATCCGTCTTGAGTTTCGTTTGTTCTAGGGATCTAGGGTAATTCAAGCATTTGGGCTAATAGCCACTTATCAATGAGTGCATACCATGTATGTCTTTCTGTGATTGGGTTAGCTCACTCAGGATGATATTTTCCAGTTCCAACCATTTGCCTATGAATTTCATAAACTCGTTGTTTTTGATAGCTGAGTAATATTCCATTGTGTAGATGTACCACATTTTCTGTATCCATTCCTCTGTTGAAGGGCATCTGGGTTCTTTCCAGCTTCTGGCTATTATAAATAAGGCTGCGATGAACATAGTGGAGCACGTGTCTCTTTTATATGTTGAGGCATCTTTTGGGTATATGCCCAAGAGAGGTATAGCTGGATCATCAGGCAGTTCAATGTCCAATTTTCTGAGGAACCTCCAGACTGATTTCCAGAATGGTTTTACCAGTCTGCAACCCCACCAACAATGGAGGAGTGTTCCTCTTTCTCCACATCCTCGCCAGCATCTGCTGTCACCTGAGTTTTTGATCTTAGCCAATCGCACTGGTGTGAGGTGAAATCTCAGGGTTGTTTTGATTTGCATTTCCCTTATGACTAAAGATGTTGAACATTTCTTTAGGTGTTTCTCAGCCATTCGGCATTCCTCAGCTGTGAATTCTTTGTTTAGCTCTGAACCCCATTTTTTAATAGGGTTATTTGTTTCCCTGCGGTCTAACTTCTTGAGTTCTTTGTATATTTTGGAAATAAGGCCTCTATCTGTTGTAGGATTGGTAAAGATCTTTTCCCAATCTGTTGGTTGCCGTTTTGTCCTAACCACCGTGTCCTTTGCCTTACAGAAGCTTTGCAGTTTTATGAGATCCCATTTGTCGATTCTTGATCTTAGAGCATAAGCCATTGGTGTTTTGTTCAGGAAATTTTTTCCAGTGCCCATGTGTTCCAGATGCTTCCCTAGTTTTTCTTCTATTAGTTTGAGTCAGCTTGCTTCTTCTGACCATTTGCTTGGAAAGTTGTTTTCCAGCCTTTCACTCTGAGGTAGTGTCTGTCTTTGTCTCTGAGGTGTGTTTCCTGTAGGCAGCAGAATGCAGGGTCCTCATTGCGTATCCAGTTTGTTAATCTATGTCTTTTTATTGGGGAGTTGAGGCCATTGATGTTGAGAGATATTAAGGAATAGTGATTATTGCTTCCTGTTATATTCATATTTGGATGTGAGGTTATGTTTGTGTGCTTTCATTCTCTTTGTTTTGTTGCCAAGATGATTAGTTTCTTGCTTCTTCTAGGGTACAGCTTGCCTCCTTATGTTGGGCTTTACCCTTTATTATCCTTTGTAGTGCTGGATTTGTAGAAAGATATTGTGTAAATTTGGTTTTGTCATGGAATATCTTGGTTTCTCCATCTATGTTAATTGAGAGTTTTTCAGGAGACAGTAACCTGGGCTGGCATTTGTGTTCTCTTAGGGTCTGTATGACATCTGTCCAGGATCTTCTGGCCTTCATAGTTTCTGGCGAAAAGTCTGGTGTGATTCTGATAGGTCTGCCTTTATATGTTACTTGACGTTTTTCCCTTGCTGCTTTTAATATTCTTTCTTTATTTTGTCCGTTTGGTGTTTTGACTATTATGTGACGGGAGGTGTTTCTTTTCTGGTCCAATCTATTTGGAGTTCTGTAGGCTTCTTGTATGCCTATGGGTATCTCTTTTTTTAGGTTAGGGAAGTTTTCTACTATGATTTTGTTGAAGATATTTACTGGTCCTTTGAGCTGGGGGTCTTCACTTTCTTCTATACCTATTATCCTTAGGTTTGATCTTCTCATTGAGTCCTGGATTTCCTGTATATTTTGGACCAGTAGCTTTTTCTGCTTTACATTATCTTTGACAGTTGAGTCAATGATTTCTATGGAATCTTCTGCTCCTGAGATTCTCTCTTCCATCTCTTGTATTCTGTTGGTGAAGCTTGTATCTACAGCTCCTTGTCTTTTCTTTTGATTTTCTATGTCCAGGGTTGTTTCCATGTGTTCTTTCTTGATTGCTTCTATTTCCATTTATAATTCCTTCAACTGTTTGATTGTGTTTTCCTGGAATTCTTTCAGGGATTTTTGTGTCTCCTCTCTATGGGTTTCTACTTGTTTATTTATGTTTTCCTGGAATTCTTTCAGGCATTTTTGCGATTCCTCTCTGTAGGCTTCTACTTGTTCTCTAAGGGAGTTCTCCACGTCTTTCTTGAAGTCCTCCAGCATCATGATCAAATACGATTTTGAAACTAGATCTTGCTTTTCTGGTGTGTTTGGATATTCCATGTTTATTTTGGTGGGAGAATTGGGCTCCGATTATGCCATGTAGTCTTGGTTTCTGTTGCTTGGGTTCCTGCGCTTGCCTCTCGCCATCAGATTATCTCTAGTGTTACTTTGTTCTGCTATTTCTGACCGTGGCTAGACTGTCCTATAAGCCTGTGTGTCAGGAGTGCTGTAGACCTGTTTTCCTGTTTTCTTTCAGCCAGTTATGGGGACAGAGTGTTCTGCTTTCGGGCGTGTAGTTTTTCCTCTCTACAGGTCTTCAGCTGTTCCTGTGGGCCTGTGTCTTGAGTTCACCAGGCAGGTTTCTTGCAGGGGAATAGTTGGTCCTACCTGTGGTTCCAAGGTTCAAGTTTGCTCGTGGGGTACTGCCTAAGTCCTCTCCGCGGCGGCAGCAACCGGGAAGATCTGCGCCGCTCTTTCCGGGAGCCTCCGTGCACCAGGGTTCCAGATGACGTTTGGTGTTTTCCGCTGGTGTCTGGATGTGCACAGAGTGCAGTCTCTTCTGGTTTCCCAGGCGTGTCTGCCTCTCTGAAGGTTCAGCTCTCCCTCCCACGGGATTTGGGTGCAGAGAACTGTTTATCCGGTCTGTTTCCTTCAGGTTCCGGCGGTGTCTCAGGCGCAGGGGTCCTGCCGCTCCTGGGCCCTCCCCTACGGGAACCCAGAGGCCTTATACAGTTGCCTCTTGGGCCAGGGATATGGGCAGGGGTCGGCACTGTTGGTGGTCTCCTCCGCTCTGCAGCCTCAGGAGTGCCCACCTGACCAGGCGGTGAGGTCCGAGTTACAGTTTGTTAAGTCTTGATTTTACCATGTAGTTGGCAGTTTATACTTGAACTACTGAGGTTGGGGGGGTGGGTTGCTGGGAGTGTGGGCAGAGTCCCTGGCAGGGAGCTGCTGCAATAGACACAGGTGCTGCTGAACTTCTAGAACCAAGATTTTACTGAGTAGTTGTAAACAGGAAATTCCTGGAGGGCAGAAAGAGAACTGGAGTGTGAGGCTACCATGGATCCCCGTGGAGTGGTGACACAAGGATACCAGAAGCTGCTGAACCTGTTTTATTTTTACTGCAACATTAGTCTATGTCTTTTTATTGGGGAATTGAGTCTATTGATGTTGAGAGATATTAGGGTCAAATGATTGTTGTTTCCTGTTATTTTTTTGTTGTTAGCAGTGGAATTATGTTTGTGTGGCTTTCTTCTTTTGGGTTAGTTGAAAGAAGATTACTTTCTTGCTTTTTCTAGGGTGTAGTTTCCCTCTTTGTATTGCAGTTTTCCACTTATTATCTATTGTAGGGCGGAATTTGTGGAAAGATATTGTGTAAATTTGGTTTTGTCATGGATTCTCCATCTATGTTAATTGAGAGTTTTGCTGGATATAGTAGTCTGGGCTGGCATTTGTGTTCTCTTTGGGTCTCTATGACATCTGCTCAAGATTTTCTAGCTATCATAGTCTCTGGTGAGAAGTCTGGTGTGATTCTGATAGGTCTGCCTTTATATGTTACTTGACATTTTCCCCTTACTGCTTTTAATATTCTTTCTTTGTTCTGTGTGTTTGATGTTTTGACTATTATGTGACAGGAGGAATTTATTTTCTGGTCCAATCTATTTGGAGTTCTGTAGGCTTCTTGTATGTTTATGGGCATATCTTTCTTTAGGTTAGGAAAGTTTTCTTCTGTGATTTTGTAGAAGCTATTTACTGGCCCTTTAAGTTGGGAGTCTTTGCTATTTTCTACACCTATTATCCTTAGGTTTGATATTCTTATTGTGTCCTGAAATTCCTGTATATTTTGGGTTAGAAGCTTTGTGTATTTTGCATTTTCTTTGATGGTTCTGTCAATATTTTCTATGGTATCTTCTGCCCCTGAGAATTTTCTCTTCTATCTCTTGTATTCTGTTAGTAATGTTTGCATCTATGACTGCTCATCTCTTTCCTAGGTTTTCTATTTCCAGGGTTGTCTCCCTTTGTGATTTCTTTATTTTTTTCTATTTCCATTTTTAGATTCTGGATGGTTTTGTTCAATTTCTTCACCTGTTTGGTTGATATTTGTGTTTCCTCTTCACCTGTGTTGTCCTGTATTTCTTTAAGGGAGTTCTTTCTTTCTTTCTTAAAGTCCTCTAACATCTTCATGAGTTGTGATATTAAATCAAAGTCTTGCTTTACTGGTGTGTTGTGGTGTCCAGGGTTTGCTGTGCTAGGAGAACTGGGTTCTAATGATACCAAATAGCCTTGGTCTCTGTGGCTTAGCTTCTTGTCTTGCCCCTCACCATCTGCTTATTTCTGGTTTACTGGTTTTGCTGTCTCTGAAAGTGGCTTAACCCTCCTGTAAGCCTGTGTGTGATCACTGCTAAGAGACTGCTCTCTACCAATATAATCTGGATCTCTGTACAGAGAGCTGTGACACAGAGCCAGCTCAGTGGGCAGACTGAAACTGGAAGGATCCTGCCCCAGATCTCTCCTTAGTTCCTGTGTTCTGAGGGCTACAGTGGTGTTTATCTTGGTCCAGGAATGTGAGCAAAAATGTGTTCTCACCTGTGCTCTCTGGTGTGCACTTCTGGGAAACCAGCTTTCTCCCAGGGGTACAGAGAGTTGTGCCACAGCATCCTCCCTTTTCATTTCTGATTTTATTAATATGGATACTGTCTCTCTGCCCTCTGGTTAGTCTGGCTTAGGGCTTCTCTATAATATTGATTTTTCTCAATGAACCAGCTTCTGGTTTTGTTGGTTCTTTGTCTAGTTCTTTTTGTTTCTACTTGGTTGATTTCAGACCTGAGTTTGATTATTTCCTGCTATCTACTCCTCTTGGGTGAATTTGCTTCTTTTGTTCTAGAGCTAATGAAAGAATATAAAATGCAGCTAAGAAGTCAGAAGTTTAAAAAAGGCCCAAATGAATCACTATCCCTGAACTCAAGCAGTATTACAGAGCGATAGTGATAAAAACTGCATGGTATCGGTACAGAGACAGACAGATAGACCAATGGAACAGAATTGAAGACCCAGAAATGAACCCACACACCTATGGGCACTTGATTTTTGACAAAGGAGCCAAAACCATCAAATGGAAAAACGATAGCATTTTCAGCAAATGGTGCTGGTTCAACTGGAGGTCAACATGTAGACCTCCAGTTGAAGAATAGAAGAATGCAGATTGATCCATGCTTATCACCCTGTACAAAGCTTAAGTCCAAGTGGATCAAGGACCTCCACATCAAACCAGATACACTCAAACTAATAGAAGAAAAACTAGGGAAGCATCTGGAACACATGGGCACTGGAAAAAATTTCCTGAACAAAACACCAATGGCTTATGCTCTAAGATCAAGAATCGACAAATGGGATCTCATAAAACTGCAAAGCATCTGTAAGGCAAAGGACACTGTGGTTAGGACAAAATGGCAACCAACAGATCTTTACCAATCCTACAACACATAGAGGCCTTATATCCAAAATATACAAAGAACTCAAGAAGTTAGACCCCAGTGAGACAAATAACCCTATTAAAAAATGGGGTTCAGAGCTAAACAAAAAATTCACAGCTGAGGAAGGCCAAATGGCTGAGAAACACCTAAAGAAATGTTCAACATCTTTAATCATAAGGGAAATGCAAACCAAAACAACCCTGAGATTTCACCTCAAACCAGTGAGAATGGCTAAGATCAAAAACTCAGGTGACAGAAAATGCTGGTGAGGATGTGGAGAAAGAGGAACACTCCTCCATTGTTGGTGGGATTGCATACTGGTACAACCATTCTGGAAATCAGTCTGGAGGTTCCTCAGAAAATTGGACATTGAACTGCCTGAGGATTCAGCTATACCTCTCTTGGGCATATACCCAAAAGATGCCCCAACATATAAAAAAGACACGTGCTCCACTATGTTCATCGCAGCCTTATTTATAATAGCCAGAAGCTGGAAAGAACCCAGATGCCCTTCAACAGATGAATGGATACAGAAAATGTGGTACATCTACACAATGGAATATTACTCAGCTATCAAAAACAATGACGTTATGAAATTCGTAGGGAAATGGTCGGAACTGGAAAATATCATCCTGAGTGAGGTAACCCAATCACAGAAAAACACACATGGTATGCATTCATTGATAAGTTGCTATTAGCCCAAATGCTTGAATTATCCTAGATGCCTAGAACAAATGAAACTCAAGACAGATGATCAAAATGTGAATGCTTAACTCCTTCTTTAAAACGGGAACAAGAATACCCTTGTCAGGGAAGAGAGAGGCAAAGATTAAAACAGAGACTGAAGGAACACCCATTCAGAGCCTGCGCCACATGTGGCCCATGCATATACAGGTATCCAATTAGACAAGATGGATGAAGCAAAGAAGTGCAGGCTGACAGGAGCCGGATGTAGATCTCTCCCAAGAGACACAGCCAGAATACAGCAAACACAGAGGTGTATGCCAGCAGCAAACCACTTAATTGAGAATAGAAGCCTACAGAGAGGAATCGCAAAAATGCCTGAAAGAATTCCAGGAAAACATAAATAAACAAGTAGAAGCCCATAGAGAGGAGACACAAAAATCCCTGAAAGAATATCAGGAAATCATAAATAAACAAGTAGAAGCCCATAGAGAGGAGTCACAAAAATCCCTGAAAGAATTCCAGGAAAACACAATCAAACAGTTGAAGGAATTAAAAATGGAAATAGAAGCAATCAAGAAAGAACACATGGAAACATCCCTGGATATAGAAAACCAAAAGAAGAGACAAGGAGCTGTAGATACAAGCTTCACCAACAGAATACAAGAGATGGAAGAGAGAATCTCAGGAGCAGAAGATTCCATAGAAATCAGTGACTCAACTGTCAAAGATAATGTAAAGAGGAAAAAGCTACTGGTCCAAAACATACAGGAAATCCACGACACAATGAGAAGATCAAACCTAAGGATAATAGGTATAGAAGAGAGTGAAGACTCCCAGCTCAAAGGACCAGTAAATATCTTCAACAAAATCATAGAAGAAAACTTCCCTAACCTAAAAAAAGAGATACCCATAGGCGTACAAGAAGCCTACAGAACTCCAAATAGATTGGACCAGAAAAGAAACACCTCCCGTCACATAATAGTCAAAACACCAAACACACAAAATAAAGAAAGAATATTAAAAGCAGTAAGGGAAAAAGGTCAAGTAACATATAAAGGCAGACTCACACCAGACTTCTCGCCAGAAACTATGAAGGCCAGAAGATCCTGGACTGATGTCATACAGACCCTAAGAGAACACAAATGCCCGCCCAGGTTACTGTATCCTGCAAAACTCTCAATTAACATAGATGGAGAAACCAAGATATTCCATGACAAAACCAAATTTACACAATATCTTTCTACAAATCCAGCACTACAAAGCATAATAAATGGTAAAGCCCAACATAAGGAGGCAAGCTATACCCTAGAAGAAGCAAGAAACTAATCATCTTGGTAACAAAACAAAGAGAATGAAAGCACAGAAACATAAACTCACATCCAAATATGAATATAACAGGAAGCAATAATCACTATTCCTTAATATCTCTCAACATCAATGGCCTCAACTCCCCAATCAAAAGACATAGATTAACAAACTGGATACACAACGAGGACCCTGCATTCTGTTGCCTACAGGAAACACACGTCAGAGACAAAGACAGACATTACCTCAGAGTGAAAGGCTGGAAAACAACTTTCCAAGCAAATGGTCAGAAGAAGCAAGCTGGAGTAGCCATTCTAATATCAAATAAAATCAATTTTCAACTAAAAGTCATCAAAAAAGATAAGGAAGGACACTTCATATTCATCAAATGAAAAATCCACCAAGATGAACTCTCAATCCCAAATATCTATGCCCCAAATACAAGGGCACCTACATATGTAAAAGAAACCTTACTAAAGCTCAAAACACACATTGCACCTCAAAGAATAATAGTGGGAGATTTCAACACCCCACTCTCATCAATGGACAGATCATGGAAACAGAAATTAAACAGAGATGTAGACAGACTAAGAGAAGTCATGAGCCAAATGGACGTAACGTATATTTATAGAACATTCTATCCTAAAGCAAAAGGATATACCTTCTTCTCAGCTCCTTATGGTACTTCCTCCAAAATTGACCATATAATTGGTCAAAAAACGGGCCTCAACAGATACAGAAAGATAGAAATAATCCCATGCGTGCTATCGGACCACCACGGCCTAAAACTGGTCTTCAATAACAATCAAGGAAGAATGCCCACATATACTTGGAAATTGAACAGTGCTCTACTCAATGATAACCTGGTCAAGGAAGAAGTAAAGAAAGAAATTAAAAACTTTTTAGAATTTAATGAAAATGAAGGTACAACATACCCAAACTTATGGGACACAATGAAAGCTATGCTAAGAGGAAAACTCATAGCGCTGAGTGCCTGCAGAAAGAAACAGGAAAGAGCATATGTCAGCAGCTTGACAGCACACCTAAAAGCTCTAGAACAAAAAGAAGCAAATACATCCAGGAGGAGTAGAAGGCAGGAAATAATCAAACTCAGAGCTGAAATCAACCAAGTAGAAACAAAAAGGACCATAGAAAGAATCAACAGAAAAAAGTTGGTTCTCTGAGAAAATCAACAAGATAGATAAACCCTTAGCCAGACTAACGAGAGGACACAGAGAGTGCGTCCAAATTAACAAAATCAGAAATGAAAAGGGAGACATAACAACAGATTCAGAGGAAATTCAAAAAATCATCAGATCTTACTATAAAAACCTATATTCAACAAAACTTGAAAATCTTCAGGAAATGGACAATTTCCTAGACCGATACCAGGTACCGAAGTTAAATCAGGAACAGATAAACCAGTTAAACAACCCCATAACTCCTAACAAAATCAGAAATGAAAAGGGAGACATAACAACAGATTCAGAGGAAATTCAAAAAATCATCAGATCTTACTATAAAAACCTATATTCAACAAAACTTGAAAATCTTCAGGAAATGGACAATTTCCTAGACAGATACCAGGTACCGAAGTTAAATCAGGAACAGATAAACCAGTTAAACAACCCCATAACTCCTAAGGAAATAGAAGCAGTCATTAAAGGTATCCCAACCAAAAAGAGCCCAGGTCCAGACGGGTTTAGTGCAGAATTCTATCAAACCTTCATAGAAGACCTCATACCAATATTATCCAAACAATTCCACAAAATTGAAACAGATGTATCAGTACCGAATACCTTCTACGAAGCCACAATTACTCTTATACCTAAACCACACAAAGACACAACAAAGAAACAGAACTTCAGACCAATTTCCCTTATGAATATCGACGCAAAAATACTCAACAAAATTCTGGCAAACCGAATCCAAGAGCACATCAAAACAATCAACCACCATGACCAAGTAGGCTTCATCCCAGGCATGCAGGGATGGTTTAATATACGGAAAACCATCAACGTGATCCATTATATAAATAAACTGAAAGAACAAAACCACATGATCATTTCATTAGACGCTGAGAAAGCATTTGACAAAATTCAACACCCCTTCATGATAAAAGTCCTGGAAAGAATAGGAATTCAAGGCCCATACCTGAACATAGTAAAAGCCATATACAGCAAACCAGTTGCTAACATTAAACTAAATGGAGAGAAACTTGAAGCAATCCCACTAAAATCAGGGACTAGACAAGGCTGCCCACTCTCTCCGTACTTATTCAATATAGTTCTTGAAGTTCTAGCCAGAGCAATCAGACAACAAAAGGAGGTCAAGGGGATACAGATCGGAATAGAAGAAGTCAAAATATCACTATTTGCAGATGATATTATAGTATATTTAAGTGATCCCAAAAGTTCCACCAGAGAACTACTAAAGCTGATAAACCACTTCAGCAAAGTGGCTGGGTATAAAATTAACTCAAATAAATCAGTTGCCTTCCTCTACACAAAAGAGAAACAAGCCGAGAAAGAAATTAGGGAAACGACACCCTTCTTAATAGACCCAAATAATATAAAGTACCTCGGTGTGACTTTAACAAAGCAAGTAAAGATCTGTACAATAAGAACTTCAAGACACTGAAGAAGGAAATTGAAGAAGACCTCAGAAGATGGAAAGATCTCCCATGCTCATGGATTGGCAGGATTAATATAGTAAAAATGGCCATTTTACCAAAAGCAATTTACAGATTCAATGCAATCCCCATCAAAATACCAATCCAATTCTTCAAAGAGTTAGACAGAACAATTTGCAAATTCATCTGGAATAACAAAAAACCCAGGATAGCTAAAGCTATCCTCAACAACAAAAGGACTTCAGGGGGAATCACTATCCCTGAACTCAAGCAGTATTACAGAGCAATAGTGATAAAAACTGCATGGTATTGGTACAGAGGCAGACAGATAGACCAATGGAATAGAATTGAAGACCCAGAAATGAACCCACACACCTATGGGCACTTGATTTTTGACAAAGGAGCCAAAACCATCAAATGGAAAAACGATAGCATTTTCAGCAAATGGTGCTGGTTCAACTGGAGGGCAACATGTAGAAGAATGCAGATCGATCCATCCTTATCACCCTGTACAAAGCTTAAGTCCAAGTGGATCAAGGACCTCCACATCAAACCAGACACACTCATACTAATAGAAGAAAAACTAGGGAAGCATCTGGAACACATGGGCACTGGAAAAAATTTCCTAAACAAAACACCAATGGCTTACGCTCTAAGATCAAGAATCGACAAATGGGATCTCATAAAACTGCAAAGCTTCTGTAAGGCAAAGGACACTGTGGTTAGGACAGATCGGCAACCAACAGATTGGGAAAAGATCTTAACCAATCCTACAACAGGTAGAGGCCTTATATCCAAAATATACAAAGAACTCAAGAAGTTAAACCGCAGGGAAACAAATAACCCTATTAAAAAATGGGGTTCAGAGCTAAACAAAGAATTCACAGGTGAGGAATGCCGAATGGCTGAGAAATACCTAAAGAAATGTTCAACATCTTTAGTCATAAGGGAAATGCAAATCAAAACAACCCTGAGATTTCACCTCACACCAGTGAGAATGGCTAAGATCAAAAACTCAGGGGACAACAGATGCTGGCGAGGATGTGGAGAAAGAGGAACACTCCTCCATTGTTGGTGGGATTGCAGACGGGTACAACCATTCTTGAAATCAGTCTGGATGATCCTCAGAAAATTGTACATTGAACTGCCTGAGGATCCAGCTATACCTCTCTTGGGCATATACCCAAAAGTTGCCCCAACATATAAAAAAGACACGTGGTCCACTATGTTCATTGCAGCCTTATTTATAATAGCCAGAAGCTGGAAAGAACCCAGATGCCCTTCAACAGATGAATGGATACAGAAAATGTGGTACATCTACACAATGGTATATTACTCAGCTATCAAAAACAACGACTTTATGAAATTTGTAGGCAAATGGTTGGAACTGGAAAATATCATCCTGAGTGAGCTAACCCAACCACAGGAAGACATACATGGTATGCACTCATTGATAAGTGGCTATTAGCCCAAATGCTTGAATTACCCTAGATGCCTAGAACAAATGAAACTCAAGACGGATGATCAAAATGTGAATGCTTTACTCCTTCTTTAAAAGGGCAACAAGAATACCCTTGGCAGGGAAGAGTGAGGCAAAGATTAAAACAGAGACTGAAAGAACACCCATTCAGAGTCTGCCCCACATGTGGCTCATACATATACAGCCACCCAATTAGACAAGATGGATGAAGCAAAGAAGTGCAGGCCAATAGGAGCCGGATGTAGATTGCTCCTGAGAGACACAACCAGAATTCAGCAAACACAGAGGCGAATGCCAGCAGCAAACCACTGAACTGAGAATAGGACCCCCGTTGAAGGAATCAGAGAAAGACCTGGAAGAGCTTGAAGGGGCTCGAGACTCCATATGTACAACAATGCCAAGCAACCAGAGCTTCCAGGGACTAAGCCACTACCTAAAAACTATACATGGACTGACCCTGGACTCTGACCTCATAGGTAGCAATGCATATCCCAGTAAGAGCACCAGTGGAAGGGGAAACCCTGGGTCCTGCTAAGATTGAACCCCCAGTGGACTAGATTGTTGGGGGGAGTGCAGCAAGGGGGGAGGATGGGGAGGGGAACACCCATAAAGAAGGAGAGGGGGGAGGGGGATGTTTGCCCGGAAACCTGGAAAGGGAATAACACTCGAAATGTATATAAGAAATACTCAAGTTAAAAAAAAAAGCCCCAAATACCTCACATTCCAGACCCTGCCCTCTACCTGTACTAGCTGACCATATAGTTAGATTAAAATTTTAGAGAATAATCTTGAGAAACAGGAAGCTCCTCCCAGGAACTGATGGACCATAAAGTTTAACAATCTTGAGAAACAGGAAGCTCCTCCTTGTGATTTTTCATTAGTATTCTCGAAACTTTCCAATGACACCATCCCTGCCTCCTCGGGTTGTGGTTTCTCCCTTTAAATACCCTTTCTCCCAGCCTTTCAGGGTCGAACTCCACTGCCCCTGCGTGGGATATGAGTCTCGACCCCAGTGCACTGGTTCCTATCAATAAACCTCATGTTTATTACAGCAAGGACGGCCTCACATGAGTTCCTGGGGGATCGCATCGTCCCGAGACTTGAGTGAGGGTCTCCCTGCTCCGGGGATCTTTCACTTTCAGGTGTGCTGTCAAGCTGCTAGTGTATGCTCTCTCCAATTTCTTTTTGCAGTCACTCAGAGCTATGAGTTTTCCTCGTAGCACTGCTTTCATTGTATGTATTTATGGTAATAAGTTTGGGTATGTTGTGCCCACATTTTCATTAAATTCTAAAAAGTGTTTAAATTCCTTATTTTTTCCTTCACCAAGTTTTCATTGAGTAAAGTATTGTTCAGTGTCTGTATTTGTGGGCTTTCTGTCGTCTTTGATGTTACTGAAGACCAGCATTGGTCCATGGTGTTCTGATAAGATTCATGAGATTATATCAATCTCCTTACATCTCATGACACCTGTTTTGTGTTATTATAAATTATCCAGTTGTGGTATTTTTTATAGGAAAATAAAGCAGACTACAGTGTCTTTCCTAAAATAATTCAAATTTTAAAATCTAAGTACAATAAAACTCAAGTGTAGACCTCATTTCACCTTTTAATATGAATATGTGACCACTGAGGTATTGTGTCATTTTAATTTTAAAATTTGATAGCACAATGGCCCCGAAATGTTCTTTGTAGGCTGCATCTTATTTAAGACTCTGCCCTTATCACTTGCTAATTGCTCCTGGTGTCATAATGGTAGCAGCAGTTTTTATCCTAGGGTGGTTTGAGGATTAAATGTTTCAATAATATATCAGATATGCTATATTCTGTAGGAAGGACAACACATTATCCCTTAACTCCATCTTGCCATTTCAGATACTGCTTCTTTCATGTTGGACCAGGAGCACAGCATCACTGGGATGGCAGCAACTTGAGAGGAAGAGTAGGTCCGTCCCTCAGATTTGGTGGAGAGAGCTGTTAGGTCCGTTGCAGGTGCTGTGCTCTGAACCATGAAAGAGAGAAAAGGCTTTCATCTGGTTAAATAGTATTGTTTTGATATTTAAACTTGTTTAATAGTTTCATACGTTTATATACATGACTTTTAGTCAGTTGCAATCCTCTTTTCCTTCTCTGCCACACTGAAACCTTTCTTCTCAACCTCTCTTTAACTTTTATGTTTTCTTTTTGTGTATAACCTGATTCCACTTACGTTTTACTTGAGTATGTATGAGAACTTATTTAGCAATTAAGGACAATTTACCAGTGGATACACCCTTGGAAAAAAATCACACTCTCCTTTCTGACCACCATTAATTGCTAATAGTGCCTCAGGGAGGAATGGGCATCATGGTGACCTTTTGATTCTTTAGTCCCTTGTATCAGGACTACTCAACCACATTTGGAGATAAATGGCCTAGAAAAACTATGATCAGTATCTCATACAATATTGTAAATTTATTTAGAGTACAATGAGAAATTTATAGTTACTCTTGGTAATTCTATTGTGTGGCTCATGATAACTATGTGTCTCTGTGACTAAAGGTTTGACACACCTGTGACACCTACTCTGTTATTTTGAAACTTCAGTGCAGTTGCTTTTCACACTATATAACTGTATTTTGTTTTATTTATCCAGCTTTATTAATCACATAATTGGCATGTCTAGTTATTATATTCATTTATTTTAGTTAAATCCCCAGAAGAGTTCCTTCTAATGTTTATCCAGAACAGTATGCTTTAGTCTTCTTAGAGCTTAATGTTTTCCTGATGGCATTTACATGTAAAAACATTATACTTGCATTCAGTTTTATAAAAAACTTCCTAGTATACTTATGTATGAGCAAAGTCCTGTGTTAGACAATATATACAAATTACTATAACTTCATAACCAATTGTGGACTTTTTGCTAAAAGCACCAATTTCAAACAAAGGGAAACATGATGTAGCTATTGCTGGGCTCAAGAGAGATGGTATCACTTGATCTAAACCGATTGTTAACCTTTTATTAATTGATGAGCAGGGTTTCATATATTATCATGTTTTATTATAATTCATATACTCATTTTGCCTTAATTTCATTTTTGAAAAATTATGAATTCAGACTTTTAAAAGTTTTTATTCATCATCATAAATGTAACATTGCAATCCAGCTAGACTTAGGGACAGATGAGGAAAATATGGAACCCAGAAGCCTACAGTGGGAGCCAAGTTTCCAGAACATTGCAAGTATTTAGAATGGAGGATTCTCTTTCCAGCTATGGAAGGAGTGATCTGGTGGTTAATATTCACAGAAGTCAAAATCATTAGAGTTATCCAATCAGCAAAGTGTTCCATAGTTTCTTTGACATTTATGTAAGCTTTCACCCTTCCCAAGACCACATGTTTATCATCCAACCACTCAGGCTTGGTGATGTTGATAAAAACTAGGGAACTTTTTGTCCTTGAGTCAGTATTTGCCATGGACAGGTTATCAAGCTCTCTATGCTTTTGGATAAAGTTTCCATTCTCAAATGTCTCCCTGTAGAAGGACTTGTCACAAGTGCTACTAGGGGCAGTAAAGTCACCACTTGGTACCTAGATCCTAGAATAATTTTGTGAAAAAATGAAGCCCTATAACCAAATCTTTCTCTTCAGAGCACAGTGCTTTTCTGCTGTATTGGAACTGGGGGTTGCAAATAGCTTAAAGGAGATGAAGCCCAAAGGCTTGCCATCTACCAATATGATGAAGAACACACCAGAGTCAACTATCACTGTTAGAAGCAGCCACAGGAGACAGTGGTATTTGTAATGCAAACTAAATATTTTCTATTACCTTCATTTTTGAGATTATAATGTAATTACATCATTCCCCCTTTCCTTTCCTCCCTTCATATGCTCCAATATACCTTTTCTTGCTCTTCTACAAACTGATGGCCTCTTTTTATATTTACATTGGTTGTTGTTATGTGCACATAACCCCCCCCACACACACACACATGTTCTAGTACATAAACATAACCTTCTCATTTTGAAAGTATTAGCATCGTGTAATTTTCAGGGATAGGATTATCAGTTTGTGTGTTCTCCCCTAGAGAAGCCTGCTTTTTCCAATTTCAGTATCCTTAGTTGTTTGTAGTTCTTTATGTAGAGTTGAAGCTTGCATGGGATCAAAATTGAGAATTTATTTTTTCCTGTGTAACATTTAAAAAATTATTATTATTATTGCTATTATTATTTATCATTATTATTATTATTTTGATCTTACACTCAAGATTTTATTCCTCTCCCAGTCCACCCTTCTACTGTTCCACATCCCATACCTCCTTTCTGCCCCCACCCTGTCTCCACTAGGATTTCCATAACCCACCCACCTGCCAGACCTCTAAACTTCCTGGGGCCTCCAATCACTTGAGGGGTAGGTGCATCTTCTCTGACTGAACCCAGACCAGAGAGTCCTCTGCTGTACATGTGTTGGAGGCCTCATCTCAGCTGGTGAATGCTGCCTGGTTGGTGATCCAGTGTCTGAGATATCTCAGAAGTCCAAGTTAATTGAGACTGCTGGCCCTCTTACTGGGTAGCACTCCTTCTCAGCTTCCTCTAGCTTTTCCCTAATTCAACCAGAGGGGTCAGCAGCTTCGTTGATTGGTTGGGTGCAAATATCTGCATCTGACTCTTTCAGCTGCTTGTTGGGTCTTTTGTAGGGCAGTCATGATAGTCCCTTTTTGTGAGTGCTCCATTGCTTCAGTAATAGGGCCAGGTCTTGCCCCACCCCTGCCCCCTTGAGGTGGATCCCCTTTGGGGCATGACCCTGTACCTTCTTTTCCTCAGGTTCTTCTCCATTTCCATCCCTGCAGTTCTTTCAAACAGGAAGAATTATGGCTCAGAGTTTTGACTATGACATAGCAACCCTATCCTTCTCTTGATGTCCTGTCTTTCTGCTGGAAGTGGGTTCTACAAGTTCCCTCT
Source organism: Rattus norvegicus (assembly GCF_021556685.1). Taxonomy (NCBI): domain Eukaryota; kingdom Metazoa; phylum Chordata; class Mammalia; order Rodentia; family Muridae; genus Rattus; species Rattus norvegicus. The sequence continues at coordinate 45,323,675 of NC_141547.1, forward strand.
CCTCACTGTAGGGCATTTCATCTAGCTCCCCCACCCTTTGAGTCCTGAAGGTCTCTCACCTCCTAGGTCTCTGGTGCATTCTGGAGGGTCCTCCCAACTTCTTACTTCCTAAGGTCGCCTTTTTCCATTCTTTCTGCTGGTCCTCAGGGGTTCAGTTCTTTCTCCCCAACCCTACACCAGATCATGTTCCCTTCTCTCCCAACCCCCATACCCTTTCCCTCCCCTCTCTCTCCCTCCCTCCCTGTTGTGGTTGCTTTCTTCTCCCTCCTAAGTGGAACTGAGGCATTCACACTTGGGCTCTTCAGATTGTTCACCTTTTTGAGTTCTGTGGACTGTATCTTGGGTATTCTGTACTTTTTATTTATTTTATTTTTTTCTGCTAATATCCACTTATTAGTGAGAACATATCATGCATGTTCTTTTGTGTCTGAGTTACCTCACTGAGGATGACATTTTCTAGTTCCATCCATTTGGCTGCAAAACTCAGGATATCCTCATTCTTAATGGCTGAGTAGTATTCCATTGTGTAAATGAACCACATTTTCTGTATCCATTCTTCTGTCATGGAACATCTGGGTTGTTTCCAGTTTCTGGATATCACAAATAAGGCTACTATGAATATAGTTGGACAGTTACCGCTATGGCATGGTGGGGCATCTTTTGAGTATATTTCCAAGAGTACTATTGCTGGGTTTTTAGGTAGATCTATTTCCAATTTTCTGAGGAACCCCCAAATTGTTTTCCAGAGCAGTTGTACCAGTTCACAATCAAACCAACAATGGAGGAGTGTTTCTCTTTCTCCACATTCTCTCCAACATGTGTTGTTGCCTGAGATTTTGATCTTAGCCCTTCTGACTGGTGTAAGGTAGAATCACGGGGTCATTTTGATTTGCATTTCTCTGGTCACTAAGGATTTATTTATTTATTTTTTTAATTAACTTGAGTATTTCTTATTTACATTTCGAGTGTTATTCCCTTTCCCGGTTTCCGGGCAAACATCCCCCTAATCCCTCCCCCTCTCCTTCTATATGGGTGTTCCCCTCCCCATCCTCCCCCCATTGCCGCTCTCCCCCCAACAATCTAGTTCCCTGGGGGTTCAGTCTTAGCAGGACCCAGGGCTTCCCCTTCCACTGGTGCTCTTACTAAGATATTCATTGCTACCTATGAGGTCAGAGCCCAGGGTTAGTCCATGTATAGTCTTTGGGTAGTGGCTTAGTTCCTGGAAGCTCTGGTTGCTTGGCATTGTTGTACATATGTGATCTCGACCCCTTCAAGCACTTCCAGTTCTTTCTCTGATTCCTTCAACGGGGGTCCCGTTCTAAGTTCAGTGGTTTGCTGCTGGCATTCGCCTCTGTATTTGCTGTATTCTGGCTGTGTCTCTCAGAAGCGATCTACATCCGGTTCCTGTCAGCCTGCACTTCTTTGCTTCATCCATCTTATCTAATTGGGTGGCTGTATATGTATAGGTCACATGTGGGGCAGGCTCTGAATGGGTGTTTTAAACTTCTCTGTTTTAAACTTTGCCTCCCTATTCCCTGCCAAGGGTATTCTTGTTCCCCTTTTAAAGAAGGAGTGAAGCGTTCACATTTTGGTCATCCTTCTTGAGTTTCATGTGTTCTGTGCATCTAGGGAAATTAAAGCATTTGGGTTAATAGCCACTTATCAATGAGTGCATACCATGTGTGTTTTTCTGTGATTGGGTTACCTCACACAGGATATTTTCCAGTTCCATCCATTTGCCTATGAATTTTATAAAGTCATTGTTTTTGATAGCTGAGTAATATTCCATTGTGTAGATGTACCACATTTTCTGTATCCATTCCTCTGTTGAAGGGCATCTGGGTTCTTTCCAGCTTCTGGCTATTATAAATAAGGCTGCTATGAACATAGTGGAGCATGTGTCTTTGTTGTATGTTGGGGCATCTTTTGGGTCTATGCCCAAGAGAGGTATAGCTGGGTCCTCAGGTTCTTCAATGTCCAATTTTCTGAGGAACCTCCAGACTGATTTCCAGAATAGTTGTACCAGTCTGCAACCCCACCAACAATGGAGGAGTGTTCTTCTTTCTCCACTTGCTGTCACCTGAGGTTTTGATCTTAGCCATTCTCACTGGTGTGAGGTGAAATCTCAGGGTTGTTTTGATTTGGATTTCCCTTATGACTAAAGATGTTGAACATTTCTTAAGGTGTTTCTCAGCCATTCGGCATTCCTCAGCTGTGAATTTTTTGTTTAGCTCTGAACCCCATCTTTTAATAGGGTTATTTGTCTCCCTGCAGTCTAACTTCTTGAGTCTTTTGTATATTTTGGATATAAGCCTGTTGTAGGATTGGTAAAGATCTTTTCCCAATATGTTGGTTGCCGTTTTGTCCTAACAAAAGTTTCCTTTGTATTACAGAAGGTTTGCGGTTTTTTGAGATACCATTTGTCAATTCTTGATATTAGAGCATAAGCCATTGGTGTTTTGTTCAGGAAATTTTCTGCAGTGTCCATGTGTTTGAGATGATTTCCCACTTTTTCTTCTATTTGTTTGAGTGTATCTTGTTTGATGTGGAGGTCCTTGATCCACTTGGACTTAAGCTTTGTACAGGATGATAAGCATCCTCCATTTCTTTTATATCTCCCTTGTCATTTCTGATTTATGAATTTTGATACTGTCTCTGGGCCCTTTAGTTTAGCTAGGAATTTATCTACCTTGTTGATTTTCTCTAAGAATCAGATTTTGGTTTTGTTGATTCTTTTTATTGTTCTTTTTGTTTCTATTTGGTTGATTTCAGCCCTGAGTTTGACTATTTCATGCCTTCTACTTCTGTGGGGTGAGTTTGCTTCTTTTACTTCTAGAGCTTTTAGGTGTGCTGTCAAGCTGCTAGTGTAAGATCTTTCCAGTTTCTTTACAAGGACACAGTGCTATGAGTTTTCTTCTTAACACTGCTTTCATTGTGTCCCGTAAATTTGGGTATGATGTGTCAACATTTTAATTAAATTTGAGGAAGTCTTTAATTTCTTTATTCATTTCATCCCTGACCAAATTATCATTGAGTAGAGAGTTGTCCAGTTTACGTGTGTATGTGGGCTTTTTGAATACCAGCCTTAGGCCATGGTGATCTGATAGGGTGCATAGGATTATTTTAGTCTTCTTGTATCAGTGAAGGGCTGCTTTGTGACCAATTATATGGTCAGTTTTGGAGAAGGTACCATGATTGCTGAGAATAAGGTGTATTTGTTTGTTTTAGGGTCAAATGTTCTGTAGATATCTGTTAAATTCATCTGGTTTATAACTTGTATTAGTTTCACTGTGTCTCTATTTAGTTTCTGTTTCATTGACCTGTCCATTGATGAGAAAGGTGTGTTAAAGTCTCCCACTATTATTGTGTGGGATTGTGTGTTGAGCTTTAGTAAGGTTTTTTTTTTTTTTTTTGAATGTGGGTGCCCTTGCATTTGGGGCATATGTATTCAGACTTGAGAGTTTCTGTTGGCGGATTTTCCCATTGGTGGATATGAAGTGTTCTTCCTCATCTCTCTTGATAGATAACTTTTTGTTGAAAGTCTATTTTATTGGATATTAGGATGGCAACACCAGCTTGTTTCTTGGAACCATTTGCTTAGAAGACCTTTCTATCCTTTTACTCTGAGATAGTGTCTGTCTTTTTTATTGGGGTGTGTTTCTTTTTTTTTTAGATTAAAGCAGACATTTATCAGAATGCATAACCCATTTCAAAAACAAACATGCTATTAACATTCATACTAACAGCAATGCTGGCTATAATTGCACTCCGTGAATGTTTTGTCTGTACAAATCTAACATATTCACAATGGACAATTTCCAATTATTATCCTTTTCCTTATAGAAAGTCTAAGTCGCCTAATAAAAGTTTTGATTATCTTGAGGTATGCATCTGAACCCATCCTGATACCGTTATTTTTCTATGGTGTGGAATTTACAGCTGTTACAGTGTGACTGGACTTGAGATATTCAACCTTCACCACTCTGCATCTAAACCTTCAAAAAGTGTTTGTGATGGGAGGGGAGATAGAGTTTTGAGTTTGGGGTGTATTTCTTATATGCAGCAAAATGCTTATCTTATTTGCACATCCAGTCTGTTAGCTTATATCATTTTATAGGTGAGTTGAGTCCTTTAATATTGAGAGTTATTAAAGACAGATGACTATTGGTTCCTGTTATATTTGTTTTTGTAGGTGACTTTTTGTGCTTGTGATCCTTTCTTTTTGGCTTTGTTGTGAGATGGTTAGTATCTTGTCTTTTGTTTGGTGTAGATAACTTCCTTGTGTTGGTGTTTTCCTTCTAGGATCTTCTGTAGGGCTAACTGTAAAACAAACAAGAAAGCAATGGGGTATTTTGGAGTTTTTGTAATGACATAGTAATAGGCCAATTAAACTGAGAGTTTGGGATCATTTCTATGTAATCTACTGATCTATTTCTTTTGTGAATATCCAGATGCCATGTTCACATAGTCCTTTCAATGAATCATGATTTATGGATACTGTATTGAATGGAAAATAAAAGAAAGCTAATTCTACCTTACCTGCCACTAAATGAGTCTTAAGTCTAAAATTAGAAAAAAATTTCATAAAGACTGTAGTACACAGAAATGAATTGGAATAAGTGGTATTTTAAGACATAGTTTTATTATGTGCATGCATTTGTATGGGTATGGATAATGGGTATGGATATGTGCAAATACCTGTAGATGCAGGTGCCTCTAGATGCAGAGGAATTATATCTATATGACTTTAAGTTATAAGCAGTTTAAATCACCTGAGCAGGGTGCTGAAAATTGAACTGTGGTCCTCTGCAAAAGCAGCAAGTACATGTAAACATTAAGATATCCTCTCTCCACTTCAAGAATATTTTAAAAATAACATCTAAATAATTAAGATCATAAATTCAACAGTGTTGAAAATTATTACTTTATAAAAATGAAGGTATTTATTTCCTAAAGTCATTACTAATAATCTGAAATGGAAGATTGCAGGCAAATTTTTGAATAATACATGATGAATGAACCTGTTCATGTGCAGTAATTATTACAGGAGAATATTTAAAATGAAGACAAGTTAATTTGAAGTAAGTAGAATGTATGGACAGGGATATCACATATTGGGGTTGTTCTGGTGTTGCTATGTATCAGTCCATTTTCCCCATGACTAAAGTTTATCTTCCATGTCTTTATGAAAGTTTTTACTTGTGATTTTTTAGCATATTTAATAAATATTGGGGATGGAGAGATGACTCCGTGTTTATGAAATGTGCCTCCATAGTACAAGAGGTTTGTTTCCTGCAAATTGTTGTCACACTTAATTGAAAATCCAAGAGGTTTCATAATTTGTGGTAGCATGAAAAAATAAAAATAGAATACCTCTTCAGGAAATAAAAAAAGATTCTTATACATGCCAGCAAAATCTTTCAAATAAGTTAACTTCTGCTCATCTGTATTTAGCCAGATTTCCCTCAACTTCATCTCATTTTAATAGGAAACCCCACAAGCACAGCTGTAGCATGGAGATGAGCAAGTTCAATTCCCAAATGCAGCTGTTTAGTTTCATATGCTTTAGTTAACAGAGTGGTTTGAGAGAAATTTTTTTTCCTTTTCTTTACATTGTTATTTTTAATGTAGTTTTAAGAACAATATGCTTGTTTTCTAAAATTATTGACTCCATATAGAAAGCATCCTTTAGTGTCTAAATATATCTTTTCTCTCCAACAAGGGTAAATTTCTAACAAACTAACAGATTTGAAATATAATTAATACATGTATTAATTTTCCTTGTGGTTTTATTAAAATGGAAGTACTCATGATTAAAGGAATATTCAAATAATTAAAAACTAAATTCTGTGTATTACATATACTTTCTCCACTTAAAAAGACATATTTTGGAAAGACTGTGAGAGCCAGAGGACCCAACTATCTGCTGCAAAATAATCTCTTCTAAAGGTGGGAGCATTAGGGAGAAGTGGGATATGGCTATGAACAATATATTGCATGAAATTCTCAAAGATATAACATTTAAAAAGATACACATGCACCTTTAATTTCACTCTCAAAAACTTCCTACTTCATGGACCGTCATGATGATGATTGCAGGTAATCGGTACATATTAAGAATTTGTTTACCAAACGCCATCTGGAACCCTGGTGCACAGAAGCTCCCAGAAAGGGAAACACAGATCTTCCTGGATGCTGCCACCATGGAGAGCTCATAGGCAATACCCCACGAGCAAACTTGAGCCTCGGAACCACAGGTAAGACCAACTTTTCTGCTGCAACTGACCTGCCTGGTGAACTCCAGACACAGGCCCACAGGAACAGCTGAAGACCTGTAGAGAGGAAAAACTACACGCCCGAAAGCAGAACACTCTGTCCCCATAACTGGCTGAAAGAAAACAGGAAAACAGGTCTACAGCACTTCTGACACACAGGCTTATAGGACAGTCTAGCCACTGTCAGAAATACCAGAACAAAGTAACAGTAGAGATAATCTGATGGCGAGAGGCAAGCGCAGGAACCCAAGCAAAAGAAACCAAGACTATATGGCATCATTGGAGCCCAATTCTCCCACCAAAGCAAACAGGAATATCCAAACACACCAGAAAAGCAAGATGTAGTTTCAAAATCATATTTGATCATGATGCTGGAGGACTTCAAGAAAGACGTGAAGAACTCCCTTAGAGAAGCACAAGAAAACATTAATAAACAAGTAGAAACCTACAGAGAGGAATCGCAAAAATCCCTGAAAGAGTTCCAGGAAAACACAATCAAGCATTTGAAGGAATTAAAAATGGAAATAGAAGCAATCAAGAAAGAACACATGGAAACAACCCTGGATATAGAAAACCAAAAGAAGAGACAAGGAACTGTAGATACGAGCCTCACCAACAGAATACAAGAGATGGAAGAGAGAATCTCAGGAGCAGAAGATTCCATAGAAATCATTGACTCAACTGTCAAGGATGATGTAAAGTGGAAAAAGCTACTGGTCCAAAACATACAGGAACTCCAGGACTCAATCAGAAGATCAAACCTAAGGATAATAGGTATAGAAGAGAGTGAAGACTCCCAGCTCAAAGGACCAGTAAATATCTTCAACAAAATCATAGAAGAAAACTTCCCTAACCTAAAAAAAGAGATACCCATAGGCATACAAGAAGCCTAGAGAACTCCAAATAGATTGGACCAGAAAAGAAACACCTCCCATCACATAATAGTCAAAACAACAAACGCACAAAATAAAGAAAGAATATTAAAAGCAGTAAGGGAAAAAGGTCAAGTAACATATAAAGGCAGACCTATCAGAATCACACCAGACTTTTCGCCAGAAACTATGAAGGCCAGAAGATGCTGGACAGATGTCATACACACCGTAAGACAACACAAATGCCAGCCCAGGTTACTGTATCCTGCAAAACTCTCAATTAACATAGATGGAGAAACCAAGATATTCCATGACAAAACCAAATTTACACAATATCTTTCTACAGATCTAGCAATACAAAGCATAATAAATGGTAAAGCCCAACATAAGGAGGCAAGCTATACCCTAGAAGAGGCAAGAAACTAATCACCTTGGCAACAAAACAAAGAGAAGAAAAGCACACAAACATAACCTCATATCCAAATATGAATATAACAGGAAGCAATAATCCCTATTCCTTAATATCTCTCAACATCAATGGCCTCAACTCCCCAATAAAAAGACATAGATTAACAAACCGGATACGCAATGAGGACCCTGCATTCTGCTGCCTACAGGAAACAGACCTCAGAGACAAAGACAGACATTACCTCAGAGTGAAAGGCGGGAAAACAACTTTCTAAGCAAATGGTCGGAAGAAGCAAGCTGGAGTAGCCATTCTAATATCAAATAAAATCAATTTTCAACTAAAAGTCATCAAAAAAGATAAGGAAGGACACTTCATATTCATCAAATGAAAAATCCACCAAGATGAACTCTCAATCCTAAATATCTATGCCCCAAATACAAGGACAACTACATAAGTAAAAGAAACCTTACTAACGCTCAAAACACACATTGCACCTCACACAATAATAGTAGGAGATTTCAACACCACACTCTCATCAATGGACAGATCATGGAAACAGAAATTAAACAGAGACATAGACAGACTAAGAGAAGTCATGAGCCAAATGGACTTAACAGATATTTATAGAACATTCTATCCTAAAGCAAAAGGATATACTTTCTTCTCAGCTCCTCATGGTACTTTCTCCAAAATTGACCATATAATTGGTCAAAATTCGGGCCTCAACAGATACAGAAAGATAGAAATAATCCCATGCGTGCTATCAGACCACCATGGCCTAAAACTGGTCTTCAATAACAATAAGGGAAGAATGCCCACATATACGTGGAAGTTGAAGAATGCTCTACTCAATGATAACCTGGTCAAGGAAGAAATAAAGAAAGAAATTAAAGACTTTTTAGAATTTAATGAAAATGACAGTACAACATACCCAAACTTATGGGACACAAGGAAAGCCGTGCTAAGAGGAAAACTCATAGCGCTGAGTGCCTGCAGAAAGAAACAGGAAAGAGCATATGTCAGCAGCTTGACAGCACACCTAAAAACTCTAGAACAAAAAGAAGCAAATACACTCAGGAGGAGTAGAAGGCAGGAAATAATCAAACTCAGAGCTGAAATCAACCAAGTAGAAACAAAAAGGACCGTAGAAAGAATCAACAGAACCAAAAGTTGGTTCTTTGAGAAAATCAGCAAGAGAGATAAACCCTTAGCCAGACTAACGAGAGGACACAGAGAGTGTGTCCAAATTAACAAAATCAGAAATGAAAAGGGAGACATAACTACAGATTCAGAGGAAATTCAAAAAATCATCAGATCTTACTATAAAAGCCTATATTCAACAAAACTTGAAAATCTGCCGGAAATGGACAATTTGCTAGACAGGTACCAGGTACTGAAGTTAAATCAGGAACAGATAAACCAGTCTAACAACCCCATAACTCCTCAGGAAATAGAAGTCATTAAAGGTCTCCCAACCAAAAGGAGCCCAGGTCCAGACGGATATAGTGAGGAATTCTATCAGACCTTCATAGAAGACCTCATACCAATATTATGCAAACTATTCCACATAATTGAAACAGATGGAGCACTACAGAATTCCTTCTATGAAGCCACAATTACTCTTATACCTAAACCACACAAAGACCCAACAAAGAAAGAGAAAGAACTTCAGACCAATTTCCCTTATGAATATCGACGCAAAAATACTCAATAAAATTCTGGCAAACCGAATCCAAGAGCACATCAAAACAATCATCCACCATGATCAAGTAGGCTTCATCCCAGGAATGCAGGGATGGTTTAATATACGGAAAACCATCAACGTGATCCATTATATAAATAAACTGAAAGAACAAAACCACATGATCATTTCATTAGATGCTGAGAAGGAATTTGACAAAATTCAACACACCTTCATGATAAAAGTCCTGGACGGAATAGGAATTCAAGGCCCATACTTAAACATAGTAAAAGCCATATACAGCAAACCAGTTGCTAACATTAAACTAAATGGAAAGAAACTTGAAGCAATCCCACTAAAATCAGGGACTAGACAAGGCTGCCCACTCTCTCCGTACTTATTCAATATAGTTCTTGAAGTTCTAGCCAGAGCAATCAGACAACAAAAGGAAATCAAGGGGATACAGATCGGAATAGAAGAAGTCAAAATATCACTATTTGCAGATGATATGATGGTATATTTAAGTGACCCGAAAAGTTCCACCAGAGAACTACTAAAGCTGATAAACAACTTCAGCAAAGTGGCTGGGTATAAAATTAACTCAAATAAATCAGTAGCCTTCCTCTACACAAAAGAGAAACAAGCCGAGAAAGAAATTAGGGAAACGACACCCTTCATAACAGACCCAAATAATATAAAGTACCTCGGTATGACTTCAACCAAGCATTGAAAGATATGTATGTTAAGAACTTCAAGACTCTGAAGAAAGAAATTGAAGAAGACCTCAGAAGACAGAGAGATCTCCCATGCTCATGGATTGGTAGGATTAATACAGTAAAAATGGCCATTTTACCAAAAGCCATCTACAGATTCAATGCAATCCCCATCAAAATACCAATCCAATTCTTCAAAGAGTTAGACAGAACAATTTGCAAATTGATCTGGAATAACAAAAAACCCAGGATAGATAAAACTATCCTCAACAATAAAAGGACTTCAGGGGGAATCACTATCCCTGAACTCAAGCAGTTTTACAGAGCAATAATGATAAAAACTGCATGGTATTGGTACAGAGACAGACAGACAGACCAATGGAACAGAATGGAAGACCCAGAAATGAACCCACACACCTATGGTCACTTGATTTTTGGCAAAGAGGTCAAAACCATCCCATGGAAAAAAGATAGCATTTTCAGGAAATGGTGCTTGTTCAACTGGAGGTCAACATGTAGAAGAATGCAGATCGATCCATGCTTATCACCCTGTACAAAGCTTAAGTCCAAGTGGATCAAGGACCTCCACATCAAACCAGACACACTCAAATAATAGAAGAAAAACTAGGGAAGCATCTGGAACACATGGGCACTGGAAAAAATTTCCTGAACAAAACACCAATGGCTTATGCTCTAAGATCAAGAATCGACAAATGGGATCTCATAAAACTGCAAAGCTTCTGTAAGGCAAAGGAAACTGTGGTTAGGACAAAATGGCAACCAACAGATTGGGAAAAGATGTTTACCAATCCTACGACAGATAGAGGCCTTATATCCAAAATATACAAAGGACTCAAGAAGTTAGAGCGCAGGGAGACAAATACCCCTATTAAAAAATGGGGTTCAGAGCTAAACAAAAAATTCACAGCTGAGGAATGCTGAATGGCTGAGAAACACCTCAAGAAATGTTCAACATCTTTAGTTATAAGGGAAATGCAAATCAAAACAACCCTGAGATTTCACCTTACACCAGTGAGAATGGCTAAGATCAAAAAATCAGGTGACAGCAGATTCAGGCGAGGATGTGGAGAAAGAGGAACACTCCTCCATTTTTGGTGGGATTGCAGACTGGTACAACCATTCTGAAAAGCAGTCTGGAGGTTCCTCAGAAAATTGGACATTGAACTGCCTGAGGATCCAGCTATACCTCTCTTGGGCATATACCCAAAAGATGCCCCAATATAGAAAAAAGACAAGTGCTCCACTATGTTCATCGCAGCCTTATTTATAATAGCCAGAAGCTGGAAAGAACCCAGATCCCCTTCAACAGAGGAATGGATACAGAAAATATGGTACATCTATACAATGGAACATTACTCAGCTATCAAAAACAATGACTTTATGAAATTCGTAGGCAAATGGTTGGAACTGAAAAATATCATCCTGAGTGAGGTAACCCAACCACAGAAAAACACACATGGTATGCACTCATTGATAAGTGGCTATTAGCCCAAATGCTTGAATTACCCTAGATGCCTAGAACAAATAAAACTCATGATGGATGATCAAAATGTGAATGCTTCACTCCTTCTTTAAAAGGGGAACAAGAATGCCCTTGGCAGGGAATAGAGAGGCAAAGATTAAAAAAGACACAGAAGGAACACCCATTCAGAGCCTGCCCCACATGTGGCCCATGAATATACAGCCATCCAATTAGACAAGATGGATGAAGCAAAGGAATGCAGGCTGACAGGAGCCGGATGTAGATCTCTCCTGAGAGACACAGCCAGAATACAGCAAACACAGAGGCGAATGCCAGCAGCAAACCACTGAACTGAGAATAGGAGCCCCGTTGAAGGAATCAGAGAAAGAAATGGAAGAGCTTGAAGGGGCTCGAGACTCCATATGTAAAACAATGCCAAGCAACCAGTGCTTCCAGGGACTAAGCCACTACCTAAAGACTATACATGGACTGACCCTGGACTCTGACCCCATAGGTAGCAATGAATATCCTAGTAAGAGCACCAGTGGAAGGGAAAGCCCTGGGTCCTGCTTAGACTGAACCCCCAGTGAACTGGATTGTTGGGGGGAGGGCGGCAATGGGGGGAGGGTTGGGAGGGGAACACCCATAAAGAAGGGGAGGAGGGCGGGGGATGTTTGCCCGGAAACCGGGAAAGGAAATAACACTCGAAATGTATATAAGAAATTTTCAAGTTAATAAAAGAAAAAAAGAATTTGTTTAGTTTGTGTGTGTGTGTGTGTGTGTGTGTGTGTGTGTGTGTGTGTATTTCAGTGTTTTTATGTCTCATAATGTTCTTGTTTCTCTGTTGGTGTGATAAGACACTAACCAAAATCAAATTTTGGAATGGAAAGATTTTTCTAATTTACATACCTGAATTACAGACCCTCCATAGAGGAAATCGGGGTTGGATCTGAAGTCTGGCATTGGGTGATCCCAGAACTGAAGAATAATCTCAGAAGAAAGCTGCCTCCCTGGCTTGCTTTCCCTGGCTTACTTTCATCTTGCAATGTTTAAACATTTATTTATCTATCTATCTATCTATCTATCTATCTATCTATCTATCTATCTATCTATCTATTTATCTGTTCATTCTTTTTTTTTTGTTTTTTTTGGAGCTGGGGACCGAACCCAGGGCCTTTCGCTTCCTAGGTAAGCGCTCTACCACTGAGCTAAATCCCCAGCCCCTATCTGTTCATTCTTATCTGTAAGAGTGCTTTACCTCAATGTATGGAGTGCACTCCATCTGTGCCCGCAGAAGTCAGAAGAGGGCAACAGATCCTCAGAGACTGGTGGAAGAATAACCAGTGCTCTTAGCCACTGATCCCCTTTCCACTTCATTAGTCAGCTTTCTAATATAACTCTAATATAACTCTAATATAACTACCTGCACCAAATTATACTGCTCACAGTGGGCTGAGTCCTCCTTCATTAATTGGTGATCAAGATAATGCCCCTCTCCCCAAGCCTACAATCTGATGGAGGCAACGCTTAAGTTGAAATGTCCTCTTCCTGGGTGTATCTAAGTCATATAAAGTTGATACAAGTGAACAGAATCTTTGATTCCATTTATTCTTCCTTAGTTTCCTATATAGGATATGTGAAGGGTTAGAACTGGCAGACTCAGAAGTGAGAAATAACTGACACTAAAAGCAATTTGGTTCTAGAGCTTAATTCCTTCACCTGAGACTCAGTCTTCCTTCCAATCTATTTTCTTCTAATTGTTCTCATAATGTTTCCCAATTCCCTTTGTTTTTCATGATTCAACAATTAAATGTCTCTTTGCTAAACCTTGTACTCTCCTGATTGACTTCATAAACATGACTACACAGTAGTGTCTTGACATATCAAAGCTTATTCAAAAAAGAAATACCAAGTTTTAAATTCTGGAATAAATTCTGTTGTTTCTGTGGCTTGCTGTTCATTTTTATGATGTATCTGCCAGGCTGATCTGTGCACTCCCTTGTTTTTGAGTTTTTATCCAAATGCTCTTTTGTAGAAAAAGATTTCTCTTATTTTTCTTATTTTGCTGAGACAGAATGCACACCTAATGAACATTTGTATTTTCATGGTACAGCTCAGCTACTTACTATGTTCAGACATTTGTACAGTCTTCAAGCATCAATGATGAATTCTAGAATAGTTTCATCACCCTGAGAAGAATCCTATATTCACAAACTAGACACGCTTCACTCTCCATTCGCAGGATCAGTCTTATCATTCTTTGTGGTTTTGCTAATTCTGGATTGCTCACTAAAAGCAGAATTATATAATGTGTGACCTTTTATGTCTGGCTTCTGAATTCATCACAATGCTTCTAAAATGAATGTCTCATGTAGGACTGTTTTCCTTTTTTTTAAAAACATCTGAATAATGGTTCTTATGGTTGTTCTACAATTTGTGAAGGTACTCATCAGCCAATGAATATTTATTTTTATATTAAATATACAAGTAGGCTGGAACTATAAGGAAGGAAAGACATACCATGTATATACAAACTGTATTATCACATGTTTTTGTGTTTTTATGACAAAATGCATGAACACCTATTGTAAAGTAAAAAAGATTATTTAGTTTTTGAGTCACACTATCTGATGTGTCGAAACATCATGATCCTGCAGTCTGGGCAAAGTCTGCCTATCTGCATCACAATATGCAGAAAAACAGAAAATAGCAATATGTAGAAGGTACAAAGGGCATGACACAGTCTTTTTAATGAGAACAAATTATTTTGCAAGACTAATATTCCTTCATTCTGAGACCTCCTCCCGTGTTTATTTTCTAAGATGAGTGGAAGCAGCCAATCAGGAGTTCAGGGCTCTGTACTTCAATTTGGTTTCTCTTTCCTCATGGATTGACATAGTCTGTCCTCTGAGCCAGGATAACACAGGGACCTGAAGTTCATCAGAGACATGGAGTCACAATATATTTAGGACATCCTTTCCTGTTGCTCACTATTAGCTATTGGAAACATCTTTTAGAATCCCTCTATTACAATTATCTCAAATGATGAAATGATCTTAAGAAAAATGGCAGTACTTGCACTGACAAGATGACTCAGTGGTAAAGGACATCTGCAATCAAGCCTGATATCCTGAGTTTGAAGCCCAGAACTCACATGGTAGAAGGAGATAACCAACTCCTGTATGTGGTCCTCTGACCCCTACACACATGGTGTGGGTACATGTGCATAACACTCAGAGACAAGTAAATAAGCATAAAAGTATTGCAGTGTTTAACTTACTTTCATTTTAATTTTTACTTTGAAGAAGAAAATCAGAGTAACTTGGTCTGGATGAAGCATTTCTAGTATATCATCAAGAAAGTGAGACTTGCCTACCCTATGATAGACAACTGTTATTGGTTTCTTCTTCATATGTAGACCTTGGCTTCTATGAACTGTGATTTAACAAAACAAGTGCCATTATCCAATTATTAACTGATGTCTGATTTCTGTATTTTAAGGATATCTAAATAAGGTGAATAGACACAAAATTGATTTGGTCTTATGTTCCCTGTCATGTTGTATGAACTAGAGAGTCCTGAAGTCTGAGGTGGAAACTGTTCCTAGGATGCTTTTCTGACTTAAGCCACTGGGGCAGTATGACCATAAAAAAGCCGTTTGAGAATCTTAGCTTGTTGTGGTAGTTTGAATATGCTTGGCCCAGAGAGCAGCACTATTTGGAGGTATAGTCTTATTGGTGTGTCATTGTGGTGTGGACGTTGAGCCCGTTATTCTAGCTGCCTAGAAGCAAGTCTTTTTCTGTTTTCCTTCAGAACAGGATGTAGAGTTCTCAGTTCCTTCTGTACCACACCAGTGGATGCCCCTACCTTTATGATAGTGAAGTAAACCTCAGAACCTGAGTATGCCAGTTCTAATTAAATGTCCTTATAAGAGTTGCATTGGACATTGTGTCTGTTCACAGCAGTAAAACTCTAACTGAGAGACCTGTGTAATAAGTAAGGCAAGTTCCACACCCTTCTGGTCCTGGAAATGCTAAAAGATGTGCAATCAGTAAAGGAGAGTTCTTGTCTGGTTCCTGGTGCCCACTGTCAAAGCAGAGATGGAGGTTTTTCTTTGGTTCGTAATGAAGGTAACTTTGAGTTAAAATTTCCTGCCTCTGTAGCATATCATCTGAAGTAAATGATGGTGAACTCATTGATGGAACCCTGAAATTCTAGCCTAAAACTGTAATAGCCTTGGCTGTGTATGTGTGTGTGTGTGTGTGTGTGTGTGTGTGTGTGTGTGTGTGCATGTGAGAGTGATAATAGCTAATTTATATGATCTCTCTCTCTCTCTCTCTCTCTCTGTGTGTGTGTGTGTGATAATAGCTAATTTATATGATGTCTCAATTGCAAGATGTAACTAAAATACACTTCATTTCTTATTTGGTGTCTCTTTTTTGTTTATTTGTTTGAAACTGAAGAGTCTCTGCCTGAGGTACCAGTACTGAGTGCTGTCACCACTGAAGAGCAGTAGGAAATGAGCTCAGTACTGTTTGCTGAGATTTGTTCCTGATTCTGCGTCTGGTGCCATTATATCCTGCTGGAGGAACTGATAGACAAGAAAACAGGTTGTCCTCAGCTTCCATCATGATTTAGGCATACTAGGGACTCAGTTTATTGAGAGCTGACTCTCATGAATCATGAACGTCAAATTTTATTTTTCTTCTCTTCTCCCTCCCAGCACTTTCTTGTCTTAACTCCATCACACTGGGGTTTCTGAGTAGGTGTGTATAGGCACACCTTTTTCTTTCCTGCATTCAACGGCATGACTCACCAGTGTGTATCTCCATCTGTCTGGACAGGTTGTTCTCCACATTTGCCATTTGTCTTCATGTGCCCACCTGCTGGAGAGCTGGTCCAACCTAAAGAAAACTGAGGAACTTGGTCTTTGAAAGAAGCCAGAAACATGCATTCAATAATTATAAAGTGTTGTGAAGATCATGTCCTTAGCAGGGTAATAATGGCTATGTTCATTTTTTCTTACATAGATAATAAAGAGGGGCCAGGTAGCAGAAACTTTAGGTGATAAAAGCTGAAGTGAAGAGAGGAAGGATGAAGGCAGAGAGACAAATTGGTATTGATAATTTGTTAATATATCCATATACAATAAACTATGAGCAATAATATTTGTATCACAAATCATATCCCCAAATGATACACTTTTATGATTTCATTGTGAGCTGACCTGGTTGCCGCCCTCAAGGAGAGCTCAAAAGCAGCCCACCACAAGCAACTTGAGCCCTGGGACCACAGGTAAGACCAACTTTTCTGCTCCAAGCGACCTGCCTGGTAGACTCAGGACACAAGACCCCTGGAACAGCTGAAGAGCAGTAGATAGGAAAGACTACATGCTTGAAAACAGAACACTCTGTTTCCATAACTGGCTGAAAGAAAACAGGAAAACAGATCTACAGCACTCCTGACACGCAGGCCTATAGGATGGTCTAGGCACTGTCAGGAATAGCAGAACAAGGCAACACCAGAGACAACCTGATAAAGAAAGGCAAGCACAGGAACCCAAGCAACAGAAACCAAGACTACATGGAATCATCGGAGCCCAATTCTCCCACCAAAGCAAACACTGAATATCCAAACACACCAGAAAAGCAAGATCTAAATTTAAAATCACATTTGATCATGATGCTGGAGGACTTCAAGAAAGACATGAAGACCTCCCTTAGAGAAACGCAGGAAAACATAAATAAACAAGTAGAAGCCTATAGAGAGAAATCACAAAAGTCCCTGAAAGAATTCCAGGAAAACAAAAACAGGTGAAGGAATTAAAAATGGAAATAGAAGCAATAAAGAAAGCATAAAGGGAGACAACCCTGGACATAGAAAACCAAAGGGAGAGACAAGGAGCCGTGGATACAAGCATCACAAACAAAATACAAGAGATAGAAGAGAGAATCTCAGGAGCAGAAGATTCCAGAGAAATCATCGAAACAATGGTCAAAGATAATGTAAAAAGGAAAAAGCTACTGGTCCAAAACATACAGGAAATCCAGGACTCAATGAGAAGATCAAACCTAAGGATAAAAGGTATAGAAGAGAGTGAAGACTACCAGATCAAAGGACCAGTAAATATCCTTGACAAAATCATAAAAGAAAACTTCCCTAACCTAAAGAAAGAGATGCTCATAAAAATAAAAGAAGCCTACAGAACTCCAAATAGATTGGACAAGAAGAGAAAATCATCCCATCACATAATAGTCAAGACACCAAATGCACAAAAAAAAGAGAAAGAATAATAAAAGCAGTAAGGGAAAAAGGTCAAGTAAAGCAGTAAGGGAAAAAGGTCAAGTAACATATAAGGGCAGACGTATCAGAATCACACCAGACTTCTCACCAGAAACTATGAAAGGCAGAAGATCCTGGACAGATGTCATACAGACCCTAAGGGAACACAAATGCTAGCCCAGGTTACTGTATCCTGCAAAACTCTCAATTAATATAGATGGAAAAACCAAGATATTCCATGACAAAACCAAATTAAAACAATATCTTTCTACAAATCCAGCCCTACAAAGGATAATAAATGGTAAAGTCCAACATAAGGAGGCAATCTATACTCTAGAAGAGGCAAGAAACTAATCGTCTTGGCAACAAAACAAAGAAAAGAAAAGCACACAAACATAATCTCATATCCAAAAATGAATATAACATGAAACAATAATCACTATTCCTTAATATCTCTCAACATCAATGGTCTCAACTCCCCAATAAAAAGACATAGATTAACAAACTGGATACACAATGAAGACCCTGCATTCTGCTGCCTACAGGAAACACACCTCAGAGACAAAGACAGACACTACCTCAGAGTGAAAGGCTGGAAAACAACTTTCCAAGCAAATGGTCTGAAGAAGCAAGCTGGAGTAGACATTTTAATATCGAATAAAATTGATTTTCAACTAAAAGTCATCAAAAACATAAGGAAGGACACTTCATATCCATCAACGGAAAAATCAACCAAGATGAACTCTCAATCCTAAATATCTATGCTCCAAATATAAGGGCACCTACATACATAAAAGAAATCTTACTAAAGCTCAAAACACACATTGCACCTCACACAACAATAGTAGCAGATTTCAACAGTCCACTTTCATCAATGGACAGATCATGGAAACAGAAATTAAACAGAGACATAGACAGACTAAGAGAAGTCATGAATCAAATGGACTTAACAGATATTTATAGAACATTCTATTCTAAAACACAAGGATATAACTTCTTCTCATCACCTTATGGTACTTTCTCCAAAACTGACCATATAATTGGTCATAAAACAGACCTCAACAGATACAGAAAGATAGAAATAATCCCATGCGTCCTATCAGATCACCACGGGCTAAAGCCCGTCCTCAACAACAATAAGGGAAGAACGCCCACAAATACATGGAAGTTGAACAATGCTCTGCTCAATGATAACCTGGTCAAGGAAGAAATAAAGACAGAAATTAAAGACTTTTTAGAATTTAATTAAAACAAAGGTACAACATTCCCAAATTTATGGGACACTATGAAAGCTGTGCTAAGTGGAAAACTCGTAGGTCTGAGTGCCAGCAGAAAGAAACAGGGAGAGCAAATATCAGAAACTTGCCAACACACCTAAAACCTCTAGAACAAAAAGAAGCAAATACACCCAGGAGGAGTAGAAGGCAGGAAATAATCAAACTCAGAGCTGAAATCAACCAAGTAGAAACAAAAAGGACCATAGAAAGAATCAACAGAACCAAAAGTTGGTTCTTTGAGAAAATCAACACGATAGATAAACCCTTAGCGAGACTAATGAGAGGACACAGAGAGTGTGTCCAAATTAACAAAATCAGAAATGAAAAGGGAGACACAACTACAGAATCAGAGGAAATTAAAAAAATCATCAGATCCTACTACCAAAGCCTATATTCAACAAAACTTGAAAATCTGCAGGAAATGGACAATTTCCTAGACAGATACCAGGTATCGAGGTTAAATCAGGAACAGATAAACCAGTTAAACAACCCCATAACTCCTAAGGAAATAGAAGCAGTCATTAAAGGTCTCCCAACCAAAAAGAGCCCAGGTCCAGACAGGTTTAGTGCAGAATTCTATCAGACCTTCATAGAAGACCTCATACCAATATTGTGCAAACTATTCCACAAAATTGAAACAGATGGAGCACTACCGAATTCCTTCTATGAAGCCACAATTACTCTTATACCTAAACCACACAAAGACCCAAGGAAGAAAGAGAATTTCAGACCAATTTCCTGTATGAATATTGACGCTAAAATACTCAATAAAATTCTGGCAAACCAAATCCAAGAGCACATCAAAACAATCATCCACCATGATCAAGCAGGCTTCATCCCAGGTATGCAGGGATGGTTTAATATATGTAAAACCATCAACGTGATCCATTATATAAAGAAACTGAAAGAACAAAACCACATGATCATTTCATTAGATGCTGAGAAAGCATTTGACAAAATTCAACACCCCTTCATGATAAAAGTCCTGGAAAGAATAGGAATTCAAGACCCATACCTAAACATAGTAAAAGCCATATACAACAAACCAGTTGCTAACATTAAACTAAGTGGAAAGAAACTTGAAGCAATCCCACTAAAATCAGGGACTAGACACGGTTTTCCACTCTTTCCCTACTTATTCAATATAGCTTTTGCAGTTTTAGCCAGAGCAATCGGACAACAAAAGTTGATCAAGGTGATACAGATTGGAAAAGAAGAAGTCAAAATATCACTATTTGCAGATGATATGATAGTATATTTAAGTGATCCCAAAAGTTCCACCAGAAAACTACTAAACCTGTTAAACACCTTCAGCAGAGTGGCTGGGTATAAAATTAACTCAAATAAATCAGTAGCTTTCCTCTACACAAAAGAGAAATGAGCCAAGAAAGAAATGACGGAAACGACACCCTTCCTAATAGTCCCAAATAACATAAAATACCTCGGTGTGACTTTAACCAAGCAAGTGAAAGATATGTATGTTAAGAACTTCAAGACTCTGAAGAAAGACATTGAAGAAGACCTCAGAAGATGGAAAGATCTCCCATGCTCATGAATTGGCAGGATTAACATAGTAAATATGGCCATTTTACCAAAAGCGATCTGCAGATTCAATGCAATCCCCATCAAAATACCAATCCAATTCTTCACAGAGTTAGACAGAACAATTTGCAAATTCATCTGGAATAACAAAAAACCCAGGATAGATAAAACTGTCCTCAACAATAAAAGGACTTCTGGGGGGATCGCTTTCCCTGGACTAAAGCAGTATTACAGAGCAATAGTGATATAAACTGGATTACCATCCAGTTGGTACAGATACAGATAATGGCAGATAGACCAGTGGAATAGAATTGAAGACCCAGAAATGTACCCACACACCTATGGTCACTTGATTTTTGACAAAGAGGTCAAAACCATCCCTTGGAAAAAAGCATTTTCAGGAAATGGTACTGGTTCAACTGGAGGTAAACATGTAGAAGAATGCAGATAGATCCATGCTTATCACCCTGTACAAAGCTTAAGTCCAAGTGGATCAAGGACCTCCACATCAAACCAGATACTCTCAAAGTAATAGAAGAAAAACTAGGGAAGCATCTCGAACCAATGGGCAATGGAGAAAATTTCCTGAACAAAACACCAATGGCTTATGCTCTAAGATCAAGAATCGACAAATGGGATCTCATAAAACTGCAAAGCTTCTGTAAGGGAAAGGACTCTGTTGTTAGGACAAAACGACAACCAACAGATTGGTAAATGATCTTTACCAATCCTACAATAGATAGAGCGTTTATATCCAATATGTACAAGGGACTCAAGAAGTTAGACTGTAGGGAGACAAATAACCGTATTAAAAGATGGGGTTCACGAGAGCTTCCAGGGACTAAGCCACTACCTAAAGACTATACATGGACTGACCCTGGACTCTGACCTCATAGGTAGCAATGAATATCCTAGTAAGAGCACCAGTGGAAGGGGAAGCCCTGGGTCCTGCTAAGACTGAACCCCCAGTGAACTAGACTGTTGGGGGGAGGGCAGCAATGGGGGGAGGGGAACACCCATAAGGAAGGGGAGGGGGAGGGGGATGTTTGCCCGGAAACCGGGAAAGGGAATAACACTCGAAATGTATATAAGAAATACTCAAGTTAATAAAAAAAAAAGATGGGGTTCAGAGCTAAACAAAGAACTCACAGCTGAGGAATGCCAAATGGCTGAGAAACACCTAAAGAAATGTTCAACATCTTTAGTTACAAGGGAAATGCAAATCAGAGCAACCCTGAGATTTACCTCACATCAGTGAGAATGGCTAAGATCAAAAACTGAGGTGGCAGCAAATGCTCGCGTGGATGTGGAGAAAGAGGAATACTCCTCCATTGCTGGTGGGATCACAGACTGGTACAACCATTCTGGCAATCAGTCTGGAGATTCCTCAGAAATCTGGATATTTAATTACCTGAGGACCCAGCTATACCTCTCTTGGGCATATACCCAAAAGATGCCTTAACATATAACAAAGACACGTGCTCCACTATGTTCATCGCAGCCTTATTTATAATAGCCAGAAGCTGCAAACAACCCAGATGCCCTTCAACAGAGGAATGGATACAGGAAATGTGGTACATCCACACAATGGAACATTACTCAGCTATCAAAAACAAATGAAATTCATAGGCAAATGTATGGAACTGGAAAATATCATCCTGAATGAAGTAACCCAATCACAGAAAAACATACATGGTATGCACTCATTGATAAGTGACTATTAGCCCAAATGTTTGAGTTACCCTAGATGCACAGAGCACATGAAACTCAAGACGGATGACCAAAATGTGAACGCTTCACTCCTTCTTTAAAAGGGGAACAAGAATACCCTTGAGAGGGAATAGGGAGGGTAAGTTTAGAACAGGGGCAGAAGGAACACCCATTCAGAGACTGCCCCACATGTGGGCCGAGGACATTGAGGTGGTAGTGGGTGGGTGGGAGTGGGAGCATCCTTATAGAACCTGTTGAGGGGGGAGGGATACGGAAGAGGGGGAAAAAGGGATAACATTTGAAATGTAAATTCATAAAGTATCCAAGAAAAATAAAATAAAATTAAAAAAAAGAAGTGTAGGCCGACAGGAACCGGATGTAGATCTCTCCTGAATACACAGCCAGAATACAGCAAATACATAGGCGAATGCCAGCAGCAAACCACTGACTGAGAACGGGACCCCCGTTGAAGGAATCTTAGAAAGGGCTGAAAGAGCTTGATGGGGCTTGAGACCCCATATGAATAACAATGCCAACCAACCAGAGCTTCCAGGGACTAAGCCACTACCTAAAGACTATACATGGACTGACCCTGTGCTCCAACCTCACAGGTAGCAATGAATATCCTAGTAAGAGCACCAGTGGAAGGGGAAGCCTTTGGTCCTGCCAAGACTGAACCCCTAGTGAACATAATTGTTGGGGGGAGGGTGGTAATGGGGGGAGGATGGGGATGGGATCACCCATACAGAAGGGAAGGGGGAGGATTTAGGGGGATGTTGGAAACCGGGAAGGGAAATAACAACTGAAATGTAAATAAGAAATACTCAAGTTAATAAAGATGGGAAAAATGCAAAGGGAAGAATTGAACAGGAACCAGAAAGATAAAACATTGAATATGGTCAAGAGATGTGGTTTTTAACATGGAAGACAAACTGTTAAAGTGCTATGTTCATAGTATCTACTCAATGTCTACTGGTCTTCCTAAAATATATGTGAGATATTGAATAGTAAAAAAAAAAAGAAAGTCATAGATTGAGTCCTCATTTGCCATTGTAAAATAAAAAATATGACTGAGAATGCCTTAAGGAGGAGGGATAAGAACTGAATGTTGCTGACTGATACTTTTTTTATCTCTATTGGAACATGAACCTGAACTAACTAGGAAGTCTTGGAATCTGCTTTGGGTTTAGGCAGAAAATGAGGTGTGTATCCTTTCCACAACCGTCTTTGTAAGTTACTCTAGAAACAAGTGGAGAGTGGGAAGTAGAAAGGAGTGAGAGAAAGAAGTGGGTGGTGGGGAGTCAGAGGCCTGGAAGGATGAGAGAAAAGGAGAAATGGAGACATGGTCACTGAATGTTGGAGGGAAAAGTCCAAGTTCAATTCCTCCTCAATCTCTCCAGCATTGGGGAGAGTTTGCATGCTAATGTGCTCAGCCAGGCATCTGGTGGTGGTGCCTTAATAGGCATTTGGATCAGTCAGTTGTTGCCTCAGGCATGTAAATTTGCAGTTTTCCCTTGACACACTTTCTTATGTACTTGCATAAGTAGATTTCTAAATTTGTCAGAAATATAATGTTTGTAAGATATTTTTGGAGGCTTATGGAGTCTCATGCTGGGATTAAGCTTAATTATTAATTTATTCACCTTTTTCCTTCCTCAAATTTAGTATCTGAGGAAATTGTTAAGCTGCCTATAATGTGAGAAATTAAAAATGATAAAAACAAAATAACTGCAACACAGAGACTATCTATTTACTGGCATAAAGATGGATGAGAAGGCTGTTTCTAAGTTAATTAAAAAATGTTTGTAACCACAGCAAGTGCTTGTTGTAATACTAAAATGCATGTGTGTACTGAGTCCCAGAGGCCTGCCCATCTCTCAGGGAATGGAAAGTGCTGGTCCTCTAGCAGGTGAAGTCCAAGTCTTTACCCTGAGTGGATTAACATTGACACAATTTTGTTGTCAATTCTTTGATTCACTAGTCACTACTCTGCTGTCTCTTCACCCTGTATACACAATTGAATTAGCAACAATGTAGTAATCCATTAGGGCTGTATTCTGAGGACCTCAGTATTGTGAGATATAACAGTTTATATATCCTTTGAGGGAACAGATATGTTTGCCTGCTGTACATAGCAATTCTGGATACTACAACAAAAATTTGGGAGTTGAATACCACCACCTTTATCATCATATTTCCTATTTAGTAGGTTTTCACAAGTATTTTAGTTACTTTTGAATTGTTGTAATGAGACATCATGACCAATGCAATTTATGGAAGAGTTTGTTGGGCCTTCCAGTGTTAGAAGGTAAGTATGTGACCATCACAGTGTGGAGCATGGCAGACGTCAGGCAAGCAGGCAGGCATGGTGCTGGTGCAGAGCTCAGAGCTTAGAATTTTTCTAAAATTTATTTATTCACTTTATGTCCCAATATCAGTCTCCTTCCCCCAACTCCTATCACCTACTCAGGCAGATCTTCCCCTATTCCTCTCTCCCCTTCCCTGAGAAGAGGAACCCTCTCTGGGTATCACACCTACTTCTTACTACTCCTCACTCCCAGCCCCAACAATCAAGTCACTGCAGGACTAGGTGCATCCTCTCTCCCTGAATTAGGGTAATGGAATTCACAGGCAGGTAGGCAACAAATTCAGGAACAGTCCCTGCTCCAGTTGTTAGGGGACCTACATTAAGACCAAGCTTCAGATCTGCTACATATGAGTAAGGGGTCCTAGGTTCAGCCTATGCTTGCTCTTTAGTTGGTGCTTCAGTCTCTGGGACCTTCCAAGTGTTCAGGTTAGTTGACTCTGTTGGTCTTCCCTGTGGAGTCCTGTCCTCTTTGGTTTCCCCAATATTTCCCCCAACTCTTGTGTAAGACTCTTCAAGGTCTATCTAATGTTTGGCAGTAGATCTCTGCATCTTTTCCCATTGGCTGCTGGATATAGCCTCTCAGGAGAATGTCACTAATAGTGTCAAGGATTTGTTCTTGCCTGTGGAATATGTCTCAAATTGGGGCAGTCATTGATTGGCCATTCCCATTCTCTATCTTTGTCCTTGGACATATTTTAGTGAGGACACATTTTGGACCGAAGGTTTTTTGGGTGGGTTGCTGTCCTTATTTTTCCACTGGGAGGCCTGTCTGTCTATAGGTAGTAGCCATATTCCCCACTGCTAGGATTCATATCCCTAACTGCTAGGAGTCTCAGATAGGGCCTCCCCCAAAGACATCCTGGGGCCTTTCCCCATCCCAGGTCTCTGGCATGTTCTATAGATCAACTGTCCCTTGCTCCCTATTGCTATCTTCTTTTTCCTGCTCTCCTTATACCTGATCCTCCCCACCTGGCCCAGTTCCCCTCCCTAACCCCTCTCCCACCCAGATCCCTCCCTCCCTCCACCTCCAATATATATTTTATTCTTATTATTTGGCTTCCTTGGGTCTGTGGATTGTAGCATAGTCATCCTGTTCTTTATGGTGAATATCCATTTACAAGTGAGTATATATCATGTGTGTCCTTCTGGGTTACCTCACTCAGATTGATATTTTCTAGTTTCATCCATTTGCCTGTGAAATTCATGATGTCCTTGCTTTTAATAGCTGAGTAGTATTCCATTGTGTAAACAAACCACATTTCCTGTATCCATTCTTGAGTTGAGGGATATCTAGGTCATTTCCAGTTTCTGGCGATTACAAATAAAACTGCTATGAACAGCATTGAGGAAGTGTCCTTGTGGGATGGAGAGCATCTTTTTGGTATATATTCAGAAGTAGTATGGCTGGATCTTCAGGTAGAACTATTTTTTTCATGTTTTTGTTCACTTTATATTCTGATCCCAGTCCCCTCCTTCCACCTCTTTTCCCACTCTGGTGTTTACAAATCTCTCTCACAATTATCCCTCCCCTTCTTCTTAGAGAAGTGGACACTCTCCTTTGGTACCAACTCAACATGGGACTATTAGTCCCTGAAGGCCTAAGCACATGCTTTCCCTCTGAGACCCAGCCTGGCAGTCCAGGTAGGGGCAGGGGATCAAATGGCAGGCAACAGAGCCAGATATGGCCCTGGCTCCAATGGTTAGGGAACCCACATGAAGAACAAGTTGCACATCTACTATATATTTATAAAGGTTCTAGAGCCATCCAGTGCATACTCTTTGGTTAGTGGTTCTGTCTCTGTGAGCCCCTATGAGCCTAGGTTAGTTGACTCTGTAGGTCTGTAGTGTCCTTTACCCCACCTGATGTTTGGCTGTGGATCTCTGCATCTGTTTCCATCCACTGCTGGATGAAACCTCTCAGCAGACAGTTATGTAGGCTCCTGTCTGCAAGCACAGTTGAATATCATTAACAGTGTTAGGGGTTGGCTCTCTTCCATGGGATGGGTCTCAAGTTTGGGAAGTAAGTGGTTGGCTGTTTCTTCAATCTCTGCTCCATCCTTATGCCTGCATGTTTTTTAGGCAGGACAAATTTTGGTTGAAGGTTTTTTGGGTAGGTTGATGTCCTCTTCCCTCCACTGGAAGTTCCACATGGCTATGGGAGGTTGCCACTTCGATCTACATAGTCCTGTTAGTAGAAATCAGTTAGGGTCACCCCCATAGGTTGCCCAGAGCCTCCAAGCTTATATCTTATTCACATACCTTGTAATCCTCCCTAAATAGTTCCACCACCTGGAGACCAAGCATTCAAGTATATGAGCCTATAAAGATCATTCGTTCAAACTATCACAGCAAGTTATTCTAACAAAATAAATGCCAAGTTCTTCATTTGTAAGACAGAAATATGGTAATCCCTTAAACCCGAGAATAGGCACTGGGATTTAGATAATGGTTTTTGTCAAATTGCTTACTAGGTGTCTTGTATGTACATTGGTTCCACTTAAAGTAGAAGAAAACCAATAACAACAAAAACAGGAACACCAATATAGGGAGCTTTTCTTCTATGCAAGAAGAAAGAGAGATGAGTTGGATGTGGGAGATGGAGCCACTTCTCTATCATTACCTTCTTTGGGTCCTAGTTTGGTATTGGGGCCTATGGATAGAGAGAATAGAACCAGAAGGTGAGAAAAGATTGATGATTAAGTCTTCAAATTCCCTGCCTTTTGCATGTGCCATCCACTTCCTTGGAGAGATAGTACCCCCGGGTCTTCCAAATGACACACTGGACAAGGCCTTATGGTTCCCTTCACCTTGATGAAATTCAGCTTTTTCTGGACCAGGCACCCTGTCCCAACATCCCTTTCCTTGAAGATTTTCTTTAGATACCCATAATTATAAATTATTTCTCTACTTCTTTGAGATATGGACCACTTAAAAGAGTCTGTTCAGACTTTCAACCCCAGAGATGTCTTTCTCAATCACCTAAAAATCTATCTCCTGGTTGCAAACATCTCACAGTAGAGGAGATACTTCAAAATCTAATAAGAAGTTAACATAGTTTTTATCTGTTCTCTTATTAAATGGGGCATGGGGTGCATAGAATACCCCTTCAGTTTTAATCTCTTTTACTCTCTTACATCTGTAAGTTTACCCATAGTCTCCCAGGTTTGCTATTAAAAAAGATTGGGCTAGGTCTGTTAAATAATACATTACCACTAGCATAAAAAACATACCTATTTTTGCCTTCTTATTTCTATATTAAAAACAATTATTTTTAGCAATAAAAATGTTCTGAAATTTTCTAATCAAAATGCTTCACATGAACGTTGAGTTCATTTGAGCTTGTGAACCTTGAGCTTGTGAACCTTACAGACTTCTGGTAAACCTTCCCAGTTGTCATCTTTAAATTGTTGTCAAGATAATTGCACTATGCTTTGTATACTGTACACTGGTGTGCACAGATTTATGCTAGAACATTCCTTTACTTGTAAGAGGCTATCCTAACAGTCGGCAGGAAGCATGGTGGTAGGATGCTGTTTTTCATTTGCAGATCTTAGATTAACAACTTGCTACTAACAACTAGAAGGGAGTGAGGGTATGGTCTGAAGAGATGGAAAGGGAATACTTTCCATGCTTCATTTTGGTGTATGCTTCTTTGCTTTTTACCCCTCACTGCTAAAAATCTCCATGCTCCTGTTTCAGCACAGGTGAGGTAAGGTTTAGATCTGATCTTATTTATTCTCCCACTGCATTAGTTTGAAAAAAAAGTCTTTAAACGACAGCATTACAAAAAGTTGTTCTTAAATTCATTTGATTTTAATGTTTATTTGTAAGGAGCTGGGAAGTGACCTATATTCAAGACTGGTGGAAGGGGCATTTGGACTATTGCTGTTAATGTCTTTTTCCACTCTCTTAAAAAAATTAGAGGACATTCAAGGTAAAAATTAAAAGTGGTAGTGCATATAAACTGCTAACATTTGAATGACATTATGTCATTAAAATGGCAATTATGGGTTCCCGTAGAGGAGGGCCCAGGAGCAGCAGGTCCGCTGGGTCTGAGACACCGCCAGAACCAGAAGGGACAGACCAGATAAACAGTTCTCTGCACCCAAATCCCGTGGGAGGGAGAGCTAAACCTTCAGAGAGGCAGACACACCTGGGAAATCAGAAGAGACTGCACTCTGCACACATCTCTGATGCCAGAGGAAAACACGAAACGCCATCTGGAACCCTGGTGCACAGAAGCTCCTGGAAAGGGTGGCACAGATCTTCCTGGTTGCTGCCACCACGGAGAGCTCGTAGGCAGCACCCGACTAGCAAACTTGAGCCTCGGGATCACAGGTAAGACCAACTTCTCTGCTACAAGTGACCTGCCTGGTGAACCCAAGACACAGGCCCACAGGAACAGCTGAAGACCTGTAGATAGCAAAAACTACACGCCTGAAAGCAGAACACTCTGTCCCCATAACTGGCTGAAAGAAAACAGGAAAACACGTCTATAGCACTCCTGACACACAGGCTAATAGGACAGTCTAGCCACTGTCAGAAATAACACTACTTTGTCAGAACAAAGTAAGACTAGAGATAATCTGATGGAGAGAGGCAAGCACAGGAACCGAAGCAACAGAAACCAAGACTACATGGCATCGTCGGAGTCCAATTCTCCCACCAAAGCAAACATGGAATATCCAAAGACACCAGAAAAGCAAGATCTAGTTTCAAAATCATATTTGATCATGATGCTGGAGGACTTCAAGAAAGCCATGAAGAACTCCCTTAGAGAAACACAGGAAAACATTAATAAACAAGTAGAAGTCTACAGAGAGGAATCGCAAAAATCCCTGAAAGAATTCCAGGAAAACATAAATAACAAGTAGAAGCCCATAGAGAGGAGTCACAAAAATCCCTGAAAGAATTCCAGGAAAACACAATCAAACAGTTGAAGGAATTAAAAATGGAAATAGAAGCAATCAAGAAAGAACACATGGAAATAACCCTGGATATAGAAAACCAAAAGAAGAGACAAGGAGCTGTAGATACAAGCTTCACCAACAGAATACAAGAGATGGAAGAGAGAATCTCAGGAGCAGAAGATTCCATAGAAATCATTAACTCAACTGTCAAGAATAATGTAAAGCAGAAAAAGCTACTGGTCCAAAACATACAGGAAATCCAGGACTCAATGAGAAGATCAAACCTAAGGATAATAGGTATAGAAGAGAGTGAAGACTCCCAGCTCAAAGGACCAGTAAATATCTTCAACAAAATCATAGAAGAAAACTTCCCTAACCTAAAAAAAGAGATACCCATAGGCATACAAGAAGCCTACAGAACTCCAAATAGATTGGACCAGAAAAGAAACATCTCCCGACATGTAATAGTCAAAACAACAAACGCACAAAATAAAGAAAGAATATTAAAAGCAGTAAGGGAAAAAGGTCAAGTAACATATAAAGGCAGACCTATCAGAATCACACCAGACTTTTCGCCAGAAACTATGAAAGGCAGAAGATCCTGAACATATGTCATACAGACCCTAAGAGAACACAAATGTTAGCCCAGGTTACTGTATCCTGCAAAACTCTCAATTAACATAGATGGAGAAACCAAAATATTCCATGACAAAACCAAATTTACACAATATCTTTCTACAAATCCAGCACTACAAAGGATAATAAATGGTAAAGCCCAACATAAGGAGGCAAGCTATACCCTAGAAGAAGCAAGAAACTAATCGTCTTGGCAACAAACCAAAGAGAAGAAAAGCACACAAACATAACCTCACATCCAAATATGAATATAACAGGAAGCAATAATCACTATTCCTTAATATCTCTCAATATCAATGGCCTCAACTCCCCAATAAACACACATAGATTAACAAACTGGATACGCAACGAGGACCCTGCATTCTGCTGCCTACAGGAAACGCACCTCAGAGACAAAAACAGACACTACCTCAGAGGGAAAGGCTGGAAAACAACTTTCCAAGCAAATGGTAGGAAGAAGCAAGCTGGAGTAGCCATTCTAATATCAAATAAAATCAATTTTCAACTAAAAGTAATCAAAAAAGATAAGGAAGGACACTTCATATTCATCAAAGGAAAAATCCACCAAGATGAACTCTCAATCCTAAATATCTATGTCCCAAATACAAGGACACCTACATACGTAAAAGAAACCTTACTAAAGCTCAAAACACACATTGCCCCTCACACAATAATAGTAGGAGATTTCAACAGCCCACTCTCATCAATGGACAGATCATGGAAACAGAAATTAAACAGAGGCGTAGAAACACTAAGAGAAGTCATGAGCCAAATGGACTTAACAGATATTTATAGAACATTCTATCCTAAAGCAAAAGGATATACCTTCTTCTCAGCTCCTCATGGTACTTTCTCCAAAATTGACAGTATAATTGGTCAAAAAACGGGCCTCAACAGGTACAGAAAGATAGAAATAATCCCATGCGTGCTATCAGACCACCAAGGCCTAAAACTCTTCTTCAATAACAATAAGGGGAGAATGCACACATATACGTGGAAATTGAACAATGCTCTACTCAATGATAACCTGGTCAAGGAAGAAATAAAGAAAGAAATTAAAGACTTTTTAGAATTTAATGAAAATGAAGGTACAACATACCCACACTTATGGGACACGATGAAACCTGTGCTAAGAGGAAAACTCATAGCGCTGAGTGCCTGCAGAAAGAAACAGGAAAGAGCATATGTCAGCAGCTTGACAGCACACCTAAAAGCTCTAGAACAAAAAGAAGCAAATACATTCAGGAGGAGTAGAAGGCAGGAAATAATCAAACTCAGAGCTGAAATCAACCAAGTAGAAACAAAAAGGACCATAGAAAGAATCAACAGAACCAAAAGTTGGTTATTTGAGAAAATCAACAAGAGAGATAAACCCTTAGCCAGAATAACGAGAGGACACAGAGAGTGTGTCCAAATTAACAAAATCAGAAATGAAAAGGGAGACATAACTACAGATTCAGAGGAAATTCAAAAGATCACCAGATCTTACTATAAAAGCCTATATTCAACAAAACTTGAAAATCTGCAGGAAATGGACAATTTCCTAGACAGATACCAGGTACAGAAGTTAAATCGGGAACAGATAAACCAGTTAAACAACCTCATAACTCCTAAGGAAACAGAAGCAGACATTAAAGGTATCCCAACCAAAAAGAGCCCAGGTCCGGACGGGTTTAGTGCAGAATTCTATCAGACCTTCATAGAAGACCTCATACCAATATTATGCAAACGATTCCACAAAATTGAAACAGATGGATCACTACCGAATACCTTCTATGAAGCCACAATTACTCTTATACCTAAACCACACAAAGACACAACAAAGAAAGAGAACTTCAGACCAATTTCCCTTATGAATATCGACGCAAAAATACTCAATAAAATTTTGGCAAACCGAATCCAAGAGCACATCAAAACAATCATCCACCATGATCAAGTAGGCTTCATCCCAGGAATGCAGGGATGGTTTAATATACGGAAAACCATCAACGTGATCCATTATATAAACAAAATGAAAGAACAGAACCACATGATCATTTCATTAGATGCTGAGAAAGCATTTGACAAAATTCATGATAAAAGTCCCGGAAAGAATAGGAATTCAAGGCCCATACCTCAACATAGTAAAAGCCATATACAGCAAACCAGTTGCTAACATTAAACTAAATGGAGAGAAACATGAAGCAATCCCACTAAAATCAGGGACTAGACAAGGCTGCCCACTCTCTCCCTTATTATTCAATATAATTCTTGAAGTTCTAGCCAGAGCAATCAGACAACAAATGGAAGTCAAGTGGATACAGATCGGAAAAGAAGAAGTCAAAATATCACTATTTGCAGATGATATGATAGTATATTGACGTGATCCCAAAAGTTCCAGCAGAGAACTACTAAAGCTGATAAACAACTTCCGCAAAGTGGCTGGGTATAAAATTAACTCAAATAAATCAGTAGCCTTCCTCTACACAAACGAGAAACAAGCCAAGAAAGAAATTAGGGAAACGACACCCTTCATTATAGATCCAAATAATATAAAGTACCTCGGTGTGACTTTAACCAAGCAAGTAAAAGATTTGTACAATAAGAACTTCAAGACTCTGAAGACAGAAGTTGAAGAAGACCTCAGAAGATGGAAAGATCTCCCATGCTCATGGATTAATATAGTAAAAATGGCCATTTTAGCAAAAGCGTTCTACAGATTCAATGCAATCCCCATCAAAATACCAATCCAATTCTTCAAAGAGTTAGACAGAACAATTTACAAATTCATCTGGAATAACAAAAAACCCAGGATAAAAGGACTTCAAGGGGAATCACTATCCCTGAACTCAAGCAGTATTACAGAGCAATAGTGATAAAAACTGCATGGTATTGGTACAGAGACAGACAGATAGACCAATGGAACAGAATTGAAGACCCAGAAATGAACCCACACACTATGGGCACTTGATTTTTGACAAAGAGGTCAAAACCATCCCTTGGAAAAAAGATAGCATTTTCAGGAAATGGTGCTGGTTCAACTGGAGGTAAACATGTAGAAGAATGCAGATAGATCCATGCTTATCACCCTGTACAAAGCTTAAGTCCAAGTGGATCAAGGACCTTCACATCAAACCAGATACTCAAACTAATAGAAGAAAAACTAAGGAAGCATCTGGAACACATGGGCACTGGAAAAAATTTCCTGAACAAAACACCAATGGCTTATGCTCTAAGATCAAGAATCGACAAATGGGATCTCATAAAACTGCAAAGCTTCTGTAAGGCAAAGGACACTGTGATTAGGACAAAACGGCAACCAACAGATTGGGAAAAGATCTTTACCAATCCTACAACAGATAGAGGCCTTATATCCAAAATATTCAAAGAACTCAAGAAATTGACCACAGGGATACCAATAACCCTATTAAAAAATGGGGTTCAGAGCTAAACAAAGATTTCACAGCTGAGGAATGCCGAATGGCTGAGAAACACCTCAAGAAATGTTCAACATCTTTAGTCATAAGGGAAATGCAAATCAAAACAACCCTGAGATTTCACCTCACACCAATGAGAATGGCTAAGATCAAAAACTCAGGAGACAGCAGATGCTGGCAAGGATGTGGAGAAAGAGGAACACTCCTTCATTGTTGGTGGTATGGCAGACTGCTACAACCATTCTGGAAATCAGTCTGGAGGTTCCTCAGAAAATTGGACATTGAACTGCCTGAGGATCCAGCTATACCTCTCTTGGGCATATACCCAAAAGATGCCCCAACATATAAAAAAGACACGTGCTCCACTATGTTCATGGCAGCCTTATTTATAATAGCCAGAAGCAGGAAAGAACCCAGATGCCCTTCAACAGATGAATGGATACAGAAAATGTGGTACATCTACACAATGGAATATTACTCAGCTCTCAAAAACAATGACTTTATGAAATTCGTAGGCAAATGGTTGGAACTGGAGTGAGGTAACCCAATCACAGAAAAACACACATGGTATGCACTCATTGATAAGTGGCTATTAGCCCAAATGCTTGAATTACCCTAGATGCCTAGAACAAATGAAACTCAAGACGGATGATCAAAATGTGAATGCTTTACTCAGTCTTTAAAAGGGGAACATGAATACCCTTGGCAGGGAATAGAGAGGTAAAGATTAAAACAGACACAGAAGGAACACCCATTCAGAGTCTGCCCCACATGTGGCCCATACATATACAGCCACCCAATTAGACAAGATGGATGAAGCAAAGAAGTGCAGACAGACAGGAGCCGGGTGTAGATCGCTCCTGAGAGACACAGCCAGAATACAGCAAATACAGAGGCGAATGCCAGCAGCAATCCACTGAACTGAGAATAGGACCGCTGTTGAAGGAATCAGAGAAAGAACTGGAAGATCTTGAAGGGGCTCAAGACCCCATATGTACAACAATACCAAGGAACCAGAGCTTCCAGGGACTAAGCCACTACCTAATGACTGACCCTGGAGTCTGACCTCATAGGTAGCAATGAATATCCTAGTAAGAGCACCAGTGGAAGGGGAAGCCCTGGGTCCTGCTAAGACTGAACCTCCAGTGATCTAGATTGTTGTGGGGAGGGCGGAAATGGGGGGAGGATGGGGAGGGGAACACCCAGAATGAAGGGGAGGGGGAGGGATTAGGGGGATGTTTGCCCGGAAACCGGGAAAGGGAATAACACTCGAAATGTGTATAAGAAATACTCAAGTTAACAAAAAAATATAAAATAAAAAAAGGGCCATTATGGTTGTTATTTTCTTACAAATACACTAGTATTTATTTAGAGCCAGATAGTTCTAGGCATGAAAGATGCAGTACTTCTGGGCAACAATCATAAAACAAATCCTGTTTCTTCTGAAGCTTACATTTCTCTCTCTCTCTCTCTCTCTCTCTCTCTCTCTCTCTCTCTCTCTCTCTCTCTCTGTGTGTGTGTGTGTGTATGTGTGTGTGTGTGTATGTGTGTGTGTGTGTGTGTGTGTGTGTGTGTGTTTTGGAGGGAGCATATGAACAAACAATTACAGAGAATCACATTTGTAGTGTAAAAACAGCCAATTAGGTTGGAGAGAAGTTGGAGCATTCCTGTATTGTGAGACAGGGAGAAGTGCAAGTGGGCATGGTGAAGGAGGGAGGGAGGTGTGAAGGAAGTTTCCAAGTCACCTTGATTTATAGATCATTACTGGAGACCTGATCCTTCCTAGGTTATGGTCCTGTTCTTTGTGAAAATAGTTCAGCACTCCTTTTGTTTTGCTTTTGCATTAGGAAAAAAAACTATGATAGCCATTTCTTAGCAGTTAGATATTTCAGTTGTAAGTAAACCCCAGTGTTTTAAACATGCATGGAGAAATAATATGTGGCTTTGGGATGGCTTCACAAAATGACAACATTGCAGGGGCTCCATTGCCACGAATGCCTGGATCATGGCATTATCTAATTTGAAATTAGGTTGGTTGTGCGCAGGAAAGATTAAAAATCACCTCAAGTAATTGTTGCCTGACTATGCAGCATGAATTTGTCTCTACAGTTTTCTCTATCTGTAATGAGCATCTGTTTAATTGCTGAGTGGCATGCCCGTTACTCATTTTCTGGTCAAAATTCGGTCTGTCCCAGGACTCCTGTTGATAGGTTGGTTGGTTACCAACACTACCAGCTAGTAAATATTCTGAATTTCCTTCTTGCTTTAATATTATATTTTATTAACTTATTTCATTGAGATAGGTTAACATGCATGCCAGGCTGACCTTGAACTTGCTCTGTAGCTGAGAATGACCTTAAATGTCTGCTCCTTCTGCTTCTACCTTCTAACTTCTGGGATTATAGAACCATTCCACCACTTCTAGTTTAATACCATAGTGATGAAGCTCTTAGATAACACATGAATGGAAATCTACCTGTTCCTTTTTATGCCATGTGATCCACCATTGTTTTCACAACATGAAAATGCAGCTATTTAAACAATTTCCTTCCACCTTCTCATCTATCATGTTGCTTCTATCTTTGGGTTGCTGTGACCCTGAGTGAATGCTCAGTGCATGCAATGGCTGGGACTTAGTGACTGCACTACTGAAGAAGGTGGTTGACAGCTCTGGATGAAAACACACAGAAGGAGGGACATCTAATTAAGAGACAGAACCTTAATTTTACCTCTTCCCCTGTAGAGATAAAATGAAAATTTAAAGGAGCTGTTGAGAGGCCTTTAGCACACTCATCTGATGTCATTTAGCTTGGCAAGGCTAGTTTTAATCTTTAAATTTGAAATATTTCCCAGCTGTGGAGAAGCTACTTATGAGAATAGCTTCCCAGAGCTACTTAGCTTTTCCCCTAATCCCAAACACACTTCAAGGTAGGTTCTGACATGGTGGGTCTTCCTCAGCCAGAAAGTTATTAAGAGTCCTATGAGTATAAAAATCAGTGATGCAAAGATGATGTCGTATTTCCAAAATTACTCCGTGACCCAGACCATAAAGACAGTGGGAATTTTATTTTCCCATTTAGCAATCCACAGTCCTTGGGGTTGCAATACTTAGGTGAAAACTGAATGGCATTAACAAACACAAGACTGGTGTCTGTTGAAAGCACTAATTTAGATGGCGCACACTGGGAAAGCATTGATGTCCTCTTTGCCTCCTAAGAGGTAATATTGTCTTGTGTATGTATGTATGTATGTATGTATGTATGTATGTATGTATGTATATATGTATGTATGTGTGAATGTATGCATGTATAGGTATATGGGTATATGTATATATGTATGTATAAATGTAAATATGTATATATTTATATATGTATGTATAATCTCTTACAGTAATCACTTTTTGTCACATTACTGAGTTACTCTTGAGAAATAGAAATTATTTATAGTCAAGTTATTCATATATTTTGATGTGTGTCTGTATGGTGGAAACAGCAGCACAGACAAGCTAGGGAAGATGCCATTCTCCTCCTATTCTACCACTGCCCTGCTCTGTACAAATGCTTAGGATATTCCTCCCAGACACTTCCCAATGAGAAAATCCAGCACAGGAAGAAACGTTTTGCCTGATTTTGGTGACCTGAACAATCAAACATGTCAGACTTAGAGAAATGGAATAGAATGGTGGTTCCTGATGGCTGCAGAGTTAGGGAAGTCAACAGCTATTGGCCAAAGGACATACTAGTCATGTGATTTTTTTTGTTGTCAACTTATAATTACATATGACATTCTTTCTGTTACAAGGAAAATGCCATGCTTCAAGCAGTTCAAACAATAGGAATCCATCTTGCACAGTTAGGAACAAGAGGGGGTGGGATGCTGGCTTCTTTAGTCTTGAGGAGGAACTTTTACTGCCTTCAAGATGGGCAGCTTCTTGTTGCATTTTCACATAGTGTGTGGAGGGAGCAAAAAGGAGGAAGAGAGAAGGGGAGAGAGATAGACAGAGAGAGAGAGAGAGAGAGAGTCATCTGTCTATTCTTATAAAGGCAGTTACCACATTAGTGGGTTGATGATGCACTGCTGTCACAATCAACACCTAAGTGCCCAACTATAAACACTGTTACCTCAGGGATTACGTGAATTAGCAAATGAATTTGGGGGAAGGATCTCGGAGAGGCACAGTTGTTCTGCCTGTAGCACATGCTTCATATTGCTCAGTGACATTTAGCACCATGTTGGATTTGCATCTGTGTTCTGTCTCAGTGGGTTCCAGATAGTGAGCACACTGTTAGATTTTTTTCACAGCAGTGCCTTTATTGTGAATGTCTAAGCAATGCAAATCCATTGGTTCTCAATATTTTAGCTTAGAAAAATTTACAAGTGTCCTTGCTTTCTTACAATTATAAAATAAAAAACAGGTCTGGCTTGAGATTTCTGTCTCAAATGCAATTCATGTCTCTTTGAAGTGTTCTGGCATTTTTCAGGGGAACTACACAAAAGCATAAGTTTTTATTTCTGACATGCTTCTATCTTTATTGGTTGGATATACAATGCCTCCACCCCAGCCCCCAGCTTGAGTTTCAGTGTTTGAGGCTTAGCTGGTGGCTCAGAATTGTGAAGTTGTGGAGTTTTTAAAGGGTGGAGCCATTCTTGAAGGGGTAAGTCACTGGGGTGGGCCTTGAGATTTGTTAGTCTAGTTGTATCCTGTCTTTTCTCGGCTTCTTGCCATTATCTGAGCAAGTTCTTGCCTCTGTACCCGTTAGCCAGTTCTACTGTCAAGCCTTTGCTTCCATGATGGAGCCCATCCATTCAAACTTGAGCCCAAATATACTTCTCCTACTGTAGGTATCGTTAGGCGGGTATCTCATCACAGTGACAAGTGAGAAGCGACTAGCCTTTCTTTGACTTTGCTTTAAATATGAGTGTGTACAAGTCTAAATGTCCTACCTGCATTGTTTGCATTTTTCCTGCTGAGGTTCAGATCCCTTGCACTGTATGGAAACACCATCACGTGGCAAAGCAATTAGTGGTGTGTGCTCTGGGCTCTGCCAGCTAGCACCTATTTTTCCAGCTCCAGCATCTATGTTTAACTTTCCCTCTCTAAGCCTCAAACAGCAGTATTTGGTTCCCAGTGGCAACACAAACAATACTAGCCATCATCTTGGAGACATATCATTCATTTTCAAATACATTTTCAAATACAGTGGGTTTTTTTTTTTTGCGTGCGAATTTGAAAGTCTTCATTTTATTGTAATGTTTATCCACTCGGCTCAAGCATTTTAGACTTGGCTTAGAGGTTTGGATCTAGGTGAGTCCCTATTAGCATCACTTTACAGAATAACTGTCAAATGGGAAAAAAGATTCCCAGTGCTTTCCTAGGGTCATCTAAACAGGACCATCTCCCCAAATAATGTTTTAGTAAAACTTTCATAAAGTTTTATGTTATCACTTGGGCACTACAATATTACTGCCCCCCATCACACACACATAACACATAGGCACAAACAAGCGTATACACTCATGCACACAAATGCATACACACAAAAAACAAAAATCATACAAACACACATATACACACACACACACGCACACGCACACGCGCGCGCGTGCACGCTCGCACATACACACCTCTAGAAACACATGAATACAAATTTCTTTATGTGTTTTTGCTTATTTGTACTGGTGAAACTGCCTTAGAATCTTAGGATAATGGTTTAGGAACGTTTTAAAGCATCAGCTAGAATTCCAAATTAAATCATTTCAATAACTATGTTGAAGCACCTGAAAGAATTTAAAAAGGAAAGGATTTATTTTGGCATTTTGCTTCAGAGAATTCAGTACTTATTGGTTGGCAAGAGGAAGCAGATCACAGATGTTGGAGTGTGGAGGAAAGACAACAGTTCATAATAGGAGGACCAGGGAGCAGAGTAACATAGGAACCACAGGATCAACTACACATAACTTTCAAAGACCAATTCCTCAAACCAGACAACCCCTGCCTAAGATTTCATAGCCTTCCCAGATTCATACCATAATGTACTCTGGAAAATTCAAATAAAGCTTTGAGCACTTTCAGGCTGACATCAGATACCATCCTGTCTATGTGCTTCTTATAGAAGTCTTTCACAGTCTTCACTCCTCTTATTTTTCTTTGAGCTCTTCATCATTTGAAGAGTGTCTTAGTCAGTGTTCTGTAGCTGTGAGGAGATGCCATGACCACGGCAACTCTTACAAAGGAAATCATTTAATTGGGGCTGGCTTACAGTGCAGAGGTTTTAACTATGGTCATTTGTGAGAAGCAATGCACGGTGGCGTGCAGGCATACATGGTGCTGAGGAAGAAGCTGAGAGTTCTACCTCTGGATTGACAGGAGGCAGGAAGAATCAGTAAGCCACAAGGCCTGGCTCTAGCATCTGAGACCACAAAGTCTGCCCTTCAGTGACACATTTCCTCCAACAAAGCCACATCCACTCCAGCAAGACTACACCTCCTAATATTTCTATTCCCTATAGTCTTATGGGGACTAATTACATTGAAAACACCACAAAGACCATTGCAAATAACCCATTTTCTTTAACTACCCCTTTCTCTAACGCAAATGAAAATTATTCTGCTATAGTTTGTGTCAAGTTTTCCTCAATAATTTCTCACCCAATTCACCACAACAAGTTGATACATTCGACTTATTTGGCATTTGCGCTTTTAAAGATGAATGTAAATTTCTTCAAGAAAATAGTGAATATAGCTTCATGGACTTAATAAGGTCCCGGCATCTAGTCTCTACTGTCTCTATGCTACTTTGCAAAAGTCAATCTTTGACATCAGGGCTACCAGCTGTAAAAAGGTGTAGAATGCAGCAGGTGGAATTTTAAGGCTCTCGCCTTCAAATTGCTTTACTTGATAATAACTCCCCCTCTACAGATGTAAAACGCACATTAATTGTTCATGAATAACTGCTTTAAATTTGAAAAATGTTACATTTCATTGGAAATTATTGCTAACAACTGGGAACTGCTATGCTATAGTGTAGATATTTAAAAAAATATTTGGCTTAGTTAAAAAAAAAACGATTTAGGCTCAGGAGCATCAGAGCAATTTTTTAAATTGTTATCTGGAGAAGTTTGGAAGAGTATTTTATTTCCTCTGTGTGTGTGTGTGTGTGTGTGTGTGTGTGTGTGTGTATTTATGTGTGTGTTTTTGTGTGTGTATTTATGTGTGTGTGTATGTTGTATATATGCATGCATGTACATGCACATTGTATATATGTATATCTATTCATGTCATACGTGTATGTGCCGGTGACTGCAATTATATGTGTGTCTGTGTGCATATGTAGAGGCCAGAGGTCAATGCTTGTTATCTTCCTCTATCTCACACGACATATCATCTTTTTTATTGAGACATCTGTCTTTCGAGGGTCTCTCACTGAGTCTGGAACTTGTGGATGGGTTGGCCAACAAACCCCAGGGATCCTTCTCTACTTCTCCACTGGTTTTTATGTGGGTATCGGGAATTCAAATTTAGGTTTTTATGCTTATATAAGAAGAGCATTCAACTTCTTCCCTAACCACTAAGAACCCCTTTTGTTTGTTTGACTTCTGCTGTTTGCTTGATTTTATTTTTGTTTATTTCTTTGAGACAAGATCTTGCTCTGTAGACTGGGTTGTCTCAATCTGCCTCAGTCTCTTGCATAAATTATAAGATGATAATTTGGAAAGGCATCATCCAAACGTTTAAATTACATATTAATTGCCTGTGGCTTAGGACTACATAATTTGAAATGACATTGGTAAAACAAGTGTTTACCTGCTCCATTAATTTTAAAAAGTTATAAAATATTTCTTAGATAGTTTGCCAATGTCCAGTATTATGTCCTTAAAAAGAAAATAACCATATTCAATTTCTGACAATCATATTCACATTTTTCTTTCTCTAGTTAGAACATGTATAATTTGGGAGTGAAAATAATTAGGCAAAGAAATGTAAAGTTAATAATACCTTAATTTTGTTGCCATATTTAGATGTTTTACTTTTATCTAAATTTAATTCTAAATCAGGAATACTATCTTAATTGTAATTAAATAGAATTTTACCTTTTAGTGAATAAGAATGGTATGCTTATTGGTTCAGTTTTGCAGAAATTAACATCTCAATATGTCTTGCTCAGCAATAAAATTTGTTTCAAAGAGTAAGTAATTATTTACAGAATAAAACATGTGGTTGAGTCGACAGGGTCAGAGATCCTCTGGGGAAACAGGCATCTTTATCATCAACAGCTCTGGTGTGTGACTGAATAAAATCCTTGACAAAGTTAAGGATCTTTAATATTCTAGATCTTAATTTCTTTTCTTTCCAGTAATTCCAATGTCGAGTTGCTGTTACGACCTTGAAATTGACAGTACTGGTTTTCCAACTTAATAACACAAGATTGTGTTTTAGGAAATTAAATGTGTACATGTTCATAGATATGTATGTTTTTGTTTCATAAAATATTAACTTTAAAAGACTTTGTTTTAAAACTATGCCCTTTTCACCATACATGGCAAACTCACTCTGCAGAATAAACCAGTCCAGGCCAAAAGAAAAAGTTTCTATTCCTTTAGCTCCACCTCACCTTTTTATCGGATGGGTATGACTTTTGCCTCTCTGGCCTGGAGAGATTTTCATGGACATAAAATGTTCTACATTAGCTACAGAAACCTTGTTGGCTGCCATATGAAGACTGACTTTCTAACCTGGGCATTGCTGATATGATGTACTGGATCCAGATGAATTGCTGTGGCGGCCATTCTGGGTGTTGATAGGATGTTACTGCACTATAGGACTCAACCTACCAGATGATGGTAGCATGTCCATGCTAGGTCCCTTAGTGACACAAAGATGTCTTCTTCAGTGATATTCCTTGGGATGCTGGGACTAATGTAGAGTCACCATTTTCAAGCATTATCCTAGTACTAACTTGGGATCTAGCCCCTGGAGTTTGAAGCTCTGCTCCTGTGCTCAGTAAGAGTGTGGTCTTTGAGCTGGTTAGTTATCTTTTCTCAGATTAAGTGTCTTCATTTGAGAAATGAGGGCAAAAATTTACTCATACCCTAGGTACATTCTGAGACTAAGTAAAATGATATGCAAGAACCCTTTAGGGTATTTTGAGAACATGGCATGAAATTGCCAAGAAAAATGATGTACTTGTGTTGATGGTTCCCTAAAGTTAGAATGGAGAGTTGATCCAGAGCAATAGTATTTCCAGTTATCTTTAGCCACCATTGCAGCCTTTTATCATTCACCTCTGTGAACAACCTAATATCATGTTACTATCATGTGAGACCTTTTAGATGTGTTACCACACCTCTTACCAATCCCAAAACTAAGCATGCTATCAGATAGCATATAAAATCTAATGTATCCTATCAGATAACATTTGAAGCCTATGGCAGAGAGTTCTCTGCTCTGCCATAACTACATGCCTGGTAGTTCTACAGTACATTTGAAGAACACCTTTTACTTATTGCTTTCTCTATTCTACAACTACATAACTTGATGAAATTGTTGCCATGTTTGAAGTGTAACATTTGTGGCAACTTGAATCCATGTTCCAAGATTATAGTCAAGATTATATTTGGTTCCAGAATTGGCTATCTCTATTGCTTTTGTGATGAGAACTGGGATTTGTCTTCACAACAGTTAAACCTTCAACTTGCACTGAGAATTATTTTTATTATGATTTCTTTAGCCTTTGAATAAAACTTAAATTTTCATATCGATGAAAGATTTAAAGGCTATTTCTCACCAGCCTTGGGGATTATGTAATTGATACCAATTAGTCAGGTTTTCTTATCTTTATAATTGTGGTTTAAATCATCAGACAATTAATCTTCAAAACTAGTTTTTAAGACCTAAGAAGAGGGAACATACACCATTAAAATTACTTAACGATAAAATGTTGTCATGTATCTAGATTCTACAATGTGTAGGAAAGAAATCATTTATGATTTTTAAGATCTTTTCCTAATCAAGGGCTTACTCTTAAAGGTCTGATTAGATGAAAGTTTTACTTTAATAGTAATTGATACAAATGTTAATAGCTCAACACAACACAGCAGTAGCTGAAACTGCATTTAATATCTCAGTAGGTCTTGCTCTTAGAGTCCCATAAAGCCTTCAGGCCATAGCAGAAGAAGGTATGATTAAGACCAGTGCTCAATAACACCACAGGGATTCTTCTGTTTGAAAATGGCATTTGAATTTTTTGTATAAAAAAGTGAGTTTAAAACAATTGTATGAAATCTTGTCAAAACAAATACGGGTTCTGTTTTCTTAAATGCGGTCCCTTAGTGCAAAGATGTTAAGAAATCTGATGGCCACGTCAATCTTGCTTGGTAACATGTAAATTGCACTAAAGATATACATGTTTAAGTCTTACTTCCTGACTTGTAATGTGGGAATATTTTAGTGACATTTCTGGAGTTTAATGTTCATGAAGCTCTGCAGGGAATATTTGGTTTTTGAGAAGGGTTTGGAAAGTAAGGCAGGAGGAAATAAAAAATAAGTTCAATGTACAAACAGATTTCCTCCAGAATTTCTCTAATCACAAGTTTTAAAAGGAATAGTTATTTTCTGCTTATGTGTTATGGGCGTTGATTAAGAACCAGGTATGAGTTCCATCTCTATCTCCTAAAATGTTAGTCTCTGTGCCAATTACTT
This sequence comes from Rattus norvegicus, assembly GCF_021556685.1. Lineage (NCBI taxonomy): Eukaryota > Metazoa > Chordata > Mammalia > Rodentia > Muridae > Rattus > Rattus norvegicus. The sequence continues at coordinate 45,367,947 of NC_141547.1, forward strand.
CAGTCTTGAATAGTTTTCCTGGCCTATTCCACTTTTCATGCCTCAATGTTTCCTTTGACTTTGCATCATCGGGTTTATGCCTTTATTGTTTATAGCTGTTGCCTGAGTTTATTATTCCACAGAAGATTTGGTCCAGTAGATGTGCACAGGAACAAGGAGTCTATATTTGTAAGCAGCCTAGAAGATAAAAGAACAAATTGAGACTAGACACTGAAGCATTGAAGCCAGTGATTTCTAACCTATAATGCATTGAGAGTGTGTAACATTTGGAATGGGTCACAAGAACCAAAGACCCACAGGTCTAATTTTAGATATTTGACTGTGCTAGTAAGTGCAGTATAAAGTCAGAAATTCTGAATGAAATTGAAACCCATAACTATGTGCTGATTGTGAAAAGATGCAAAAGAGACCTGGGGAGATTGGGAGTGTTAGTTGCAGCAGGAGGTTGAATGATGACGTGTTCATGTGCTGGTCATGCTAGAGTTTGACAAGCATTATTTTTTAAAGAGCACAGTAAAGGTCAATTCATACAAGAATCACCAATGAATGACAAATAACAAAGGATTTTTGATGTTGCGTAGGATATAATACGGTCTTGGGGAGCCTCCTTGTAGATTGTTCATCAGTTATAAGAGAAAAAAATACTAATAGATACCTAGTCAAGTAACTGAGCCACATCTTGGTGAAGTGAGAACATTTATAACAATGGGGAGAAAGGAGAATGAACTTTCTTTTAAATAAAAGGACACAATGTTCTGTATAACACTTCTGCTGAATCTGCTAAGACTGCAGGCTGAGCTTGTTATCTTGATGCTAATTGTGAAGAAATACTGGGGAGCCTGAAGTCATGATCATTATTGTGATGAGTCACGGTTCATCTAGAAACTCATAACTGTTCAAAGCACAGAGTAAATGCAACTGTGAGTGCTCAGCCATAGATGGGACATCTACATATAGATAGCACAAGGAACCTAGAGGATAGGGAGGAGGACTGTGAAACCGTGGCATCTGGACATGGAATGGGTGTTGCACACAAAACTCACAACAGATGGAGTTATGTGTACAAGACCTGCACAAAAGTCAAGTTGTTTAACAATCTTATTACGGAAAGGGGAGCGACTCTGAAAGCCCCACCTCTAGTTGAGGAGCTACTGACAGTTGGTTGCTGTCAAGGGAACTTTTTTTAATTCATTTTTTATGGGATATTTTTATTTACATTTCAAATGTTATCCCCTTTCCCAGTTGGTTTCCTGTCCATAAACTCCCTATCCTATCCCTCCTCCCCCTACTTCTATGAGAATGTTCCCCCACTCACCCACTCCTTCACACCTCCTTTCCCTGACATTCCCCTACAGTGGGGCATCTAGCCTTGGCAGGACCAAGTGCTTCTCCTCCCATTGGTGTCCCAACAAGGCCATCCTCTGCTATATATGCAGCTGGAGCCATGGGTCTATCCATGTATACACTTTAGATGGTGGTTTAGTCCCTGGGAGCTCTGGTTGACTAGTATTGTTGTTCTTATGGGGTTGCAAACCCATCAGCCAAAGAACCCAGATGTCCCTCAAAAGAGAAATAGATACAGAAAATGTGGTACATTTGTACAATGGAGTACTACTCAGCTATCAAAAACAGACTTCATAAAATTCATAGGCAAATGGATGGAACTAGAAAATATCATCCTGAGTGAGGTAACCCAAACACACACACACACACACACACACACACACACACACACACACACACACACACACAAACCAAACCATGGTATGCACTCACTGATAAGTGGATATTAGCCCCAAAGCTTGGGTTACTCAAGATAATATCCACAAACCACAGGAAGCTCAAGAAGAAGGATGACCAAAGTGCAAATGCTTCAGTCCTTCTTAGAAGGGGGAACAAAAATATTCACTGGAGGAAATATGGAGACAAAGTTTGGAGCAGAAACTGAAGGAAAGGCCATTCAGAGTCTGCCCCACCTGGGGATCCAGCCCATATATATACAGCCACCAAACCCAGACAATATTGCTGCTGCCAAGAAGTGCATGCTGACAGGAGCCTGATATAGCTGTCTCCTGAGAGGCTCTGCCCTAGCATGACAAATCCAGAGTTTTTGTGGCATGGCCATTGGAATGACTTCACACCAATATGCATATTGGCAATGGCACCAGCTTTACTCAGTGGATTATTATCAAAGAAAAAGAGGGCATGAAATTGAGTGGCAGATGTGCTGCATGGGCCCTGGATGGTGTTGGGAAGATGGAGATGTCCAGTATGGACATGATTATCAAGTTACATTGCATACACATATAAAATTTTGAGAGATTCAAAAATGTACAAATATATTAAAAGGAGAGATAGTTTTTAAAAATGTAATATGCTTTTAAAATAACAAAGATAATTCCATATTAAAGAACATTTAGGCATCTTAACAATTCAATGTATTACCATGGAGAAGGGAATAAAAAACTGTCTAGGGTTTTATTCAGACCTTATGATTACTAAATATTGTAGGCCAGTAAAAGATGGAGGTTATGTGGTAGTTGAATAATAGAGTATCTTCATTCGTAGGAAATACAGATACCTTGATAGATATGCTCATGCTGCATGCGGGAAAATTGTAGATAACAAACCATGGAGTTACAGTTAGGGAGACATTGGATGAAGCAGAGCCAAACAGACAGAGTTCTCCACAAAGCTCTTGTGTTTATTCTGTGTATTGAAAGCTTTATCTGAATTTAAAGGTAGACATCTGTTACATTTCAAAGTGTATGGCCGGATAAATGAGAAAAACAAAAATTCCAAAACTTCACATTGTTATAATTACATATGAAGCCATTGGCTTCTGCAGAAGATTGACATACAGCTTGTGAATAGCATATATTCTGATTTTAGATGTTTGCAAATCTACTCACTCATCAGTTTCTTCTGGATGGGACAGACTTCTGAATGAGCAAAAATACTTTTTTATTGGATATTTTGTGTATTTACATTTTAAATGCTATTCCTTTTCTGGGTTCCCCTCTCTCCCATCTCCTCTCCTCCTGTTTCTATGAGGATGCCCCCTCCTACTCACCTACTCCCACCTCAACATTCCCCTACACTGGGAAAATAAGACTTCATAGGAGCAAGGTCCTCTCTCCCATCTATGCCAGACAATGCCACCCTCTGCTACATGTGGGGCTGGAGCCATGGGTCCCTCTATGGGGTACTGTTTGGTTGGTGGATTAGTCCCTGGGAGCTCTGGGGGTCTGGTTGGTCGATATTGTTGTTCTTCCTATAGGGTTGCAAACCCCTTCAGCTCCGTAAGTCTTTCTCTAACTCCTCCATTGGGGTCCCATTTTTAACTAAAAAAATATGCTATTGCTAACCAAGTAAATCTCCCTGTAACTGGAAAAAAATCCATGTTTAAAAATAGTTTTAAACTACTTTGTGTTCTTGTAAGTGTTTAAAAATATCACTTTAATTTCATCCATGGATCATGAAAGTAGCTGCCTTTTGTTTTCAATTCTAGTGTGCAGTACATTAGCCTCTTTTACCTGGCTGCAAGACAAATGTGCTTTAGATCCGTTGCCATTTTCACTGATGCTCTGATGAAAGGATAAAGGATTAGTCATCAGCCATTGCCATCGTCTGAAGAGTTAATCCATTTGCTGTTTGGTCTGAAGTGGACCATAGCTGTAATATTTCATGGTTCTTTCTAAGGTGACAACCCCATTCATTTATGAGTAGCCCATTAACCCCACAGGGCTTTTTCAGCTCAAGGACCAGCTAGTTCACCAAACCTCATAGCTTATAGGAGTCAGTCATTTATCTTAAAAAAGCAATGACAAGTGATGACACAGAGTACATCGGAAATTTATCTATGTTTGTAAAAGAATTCATCATAAAACTTTCTTATATATGCATGCACCAACATATCTGTCGCTTTCTCTCTGTGTCTGTGCATCCATCTTGCAGTGCTGGGGATGGAACTCAAGGTGTCTATTTGCCAGCACTCTCTTATGGTCCTTAGTCCTGAGTAATACATTACTTGTATTATTGGTTTTGGTATTGAAGATAGAACCTAGGAACTTGTTTATGCTGGGCAAGTGTTCTACCACTTGGTTCAAGTAAGCAAAGCAGACAGTGTGGAAACACAGACAGAAACCAAACATAAGCCACTAAGGAAAATATGAGTATTCGTTTGAAATGACTACTTCTTATTGGACATGATCTATGAAATTTTTATATGATACACCAGTAGTATTTCATTGTTCCTGTAAATAACCATTCACATCTCTTTGTAAGGCTATCTTTGGTTTTTATATCCAACTATTACAGAGATTTTTCTTTTAGATTCCCAAGTAGATTTTCCTTGAAATACAAGAGGTATTAAAATTTATAAGTACTTTAATAATGATCTCTAATATCCTTCAAAGGGAGTAGAGTTTCTTCATCTATCAAGAATAAGTATCTCTTGTTTCTAGTTCTTTAATATACTTAACACATACATTTTGTTTACTATCCTTTAGCGTGTATGCGTGTGTCTCTGTGTGTGTGTGTATGTGTGTGTCTCTGTCTCTCTGCCTCTCTGTCTCTCTCTGTCTCTCTGTCTCTGTCTCTGTCTCTCTCTGTGTGTGTGTGTGTGTGTGTGTGTGTGTGTGTGTGTGTACACTCAACACATCTTTTTCCCTCCTATACCCACTGTGTTTAGCCTGTCTTATGAGTCTCACCTATGCTATTTGTGTTATTCATTCTATATGTCAGGATAAAATTTTATGGAATAATGGGTCATTCTGAATTGTTATTCAACAAAGACTGTGCTATTAAATGCTACGATCAGTAACTGATCAATTTAAGCAAATTAGATAATACACTCAAAGGAGAATTATAGGATTTCCAAACCACCCTTTTAACACTATGTACAAATCACTATACTCTACAGCATTTTTCTAACCTAACATAAAGTGACCCTTTTTCTTTTAATGCTTACTTATTAAGTGTTGTTCTGACTCAAGTTCAACCACCTTTATTGTCATTAAATACTCAAAATAACAGTGGCGAGGAAAATGTCCATCTATGTGCTATAGGTATGAATAAAGCCTTTCAACTAGAGGAATTTTATTACATTAGAAATGTATGCACAAAATGTTCAGATGGAAGGAGTGAACTAGAAATTAGTTATATGATAACATCTAATTTAAGAAGGGCTATAAAACATGAATTTTATCCCTATTGGGAGTGAGGCCAGTGAAAAGAGTTAACATATATAGGAAGAGGAAAAGTGAGTTAATATATTGTGCTGGCTAGTTTTATGCCAACTTGACACAAGCTAGTGTCATCTGAAAGGAGGAAACCTTGATAGGAAAAAAATACCTTAAAAAGATCCACCTGTAGGGAATTTTCTTAATTAGTCATCAATGGGGGCGGGCTCAGCCCATTGTGGGAGGGGTCATCCTGGACTCCTGTTTCTGTGTTCTATATGAAAGCAGGCTGAGCAAGCCATGATGAGCAAGCCAGTAAACAGCACTCGTACATGGCCTCTGCATCAGCTCCTGCCTGCATCAGTTCCAGCTAGTCCTGAGTTTATGTCTTGATTTCCTACAATGCTAAACAGTAATATGAAACTGAAAGCCAAAGAAACTGTTTCCTCTCAAACTTGCTTTTGCTCATGGTGTTTTACTACTGCAATAGTAATCTCAACTAGTGCACATACATTATAGAGGAAGAATGAGCTTTGTCACAAATATATGAATAAAACAAAACTTGCACTATGATATGAGTGATATGAGTGACCTGTGTCTAGGGCCTCACGTGGGAGGCCTGCAAGTATCCCTAGTCTGAAACTTAATGTGAGTCCAAATCCATATTATTACAACTCATCCAAAAATGTTTACAATTATATTCAATTTAGCTCATGAATAATTAGTTTTCCCTGTCTTTAGACTCAAAGCAACCAATAATTATCTTGTGCAAAATAATAAGTACAGCTCATTACTATAATAGCACCATGATCATATCATTAAACCAAATATAAATCTCTGAAAGCAATTTAAAATGTACCCAGCTCCACAAACAGGTGTATGCTTTCTAGCTGCGAATGGAAGAACCCTATTTTTTTTTCTTTTTGCTCAGGGTAAAGTTAGGTTTCCCTTGAACTTTACATTTTCAGACATTCATCTACAGCTTTTCACATGGCCTCTGCAAGCCTTTAAATAAACATCTACATTAAAATTACCATTCACCCAATTTTTCATGCAAATATAATCTACACCATATTCTGATTTCCTATTGATGGTATTTTTACTTCATCTGCTTTAATGAAAAAAAATGTGGCTGTTCATGGAGCATCTTATGCTGAATTCTTTGTTTCTATAATTTCTGATATGTTAAGTAAAAACTGGAAACTCAATGGAAATGACTATTTGTTACTGGGTATGATATATGAAAGTTTTGTATGATACACTTTAGTGGGGTTTCATTGTTCCTCTAAATAACTTTCCCATTCTTCGAAGGTATATTTTAGATATTTATATTTAATCATTATAGAGTTTTTAGTGTATTTCCAAGTAGATTATTCTTATAATATAAGACAGCTATTAAAATTTACAAATTAATTTAAGAGCTATATGTCATAAATTTAGTGTTCTAAGTGATTTTTTATCAGATTTTGTTGATTTTTCCAACTATAAAATGACATTTTTCAAATGTGTGTTGGTCATATTTTATTCTTTTACTTTATTTCTTTTCAGGAGGTTTTGATTCTGCCTTGGATTTATAGTTACCATGGCCTCTGCTTTTTGTCCCTGTGGTGTTAGGTATTTTACCCTTCTTAGCACAATCAAGACACATAATTATGGGGAAAATGGATATTAGCTATATTTTACAAATAGAAAATTGTGGAATATCACACCAGTAAATAAGGGAAATAAATATTTTGAACCCATATCTCTTCTTAAGTTATATATATATATATATATATATATATACATATACATATATATATACATATATATATATATATATTCCAGAATAATCCAGAAAGAAGAAAATTTAACACTCTATTAAAAAATAGAATTTCTTCAGCAAATAAGGCTGGAGATTTTCGCCATGAGAAAAGTCATAAATATCAACAGCATCTATTTTAATTCTGTATTGTTGGATAGCACATGACACTGGCACAAATGCAATGGCTTATTGTGTAAACAATATCACTGAGCAGTGAGGTGTCCGGATATCTGGTCAAACATTAATTCTTAGGTGTGGTTTAGAGGATTCATAGGGTTTGTGGGTAGAGATTGGCACTTTAATTGATAAAGGGAGTGAGGTGAAGAGGCCCTCAACATGGAATGCTGCTAGGAATCTGAAAAGCAGGCTCCTAGGCTTCAAGATCATTTCAGAAAAGAGGGTAGAAAGTGTTAAGAGCAAGAGATTCAAGGGATTTGCTGTGAGATTGTTTCTCCTAGGAATGTCAGAAGTTACACCTATGAAGTCTCACTAACATAACTGGCTAAACATGAGCTGTAAGACCAACAGCAATCAGCATGCTAAGGTGGATAGAGAAGGCCATAAGGCCTCAACCCTAGACAAAGAACTATAGGCAATTTAGGAACATTGGGAGTAGGAGAAATATTCTTCCTCAGGGAAAGGTGCATAAGTTGGTTATCCTGAGAAGCATACACAAGGAACATTATATAGAATGAACAGGTTATATTTCTATACTTAGGAAAATCTTTATCCATATAAGTATGCAACAACAATTAATGATAAAAAAAGCCACGAATTTGAAAGAGAGCAAAGAAAGGTGTGTGTATGGAAGGGCTTAGAAAAAGGAAAGGGAAGGAGGAAATGATGTAATTATAGTAAAAATAAGAGGAAAAACTTTTTAAGTAGAAGGGAAGGGAAGTAAGTCAGATATGTTGGTTCTTGATTTACTAGAAACAAATGGAGAAAATCCCAGGGACTTTATGATCAGCTCCGGGTCTCTGAATGATGCTATTCTTCTCAGAATGGCTTCCTCTTGTCTCTGATCTCTTTGCATAAATATCTTTTCACTTTGCAGTGTTCAATTTCCTCGTTCCCAGGCAACAGTAACATGCATATTTTATCCCTGTAATTTAATTATTGTTTCATATCTCCTTAGCCTTGGACAAAATCAAACAAGACTCATGTTCAAAATTCTAGAGAGAAGAGGACTAGAGGTAATTGACTGCTATCACGATATAGTAAATGCTACATATGATAAATCCATAACCAACATCATCCTTTTATCTATGTGTTTTGTGACCAGGTCTTATTATATAATCCATGCTGGTCTTGTACTCTCTACATAGCCAGACTAGCCTTGAACTCAGGTCAATTCTCCTGCCTCAGCCTCCAAATGCTGAGTTCATAGGCATGCTTTATCTGTCATGCTTAGGTTTGCTTTCTTCAAATGTTGAGAACAAGGTTTTCTTAATAATTACTGTGGAATATTTACATAAATTTCATCCATTTCTAAAATATGTCTAAAATAGTGATGCTTTCCTCAAAAACCACTGTAGCCTGACTGTGCCTTCCTTCAACTCCTATGTTGAAACCTTAAATCCCAATCTGATGGTGATTGGAGACCAAATGCTTTGAGTGTCTCACTAGAATGGAAGGAGACGTGGAATATCTTTGTCTCTCTCTCTCATCAAAGAGAGGCCATATATGTTTAGGCATGATCTGCATTATTTTCATTCTCTGGATATGGATGGTGGTTCAGGATCCAGACTCACACCGTGGTACCCAGTGCCAATCTAGCTGGAGAGAAAGGGCCATATCTTCCTGGTGACCATTGAACAAGTGCAAAAATCTCCTGTGATTGGACAATTATGATCTATTTGTCACTCTGAAGGAATTTGGTGTTTAAAATTTGTCAGATCTACAATATGTGCTTCATTTCTAGTATGCAGGAAATGGCCTGGACAGGGGATGATGTGCTTCCTAGAGGACTTCCAGTGTCCCAATGGGATTAAAATATTCTGCTTTGGCATATGGACTATGTGGAAGGCATCTGAAAAACAGCAGGTGCAGAATCGCTTTCAGATTCCTGCTGTTATTTCAAAACAGGAGATAAAATTCCTGTGTGAAGACATGGTCCCTGTACTAGAAAGAAAGGTAATATCCTTAGCCAAACTGAGACCAGCAGAATGTCATGCAGACTGTGTTAGAATAATTCTCATCTTTCTAGCTTCTCTGCATATTTAGTCATGCTTGCATAGGTTCCTACTCTGCCTGGCTCCATGTAAGCAGCTGATTCTCACTGCTTTGGGGACCACCTTCAATTTTTTATGAAAGCTGTTGCATCAGTGAAAAGATTGATTTATGCTTTTCTTCTCTTAATCTGTCTCACATTTCTTTTGTTAACACGTTCTGTTCTTACTATGCTTGGAAACTCTTTCCCTAGTTCTCTCTCTAGCAATGTCCTGCATATCGTGTTACAACCAAGTCAAATATAATCTAAAACTCAGGGATAGCTAATATGTCACATATTTAGGGAACTGTATTAACAACCCTCTTTTGTCCAGATTATCATCCCCTTACTCTATTTTTTAAATTTTGCACGGTATGATGGGTTGACATATGCTGTTGTTTTATTTCCATTTTACAGAGCATCATCAAAGGACCAGAAAAAGCTGACAGTTGATGACTGCCTACTAGTATTCCAGAGAGTACCTGCTCCTTCACAGGTGTTCAGTAACTAAGTCCTGAATGTTCCTCCTGCTGCTTTAGGGCAGAACATTATGTACTTGAACACCTGCATATAATTTGCATACAGTTATTTTCCAGTTCCCTAGCACCTTGCACACTACAGAGATACATATGCCACAGGCTAAACTCACCAAACATTGACTTAATTGTCCACCCCCTTCCCTCTACTCTTGAGACTCTTAAGTCTTCAAGAGTGGCATGCCCAGTGTGTATCCGGACGTCTGTTTTATTTTCAAAATCAATTTTCTTAATTGGCATTATTATTATGACCACCATCATCTGGGAATGTTGACATTTCCCAATTACTCCTTGTTAATTTATTTATGTTCAGTTGGTATTTAGTGAGATAGTCATCGAAATTCTTCAGGAGCTTATGTTACAAGACAGAGAGAAATCTTCCTTCCCATAACCTTACAGTCTAAAAGTATTTAACTTTTTTCTTCTTGCATAGTTTTGTAAGAGCTGTCACCAGGATGAGACATTTCTTAGCTTATTTTCAGAGGAAGTTGTTTTGTCATTTCCTACATTGACTTACATTTGGTGCAGAAACAATAGAGCCTGAGGAAGCGGGGGTGAATCCTCATAAAGATTCTGTAAGGAATCAGATCCATTGTGTAAAGTAAACCATTTCTGTTGTCTGAGCCCGTAGTTACTTCCACTTTAATTACAGTCAACTCTATCTTTCTTGTAGCCAAGTTAATCTTTTCCTTCATCTCTTGTTCCTCTCCTTTCAGTGTTTAACTTTAGTGCTCTTTGGACCCAACTCACCTCTATTATCAATCCTCACAGAGACCAGACATTTCACCTCACACCATTGCCCAAAAGATATCAAAGTGTGCTGGAGTCGGGGGGAAGGAGACCTCCTTGTTGTGACTGCTGCCTCCAAACCCCAGCTCTTAATGCTCACTTTAAAAGTCTGTTGAGGTTTGTGGCATTTGGGTTACTTGGATCTCTGTCATATTTCAGTACTTAGGTCTCAACTTTTTGGAACTTTTTATATATAAAGGTTTATATCACTTATAATTTTTATCTTTAAAGTTCTTAGTTCCAACTTCTAGGGTGAGATCACTGCTTATGTTGACACACTTACAAATATGTTTGTCTTCACTGCCTCATTCATAAAAATTGTAGTTTTTTCATGCCAATACCTGTGATGGATATATATATATATATACATATATATATATATTACAAAATGTCCAATATTTGCCTATGTTATAGTGGAAAAGAGAGATAATTTAATATGGTCAGAGAAATGTGTCTATGTATGAAATATTGCTATCCCAATAAATACACAAAATATTTGGTAATGTAAAAACTGCTATTATACAGAATAGACTTGCAGGAGAAGTTAGCAAAAGGCTTTTCTAGGGAAATAGCTCTACAACTCAAATGTGAAGAATGGTTTGAAGCTAACAAGGAGAAGAGGAAGAAGAAAACTACCCAACCAGAGGATAAAGGTTGCAGAAACATTGTGTATGTACTTATATGTGGATGATTGTGTATGTGTGTGTAAGTACATATATGTGCATGTATGTATCTGTATATGTGTGTATTAGTGAAGGCACATAATAAATATTCAAGATTTAAAGAATTCCATAGTAATTATTCATTTCTTGGCTTTGTATTTTCTGGTGGCTTCTCTATACATAGTTGTGATATGGCTTACCAAAATTTATGAGTCACAACCTTATTCATTTCCACATTCAATTGGTAACAATTATTTCACAATAATTTCAGGGACATCAAGTCTCTTCTTTTCCAGAATCTCCCAATATTTTATGAATAGATTTATATAAAATTATGTGCTTCTAAGCTGAAACAGACTGAAGAGTTAAATCAGTGGCCTCATTATTACTCAGTAAAATAAATCTTAACGTGGAAAAAGCACTTTCCTAATGGGAAATGTGGGTACTGCACCAGGTATGGAGGGCAATGGCTGAGAGGCCACTAATGAATGACCTGCATGGCCTGCCTTCTTGGTATTCCTCAAGTGTTGAGGGACAGTTCTGAGGGAAAATGAGAATATATGAGAGTTGATTAAGTGGAAGACCTAAAGAGCCCTAAGCAAGGTAGTCAAGAAATTCTAACTCTGAGTGAACACATGTGGAGCATTAAAGACTATTAGACAAGATATCAAACTGCAGCATTGGGGGAGTTATCCTGTACAGAAAGAAATCCATGCCCACCTGGCTATAAGATGTAACAAAGCCCAACAGGTAGAAATCTTAAGGAAACACATTTTGAGTAATTATAAGAAAGATTTTATGCTTTAGGCTGTTAGCAGTAGAATAGGATATTCATGGAGATGTAAAATCTGTAACACTGGTATTATTTAGGCATCTGTGTCAGTTAATTACACAGAAGTAGAAGGCTGTTCTTCACATGAAGATTGTGCTACCCTGCCTCACCTCTTCCTGCTGGGAGTCTCTGCAGAAAGCATTGTTTAAAAGTGTCTTGATTTGCTGAGTAACCATAGATATTTCAACCTTCCTATTTTGATCTCTTTATCCTCTGAGAGTTTTATTTTGCTTTAAACTTTACCATTTTTAAAATAGATATATTTCTCCTTCATTATCTTCGGGGATGCAGCTACATTAAAACTTCTACATATGTGAATGAAACATTTAGGGAAAGATGTACTGACATTAAGATTTATGATTTAATTACAGATGAAGGATTCTCCTTATCTTAAGAAGAGGATATTGGCCATTTGTAATAGCTACTCCTAGCTGCTGTTTTATATTGTTATGTAATTTATGTTATTTATAATATCATAAACTCCACAAAGGATATTGTCTTTTGAGGGATGCTTTATTAAAAGGAAGCTTTTAAAAGAGTTTGGACTTTTTTTAAAAAGAGCTTTTGGAAGGAAGCAAAAACATATTGCCTTGGGGCTCACATTGATTTTATGTCTGAGCCATTTATTTTGTTACTCCTAACAATTGATCAGCACATAATAATTGTTGAACTTCTGCCATGGGCAAGGCACTTTAGAAGATCTCATCATTAAAATGAATACTTAGGGAATTTATGTTGCAGTGGTTGAGAAAAGACAGACAAAACATGTTTTGAAAACAAAATCCCATATTTTAACTTTATATAAAAATGGCTTTTTAACAAATTTTATTATACAGTGAAACCGTCATTTGCTTTCACCAGTGATTGGGAGTATTGTGAAAACCAGAACATGCTAAGATATTCATTTGTATGATTGGCATCTGCTCTCCATGTCCTTATTTTTCCATATTAAAATTATTGGAGACCAGTATCTAATATAAGGAATATAGACAGGGACTAATTTGGTTACATGGTTGGAAACATACATAATGCATGGTCAGTAAATACAGTGGTTTTGGGTCTATTGATAACTTTGACATGTTTATCCAGTGGACATCTGCCAAATAGCTCACACTGATTTAGAATGAGATGAGTTTCTTTATTCTTTTATAGATAAGTCTTCACAATTAAGAAGCTTCTGAGAGCATGGTGGCCATATTTGGATTTCAGGTTCCCTATTCAGACCTCACAAAGATAATAAAAAGCTGAATTTCTAAATGTTTCAGTCCTACTAAACACATATCAAATGTCCGTGGATTTAAGGAAGGAGAAAGCAATGTCTAAGACATTAGTTCAACCTTATTCCAGAGTAAACAATTCAGGGGGTCTAATGTGGATTACGTACACCCCCTCAGAGAGTATAATAACAGTAGTTCCTATGAGTTTCATTAGATCTTCTGAATGTACAACAACAAACAGCCATAAACAAGACAATGTCATGATTATATAAACATCAAGCAACCCTTTTTGACAAAGTTCTCAGTGATCAATCAGAATAGCGTCCCTTGGCTATCTAGCATAAGCTTAGAAACACTCTGAAGCTTGCTTTCAGAAAAACTGAGGACATAATTTCGGTGTGAATACGGGAGACTTGAAAGATTTTGAAGCCTTTCAAGTTAAGAATACTTTGGTATAAACCAAAGTCCATGAGATCCTATATCAAGACCAACTGTTCGTGTGTGCAAAATTTTAATACTACAAAGCATGATACTTTAACATAAAGATTTAAATTTTGATTTATTAGAAAAATCAGCAAACATAGCTTAGCTGTGATTTGTTATGTAAACTCTTATTGATGTAATCACTATCAAATTATACAATGTCAGCATATGCACCTTATTCTTACTTGAACTCTGATAGGCATTTTCTTTTAACTTTACCTGATTGTTGGAGTGTGATTGACTCGTCATATTTAAACCTGGGCATATTTAAAGTATAGATGTGGTGACAAATATCCATATACACTTGAACTGATTTTATGTCCCATTAACACATCTATCATCACACAAAGTAGTCTTTCTCTGTCTGTGGTAAGAATACTCAAGGGCTCCACCCTTATCAATACAGCTGTACAATGTGTAACTGTTAATCATTCAGTGAACTGATGTGTGAATCTTGCCTCTAGATGTAAGGTTGGGAGAGAGAGATATTTCACTGTATATTGTGCTATGAGAAGATCTGTGCGCTCAATACTTTATTACATAGCAGTGGTGCCAGCTGCTTTTGACTCATCTAGCTAGGCTTGTGAATTATAAACTTCTAAGTCATTTTAAAAATATTTAATTAAATTAGTGTGTGTGTGTGTTTGTGCATGTGTGTGTGCGTGTGTGTGTGTGTGTGTGTGTGTGAGACAGAGAGAGAGAGAGAGAAAGAGAGAGAGAGAGAGTGAGAGAGAGAGAGAGAGAGAATGTTCACTTGTGCATAGGTACACGTGGAGGACAGAAGGCATTGGATCCTCTGGAGTTGGACATACAGGAGGTTGTGAACTGTCTAATGAAAGTATAATGAACCAAACTCTGGACCTCTGCAAAATCAGCATGTGTTCTTAATCACCTTTTCTTTTATTTAGTCCCATAATCTCTCATTTCTAAAGATTAAAAACCAGTAGAAATATTTGAGATAGAGCAATGGATATGAGAAAAAGTGAAAATTTAAGTTATATGAAATGTTTCTAGGTGTATTATTTGATTAGTTGGATAAGAAAGATACCATGTGTCTTGAAATCTTAGGAGTTGCTGATCCTTTATTGGACACACATAGATTGGAGATTGCAAGTAACATCAATGAACAAGGATAAACGTCCTGGATTTTATGGCTGTGTTTACTCTTTATTACTTATGGGAGTTGAGGTCATCATCAAGCTGAAGTCTGAATGATTAGATCTGTAAAAGAAGTGTGGGGATTTTAGAGATGGAGACAACAAAACTTTAAAAATAATTTCAATATATTATGTTTGGCTTGTCCTTGGGATTTTACACTCTACTCATGTGATTCTTTTTAACCCTCATAGTATAAATTGCTGGATACTCTGAATAAAGTTGGCTATTGTGTAAGAAAAAATAATTTAAATAAATCAAAAGCTACCAACCACAGGAAAACCAATGTTCCAATTTTTAATAATCTTTACATTTTTCTTCCTTTACATTTTCATACATATAAAGTTATTTCATTGAAAATATTTTTAAAAATTAATTCCTTATATGATCCCACAATTGGACTATGTGTTAAAGTTCCAATATTATTATTCCCCTCTTTCTCATTATATCAAAATATGATAAAACTGTATTTTAATAGATTAATGTAGATGCAAACATAATGAAGAATGGTGAGCTGAGAAATTACTACCAAGTCAAAACACACTTTAAAATAAACTAAATGATCTCTCTAGAAACTTTAACTAAAGGCTAAATTAAATTTTGGAGGTTTAAAAACACAGTCAAACTGCAAGAAAATAAACAGGATGGGGAGAGGATAAGAATTTATTAATCCACCACTCAAGCGGCAGGTGCCCTGCTGTCCACATACTGCCCGGACCTGAAGAGACCAGGTCAACAGCTCCCTGTATTCAAATCCCAAGGTCCCCCAAGCCTACTTGATCATGATGGATGATTGTTTTGATGTGCTCTTGGATTCGGTTGGTCAGAATTTTATTGAATATTCTTGCGTCGATATTCATAAGGGAAATTGGTCTGAAGTTCTCTTTCTTTGTTTGGTCTTTGTGTGGTTTAGATGTAAGAGTAATTGTGGCTTCATAGAAGGAATTCCGTAGTGCTCAATCTGCTTCAATTTTGTGGAATAGTTTGGATTGTATTGGCATGAAGTCTTCTATGAATGTCTGATAGAATTCTGCACTGAACCCGTCTGGACCTGGGCTCTTTTTGGTTGGGAGACCTTTAATGACTGCTTCTATTTCCTTAGGAGTTATGGGGTTATTTAACTGGTTTATCTGTTCCTGATTTAATTTGTGTACCTGGTATCTGTCTAGGAAATTGTCCATTTCCTGAAGATTTTCAAGTTTTGTTGAATATAGGCTTTGGTAGTAGGATCTGATGGTTTTTTGAATTTCCTCTGATTCTGTAGTTATGTCTCCCTTTTCATTTCTGATTTTGTTAATTTGGATACACTCTCTGGGTCTTCTCATTAGTCTGGCTAAGGGATTATCTAGCTTGATTTTCTCAAAGAACCAACCTTTGGTTGCGTTGATTCTTTGTATGGTCCTTTTTGTTTGTACTTTGTTGATTTCAGCTCTGAGTTTGATTATTTCCTGCCTTCTACTCCTCCTGGGTGTATTTGCTTCTTTTTGTTCTAGAGCTTTTAGCGGTGCTGTCAAGCTGCTGATATATGCTCTCTCCTGTTTCTTTCTGTAGGCACTCAGCGCTATGAGTTTTCCTCTTAGCACAGGTTTCATTGTGTCCCATAAGTTTGGGTATGTTGTACATTCATTTTCATTAAATTCTAAGAAGTCTTTAATTTTTTTCTTTATTTCTTCTTTGACCAGGTTATCATTGAGTAGAGCATTGTTCAACTTCCATATATATGTGGGCATTCTTACCTTATAGTTATTGAAGACCAGCTTTAGCCCATGGTGGTCTGACAGGGCGCATGGGATTATTTCTATCTTTCTGTGTCTGTTGAGGCCTGTTTTATGACCAATTATATGGTCAATTTTGGAGAAAGTACCATGAGGAGCTGAGAAGAAGTTATATCCTTTTGTTTTAGAATAGAATGCTCTATAAATATCTGTTAAGTCCATTTGGTTCATGACTTCTCTTAGTCTGTCTATGTCTCTGTTTAATTTCTATTTCCATGACCTGTCCATTGATGAGAGTGGGGTGTTGAAATATCATACTATTATTGTGTGATGTGCAATGTGTGTTTTGAGCTTTAGTAAGGTTTCTTTTACGTATGTAGGTGCCCTTGTATTTGGAGCATAGATATATAGGATTTAGAGTTCATCTTGGTGGATTTTTCCTTTGATGAATATGAAGTGTCCTTCCTTATATTTTTGATGACTTTTGGTTGAAAATCGATTTTTATTTGATATTAGAATGTCTACTCCAGCTTGCTTCTTCAGACCATTTGCTTGGAAAGTTGTTTTCCAGCCTTTCACTCTGTCTTTGTCTGTCTTTGTCTCTGAGGTGTGTTTCCTGTAGGTAGAAGAATGCAGGGTCCTCAATGCATATCAAGCTTGTTAATCTCTGTCTTTTTATTAGGGAATTGAGTCCACTGATGTTGAGAGATATTAAGGAATAGTGATTGTTGCTTCCTGTTATATTTGTATTTGGATGTGAGATTATGTTTTTGTGCTTTTCTTCTCTATGTTTTGTTGACAAGATGATTAGTTTCCTGCTTTTTCTAGGGTGTAGCTTGGCTCCTTATGTTGGGCTTTACCATTTATCATCCTCTGGCTGGATTTATAGAAAGATATTGTTTAAATTTGATTTTATCATGGAATATCTTGGTTTCTCCATCTATGTTAATTGAGAGTTTTGCTGGATACAGTAACCTGGGATGGCATTTGTGTTCTCTTATTGTCTGTATGACATCTGTCCAGGATCTTCTGGCTTTCATAGACTCTGGTGAGAATTCTTGTGTGATTCTGATAGGTCTGCCTTTATATGTTACTTGACCTTTTTCCTTTACTTCTTTTAATATTCTTTCTTTGTTTTGTGCATTTGGTGTTTTGACTATTATGTATTGGGGGGAGTTTCTTTTCTGGTCCAATCTATTTGGAGTTCTATAGGCTTCTTGTATGCTTATGGGCATCTCTTACTTTAGGTTAGGAAACTTTTCTTCTATGATTTTGTTGAAGATATTTACTGGTCCTTTGAGTTGGGAGTCTTCACTCTCTTCTATACCTATTATCCTTAGGTTTGATCTTCTCATTGAGTCCTGGATTTCCTGTATGTTTTGGGCCAGTAGTTTTTTCTGTTTTACATTATCGTTTACAGTTGTGTTCATGATTTCTATGGAATCTTCTGCTCCTGGGATTCTCTCTTCTATCTCTTGCATTTTGTTGGTGATGCTTGTGTCTTCGGCTACTTGTCTCTTCATTTGGTTTTCTAAATCCAGGGTTGTCTCCCTTTTTCTTTTCTTTATTGCTTCTATTTCCATTTTTTTCTTTTTTCTTTTTTTTTATTAACTTGATTATTTCTTATTTACATTTCAAATGTTATTCCCTTTCCCAGTTTCCGGGCAAACATCCCCCTAATCCCCCCCTACCCTTCTTTATGGGTGTTCCCCTCCTCACCCCCCCATTGCCACCCTCCCACCAACAATCTAGTTCACTGGGGGTTCAGTCTTAGCAGAACCAAGGGCTTCCCCTTCCACTGGTGATCTTACTAGGATATTCATTGCTACCTATGAGGTCAGAGTCCAGGGTCAGTCCATGTATAGTCTTTAGGTAGTGGCTTAGTCCCTGGAAACTCTAGTTCCTCGGCATTGTTGTTCATAAGGGATCACGAGCCCCTTCAAACTCTTCCAGTTCTTTCTCTGATTCCTTCAACGGGGGTGCTGTTCTCAGATCAGTGGTTTGCTTCTGGCATTCGCCTCTGTATTTGCTGTATTCTAGCTGTGTCTCTCAGGAGAGATCTACATCTGACTCCTGTCGGCCTGCACTTCTTTGCTTTATCCATCATGTCTAATTGGGTGGCTGTATATGTATGGGCCACATGTGGGGCAGGCTCTGAATGGGTGTTCCTTCTGTCTCTGTTTAAATCTTTCCTCTCTATTCCCTGCCAAGGATACTCTTGTCCGCCCCCCCCCCCTTTTTTTTTTATTATTAACTTGAGTATTTCTTACATACATTAAGAGTGTTATTCCCTTTCCCGGTTTCCGGGCAAACATCCCCCTAATCCCCCCCTACCCTTCTTTATGGGTGTTCCCCTCCTCACCCTCCCCACATTGCCACCCTCTGCCCAACAATCTAGTTCACTGGGGGTTCAGTCTTAGCAGGACCAAGGGCTTCCACTTGCACTGGTGATCTTACTAGGATATTCAGTGCTACCTATGAGGTCAGAGTCCAGG
This sequence comes from Rattus norvegicus, assembly GCF_021556685.1. Taxonomy (NCBI): domain Eukaryota; kingdom Metazoa; phylum Chordata; class Mammalia; order Rodentia; family Muridae; genus Rattus; species Rattus norvegicus. The sequence continues at coordinate 45,387,027 of NC_141547.1, forward strand.
GTCAGTCCATGTATAGTCTTTAGGTAGTGGCTTAGTCCCTGGAAACTCTAGTTCCTCGGCATTGTTGTTCATAAGGGGTCACGAGCCCCTTCAAACTCTTCCAGTTCTTTCTCTGATTCCTTCAACGGGGGTGCTGTTCTCAGATCAGTGGTTTGCTGCTGGCATTCGCCTCTGTATTTGCTGTATTCTGGCTGTGTCTCTCAGGAGAGATCTACATCCGACTCCTGTCGGCCTGCACTTCTTTGCTTTATCCATCATGTCTAATTGGGTGGCTGTATATGTATGGGCCACATGTGGGGCAGGCTCTGAATGGGTATTCCTTCTGTCTCTGTTTAAATCTTTGCCTCTCTATTCCCTGCCAAGGATACTCTTGTTCGCCCCCCCCCCTTTTTTATTTTTAAATTGAGTATTTCTTACATACATTTAGAGTGTTATTCCCTTTCCCGGTTTCCGGGCAAACATCCCCCTAATCCCTCCCCTTCCCCTTTTTTATGGGTGTTCCCCTCCCCATCCTCCCCCCATTGCCACCCTCCCCCAACAATCTAGTTCACTGGGGGTTCAGTCTTAGCAGGACCCAGGGCTTCCCCTTCCACTGGTGCTCTTACTAGGATATTCATTGCTACCTATGAGGTCAGAGTCCAGGGTCAGTCCATGTATAGTCTTTAGGTAGTGGCTTAGTCCCTGGAAGCTCTGGTTGCTTGGCATTGTTGTACATATGGGGTCTGGAGCCCCTTCAAGCTCTTCCAGTTCTTTCTCTGATTCTTTCAACGGGGGTCCTGTGCTCAGTTCAGTGGTTTGCTGCTGGCATTTGCCTCTGTATTTGCTGTATTCTGGCTATGCCTCTCAGGAGCGATCTACATCGGCCTGCACTTCTTTGCTTCATCCATCTTGTCTAATTGGATGGCTGTATATGTATGGGCCACATGTGGGGCAGGCTCTGAATGGGTGTTCCTTCTGTGTCTGTTTAAATCTTTGCCTCTCTATTCCCTGCCAAGGGTATTCTTATTCCCCTTTTAAAGAAGGAGTGAAGCATTCACATTTTGGTCATCCTTCTGCAGTTTCACGTGTTCTGTGCATCTAGGGTAATTCAAGCATTTGGGCTAATAGCCACTTATCAATGAGTGCATACCATGTGTGTTTTTCTGTGATTGGGTTTGCTCACTCAGGATGATATTTTCCAGTTCCAACCATTTGCCTACTAATTTCATGAAGTCATTCTTTTTGATAGCTGAGTAATATTCCATTGTGTAGATGTACCACATTTTCTGTATCCATTCCTCTGTTGAAGGGCATCTGGGTTCTTTCCATTTTCTGGCTATTATAAATAAGGCTGCGATGAACATAGTGGAGCACTTGTCTTTTTTATATGTTGGGGCATCTTTTGGGTATGTGCCCAAGAGCGGTATAGCTGGATCCTCAGGCAGTTCAATGTCCAATTGTCTGAAGAACCTCCAGACTGATTTCCAGAATGGTTGTACCAGTCTGCAATCCCACCAACAATGGAGGAGTGTTCCTCTTTCTCCGCATCCTCGCCAGCATCTGCTGTCACCTGAGTTTTTCATCTTAGCCATTCTCACTGGTGTGAGGTGAAATCTCAGGGTTGTTTTGATTTGCATTTCCCTTATGACTAAAGATGTTGAACATTTCTTTAGGTGTTTCTCAGCCATTCGGCATTACTCAGCTGTGAATTGTTTGTTTACCTCTAAACCCCATTTTTTAATAGGGTTATTTGTCTCCCTGTGCTCTAACTTCTTGAGTTCTTTGTTTATTTTGGATATAAGGCCTCTATCTGTTGTAGGATTGGTAAAGATCTTTTCCCAATCTGTTGGTTGCCGTTTTGTCCTAACCACAGTGTTCATTGCCTTACAGAAGCTTTGCAGTTTTATGAGATCCCATTTGTCGATTCTTGATCTTAGAGCATAAGCCATTGGTGTTTTGTTCAGGAAATTTTTTCCAGTGCCCATGTGTTCCAGATGCTTCCCTAGTTTTTCTTCTATTAGTTTGAGTGTATCAGGTTTGATGTGGAGGTCCTTGATCCACTTGGACTTAAGCTTTGCACAGGGTGATATGCATGGATCGATCTGCATTCTTCTACATGTTGACCTCCAGTTGAACCAGCACTATTTCCTAAAAATGCTATCTTTTTTCCATGGGATGGTTTTGGCTCCTTTGTCAAAAATCAAGTGACCATAGGTGTGTGGGTTCATTTCTGGGTCTTCAATTCTGTTTCATTGGTCTATCTGTCTGTCTCTGTACCAAAACCATGCAGTTTATATCACTATTGCTCTGTAATACTGCTTGAGTTCAGGGATAGTGATTTCCCCTGAAATCCTTTTATTGTTGAGAATAGTTTTAGCTATCCTGGGTTTTTTGTTATTCCAGATGAATTTGCAAATTGTTCTGTCTAACTCTTTGAAGAATTAGATGGGTATTTAGATGAGGATTGTATTGAATCTGTAGATCGCTTTTGGTAGAATGGCCATTTTTACTATATTAATCCTGCCAATCCATGAGCATGGGAGATCTTTTGATCTTCTGAGGTCTTCTTCAATTTCTTTCTTCAGAGGCTTGAAGTTCTTATTGTACAGATCTTTTACTTGCTTGGTTAAAGTCACATCGAGGTAATTTATATTATTTGGGTCTATTATGACTGGTGTCGTTTCCCTAATTTCTTTCTCGGCTTTTTTCTCTTTTGTGTAGAGGAAGGCTACTGATTTATTTGAGTTAATTTTATACCCAGCCACTTTGCTGAAGTTGTTTATCAGCTTTAGTAGTTCTCTGGTGGAACTTTTCGGGTCACTTAAATATACTATCATATCATCTGCAAATAGTGATATTTTGACTTCTTCTTTTCCGATCTGTATCCACTTGACCTCCTTTTGTTGTCTGATTGCTCTGGCTAGAACTTCAAGAACTATATTGAATAAGTAGGGAGAGAGTGGGCAGGCTTGTCTAGTCCCTGATTTTAGTGGGATTGCTTCAAGTTTCTCTCCATTTAGTTTAATGTTAGTAACTGGTTTGCTGTATATGGCTTTTACTATGTTTAGGTATGGGCGTTGAATTCCTATTCTTTCCAGGACTTTTATCATGAAGGGGTGTTAAATTTTGTCAAATGCTTTCTCAGCATCTAATGAAATGATCATGTGGTTTTGTTCTTTCAGTTTGTTTATATAATGGATCACCTTGATGGTTTTCCGTATATTAAACCATTCCTGCATACCTGGGATGAAGCCTACTTGATCATGGTGGATGATTGTTTTTGATGTGCTCTTGGATTCGGTTTGCCAGAATATTATTGAGTATTTTTGCATCGATATTCATAAGGGAAATTGGTCTGATATTCTCTTTCTTTGTTGGTTCTTTGTGGTTTAGGTATAAGATTAATTGTGGTTTCATAGAAGGAATTCGGTAGTGCTCCATCTGTTTCAATTTTGTGGAATACTTTGGATAGTATTGGTATGAGGTCTTCTATGAAGGTCTGATAGAATTCTACACTAAACCAGTCTGGACCTGGGCTCCTTTTGGTTTGGAGGCCTTTAATGACTGCTTCTATTTCCTTAGGAGTTATGGGGTTATTTAACTGGTTTATCTGTTCCTGATTTAATTTGTGTACCTGGTATCTGTCTAGGAAATTGTCCATTTCATTCAGATTTTCAAGTTTTGTTGAATATAGGCTTTTATAGTAAGATCTGATGAGTTTTTGAATTTCCTCTGAATCTGTAGTTATGTCTCTCTTTTCATGTCTAATTTTGTTAATTTGGACACACTCTCTGTGTCCTCTCGTTAGTCTCGCTAAGGGTTTATCTATCTTGTTGATTTTCTCAAAAAACAAACTTTTGGTTCTGTTGATTCTTTCTATGGTCTTTTTTGTTTCTACTTGGTTGTTTTCAGCTCTGAGGTTGAGTATTTCCTGTCTTCTACTCCTCCTGGTTGTATTTGCTTCTTTTTGTTCTAGAGCTTTAGGTGTGCTGAGAAGCTGGTGACCTATGCTCTTTCCTGTTTCTTTCTGCAGGCACTCAGCGCTATGAGTTTTCCTCTTAGCACAACTTTCATTGTGTCCCATAAGTTTGAGTATGTTATACCTTCATTTTCATTAAATTCTAAGGAGTCTTTAATTTCTTTCTTTATTTCTTCCTTGACCAAGTTATCATTGAGTGGAGCATCGTTCTATTTCCACTTATATGTGGGCGTTCTTCCCTTATTGTTATTGAAGACCAGCTTTAGGGATGGTTTTGAGGTTCAGAGAGGATAAAATATGCCTCAGACAATCTTACAGACAAGACAAGTGGACTCCTGGTGATCACACTTTTAAATGTAGTGCTCAGAAATGGACTTTACCTTGCTCATGCCAATGTTTCATCCTCATTGTAGTTATTGGACAGGACTTTAACCAGTTTATACACACCTTGCAATAGTCTAAGAATACTAATAAATAATGTAACGTTTTCAGTTTAGACTCCCGATTCTGTCTTATTATTTGAGAGATTTCGAATGCAACCTTTTCCTGTTGTACTGCCAATGAAGAACACAGTGAGGACTTTAATCCTTCCAGTGGTATATTTAGCACTGATGCAGCTGGGAACTTTTATAGTTCAACCATATGGTTACAAACATTAAAGCATCTGAAAAACAAGATTTCTGAGTTGAAAACCAATAGACATGACAGATATCCTATCCCCTCATTCATAATAATGTAAGTTTTAAAGCCGAGAGTATGTCAAAATGAAATGGGAACTCTGGTCAAATTTAGTTACTGTAATAGGTCTTCTGAAACTGTAGTGATGGTTTTTTACAGTGTCTGAGGAATTAAGAAGTTGCTCATTTCTCCAGAGATGCTATGCTTCTTGTAATCGCTAGGTAACTAACAGCTAGAGACCCACCATTTAATTCCACATGTTTATTCTTCCATGGTAATAAAATCCCTAAGTTTTAGTGATTCACAAGTAGGAAGAACTTCTCAGCCAATGAAGAAATTGTAGCATGCAGCTGGAAGCCATGCTTGGTAATTTCCATTTGTGTCCTCTTACAAGGCAATGAACATGTAGCTTTGCCCATCTTTTCTTCAACAGTTCTAGCATTCTGCTTCCTGGAATATATGTAGAGTGCTTGACTTCTTTTCAGGAGATTGAGCCAGTAGACAGGAAGGAACTTAGACTCTCAAAGACTTCATGGTACAGAGCTGCTGTTCAAGTTATAGTATTTCCACCACTTAACATGTGAGAAAATTTAGTTTTATTAAATTTAATATTTATCACATTGGCGGATCCCGGCCCGCACACTGGATCCCACTCTGCGCACATCCAGACACCAGAGGAAAACACCAAACGCCATCCGGAACCCTGGTGCACGGAGGCTCCCGGAAAGAGCGGCGCAGATCTTCCCGGTTGCTGCCGCCGTGGAGAGGACTTAGGCAGTACCTCACGGGCAAACTTGAGCCTCGGAACCACAGGTAGGACCAACTTTTCCACTGCAAGAAACCTGCCTGGTGAACTTAGGACACACAGAGGCAAAATTCCTCTACGACCGGGCACTTCCTGTGTTTACCAGAAGTCCCACACCTGCGGATCCCGGCCCGCAGCAGCTCTCTGCTCCCAAACCCCGTGGGAGAGAGACCTCACCGCCTGGTCAGGTGGGCACTCCCGAGGCTGCAGAGCGGAGGAGACCACCAACACTGCCCACCCCTGCCCACATCCCTGGCCCAAGAGGAAACTGTATAAGGCCTCTGGGTTCCCGTAGGGGAGGGCCCAGGAGCGGCAGGACCCCTGCGCCTGAGACACCGCCGGAACCTGAAGGAAACAGACCGGATAAACAGTTCTCTGCACCCAAATCCCGTGGGAGGGAGAGCTAAACCTTCAGAGAGGCAGACACGCCTGGGAAACCAGAAGAGACTGCACTCTGCACACACATCTCGGGCGCCAGAGGAAAACACCAAACACCATCTGGAACCCTAGTACACGGAAGCTCCCGGAAAGGGCGGCGCATATCTTCCTGGTTGCTGCCGCCACAGAGAGCTCCTGGGCAGCACCCCGCGAGCAAAATTGAACCTCGGGACCACAGGTAAGACCAACTTTTCTGCTGCAAATGACCTGCCTGGTGAACTCAAGACACAGGCCCACAGGAACAGCTGAAGACCTGTAGAGAGGAAAAACTACACGCCCGAAAGCAGAACACTCTGTCCCCATAACTGGCTGAAAGAAAACAGGAAAACAGGTCTACAGCACTCCTGACACACAGGCTTATAGGACAGTCCAGCCACTGTCAGAAATAGCAGAACAAAGTAACACTAGAGATAATCTGATGGTGAGAGGCAAGCGCAGGAACCCAAGCAACAGAAACCAAGACTACATGGCATCATCGGAGCCCAATTCTCCCACCAAAATAAACATGGAATATCCAAAGACACCAGAAAAGCAAGATCTAGTTTCAAAATCGTATTTGATCATGATGCTGGAGGACTTCAAGAAAGATTCCCTTAGAGAACAAGTAGAAGCCTACAGAGAGGAATCACAAAAATGCCTGAAAGAATTGCAGGAAAACATAAATAAACAAGTAGAAAACCATAGAGAGGAGACACAAAAATCCCTGAAAGAATTCCAGGAAAACACAATCAAACAGTTGAGGGAATTAAAAATGGAAATAGAAGCAATCAAGAAAGAACACATGGAAAGAAACCTGGATATAGAAAATCAAAAGAAGAGAGAAGGAGCTGTAGATACAAGCTTCACCAACAGAATACAAGAGATGGAAGAGAGAATCTCAGGAGCAGAAGATTCCATAGAAATCATTGACTCAACTGTCAAAGATAATGTAAAGCAGAAAAAGCTACTGGTCCAAAACATACAGGAAATCCAGGACTCAATGAGAATATCAAACCTAAGGATAATAGGTATAGAAGAGAGTGAAGACTCCCAGCTCAAAGGACCAGTAAATATCTTCAACAAAATCATAGAAGAAAACTTCCTTAACCTAAAAAAAGAGATACCCATAGGCATACAAGAAGCCTACAGAACTCCAAATAGATTGGACCAGAAAAGAAACACCTCCCGTCACATAAGAGTCAAAACACCAAACACACAAAGTAAAGAAAGAATATTAAAAGCAGTAAGGGAAAAAGGTCAAGTAACATATAAAGGCAGACCTATCAGAATCACACCAGACTTTTTGCCAGAAACTATGAAAGCCAGAAGATCCTGCACAGATGTCATACAGACCCTAAGAGAACACAAATGCCGGCCCAGGTTACTGTATCCAGCAAAACTCTCAATTAACATAGATGAAGAAACAAAGATATTCCATGACAAAACCAAATTAAAACAATATCTTTCTACAAATCCAGCAGTACAAAGAATAATAAAGGGTAAAGCCCAACATAAGGAGGCAAGCTATACCCCAGAAGAAGCAAGAAACTAATCGTCTTGGCAACAAAACAAAGAGAAGAAAAGCAAACAAACATAACCTCACATCCAAATATGAATATAACAGGAAGCAATAATCACTATTCCTTAATATCTCGCAACATCAATGGCCTCAACTCCCCAATAAACAGACATAGATTAACAAACTGGATACGCAACGAGGACCCTGCATTCTGCTGCCTACAGGAAACACCAAAGAGACAAAGACAGACAGTACCTCAGAGTGAAAGACTGGAAAAAAACTTTCCAAGCAAATGGTCTGAAGAAGCAAGCTGGAGTAGACATTCTAATATCAAATAAAATCAATTTTCAATTAAAAGTCATCAAAAAAGATAAGGAAGGACACATCATATTAATCAAAGGAAGAATCCACCAAGATGAACTCTCAATCCTAAATATCTATTCCCCAAATACAAGGGCACCTACATACGTAAAAGAAACCTTACTAAAGCTCAAAACACACATTGCACCTCACACAATAACAGTGGGAGATTTCAACACCCCACTCTCATCAATGGACAGATAGATCATGGAAACAGAAATTAAACAGAGACATAGACAGACTAAGAGAAGTCATGGACCAAATGGACTTAACAGATATTTATAGAACATTCTATCCTAAAGCAAAAGGATATAACTTCTTCTCAGCTCCTCATGGTACTTTCTCCAAAATTGACCATATAGTTGGTTAAAAAACGGGCCTCAAAAGGTACAGAAAGATAGAAATAATCCCATGCGTGCTATCAGACCACCACGGCCTAAAACTGGTCTTCAATAACAATAAGGGAAGAATGCCCACACATACGTGGAAATTGAACAATGCTCTACTCAATGATAACCTGGTCAAGGAAGAAATAAAGGAAGAAATTAAAAACTTTTTGGAATTTAATGAAAATGAAGGTACAACATACCCAAACTTATGGGACACAATGAAAGCTGTGCTAAGAGGAAAACTCACAGCTCTGAGTGCCTGCAGAAGGAAACAGGAAAGAGCATATATCAGCAGCTTGACAGCACACCTAAAAGCTCTAGAGCAAAAAGAAGCAAATACACCCAGGAGGAGTAGAAGGCAGGAAATAATCAAACTCAGAGCTGAAATCAACCAAGTAGAAACAAAAAGGACCATAGAAAGAATCAACAGTACCAAAAGTTGGCTCTTTGAGAAAATCAACAAGATAGATAAACCCTTAGCCAGACTAATGAGATGACCCAGAGAGTGTGTCCAAATTAACAAAATCAGACATGAAAAGGGAGACATAACTACAGATTCAGAGGAAATTCAAAAACTCATCAGATCTTACTATAAAACCTATATTCAACAAAACTTGAAAATCTACAGGAAATGGACAATTTCCTAGACAAATACCAGGTACCGAAGTTAAATCAGGAACAGATAAACACGTTAAACAACCCCATAACTCCTAAGGAAATAGAAGCAGTCATTAAAGGTCTCCCAACCAAAAAGAGCCCAGTTCCAGACGGGTTTAGTGCAAAAATCTATCAAACCTTCATAGAAGACCTCATACCAATATTATCCAAAGTATTCCACAAAATTGAAACAGATGGATCACTCCCGAATTCCTTCTATGAAGCCAGAATTACTCTTATACCTAAACCACACAAAGACCCAACAAAGAAAGAGAACTTCAGACCAATTTCCCTTATGAATATCGACGCAAAAATACTCAATAAAAATCTGGCAAACCGAATCCAAGAGTACATCAAAACAATCATCCACCATGATCAAGTAGGCTTCATCCCAATATGCAGGGATGGTTTAATATATGGAAAACCATCAACGTGATCCATTATATAAACAAACTGAAAGAACAAAACCACATGATCATTTCATTAGATGCTGAGAAAGCATTTGACAAAATTCAACACCCCTTCATGATAAAAGTCCGGGAAGAAATAGGAATTCAAGGCCCATACCTAAACATAGTAAAAGCCATATATAACAAACCAGTTGCTAACATTAAACTAAATGGAGAGAAACTTGAAGCAATCCCACTAAAATCAGGGACTAGACAAGCCTGCCCACTCTCTCCCTACTTATTCAATATAGTTCTTGAAGTTCTAGCCAGAGCAATCAGACAACAAAAGGAGGTCAAGGGGATACAGATCGGAAAAGAAGAAGTCAAAATATCACTATTTGCAGGTGATATGATAGTTTATTTAAGTGATCCCAAAAGTTCCACCAGAGAACTACTAAATCTGATAAACAACTTCAGCAAAGTGGCTGGGTATAAAATTAACTCAAATGAATCAGTAGCCTTCCTCTACACAAAAGAGAAACAAGCCAAGAAAGAAAATAGGGAAACGACACCCTTCATAATAGACCCAAATAATATAAAGTACCTCGGTGTGACTTTAACCAAGCAAGTGAAAGATCTGTACAATAAGAACTTCAAGACACTGAAGAAAGAAATTGAAGAAGACCTCAGAAGATGGAAAGATCTCCCACGCTCATGGATTGGCAGGATTAATATAGTAAAAATGGCCATTTTACCAAAAGCAATCTACAGATTCAATGCAATCCCCATCAAAATACCAATCCAATTCTTCAAAGAGTTAGACAGAACAATTTGCAAATTCATCTGGAATAACAAAAAACCCAGGATAGCTAAAACTATCCTCAACAATAAAAGGACTTCAGGGGGAATCACTATCCCTGAACTCAAGCAGTATTACAGAGCAATAGTGATAAAAACTGCATGGTATTGATACAGAGACAGACAGATAGACCAGTGGAATAGAATTGAAGACCCAGAAATGAACCCACACACCTATGGGCACTTGATTTTTGACAAAGGAGCCAAAACCATCCAATGGAAAAAAGATAGCATTTTCAGCAAATGGTGCTGGTTCAACTGGAGGTCAACATGTAGAAGAATGCAGATTGATCCATGCTTATCACCCTGTACAAAGCTTAAGTCCAAGTGGATCAAGGACCTCCACATCAAACCTGATACACTCAAACTAATAGAAGAAAAACTAGGGAAGCATCTGGAACACATGGGCACTGGAAAAAATTTCCTGAACAAAACACCAATGGCTTATGCTCTAAGATCAAGAATCGACAAATGGGATCTCATAAAACTGCAAAGCTTCTGTAAGGCAAAGGACACTGTGGTTAGGACAAAACGGCAACCAACAGATTGGGAAAAGATCTTTACCAATCCTACAACAGATAGAGGCCTTATATCCAAAATATACAAAGAACTCAAGAAGTTAGAGCACAGGGAGACAAATAACCCTATTAAAAAATGGGGTTCAGAGCTAAACAAACAATTCACAGCTGAGGAATGCCGAATGGCTGAGAAACATCTCAAGAAATGTTCAACATCTTTAGTCATAAGGGAAATGCAAAGCTAAACAACCCTGAGATTTCACCTCACACCAGTGAGAATGGCTAAGATCAAAAACTCAGGTGACAGCAGATGCTGGCGAGGATGCGGAGAAAGAGGAACACTCCTCCATTGTTGGTGGGGTTGCAAACTGGTACAACCATTCTGGAAATCAGTCTGGAGCTTCCTCAGAAAATTGGACATTGAACTGCCTGAGGATCCAGCTATACCTCTCTTGCGCATATACCCAAAAGATGCCCCAACATATAAATAAGACACGTGCTCCACTATGTTCATCGCAGCCTTATTTATAATAGCCAGAAGCTGGAAAGAACCCAGATGCCCTTCAACAGAGGAATGGATACAGAAAATGTGGTACATCTACAGAATGGAATAGTACTGAGCTATCAAAAACAACGGCTTTATTAAATTCGTAGGCAAATGGTTGGAAGTGGAAAATATCATCCTGAGTGAGCTAACCCACTCACAGAAAGATATACATGGTATGCACTCACTGATAAGTGGCTTTTAGCCCAAATGCTTGAATTACCCTAGATCCCTAGAACAAATGAAACTCAAGACAGATGATCAAAATGTGAATGCTTCACTCCTTCTCTAAAAGGGGAACAAAAATACCCTTGGCAGGGAAGAGAGAGGCAAAGATTAAAACAGAGACTGAAGGAACACCCATTCAGAGCCTGCCCCACATATGGCCCATACATATACAGCCACCCAATTAGACAAGATGGATGAAGCAAAGAAGTCAGGCCAATAGGAGCCGGATGTAGATCACTCCTGAGAGACACAGCCAGAATACAGCAAATACAGAGGCGAATGCCAGCAGTAAACCACTGTACTGAGAATAGGACCCCCATTGAAGGAATCAGAGAAAGAACTGGAAGAGCTTGAAGAGGCTCGAGACCCCATATGTACAACAATGCCAAGGAACCAGATCTTCCAGGGACTAAGCCACTACCTAAAGACTATACATGGACTGACCCTGGACTCTGACCTCATAGGTAGCAATGAATATCCTAGTAAGATCACCAGTGGAAGGGGAAGCCCTGGGTCCTGCTAAGACTGAACCCCCAGTGAACTACTGTTGGGGGGTGGGCGGCAATGGGGGGAGGGCTGGGAGGGGAACACCCATAAGGAATGGGAGGGGGGAGGGGTATGTTTGCCCGGAAACCAAAGAATTATTATTAAGTATTAAATAAATTTTAAAAAAATTAATTTATGATGAACTAAGACATCCCTTGCCAAAAACACTGATATTTTACATTCTTTTGGTCAATTATGAAATGTTTTCTATATCCACAGGCTACACTTACTTCACAATTACTCAAAGTAATAATACATTTTAATCATTGGTAACCTAATCAAATAGGGTTTCTATTGACCAAATTATATTCAAATACCATAAATACAAGAAAAATAAATAATATAGAAATCAATTTGAAAAAAATATTTATCGCATTGCTTTTGTCATTCTATGACTGAAAATGCATCCCCATTTGTCAACCCATATTTTGGGACTCTAAAGAGTGGGAACATGGGGAACACATGACTGTTAATGGTGAGCAATGAGACAGGATGGATGATGCCCTAGTAAAGAAGGCAGAGGGTTCTCAGCAACTATCAGCTCTTTCTACTATTGTAATACAGGTTCTAATTCAATCGCCTTCTATGACTCCATTAACTCTTTTATCTTTGTCTGGATTCTCGACAGTTCTTAAGTCCTATTGTGAACCTTTTTAACCCTCTCCTTCTCCACAGGGGATTGGTGAGTGGTGATGTCAAGTGTCTACTTTCATTCGTAGATGCAGTTTTTAAGAGACAGAAGCTATTTCATTTTCTCTTTTGTAGGTGGGACATAGTGACTTTCTACTGTGAGAATGTGGAGAAATTACCATCACTTTCAGGATTAGAAGATATGCATTTTATTCTGTGACTGTGTGTTCATGTGGTGGAGGTGATTGTTTTGTTCCTCTGTAAGGTCCAAGACAGTTGGTTGTGAGCAGTGCTATGTGACATGAAAAGCTAATACTACTACTAACAGTTACATAAAAAAGCTTGGAGGGAGAGAGTTTTGCCCCAAAAGAGATCTGGATGGTCAAAGCATGCTAGCCCAATAGCTTAGGTATAATACTCAGAGATAAACTGGGACTTCCACATATTATATGTTCCTTCCAGATTTCTTAGCTTCAAAAACAGTGTAAAAGGTAGTCATGTTTTTCTAGATGAGCCCCAGTAGGTTACTCAATCTCAATTGTTCAACCATAGATGCACATACACATGAGCAACACTAATGGAATTAACATGATATACTTATATATGCATGTCTATATGTGTGCACATGAAAAAATAATCAAAGAAGAGGTCACAACTCTGACAAGGTATGGAGAGGGTGTGAGAAGAGAAGGTGGGTGGAAGTGATGTAAATCTAGTATGCTTGTGAAATTCTCAAAATAAAAGTAATAAAAAAAATGTGAGAGTAATTATATATCCTTTGCTTCAATTGCTAAGCTAATGGCATTTAGTGGCAGAAGTGAATCAGGAATTGAGGGGAAAGAAAACTCAACTCAGCAAGAATGTAGCAGGTCCAGAAAGCAAGTAATACAAAATGGAGCTAGAAGAAGGCTTTGAGGATCCTCTCAGGAAGATAAATGGAGATTTGAAGCAGTTAACAGAGTAAAAGAAAAATTAGCCCCATGACAGAATTGACCAAGAAAGAGCTCAAGTAAGTTTCAAAAGAAAGAGTGGAGCATAAATGCTAGGGAAAGTAACAGCTTTGTATGTCTGAGAAAGTTGTGGTCTGAATGTAAGCCTATCTAAATAAGGCTTAACGTTGAAATAGAAGTGTGGGGAGAAAGCATTTGTAAGTCACAGACAAGGGCAGTCCGAGAGGCATCAGCCACAGTGGTCAGCAAGATGCCTTACCTACAGTTCTGGGATAGACAAATTTCTCTTAGGAAAAAAGCAGCAGGAATCTTGAGAAGGAAGAAAAGACTGAGTTGGATGCCCATACCCAGTTTATTTCGCTCTTTTTTCTCTATCAGACATCTCTCTTCATCTCCTCTGACTTGGATGTAATACTAACACACAGTGGCTGGAGAGGCAGTGGTTCTTGAGGGCTTTGGGGCAACTGTTAAAATGGGATTTTCCACAGGCACCATTGCTGCCACTGTTCCCAGTGGAAGAGAAGCTAGAGAGTTGATCTGGTATGTCCTTTATCTCCACAATAGGATGCTAGTATGCTTGAGTTAAAAATGAAAACAACTAGGAAAAGCAGGCCTTCCATTTAGCAGTAAAGGAGGTTTCCTCATAAGAAAGTAAATTTAAATGAATTTGTTCTGCTTTGTGGAAGAGGAGTAATATGGGGAGAGGAAAGTCATTGTTTTTCATTTTAGCTCCTCACCTTTGTTATTTCTCTCTGAGAATACATCACTATAATTACATAAACATGGAAGCAGCACTGCAGTCTTGTAACCAAAGTTTAATGGACACTGCACAATGGCTAGTCTTTAGCATTGTTGAGGTAATTTTATCTGCTCAACACTTAGCCGCACTTTTACCCATTCAAGGCTAAATGCAAGTATATAATACTTGGAGAGTAATGATTCCCTTTTTTAAAAGAAAAATAAACTGCTAGATTTTGTAAGTTGTGTGACGTGCTTCATGTCAGATGATTTCATGGATGACATTTACCTCGACAATTTCACATTAATAGTGAGGGCATATCCAGGTAGTAGAGCATGACAGTGGGCAACAATCAAACCAGCCTTATCTAGGACTCAAAGCGGATCAATCCTGGTGTGGACTCAAAGTGGATCATTCCTGGTGTGTGTGTATGTGTACGTGTGTGTGTGTGTGTGTGTGTGTGTGTGTGCGTGTATGTGTATGTGTGAACATGTAGAAGGAAAAATAATAAATAGTATCTGGAGTCTTACAATCTTTCTTTATTGCTCTACTGCTCTGCATTTTATTTATCTGTTTGTTTGTTTGTTTGTTTGTTTGTTTGCAGCATGTTTTTTCTCAGCCTGAAGCTTGCTATTTTGCCTACATTGGCTGGCTAGGAAGCTCCTGAGATTTCCTTATCAATTGCCCCCAACTCTGGGGTTAGAGGCGTGTATAACAATCACCAGTTTTCACATGGATGCTGGAGATTTGAAGTCATTCCTTCTTATTTTCACAGTACACTCTTTCATCTACTGAGTTCCCTCCGTGGCCCCACAAAGTGGGTCTTAAACATATCAATTCACTTGGCATATTCTATCAAGACAACTTTGAGTGTTTAGCTGAATATGTGCTTGCAGAGGATAATTCCACCATATCCTTTTAGATTTCTGTATTAAGTCATAAATTGGCCTGGAGAGGTGGGTCTGTGGTAAAAAGCACTGATTGCCTTTTCAGAGGACCCAGGTTGAATTCTCAGCACCCACATGGCAGCTCACAACTGACTGTAATTCCAGTTCCAGTGGATGTGATGCTCTTCTTTGACTGTGGCAGATATCAGGCACACGCATGGTACACAGGCCTACATATAGGCAGCGCACACACATAAAATAAAATAAATTTAAAGTGCTTTAAGTTGCTGTATTAATTAATCACATATCTCCTTGATTATCTATGGATATCTCTAATTTGTGTGTGTGTGTGTGTGTGTGTGTGTGTGTGTGTGTGTGTGTGTTTGGGGATGGAGGTTGTGAGGCAAGGGCATGAGGGGGCATATTCCATAGACTAATTATCTGATTTAAGCTCATGTCTTTGCTATCTAATTGAAGAAACTAGAAGAAGTTTGGCATGAGACAGCTGTGGTAAGTGTATGGCACATACATGATTTCAGTTAGAAAGTGATGTAAAATTCATGCGGTTAATGCAGCTAGAGTGGAATTTCTAAATGAACATTGCAGATCCTATTTAATATTTGAGTGAGTAACTAGGTTACAATTCTAATTTCCAATTAGCAGTCATCTGTGACTTTAATGGGAATTACATAATCTCAACGTTTAAATAAGGGACCAATTTCACTTGTAAAGTTACCCATAGGAAAGCATCAGTAATGAGGACAAATGCCATTTCCACGAGATAACAATTACATTAGAATTTCCTTTCTGTTTTCCCATAGGCACAAAGACTCACAAATGAGAATAACATAGTTTTCTTTTGCACCAGAAGATGCTTTTGGAAACTATTGATTCTAAAACGGGGGGGAATGGAATTCCTTAGATGATTTTTAAAATGATCCTTCTTGAGAACTAAAACAAACATACACAAAGTAAAAGAGAGGATTGAGGTTTAATGTCTCCATGTTGATTACAACTCCATAAATCCACTGGAAGTAAAAATTTATTTTTCACTGAGTGTTAAAAAGCAGGACTGGCTAAGAACCTCTCTGTCACAAGTTCCAGGGCAAGATCTCAGTTCTGTGAAACAATATGAGGCCACACTTCCCCAGAAAGCTAAGTCTTGAGGAAAGCCATTCTAGTACTTATTATTTGTGTAACTTTGACAACTTAATGCAGAATGAGTGATTGTAGCAGAGGTGAATCGTTTCAGGATTTTCCTGTATTTGAATGATATTAAGGCCTCACTTTTATGACAAGTGGCTTATAACCAAATATGTGCCGTAAGTATCAAGTGAGGAAATCTAAGATTAAAACAGGGAAGGATAGCAATCTCAGTGTTTGCTCTCAGTAGCACACCATGCTTTGTCTCATGTCAACCATCCCATTTAACTGTCACCACAACAGTTGAGGGATACACAGGTTTTACTTCCATTTTGACTTAATGGGGCAAATAAAGTTGTAGCTGCTGAGTGAACATTTCCATATTCACCTAACAAATATAGGGTGGACCCACATGGGTCCATATGTTTGCTCTGTGAAAGAGTTTCCTGATGTCTCTACAAGATTTCTGATAGCAGTCTGACATACTTAGACATACCTCATGGCAATTGAAGAGCTGTGACCTTTAAAACATTTCAGTTGTGGAACAACTAGACACACAAAGTGAATTGAAAAACACCTACTTTACAAACCAAGGGTATTCCTTCAAGGTTTTTTTTTTTTTTTGTTGTTGTTATAAAATTCTTTGCGAAAGTACACCAAACTATATTCAGCATCAGTGTGGCACATCCATTTCTATTGAGGTGACCACATAATTTATTGTTGTTTTCTTAGGTCAACTGTTAAATAAGCCATAAAAACACGAATCCTTAGAGATGCTTTTAAACCCCATGGACAAAAACAAGCACACTTTAGTGACAGCATCCCCACCATCTATTAGAGTACCAGCTCCTCTTCAGATGAATCCTTCTCTTGCTTCTGAAGTTGAGAACCAGTCAATAATCTCCTTCTCAATGTTCTGTGGATTAAAAGAGATCATCTGGGCTGAGCGATTATCTTTCAAAAACTGCTAGCACTATCTGTGGTTCTTTGCTTTCATACTGTGCCTTTTAAATCCTGATTATCATTCAGTTGGGTAAGCATATCTCTTTTCATATGAAAAACCTGTGCTTCAGGAATGCTTGGAACTAGATAATGAAATACAGACAGCTAGAATCATGATAAACCACATTCTTAAAGGAACAACAGCTCAATTTTCCGGCTAACCATACACATGTGTGGCTCCCCACTCTGTTGCTTGGCTCTTCTCTCCAGCTTTGCTTCCAGACAGAAATGCCAGTGTGCTGAGCTACTAAGAAATCTGTACTGTCACTTAAGTCCAAGGGCCCTTGACCTTCATCCTTGTCCCTTTGCCATTTTCATTGCTTCATTGCTTAAATATTTGGTAAGGAAGCTTCTCACAGCTTTTGGGAAGTATTCCAGCTTTAGTGCTGTTATGGTGATAAAACACCCTAAAAGCAACTTAAAGGAGAAAAGGTAGATGTTTAAGTTACAGTTCCAGGTTACAGTCCGTTACTGTGGAGAAGTTAGATCCACAGTTAAGAAGCAGAAACATGCCAGGCAATGTTGGCTCATGCTTTTAATCCAAGCACTCAGAAAGGAGAAGCAGGCAGCTCTCTGAGTATGAGGCGAGCCTGGTCTACGGAGCTTGTTCCAGAATAGCCAGGATTATACACAGAAAGACCCTGTCTCAAAACAAACAAACAAAGCAAAAAGAGAAATGCTGGCACATAGTTTGTTTGCTTTCTCTCTGCTATATTTCTTTAATCTAACAGTTCAGAAACCCTGTCTAGGGATGATGCTTCCGATGGTGGGTTAGATTTCTTATTATTGTTTTTTGATAATTTACTCTTTTATTCACTTTATATCCAGATCACATCCCCCCTCACTCCTTTCCTGCAAGTCTTACACTTTCAAATCCTTACCTCTATTAGCCTCTCCTTTTCCTCAGAGAAGGGAAGGCCCTCACCCCTGAATACCTGGGACTTCTAGTCCCAGCAAGTACATTCTCTCTCACTGAGGCCCCACCAGGCAGTTCAAGTACGGAAAGCAGTTTCTGTGGCAGGTAACAAAATCTGAGACAGTCCCCACTGCTTCAATTGTTATAGGACTCACATGAAGACCAAGCTGCACATCTACTACAAATGTGTAAGTGGCGTAGGTACAGCCTCTGTATGTTCCATGGGTGGTGGTTCAACTTAACTGTCATAGAAATTTAGGTCATTCAGAATATCTAGCATTTCTTTGATTCTCTCATGGTGCTAAATGTTTCATTGAAAAAAATAGTATCCTTTTAGTTACCAGCAAACATCCCTACTTGTTTTTTGTGTCAAGGGTTGATTTGTAGGGTGAACAGATAATTTCTGTGATCTTATCCTACTGTGGTTTGGAGGTATCATACAGAAACATGATTTTAACTTCAAAGGTTATAAAAAGAAGTTGATTCTAGACTCAAATATGAATGATGACGGCCTGCAAATACAAGTTTAGGTTACCTCAGATTTCATGTTCCAATGTAGAAGCAGTTTCATGATTTTTTTTATAGTAACATGACATAGAAATCTATATACTGGCACATGTTAAATGTGTTCCTAAATATATTAAGGAGACACAGCAAAGTAGAAGAAACATCTCAGCTTCTCAGCTATAGGCTTCCAAAGTATGTGGTGACATTCTTAGTCCTTTGGCAGAAAACCAGAGCTTTGTTAATACATTCCACGAGCCATTTCATCTCTTAGCATATTAGGACATGACTGTATCTGTCAGTGACTGGATGTCAGCGTCAACATGGAGTGGGTGGGGAGAAAGAGCTGGCTATTTAGTCGGCTAAAGATAGTCCAGTATAAATTGCAACACTGCAGTATTCTGATGTCTGTCTGCACATCACTAATTTCCTAGTTAGTCAGGTTCTCTAGGGACAGCTTTTTCAGAAGAATTCTCATTCACAGATAAGGTTAGAAACACACACACATACACTAAAAATCTGGAAGACTTGTAAAAGCTTTCCTGATAAATTAAAATGCTGAACTTTACAATGACTGGAGGCTGCAATCACTTGTATGGGTTCTGAGGTGATGACAAGATTACATTGGATTTGCAGAAAGAAAATGTTGGAATATTCATATTAGTAATCATTAATAATCATATATGCAAATGAAAATGCACAATGTGAGGAGAGGCTCCTGAGGCCCACTCCTAGCTGAGAAGCTATTGGCAATTAATAACTGTAGGGCAAGTGGGAGTTATTTTTCTTTAGGGGTGTGGCCACTGGCAGGTTCCCCATGCTTCAGTAGATGACCCCTTGCATGAGCATATAGGCAGCACTAAATGGACACAGTAGTGTGAAAAAAAAACGAAAATTATAAAAGGAAGACTTAATGTTGGGACTGAGATGTGATGGGAGACCCTGGGGTGAGTTGGTGCTGGTGAGTCAAGTCTGAATATCATCAAGATGTGTTATATACATGTATTGAATTCTCAATGGAAAATAAAAATAAAGACTATAAAAAGAGAAATATAGTTAAATTTAAAATAATCCACAGTGAAAAAGCAATGAATTAGACCAGGAAGACCTGAGAATATGACCCAATATATAAAGAATATGGGCCATCTTTCTTGTAGCTATTGATAGACAAAGAAACTTGGGAAAATTTTTAAGGATTAATATTTATCCTGACAATAAGATGTTTGTAAAAATAAAGGTGAGAGTTATGTTTTATCTAATCTTTTAAATTATTGTCAAAATTATTCACAAGGGAGCTATATTGGACCTCAAGCAAATATAGACAATAGATTAAATACTAAGTCAGTCTTGGCAGAGGGAAAAAAAAATCTCAGAGTAAGTATCAATGACTGGAATTCATTGTGGAAGAATTTAGCCACTGTTATCTTTTGGCTCAGCATTCTAAGCATGTGGCAAATTGGCTGCCCTATCACCAGGTATTTTGTGAACACACCAAGCATGAAGAAAATGTAAGACATTTATCTCTGATACAAATTTATTTTAAACTCATAAATACGTTTCTATGTGTTTGGCCTGTGTGTGTGGTGTCTTTGGAGGCCACAAAAGGATGTCAGAGCCGCTGAAGCTAGAGGTACAAGCAGTTTTGAGCCTTCTAATGTGAATGTTGAAACCTGAATTTAGGTCTTCTGGAAGAGCCCTAGGCATTCCCAAATGCTGGGAGTTATAATTCTGGGAAGCAATAAAGCCACATGGGAAAATACTGTTGAATGGTTTTGTCCTTAGGAGCTCCTACAACTGGTGTCCATTGTTGAAATACTAGAGAGTCATCTTGACCAAACTCTATTCTGGTCAGTATTTAATTAATGCTTGTTTCAAATTTTTATCAAAATCGTGGAACTGGTTTCTCTCATGAGAATCTTAGGATGAACACAATAAGTTAAATTCTGTGTAATCTGAACACAATAAGTTGCATTCTGTGTAATCTTAGATGTTTCTGCCTTTTGAAAAAAATAATTTCTTTAAGTCTCAAGGCACATCTGAATTTGTCCTGGCATCACTGAACTGGGCTTTATTTTTGTTTTTTGTTTTTTGTTTTGTTTTGTTTGTTTATTTGTTTTTTCTCAGCATGTATTTTGTGAATGCACTTCTATTTTCTGCATGTCACTAGGCACCAGAGATACAAGAATTACTAGGATATTGTAGAATGCCTTATTTACTTATTTTTGTTATTATGTTTATTATATCTTTCCTAAGTCTGACTCTGTTGTATTATTTACTGAACTGTCATGTTTTACTAGCAACTACCAAAAGTGCGCAAGTTCATAAAAGACTTTACCCCATTTACATGTGCAACTCAATACAAGAGACAGATGGATGCAGAAAGAGAGATAAATAATACAGAACACCAATTCTTCCACTGGCTTTCTAGGCAGATGAAATAAAGGTATTTTCAAAATGTGCTAGTCTTCACAGTTACTTTATGAAGCTGTTTTCTAGTAAAAGCCATTAAGGTTATCTCTTTCCCCCTTGCTGTTGGGGTGGTTGGACCCCAATATCTCCTTCATTTTTCTTTTTCACCAACAAAGCTAAGTCTCAAAATGAAGCTAGTCTGTCCTGGATGAAACTTTCATGTAAAGTGTTTCTTGGTTACACTTCTGCTCTGGCTCTTTGAGGCAGCAATACATTTACTTTGTGGGAATGGAAAAGCCTTTGGGGAAATTCAGAAGTTATAGTGGTTTTGGTTGGCCAGTGATTTGTTTCATGAGGAAAATCAATGATCACAGTGGCCCTTAAGTTAAAATATGGCATTACCAGAAGGGTAACATTCAAAAGTTTTTATAATCCAAAGGCTTAAATCACTTTCTGAGAGAATAGTTACATCATTCCCATAAAGTATATTTCATTTAGCATTATTTTTCTTGCAGTTTCAGATCATATAAAGAACAATTGTTCAAATATCAGGTTCACATTCTCTGGGCTAATGGAAAGAAAAATCCAGTTATTGATTAGTCTTTCTGTTGTCATTGTTTCAATGGTAATAGAGGAGAGAGTTAATTTTTGAACAGACATGTTTCATATAGCACATATGTAAGCACAATCTATTAGAATGTCAATCATTTCGTATAGACATTGGGAATACACTTATACACTTATAAGACTGTGTATCATTACCTACTGAGAAAGGACAAAGTAGAATCTAAGGCAGATAGTATTTCCAGACAGAAATTGTTCAATTAGCTTGAACAATGGTGCTTTTAGGGGGCATCAGGAAACTGCAAAAATGCTACTCATCGAATGGCTTAAATTGCTTGCTTCTCATGTATGGCGTTGTGTATTCAGCTTGACGCAACTGGTGGCATCTTCAACTGACATATTCACATATTCAACAACAGGATAGTAGTAAACAATAATAAGTCAACTCTCTCTCTCTCTCTCTCTCTCTCTCTCTCTCTCTCCCCCCCATCTCTCTTTCTCCCCCTCTTTCTGTCCACCTGGATGTTAGAAACACTAGAAATGGAGAATTAAGATTTAGTTACATATGGCACATTTTGAAATTTGGTGAAACTTCTTAAATAACAAACATTACAATGGAACTATTTTATTTCTTTGCTGAGACTATCAAAGTCAGAAGAGCTAATTCAGGAAATGGTGGACTTCTGTGGTACCAGTGGTGGTCTGAATAAGAATGGCCCCCATAGGCTCATATGTTTGTATGCTTAGTCACCAGATTGTGGCACTATTTGAAAAGATTAGAAGGATTAAGAAGTATGGCCTGTTGGAGGAAGTGTATCACTAGGAGTGGGTTTTGAGGCTTCTAGAAAATATGCCAAATCCAGAATCTCTCTCTGCCTATGGATCATGAAATAATTCTTAACTGCTTCAGCTCCTACCTGTATGCTGCCATGCTCCCCAAAATAGTGATAATAAGCTAAACCTCTGAAACTGTAAGCAAGGCTCCAAATTAAATGTCTTCTCTTATAATAGTTGCTTTGGTCATGGTGTCTCTTCACAGTACTAGAGCAGTGACTAAGACACTGGTCTTATCTACAAGAGGCTCCCTTAACCTCATATTTCTAGATAAGGCTTTTGGGCCTCTGACACCCCCCCCAACTTTTCTATCTTATTTTAAGCAAAGCATGATTGACTTATAATAACAACATCAGAAGATATTTCATCACTAAGAATATGAGGTGTTCTATTCCTATTTTTCCATAGGACAGTGGGTCTGACTTAAATAATTTCTGAAATATCAGAAAACTCACTCAAATGAATTAAAGAAATGGAGTTTATGTAATCCATACCTTTTAGCAATACAGTATGCTGGATATGTAGTTCATAATCCTTTTGTCTGATATTATTGACTCTAACTAGCTACTTGGCTGATCTTTCATATCCAAGCCTTTATTTTAGAATGCTATTCATTGTTGAACCAGCTATTTTTTCCTTTCCCCTGTTTCTATAATTTTTGTTCATAGTGCTTTTTAACAGATTGTTTTAGGTACCATTACTTGATTTATGTGGTCTGCATTCCCATTGGATTATGTTTCTATGAGCAGAACTGCAGCCTACACTGTACTTCTGCAGTGTCTGGGTATTAGCAAGGATTTCATAACATGGTGATGAATTTTTATTGGGCTCTTTTTACTTTTACATTATGCAAACAAATTGCATTTAAATGAGACTAAACCATATAAAAGATTGAGGCTGGGTTTTCAATAAGACTATTCTATTATAATAGAAAAAGTTTCATTAAATATAATTCATAGCCTAAAATATGATTAAAGCAAGCCTATTTAAAATCCAGTGTTATAAAGTTATTTTAATCAATAGTCCAAATAGCTTTAGAGATACATGTGGGTGAGAAATTTTATCTAAAATAATGACTTTATTACACATGCCCTTAATGTTTATATTGGAACTACATAAAAGTAATACAAACAAAAAAAATATAACATGGACTATGGAAGAAATTTCTTTTTTGGGGGGTGGTACAGCGAACTTTATTGATGGTATTCAAGAGAGAAGGGAGGGCTCCCCAGGCCCCTCCTGTTATTATGGGGGTCTGGGATGGAATTGTGAGGGAGATGCTCAGTGTTGGGGGCCGAGTTGGGATGGGGACTCCTCAGCAACTGAGGGCCTCTCTCTTGCTCTCAGTATCCTTGCTGGGCTGGGGTGGGTGATCCAGGGTTTCTTACTCCTTGGAGGCCATGTAGGCCACATGGTCCACCACCCCGTTGCTGTAGCCGTATTCATTGTCATACCAGGAAATGAGCTTTACAAAGTTGTCATTGAGAGCAATGCCAGCTCCAGCATCAAAGGTGGAAGAGTGGGAGTTGCTGTTGAAGTTGCAGGAAACAACCTGGTCCTCAGTGTAACCCAGGATGCCCTTTAGTGGGCCCTCGGATGCCTGCTTTACCACCTTCTTGATACCATCATACTTGGCAGGTTTCTCCAGGTGGCATGTCAGATCTACAAAAGATACACTGGGAGTAGGAACACAGAAGGCCATGTCAGTGAGCTTCCCGTTCAGCTCTGGGATGACCTTGTCCACAGGCTTGGCAGCACCAGTGAATGCAGGGATGATGTTCTGGGCTGCCCCACGGCCATCACGCCACAGCTTTCCCGAAGGGCCATCCACAGTCTTCTGAGTGGCAGTGATGGCATGGACTGTGGTCATGAGCCCTTCCACGATGCCAAAGTTATCATGGATGACCTTGGCCAGGGGGCGCTAAACAGTTGGTAGTGCAGGATGCATTGCTGACAATCTTGAGGGAGTTGTCATATTTCTCCTGGTTCACACCCATCACAAACATGGGGGAATCGGCTGAAGGGGCAGAGATGATGACCCATTTGGCCCCACTCTTCAAGCAAGCCCCAGCATTCTCTACGGTGGTGAAGATGCCAGTAGACTCCATGACATACTCAGCAGCAGTGTCACCCCATTTGATGTTAGCGGGATCTCGCTCCTGGAAGATGGTGATGGGCTTCCCATTGATGACCTGCTTCCCATTCTCAGCCTTGGCTGTGCCGCTGAACTTGCCATGGGAAGAGTCATACTGGAACATGTAGACCATGTAGTTGAGGTCAATGAAGGGGTCGTTGATGGCAACAATCTTCACTTTGCCAGATGCAGAGAGGAGAAGGCAACCCTGGTAACCAGGCGCCCAATACGGCCAAATCCCTTCACACCGACCTTCACCATCTTGTCTATGAGACGAGGCTGGCGCTGCACAAGGAGATGCGGCTGTCTCTGGAACAGGGAGTTGCAGAGAGCCAGAAGAAACTTCTAATATGTTTCCGTAGGTCCCTGTTAGGGATACATATAGATGATAAGAATTTGACACTCTAACCAATTCATAGATTTGAGAAGATAATGATGCATCCATGATAAATTATTATATATAGAAAAAACAGACCAGGATGTTTGCAGCTCAGATTTATCTCCAAGAGATTTCCCTCCAGCTGCCAGGGGTAGAGTTCTCTCACAGCCTTGAATTGTATGTTCCTTTTGTTTGCCCCTGCCTCAATTTCAATCAAGATTATCCTCTTAATGCTTCTGAACTAGGGATTGAAAAGGGTGGTTGTTTAACCAGCTTTCTGCTGTTAATACCCCAAAAGAAGAACTTTTTGAAGAAAGTCTTATTTAGCTAATTTGCTCACAGATTTGTAGGCTGAATATTTAGGATCAATTTGCTTTATCTGTCTATGATAAAGAGTTTCCTAATTATATCATGGCATGATAGATGGGATCATGGAGGTGTCAAAAACAGGTAGTATTTAGAAATATAGAATAATAATTCATTAAAAAAAGAGGCTGTGAATTTGAAAGAAAGCCAAAAAGGGTTTATAGATAGGTTTGGTGAGAGGAAAGGAAGGAGAATAATGTAATTATATTATAATCTCAAAAAGACTCCCCCCCAAAAAACTATTAAAAGGAGTGTGTGCACCAGTGAGAATGCCTAAGATTAAAAACTCAGGTGGCAGCAGATGCTGGCGAGGATGTGGAGAAAGAGGAACACTCCTCCATTGTTTGTGGGATTGCAGACTGGTACAACCATTCTGGAAATCAGTCTGGAGGTTCCTCAGAAAATTGAACATTGAACTAACTGAGGACCCAGCTATACCTCTCTTGGGCATGTGCCCAAAAGATGCCCCAACATATAACAAAGACATGTGCTCCACTATGTTCATAGCAGCCTTATTTATAATAGCCAGACGCTAGAAAGAACCCAGATGCCCTTCAACAGAGGAACGGATACAGAAAATGTGGTACATCTACACAATGGAATATTACTCAGCTATCAAAAACAATGACTTTATGAAATTCATAGGCAAATGGATGGAACTGGAAAATATCATCCTGAGTGAGGTAACCCAATCACAGAAAAAAACACATGGTATGCACTCATTGATTATTGGATATTAGCCCAAATGCTTGAATTACCCTAGATGCACAGAACACATGAAACTCAAGAAGGATGACCAAAATGCGAACGCTTCACTCCTTCTTTAAAGGGGGAATAAGAATACCTTTGGCAGGGATTAGGGAGGCAAAATTTAGAACAGAGGCTGAAGGAACACCCATTCAGAGCCTGCCCCACTTGTGACCCATACATATACAGCCACCAAACTATGTAAGATGGACAAAGCAAAGAAGTGCAGGCCGTCAGGAACCAGATGTAGATCTCTCCTGAGAGACATAGCCAGAATACAGCAAATACATAGGCGAATGCCAACAGCAAAGCACTGAACTGAGAACGGGACCCCCATTGAAGGAATCTTAGAAAGGACTGAAAGAGCTTGAAGGGGCTTGTGATCCCATATGAACAACAATGCCAACCAACCAGAGCTTCCAGGGACTAAGCCACTTCCCAAAGACTATACGTGGACTGACCCTGGACTCCAACCTCATAGGTAGCAATGTTTAGCCTAGTAAGAGCACCAATGGCAGGGGAAGCCCTTGGTCCTGCCAAGACTGAACCCTCAGTGAACGTGATTGTTGGAGGAGGGTGGTAATGGGGGTAGGATGGGGAGGGGAACACCCATACAGAAGGGGAGGGGAAGGGTTAGGTGGATATTGGTCTGGAAACCGGGCAGGGGAATAACAATTGAAATGTAAATGAGGAATACTCAAGTTAATAAAGATGGAAAAAAAGGAGAGTGTGTGTGTATGTGTGTGTGTGTAAAGAGAGAGAGACAAAGAGAGAGACAGAGAGAGAGAACAGAGACAGAGAGAGAGACAGAGACAGAGAGACATACACAGACAGAGACAGACAGAGACAGACAGAGACAGAGACAGACAGACAGACAGGGGGAGCGCCAGTAGACTATGACAAACAACAACACAATCTAACCTGGGGGCACCTCGTAACTTCGGGTGAGTGGTGCTGCCTTTCTCTGTCTCACACTACTTGCTCCAGTTAACAGAGCTGTGAATCCATTCCTGCTCCAGTGCTCTTGTTGAATAGGATGAAACATCTGTTGCACCTGCATCTCAGGAATACTTTCTTTCCAGTTTTGGTTCCTCAGAACCACTTCCCTTGTGCCATTCTGGAGTCTTGGGTCCTGTTCACAGGAGAAGTACTGCTCAAAGCAGTACTTCCAAATGTTAGGCAGTCGCCCTATTCCTAAATTCTCATGTTGATCATTTCCAGTAGAAACTTTTAAATGTGTTCTGTATATGATCTGATCATGTGTGTTCTGCCGCACTGCATCTGGTATATGCCTCCGAATTTATAATTATCTTACCAAAATATAGAAGCAAGCAGACAATAAATTCATGGAATAGGAATATAGTAATTTAAAATAGTATCTTTATCGCTTTTCGGCCTTTTGGCTAAGATCAAGTGTAAAACAGTATCTTTAATTTGAGAGTATATCCAAGTGCATATGCTCAGAAAGAAATTGAAAATGAGTTTTCACTATACAGATTTGAGTGTCAATTCCTTAGTACTTCAAAAGATTTTTAGAAAGCATATTTGGACTTTAATCCACTGTGAAATACATATTGAAAACAGCATTATTACAAATAGGCTATGTATAGTTAAATGATTAGGATAAACTGTGAGTTGGAAATATCTAGATGAACTCCTATAGTCCAGCAACCAGTCCAGCCTAGAAGCAGGAATCACAATGGACTTGAGTAGGCCATCTCCAGTGACATTACAAATTAAACATAATTTTATTTTATTGATTTTGATTAATGTGTATTAATCACATGCTTTAAATAGGGCTTAGAGCTATCGTTCAATACATGAGGATAATACACTTAGATCAAGTCTAGTCTCCATTTAACTTCTCTCTACTCCTATACTAGTCACCTTTCGTCATCTTTCTTCATCAAGGTCTACTTTCTCATGTTTACATATATGAAGAGGACATGAAGTACACCCTTTTCTGGGTCTATATGACTTATGATTACTTTTAAAAATCCAACTAATTTTTATGATTTTTTGAGATCACAATATCTGAGAATAAAAAAATTCTAAGACCATAAACTGCCTTAGAATAGTAATAGTTACAATGAAAGAGTGACTAGAGACTAGTCTAGAAAGTAGGATAAAGAAGGCATATGCTAGCCAATCATATGGACACCCATATGTACATGTGATATATATGAATATAAGTGTACAAAATCTCATTTTTCCTCACTCAAGCAAATGAGGTAATCTTAACAGTTTACAGAATGACTCAATGAAGAGCAAGCAAGTAGAAGTCAATCTTATTTTACTTTCTAACTTCAAATTTGTCTTTGAAATAGTCTATGAAAATGTAAATAAATGTAAAATTATTTGACTATATTTAAAATGCAAATATTTGTAAGTTTTGGCACACCTGGCTTTTTAAATAATGAAAACATTAGTGTAATGAATGTAATGAACATAACAATTTCTCTCAAAATCATCTTTGTGGTGCTTTGTGATTCTCCTTCCCTACCCTTTCCTTTGACAGTTACCATCCTAGAGCCACCAACCATTGTCATCCTCTAAGATAGATATTGAAGAATGTTATATAAGCACTAATATTAGAGTATACTTTTTAGCTTGGCTTAGTTCAATTTATATAAATTGACACTCATTCATGCTGTACAATATGCACATATGCTATTCCTCAACATGTGTGAATAGCAGTTACCTGTTTAAAGGTATTTGTCCCCTCTCAAGCTGCAGGTCCCCTATGGTCCAGACACCACCTGGATCTGAAGGGACCCATTCAAAAACTCCCTGCACCCAAATCCCATGGCAGGGAGAGCTAAACCTTTAGAGTGGCAGACACGCCTAGGAAGCCAGAAGAGACTACACTCTACCCACATTTCTGACTCCAAAGGAAAACACCTAATGCCATCTGGGACCCTGGTGCACCAGGGCCCCTGGAAAAGGCAGTGCAGACCCTCCTGGTTGCCACCCTCATGGAGAGCTCAAAAGCAGCCGCCCAGGAGCCACTTCAGCTGCAGGACCACAGGTAAGACCAACTTTTCTGCTCCAAGCAACCTGCTTGGTGGACTTAGGACACAGGCCCACAGGAACAGCTGAAGATGAGTGGACAGGAAAGACTAACGCCCGAAAGGAGAACATTCTGTTCCCATAACTGGCTGAAAGAAAACAGGAAAACAAGTCTAGAGCACTCCTGACACATAGGCCTATAGGACGATCTAGCCACTGTCAGAAATAGCAGAAAAAAGTAACACCAGACACAACCTTATGGCGAGAGGCAAGCGCAGCAACCCAAGAAACAGAAACCAAGACTACATGGCATCATTGGAGACCACTTCTCCGACCAAAGAAAACACTGAATATCCAAACACACCAGAAAAGCAAGGTCTAGATTTAAAATCACATTTGATCATGATGCTGGAGGACTTCAAGAAAGACATAAAGAAATCCCTTAGAGAAACACAGGAAAACATAAATAAACAAGTAGAAGCCTGTAGAAAGGGATCACAAAAATCCCTGAAAGAATTCCAGGAAAACACAATCAAACAGGTGAAGGAATTAAAATGGAAATAGAAGCAATAAAGAAAGCACAAAGAAAGACAACCCTGGATATAGAAAACCAAAGAAAGAGACAAGGAGCTGTGGATACAAGCATCACCAACGGAATATAAGAGATAGAAGAGAGAATCTCAGGAACAGAAGATTCCATAGAAATTATCGATTCAACAGTCAAAGATAATATAAAATGGAAAAAACTACTGGTCCAAAACATACAGGAAATCGAGGACTCAATGAGAAGAGCAAACCTAAGGATAATAGGTATAGAGGAAAGTGAAGACTCCCAGCTCAAAGGACCAGTTAATATCTTCAACAAAATCAGAGAAGAAAACCCATAAACATACAAGAAGCCTACAGAACTCCAAATAGATTGGACGAGAAAAGAAACTCCTCCTGTCACATAATAGTCAAAACACCAAATGCACAAAACAAAGAAAGAATATTAAAAGCAGTAAGGGAAAAAGGTCAAGTAACATATAAAGGCAGACCAATCAGAATCACACAAGAATTCTCACCAGAGAATATGAAAGCCAGAAGATCTTGGACAGATGTCATACAGACCTTAAGAGAACAGAAATGCCAGCCCAGGTTACTGTATCCAGCAAAACTCTCAATTAACATAGATGGAGAAACCAAGATATTCAATGACAAAACAAAATTTACACAATATCTTTCTACAAATCTAGCCTTACAAAGGATACTAAATGGCAAAGCCCAACATAAGGAGGCAAGCTACACCCTAGAAAAAGCAAGAAACTAATCATGTTGGCAACGAAGCAAAGAGAAGAAAAGCACACAAACATAATATCACATCCAAATACAAATATAACAGGAAGCAACAATCACTATTCCTTAATATCTCTCACATCAATGGTCTCAACTCCCCAGTAACAAGACAGAGATTAACAAACTGGATATGCAATGAGGACCCTGCATTCTGCTGCCTACAGGAAACACACCTCTGAGACAAAGACAGACACTACCTCAGAGCGAAAGGCTGGAAAACAACTTCCCAAGCAATTGGTCTGAAGAAGCAAGCTGGTGTAGCCATTCTAATATTGAATAAAATCGATTTTCAACTAAAAGTCATCAAAAAATATAAGGAAGGACACTTCATATTCATCAAAGGAAAAGTCCACCAAGATGAATTCTCAATCCTAAATATCTATGCTCCGAATACAAGGGCATCTACATACATAAAAGAAAGTTTACTAAAGCTCAAAGCACACATTGCACATCACACAATAATAGTAGGAGATTTCAACACCCTGCTCTCATCAATGGACAGATCATGGAAACAGTAATTAAACAGAGACATAGACAGACAAGAGAAGTCATGATCCAAATGGATTTATTTGATATTTATAGAACATTCTATTCTAAAACAAAAGGCTATACCTTCTTCTCACCACGTCATGGTACTTTCTCCTAATTTGACTATATAATTGGTCATAAAACAGGCCTCAATAGATACAGAAAGAGAGAAATAATAATATGTGTCCTATCAGACCACCATGGGCTAAAACTGGTCTTCAACAACAATAAGAGAAGAACGCCCACATATACATGGAAATTGAACAATGCTCTACTCAATGATAACCTGGACAAGGAAGAAATAAAAAAAGAAATTAAAGACTTCTTAGGACTTAATGAAAAAGAAGGTATAACATACCCAAGCTTATGGGACACAACGAGAGGCGTGCTAAGAAGAAAACTCATAGTTCTGAGTGCCTGCAGAAAGAAACAGGAGAGAGCATATATCAGCAGCTTGAGAGCACCCCTAAAAGCTCTAGAACAAAAAGAAGCAAATACACCCAGGAGAAGGAGAAGGCAGGGAATAATCAAACTCAGAGCTGAAATCAACCAAGTAGACACAAAAAGGACCATAGAAATAATCAACGCAAACAAAAGTTGGTTTTTTGAGAAAATCAACAAGATAGATAAACCCTTAGCCAGACTAACAAGAGGACACAGAGAGTCTGTCCAAATTAATAAAATCAGAAATGAAAAGGGAGACATAACTACAGAATCAGAGGAAATTCAAAAAAAATCTTCAGATCCTACTACAAAAGCCTATATTCAACAAAACTTGAACATCTGCAGGAAATGGACAATTTCCTAGACAGAAACCAGGTACCCAAGCTAAATCAGGAACAGATATACCATTTAAACAACCCCATAACTCCTAAAGTAATAGAAGCAGTCATTAAAGTTCTCCCAAACAAAAAGAGCCCATGTCCAGAAGGGTTCAGTGCAGAATTCTATCAGATGTTCATAGAAAATCTCATACCAATACTTTCCAAAAAATTCCACAAAATTGAAACAGATGGAGCGCTACTGAATTCCTTCTATGAAGCTACAAATACTGTTATACCTAAACCACACAAAGACCCAGGAAAGGAAGAGAACTTCAGACAAATTTCCCTTATGAATATCAACGCAAAATTACTCAATAAAATTCTGGCAAACCGAATCCAAGAGCACATCAAAACAATCATCTACCTTGATCAAGTAGGCTTCACCCCAGTTATGCAGAAATGGTTTAATATACAGAAAACCATCTACATAATCCATTATGTAAACAAACTGAAAGATAAATACCACATGATCATTTCATTACATGCTGAGAAAGCATTTGACAAAATTCAACACCCCTTCATGATAAAAGTCCTGGAAAGAATAGGAATTCAAGGCCCATACCTGAACATAGTAAAAGCCATATACAGCAAACCAGTAGTTAACACTAAACTAAATGTAGAGAAACTTGAAGCAATCCCACTAAAATCAGGGACTAGACAAGCCTGCCCACTCTCTCCCTACTTATTCAATATAGTTCTTGAAGTTCTAGCCAGAGCAATCAGACAACAAAAGGAGATCAAAGGGATACAGATTGGAAAAGAAGAAATCAAAATATCACTATTTGCAGATGATATGATAGTATATTCAAGTGATCCCAAAAGTTCCACCAGAGGACTACTAAAGCTGATAAACACCTTCAGCAAAATGGCTGGGTATAAAATTAACTCAAATAAATCAGTAGCCTTCCTCTACACAAAAGAGAAACAAGCCGAGAAAGAAATTAGGGAAACGACACCCTTCATCATTGTCCCAAATAATATAAAATACCTCAGTGTGACTTTAACCAAGCAAGTGAAAGATCTGTATGATAAGAACTTCAAGCCTCTGAAGAAAGAAATTGAAGAAGACCTCAGAAGATGGAAAGATCTCCCATGCTCATGGATTGGCAGGATTAACATAATAAAAATGGCCATTTTACCAAAAGGGATCTACAGATTCAATGCAATCCCCATCAAAATACCAATCCAATTCTTCAGAGAGTTAGACAGAACAATTTGCAAATTCATCTGGAATAACAAAAAACCCAGGATAGCCAAAACTATCCTCAACAATAAAAGGACTTCTTGGGGACTCACTATCCCTGAACTCAAGCAGTATTACAGAGCAATAGTGATATAAACTGCATTATATTGGTACAGAGACAGACAGATAGACCAGTGGAATAGAATTGAAGACCCAGAAATGAACCCACACACTTATGGTCACTTGATTTTTGACAAAGGAGCCAAAACCATCCAGGGGAAAAAGGAGCATTTTCAGCAAATGGTGCTGTTTCAACTGGAGTTCAGCATGTAGTGGAATGCATATCGATCCGTGCTTATCACCCTGTACAAAGCATAAGTCCAAGTGGATCAAGGGCCTCCACATCAAAGCAGATGCACTCAAACTAGTAGAGGAAAAAATGGGGAAGCATCTTGAACCCATGAGCAATGGAGAAAATTTCCTGGACAAAACACCAATGGCTTATGCTCTAAGATCAATAATCAACAAATGAGATTTCATAAAACTACAAAGCTTCTGTAAGGCAAAGGACACTGTTGTTAGGACAAAACGACAACCAACAGATTGGGAAAAGATCTTTACCAATCCTACAACTGATAGAGGGCTTATATCCAAAATATACAAAGAACTCAAGAAGTTAGACTGCAGGAAGGCAAATAACCCTATTAAAATATGGGTTTCAGAGCTAAACAAAGAACTCACAGCTGAGGAATGCCGGATTGCTGAGAAACACCTAAGGAAATGTTCAACATCCTTGGTCATAAGGCAAATGCAAATCAAAACAAGCCTGAAGTGAAATACCTCACACCAGTGAGAAGGGCTAAGATCAAAAACTCAGGTGACAGCAAATGCTGGTGAGGATGTGGAGAAAGAGGAACACTCTTCCATTGTTGGTGGGATTGCAGAATGGCACAACCATTCCGGACATCAGTCTGGAGGTTCCTCAGAATATTGGACATTGAGCTACCTGAGGACTCAGCTATTCCTCTCTTGGGCATCCAAAAGATGCCCCATATAACAAATACACATGCTCCACTATGTTCATAGCAGCCTTATTTATAATAGGCAGAAGCTGGAAAGAACCCAGATGTCCTTCAATAGAGGAATGGATACAGAAAATGTGATACATCTACACAATGGAATATTACTCAGTTATCGAAAACAATGACTTTATGAAATTCATAGGCAAATGGATGGAATTGGAAAATATCATCCTGAGTGAGGTAACCGAATCACAGAAAAAAACATATGGTATGCACTCATTGATTATTGGATATTAGCCCAAATGCTTGAATTACCCTAGATGCACAGAACACATGAAACTTAAGGAGGATGACCAAATTGTGAATGCTGTACTACTTTAAAAGGGGAACAAGAATACCCTTGGGTGGGAATAGGGAGGCAAAGTTTAGAACAGAGGCTGAAGGAACACCTATTCAGAGCTTCCCCTCATGTGGCCTATACATATACAGCCGCCAAACTAGATAAGATGGATGAAGCAAAGAAGTGCAGGCCGACAGGAACCAGATGTAGATCTCTCCTGAAAGACATAGCCAGAATACAACAAATACATAGGCGAATGCCAAGAGCAAACCACTGTACTAAGAACGGGACCCCCGTTGAAGGAATCTTAGAAAGGACTGAAAGAGCTTGAAGGGGCTTGAGGCCCCATATGAACAACAATGCCAACCAACCAGAGCTTCCAGGGACTAAGCCACTACCCAAAGATTATACCTGGACTAACCCTGGACTCCAACCTTATATGTAGCCATGATTAGCCTAGTAAGAGCACCAGTGGAAGGGGAAGCCCTTGGTCCTGCCAAGACTGAATCCCCAGTGAATGTGATTGTTGGCAGGAGGGTGGTAATGGGGGTGGGATGGGGAGGGGAACACCCATACAGAAGAGATTAGGGGGGATTAGGGGGGATGTTAGGCCTGGAAACAGGGCAGGGGAATAACTATTGAAATGAAAATAAATGCTCAAGTTAATAAAGATGAAAAAAAAGAAATTTGTCCCCCTTAGATGTTTTAGTTATTATGCATAAAACTTATATGAACCATACATATGTTTTTACTTCACATAAATGCTTAGCAATGAATGATGCAGAAATGATGTAAGAATTACTTTATATAAATGATCAACTTTTTCTCTAAAATGTTGTTACACATTTCAGTTCTAGCAACAGCTTTTGGACATATCAGTTGCTACAAGTGCTTATCTATATTTTGAGCAATCATTACTTTGTGTTTTGTAATGAAAATGTGGTGGTTTTAATTTTTGCTTTAATTTGCATTTTGGAAGGGCTAGGAATATTAAGAATCTTTTCTTATTTTCTTATATATACAGAGTATGTTTATTTTCTAACCATACACTTGTTCGTTTTTTTTAATCTTAAAGTTTTTAGTGAATCAATATTAGTTAATGCTCTAATGTATTTAATTATGAAACTTTCATACATGTACATAACATAGATATATGACTCTTGTCTTGATCCACATTATCCCTTCTTGGTCATTCCCACTCCCTTTGATACCTTCCTCTCTTCAGCTGTCTTCTCTTCTACTGCTATGATTTGTTCGTTTTGGATGACAAAATGAGTTTCATTAAGTTTGCTTACAGGAGCTTGGATAAGGGATTATTCTAGGATTTTGGACACCTTAGCAGGGTTACAACACTGAAAAATATCTGTCTCTGGAACAGTAATGGTTACCTACCTAGGATTGCCAACATTTCCCAACATCAACATTTCTTCCAGCTCTTAACGTTATTCTTTGAGTTTGAGGTAGAGCCACAGAACACTTAATTTTACTTGGGTTGCCACTCTACTTTATTACTTAATAATATTTTATTATTTGATGTTTCATATTTCAAGTACCAGAGCTATTCTCAATATTGATTTAAAAACTGATCTGAAAATTGTTCTTCCACAATGCTTTCTTAGGCTGGAATTACTCATATTGGAAAATGTTTTAATAGTAGAAAATGTTATTGAGGACAGGTAAGAACAAGGGATGCTGGATCAAAAACTACCAAACGTTCTCTCAGCTGTAAATCTTTAGACATTTATTGTTTATTCAAAAAGTAAGTGAACGTATAAATACTTATATTGAGAAGTTCAGTTAAGAAAAAAAGACCAAAGGATGAAAATGTTAGATGTGACTTTCCCAAAAGAGAGTATTCCACTGAAACCGGAAACCTATCAAGTTTCAATATTTAACAGAAGCTATCCTAGAGACGTTAAGCACACTGTGGTCTGTAGAGTTTCTTTCATGATTGGGACAAAGAGCAGCTGGGATCTGGATTCAGGTAGTACACCAAGAGACCACCATCAAAGCTTGAAAATTGTATCATTAAAAAATTATAAGCAGAAGCTTATAAATTTTTATTACCTACCACTTTTAATTAACCTTTAGAAGCTATTCATGTAGGAATGCACAGGTGCTGACTTCTGAATAGTGGGGATTTAATACAGCTGTGCTGTTTAATGAGGATTAGTGGCTTCTTCTCTTCCAGTGTGGCTATGACATTTCAATTTCAATAACACCGCATCTATTCACAGGACCCCTAACTGAGTATCAAGATGAGCACTAGATAGAAAGGTCCTTTCATTTTACTTTTTAAATTTGCCTTATTTATGTATTTATTTATAAAAAAGGAGAGAATATAAGTACCATGATGAGAGTGTAAAGGTCAGAGGACAGCCTGTGTGGGTCATTTCTCTCTAAAAGAAGGTATTTTGACTATTAATCATGTTCTATTTATCCTCAGATATTTAATAAAATTACTAATTTTCAATGATGTGATTATGATAATTGTATCATCAATTAGAGAGCACTCTAGCAAAATCTATCTGAAACCATTTGCAAATACATAAATCTTCTACAATAAGTTTTAAATATTCTCATCAAAAGAGGGAGTAATTAAAAAGACAGTATCTTAGTGTTCTATTGCTGCATGGCAAATCATGCAATTTCTCAGGACATAAGTCCAGGTGTTCCTGGGGCAATGTTCTGCTTTAGGGCTCACAGGATGCAATGGAGCTGTCAGCTGACATAAACACTCATTTGGAGACCCAACTAGAAAAAAAACTACTTCTAACTTTACAGCAATAATAGATATTTTTCCATGTGCCTGTGGCACTGAATCCTTCATTGTAGGAGTTGCATACGAGATTAAGTCTCTAGAGCAGCCCTTCCACCAAAATGGAACCTGATAAAATGAATCATAATGAAAAAGGCAACAACTATTATCTTACCACTGTCTAGAAGCAATGGACCAATCTTAGTATGAACGTCAAAAGGGAGAGACCAAAAAATTATATGAGCACAAGAAAGCAAGGATCATGAGATGGTTCACAGAAAAGCTCACCATATGTAGTATCCATATTAACAGATAATTCATACTATAAGATTGACTAGCAATATAGTGTATTAAGTAACTACAGGTTTGAATCCAGGTAGGACCATCTTGCAAATCTAGTTTCCATAGCAACTGGATGTATGGGCTTGAGGAAGACATTCTACTACTGTCTCTTTTATACTATTTTCTTCACACATAAAGAGGAGAGAGAAATGAAAAGAACAAAATTAAATGTGATAATGGGTGTGATATGCTTATCACAGTGGGTGGCATGAAGTGAGTGGATTTTTAATGACTGCCGATAACAACAGTAATGGTAATTATAGAAGTATTGCTAGTGGCGATGACACTAACTCCTCCCAACCCTTATTGGTTGATAATAGATTTTTTTCTCCTTTTCTTGCACACACAGGCTGAGATTTATTCAGCATAGATTTCATGTGTGTTTTTAAAGGTACACATTATCATGTAATTGATAACTCATACATTCAGTGATTAATTTATGTTTTCCTAGCAATTCAATTTTACATATTTGTAACATTCCATGGTTTAGTTTGTTCACAGTGTGCTTATAATTTTCCTGCTCAATGAGTGTTTAGATGCTACTGTTAAGGACAGGAAACGACACATATGATACTGTCAATCCACTGAAAATAGGAAACCAGTAGTTATCTATTTTGCATAAACAGAAGTATCATGATATAAAATGCAAAGAGAAACATTACTTCATAAAGTTGACTTTCAAGGGAAAACATGAACATAAACAAATTTGTCTAGTGGCAGGCTCAACAATTCTGGTTTGCCCTGTCCTGCTTTTAGCCCTGACAATCCCACATTCTGCAGCAATTCAGTCTCAGGAAACAGGATTAGGGTGAGTGACAGTTTAAATGTGTCTGTTATCCAGTTATTGGGATGGCGCCATAATGGATGCTACTCAGCAAATGATTAGGTGTCTAATAGAAAGGACACGTGTCCCAGGATAGACATGAAGTCCCATGAAGCTTTCTGTGACCAAGGGGACTGGCAATGCTTTTATATGGAAAAGGAGAACCAAGAATCAGGTCGATTCTGGCAGAGAATGTTGTATGGAACAAAGAAGTTTGAGGCATTTTTGAATGTAGAGAATTCAATGGTTTAGGAGTATTTTCAGGATTTCGATACTCTCCTGATTTCTTTCCATTAAAAAGTATTTTTCAGGTGAGCATATGAAGTGACAGGTATTTAGCGTTGTGTTAAGTGCTGTTGGAACGTAGACTGTATATAGGAAAGAGCCAAGAGGCAGCTAAAGCCACTATCAGAAGCCAGGGTGAAAGGACAATCCTGTCTTGCTAAGGACTCAGCCCTCTAGGCAGGCTCAGAAAAGCTGGCTAGAGTGTGAGATCAGGGCTGACTTTTCATCAGTCATATTTTTAGTGAGGTGTCCAGGGACAGGACTAGGTGGCAAACTATCAGCTGCCCCATCTTGGCATTCTTTAAATAGAGTCACCAGGGCTTTGTACACAGTGGTGGTCTCGCTAGTCTTCTCTCTCTGTTGACTTAAATGTTATTCTCAGTCGCCTTCTAGTTAGTAGTAGGAAACTCTGGTATTCCTGAAGTCAGCTGTGGTCTCTTGAGTTGACTATGAATAGAAGGAAGAACAGGTTTCTATTACTCTATTTTTCTTATGTTGAATATCATTAGTTTTGGATAATACTAGCCTTTCTGAAAACTTAAAATGGAGTTGTATTCTCCTGTAAAAAAATAGAGAGCCTGGAACCTTTGCAAAGACTATGCAGTGAATTTTGCATACACTGTCAATAGTGCATTTCCCGTGATTCTGGAGTAGTGGGACTCACTTTGTCAAGCAGAGGAGTCTGTTTCTTTTCCCACAAGTACCATTTTATGCAGTGTATCCATCATTTCCCTAAAGATACATCTAAGAGTAGCACCAGATGTTGCACTCAGACATAGCCTGTATTAAGGCAGAAGGCTGAATGTCTTCAGGGTATCGAAGATTGATATATTCAAGGGAGATCTGGTATTTCTAATGAACTGAAGTCATACATTCAGAGCCATTTAATCAAGAGAGATGACTGTTGGGACAGAGAGTTATGCAGCTGATATGGAGACGGGAAACTGAGATAAAAATGATTATCACATTTTGCTTTTAAATTATCTGTGAAGGTGGTTACCGAAGATGAACTGCATATGAACTTCAATGCATGATGTTATGGTGGTATGAACACATGTTATAATTGACCCTTTTGAGGAGATGCAATGTAAGACATTTGCTAAAAGTGTGCTCTGGTATTTTGTAGATGTTTTTTGTCCACACCAGACATATTGTGTGGTAAATAAGCATATTTGATTGTTTCCTTATTTGGTTCACAAACATATTTTAGCTGCAGCCTTGTTATAATCAAGGGAGCTAGGCACTATGCCTAGGTCAGGGAATTCATAGGATCTCTGTAAAGTCCTCTTAAAGTAAATTATCATTTAATTGGGTAATTTAGAATCTGAGTTAGGGCTCATTAAATTAGCATTCAGGAGCATGGGAGATTTTGCAGAATTGCTCTATGGTTGTGATTCTTGCTTTTTAAGATGAAGGAAAAGTGAAAGATTTTATTATTGTCACCTTCAAGGAAACGTGCATTTTCATATCCGCCATTTTTATTAAGCTCCAAGGCCAATATCCTTCAACTCATCTGTCTTTTCGTTTGTCTTAACTCCTGTGAATTACTATTTGTTAAAAAATTTGAAACTCATTCTATATTTTCTTTTAAGATTATGACTATATTTTACTTTAAAGCTACTGATAACGAAACTGTGTAAAACAGGGCAGATGTCAATTTGTTTATGTAATATACCGTCTGTGCACAAAGCATTCAGAGTTAACTTTTAAGCGATGTAATCAAATGTTGTACATAATTGCCAGAAATACTTCATGTGGTTTTCTCATCTGCCTGGATTCAATGGGTTGTTTTCTAATTTATGCAGGATAATAATTCTTGAGAGAGTTCAGGGCTTTGTTGAAGATCAGGAGTTCAAGTAATAATGGAGTCTAGTAAAGAGGGCTGGATAGACTAGGTATGGGCTTATGTTCCTGCGACCAACAACATTTGCATTCATTTGACATCTTCTAGAACTTTCATATTTACCATTTGGATGCATAGTTACCTAAGACAGATGTTTTTCATATAATGAGAAATAATGGTAACGGCACATTGAAAAGACTTTTGCACATTTTGAAGAGGGAGGGGGAAACTCTGACCAGAATATATTGTATGAAAATAGCAGACTATTCATACAGTATTTCATTAATTTGTGAGACTTTCATGTTTTAATCATATTCACACTGATCCTTAAATCTGTCACAACCTCTCTCCACTGGCCTATATTAATATTTTTTATATTTCTTTAATGAGAAAAGGCTTCCAATGATGCTTAAAATCCTCATAAAGACCTCTGAGACTTAAGTGATTACTGAAGGATGTTTTCCATTGGTTGGCATTTCAGAAACAGGCATTAATCCTGTTAGTGGCCACATAGGTTGCTGTTTAATGGGAAAATAAAAACAACTATTTGCCCATATTTTGATCAGTGAAGCCTTCAATAACATTCAGAAAGTTTGACTACTTCGGTAACTCAATAATCGAATCTGTATAAATAAACAACTGATCAAAATTCAAAAATGCTTATGCATAGAGACCTAGGCATTATGAGAGGGAAAGAGCATGACAGACCTTTGTCATTACTGCTGCCACTGTAATTCCTGCTTCATGGTTCTTCATTGTACCTGCATTACAATATGTTCACCACTTAAATGATGGGCTCTCTGAAATATGATAAATGTTTAGAGTATGGAGAGAAACTCCCTATTAACTTAACTAAGTTTTATTGTCAGCAAGTTGCTCGTGTTTCACCTTTTAACTTTATTTTTTGATACCCCTGGCTATCAATTCATATCTAATTGCTATCTTGCAACCTATTTTGGTCTCAATCTAATTCATTTTAAATTAACTGTTGCATTTTCACAGCAGGACATGACATTTATTAGCTCTAGAATGCTGAATAAATTGGAGTGCAACTTCAACACGTATAGTTACCCACATGATCTGAATAACTAAGAAGTTATAAAGGTCAATTAACAAAAGTTAGAATCGGTAAATAGAAACAAAGAATTCACCAGAAACACAATATAAAAGGACAAGGGTTTAATAATTTGAAACATAAGTTAAGTCTCTGTTTAGTTTCTGTTTCCATATTCTGTTGGGGAATGTCATGGCAGGAAAGGGGGGATGATTGAGGAGGGGGGACACCCTCATAGAAGAAGGGGAAGGTGGGATGCAATAGGGGCTTAAGTATGGGAAATTGGGAAAGGGAATAACATTTGAAATGTAAATAAAATCCCAATTAAAAGGGGAAAAACAGAACATTAAAAAAAAGAAACATAAGACAGCAGGGAATGTACTCAGTACAGAGATTATCAAGGAAGAGGTAGAATTAGAAACAATATGTTGGTCTCGATTTATTTTAGTGAGACTACATGAGTCCACTTGGAATAACATAATTATAGAGTCAAATTAACAGGGAAATGCCTTGGGAGAAGAAATAGAGTATAATATCAAGGGCAGTTGCAATGATGTGCCTGTAGTCCTTTATAACCATGGAAGACAAATAATGTCAAACTCATATGGAAGATTTGTATTTGTAGTTTGAATGTTAAATAATTTGCAGGAACTATACCCAAACCAAGACAGATAGATGAATAATACCCAAGAAGGGACTTCATGTATCATTTTCTATTATACAGATGAAAGAAACCTTGTCCTCAAGTAAAATAAATAAATAAATGGGCTGGGAGTGTGGTTTACAGTTTGTGAATATCCTTAGCAGGCAAAAAACTCTAGGATCAATACAAAGTAAAAAAACATACAATAAATAAATAAAGTCACTGAGTGCTCAACTCTAATTAAAACATTACAGGATTTAATAATAATTATATTTGAAATATCATATACTTATAACTGTGCTAAAATAAATGATACAAAATATAGTATTTAAAGTTTACTAATAGTGAGAAAAATAATAACATATTCTTGACATTTATCTGAAAAGTACATGTCTCCTGAACCTTAGTACTTAATGAAATTGCAGAAGAAACAATATCTTTTCCTAGGCATTCATGGTAAAAATGCATTATCCCATCTCCCCTGTAGCTTTACGGAATTGCAACAAATGAAATGGCTGTTTACCTGGTAAACTCTGCTCCGTAACAAATGCAACCACAAGTTCATTTAATTCTGCCTGTGAAGGAGGTCCTTAGAGGCCAAGTGTGTGTGCTGAGTTAAACCACAAGGATTTCAGCATCGCCATCTAGCTGTGTAATCTCTCTGTTTCTCTATCATTCCATTAGAGTCTTAACAATGGTTAAGGTAGATAAAACATCCCCATTATATTAACATGGCATTGTATAGACCAGGGTCTTTTTTTAAATAAAAAAGTAGAGAAGCTGCTATGGTTAATTTGGTTAATTGTTACTGAAACCATAGTCACTATGGCTTATGTCAATTCATCTGTATTTTATAAAATGAAAAACTTTATTACGACCATGTTTTATAAGTGCACTGCTAGAAACCATGTTTTCTGGACTCAGTGTGGCAAATGTGAATAGGGGCCCAACAGCAGTCCTGGGAGTATGCAGTAGATAGGTGTAAATTCAAGCCAGACAAAAATCCCAGCATGGAGGAGGGCTGGGTGCAAAACCCCACCTCTAACTGGAATCCTTTTAGAAATCCATAGCTTCTGGGAGAGGGATAGTTCCTTTACTTTTTAAGGGTATGGCTCCTGTTAGGTCTGACATCCTCCATTGATGTCCCCACACCAAGAATACACAGGCAGCATTGACTGGACTGGATTGGTTATAAAAAGTTTAGGATACAAAATAGGTCGTGTATGAAGGATATGGGGATATGGGGAATGAAGATAAACATAATTAAAATACAAAGTATGAAAGTATCATAGACAATAAAAGTAC
The DNA here is from genome assembly GCF_021556685.1 of Rattus norvegicus. Lineage (NCBI taxonomy): Eukaryota > Metazoa > Chordata > Mammalia > Rodentia > Muridae > Rattus > Rattus norvegicus. Next base: position 45,430,391 of record NC_141547.1, read on the forward strand.
ACTAAAATGCACTTGCTTATTTAATGGATAACTTGCTGTTTTAAAGCATAGAGATTTTATTTTCCCTGCTATTTGGATATTTATTGTTATCCTCATAGTCTTAGAATTTTGGGACTGCATTTGTCTTAATAGAGAGCTAAGAAGGAGCGTCTGGCTCAGCTTACAAATGATAACACAACATGATACAGCTACATAACTGGGTTCATGCAGGAACTAAGGTATGTGATTTAAGTAAGATACCTGCAGGTATGCTGCTCTCTACTGCCTTTCAGTCAGACAAGTTTATTTATAAACTTATTCCTATTTTGTTTAATTGTGATACTTCAAAGACATATTTTTGTTCAAAATATCCATTACTTCTTAAAGCTCTTTGGAAATAATATTTTCTGACACTCTTTCCTAATAGCAGTAGCTAATGGGAAAAAAGCTATGAGAAGAAAGAATTTTTATTTCCACTTTGAAGTATGTTCTCCATATTTTTAATTCTTACTTTTGAGATTATACTGTAACTACAACATTCTCCTTCCCTTTCCTCCTTCCAACCATCCCTCCCCTCCTCACAACGCTTCCCTGTTCTTCAAATTCACATCCAGAGAGGAAGAGTTTTGTGTAGAGAAAATTGTTGAGATGAGAAAGGGAAACCTGGTACAAAATTGTGTGGGATAATGGAAACCTCAACTGGTACCTATCTCTGTAATCAGATCTGCATCAGCATCCACATCTGTTGCTTCCCATGTCTCCAGCAATGGCTACCTACAATTAAATGAGATCCAATTAAAAAAAAAGCAAACTTTTGTAACATATCTTTTTCTACTCACAAGGAAAATTGCTACACTGAGTCCTGTTGGGAGAAAGATTTTTACAAATTGATATCCATTGTAGATTACAACGAGTAGTTTGTGTAGAAGTAAAATAATGTCAGAGATATTTTAATTGTTGTCTAGTATTTGTTCAGTTGGGTGTGCTACAATTGAGGAGTAATCAGGAGCACTGATCTTATTTTCCAGCCTTACAGTAGATTCATACTAGGATGGGCAAATGGAGTTACATGGAGTTAGTGCACGGTGTTAAACTGGGAGCTGGAGATTGCCTGTGTACTCTTAGAGCAGGAGAAGCATACTCTGTTAAAGACCAGGTGCTGAAGGAGCAGGAAAAGGGCTTCAAAGACTTCTCTCACCAAATTCAATGCCTTTACAGGGTCCAAATCTAAGGCATCACTCAAACTACTTTTATTTTGATATGTAATCTCCATCCCATCTCCTTGGTTCTTATAGGAACTATCCTCTGATATTCGCTTCACAACAGATATAAATAAAATGGCAAATGCTGTCATAGCAGAGTATCCTTTACTTAACACAGGTAACTATGTATATAAATATATTTTACCACTAATATTTCATGTCAATAATCATATTTAAAATGTAACATTACTATGATTTTTGCAAAATTAGCTAGCTGATCTTACCTCACCAGTTTTCACACAACATCCTGGGAAAAGCCAGAGGGAGATAAAGTTATTTTGGGTTGTTCATTGCTTCTATGTGCTATTGTTTATGATATAATAAAGCCACAACCCTTAAGATAATATTTAATGACATTCATTTCTATTGACATGTACTTGAAAACTATTTGCAAATATTTTTGATCACAAAAGAATGAATATTTGTGATTTTATAAAGTGTTCTATTTTGACAGTGAATAATCATAATATCAAATTGCCAGCAGGACTATAATATATGTCTTTATTGATGGTCTCTAGTGCCATAGCATCTTGAAGAATGCAAATGACTAAATACAGAGAAAACCTTACCTATTGAGTGCTTACCTTTGTAACTGGCCTTCATGCTCACATGTGTGGTGTTGTAGACCATACAGCTATGTACAGGTGAAGTTAGAAAGGTGTCTATATGGGTCCAAACCCAAGGACACTATTATCCTACAACATACAAACACAACTAAGACTCTTTTCCACAAAGCTAGAACATAACACACTAATCACTGTCTGTTTTCAGGCCTTCCCCTCTTCATCTGGCACAGCCATAGTTATAAGGTCTTAGAATTTAAAGTTATCATTCTCCAAAATCTCATTGTGGCTAAGGTTGTCAGTGTTTGCTTACTCACTGAGACAATTGTGCCTCTACCTTTTGTGAAATACTGTATCACGTACTCTGCACAAATAAAGACCCAGTGTGCATCTTTATTGTTTTTCCACTAAAGGAAGAATTAAAAGGAAATATGAGGAAGCTGGGACAGGACAAATGAAACACATGGCAAGTAAGATATTGGGGTTCAAGGCCTGAGAGCAGACAGCATAGCTTAGAGGGTTGATATCTACCCAGCTTCAGTGCTTCAAAGCTTATTAAGGTTATTGAAAATAGGAAAATATGATTCCAAGAAGCCTAAGAAAATAAGAGTTGTGGTACTAGGATTGGCTTTTGCAGATATGCTAGGTTTGACCTATGGTAGGTGTTGAGATCATTCTTTCCTTGCTTTTGGGTCCCAGAGTTGGCTCTCCTCTGGTCAAGGGAGAATGGAATGATAAAGGGGGGTTCTTGGATTGGATCATTCTCTGAATTTATTTCACAAATTTTGAAATTGGGCCTGAAGATGGGTTCTGAAGTTCAGTATTCGCCCTTGGCTTTTTGGGAGTAAAAGGGGGTTCTGAAGTCTGAGTCCAGTCTTCTCCCCAGATTGTATACTCTGGATAAACTATGGCGGAGAAGATGAAAGAGGACTGCATGAAGAGGAATGGGGATGTAAAAGTATTTATGATTGCTATTATTAATATTGTAGCTGTTATTACTGTTATTATCACACGCATGCATGTATGCACACGTGTGTGTGTACGTGTGTGTGTTCGTGTGTGTGTGTGTGTGTGTGTGTGTGTGTGTGTGTATGGTGTGTGAAGGACATGTTCAATGGCCTACACTCAGTTCAGAGGACAATTCTGTGCAGTCAGGGCTTTCCTTTTACCGTTTTTGGTTCCTGAGGGTCAAACTCAGGTCTTTCAGTCTTGTGCATCACACATCTTTACCTATTCAACCATCGATTTGGTCTGCAAAGCATGGTGGTATTTTTGTTAATGCATGATTTTGTGATTTTGTGGTGCCATAAACCAGAGAAGCTTTTCTCACAGTGGTTTCTACACAACTCCACCTGGTGTTACCACCAGGAAGCCCTTACTATCACTTTCCTCTCTAGACTGCAGGGTGAGTCAAGGAAGTTTAACTCAAGTTGGCTACATTCCTGGGCCACAGTGTGACAGTCTATAAAACAGGGGATATCATAGTGAGGAGAACCAATGTGTGTCAAGAGGAACAGTGTTAGCTGTCATCCCTCCCCAATACTCACACCTCAATTGTCTTTCTGCTTTGTTAGTCATTGAAACAACCTATAAGCAAAATGATACTATTAAAATGCATATTAATAGAGTTGCCCACTGTCCAGTTGCTTTGGTAAAGTGTCAGATTATTGTTAGTATCTCTGTTGTTTATTTTTATTTATTTATTTAAGTATTTATTAATGTATTTACTTATAAGGTGACAGATATGTCTTAATGCTAGTATTTTAAAGTCATTTAATATTGGTAAAAATTAGTTTAACTATGCTTTAGGCAAAATCTCTACTGGATTAAACAAATTATTTCTGACTTTTAGACCTCAATTTTGTAAGTTTTGTCATGAAACTTTTCTTCTCTAGTCCTAATGCATACTTTAACACACTTTCAAGTAATAAAACATTCTCAGATTAGTTTATGTAAGGATTTCTATTTCTCATGTATTTCCTGAAAAATTACCACAGTATAATCTATTTTTCACATAAGGAGGGTTGACAATTATAGATAGCAAATACAGCTTTGTTCAGTTTAAAATGTAAGTGTTAATTACAATATTTTGGTTTTGGAATTCTTTATTTAGCAATTTAGCATCCTTCTTTCAGTCTGTTGCTAGACTAACCTAAATTTTTGAAATGTGTATGTATGTGTGATGTGCATATATGTATGTTCATATGCATTTGTGTGGGCACGTGTGTATATATGTGCATGTAAGTTTATGAACATGGGTATGGAGGCTCTAAGCTGATTGTTCTTTGCTTTATTATTGAGTCAGAGTCACTCAATAAAACTAGAAGTTGCTGATGACCTAGACTAGCTACTCAGCTTGCTCCAGGGGTCCTTTAACTGCATTTTGTTTGCTGGTCCTGGGATCACAGTTGACAGCTTTTGTGTACTTTCTTGGGTTTGAACTTTGGTCCTTATGATTGTGTAGCACACACTCTGTCCTCTGAGGCACATGAGCAGTCCTAAAATATTTTAAAATATCTTTATTTTTTATTTTCAATAAGACAAAACAATTGTATGTCTATGGGGTAGACTGTGACCCTCTGATATATTGAGTGTCGTGAAAACTTTAAATCAATTTAATTAATATAAGTTACTTATCAGAATTCACATTGATTCACAGAAATAATTTCTACAGGGGGAACATTTAAAATCTGATGTTTGAGTAGTTCTCAAGTATACTGTGGATCAGTAGTAGTTATAGAGGTAATTCAGTGAAATATGTCATCAAAGTTTCTGCCTTCAGTCTAGGTGAACATTTGTACCTTTT